>NC_073745.1:79273259-80567909 GCF_029784135.1 Toxorhynchites rutilus septentrionalis
CTTCACTTTTGTTGGGTGTCTTCTGGGGGCTGGATTCCGTTTTCACATCGCTCTCACTCCGTCGAATAATTTCCTTGATATCGTCATCCTCGTCTTCCATTTCCTCATCTTCGTCGCGTTCGATTTCGTTGTCTTCGTCCTCCTTGTCGTCCAGGTTGTGCGGTACCGGACTGGTGGGTTTACTGCTGAGATCTTGCGGGGCACAGTCTCCCGATCGCCTCCGGGGACGAGCCTGCTTCCGCCGGGGCATCGGAGATGTGCAAATGTCTGGGTTGGGCAGGTTCAGTGCGGGATCGGTGAACACCTGCGGTGGTAGCAGTAGCTTCGGGGTGCTAGAGCTTAGCATACTCGTTGCGGTGGCGCTGTTCTGGTGCGGGTGTCTGGCGTGGTGATGATTGAAGTTTGGCGACGGGAGTGACGGCGAGGTCGGTGATATCAGCGAAGATTCCAGCAGACTGAAGTCCTCAGGTGACTGGGCAGGAGTGGGTGTGTTACCGGCGACTGTGTGGTCAACCAAGCCTCGCACCTGAAGCGATTCTCCGGCCTGTATCAGTACCGATAGCCGCTCCTGGGGAACGCTGATCTCTCCGCGGTACATAAAGTCCACGATCGCTTGCACAACCCATCCCCGGAAGTCCTTCAGCACTATCACAGGATGCTTGCAGGGGGTTTCGGAGAACACTCGCTGGAAGAAGGGCGAACAGGCCGACAGGACGACCTTGTGCGCCCGGATGCTCGTCTCGGCACACACCAGCGTAACGTCTACGAGGGTCTTCGTTTGGAGCAGCGTATCGAACGCCCGCAGAATGTGATTTTGGTGGTTGTTCCACCGAAGACTGTAATGCTCCTGGTCGGTCATTGTGTCGAATTTTTCTTTCATGTCACTGTGTGATGGGGCGCGCAAAATATGGATTCAATTTCCGGTCGATTCACCCGCTGCTCATCCAAATCTTTGTGGTCACTACTGCTACAGCTGCTGATGAGTCCTCAGATGACGTTAGTTTTTATCTGCAAATGAAAAACACCAGTGAGAAAAAAGAGAAATCCGTTTTACATGGTGGTAAATTCAATTAAGTCCAATGAAAAAAAATTAGCGTAACAAACAACGGAACAAATTGGATAATGGTTTTGTAAGCAGTCATTTTCGGACAAACTCTTTCGCGTGAAACCGTGAAACCCATGATTTAATAGCTCAATTTTTCAATTTGCTGAGCAGTCAGCCAGCCGTTATTTACAAAGGCCGGTAATTTGCCTACACGAACCCTATTTAGCGGCACAATTTTCAGGTGCTGCACTTTTCGGAAGGGCTTTCCCCAGAAATTCACACTCACACCCACGCGTTGTTAGCCCTGCAGCGCTCAGGATCAGCTGCAGGACCGCGGTGTACGAGATGCAAGAGGGAATATTCAATTTACTATCCACCGCAACCGACCGCCTCCGCAAGGAAGTGACAGTGAATTTCAATTTTGCTCCAGAATTTTTTATCCTCTGGCTTGCGTTCACACGAGTTCCAAATACGATGGAAAGACAAAGTCATAAGAAGTTTCCTTCTTAAAGATTCACTGCTGTCGCCTGCGGGGCGCGCGGAAAACTTTAATAATATTTATTGTGATGAATAGTGGCACTATTCGTTGATGCACGATTAGGGATTGTGGGCGGAATTTGATTGTGATTGGTTTTGTTTACCGAGAGTGAAGTTTAGTGCAATCGAATCAAGTTTCACCTTGATACTTGTATAATAAAGAAATGGATTCCAACGTTATCGATTTTCTCCAATCTACCAGAAGTTTTTTTTTCCTTCCCTTTCCCCCCAAGTCTGTCTGGAACTGTGCGATGTTCAGCCCCGAATTCACACCGAAAACCAAGATTTATTGTAACTTTCATTTGTGAATCTGCTGAAATTTTTGCACATCGACAAAAAAATGAATAAAAACAGCAAACCCCAAGTCCCTCAGCTAAGAAGCTCAAGGAAAAATCTTGCGATCCCACCCACATAGAATGCAAGGAGAACGGGAGGACGCGAGAACAGAAGCTGCAGTCGCGCGCGCTTTTCCACCTTGATGCCCACTTTTTATCCACGCTTTCGGATGGGCCAGAGTCACTACTGGGAGGAACGAAAATTGACGGCAGGATGTTTGCTCTGCTATACTTCAATCTGAAAAGGTAACTGCTCGCAAACACAAACACACTTTGCTCCGCTGTCTCCGCTGCTGCCATTCTTTACGACTTTTACTATTATTTTTTTTGGTCTCTCTCAGGGCTTCCGAATAGGCCTGGTTCCCGTCTGCATGGTCTTCGCCGAGATGCTCCGTTCCCTTGCGTGAATGTGTCTGTGTTTCTAGGACGACCCAAAAACTCTTGCAATAGTAGACCTTAAAGATGTCCCCATTTTGGGGCGGCGGCGGCGCGAGGCACAAAAAACGAAGCATTCAGAGCATTTAAGCTGCGACGCTGCTGCGAATAATTTGCAAGTCGCGTGAGAACCTCTTGAAGCTTGGAGCTTTCTTCAAATAGCCCTCGAGAGTTAAAGATTTCCTCGCTTCCCGACTCGGGGCAGCCCAACAACAAGTGAAAGGTTCCGGTCGGGACCCCCGGCCGAAGGACAAAGTTTAAAGTACGTGCAGTTAAACTTGAGCAATTTTTCTTTTTCGCCCCGCAGTTGGCAGTTGGCTGGTGGCTGGGAGATTCAGTTTTTTTCGCTCTTCTTCTTCTGAACGTTGGTTCATAATAATACGTTTAGAAGGCCACACCTACCACCCGTATGGTGTGGTATGTGTAGTGTGCCGGAAGGTAGGAAAGTTTTTCGCTATTTTCCAGATTTTTTCCCATATCCATATCCATTTTCTCCGCCTCAAGCAGCATTATTCCAGCGGATCCAGCGGTTGAAAAAGGGTTCGGGCGTTTGGAATTCAGTAGAGAAAAAATATTATCTGCAAAACTTTGGAAAACAAATTGCCGGCAAAAAGAGAACTGCCAATAAAATATATTCAATTATCGAATATATTGCAAATAAATTCGATTAACTTTCACTCACAATAAATATGAGAAGTCATTTGAATGGTTATAACAGTACTAGCTGACCTGGCAAACTTCGTCCCGCCAAAAATTTGTTTTTTGTTATCAATACCTTCAAATATTCACGTTTTCATTCACGTCTAACTACTATAGAAACATTTATTGCACCCTAAAACCTCAATATGCCTAATTTGGTTCCATTTGCTCGAATAATTCTCGAGTAATGTAGAAATTTGTGTTTCATATGTATGGCAGCCCCCCCTTAGAGAGGGGGAAGGGGTCTCAAACTATCACGAAACCCTTCCCCTTCCCCCCAATCGCAGAACTGTTCATTGATTGATCTTCCATTCGACTCCGTTGAATTTACCTTTTATTATAAAATTCCTAGTTTTTCTAACAAAACTCATCATTATAATATTAGATTATTTTCAGACACAATTCTCGTTCAAGATTTTTCAACCACTCGCAAATGACATGTTTCTCCGTTACATGGAATAAATGTTTTATACAGAAAATATGATAGAATAAAGACAGCCCTAAATCGGACAATTCCTTCCTTGAGTTCTGCTCTTATCAACACATTCGGCGATCCTTTTTTTGTATCGCTAGAAGAAGATATTAGAGTGCGTTTCATCACATTAAAATCCATTTCCAGTTTCGAACAAAGATCAATTTTGCTAGCGCAAACATCAAATTGACTAACAGCACTTGCCACTGTGTAATTGTAGAACATATGGGAATTTAATTTTCCGAATTTTCCCTTTTTCCTTCAGAGTTTTCCGAAAATTTTCAACAGTAATGTTTGGCTGGAATATTTTTGGTTGAAATATGTGTAATATTTCTATGGGACCCTCTCTCCATTCCAGAGGAGGGAGGGGTGTCCTACCATTATAGAAACATTTCTCATACCCAAAAACCCTCACATCCCAAATTGTGCTTGATTAGCTTTCGAGTTATGCAGAAACTTGCAAAATCTGGTTCTATTACATTTGGTTTTATTTGCTTGATTAATTCTCGAGTAAAGCTGAAATTTGTGTTTCATTTGTATGACAGCCCCCCCTTAGGGGGGGGGGGGGAGGGTGCGGGTGTTGAGTCTAACTACCATAGAAACATTTATTGCACCCTAAAACCTCAATATGCCTAATTTGGTTCCATTTGCTCGAATAATTCTCGAGTAATGTAGAAATTTGTGTTTCATATGTATGGCAGCCCCCCCTTAGAGATTAGATTATTTTCAGACACAATTCTCGTTCAAGATTTTTCAACCACTTGCAAATGACATGTTTCTCTGTTGCATGGAATAAATGTTTTATACAGAAAATATGATAGAATAAAGACAGCCCTAAATCGGGCAACTCCTTCCTCGAGTTCTGCTCTCGGCTATCCTTTTTTTGGTATAGATAGAAGAAAATATAGGAGTGCGTTTCATCACATTAAAATCCATTTCCAGTTTCGAACAAAGATCAATTTCGCTAGCGCAAACATCAAATGGACCAACAGCACTTTTCACTATGTAATTGTAGAACATATGGGAATTTAATTTTCCGAATTTTCCCTTTTAGCTTCAGAGTTTTCCGATAATTTTCAATTGTCTTGTCAAACTCACATCCCACATTGTGCTTGATAAGTTCTCGAGTTATGCAGAAGTTTGTGTTTCGTTTGTTTGGCAGCCCCCCTAAGAGAGGGGGAGGAGTATCTAACCACCGTTAAAACATTTATTGCAAAATTTTTGCCAAATTTGGTTTCATTTGCTTGATAAATTCTCGAGTAATGCAGAAATTTGTGTTTCTTTTATATGGCAGACCACCCCCCACCCCACCTTCGAGAGGGGTAGGAGAGTCTAACCACCTTAGAAACATTTATTGCACCCTGAAACCTCAATATGCCTAATTTGGTTACATTTACTTGATTAATTCCCTAGTAATGTAGAATTTTGTGTTTCATTTTTATGGCATCCAACCTCTCTAAGAGGGGGGGGGGGGGGTCCCAAACTATCACGAAAACCTTCCCCGGCCCCAAAAACCTCTACATACCAATTTTCATATTGATCGGTTCAGTAGTTTCCGAGTCCATAAGAATCAGACAGACAGACAGACAGAAATCCATTTATATAGATATAGATTATGTTCGTTGTTTTTTTTCCCAATTCATTTATTTGTAAGGCTCAGTCGCATAAGCTTTGCGGAGCCGCTAATTCAAGGTTAGTTTATACAAAGTTTCAACTAATTGCTATGTTTAGTAGGATTCGACCGAATACTCGCGGTTTACTCGAGGTTAGAAGGGCAACATTTTTGTGGGGCGGGTCAGGTTAGGGATATGGATATGAGGTATCGTTGTCTCAACCGAGAGTTGCCGCACGCACTGTAGCATTGTGCATAATGACCAGGGATAGCATCTGGTGTTCGACTATCTGTCGAGGGTGGGCGACGGTGAGATGGGGGGACAAGACAAACAAACTAATAACGAAAAAGAAAAAAAAAACACACAAAAGCATTAAATTCTTATGCTAGTCCGTTTCACAAACATATAGAGCAACTGCATATAGCAGATGTCGCGAGTTCCCAACACGTCTCTAACAGGAACATAGGGTTGTCTTCCTTGGACCTCAAGGGCATTCAAAAGGTACTCTCTGGCTGCGTAATTATCCGTACATTGCCAAACTGCGTGATCGATGTCATCGTAACCGTTTCCACACCGACAGAAGTTGCTTTGAACAAGATTTATTCTGTGGAGATGCACATCTAGCGAGTAGTGGTTGGACATAAGTCTACTCATTACACGAATGAAGTCATGACTTACGTCCAAACCACGCTTTCGAAAAACCTTTGGAATAATTGAATATAACCTTCGCCCAAGACTTCCAGTGTCCCAATCGGTTTGCCAACTCAAGAGGGAACTCTGACGCAGTAATTGGAAAAATTCATCGTATGAAATCTGTCTATCAAACAATTCGCCTTCCTGGGCACCCACCTTTGCGAGTGTGTCCGCCTTCTCATTGCCAGGAATTGAGCAATGAGAGGGGACCCAAACAAAGGTTAACTTATAAGATCTTTCGATCAGTGCACTCATCTGCTGCCTCACTTTTGTGAGGAAAGTGTTCGTTGTAGATGAATATACTTAGGGTTAGTATTGCTGTACTTTTTCACTATAAAAATACATTGGCTCTACGATGTTGTTTCAAGAAGCGATTTTTAAAATTTTTAAAATATTTAAAACTATTATCCCTAGGTGAAGTGATTCTTCGTTTGTAGTGCCATAACTTTCCAAACAATTGATCGAAAAAATCAACTCGAGAGAAAAGGTGGTATATTCCTGAAGATCACACTTCAAAATTCTCATTTTTTCCATTGCACAATGGTCCAGGAGATGCATTTAAGTAGAAATTAGCATTTATAGCTCGACAGTTATTCTCTAGACAAAAACTGTCTTCGACAAAGTTGTTACACATAATAGAGCGCTCATTTTCATGTTATCAAAAATAGGGTGGCCATAATTGTCGAGAAAATAAAAACACTAAGAACCATCCGCTCATACTAAACGAGTAGCCGAATACAGGTCGGATTCGATTATTATGTGATTCGATTATATACAATTTTGGACTCGATTATAGACAGTTTGGAATTTCTTTTTTTGTATTACAAATATGGCTTATTTTAAGAAGAAATGTAACCTTTCAACGTTGAGGTGAAGTTTAAGTGGTTATTACATGTACAGTGGGGTAAAAATTGTGATTTTTGAAGATTTCGCTTGAATTTTCACCAGGAATTGTTTATAATGATATTGCAGCTAAACTAAGAAAGATAGAAGTTGGACGACAAGGAACAAATTGTAGAGCGGTTAAAGAACATCAATTCAATTGATAGAAACAATCTAGTTTAATATACATTTTTTGGAGAAAATAATAATAACACATTCAAAATTATTAACTTTTAAGTTTTTCACTTCCAAAGTGTTATAAAAATCCACTAATTTAGTTGTTCCACTATTATATCCTGTACTAAATTTCATCTTCAAATGAAAGCATCAGAATCGTCTTCCGGAGCGTACTTTTTAATGAAGAGCCAGTTTGAGGCAACAAAGTCCGAAAAAAAAAGTTCTATAACTCTGTCATTGTTGAAATTCAAACATATGCGTAGCAGGATTTTTTTCATAAAATATGATCGTCTATCACCTCCTGAGTGAATCTGGATAAATTAATTTTTTTCATCAGAGGAAGGTGTTTTCTGACTTTAAAGGAATGAATCAAAAATCAAATTCCTCTTTTATTTTCACGCTCCGGAAGGCCTGTCGTCGAAAATTGCGACAAAATCGCTGAATTAGCCGAGAAAGACCGGCATAGTAGCAGCCGTAGCATCGGCCAAGAGCTGGGGATAAGTCATCAAACCGTTATTAACCATTTGAAGAAGCTTGGATTCACAAAGAAGCTCGATGTATGGGTGCCACACACGTTGACGCAAAAAACATCTTTGACTGTATCGACGCATGTGAATCGCTGCTGAATCGCAACAAAATCGACCCGTTTCTGAAACGGATGGTGACTGGCGATGAAAAGTGGGTCACTTACGACAACGTGAAGCGCAAACGGTCGTGGTCGAAGCCCGCTGAAGCGGCTCAGACGGTGGCCAAGCCCTCATTAACGGCCAGGAAGGTTCTGCTGTGTGTTTGGTGAGATTGTCAAGGAATAATCTATTATGAGCTGCTTCCCTATGGCCAAACGCTCAATTCGGACCTGTACTGCCAACAACTGGACCGCTTGAAGGTAGCACTCATGAAGAAGAGTCTATCTTTGATAAACAGAGGCCGCATTGTCTTCCATCAGGACAACGCCAGGCCACACACTTCTTTGGTGACGCGCCAGAAGCTCCGGGAGCTCGGATGGGAGGTTCTTTTGCATCCGCCGTATAGTCCGGACCTTGCACCAAGTGACTACCACCTGTTTTTGTCCATGGCGAACGAGCTAGGTAGTCAGAAGTTAGCCACAAAGAAGTTCTGTGAAAAATGGCTATCCGAGTTTTTTGCCAATAAGGAAACGAGCTTCTATAACAGGGGTATTATGAAGTTGGCATCTCGTTGGGAACAAGTTATCGAACAAAACGGCGCATATTTGACTTAAAACAGATGATTGTAACAAGTTTTATGAACAAATGAAAATTCAAAAAAAATACCGGAGGACTTTTTTGACAGCCTAATAATATATATATATATTACGTTGTATTATCGATCCGAAGTACCGGAATGCAGTGTTACCATCGAAGGAGTGAAAAAAAATGTTTATAAGAAGCTATTCGATTTTTTTTGCGTGAGCGTTTAATCTGAAACACTCTGTACTATCACGAGGATTTTGGATTTCAAGTTTGGAAACAAACAACAATCAAAGAAAACGTAATCCGAAAAATACGGTGCTTATGAAAACTTGAGATTTGTCTGCTGTTTCGTTGCTTGGAAACATAGATTGAACCACCAAATGATGGTTCTCAATGTGGCAATCTTTGGAAAAAGTCTCAGTCCTAAGTTCTGTGCTCATTAAAAGATCTCGAATATTGAGTTCGATCGACAGTTCAAATCGCTCTAGATATCCGTTCTACATTGGCCGTCTCAACTAATTATCGCTGTAAGCGGCCTCATTAAATTTTCTCAGCCCACTCCCAGCAAAAGCATGCATACACACCCATCATCCCCGATGACGGATTCCCCCTCCCTACCCCCACCTAACGCGCATCTCTCCGTAGAAAATTAGGAATGCACATGTAATTAAATAAAATAACAAATTCGTACACATGTATGCAAAACTCGGGGAAACGGGAAACCCACACCCCCATTTCGAATTCCCCATTTCCTGTCTTCATCGTCGTCGACGTCTCCGTCATCTCTTCTCGGGTGCTTTTCCTTCCCCCACCAACATAGGGGGGTCAGAGGTGCGCGCTGGAAGCGTCGATGGGAGGCGGACGCTTCCACATGAAATGACTCCAGAGCATTGGGAGGAACAGGCAAGCAGAGCCGGATGGAAAAAAGACACCCGAGCAGAGCAACTGGAAAAGAAATACAAACGACACTCGGTGTAATTATTTTCCGCTACACTTCCTTCCCGGCCGGGTGGAGGCGGTGGGGATGCGTCCGGGGGGAAGCGGAAATGCCGGCACAGGAGGGACGTGTTGCTTAAAAATACGGTTTTGTATGCACTCCACCCCGCTCCGATTTCCTTTGCACATATTCACCTAGTGTGTGTGTACGGGGGAGGGGGAAGCTCCGCCGAGGGTTGTGCATCTTTTGCTAGCAGCTGTTTTGGGCAAGACTCTGGAAAATTTTAAAATTTTCTTTCCCCCTGGCTAGGGATGTTTAAAAAATTAAGGACGTTAGTGTAGTTTCAGTTCTCAAGGTTTTGAAGGCGATCACCTGACCATCTCAAAGTCAGCCTGTGCCACTGTCAGGGAACCGAGCGGGGCGAGGGTACATCTGGAAGAGTACCACACGAATGCGACCGGGACTTGGGGACAAACATAACGAAGGGTGACACATATTAACACATCATAAGGAATATGTTGTGTGCGCTACCGAGTGTGAATGCGAATGAGGCAGGCGGGAGGAAGGACGAATGTCAGCGAGTCGCGCACTCGAGCAAAAGAAGGTTCAGCGCCGAGGCGGTTTCATTCTTCGCAATGTTCGTTGCTCGGTTGCACTTGTATGTTTCACCCACAGGTGCCTTCTGTGTGTTGGGCTTTTGAAGATTTAAACAGAACACCGGCCGGGATGACGAAATGGCAAGACGGTTTTGCACTTTTTGAATTGATATAGGCAAGGTTGGAATAGCGTGAAGCTGGAAACTTGAACCTGTTTTTTGTGGACCTTGAATCGGTGGCTCATTTTCTTCCCCTAATCGGGGGGCTGACAGGTTAAATCCCAAGCATGCATAGCACCGATTCTGAGGCCCCGTCTCCAGCAGTTTTGCGTTCCACGACAAGAAGTGTAGTTTTCGCATTCACAGTCCCATTGTCGTCCTGTGAGCGTCACTCAGGACAGCAAAGTGGTAGTTTTCATATGGTTATTTCTTGCCACCTCTTTGGAGCTGCATTGCAAAGCAGGGCTCTGACATTGGAACGTTGTGCAACCACTTTTTTGTTCTCCTACATCGTTCTTTTAATTAATTACGAACGGAATGGCAATTAGAGGACGACTGTGTGGGGGTGCTGCGCGTACCTATGGAAGGGCTCATTTCTTGTTCTGGGTGAAAATTATGAGAGTTAAATCTTTTAGGGTGCCACTTGATGGCGAAGAAAATTGTACACATATATCAATTTCCCTCCCGTCGGGAGGGACTCTGACCCGACTCTGTAAGTGCAACCATAATTGCCACCATAAAATAGAGCTCTCTATTTCGCCTGCCCCGAGGATCAAACATAACTAAGGCGCTGAACGATTGTGTGATGCATAATTATTATCGCCTTTTGACACGCAACCCCTGTTCCGTGTGTAAAGCTGGTTTGACCGGTGGTCAGATTTAGTGTTTTTTTTTTCTACTTTCCAACGAAACTCCAGGCAAATGGTAACAAGGGCGCTAATATGATTATAGGGTCGGTTTCAAGTGCACAATGTATGTCATAGTTATTTCCCCCTCTCGTTGGCAAACCACTGGTCGGGCCCTGATTGACCATTACCGTATGTTGACTGACCACCGCCCGAAAGCGAAACATTCCGAGGGGGAAGATCCACCGGCTTTGATTTATGATTGAGCAAGCGCAACACGTGGAGAGTGAATCTAAAGGGTTTTAGATATTTCACGCCAGCTTTAAACCGATGCCGATCAGGTGCGGAACTACCACTGGTCAGTTCTAGTACATGTGATTATGGTTCTTGTTAGCCGTACAAGTTGTGCCTACCGATGCGCGCCGTTGGTGTGGAGATTAGGTGAGAAGATGGGAGCCGCACAGTGCGAGCTACCGAAGGGTTAGCAAATTAATTATCATAATTTATGCCGTGACATGATTTCGGTGGGAAACTACCACTTGGGTGGAACCCTTCGCTCGGGACCGGTACGGAGAGTGGAGGAAAGTTGTTCAAGAAAGGTATTTGGTTGAGAGTGGGGTTTAAAGTTTTCTGAATGAATGAATGTGTGATTCGTGGGAATTTTTCTAACCGGATCTCTTAGAAACGATAATTTGTGGAAGTGGATTATGAATTCTGGGATAATATGGAAGCTAATACATTTCCCTTATTTATCACCAGAGGTTTAGTTCTTAACTGAATGTTTTTGGCCAGTGAAAGAAGTCATGTAGTTCGAAAACAAAAAGTGGCTCGAACAGTGCGACGACGGCTTGATTACGGCGAGGTATATAGCAGAGATTACACAAAACTACAATATTTTACTTTACTTTTTGCATTGAAAAGGCTATAAACTTTGCAATCCATTTTCCTCTAGTAGCCACACATAAAGGCGGAGTCTTTTCCGAAATAAATAGTAGATTATGACACGTTTCGACTGCAATTGCAAGATCAGTGGAACCATGTTATTTTTAGCGATGGGTTCCATTTGGAAGTAAATAAACAGAAAAAAACGTGTGTGAGTGAGACGCACAATCAAAAGATGCGATAGACCATTCAAGTTTCAAATGCGACAACAAGTTGGTGGAGGATTTGCCAATGTGCGGGGTTGCTTTTCCTCAGGAGAGGCTAGTGCCATGATTTCTTTTGGAGAAATATTGACTACAACTCGATTTGTTGAAATCATTTTCAGAGTCCTTGAACGATACATCGATGTGACGTTACGATGACAAATGGTAGTTCCGTAGAAGAGCGCTCAATGTCATTAAACAACAAAAAATGAATGCAATGGTTTTGAAATCATTGAATTCTGGTGCTAGAACAAAGCAAACCGAACTCAAAAAAACTATCATAAATATTTGGTTAAATAACATAAAGAATGAATGTTAGAAAAGACTAACGTATTCAACATAACTTATTCTGACTAGTTGTTTATCAAAGAGCGTTACGCGATTTATGCTTCACCCTGTATGTGAAACAAATATGCAATCTATATATTTTGGCCTCGGCTCTTGATTAGCAGGATTCCGAATAACTATTGGAAAGACCAAGTAACAAATTCCAGAACTGATCAGTCGCCAAACGGTTCCGCTGAAGATTCCCCTTCAAATTTATTATGACTAGCTCGACTGATTCAAAGGAAGTCAAATCTAATTCTCGATCACTATTGCAACAATGCAGGCCATTTATAGGTTATAACGTGGTGGATGCTGTTTCTCAATACGTTCGTCTGCGGTTTCTTGTCGTAAACTGGAGATCTCACATAGTCCCATAAAAATGGTTCAATTATGTTAAGTCGTACACCCAAAATTAATTTTTAGCACATTTTTTGGCATCCCGTTTTATTATATTAAATGAGCCTCAAAATAACAGAAAATGTGCTACTTTTCCATACTGGTATAGCATTTGTATAATATATATGCTATAGCAATATGAGAGCAATATGACCGAACGAAACAAGAGACACATTGCAAATAAGCACGCATTAAGCCTTTTCGCATACTTTGCCACCTACAATGCCAAGACCGAGTAGGATATAGATTCGCGTTCATGCTCTCATTTTTACTCTTAGAAAACACTTTCCAACTTCATTTCATGATGAGGTGTAATATTATCACGCATTTATCCCACAGCCTCAATGGCTATGTGGATAGCGTGGTCGTGTAAAACAGCGTTGCTTTCCAGCAGCCGGCCTTGGTTCGATCCACGTTGACATCGTTTGGACTGTTTTTTGTACAATCCCAAGCTGACGTTCAGAGAAAGAGATATCCGCTCCCATACATACAAACATTTTGAAGCTTTTGAAAAAAGTGCTTTTTTTGTTCACTTCGTTCTTCAGCACAACAAAAAGTGTTTTTTTCTGCCGAAGATGAAATGTTTTCTGCCAACGCTAGTTTTGGTGTATGATATTGGAGGCCAATTCTCGGGTCCACTATGCGAAGTTATTCGTATGTTGAACTTTTTCCAACAAATCAATACAGGGAAACTTCGATATAACGTACCCTCGATATAACGTCACTCGATATAACGTACACATTTCCAAAGTGTAAAGGAAAAAAAAATCTTTTTTTTTTCCTGATAGAACAATGAATTATCTGTATTGTGATGCTTAAACAAGTTTTGTACCTTCAATCAATCCCGAAATACAGCTGGTTTTGTGATTCCGTATTCTAAATGAATCAAGCTTTAATCAACAATACGAAGGGAAACATCTTGAGAAAGGCTGACTTCGTCTTCTGATTGAAGTTATTCATTAACTTTACTAAATCAGCAACACAATAATGTATTATAGACTACGTTTGTGAGTACTTTATTATGCTTCGATATAACGTACAATTCGATACAACGTACAATTTTGAAAGTGAAATGTACGTTATATCGAAGTTTACCTGTAGTGACACGCGCGGTGTGTCATATTGTAAAGAAGTCGGTGATCAGGGTCCCGTAGCAGTTGTAGCTGTTGAGTAAAAGTGTTGCACAAACGATCCATAATGGCTTGAATGGCTCTGATGAACGATTATGTTGACGGTAAAATGGACGAATCCAAGGCTTTCGTAGAAATTCTGTTCAGATATCAGACTATTCATGATGAAATGCCAGATCAAACTAAACGCAAAACAAGTGACAGCTGTCAAAATAGCGCACATATCGAAAAGTGTTGAGACTTAATATGCTATTTCTTATCCCATTATTTCTTCGAGGGTCGGATTTAAGTGAAAGTTTATGGCTAAGTTATTTATTTGGCAAGAAGCGTTAAAATTTTGCAAAAAAGAAGTGAATACAATGAAGAGAGACTCCCAAATTTATTTATTTCATTCGAATAGAATGAAAATGAAAATGAAAATGATTGAATAAATTTGTCTTGTGGAACCAATAATCTTCAGTTACAGGACGCTAGAAGACGGATTTTTCAAGAGGTTAAACTTTCTTTCGACAACACCAAGGGTCAAGTTGTCCAGGTGGACTGACGAAAATTAAATCCAAAAAACTGACGTTTCTGTTTATATATCGAATCTATTGTACCCCGGGTGATGAACATAGTAACTGACCCTACTCGCAGTTTGACAAACTTGACTATCCCATCATTGAGTTAAACTTTAACAACGAACAGTACCCCTATTTCACGAGAATATTGAACGAACCAATCTCACGACGATATATTTTATACTTGAATGTCGGCTCAAAATCAAACTCATCTGTCAATAAAAATTCAGCTGTGAGCTGGGCAATTGAGCGTCCTTTGACTTGTGCGACCAATGGGATCCGCTAATAAGACAATAATTTCTTGACCACAATTGACATTATAACATTACCATTACCATTGAAATTATAAAATTATACTGATTCGGAAACAATCGCTGTATTTTTTGAAACGCTGCTGAATTCACTGAACACACACGTGTTAGGTAACGTAGAAACTAGATAGGCAAATATGAATGAAATCATGAATAATCAATTTTTGATTCGACGAATGTACGAATAGTTTACTTTCGCTCTAGCTTCCAACCCATCTTTTCTTGGGGAAACTCGAACTATCTTCTAATGAAAGGATCTCGAATTTGTTAATCTTCCTAAGGCGACTTCAATGAATATTTCTATTCAGCCGAGAAGGAATTGGAATTGAAACAGAAAAAAATTGTTCTTGGAAAACTGGATAATTGGAATAATTGGACAGTCTTCGTGAATCTTTTAAAATAAAGGTTGACACACAATATCTGTTTCGCTAATTTATTTTTATTCTGTGTTATAACACATGTAGTTTTCAAAATCAAATAACCAAATTATTGAGCTTTCCTGGGAACTGGCTTTAGAGTAAAAGGTGTGCTACTTAGAACGTTTCTGTTACTTTCATTTAAAGATAAGAACATTTTGTACTGTTATAAAACATTTCAATAAGTAACATTTTTGAACATTTTGGAAGTGACAAAAGTTAGTGATTCCTTGTGCGATTCTAGTAATTTTCACTCAAAAAATTATAATCAACTATATTGTTTACATTAACCTTATAAAAGCTTTTTAATTGCTCTACAACTTGTACCTAGGCACCAAAATGCTATCTCTCCTATCTCTCCAAAATGCTACTTGTGCTGAAATTCGGTTTTTAGGACAGAAAACTGTCATTTTGTGGCATTGACCTAAGATGGTTTTTGATTCAAAATGATTATGTTGCAACAAAAAATTTAACAAGAGATACGGTCTGACAGTGAACAAAGAACGAAATGTGAATCGGCAAGAAAGCTTTAATTTGGTTAACAGGAATAATCATGTTTAACATTTTTGGGAGAAAATTTAAGGGAACACTAACTTTGAAGTTCCATACGTGACTAACATGATAGCGTTGAAGCTAATGTTACTTATTCTCAACATTTTAAATATTTTACGACCGATTTATTTTTGGAATGAAAGTAACTTAATCGTTCTAAGTAGCATGCTTTTTGAAACAAAGCCAGTTTGAGACAAACAGAGCCCAAAACATGAAAAGTTCAATAACTATGTCTTAGACTAGATATGCGTCCTAATTTGTTTCCTGAAAAACACTAACAGCTAACAGCTAACTAATGCCCTGTATACCACCCTCAATATGAACTGTTCGATCATTTGAGAACAATGATAGTGATAATATTAGTAATTTATTTTAACTGGTTAATCTAGTATCTGATATCACAATGAATTTGCCTAAAATCAAACTAAAAACATAAGAGGGAAAATACATATAATTCATGTCAAGCCAAGTACGCCAAGAGAATCTTCTGAAGAAAATTAGTTTGACCAGGTTATAAAAGGACTATTACACGGCGCTGGAACGATTGAGTAATCGACGAGTTACCGCAATTATTGAATTCTCATGTGCTCAAATTTAAGAACTTTTTTTTCTCTCAAAACTACAGTTTCTAAATTTCGGTGTTTCAGGTGAAATAATTAAACATGTTTTTTTTATCTATCGTGTTGGAATTCTGAGCACATTTTTCAATGATAATAATGTCTATGTAAACCGAGTTGTTTTTGAGAATTTGATGATTTTTTTTTTCAAACCAATCAAAATTGAAAAATTTGGACAATATTTCATGTTATTTTATCTAAAATATCTCAACGAATTTGTTTTTTCCATTTATTTTAGTTCATCTACAAAATATAATATGATTCAAAACTCAGGGCTGCCACTTATATCATTTCCGACTACATGAACTACATAAACTCCAAGTCCCACCAATTATCAATTTTTGCTGTGTGTTTTCTGAAAGATTGGACTATAAATCGTTGATTTTGAAATTTGAAAAAGTAGAAGGGTCTGTGCTAGGATTGGGCGATCTCGGATCGATTCCTAGAAGATCGATCTTTTCCATTCCGATTTCCGATTTTTTGGATCGATCTTTTGTATTCGAGAAAATCGAGAAAAATTTTTTACTTTCGATCTTTTTGAAACCTTTTTTAGATTTTTTTTCAGTGTGCATCGATTTTTTAACTCACCAAAGGTCACCTAACATTTTTTTAAACATAATAACATAATAAAAGCACGATAGGAAACATTTCATTTTCGGCAGAAAAAAATGCTTTTTCGTGTGCTGAACGGTGAAATGAACAAACAAAAGCACGCTTTTCGAAAGTTTTAAAATGTTTGTATGGATGAGAGCGGATATCTCTTTCTCTCAGACTGAACGTCAGCGTGGGATTGTACCCGAAAAATGATCGAAACGATGTCAACGTGGATCGAATCAAGCCGGCTGGAATGCAAGGCTGTTTTACAAGACCACGCTATCCATATAGCTACTGGTACTATTGAATATAACTCACCTCACCTTACACCTCATTATAAAATGAAGTGTTTCCTAAGACTAAAAAGGAGAGCATAAACGTGTTTCTATATTCTATTCGGTCTTTTATGCGTGCTTGTTTGCAATTTGTCTCTTGTTTTGCTTCCTCATATTGATCTTATATTGCTATACCATATACAGTGAACTCTCCATAACTCGATGTTCTGCAACTCGATATTTTCCCTAACTCGATGAATTTCATGGTACCTTTGATTTCGATGGTCCCTTGGATATCGAGTTAGGGTTGACTGTATATTATACAAATGCTATACAAGTATTTTAGAGGAGCACCTTTTCTGTTATTTCAGACTCATTTAACGTAATAAATCGGGATGCCAAAACATGTTCCCAAAATTAATTTTCGGTTTAGAGGCACGGAAGGAAACTTGACGTAGGACTTTGAGAAAAATTGCTTTTGAATTGAGTTTTTGTGATCGTTTAGAAATCCGTAAATTTGATTCATTCAATACTACTAATGAGGGCCCTTGCAGAACAGTTTGTTACACGAATTGAACTGCATATCAAACGGGTTGGAAGAGTTGTAGTGGTAGAAATAATCCAGTATTATGAACACATTCTATTTTCAATAGTAAAAAACTCGAAATTCTCTGGTTTTTTTGTATCGATGTTCATAAATGTATTGAACCGTCCCTACAGAAATATTAATCGATCGGTCACCTCTTTTCTTTCGTTTATTCAATTCAGCTGAATATGATAAGAACCCATCTAGAAAATGATGCATTCTGGAACTTAAGTTTGAATATATTACATGCATTCTAGTTTTGAATAACAATATCGTTCTCTTTTTTAATTTTCTTCAAGCATTCTCGTCATAATCATATGTTCCATCTATTGCAATTTGCTTACCACATGTATTTAGTTAAGCTACACTCCATTCGCTTCCGAACAAGCTGCTCGCAGTCAGATTGTTCATTCTTTTTGGTGAACTGGTTCTTTCGCAACCGTTCGCGAAAGGTTTGCCTATATCTACCATGGAGGCTAACGCCCGAATTGAATGCAAACAGATTGTTTGTTGCTCATCCCCACAGTGCAGGCTGCGAGTAAAATATGAAAACATACCTACTCTGTTCGTTAAATTACGTTTACTTTTTTTTTACTATCTTCAATGTTTGTGTTTCAATAAAAAAAAATTGCTGAATAAATTTCCCATCTTAGGTATGTATATCGCAATAACGATTTGGCGTAATATTCATTTGAAATTTCTTAATTTTTCGTTACATTTTTTGTACAGTGACCCCCCTAAATATAAATAAAAGACGTAGTCCTACGTCGAAATTGTAATAGGTAGAAAAAAATAAATAATCCAATTCTATATTACTTCTTCTATAGAATACCCTTCAAATATTGATGGACAAAGTAATACTGTTATGTTTTCATTCACCATTTTCATAAATTTAAATGTGCATTTCCTTCAGTCACATCCCGATAACTATCCTGTAAATATGGGAGATGTGAGTGAAGACCGAGATGAACGATTCAACCAGGATGTCCAACAAGACACTTCGACTGAAGATCTCTTTAATAAAGAAAAAACCAAAGAAGACTCCAGGAAAGAAAAAAGTATTACAATAACGGTAGACCGTCGTTGGACGCTTGAAGGACACCTTCCTGATGCTAGTGACAAGCGTAAATGTATCATACCGAGTCTCACAGGAAGAACAATAAATTTGTTGTATGTATATTGTGCTTTTTTCAATCTGAAAAAAAACTTTCCATGAAAAAATAGGAACAAAAACATATTTTTCTAATTCACTTTTATTTAATTTGATTCATCCATTTTTCTTAAATTGCCAGAAAATATGATGTCTTATGACAAAGCGCATTTTAGGTGTCAGCGCATCCATGAACATAAAGATTACGACGAATAACTAAAATACGTATTAAATATATTTTTTGCAAACATTAAACTGTTTTGAATATCATTTAAACCAAACATTTCAGATTTTTTCAAATTGTTTTATCTCTTCAAGCTTAGTAAAATGAGTTGAAAAAACTTAAGAAAGTATACTTATAGATCAATTGATCTATAGTAACTCAATCAACATGAACTGATTCATAATTGCAGGGATAATGAATACAAAATTTGCCGAAAAACTGACAAGCTAGTAACCCTGTTTTTGTGCGATTTTTTTTCATGTGATTGAATAATTTGTGCGATTCAAGCTCCAATTATAAAATTACTCAAAAAGGGTCGCACAAGAAATGAAATGCATAAAAATGGAATGTACAAAAATAGGATCGATTGTATAGTAATGAAAGCTAAAAAAATAACGCAACTGAATTATGCAGAGTTTGCCGCATTGAAACCATAGATCCCTAATCGCTCAATCGCCAATTAATACATAAATGAAATACCATTTTACTAGCACCAATATTTTGAACAGATACTAATGATATGATACTATTCATATTACATTCAATCATTAATTCAATGAAGCTTGAAAATTGATTAAATTATGATGATGAATGAAAAGATTAAAAAATATATCATTTCATTTAATCATGTGTTAGGGTTAAAACCGGTCTAAATAAAAAAAATACTTATACCAGCTAACAAACATATTTTTTTTCGGAAAGATGCTTTTGTTTGATGTGGAAATTTTAACATGGCATAAAAAGCAGTTATGAAATTCAACGCAAAACACGATGAAGGAACATCAGAAACATCATAACAATTGGTCAAACAGTTTGTGGAGAATATCTCTGATATAATAGCTTAGGAGCATTGGATGACTAGAATCATAATTCAAAAAATTGGGCTTTACTACAGAATAATGCGCCAAGTCACAAGTCACTAATTGTACGTCAATCTTTGACACTAAATCACGTCTGTTTTTTTTTATGATTCGGCTTGTTAATCTATTTTGCACCCTGTGACTTTTCTCTTCACCCGAAAATGAAGGTAAAATTTCGAAAGGCTTCAACCAAAGCGTTCAACGTCGTTTGCCATAGTTAGCCAGAGCACTTGAATCGTTATTGAATCGATTCTAAAACTGAATTCAAACTCCATTGAACAATAAAATCAATAAAAATAACTATTATAAATTACAACTATTTAGTATATGTTCATTACAAGTCTCGAATTTTAAATCAATTGTTTATGCTGCATGTCGCTTCAGAACACACAGGTCGCCTTATGAAAATCATGATATGCACTGAATCACGTAACATTCTGTTGTAAAAAATCCGAATTATATCAACTTTTCCACTATACCTTTTGAAGTACTTCCTAAAGAGGGGTCGTGTTTCAAAATCCTTTTATCTGCTGCTTTCCGTACACACTAATGTTGCTCCTCATAATCTGCTCCACAGAAACGAAACGAACTCGCAAAACTATATTGTATCGTTTAAAAACAATCCTCCAAGCACACTATCAAGCACTAAATGAGTTGTTGTTGAATGTGAATTTGTCCTAAAGGTTTGTGTTTTTTTCTAGCCTCACCAAACTCTAAAATAAACATCCGCACTTTTTTTGTTTTGTTTCAATCGAACGGGAATGCTTCTTCACTACAATCCAAAAGTTGTTTCGCTTTTTAACTTCGACACATTTTTTTCGCTTTCGCAAATTGTGCGCCCTTCTCAAAACTTCTCCCCTACTCAGGGCTTCACAATTTTATGTTTCAAATCTTTTCTGCATCCACACACGCACTTCGAGAGGGGTTTTCAATTTGTTCCTGTTTAATCCAGAAAAGTTTTCAATTTGGGTCCAGTTCGATTTTGTTGGATAATCACTGCTAGTAAATGTCGATCCGAAAGGAAGCAATTTTGATCAGTCCAAAAAATGAGTGCGTGTTTTTACCACTAATTCGAACATAGGTCAGACACTACTCTGAGTCTACTGCACTGACCGGATCATCGCTGATCGCCACTGCACCGATTACTACTACTACTGTGGATGCTACTGCAAACGCATATTCTGGGTCGATCGCCAAGATCGAGCACCTGAAGATCCTTCCGCAGACTGACACTGGTGGTGCCGATTGGCATTCTTCTCTGTTGACCCGCTTTTCAGAGGTCCGAAAAAAAAACGAGGTGAAATATTACGCGAGAAGGTGATAAATGCGTTTTCTTCGCTTGTCACTCTCCGGTCCTTCTTACATGGTTTTACGGCTGTGGAGTTTTCGAGAGTTGGAAAGACTCCTTTTTTTTCACTTCTACGGTTGTTTGTGGAAGGTTCACAGGTAGCTGCACTCCTGCTTTCGTTCTGGCCGGATGCAAGCCCAGGCGACTCTCGCTTTGTGTCCTTTGAACTCTGCTGCTGCTGCCTTCAGTGGTGTACAATAAATTAGATCATGCATCGGTTCACATGTGAATCCGGCCGGAGGGGGTGGGATCGAGTTCTGCTCTGTCAGGCGAAAGGGAATTTCCAAGTGTGTTATTCCCGGCTGCTGTGACGAAAGGGTCCTTTTGTTTGGCTGGTGGAGTTCCCAGGATCTAGATGATTTGTTGGCTTTTGCACTGCTCCCTTTCTTTTTGCTGGCTTTTGTAGTTATGTTTTTTCGTTACTTGATTCTTCGCAACACATTTAAACCACTAATGCTCTGGATAAACGTAAACAAAATTGCACATTTTTTTCCGATTCTCGAAACACTTGTTTGAATTGAACTAAATTAATCTTTTCGTTTTTCGTCTGCCGAAAGGGTAAAGAACTTTTCTTCGTTTCCGTTTCCGGTAGCACATTCAACTACGATTTTTTGTTTTGATCGCGATATTCTCCGGCTGAAGTTCATCCGAAATAGGACTAACGGAACTGTAACGGGTTATGCTTTTTTCTTCTTCTTCGAATATCACTCTCTGTTCCACCGGCTCGCGGATGTGGGTGTCAATTTCAGATCTTTTCTTCTTTTTTTATGTGTCCTAGAGATGTTGTGTGTTGGTGTCCAAAAAACTCTAAATAAACCAAATTTCAACTATCGAACCGCACATTTTGAGGTTTACGCCGTGACTGCCTGAGACCGACTGAAAAGTTGTAGCGCAACGGTCGTAGCCTCTCAAACATATATCGCAAAACACATTCGGGCAAACATACACAAGTGGCGGTGAGAACGAGCGAGCAACAGTCACTCGTTGCGAGCGAACGAGCGAGACGCCATGCACACAACATACACACTCTCTCTCCCTACTGGTAACAACAGACCCGAGCCGCGTCCTTCCACTCTTTCGTTCTCTTGCTCGTGTTTGCTTCCACCCCGCTCCCTTCCAAATCCAGCGAGAAATAATAAGAATTGTTGAATTTTTGATTCCAACAATTTATTCGTATGCTCACACACTCCCCCGTGCCACCGCAACCAACCGAGCATGTGAATGAGTCCTTTTCCATCCCCACACACATACCCAGCTTGGCTCGTTCGCTCATCCACTCACTCACTCACTCACTAACACTCATGCACCCATCCACCCGCGCGTGAGAGAGCGATAAATGAGCTTTTTCAACTCGTGCCCAATGCTTCCGCGAAGGGTTCGCATACATACCACTCAACCCCGAATACATAAAAGCACTCGCGCGCGCCCCGAAAGACGGTGCATAAGGAAATAACAAAAACATCACCCCGTTGGTGTGTGCACTCGAACGCTCACGCTCTCGCAAAGCTCGCACTTTCCAGTGCTGCTCACGCTCTCCTTCGCTCTCTCTCTCTTGCTCGCTCGCTACCGTTCTTTCATACATCATCAATTCTGAGTATATAGCTCGCGAACCGAACAGCTCTTCATGAGTGACTACATATGACACCCGCGTCTCGTGTGAGCGGAGTATCGCTTCACCTAGCGAGCCGAGCACATGCGCATGATTAAATCTCGGAATCTCTGGCAGGCAAGGATACAAGCGAGGATACATCCTTCGGTACATAGAAGCGGATCTAATTCCTAATATTGCTGTCCCTGCTGATGAAACCAAGGAAGGAAGGAAGGAAGGTGGATTTGGCAGAAAGGGTGCGCGCGTGTAGCGAAAGGGGAAAAAACGAAATTGATCGTTCAGGATTAGCGAAATAATAACAATATCAACGGTCCAACAACGGTTGGCAGGAGGAATCTAGTGTGGATTAGAGGGTGACTCGGCGGTGGCGAACGAGCTGCTTCAGAGGGTGCCAAGACCTTCAGATCCCATGTGAGGGGGAGGAAGAGCATACATGACAACTGACGACAACGGCCGGCCTTCTTTTTTCGCTCTCATGTGAGCGTGTGGCCATATGAGTTCACATATGGATACGAGGCGGTGTTTGGCGTGTGCAGCCTTACATCGGCCCCGGCGTCGGATGTCGGATGATGTCGGTGGGTCGATTCGGAAAGGCCCCCTCGTGCGAAGCACATGTGGGAGAAATGTGAGAGTAGGGAAAGCAGCGGAAATTTGGCCAATATCGACGCTCGGCGACGGATTGGTGGGAGTGTGTATCGATGCGCTCGCTCGGCTCAGTAGAGCTTCTCCTAACGTCATTTTTTTTTCCTCGTGTTCATTGCTTTTTGCTGATATTTTTCGCTACATGTGTCTATTTTCTATTTGCCAGCGTGGACAATGCGGTGTTGGTTTTTATGTGGGTTCGACAGAATAGCGGTGCCATCCGCGCTGAAGGGAAACAAAATGGAAGAGGTTCCAAAGCATTTGTAAGTGGCTGCTGTTGGATGGAGTGGAAACCATGAAGGAAAATTGAGAACGAAATAAGACGTTTCAATTTAGATTGAGATTTTTTGCTACTACAGTCATACCTCGATATAAGGTAACTTATTTTTTTTTCTCGTTACGTTATATCGAAGCAAGAAAAAAATTTGATTATAATTGTTGTTGTTGTTGATTGATTGATGTTAAACTGTTCATGGTTACTTAAAAATGCACAAAAACTTTTTCTATCACTCAGCAGTTTTCTTATGCCCATTTAAGATAATTATCGTAGACAAATATGATCAGTCGGCAGTTGGATATTCGGCTTTTTATTTGTGAATACGAAACTGGAAGACATTGCATTTGTGCATTTAGCGAATAAAGGATTACATTTTAGAAGAAATAAACACATTTTTACATAAAAATAATGAACTATGAATAAATTTTCCGTTTCCGTGGATATCTTTCAATAGAGATTCAAGTTTTCTGCAAATAATCTCTAACATGATTTTTTTCTGATATGGATTCAACTACTTATCATATTAAGGACCGCACGACCGCAGTGCACTTGTACGCTTCATTTGTTCGGATGCTACGAGTGAGATCGTTTCCTTCGGTGTTTGATGAGACGAAGGCGAACCGTCGGTAGGCCTTGTAAGATTCTTAGCAGACCATGGATTTAACCATCAAGTGTTGAAAACACGCGTTATTTCGTGTTCCATCCGTAACAGACGGACCGCGAAATACGAGAAATCTCGTGAGCGGTCCGCAAAGTGTTAAGGGAAGATCAGAGTTACTTAATGGGAACCTTTTTAGACCCGAGGATCAAGTCAGACTATTTAGGAGCTCTTGAAACGTAAACAGTGTTGCTGACAATGTTATTGGAGTACATAAAATATCTTGCGACCAGTGTTGCCACACGTACGGATTTATCTGGAAAGGTACATATTTTTTCACTATTTTTGGTACAGATTCTGTACGATACAGATTACAGATTTTCTTCTAAAAGTACAGATTGGTACAGATTTATTCCGCGTGTGACATTTCTTGCATTTAAAGAAAGCAACATTAAGGTACATGACGACTTTTGCGCCGCAGTATCGCTTCATAACGACGAAATTGTATGAGCATCATCAAACACTCGAATGACTTGCAAATGTAAATGTAGTATTTGTAGTAAATAAATAATTTTTTTTTCGTTCTTATAAAATATATTTTTTCTGCAACGAATATTTTCGATGGTACAGATTTTTTGAATAAAATGTACAGATGAGAACGATTTTTAAACCCTCTGGTACAGATTAAAATGTGGCAACACTGCTTGCGACGAATCTTCTGAGAGTAACAGCTCATCGTTATGACATTCCATACAGAGTGATCGAACATTCTCGTTCAGTATGAGATGAAGGTGGCCCCAACGTTCGTAATGGTTCAATCATGTTCTACACTGATGGGTCGAAAATGGGAATCAGAACAGGTGCCGGAGTGTATGATTCCAGAACAAAAATCTGGCCAACTGGCCAACAGTTTTTCAGGCAGAAACAACTGCAATAATAGAATATTTAAATGTCCGCCTCAAAAGAAAATATAGACATGCTAACATCTGCATATTCTCAGACAGTCAAGCGGCACTTAAAGCTCTAAATGCTTTTGAACGCTCTTCAAAAATTGTTTGGGGATGCATTTCCCTTTTTCGGAAATTAAATCAGATAAGTTCGATACAATTGTACTGGATTCCTGGCCATTGGGCAACGAGCGAGCAGATGAACTTGCCAGGAACGGCTCAAACTCACCATTCACTGGTCCAGAACCATTCTGTGGACTTCCTGACTGTGTGTTGAAAAGTGATCTGAATAAATGGGAAGACCGGGAAGTGACAGCCATTTGGATGGCTGCAAAAATTAAACAGCCGAAAAAATTTATTACGCCGAGTATTAAAATTACTCAACAGCTGCTAAGCCTTAATAAGAAAGACTCTAGCACATTCACTGGTATTGTGCCAGGAAACTGCCAGAGTAAATACCATCTTAAAAACATTGGTTTAGCACAAGATGATATTTGTCGCTTTTGTAATGCGGAAAGCGAAACCTCGGAACATTTGCTCTGTAACTGCGGAGCTCTAACTAGACGCAGACTTCAACACCTTGATTAAGCTATTCTGGAGCCCAAGGATATTTGGTCTGCGTCGCCGATCAGGATTATAAAAATTTATCAAACAGATTATTCCTGATTGGCACCTATCTCGCTATAGCTTTCAGTCTACTCCTTCATCAATAAGCAGTGTAGTATAAAAAAGGGGAATACCACAATAGTTCAAAATAATGGACGCAGTGTGTTCACACCCAACAGGGGAAAAAACAGCTCATCGTCGTCTTCAAGACCTGTAAATGAACTAAAGAGACGAAACTGAATCAAACCCCATACACGAATCTCCCCTCTAATTTGTTAGTGGTGGGGGCTGTCATACAAATGAAACACAAATTTCTGAATTACTCGAGAATTTATCAAGCAAACGAAACCAAATTTGGCATGTGGAGGTTTTAGGATGCAATAAATATTTCTATGGTGTTTAGACGCTCTTCCCGTCCTCTAAGGGTGGGCTGTCATACAAATGAAACACAAATTTCTGCATAACTCGAAAACTAATCAAGAAAATGGAGCCACATTTGGCATGTGAAAGTTTTGCGGGGCACAAGCGTTTCTATGGTGAATACACTCCTCCCCCCTCTCTAAGGGGGGCTGCCATACAAACGAAACACAAACTTCTGCATAACTCGAGAACTAATCAAGCACAATTTGGGATGAGAGGGTTTTTGGGTATGAGAAATGTTTCTATACTGGTATGACACCACTACCTCCTCTGGAATGGAGAGGAGGTCCCATTAAAACACATAATTCAACCAAAAATATTCCAACCAAACATGACAATTGAAAATTTTCGGAAAACTCTGAAGGAAAAAGGGAAAATTCGGAAAATTAAATTTCCATATCGTCTTCAATTACATAGTGACAAGTGCTGTTAGTCGATTTGATGTTTGTGCTAGCGAAATTGATCTTTGTTCGAAACTGGAAATGGATTTTAATGTGATGAAACTTTTTTTTTGGCAGACTTATCTCACTTCTTAACAAGGCGAACCTAGCCAGAATTTTCACCTGCCCCCGGGCTTCTGAATGCCAAAGGGGGACTAGGCTCTGCGGAATGCACGTATCTGCATGCTCGTGCTGTTTCAGTCCTGACCGAGAAATTGTCGGACAATCGCGCAGGTGCTAAGGATGACCGACTTTTGGATGCCGGCCAATTCCTTCTCCATATTCAACACCTTTAGCGCTTCCAGAAGTGTCTTCGGGACAATTCCAGTTCCAGAGAGAACGACTGGAACAATTCTTGGGACCTCCCTTAGCCCCCACAGTTCCTTGAGCTCCACGGCCAATGGTCGGTACTTGCAGATTTTGCGACCGTGGGTCTCCTCCAGATTCTGGTTCAGTGGAATAGCGACATCGATGATGGTGACTTTGCGGTCGCTCTTGTCGTAAACCATTATATCTGGGCGGTTGTGGTGGATCGAGAGGTCGGTCAGAACAGTGCGATCCCAGTACAGCTTGAAACGGTCATTTTCCAGGACAGGTGCAGGCAGGTACCGGTAGTTTGGTACGTTGTCTTCCAGTAGAGCACATTGCAGCGCCAGTTGTCGAATACGGGCCACGTTGTTGTGGCGCTCGGTGTAGGCTGCGTTGGCCAAAACGGGACAGCCTCCCATAATGTGCTCTATGTTTTCACCTGGTTGATGGCACATCCGGCAAATGTCATCAACGTCTTGATGCCAGACGTACCGCCTGCAGTTTCTCGTCGGCATTATCCTGTCCTGGATGGCTATCATGTCGGCTTCTACTACTGAAGAGAGTTCACCACGCGTTAGCCACAGATTAGATGCGGCCTTGTCGACGTGTGGCCGATCCAGTTGATGGGGGTGGGCACCATGCACTGCCTTCTGCTTCCAAGCTGCAATCTTCTCCTCCACTGTCTGCAGATTGCAGTTGAGTTGGTACTCCGCTTGCGCCAAGTGCAGAGCGCTGTATCCTCTGTCGGCGGCGCAGACAGCCCGGTATAGCGCGTTTTGGTTGGCGCGTTCTGCGAAGTACTCGCGCAGTTGTCGTACCTGGGCAACACACAGTGTAGATATGTCGACTATTCCAAGTCCCCCTTCTTTGCGTGGCAGTGAAACTCTCTCCAGTGCCGATTGAGGATGGTGCATTCCGGCCTCTTTAAATGCTTTCCTCATCCTCCTCTCAAGGTCCTCTAGGTCAGTTTTGCTCCATTTGACTACACCAAAACTGAAGGTCAGCAGGGGAACCGCGAATGTGTTGATCGCGCGTACCTTGTTCCCCGCGTTGAGGAAAGTCCTCAGGACACAGTTCACTCGACTCAAGAACTTGGCTCGCAGCTCCGTCTTGATGTCGGAGTGGCGAATCCCGGTGAGCTGTCGGAATCCAAGATATTTATAGGATTCGCCACGAGCCATGTCTCTTATGAACTCGCCGTCATAGACCTCGTAACCTCCGGATTCGGTAAGCTGCCCTTTCAGCATATGGACACAGCGGCACTTGTCAAGGCCGAACTCCATGCAGATGTCCCTGCTTATGTCTTCGACAACCCGGATAGCTACACCTAGACGCTGACGTGAATCAGCGTAGACCTTGAGATCATCCATGTAGAAGGTATGGGTCACTTCTTCGTGGGCGCCGTCGCCATGCCTTATTTTATAGCCATGACCGTTTCTATTGAGCGTCCTACTGAGGGGGTTCAGTGCCAGACAAAACCAAAGCGGGCTGAAAGAGTCGCCTTGGAATATCCCCCTCTTTATCTGCAGCGTTCTAGACTGCAACACATTTTCCCCATCACTGAGGTGCAGAGACGTACTCCACTGCCTCATCGCATGCTGCAGGAACCTAACGACGACGGGATCAATTTTGTAGAGCAAACGCTAGCTTTTTTTTTTTTTTCTGTATTATAGTGACTTTCAACGCTTCTGGCTGGTTCGTCACTTTTACCTTCCATTTTGGAAGAATGTTGGGAGTGAGAATTGAACTCGTGATCTTGAGCGTGAGAAGTATGGATGTTACCTCCACGCCAGATCGGCTCCCCTCCTATATCTTCTTCTATCTATACAAAAAAAAAAAAAGGATCGCCGGATGTGTTGATAAGAGCAGAACTCGAGGAAGGAATTGTCCGATTTAGGGCTGTCTTTATTCTATCATATTTTCTGTATAAAACATTTATTCCATGTAACGGAGAAACATGTTATTTGCAAGTGGTTGAAAAATCTTGAACGAGAATTGTGCCTGAAAATAATCCGATATTATAATGATGAGTTTTGTTAGAAATACTAGGAATTTAATAGTAAAAGGTAAATTCAACGGGTCGAATAGCAGATCAATCAATGAGCAGTTCTGCGATTGAACCCATGAACTTGCGCTTAGTAAGAAAACGTGAATGTTTGAAGGTATTGATAACAAAAAACAAATTTTGAGCGGGACGAAGTTTGCCGGGTCAGCTAGTTTGGTATAAATAAACCATCCACGATTTGAACTCACACCACTTTTCGTTTGGTGGTTATCGGAACAACATCGTTGCTAGCGAAAATCGAGCGAGAATGGATTCTTTCCTTATCGTGAAAGACAAGGAAAGGTGGGGTATGGAGTAAAGTTTCTTTCCACTGATGGAATGAAACCAAAGCTGCGAGCGAGGAGTAAGTAAGTGCAATACAACGAGCGGACATCACTCATACCTAATGTTGATTTCAAACACATAGACACACAAAGCTCGATGCAAGAATGGAAGATATTGCGGAACGGCAATGCAATTTCATTCGCATTCAATACACACCCTCGAAGAACTTGAAGCCCTCCGTATCAATCTGTGCTTCGACAAAGAAGGTGTCAGCAGCATACGGAAAATTTTTGTGCTAGTGCGGATATGGAAGAGTATCCAGAATTTTGGAATACGGATATACAGTGCATTTATTTAAATACAATGTATCTTTCATGGATACATGCTTTCAAATCCCAGTAGGAAAACCTTACATATTCCCCACCCGAAACTTTAAAATAGACTCCTATATTGAAAGGTTAGGCGTAGTCCAACGTCAAAACAAGCGGATTGAATAATATAATTCCGTGGTTCTACGTCGGAAATGCGGTCGTGTCCTAGATACAACCCCTTACATTTCTTTTCTAAACGAGTTTTCATGTGTTGTGAAGTTATTCACTAATCAAAACACTGCTACTATGGATAATAGATAACGGTACTTAGTATAAACAAAAGCTGTCATCCGTACTTGAGGAAAGAATTAATGGAAAACTCCATGTATTGCGGCACTGTGTAGATGTGAAGAGCATTGTTTTGTATGTTCAAACAGAAAAATAAAAGGCGAAAGACGCTAAATTAATTATTCTTGTGATACATGGGAAAGATATCACACGAGGAAGAATTATAGCAAATATTTTTCAGATATAGACATAAACAAATGTTTAGTAAATACTTTTACATTTTGTTTAATTTTATTTATTTACAAAAAATAAAGGAATCTTGTTCATTCTTCCTGATCGCAAAGTTATACATCACTGCTTTTTCAGGTAAAAATAATTGTAACCAGTACGACACACATGTCGAAATTTAATACGACCGCATAGGGTTCTATTTATAAGTTCAATTTTGAAGCATAAGCTTAGCTTTAGTATCATTGGTTGGCAAAGTTATCATGAATTTGACGATGTTGATGGTATCCACGTCAAAATTTGCAATCACTGTGCTTTAGTAGAACAAAAGATAAACAGTGTTGTTTATTTGTTGAGCAATTCCAAATGAATTCAACAAATGACAAAACATGAGTATTTTTAATTCGAATGAAAGCTTGTATTCCGTTTGAGTTGGAGGAGACATGAGTTTTCCACAGCATTTGGAATTTTTTCGACTCAAGTGTAACTTTTGGAAAAGGCGTATCGATTTTAGTAAGAGAAATCTTTAATAATTTATATCTCAAAAACTATAAGTCGTACCGAAATAGTGTCTTAAAAAATGTAGAGTATTAATTTTAAGCGTTTAAAAAATATACACTGAGAAAACAAATTAGTACTCTTTTTTTTATTCACAAAAATTAACTTTAATTAGCAATATCTAAAATACGCAATTTTTTAATTTTTTTTAATTTTTTCATATAAAATAGAAGTTATATAGAAAATAGTTTTACCATCTTGGACTAACTTTTTAAGTCCAAGATGGGAAAACTATTTTTGACGAACATTGTGGAATTTTTTATGATTTTTTAAGAATTTTCGAAATTTTAAATTGTTATATGTTAACAATCATTTTTAGCTACAAATTATGAATGTGATTTCAAACAAAAAAGTTCATTATCAAGCTCCTTCTAAATGCAGCCATTTTCGAGATATTTCAAAAAATATTTCTAATTTATTGTCTATTTTATAGTAAATACACCCTTTCAATATGTTTGTCGTGTTATACCGTCATTATACCGTATATCCAAAGGGTATCAAGTGGACTGTATTCATACAGATATGAGCAAGGCTTTTGATGTGGTAGGGATAAACAGCATAATGCGCGCAGTGGCTGATTTCGGCATTCACGGTAAAATGTTTGAATGGATTAGGACGTATCTGGAGAGCAGAACGCAATATGTGAAAGTACACAATAATTCATCTAGGTCATTTGGTGTCCACTCAGGAGTTCCACAAGGTAGTCATTTGGGGCCTATCCTCTTTGTCATGGTCATGAATAATCTTCCATCATTCTTGACCAACGCAGTAGTGCTTATTTACGCGGATGATGTAAAGATTTTCCAGCCAGTGAAACACATCGCTGACTGTCATCTGCTTCAGCAGGATTTGGACAATTTTGAGAGGTTCGTCGAGAACAATGGATTGAGCGTAAACCCCAACAAATGCTCCGTTATGACCTTTACGAGGAGAGTTCAGCCAATAAGCTTCGACTATAGACTGGGAGGTTCGAATCTACAACAAGTAGAGAATGTTCGTGACTTAGGCGTGACGATGGATCGATCTCTTTCGTTCAATTGCCACATAGAGCGTATTGTCAAAGAAGCGCTGAAACTATTTGCACTCACTCGTCGATTCGGGCAGGACTTTACCGATCCGCACGCAATCCTGAAAATTTACACCTGCCTTGTACGATCCAAACTCGATTTTGCGAGTGTGGTGTGGCGACCGCAGTACGATCTACATATTCAAAGACTTGAAAATGTTCAAAAGAAGTTCTTGAAATTTGCGCTAAGAAATCTGGGATGGAGAGAAGAATCCCGGCCACCATATAAAGATCTCTGCTGTTTGGTAGATCTGGATACCATTAGCAGCAGGCACAAAATTACAGACGTAACCTTTTTTTGCAACGTACTGAACGGACGGATTTTGAACGCGTCTCTACGACAGGATTCGTTTTAACACCAGCCCCGTTTCTCTTCGTCGACGGAGGATGTTTGACCCACCCCTGAGGAACAGAAATTACACCCAGCATGAACCGACAGCCAGATTTATGCGTGAGTTCAACGTGCTGCAAAATGTTGTTTCTGTAAATATGACATCAGAAGAAATTCGAAGAAGATTAAGATTATATTTTAGAGACCAACTGAATGTATAAGTTCTAAGTTTGTATGTTTTATGTTTTCTGTATTCACGTTTAATTTTAAGAAGGCTAACGGGCTTACAGCCTATAGTCCAAATAAACAAATTAAATTATGTTAGTGGAATTTTATGAATTTGCTTATAATTTCCAACAACTTTTCCAAATACATAATTGTGGTACAAATATATGTTTAGGGGTTGAAAAACATTTGAAGACTTGTGGGTTAATACAAAATGAAGCGATATTAAAAAATCTTTTTTTTTATCTCAATACAAGCTTTTAACATACTATTTGCACAATCAAAACACAAACAGTTTTTAAAGTAGAATTGAAATACCAACAACACAAATACACGTTGAATCGTTGATTCAACCGATTATGGGTACAGAAATATATAACTTGTTTATGTTATGCCTAGTTTGTACCTGAAGTCATGTCTACCCAAACAAACTTTCATTTGAATCAAAAATACATGTTTTTAAAATCTGCATTTTAAAGACGATTTCATTTGGAACTACTCTATTGCAAAACTAGCGAAACAAAAATTGTTTGTATGTTTTCTTAAATCTAAAATTACACAACGAAGTTTGGTTTCATTAAAAATTCCTTGTAAAAAGTCGGATATAATGACTTTCTTTACAGTGGTATGTCGTCTATTATGATCAATTTTTAATGAAATATGTCCGGTTATAATGACCGACATTTTTTTCACAAAACGCTTCGTGTGATGTTCGCTTATTATGACGCGTTTGTTAATTCCCTTCGATGTCATTATGAACGGATTCCTCTGTAATTTCATACAAAACAAATTTATTTACGTTGTCGAATGACCGACGGCGCTCCGTCCGCTCCATCGAACCTTCATCCATTCGCGTAGACAGCATTGAGCTTCGTTTTAGGGGGTGTCAAATATAATAATTAATTTATGGGCGGAATGAACACACTTTTTAAACTAAAAATTATGAATGGAATTTAAGTACTCCGTGTAAAGTTAGTTTTCTATGCAAATGAAAAAATCCGTTTTTGCAGGTAGTGAAAAAATTTCATACGAAAATTGTGTCTGAAGACAATTTGGAATGAAGAGCTTGAGTTAAAATATCGTAGATGCATAAATAAATGTATAAATGAAAGTCAGGAATGCGTGTTATCAGTACACCCATACCTCGCTATACAGCCGCTCTTCATACGGCATTTCGCTATAACGGCCATCTTCAATTAAGGAACGTTTTCGATTTACGGGCTAAATGTTTCGCTATAACGGCATAATATCATGGGTTTACATGATTCGAAATCGGGGTTTACAAAAAAAATGATGCCAAATGTCCTCAAATTACACAAAAAAAAATTTTTTTCTCCGAAAATTGAGTCTGAGAAAAACGTGTTTTTGGGTGTTTTTTAGGATTTCAAAAAACTCAATTCATCCTTTGATTTTTGACGCATATTAAATGTAACATGAAGTTTTATGTTATTGTTTTATGTACAAATGAATTTACTTTTTATGCATGTATTTTTAATTTAAATGAAAAAAAAATTATAAAGAATAAATCATGTTTCATATTTAACCAATTTGGAGCCGAACCGATTGAATTTGTATGAATTTGTATTATTTTTTTTTCTCTATTATAGTGACTTTCAACACATTTCGGCTGGTTCGTCACTTTTACTTCCATTTTTGGAAGAATGTCGGGAGTGAGAATTGAACTCGTGATCTTTGCGTGAGAGGTATGGATGTTACCACTACGCCAGATCGTCTCCACAAATTTGTATTATAATAATAGATTCCTTATACGGCTTTTCGCTTTGCGGCCAAGTTTCGTGGAACGTATCTAGGCCGTAAAGCGAGGTATGGGTGTAATTAAATAACATGAAGTAAAATTTTTCACTAAATTTTTAATTTTAACATTTTAAAACAAGTTTCGTGCCTCCTAATTTGATACTTTACTTTTATTACTCATTCTGAATAATTATTTATGAACATGTGATTAGGGGAGACGAAACAAATAAAAAAGCGCGCGATGGATTTTTATGTGTGTTATGATGATTCGATGCAGTCAGGACAACATCAGCACGATGCCGTGAGCGGTGCCAAAAACTCTTGGTCGGCATACACGCAAACGTAGAAAGGTGATCGACTGTAATTCCTACGACACAATCATCAGAAGAGGCATGAGGAAAATATATATTCATTTGCAAGACGCTATCATGAGCAACACCGACACAGCTTTTTTACTGCCATGGCAAAAAGCAATGCATTGTCATGCCGTTATAGCACGTGTGTTCGAACAAAAAAATGAATTCTTCAATGAGCTCCATCACAACATTACACGTGGGGCCGAACCCACACGTTTCTGGATGCATTCGGTTAAATGACAAAAGCGAGCATTAGTGAAAATTAAAATTGCTTTCGGGTCTGCTAATCTGACAGAGAATAAATTGTTACACAGATATGGATGAATTATTTTGACGTTTGTTTTTCGTCAAGGTAAGGCTGCTACATTTGTATAGTATAACTAGCTGACCCAGCAAACTTCGCTCCGCCCAAAATTTATTTTTCGTTATCACATCCACTTTTTCTTATTAAGGGCACGTTCATGGGTCCAATCGGAGAACTGTTCATTGATTGATCTTTTAATCTACCCTTTAAAATTGTTTTTTTACAATAAAATTTCAATACTTCTACCAAAACTCGACATTATAATATCAGATTATTTTCAGACACAATTCTCGTGCAAGATTTTTCATCCACTCGCAAATAACATGTTTCTCCGTTACATGGAATAAATGTTTGATACAAAAAATATGATAGAATGAAGGAAGCCCAAAATCGGTCAATTCCTTTCTCGAGTTTTGCTCTTATCAACACATTCGGCGATCCATTTTTATTTCTATAGATAAAAGACGATAAAGGAGTGCGTTTTATCACATTGAAATCCATTTCCACTTTCGAACGAAGAACAATTTCGTTACCGTAAACATCAAATGGGCTAACAACGCTTGGAGATCACATGCGAATTTAATTTTTCGAATTTTCCCATTTTCCTTCAGAGTTTCCCGAATATTTTCAATTGTCATGTTTGGTTGAAATATGTGCATTATATTTATGGGACCCCCTCTCCTTTCCAGAGAAGGAAGGGGGGTCATACCATCATAGAAACATTTCTCGAACCCGAAAACCCTCACATCCCAAATTTGGCTCCATTTGTTTGATTAGTTCGTGAGTTATGCAGAAGTTTGTGTTTCATTTGTCATTTGCAGCCCTCATGTCCTTAGAGAGGAGGTAGGTGTTTCGAACAACCATGGAAACTTTTCGTGCCTCCTAAAACCTCCACATGCTAAATATGGTTCAATTTGCTTGATTAGTTCTCGATTTATGCAGAAATTTGTGTTTCATTTGTATGGGAGACCCCTTTAGAGAGGGGGGAGGAGTGTCGAACTATAATAGAAACGTTTTCGTCCCTGAAACCTCTATATGCTAAGTTTGATTCCATTTGTTTGATTTGTTCTCGAGTTGTTCAGCAATCTCTTTAGAGAGGGGAAAGGAGTGTCAAACCACCATAAAAACATTTATTGCTCCCTAAACCTCCACATGCCAAATTTGGTTTCATTTGCTGGATTAATTCTCGAGTAATGCAGAAATTTGTGTTTCATTTGTATGGCAGCCCCACAATTGAAACATTTATCGCACCCCGATGCCTCCACATGCCAAATTTTGTTTCATTTGCTTGATTAATTCTCGAATTATGCAGAAATTTGTGTTTCATTTGTATGGCAGCCCTCTCTTAGAGAAGAGGGTGGAGTGTCTAACCATCTTAAAAACATTTATTGCACCCTAAAACCTTTGCATGCCAAATTTGGTTTCATTCGCTTGATTAATTCTCGAGTAATGCAGAAATTTGTGTTTCATTTGTATTGGAGCCCCCCTAAGAGAGGGGGGATCGGTATCTAACCACCATAGAATCATTTATTGCATCCTAAGAACTCCACATGCCAAATTTCGTTCCATTTGCTTGATTAATTCTCGAGTAATGTAGACATTTGTGTTTCATTTGTATGGCAGCTTCATCATGGAGAGGGGGAGGGGTCTCAAAAACTATCACAAGAGCCTTACCACCCAAAAAAAACCCCTACATACCAATTTTCATGTCAATCGGTTCAGTAGTCTCCGAGTATATATATGTATATATATATAGGATTATATATATATATATATATATATATATATATATATATATATATATATATATATATATATATATTTATATATATATATATATATATATATTTATATATATATATATATATATATATATATATATATATATATATATATATATATATATATATATATATATATATATATTGTTTCGTTATGATTCATCTAATGTTAAAATTTTGTTTAATAGCAGGTATCCCACCGAAAAGAACCGTTTTTTTTAAGCGGTCACCATTTTGTCGAAAAAATATGTTTTTGACTTCATGCATTCTGAAGTTCATGCAGTAGCGGCATCTTTACTGATACATAATCTGTTCGCTTCTTTGTTTTAGATAACCAGAAGCGCTGGAATCGTGTACGTCATTATTTTAACTCCTTTTAATTTTATTTGGCTCATTTAGCAATTCAGCTGTAACAGAACCAATTTTTTTTATCCCATTTGTTTATTTAGGATCATTAGGATCAAAGTAACAGAGCCGAATTCTGAATCGTGTATATATCACATGCTCATCACCATAAAATAGCATATTACACAGTTGCCATTTAGGCGCAAGAGTATTCCTTCTGTTTTTCCCACTATTCAGTTAGACCACCTGACAGCGAAGACAGTTAAGGTAAGGGACTGGGATTACCGTCACACGATGATTGGACGTACTAGCCAGAATAACACACAAAGATGGTCATCTGAGGGCTCTGAGTTATGAGCTTATGATCGTTCGCTTAGTAGCGGACACGCGACCAATTAGGCTAAAAAGACACGTACGCCATGACACAAGTTGTTTTTGAGCCCTCTTACTTCATCACTATTCTAAATACAAATATTTTTTCCGTACAATTTTTAGTTTTATTGTTAGATCGATAAACAAATAATGATACAACACTACACTAGAACACCCTTTTAATGTGGGAATATCTAAGGCTTCCTTTGGCTCTCGATGCACCGCAACGGCAAAATCACGCAAACCATTGTGCTTTTTCGGGCCACTATAAATTTCTACTACAGAGTTCATTCTTGAAGTATCGAGGTGATAAATAAGCAACTTGAATGAAATTATTTCGATGTTCTACTCCAAGAATGCGACCATTTCGTGGACACAATCCTTTAGTTTATATATATATATATATATATATATATATATATATATATATATATATATATATATATATATATATATATATATATATATATATTGAATATATATTTTTCAAACAAAAAAATCAATGTTTTTTTCCGGAGAGATCTGATCTTTTCCAAAACACGAAATCAAAAATAAAAGTTATACATAAAATGGAATTGATATGACAAATTTCGAAAATTTTGTTCGTAAAATAGTAGAAAATGTATACTGCTGTTGGGCATTATGACTAAGGCTCCGACATCGTATACAAAGTTTACTAGCATTATTTTTATCATATAAAATTGGTTATAACTCGGATGGACCTAAGACGAAACATTATATATTTTCCATGAAGAGTCACATGTCGGTTCCACTTTTCAAATAACTTTTCTTACATGGTTATGATTCTGTAAACAATTGTAAATACATGAAATTTTGAAAATTCATATCTCCACTTCGAAAAGTTCGGCTTCGCACCAATATATTGAATTGAAAGAGGGGTTCTAAAAATATATATGGGGTTGGGGAAAAGTAGTCCATTATTTTAGGGTGTAATTCAAAACTATTTTTCATATGCTTAAGATTGCCCGATTTGGGTCATATCGCCGTTTGTTGGAAAATTTGTTGCCTTTCTAATGGTAGGTTTCATAATGTCTCTATCATAGAGGTCTTGATCCTTATTAACTAAAAACCATAGCAATATATTTTTACAATCTTCTCTTGATCCCAGTTTTTTATCACTCTGGAAATATTCCAATGCGAGAAAAAGGGGATAAACGTTTGGTGCCAGGTCCGAACTATATGGTGGATGCATCAAAACATCCCAATCAAGCTCTCGGAATTGTGCGGCCTTTCGTTGTCCTGATGGAACGAAAAACATCTTCTATTGGCCAATTTTGAACGTTTCCGGTCAATTGCTAGCTTCAAACGATTCATTTGTTGATAGTAGAGATCATAATTTAGTGTATTGCACTATTCAAAAAATTTTTTTTAAATAACAAAGTTTTTAAAAATAAATTAAATTGCACGTATTTTACTGTTGTAGTATCGGCACCATAAACATCAATCACAATTTCAGCGGTCTGGCTTGCATAAAAAAAATGTAAATTGTATCGAATTTTCTCTTTGTTGACCTCCATTGTCAACACCCTGTAACTCATAACTGAATGGAACAAACAAAACACAACAAAATGATTTTTTTTAATGTGAAATGCCACCTTTACAACGAGCCTAATCTTGAAATTGTATGATCGATATTACGCGAGACATCGATCACTTAAGGCAGCCAACGAGAAAATAATGAATAACTTTTTACCCAACCTAATATAAAAAAAAATAAAGTTTTAAATTAATTTTTTTAACTGAATTTGCTTTTCATATATAGAGTAGGTATACCAAATATGGAAGAGATATGCCACCAACCTAGAGAAATTTTCTAGTCAATACAGGGTCTTTCAAATTGAACGCTCACGCAAAAAAAAAAATCAAATAGCTCCTTATAATTTTTTTTCGCTCCGTCGATGGTAACACTGCATTCCTCCCATATTCGACTACTCATTCAGTCTGATCGGATGGTTTTTAATGTCAAGATGTACAATTTACAAGAGCGTGTATTTCTAGTAAAACTTTGTCCTCTTATGGTATGAATTTCAACATTTCTCGTCGTCGATTACTTTCTCTGGGGGTACGTGAAGGACCATTGCTATGTTAATAAGCCACAAAATTTGGCGGAAATTATACAAGAAATAACTCAGATTTCCAACAGCATCGTAGTCGTAATGTTAGAGTTGTGCATAAAGAATTTTGTTCACCGTTTAAAACGCGTTTTCGAAAAAAGGTGTGGTCACATCGATAATGTCCTAAAATAAGCTTCATTTTGGTTTTTGAAAAATAAAAAAAGACGGGTGGGTAATGTCGGGGACATAACCGGAGTGACGTAGGACTATACAAAGGGGACAGCTTTTGCTAAATATATATTTTAAATATATTGTTTTATTTTCTTCTGCTACGTGAATACCTACCTATCTACCTGAAAAATGGATTAGTTTACTGTTTACTCTTCATGAACATGTTGGGGGTTCTAAAAAGAACCTTTGGTGTTGTGTTTTTGCGTTTTTTTTTACAAACTTTCTCAATTTTTTCTCGCTGTCTTATAGTTAAATCTTGATTTTTTTCCGAAGGCTTTGTACTTATTAAATGTTAAACGCAGGGCATCTTTCGACGTATGCACATATCGTACAATCAAAATGATGGCTGTGATAGGGGATGCATAGGTGGTCATCAGCTCATTCACTATCATATATTTCACTATTGAGCACATTACCGTACCTTAAACTGTTTCCGTGTTTCGGAGACGAATGAATTGTAAGATTTGTAGTTTCCGCAAACAAAGTAAATAAAAATGAAAAAGAACTGAGGTTTTGGAGACGAACTCTACGATCTGTCGAGAAATAAACGAGCTATAAGCGTTCTGAAAAACCAACAGTAAATACATGGACGAATGACCTTCGGATTAAAGCCCTTTAAAATAAGAACAGAGCAGCAGGAAATACATAGAGGCGAATGAACTGCAAAGTTCAAAGCCTTTTAAAAACAAAAAAAGAAGAATAAGGAAATACATAGCTCATGTTGCTCCTTAGTTATTTTTCTATACAATGCAGATGTAACGTCATTCATTTTTCAACATCAGTTATCAACCAAAGAAAGCAGTTCTTGCTACCGAGAAAATTCGTTAATGCCATCCTGCATACAATGTGTTGTAATTTGAAGCCATTTTTAATTCGGAAACCATGCATGGGTTTGTGAAAACTGAATGATCAATTTAAAAGACCCCAACCACCAATAAGTTCAAGAACAAGATAAACAAAATAAATCAGTTTATATTATATGTCATATTATGTCTCTTTAGAATGCATTGGTATTGTGAAAAACTTTCAATAACTCTTCTTTGAAAGGTTTAATGGCCCTGAAAAGCGCCGTGTTTTACGGTGGCTGGTTTTGCCACCAAAGCAGTCTGTATAAACAAACTTTTTCCTTCTTCTACCTGCTTCCGTTTTGCGATTGCGTTTGCCACTCGCTGAAACTAGTTTTTGCCACCGAACCGAATGTGCTCTGTTCTGTTCGGTTTTGCGGGTTTTTTTTATTGTTGTGAGCAGTGCCACAAATTATCAAAATCTGTTCACGAATGAAGACATTAGCTTTTTCCCAGTGTCGGATGAATTTTCTTCTGTTGAAACTCAACGCCATATCTGTCATAATGAGTATAACACAAAAGTCGAGACGCGTGAACTTTGTCTGGTATATTGATCGAATAGAGCATGAATGAATTTCGGAAAGCCTGCATTCAGGCACTTCCATTACTGTCAATAATTTCAGGTGATTATCACGAACGTTAAGTTGATCCTCATCGCTTGCAGTGAATTTTTATTGAAAACGTGTTTGATTTCCACATTTAGAAACAAAGGAATCCGGAGAAGGCAACATTAGCTTTCGTTGAGCGTTGACCGTTGTGCGGTGTTGAGCGGTTAAGCGACATCTTGCGTTGAACGGCGTTGAGCGTTCCGTTTCCGTTTCCGTTTCTTTTTCTTTTTTATACTGTATTATAATGACTTTCAACACCTTTTTGGCTGGCTTGTCACTTCCATTTTTGGAAGAATGTCGGGAGTGAGAATTCAACTCGCGATCTTTACCGTGAAGGGTACGGTCCGTTCCCGTTTCCGTTTCCGCTTTATTTGATGTTTTACTATCGCCATTTCGCTCTAACACGATCTTAGTTTCTAACACTTTCTTTATCTAACTCCATTTCACTAACTCCATTTTCGGTCTCCTAGGGCGGTTTTCAATGCACCGGAAGCCACCGGAATACGATATTCGACTTCCGCTGTTTAAGCCCTTCCATCCAATACCCATATCGTAGGGGTTTTATATGATTGCTAGTCATTTATAGCCAGTATCATTAAACCGGAAATCAAAACAAGATTATGTTCGTTTTTCGCTCGTCTGTTATTGTCACCCATTGCCCATATAATTGGGGTGTACGCCATTTCTGGCCAATCGGGAGTAGATTCATAAAATATAGCTAGAGTTATACCATACATTTCATTGCCAATGTCGCCAAAAACAAGAATTTTGTATAATAAATGGCTATCCTTTACCATTAATCGATTTTACTCTCAATTAGTTGACGTTGAATTTTATGCTTTGATTTTCACTAACACGCAATGATATTCAATTTCGACGTTACGAATATCATGGCGAAAATGAATATGCAAATGAAAAATTAACTTTATGGCAAGCTGATGTTGATGTTCATTGCACTGGTGTTCATTGATAGTGTTGTTCCATATTTATCGACTCTCGTTTGAGCAGTAGGTTGTCAATACAAGACAGGCTGAAATTCGCCGTATTTGAATACCGTGAACGTGAATATTTTCGGCACTGGTTGTGAGCAGCTTTGCAAGCCAACTCGAGCACTCCGGCGGCCGAAATTCTATAACCGCTATTAGGTATACTGGTGCTCCGGCATCAATCCGTTGATGCGATGTGATGTGAAACGATGCCACACAACCACACTGATTTACGGTTTGAAAGAGAATGATATATTTTTCAGCGGATCCGCGCCTTTTGTACTTTAGCGGTACACACTCACAGGATAAAGGGTGTGTCACATCAAATTGCATCACGGAAAAAACGCTGTAGAAATTCGCCCAGTAGACCGATCCTTTTGAAAATTTTAGACAGTAAAATAAAAACTATTAAACAACTTCTGGCATTTTCTTTTTATTCATACTTCGAGCCCGAGCTCGTATGCTCGCACCTTCCTCTTTACCCCGTCCATAAGGTTCTGTACAACGTCAGGTTGTAGTTTTTTCTTGAACAGAAATACATTCCCTCTTGAAGTCCGCCTCCGATTTGACAACTTTGGGTTCTTCCGGTGGGCCTGCTTCATAATCGCCCAATATTTCTCTATTGGGCGAAGCTCTGGCGCGTTGGGCGGGTTCATTTCCTTTGGCGAAGGTGACCCCGTTGGCTTCGTACCACTCCAACACGTCCTTTGAATAGTGGCACGAAACGAGATCCGGCCAGAAGATGGTCGGGCCCTCGTGCTGCTTCAATAGTGGTAGTAAGCGCTTCTGTAGGCACTCCTTAAGGTAAACCTGCCCGTTTGCCGTGCCGGTCATCACGAAAGGGGCGCTCCGCTTTCCGCAAGAGCAGATCGCTTGCCACACCATGTACTTTTTGGCAAACTTGGATAGTTTCTGCTTGCGAATCTCCTCCGGAACGCTGAATTTGTCCTCTGCGGAGAAGAACAACAGGCCCGGCAGCTGACGAAAGTCCGCTTTGACGTAGGTTTCGTCGTCCATTACCAGGCAATGCGGCTTCGTCAGCATTTCGGTGTACAGCTTCCGGGCTCGCGTCTTCCCCACCATGTTTTGCCTTTCGTCGCGGTTAGGAGCCTTCTGAACCTTGTATGTACGCAGGCCCTCCCGCTGCTTGGTCCGCTGGACGAATGAACTTGACAAATTCAGCTTATTGGCGACATCCCGGACCGAACTTCTCGGATCACGTCTAAACTGCTTAACTACGCGCTTGTGATCTTTTTCACTGACGGAGCATCCATTTTTGCCGTTCTTCACCTTCCGGTCGATGGTTAGGTTCTCGAATTATCGTTTTAGTACTCTGCTGACCGTGGATTGGACGATTCCCAGCATCTTACCGATGTATCGATGTGACAACTCCGGATTCTCGAAATGAGTGCACAGGATTAATTCACGACGCTCTTTTTCGTTCGACGACATTTTTCCAAATTTACGAAAAATTGACAGTGAAGCATGGCCAACGTGATCTATACACTCTTATCTGATTATAAGCGATAGCTGAAGATATAATTCCTAAAAAATAAATTTCTACAGCGTTTTTTCCGTGATGCAATTTGATGTGACACACCCTTTAGAGACAAATCAGCAGACTAAGCCAAAGGGGCGAGTCCAACGAGACGAACGAAAGAGCGTTAAAAGGCAGCGATGGCAAAAAAATACATTCATTACGATTTGTTCGCTCGTTGGATTCACATGCAGGCTAAAAAGGGTCCTTTTCAGGATCACAAAATTGTCTTTAATCTAAACAGTTTATTGTTTTGTTATCACTCGATATCCCCATCTTGTTCGGCTAAACCTTCCTGTTTAGCGATTGCGTTTGCCACTCGCCACAGCTTTCACAGTTGGAAAATTTCTTCCCATCCAGCTTGTGACATGTTGTACAGTAAATTACATTTAATGCGACGTGCCGAAACACCACTCAGTGTCGCATTGGAGGCGATTTTAACCTGTAATTGAACATTTGCGATGACAGTGGTACAGTGTCGACTTTCGATGTGGGGTCATAATTTGGACCTCGAACTTTATGTTTACAAAAATGTCCAACTAAATATGTCGCATTACAGGTCCGTCCAATTAGCTGAATGTCGAGCTAAATGTAAATTACTGTACTTTCAATCTAGAAGCAATTTAAAAATTAATGAATATTGAATAATCGGGAAAGTCCCCAACCATGAATAAGCTCAGAACATCTGCCAAATTCACATACTCATCATATACTGGCAAAAAATCAATTTGTGTTTTATTATTATTTTAGAAAGCATTGAACTGTATTTCGTAAACTCTTTTTTGAAAGGTTTAATGGCCCTGATAAACGCCGTGTTTTATGGAATTTTAGAAAACTTAGTACTCGTGGTTTTGAAAAAAAAAACCATTTCGAACGCCCTCGATGCCGCCTTATTCTGGATTTGCCACCAAAGAACAAACTTTTTTCTTCTGCTACCAGCTGTCGTTTTGCGATTGCGTTTGCCACTCGCTGCAACTGCCTGTTGTTGTCTTGATGTCCACCGAACCGAATGTGTTCTGTTCTGAATGCGGGTTTTCTTATCGTCGCGAGCAGCTTTACCAGCCAACTCGATCACTTCGACGGCCGAAACTATATAACGCCGGCTAGGTGGACTGGTGCACTGGTACTAACGCGCTCGGCCTAGCTACCCTTGCGGGGAACTCCAGATCAACACGGTTCGAACGGGATTTTGCCTTTCCCTTCACTTTTCCTCCTTTACCATGTCCAGACATGGCTGCTTGGGTTGGTTTGTTGAAGTGTTTTGATGCGAACCGATGTGGTGTACAGTTTGAATGAGAATGATCGTTACGGCAGCGGAGCGGGGATTTGTAAGCTGACTGGCTGGCTCGAGAATTACGCATGTGTGAGACAGCGACCAATGTTTCGTTCATTTTTTTCTTTTTCCTTTCCAATGGTGCTTCATTCTATTTCGCTGCTGCTCTGGTTGCCCGTTTTGGTCGGTACGATTTGAGGAGCACAAAATGGACCAATCAAAAATAGGCACATAGTGCATTTGGACAATGCTTGATATTTCATAATTATTCAATTATTTATCTCAAGAAAAATTAAATGTTATTCATTATGATGGATGCGTAGATATATTTCCTATCAATTGATGTCAAAACCATTGCGATCTATTGAGAAATGCTCGAGTTATAAGCGTTCCAAATCTTGCATTTTTTCCTACTTGTTCAGTGCCTAGATTTCCATTTCACCCCCTATATCTTCCGGTTAGACGTAGTCCTACGTCAAAAATCGGTTCACTTCTGTAGAAGTTATTAAAATTTGTTGCGTGAGCGGTTGATTTGAAAGACCCTGTACTTTATTTTAGTTCGAAATTATGAAAGCAATTTCAACTCTGTTTTTAAAGAATCTCACTAATATTTCGATGAATTATCGACTAAAATGTATGAAAAACTTTTACAAAGGGTCTCTTCCATGTACCAATTATAGTAACATTGTTCCTGGAGTTTCGTTAAAAGTATACCAAGTGTAGTAAACGTAGTAAACGTAGTAAACGGTGTTACATGGAAAAGGTAATAATTGCAGTCTGATATTATATCGAATATTTAATTTTTTTAAATGAAATTTTTCACCCTTCCAGTCAGAAAAACATAAATGCTAGCGGAGATTTCTAGACTGGAATCCGGATCATTAGTTCCGCAAACCTAAGACTTTATCAGCAGCGAGTGCTGTGGGTTTCAATAAGCCATCAGTGAGTAGATTCTTTTTACGGTTGAAACACATCAATTTGTTTGCTTTTTATTATCCAAAATCTGAGCAATCCAATTACATACAATTTGCAACTACCACCCCTGTTCCCTCTTGAAGTGTCTAAAGGGTGTGTCACATCAAATTGCATCACGGAAAAAACGCTGTAGAAATTTAATTTTTAGGAATTATATCTTCAGTTTTCGCTCATAATCAGATAAGAGTGTATAGATCATGGCCAACGTGTCAATTTTTCGTAAATTTGGAAAAATATCGTCGAACGAAAAAGAGCGTCGTGAATTAATCCTGTGCACTCATTTCGAGAATCCGGAGTTGTCACATCGATACATCGGTAAAATGCTGGGAATCGTCCAATCCACGGTCAGCAGAGTACTAAAACGATAATTCGAGAACCTAACCGTCGACCGGAAGGTGAAGAACGGCAAAAATGGATGCTCCGTCAGTGAAAAAGATCACAAGCGCGTAGTTAAGCAGTTTAGACGTGATCCGAGAAGTTCGGTCCGGGATGTCGCCAATAAGCTGAATTTGTCAAGTTCATTCGTCCAGCGGACCAAGCAGCGGGAGAGCCTGCGTACATACAAGGTTCAGAAGGCTCCTAACCGCGACGAAAGGCAAAACATGGTGGGGAAGACGCGAGCCCGGAAGCTGTACACCGAAATGCTGACGAAGCCGCATTGCCTGGTAATGGACGACGAAACCTACGTCAAAGCGGACTTTCGTCAGCTGCCGGGCCTGTTGTTCTTCTCCGCAGAGGACAAATTCAGCGTTCCGGAGGAGATTCGCATACAGAAACTATCCAGGTTTGCCAAAAAGTACATGGTGTGGCAAGCGATCTGCTCTTGCGGAAAGCGGAGCGCCCCCTTCGTGATGACCGACACGGTAAATGGGCAGGTTTACCTTAAGGAGTGTCTACAGAAGCGCTTACTACCACTATTGAAGCAGCACGAGGGCCCGACCATCTTCTGGCCGGATCTCGCTTCGTGCCACTATTCAAAGGACGTGTTGGAGTGATACGAAGCCAACGGGGTCACCTTCGTGCCAAAGGAAATGAACCCGCCCAACGCGCCGGAGCTTCGCCCAATAGAGAAATATTGGGCGATTATGAAGCAGGCCCTCCGGAAGAACCCAAAAGTTGTCAAATCGGAGGCGGACTTCAAGAGAAAATGGATTTCTGTTCAAAAAAAAAACTACAACCTGACGTTGTACAGAACCTTATGGATGGGGTAAAGAGGAAGGTACGAGCATACGGGCTTGGGCTCGAAGTATGAAAAATGGAAAATGCCAAAAGTTGTTTAATAGTTTTTATTTTACTGTCTAAAATTTTCAAAAGGATCGGTCTACTGGGCGAATTTCTACAGCGTTTTTACCGTGATGCAATTTGATGTGACACACCCTTTACATAGTATATATACAGCCTATTGATACTTTGAAATAATTGTAATAAGTTTCCATACGTTTCTCTAGAGGTGTCGATTAAACCCGGACACCTAAAAACATCATTTTTTGTATTCTATCCAAATTCGAGTTCTACTCAAATAACGATGAAAAAATACTGTAAAATGGTGTTCATGAATAGTTGAAGAGAGGTTCTGTAACAATTTGAAGCCGAGGAAACATTAGAGGTCTTGGAAACTTGTGGACATTCTTAGGGAGTCGGTTTTACCTTGATTTTCCCTATATACATGTAAAATTGTATCAGTTATGAAGATACAAAAAATACGAGTTTTGTTCGATGAAATCGTGTGAATTTGTTGCATCATAACGTCAATGAGGTTGTAATTCATACGTCTACAATGTGATTGCAGCAAAACAGTCGGTTTACAGTATGAGAATCTCTTTATGTTGACGTAATTATTAGTAAAATAAAAAATATGTTTAGGAAAAAATCGACAAAAGAGTTTTTAGAGTAGTTTATTCATGTTCAAAAAAAAAACCTATTAAAAATAAGACATGTTTTCTGAACTAATAACAAACTCGCTCAATAATAGGTACTTCTACCCTAGTTCATTGATTTCCTGCTGCAGTACATTTTATTCTAATCAAACATCTTCATTTCGGGTAATTAAAATTGATGATATGTACAAGGTTTGAATCAATTGAAGAGGGTCGGAACAGCGGCCGACTGATTTGGTGTTGAATTGATCATGATTTTATCAAAATTATATCGAATATTCTATCAATATTCAAAATGAATGTGTTTTCTACTTTGCAGCGTGTCGGAAAAAAAATTGTTTTCTATAATCACCCGAATCGTATATCGGATAACCATGGTTATTTCGTTATCCGTGCAATTTTCATTGTGGTGTCGATTTCTATTGTGGTGTAAATTAAAACCTATATATACCTACTGATATTTTTGGAATCTTGCATTTTAATCAATTATGCGTTCGAAATAGAGTAATTCAAATACGAAAACAACATCCAAAAATTCAAGGCATCAAACTGACGTTATTCTCTTTTAAGGATATCACCTCTGATCTTCAAAAGTTGCGCCTGAAAACATCCATTTCAGCGAGAAGCACTTTAATTCTCCATTATTCTTCACTTTCTTCGGTGGCTCCGATTTGCTGACCCCGCGCTGGAAAAAAAAGTTTGTTTTCACTTACACTTTCTTCCCGAGATAAAATCAATTATAGAACAAGTTTAAGAAAAAAAAAAACGCAAAAAAGCAGCGCCAGACGAGCAGCGAAAAAGACTGCATCTGTTTCGTGGGCGAGAAAAAATGCCTGGAAACTTTCGCTCTTCGCTATAGGAATGGAAGAACCGTCGTCCTTTACACATCAGACTCTCCCGAATAGCCACACATTCCAAACGTTATATGTTACCTACGATACCCTGAAACCTGAAGGGTAAAGTGTGTATTTCCAAAATACTCCAACCCCCAACGACAATAATAATAAAAACATATTCTCTAACAATAGCGACATCATTCACAAATCCACGACAGGCAATTGTTTTGGCATCGCTCTCATTATGGGCTGTTCTCATTATGGAGGAATTCGTGCTCGAAAAAAATATATTCAAGCAGGCAGTCACATACAGTACGAAAAGAGTTCAATGTTTGCAGGGGACACATGTTTACAATAGTAATTAAAGACGTTCAGCTTTCTCAAAACAGCAATATCAGAAGAAATGTGTTCTCGATTCAGGACGACTTCCATTGTGTGGGGGGCAATAAACGAACCGAAAGGAAAGGTTTCTCTTTCGGTGTAACGTTGCTTCTGCTGCTGCTTCGTGAGGGTGTGCGACTCCCAACTCCTGGCCAGGCAATAAAACAATAAAAATACTGGAGGCTAACGATCGTTGTTGGCGCTGGGCAAATCTTTCCATCATGGGTTATGGAGTCGAGTGTGAGTGTATGTGATATTTTATGTCGCATAGGAGAGGCAGGTTTTTCGTTCGGTTGCGATTCTATGCTTGTATGCAACCTTCAAGTTGAGATGTTCTTTTAAAATTTATAAAAATCCATTCTTTATATATCAAACTTCGTCTGGCCCAAAATTTATTTTTCGTTATCACATCCAAGTTTTCTTACTTTGCTCACGTTCATGGGTCCAATCGCAGAACTGTTAATCGATTGATTTTCTAATCAACCCTTTAAAATTACCTTTCACTATAAAATTTCTAGTACTTCTACCAAAACTCGTCATTCTTATATCAGATGATTTTCAGACATAATTCTCGTTCAAGATATTCCGACCACTTGCAAATAACATTTACATTTTTTACATTTACATTTACATTTATTCATCGAACAGAAAAGTCTACATGTATTTTATAATACATTCTTAATACTATAACATTGATCGTAGTCGATCAGTAAATACATTAACACTAACATTAAAATCAAATAAGTTATAAACTTCGTTAAAAATAGCACACATTGATCTGATTGGTTCGTTCTGGGCATATTCAGTTCTATAAAAGTTCAGCCCAAGGATTTGCCGAGGGCGAAGTTGTCTGGATGGGATGCTGAGGTTGATTCGTGAAAGTATGTTGGGAGCGTCAATTTCTCCTAGCAGTAGTTTCCCAACAAATATGGCTTTCTGGTGGTTTCTCCTTATCTTCATGGTAGTCATTCCAAGTAAACGACATCGTCTCTCGTACGGCGGCAGCTCGATTGGGTTGTTCCAGGGTAAAAACCGTAGTGCGTTTCTAACGAAACTCGCTTGTACTGCTTCAATCCGCTTTATTCAGACTTCATGGTGGGGACTCCATACGACAGCTGCTGACTCCAAGCCGGAACGCACCAACGTATAGTACAGGATCGTAAACGGTAAGGACCACGAAACTCCTTTGAAACACGAAAGATGAAGCCTAGATTCCGGTTAGCCTTAGCGATGATGCTGGAGTAATGGTTCCGAAAAGTCAATTTGTAATCAGCTCTACTCCTAGATCTCTTATGCTCGAGACTCTTTCCAGCGTTTCTCCGCAGATAGTATAAGACCATTGGATTGCAGACAGTTTGCGGCTGAAGGATATTATGGCACATTTATTCACACTAATCACCAGATAATTTCTGTTGCACCAGTCTTCAAAGAGATCAAGATAACCCTGCAGTTGCTTACAGTCCTCTGCTGATCGTACTATTGAGTAGATTTTTAGGTCATCTGCGTATAAAATTTTACACCCTTGGGGGAGAACAAAGCACACGTCGTTGAAAAACAGAGAAAACAGAAGCGGTCCTAAATTACTCCCCTGAGGAACTCCAGAGCTGTTGGTAAAAAGGCATGACTCGTGGCAACCAAGCTTTACGCGAAGACGGCGGTTAACAAGGTAGGACTTCAACCACTTGACAACCCGATTCCTAATCGTTCCCCTTTGCCAATTAGAATTCGGTGATTAACACGGTCAAAAGCAGCCTTTAAATCGGTGTATATAGCATCAGTGTGATAACCATCATGCATACTTAATAAGCAATCAGATGTGAACTGTATCAGGTTAGTGGTAGTTGATCTTCCTGGGGAAAATCCATGCTGATCAGGGGATATATACGTTCTAGCGGTGTGTATCAGTATATTGTAAACTAGTATTGCCAACAGCTTTGAACAGGCACATAATGATGTAACTCCACGGTAGTTTCTCTTGTCTCCTTTTTTAAAATTTGGGAACATGAAGGAATCCATCCATTTATCCGGAAAAACAGAGTCCGAAAGTGATTTATTGCAGATGAATCTCAGAGGCTCACAGACAATTTCCGCACAACGTTTTAAAATGATAGCTGGGATTCCATCCGGTCCCGCTGAAACCGAGGACTTCATTTTTGTTAAGGCTGTAAGAACGTCCGAAACTGCAATGTCACCAATACGCAAGTTAAAGGCATTCACTGGTACGATCCTCATAGCATTCCTGACTTCATCCTGACCCACTCTAGCTTCGTCAAATACGCTTGAAAAATGTTCAGCGAAAAAATTACAGATGCCATCGAAGGACTCGGATGATTCGTCCTTCAAGAACATGTTAGATGGAAGACCATCTTCCTTTCTTTTGCTGTTCACGAACGTCTAGAATCTTTTTGGATTTTCTATGAAATTAGATTGTAGCCGACGAACATATCTAGCATATAAGAAGCGATTATACCTCTTATAACTAGCACTAGCTGCACAGAACCTTCTATTTGTCCAAGGGTTTTTGTATCTTGAATATTGTCTCAATGCTACTGCCCTCTCTCGTTTAAGCTGACGGATATAATGGTTTGACCATGGCGGTGATGGACGAGAGCGTGGTGGGGGAACATGTTCACAGAACATCCGATAGAGGGTACCAGTAAATAAATCAACAGCCTCATTCTCATCGTAGGAATCATATAATTGCGACCAGTTAATCCAAGAGAGAGCTTAATTCAAAGCAGCGAAGTTAGTTTTTATGAAGTTGAATTCCCTGTCGTCATTCGGTTCCTCGAATCTAGTGGGGGTTGAACATTTCAATAAAACTTGGAACGGGGGTGTAACTGATCAACGCATGTAAGTGGCTCGGGAGGATTAGAAACAACACAGAGCGATCTGGTATCTGCATTGACGAATAACAGATCTAACGTTCTGTTCCCTACGTTCCTAAATGAAACAAGTTGCTTCAAGCAAAGAACTGCGGTATGTCGAGTGAAGCGATACTAGATTGCGGGAACGATGATTCTTGAGGATCAGCAGTAGCAAACCCTCCGGAGGAAGTGTTCCACACAAGTGAGGGTTGATTGAAATCCCCAAATATTAAGTGCAGGTCCAGGTCTTCAGTCGAACTCAAAACTGCGTCAGCCGATTCTATCATATTTTCTGTATCATACATTCATTCCATGTTTCTCCGGTACATGGAATGAATGTATGATACAGAAAATATGATAGAATAAAGACGGCCCTAAATCGGACAATTACTTTGTCATGTTTTACACTTATCAACGCATTCAGCGATCCATGTTCATTTATATAGAAAGAAGAAGATAGAGGAGTCCGTTTTACCACATTAAAAAAAATCAATTGTAATGTTTGGTTGAACTATGTGTATTATTTTTACGGACCCCCTCTCCATTTCAGAGGAGGGAGGGGTGTCATACCATCATAGAAACATTTCTCATATTCAAAAATAACAAATTTGGCTACATTTGATTGATTAGATTTTGAGTTATGCAGAAATTTATGTTTCATTTGTATGGTAGCCTCCCATTAGAGAGGAGGGAGGAGTGTCGAACCACCATAGAAACGTTTATCGATCCCTAAAATCTCTATATGATAAGTTCAATTCCATTTGTTTGATTAGTTCTCGAGTTGTTCAGTACCCTGTGTCAAAACACCATAAACAACATTTATTTCTCCCTAAAATCTACATATGTCAATTTTGGTTCCATTTGCAGAAATTTATGTTTCATTTGAATGGCAACCCACCGTATAGTGCGGACCTGGCTACAAGTGTTTATCATCTCTTCCGATCAAAAAACAAAATCCCAACCCTATATATAGAAGATAGATGTCCAGGATGAGCTTGAATCAATTAAAATATTAGGTTGGGGAAAAAGTTATCCATTATTTTCTCGGTAGCTGGCTTTAGTGATCAATATCTCGCGTAACATAGATAGTAAAATTTCAAGTTCGTTGTAAAGGTGACATTTCACACTAAAATAAAATCTTTTTTCTGCTTTTTGTTTATCCCATTAAGTTGTGAGTTACAGGGTGTTAACTATTGAGGTCAACAAAGAAAAAATTCAGTACATTTCACACTTTTTCTTTTATAAAAGCGAAAATGAAAGCCAGACGAGACTCAAATTGTGAATGGTATTTATGGTGTCGATACTGCAACAGAAAAATACGTGCAATTCAATTTATTTCATTTTTTTTTTATTATTACAATTACAATTTATTTATCAAAATTTTTTTTTGGTGCAATACATTTACTTCAAATCTTTAATGTCAACAAATGGACCGTTTGAAGCTAGCGACTGACCAGAAACGTCCAGAATTGGCCAACAGAAGAGGCGTTGTTTTCCATCAGGACAACAAAAGGCCACACAATTCCGAGAGCTTGATTGGGATGTTTTAATGTATCCACCATATAGTCCGGACCTGATACCAAGTGATTACAACCTTTTTCTCAAGTTGCAAAATTTCCAGAGTGATAAGAAGTTGGGATCAAGAAAAGATTGTAAAAATCTATTGCTAGAGTTTTTCGCTAATAAGGATCGAGACTTCTATGATAGAGACATTATGAAGCTACCTTTAGAATGGCAAAATTTTCAACAAAACGGTATATATTAGACCCACATCGGACAATTCTAAGTTTATTAAAAACAAGGTTTGAACTTCACCCAAAAATAATGGATTACTTTTTCCCCAACCTAATATATTGTTATTGAGATACTGTGAAATTGATCAACTCTCCTGAAAAAAATATTTTTTTCGATATGGAGATGATACTGCCTGTTAGATAAACTTCGAATTTCTAAAAAAAATATTAAGCCCTGTAAATTTTATTTTTACTCATGATTAAGTAAACTCAGTCAGTGTTAAGAAAAATAATTTATGGGATTCTATCGTCGGGAATGGGGAAACCCGAATGAGAACGCGTGTGCGGTTTTCCCGCCACCGAAGGAAATCTATCTAACGAGATAAATTTTAATGGCGATGGATTAAGTGAGTTTTAATTTAATTACAACATCTAGCAGAATATTCACGTGCACATTAGGTGATCTTGGAGCGCGCCATCAGTGGAGTGGTATTAAAACTAAGGCAAGATTAATTATTTTACAAAACTTGTGCTCTCCGTCGCCACCTGCCGGCTTATCATCGGTGAGGGGGGAGATGGATGATTCGAGGATTTGATGTAAGAAATTGGTCCGAGCTTGAGGAGTGAGCCGGTTTACTTGAGGGACGAGAAGTGGCTCGTGGAAATATTGACGGCTCGAACGTCTAATCGTCAATGCATTGGTGTAGCTTTTTCACAGGCCAGCATCCAGTTTAGCTGCTGTTTTGGCCAACGAGGCAGCTCAATCAGGCCAGCGGCAAAGTTTTAAATGAGCATCGAAAGCACGCACCACTAGCCCCCTCTCATCTGCGCGGTACCAGCGTGGTGATTAAATTCCTTGAGCGCTTTATAAAATCCCCCCAAACCTCGCGGGTTGGCCCCAACTCGACGACGTCGGCGCTGTCGATCCGGTAATGAAGTTCACCTCCGCCCGAAACAGTTTTTCCGCTCGCCCAAAAGCCCATCTAGAAGAGCCCATCAACCTATTCGATTTGGTTTTTTCCTCGGTTTTTCTCTGCCGTCGTCATCTCGTTGGCCCCGTATGTCTACGCCAACAAATTAATGAGTTAAAAATTTAATTCTAATTTACGCCAATCTCATCTCGTTGCTTGCTTGCTCAAAGTTAGGTCGGCGATACACTTTGTACCGCCACTAGACGACGACGGCGGCGGCGGCGACAGTTGTCGAAGTTGGGCTGCTGTGCCATCGCCCTACGCCACTGGAAAGTCCACGAAGCAGCTTCGTTTACCTACATTTCGGTTCAATTTTCTCGAGACCACAGAAAGACAACTTTTTTTTGTCCCCCCTTGATAGCTGCCTAGTCTCTCGAGGCAACTCTCGTTGCCCTGGCAGCGGCAAAGGGTTCGTTTTGGAGAGTGATATAGAGAGAGGGGGGAGGAGAAAATAAACTTGTATAATTAAGAAAAATCTAGTGTCAATGTGGAGTCACTTATATCCCGATGCACGATAAAACCTACCTTGCCGCCAGCCTCGTTATTTGATTCGTAGTGCTTTTAACTTATATTTTCTTCCTTGCGCGAAAGTTTCGCTGCAGACGGCATCAATTGACGGTCAGTGGCGTTGAAATTATATCTGAATATCGCAAGATATGTTATTTCTTGATGTGCCTGATCACTACTCGCTAGAGATGACTCTGTCAACAATCAATGCTTGTACACAGGATATTGTTTATCATTGTAACATTTCTATCGCTCTGCTCCCCTGCAGATCGATCGTATTTTATGAAAGCACGGGAGATGAATAACGGGAAATAATAGCTGAAGTGGTGAACTAATGAATTGAATAAAATAATTTCCGGTGGCAGAAAAGGAATGGGATTGGGAGAGAAGAGCACACTGTTCAATCGAAATCGGATTGGGAGAGAAGAGCAAACTGTTCTTCAGTCTTGTGGCAGAAAAATAATGGGATTGGGAGAGAAGAGGAATCGGGATTGGGAGAGAAGAACATATTGTTCAATCCGGTGGCAGAAAAGAAATGGGACTGGGAGAGAAGCGCAAACTGTTCTTCAGTCGTGTGGCAGAAAAGAAATGGGATTGGAAGAGAAGATCAAACTGTCCAATCCGGTGGCAGAAAAGCAATGGGATTGGGAGAGAGGAGCACTTTGTCCAATCCGGTGGCGGAGAAGAAATGGAATTGGGATAGAAAAGCACACTGTTCAATCCGGTGGCGGAAAAGAAATGGAATTGGGAGAGAAGCGTAAACTGTTCTTCAGTCTTGTGGCAGAAAAGAAATGGGATTGGAAGAGAAGAGCACACTGTCCAATCCGGTGGCAGAAAAGAAATGGGATTGGGTGAGAAGAACACACTGTTCAATCCGGTGGCAGAGGAGAAATCGGGATTGGGAGAGAAGAGCAAACTGTTCTTCAGTCTTGTGGCAGAAAAGAAAAGAAATGGAATTGGGAGAGAAGAGGAATCGGGATTGGGAGAGAAGAACACATTGTTCAATCCGGTGGCAGAAAAGAAATGGGACTGGGAAAAAAGAGCATACTGTTCAAGTTGGTGGCAGAATAGAAATGGACCAAAAGATGTGCTCAATCCAGAGGCAGAAAAGAAATGGGATTGGAAGAGAAGATCAAACTGTCCAATCCGGTGGCAGAAAAGGAACGGAATTGGGAGAGAAGTATACACTCTCCAATCCGGTGGCAGAAAAGCAATGGGATTGGGAGAGAAGAGCATACTGTTCTTCTGTCTTGTGGTGGAAAAGAAATGGGCTTGGGAGAGAAGAGCACTTTGTCCAATCCGGTGGCTGACAAGAAATGGAATTGGGAGAGAAAAACACACTGTTCAATCCGGTGGCGGAGAAGAAACGGGATTGGGAGAGAAGAGCACACTGTTCAATCCAGTGGCAGAGAAGAAATGGGATTGGGAGAGAAGCGCAAACTGTTCTTCAGTCTTGTGGCAGAAAAGAAATGGGATTGGAAGAGAAGAACACATTGTTCAATCCGGTGGCAGAAAAGCAATGGGATTGGGAGAGAGGAGCATACTGTGTCTTGTGGCGGAAAATAAATGGGCTTGGGAGAAAAGAGCACTTTGTCCAATCCGGTGGCTGAGAAGAAATGGAATTGGGAGAGAAAAGCACACTGTTCAATCCGGTGGCGGAGAAGAAACGGGATTGGGAGAGAAGATCACACTGGCAGAAAAGCAATGGGATTGGGAGAGAGGAGCATACTGTTCTTCTGTCTTGTGGTGGAAAAGAAATGGGCTTGGGAGAGAAGAAATGGGATTGGGAGAGAAGAGCACACTGTTCTTCAGTCTTGTGGCAGAAAAAAAATGGGATTGGAAGAGAAGAGCACACTGTTCAATCCGGTGGCAGAGAAGAAATGGGATTGGCAGAGAAGAGCAAACTGTTCTTCAGTCTTGTGGCAGAAAAGAAATGAGATTGGGAGAGAAGAGCACACTGTTTAATCCGGTGGCAGAAAAGGAACGGGATTGGGAGAGAAGAGCACACTGTTCAATCCGGTGGCAGAAAAGAAACGGGATTGGGAGAGAAAAGAAATGGAACTGGGAAAAAAGAGCATACAGTTCAAGTTGGTGGCAGAATAGAAATGGGCCAAAAGATGAGCTCAATCCAGAGGCAGGGAAGAAATGGGATTGGGAGAGAAGAGCATACTGTTCAATCGGGTGGCGGAGAAGAAATGGGATTGGGAGAGAAGAGCAAACTGTTCTTCTGTCTTGTGGCGGAAACGAAATGGGCTTGAGAGAGAAGAGCACTGTGTCCAATCCGGTGGTGGAGAAGAAATGGGATTGGGAGAGAAGAGCACACTGTTCAATCCGGTGGCAGAGAAAACATGGGATTGGGAGAGGAGCGCAAACTGTTCTTCAGCCTTGTGGCAGAAAAGAAATGGAATTGGAAGAGAAGAGCAAACTGTCCAATTCGGTGGCAGAAAAGGAACGGAATTGGGAGAGAAGAGCACACTGTCCAATCCAGTGGCAGAAAAGAAGTGGGATTGGGAAAGAAGAATACATATTCAATCCGGTGGCTGAATAGAAATAGGACTGGGAAAGAAGAGCATACTGTTCAATCTCGTCGCAAGAAATGGGACTTGGAAAGAAGAACACATGTTCAATCCAGTGGCAGAAAAGGAATTGAATTGAAAGAGAATACTACACTGTTCAATCCAGTGGCAGAAAAAATAGGACTGGAAGAGAAGAGCACACTGTTTGTCCAAGTCCCTGCCAAAGTCGTTAGAGGGCACTTCGACTTCAATGGATGGTACAAAAAGCACCGTGACTAGTTTTTCAGCGAGAGACCAAAGAATGTCTTGGAGGACAACATTTCCAAGCAGAGTGGAAGATGACTAACTCCTATCTTTTTTCGATTTCTCTGCTATATCATTTTAATCAATTCCTGGTGAATCTAGAATTTAAATCATCGAAAATTATATATACATTTGTTATATATATATATATATATATATATATATATATATATATATATATATATATATATATATATATATATATATATATATATATATATATATATATATATATATATATATATATATATATATATATATATACATATACACTTAGAATTCGAATTTCGATGAAAATTTTATTTCAAATTAAAGTTTGTTTTATGCCACTATGTGTGAAATACAACATCATTCAAATGTCCACCTAGGGTTTCCTCGCACACTTTGATCCGGAACAGGTAATTTTCGATGACTTTTCGGCACATATGGGGCGGTATCTCGGTCATAACTTCACGAATGTTGTCTTTCAAATGTTTGCGGAGAGTTGGCATAGACACGGTCTTTCACATAACCCCACAAAAAAAGTCTAGCGAGTTCAAATCGCATGATCTGGACGGCCAATTGGCATCACCAAAACGCGAAATTATGCGTTTTTCAAATTTCGTTCGCAATATGGCCATGTTCGGTCGTGTTGTGAGGCACGTGGCGCCGTCCTGCTGAAACCACATGTCATCCGTATCCATATCTTCAATTTGTGGCAAAAAAAATCGGTTAACATGCGGCCATATCGCTCACCATTTACAGTTACCGTCTCGCCGTCCTCATTTTCAAAGAAATACGCCCCGATGACTCCACCAGACCATAATGCGCACCAAACAGTGACTTGGAAAACTCTAATATATATATATATATATATATATATATCTATATATATATATATATATATATATATATATATATATATATATATATATATATATATATATATATATATATATATATATATAAACAATATTTTCAAAACTATATGAGGGGCTTAGAATGAAAGGGGTGTATGTGATTTGATCTATTTCTGTACATCGACTCTCTCTCTCTTTTGGTCATTGCTTAGCCTCAAATACATTCCCAGCTGTATTTGACAATGTGGCAGATAGGTCAGAACCTCACCTATCAGATTCTATAGCAAACTTAAATTGGAACGTTTTTGCAATTGAGTTATTAACTAAAGAAAAAGTTGATGAAGAGAAATCGATCAAGTCACTTACACCCCTTGCATTCTAAGCCCCTCATATAGAATCGAGCCCAAATTGTTCTTCTGTATATAATCAAGTCTGAACTGTAAATTTGATTAAATGTATGTCTACCTAACAAAATTATGTCTCTGATTTTTTTTATCATAAAATGTCGATAGCTGAGAAAATTTTCTGAGAAATAAACGGCGTCCTAACAGTTTTTTTTAAATTATATAAAATAACATTCCAGGGATAAATCATTCAAAAATAATAACAGATAATAACCTGCCGGCAACACCCCCTTTACGCTCTCTTAAGGTAAATTTGTTAGCGGATATTTTTTCCGAAATTCATTTTTACATATGTTTCAACGTCCATCAAAATGCATCCTTTGTAAAAGTTTTTCGATGTGACAACTAGAGGCGTTCTAGTGAATAAAAATAAGCTACCATATTCAAATTAAAATACACTTTATTTTAACTTTTTTATGTCTTTTTTCTGTTGAAGCAGCTTCAAAAATCGCGAATTTAACTCCACTGTGTTCATTAGGGTGCCAATGAATTTATGGGAAAAAAATCGACCCTAAAATTTCAAAACGTTACCATATACAAAATGTTCACCACCTCGAAAATACACCCTATGTCGAATTTCAGCTCAATCGGACTTAAGGGAGAGTGGCGCAAAGCGGTCAAAGTTTTAGTTTTTTGAAAATCAAAAAATCACCCAAGGGGGGATTTTTTTGATGTCAAATGTCTTAGAATTGCATGAAACGTCCAGATCTAGTGTCATCTGGATTTTTTTTGTCAAAAATCGGCATTCTGGGACTGGGAGTTTTTTTTTCGGAGTACGAAACGAAAAGTATGGTTTTGTGTGCCAACGAAAATAGTTATCTCGATTTTTCATTCGGAACTTGCTACAAAATTTTGATTTGCACGATAATATACCCTATGCAAAATATTAGCTCATTTGGGCTTCATTTACTGGTATCACATACGTTAAAATTTGAGTTTTTTGAAAACTGAAAAGTACCAGAATGCCAAAAAAAAAAATTTTTTTTTCGGGATGACACTAGATCTCGATGTTTCATGAAATTTTAAGACATTTGGCATTAATTTTTTTTCGAAAACTCCGATTTCCTTTATTTTCAAAAAACTCAAACTTTGACCGCTTTGCGTTCTCCCTTAAGTCCGATTAGGCTGAAATTCGGCATAGGGTGTTTTTTCGAGGTAGTAAACATTTTTTATGAGGTAACTTTTTGAAATTTGAGATGAGCATTTTCCCTAGTGTTCATCTTAGAACATTTGTTGAAGATTGATTGTTGGACACCGATTACTCTAATCATCACGATACGACTAGAAACTCTCATAAGTCACATTACTAAGGATTTCGAGCTGATCTCGCCAGTCGGCATATAATTTGCATTGCAAATATTATTTGCTTTCATCGCCCACACCGAGGGGAAAGAACACCCCGTAATCGTATACTTTTCCACCTTATTCCCACATCATCATCACATCAACAAGCTCTCCTCTATCAGCAAACTGAGTGTGTGTTCGCGCTCTGACTGTTGCTGTGGCAGTAGCGGTACTTTTCTCATATCCTGAAAGTTGAACTTCTCGTCCACTTCGCGTATCCTTCTTCAAAGAAGGCAAGGAGCAAATCACTACCAGGCAGCTTCCGTGATACTTTCATGCATGCATCTTGTTCGCCGCTCGTACCACACTTGCATCGTCACTATTACCATCATCATCATCATCGACGTCATCACCCACCGGTTGATGGTGCATGAGAAGGCTGTCCGCTTTCGACCTGACCTTTTGTGAAGTGGAACGAAGGAACAAAGGAAGCAGCGCTCTTGCAGCGAGCCGGATTGCGGCTGTTGAACTGATTCGGCATAACGGGATCGCCATCGCGTGACTGTCGCAAACGGGATTCATCATCACGTGGCTGCGTAAGCTATTCTTGCGCTATTGTGTTGTCTCCGTAGCGCGTAGCCTCTGTCTCTCCCTGATTAGGGCAGTAGAGCGCATTATTGGAACAACTTATATATTAAGGTACACATATTTATTATTAATATTATTATTCAATTCATTTGTTCATTGTTTGATATTATTACCATAATTTTTTTTTTTTGCTATTTTTTTTTAAAGATTATTGTTAAAATCAATAATAATTAAGAAATAAGACAGAAATTTTTGTAAAATGGAGAATAGTGGAGGATCTCCAGAGATGGAGATCTCCGATAATGAATCTCATACAAGATCTGGGAAAAAACATAAACGAGTCCCTCATAAGGAAGATAATTCTTCTGGGGACGAATCCGCTCATCCTACCAAGCCCCCTTCTAAGAAAATTGCAAGCCTCCCTTCTCAACCCACTGTTACTTCCACTCCCCCTCTCCCATCATCGATTTCGCTTCCCCCTTCTGATGCTTCCGATCCAACCCAATCCTCGTCCTCGTCCTCATCCTCGTCCTCGTCCTCGTCCTCGTCCTCGTCCACGTCTTCCCCCTTTGTTGTCTCCGCTCCACGTGTCAGAGTTTATCCAGAAGATGCACCTGGAACTGGCCCTTGGGTTGTTTCCTCCGGCCAAAACCGAAAGGAAAAAACCTTAACGTGATTCAGATCATGAAAGATCTGGCCAGATACACTTCTGTATCTGAAATTCGCAGGGTTAGACCGAACAAATTGCGAGTTGTCGTGAATGAACGGAAACACGCAAACGAGATTGTTGCTGATCAACATTTCACTCTCGAATATCGAACATTTATACCCTCCCATAACGTAGAAATTGAGGGGGTGATAACTGAAACGGGTCTGACGAGCGAACAAATAAAAGCAGAAGGAAAAGGCAAGTTCAAGAAGCTCCCCTCAATGGAAGTGAAAATCTTGGACTGTCGCCAACTCGGGAAACTTTCCCATGATGGGGACCAAACTAAATTTACGCCGTCCGACTCGTTTCGAGTCACCTTTGCTGGTGCCGCCCTCCCTGACTACGTTATGGTGGACAAATTGAGACTACCTGTGCGACTCTTCGTGCCAAAGCCCATGACTTGCAGCAAATCACAAAAATGGTCACACTTCGGATTATTGTGCCAACAAGGAGCGCTGTGCCTGTTATTCCGTCCAGTTCAACTTCCCAATCGGGATTTATAAAGTTGTCTGACCTTTTGGACCAAATCTTCACGTGTTTTAACGTTTCCGACTCCATCAGAACCATTGTCATCTCAATGCTTCCAGTGTTAAAGACAATTTTGCAGCAATTGATGCAAACATGGCCCCTCCTTGCAATGATTATCTCTCTTGATGTCTAATTCAAATAGAGAGGTCGGAGATATCACTGTTTTACAGTGGAATTGTCGTAGTCTTATCCCTAAATTGGATACATTCAAAATTTTAATTCATAACTACAATTGTGATGTTTTTGCTCTGTCCGAAACTTGGCTTTCTTCGCGAGATGATATCTCTTTCCACGATTTTAATATTATACGCTTGGACCGTGATGATAGATACGGAGGGGTGCTTTTGGGGATCAATAAGTGCCACTCATTTTTTAGAATTGACCTTCCACCTATTGGAGGGATCGAAGCTGTTGCTTGTCATGCAAACATCAGAGGCAAAGACCTCTGTATTGTCAGCTTGTATTGGCCTCCGAGAGCTGCGGTTAGCCGCAAACAACTTGATGACATGTGCTCACTCCTTCCTGAGCCACGATTGATCTTGGGAGACTTCAACTCTCACGGAACTGCCTGGGGGGAACAGTACGACGACAATCGTTCATCGTTGATATATGACCTTTGTAACAGCTTCAATATGACCGTTTTGAACACTGGGGAAACAACACGTGTACCTAAACCTCCTGCTAACCCAAGTGCTCTTGACCTCTCGCTTTGCTCGAATTCACTATCGTTAGATTGCAAGTGGAATGTAATCCAGAACCCCAACGGTAGTGATCACTTGCCAATCAAAATTTCCATCACCATTGGGTTGAATTCTTCTGAATCTATAAACATGGCATATGACCTCACAAGACACATTGACTGGAAAAAATATGCGGACGCGATTGCTCTAGCCATCAATTCCAGAGATGGTTTACCTCCATTGGAGGAGTATAACTTCCTTTCTCGTTTGATCTATGACAGCGCGGTTCGCGCTCAAACGAAACCCATCCCAGGTTCCACCATTCACCGAAGGCCTCCCAATCTATGGTGGGATAGCCAATGTTCCAAGCTTTATATAGAAAAATCGAATGCATTTAAAGCTTTTCGGAAACGTGGAACTCCTGAAAATTTTCAAACGTATTTAGCCCTTGAAGATCAATTTAAAAACTTAATCAAAACTTAATCTTCAGTGAGGCCGGAAAAGCACTCGCCGTACTTCCTTGAGAGAATACGAGAAATTTTGAGTGCTTTATCCAGACACTGTTATGTCATTACCTTTATCTGGGTCCCTTCACATTGCTCCATTCCGGGTAATGAGAGGGCTGACTCATTAGCAAAGGTAGGTGCAATTGAAGGCGATATTTATCAGCGTCAAATCGCCTTCAATGAATTTTATTCTTTAGTCCGCAAAAATACCATCGCTAACTGGCAACGCAAGTGGAATGGAGATGAATTGGGCCGGTGGTTTCACTCGATTATCCCTAAGGTTAGCCTCAAACCGTGGTTCAAAAGTCTGGACTTGAGTCGGGACTTTATTCGCACCTTCTCCCGACTCATGTCCAATCACTGTTCGTTAGATGCACTACTCTTCCGTTTCAATCTTGCCAGCTGCAATCTCTGCGTTTGTGGCCAAGGTTATCACGACATCGAGCACATTGTTTGGTCGTGCGAGGTGTATCTGGTCGCCAGATCGAATTTAAAAAACTCCCTTCGGGCCCGAGGAAGACAGCCCAATGTGCCGGTGAGAGATGTGTTGGCTCGGTTCGACCTTGATTACATGTCCCATATATATGTTTTCCTTAAAGCTATAGATCTTCGTGTGTGATTGCCCCTACATCCTTATACCCTCCTTTCCTTCCTTTGCGGGTAATTCGTCCCCTTGCTATAAATAGTAGAATAAGTTGAAATGTAAATACACTATATATATATATATACGATAGATTTATAAATTGAGTGTTCATCAACATTGTTACAATTTCCTTATATCCCATCCTTCTCCTAAAAATATGTCACCCTCCTAAACTCGAGTACACCGCGAGTAATCGGTTTTCCACCTTACTAACCATAAATGTAAGAAAATTGTTTATATATATAGTTTTAAAATTATATTTAAGAATTCGGCTCCTTTAAACTTAAGTAACTGAGCCTGTAAAAATAAACGAATTAAAAAAAAAAACAATCTCAACCGAATCTGGCAACCGGGCAATAATCACTCATCCACATGACTCGCTGTGGTGATGATTACACGAGTCTGACCTGTTTCTGTTTTTATCCGCACCGACAATCAAGTTATGAAGTGCACAAGAGGCGAATAAAAAAAATATCCATCAGCCGTAGAGCAAATAAATAAGTTAAGTATAAGTTTTATTTAGGTTTTTCATATCGAAATTAACACAAGCCTCGCCGCGGATGGTGGTGGTGGTGGAAAGGATCCCAGAAGAAGTGAAATCTCGTAAAACGCTCGCTTTTTTATCCAAAGTTCCAAGGATGCTGTGGGTGGGTGTGCATTTCTTTTTCCCTCGTGCTGCGTGCTCTACTGTTTCTGCTCGCATTCGAATCGAGAAAACACTGGAAGTGTGAGATGGATGCATTTGATATATGCTAAACGAATGAAGACGATGTGGAGCATGAGCTGGCTGAAAGAAAATAAAAACCTCACCTCTGCTGCGAGAAAGGGTGGCCAGGATGTGGTTGCTGGATTGGGGGAGGGAGGAAAAGTTTTATGCGGTTTCGAAATCGTGAATATGAAATGTGTGAGCGCTCGCTTGTTTCTGAAATGTGCCACAAGGATGCAGGAGTCGACGAGGACGACGACGGCGATGATGATGCAAGACGTTTCACAGCTTGTAGAAAGGATAAGGGGAGCAGAAACAAAATATAAAAATAAAACGATTTGTATATGTACACGAGCTGCCGAGGCGGAACATATGTTTGTTATGCGGAAAAAGAGTTTTGCACCCTTCGATGCAGATGCAGTTGCGGTGGAAGAATAAACATCCCGGCGAATGAAGAAATGAGTGGAATACGGCGAAAGACTGGTTTATTAAGACTGAATAAAACATTTCTAATTAAGTTTATTTTTCTCAACTCCACTCGAGTGTTGATGTTTTTCTTGCGATGAAAGCTTGCACGGGATGTAATGTTTTGATTCAGACTGATTACTCAAGTTTGGGTAACGCTATATGTGATTAAATGAAGATCAGTGCAAATACAATCCAGAGGCAGATGGAAATAGGCGTGTAAGTTATATCCTTATTGGTCGCATCCAGAGCCGTAGCCATTTTTAGGCGTAAGAGTATTTCTATCTATCGATAAACATGTCACCTTTTTCGGCGTAAGAATATTCCTATTGTTCGTTGATATGAGGCTTCAATTGTTGTGTTATAAATAGCACCAATTACCGATGCAGCAGACCGTAATGGGAGCAGTAACGGACTGGGATTATCGTCACATGATGATTGTTGCGTGGAAATATTAGCTAGAATGAAACACAAAGGTGGTCAGTTGAGAGCCCTGTGTTGTGAGCTTATGATCGGACACGCAACCAATTTGGCTACGAAGACCCCCAGAATTGTATGTGACTCAAGAGGGCCATCTCCATACGTCTGGAGGTTTTGGAAGACCGATGAATGGGTTGCATATGAGTGGATCGGAATACTGCAAGAAAATCGAAAAATCAGGAAATCCTTTCTTCATTGTGAACGTTAAAGATCTTTGGTAAGACATGGGGAACCATCAACATCGGTTGCACGACAAATTCGCTATGAACGTATGAAGGGTCTGAACTAATATGATTTTTTTCACCTGGCGAAATCGTTGTCTGAAATCGTCTGAATGCTATCGATAACAAAAGATCAATTTGAATCGAGTTTTGGATGAAAAGAGTACCGCGAGAGTACCAGACTACCAAAAAAAGGCAGCACAAAGTGTTTTTATTACATTGAATGTAAATGAAGGTCTGAATATTTTGGTTGGGAAGTTTCTCCACATGCAGATTACTCGTCAGATTTGGCACATTCCGACTATAAATAGAAATAGATGTATCGATGGGACACGTACTTGTTGAGCCGCCTTCAATTCTTATGAATTTCGGTTTCCCTTTAAAGGAGAACCGTTCTTTTTGCGTGACATCCTCGAATTGTCAGAGAGATGGGGAAAATGTACAACTATCGATGGAAAATGCAGTAGAACTCCGATTAACCGCGATAGTGAGTGACAAATTCACCAAGGATAACGAAAATCATATAAAACTTTGTGAAATCGTAAACCCTTAAGAAAAGTAGCATGAAAAATAAGATCCACATGCGATTCAACGGGAAAAACTATATAATTAAAATCATGCTCCTGAAATATTCGAAAATTATTTTTAATATAAGAAATTTGTTATATCTCGAGAACAGTTGGTGCTATAATAAAACGTTACATATAGCTTTTTAATGTTGAATCGCATGTAGATTGATTTTTCATGTTACTTTTCTTAAATGGTTACGATTTCGCAAAGTATTTAAATTTCATAAATTTTCAAAAAATCATTTTTCTATTTTGGTGAGTCCGACCACTATACGTCAAACTTTGTTAAATTAGAAGTGATTTTCAACAAAATATACAAAAAATATCGAAGGGGGAATGTTTTATGATATATTTTTTTCAATATTAAATTCAATTTTTGGGTGAGACTTTTTAACAGTGTATTTAAAATGTTATTTTTCTTCAATAGTTCATTGATTTTCCAACAACTTTGTAAAGCATCGCATTTTAATCAGACATCTGGATTTTAAGTTACGATTCTTTGATTGATTTTGGATACGCCCTTTTGAAAATTCAGTCATAATTTAAATTCGTCATATGATAATGAAAATTGTGATTCTGCATAGCTACCACCATAAGTACCAAGTTTCAAAAAAATCAAAGAGGGTCGGGTCGAAATTCGCTGTTTTTTGGTTGATTTGGAATTGCTCTATTGTAACCGAAAAATTAATTTCTGTTAGAATTACCATTTAGCAATAATCCCGAGTTGAATTTCGCTTGTACAATCAAATGATACGCAGTCCATACTTTGGAGACTACCCTAAAGCATGTATTCCGGTCGAAATAAAAGCTTTTTATAAACGTAGGAATTCAACTTAATAGTTTCATATTGGTTACTAGCTGACTCGGCAAACGTTGTTCTGCCATACAAATAATTTCCAGTTCATATGTTGGTTGTTAAATAGAAAATAACTAATGTATTGTAAGTGTTTTTGAATATTTTAACAATCCATAAATTGATCGAATGAAACGATTTGAACGAAAGTGTGTTTGATGATTATGCTGCGCATTACCAATCGAAAATCAAACGTGAAACGTGAAGAGTTTGAAACAGAACTGGACCTGCAAATGCAAACTTGTATTGCTCTTCGCTGAACTGAAGAACTCATTATTAATATGAGAATTGAATTTTTGTTCAGCTATGGCACTATCCAACGATTGTCAGTGTCAATGATTTTGTTGTTGATATTGCGATTGCATTGCGTTGCTTGCGCTTGCGTTTGTGTAATGGGTGAAATCTTAAGGAAAACGCTTTGTATATTTTCCATCTGCCATACGAAGCGATAAAAGTACCATGTTTGTGGCAACAATATCGAATATTCACCCGTATTCCGGAACCCGATTGATTTGAGCCTCGATCAGAACTCATGATTCAATAGAAAATTTGAATGAACATAATTGCTCGTTATTTATTAATACTTAAAATACATATCCTAACTTATCTATTTTTCTAGTCAAATGAGGATTCGGTAGAGCCTATTTTCATTTATAATGTTTGTTTTGAAAGCGTGAACGTATTGAATGCATTTTTGAAGCAAAATATGCCAAATAGTATGCAGTCAGAGTGGGCCAGGTGCATATGATCATAGCGATTAGAGAACGAATATTGGATTTCTGCGCATCAGAAGATTCTTTCCTGTGGACTTCGGTTAACACGGAAAAGTAACTCGCATTAAAACGCAATATATATGCTTTTCAGATAATTCATAGCTATACAAAACTTGATCGAATATTTTATTATCTTGTTCAGACAGAGTGAACCAAGTGCCAGAGAGTGAAAAATTGTACTAACCATATTTCATGGTCGATTTCAAATTCAACCGTGGTCTTTCATTGACTGCAGGTACTTTTTTTCAAAAGCTCGTTTTAAGTATACCTGAAGTTAAAGTAAACGATTAAGTAAAACTGAAGCTAAAATTTTCATTCAAATTCAACAATTTTAAACTGACTTCGGGCCGGCTAATCTGATAGAGATTAATTTGATTAATGTGGACATCAAAAGCAGAAGCATCTCTAGTCCAGTGGCAAAGATTTGTAGTTTTTTTTTCTTTTTATTATATCTACTTTTAGTCGTAGTCTCTGGTTCATCTCTTCATTTGATTGGTGTCACGTTGATAGTGCTATTAGTGACAGTCATGATAACACTTAGCTCTACATCTGTTCAATAAGTCTGGACGAAGCTCTTACCGTCAAACAGCGACGTAGTGTAGGGGGGGGGGAGGGGCGCCCTCCCCGGGTGTCACCTTCAAAGGGGTGACACCCACGCCTATAATAGTCATTCTTTGTGTGGACACCGACTGGACAACATCGTTGCTGGACGAGCTGGACGGCGAGGGATCGAGTGCCTTTCTCAAGGCAAGAGGGTGGAGGTGGTAGCGCTGGAGTAAATAGAGTAGAGTTTTCAAAGGGCCTTTCTCAAGGCTAGAGACGAATGAACTGCAAAAGTTTAAAGTCTCTATAATACAAGACCTTCCTTCCTTCCTATAATAGTTATATTGTTTCTAAAAACATCTTTCTATATTTATAACGAACGTCATCCGTTAATGATTCTTTGTTAATTTCATGGAGGCTTTTCACTTGGAAGTTCATTCGCCTTTACTCAGTGATTAGTGGTATTTTTAGTGAAAATTTTCGCCATGGAAATGTTCATGTAAAATAATTATTCTTGAGTTTTGTTCGTTTTGAATGCGAGAAAAGTTGCTGATACGAGTGAAGACATCTGTTATCAAGTGAATGGCTCAGCTTTAAAAAGGTGCCTTTCTCAATTTTCAACAGCGCTCCAACCATGCCGAGTTCAAATGGAAGACTTCAGGTTTTACACATTTTTCCATCCCATTTGTTTATTTAGGCTCATTAGCATTTTAGTTGTAACAGAGTCGGGTTCTAATCGTGTACATTAGGGTAGCAGCGAAAATGGTCATGTCAAATTTCAAAAACCGACCATGTACATTTTGTTTATTGACCCAAAAAATGACCTGTGCAAAGTTTCAGCTCAATCGGACATGATTTAGGGGTGTCTCAAAGCGCTCAAAGTTTTGATTTTTTGATCCTCGAAAATCTTCCAAGGGGGGAGTAAAGGAAATTTGGAAAAACGATTTTTTTTTTCGGTGCCAAATGACTTTCATCTCGAAAAAAAATTTTTGGCCGAAAATCGACCTTTTGGGACCTGAGAGGCAATGAAAGGTATGGAAAAAAAAATATCGAATTTAAAAAACCGGCCATGTACATTTTGTTTATTGGTCCAAAAAACCTGCGCGAAATTTCAGCTCAATCGGACATGATTTAGGTGTGCCTCAAAGCACTCCATACCTTCATTGCCTGTCAGAATAAGTCCCAAAAGGTCGATTTCCGGCCAAAAATTTTTCTTCGAGATGACACCAGATCTCGAAATTTTGCACAGGTCATTTTTTTGAACCAATAAACAAAATGTACATGGTCGGTTTTCGAAATTCGATGATGAAATTTTTTCCATACATCCATTGCCACCCTAGTGTACATTTATGGTTTTTATGAATTGTATGAACAGTAGTCATTTTTGGGCGTAAGAATATTCCTTCTGTCCCTTCAATTTTTAGCAGACGGGACAGCTGAGACAGTTGATGTGATCATTGTTGTTATATTAATAGCACAAAAGCTCCAGGTTTTTTTTATTGTTGCAAGCAGAGCTTCCCCAATAGCAGAGTTTGCATGATGAATGTTGTGTGAACGTAGTTATGCTATAACAGTGTTTTTCAACATTTTTTGCTCCATTCCCCCATTTACGAAAATTATTTCCAGTGCTTCCCCCTATCAGTATTTTGCAAGAAAGTCTTTAGCATATCAGTATAATATAATAAAAGAATACAAACGGGTTTCAAGTTATAATCGCAACAAATTTGATTTTATACATGCGCCTGAACTATTCCCGCCAAAATCGTAATTCTTGAGAACGTTGCCGAAAAGCACACCTCATGTCATCTCTGTTACGGTGTTATGTTTCCATTAGCAGCATTGTAGGAAATCCAGATTCCCATAAATACTACGCAAAAGACATCAACACTCGTAACTAGTGTTGCCACATATAGCTGTAGCAAACGGAAACGGTAGCATTAACACAGCAAGCACTTTTATTGTCAAAAAATGTGAGTTTTCCGATCGTGGTTTTAAGGTTATTCCCGCTAATTAAACAAACTTTTCGTGTATTGTGCAGTAAAGTTCTGCAGAAGAAGAACAATTTGATGCAGCGAAACTGTAAGTTTGATAACAATAAATGAAATTAATTGCATTTTAATTTTTGGATGTGTGGGGTGGGTGGGGTGACATGGACATGTTTTTGTGGGGTGAATTGGTCCTACAGATTTGAGGCTTTTCTTTGGTCTAATTGTTTCCAGATGCCACTAAATTACAAAAAGAGGATGGGCAGACAACGTTGGAGGAAGGAGGAGCTTGAAAGACCAACGCAGGTCATCAAGAACGGATTTTCTTTGACCAATCATCGACAGTGTTTGAAAATGCTCGAACAACAGTGAAAAGACCCATGCAGAATTCGAGATGGTCTCAATCCAATTTTTCTGGTCTGGAATCTGGCCAAGACACCTGGTATCGATCCCAGAACACTGTTACAGATTGTAACATTATTTCTAAATACTTTACATAAACATAAGTATGTTTTTTTCGATGAAACACACACTGGACCAAATCACCCCACAGACGGTCCAAATCGCCCCGCATCAAATTTTAATGTCCAAAAATAGTCTCTTTTATTTTATGATATATTTGGTAGTTTGAAGCTTGATATAATGATTAAACATTATTGATTGAGAGAAAACAAGTGTAGCTCAGTATACAATGTGACATTTTTTATTTAGACCGTATTGGTTTGGAAATATTAGGCGATTTGCTTAGGTGGTCCAAATTCCCCCCTTTTCCCCTACAGATTTTTCTGTAATGATACAGATTTTCAGCATGTTCTTTGATCAAGAATCTGTAAATACAGATTACAGATTTTATACAGATTTTGTAACAAGATAAAATAATTTTTAAATATTTGATCATTTTACGCAACAATTAACAAACTCAATCAGACAATTCGAACAAAACTGAACTGAACTATTTTTGCTACTGTCAGATGTGCCAAATATAGTAGTGATTGAAACAGTATTTTTTCGCAATATAATGGGAGCAAAACAAAAATTTGAAACCGTCTCGCTACAGAAACTGTGAACGCAATAATCAAATCGAAGTCATTTGTTAAAATCCGAGGGGGAAGTGCCTCAGTACTGTTGTCATACGACATCAAGGTCAAATTCTGCAAAACCATGTATAAACACCACGAGGAAAGTGAGGATTAAATGAATGTTTATAACGCGAAACTAATTGAAATAAACTCTCTCCGTCGGTTTTCCCAAAAAAATACATTTTCAAAGTTTCTTATTTTGACGTAGAACTACGTCTTTCATTAAGGGTGCCAAATCAGAAAGCAGGTCACGTTTTTACGAAATAAAGTTAACGTTAATAACTATTTTTGCCGCGAGCGGATTTTGGCGATTTACATACCAAACGAATCGGAAATTTCCTAAGATTTGTTTAATATGCTATACATTACAATCCCATAGTCGGTATATGTTTTAAATTGATGAAAATTGGAAGCATTTCCATTTCCTCATACATTTGTTCTGCCCATTTGTCTGCTTTCCCGAACAGAGCTGTCAATAACGAGCATCTTATCGACGAGCAACGAAGGGGAAATCATAAGATGTAACGTCTCCGTGAACGAAGGAAAAGAAGAAGAACGAAGAGGAATATTTGCCTAAAGCATAAACAGTGGATCTCGCTGCGGCAAACTTTCATTCTTCGGGAGGAAATCGACTGAACAACATCGTTGCTGGGCGAGATCGACGGCGAGGGATCGAATGCCTTTCTCAAGGCAATGCAGTGGAGGAGTAATATTATGGATAAAGTAAAGTTGTCCAAGGGTTTGAAGATTAAATATAGACGAATGAACTGAAGACGTTTGGAGTCTCAAGCAAGGAAGGAAGGTAAACTTTCAGTATCGTTTGATGTCTCTGGCATTACAATCACTGCATCAAACTGACGCCATTGCATTAAGGTTCTGAGCTACACAATTGTGTGGGGAATCATCAAGCTAGGTTATCATCAGTTCACCAAGAAAATTAATGCTCTGGAATTTTGTCAGTGGTTTGGTATCGTATGACGGTAGGAAAACTCTCTCCACAAAGGATGACAGCTAAGCCAATCTAGACTGGCAATATTAACAGAAAAGGCTTCTGTTGAGAAGATCGCAAAACGGAGATAAGTGTGTGTATATTTAGTTGCTTCAAGCCATCGATATATGGAAATTTGTATGCATACGTGCGTGCTTCATAACCCGTGCGTAAAAATAGTGCATCTTCGCTACGCTGAAACCCCATTTGTATCTGTTCCCATGTGCATTGGTCCTGTAATGCAACAATCGCCTAATTTTTTATGCTATGATTGACAATTGTTTGGTGTTGCAAAATATGCAGTCGTAATGATAACTATAAACAAGGAGGGGAGATAGCGGGAGGGAAATATATACGCTAGGGTATTGGTAATGAATCTCTGCTGAGGCAAATATTCACTCTTTTTCCCAGCAGTTAACATTGTTTGTTTTCTGTCATCAATGCATTGAACTGACGTTATGGTGAAGCAGGTGTTAAGGTTGTGCACCAAAAAATTATTTGGGAAATACCAAGTTATTCATTAAATTATATTAAGTTATTAATTTATTTGGGCTGGATGTTGAGATTAACAGATAGAGTTTATTTCGTTTATTTAGTCACCAAGAATGTAAATGTCGTTCTGAAATTTTGTATGTGATTTGGTTTCGCTTGCTAGTAGCGAAACTTTCTTCACTAAGGATGACAGCTGCGCTTACCTCGAGCATGTATTGTTCTGCGAGCGCAAGAATGAATCATCAAACTATTATCGTCAAATGATTTTACAATAAAAAAACATTTGAGAGCGACCAAACTGGTAGACTGGTTATTTCAAAATTTTCGTAGTATTATAAAATAATATCCGCAGTTATAAACAAGCGGCTTGAATTAAACTAAAGCGTAGTTCTACGTAAACAATGCGGTGGTGTCTTGGACACAACCTCCCATATTTTTTTTATTTAGCATTATTCCCTATGTATCTAACAATCTCAATCTAAGGTATTACACATATTTGATCAAATTAGACCTCTGTGAGAGAAAGAATTGCGCAGTAAACTTTTTGAATAGGCCTGAAAATTGAATAATAGTCTAATTCAAAAAACTGCTGGCAATCTATACCATACCTATCACGAGCTTAAACATATGGATAAGCAGAATCCATACACTTCACTACAAGTATGCAATTATTACTTCGCACTTAAATCTAACGCAAAACTCTTATCAGGTACATAATCCGCAATACAGATTCCAATACAGATTTTCTATTTTCTCTACAGATAAAAAAGATTTTTTAGCTCGTAAATACCGATTTCAATGTGGTAATATTGCTCGTAACGCTTATTTCGTATATCGGTATAAGAATCGATCATTTGTAGATCGATCAAATTGATCCGAAACATTCATCACAACCAGTCGGAAAGCATTTCAAATCATGTTCAAATCTTATTCTTTGATAAATGGAAGTTTTTTTTCAATTTGTTTCAAGTTCAACTTATTGTAAAAAGTTTTGACAAATGCAGTACAATTTCCTTTTTTATGGTCTTCTGTACTGTTTCATCATCATTCACTGACGAAAGTCTTTCGAACATTGCGAAGTTGTTCATTTGAACACTACATTTCCGATTTGGAAATGTTTGCCGAGGATCGCAAATTTTAGCGTATTCAATAAAGTTTTTTGTGGAAATTTTTGCTAATCATTGTCATCTTCGAAGCAAAGTAAATGTATACTCCCTTGCACAATTCCCCCCCTTTTAATGACTAAATTCCCCACTAGGGGGGAATTCCCCATCGGTTGAAAATCACTGTTCTTTTTTTTTTTGGTTCATTTGGTCGGCCATCAGCACATAACAGGTTATTGGGCCGTTAGTATGTAGAAATAGTTACAATATTATATTACATAGTACTGACATTTACAAGCTACGGTTTAAATATGATCATATAGACTACATTCTTTGATAAATTGTATACATGTTCTATTCGAATATATATCATCTTTTAGTGCCTGAATATCTGAGATTGTATATTTATTTCTAAGTTCTAACAATTTTTGACATTCGTTGAATATATGACGTACTGTCAATGGTTGTCTACAGTGCTCGCAGTCTGGAGGTAGTTATGTGACATGAGGTATGAATGTGTCGAATTTGTGTATCCCAGTCTTAATCGTGTTATTACGCCACTGTCTCGTCGGTTTAGAGCATCTGTGCTATTCCAATAGTTAGTGGATGTTATTATTTCTCTATATTTATTATTTGTTGTATTACTCTAGTTCTGATTCCATGTTTCCCTAAATATAGCTTTTATATAATTTTTTAAATCTTTCGATAGAAGATATGTACTCATTGGAACCCTCAAAGATTCCTCAGCTGAGTTATCAGCTATTTGATTGCCATTAATTCCAATATGACTGGGAACAAAATAAAAAGTTATAGTTTTTCCAGTAAGGTACCTCTTTCTAATATTTATAAAGATAACTTTGACAATAAAATGTTTACTGAAGTGCTCTTAAGGCATAGCGGATAGTTCTGCATTGTATGTTGAACAGTGATCTGGCAGACGATACTTGTAAACTTTATTATGCTTTTCAGAATAGAAGGCACATCCAGTTTTATCATCACGTTTTGAACCATCCGTATAATAAAACATATAGTTACTTTTCGTTTTCTTGAAAGCAAGGAACTTATTTTTGAATACAACTGGATTGCATTCGTTCTTCTTAAACTCGTTCAACTCTGTATTGATTATAAATGTTGGAACTAACCATTGTTCTAAAATGAAAAATCACTGTTCTATAACAACATAAAGATGATCAACTCACGATCGATCGCCTCATAAACGAACGCGCAACCAATGTGGCTACAAATGTCCCTGACTTCAAGTTTTGTTCAGAAATCACAACAAAAAAGCAGATTTTCTCTGAGTAACGTGCGACCAGACTCAATGCTCTGGTAATTTTTCCCGTTGAAGAAAGACATAGAAAGGTTACCATTTGGAGTAAAAAGCGATAAAAAATGTCAAAAAAGAAGCCGAAAACTTTCCATCATTTCAATCAAGACACATGTTAGCAGTATCTGACAACTAACAAAAAACGTAGATTTCCAAATAGACAAATTTCTACGACGACGTTTTGGGCATGGACTTTTGGAGGTCGCAGAAATTTTCCTGGACAATGCCAATTATTATTCTGCATTGGAAGTGTTACAGTTCATAGTGAAATGGGACTTCTAAGAAACGCTTTAAAAATTTACAGTGAGTTTGAAGCTGTTACTAACGGTTTGCGTTTCTTTGGCACCTAGTGAAAGAATACCCGAGCTAAATCGGATCGACAAGTGATTTCAACAAGACGGTGCCACATGCTACACAGCACACGGAATGATGGACCTGTTCCGCAATGAATTTGGTGAACAATTCATCTCTCATTCTAGACCAGTGAATTGGCCACCAAGATCGTGCGATTTGATGCCAGTGGACTGTATTTGTGAGGGTATGCCAAATCTCTTGTTTAAGCCGATAAATCAGCATCAATTCAACAAGCACTTGAAAACAACATCACACGCAGCGACGCAGTGAGGGCAGACAGCGCCACCGGCAAACTATGAAAATGGCACTTTATTCGATTTTTTCATTAACTTGAATTTCTGATATTTTGAGAAAGCTACTCACTTATACCAAAGTTCACATTGAGCAGTTTATCCGTATTTAGAAGATTAGGAAAAATCATTACCAGCTTCGCTCATTCTCTAGTTAAATCTTTGCCTTGCGTGCTTTAACTGATCCTTAATTGCAATTAATCAAGATCTGCTAACGATTCATTTTCGATCGAAAAAATTTGCCAAGCCATTGAGTCGGTCTTGGTTCATTTTAGAACGCAGATAATTTTCAATCAATTTACGATTGCTGAAACTGTGTTCGCACGATGCGAGGTCTGTGCCATTTTTACTTCAGTGTGAACCATACTAGCAAGCAGCGTTGCCATTGTTCCAGTTTAAACTGGATTCTTCCAATTTTTTTTCTCGATCCAGTCAAACAGTTAAATCCTGAAATCTTCCAGTTTTTCGAAATATTATCCAGTTTTATCCAGTTTTTTCATATGTGTGCTTCATTTTTATCCTTGAATTCACAATGTATAAATATTATCCCTCTCAGAGTTGCCACAATAAAATCTGTGTTTTTAATCTAAAAAAATCTCGGGTTCATTCAAATTTATTTTTTTTCGAACTTTCTTCGTCATTTTTCTACCTCGTCCAGTTCAGTAGCTCCAGTTTCTACAACTTCACACCGATGTAGATATATTTGGCTTCTTTAGACAGGTTGTCGACTCAAACCCCGAAAAAAATCCCTGTTTTTCCATCAATTTTTCAGAATAAACCAGTTGTAGACTAGTAACTAAATTTCTACTAGTTATGTAGTTATAGTTATAGTATCTTAGAATGAATGAATTGTTTGTGATTTTAGATTGCTTTTCACGAAACTATTACGATTTTAACGAAACTATTTTATGCAATCTAAGGGCTTCCTTCTATGCGTTTTCCAAAATATCCTTCGTTTCACCTCGAGAAATTTCACTTCTGCTTCTAGTAGCCGTTTCATTATTTTGTATCATTTGATGCAAAAGCTCTTTTTTTCCGGCTTTCCTTGCCTTCTAAAAGAAGTGAATGAAAATTTATCGATTAATCTGGTTTTCTCTTATGTAATTTGAATTAATTAGCTCGACCTTTTTATTTATGTTATCCCTCCAACGTGAAACACATGTCGCATTGCACAATAGTATAGTATCTACTGATACATCCAAATTTTGATAGGAGTCAATGACGGAAAGGTCAAGAGAGGATACGGTTTTCGTCGTAGGATACATCAACGCTTCACAAGTTTTAAAAATAGTGCGTTTCACATCCCTTCGCATCTCGGATGAAATTGCAAGATATATTTCTTTGGTACCATTAAACTTTCTAATTAATTCAATAATTAAAATTATAATCGACGGAATTGCATTTTTTCCCTGACGAATTTCCCTGATATTTCCTGATTTCACGAATATTCCAGGTAGTCGCTGTTAGATGCTGTTCAAAATTTCCTTAGATTTGTTATTGTGGGCATATATTGTTCAAGGGAGAAAGATAAATTGTTGTGGTTTCCGAATTAATCTGAGTAAATTCGGGCGTTTCAGTTTTTTTGTTCGACTTAATAATCAATAGCGAAACGTTTAACAAAACACATGTTTGGTCTTCGAGTCGTTCAAATGATTCAAAATCAGTATTTGGTTTTGGCCGTAGTTGAACCGTAGTTGAACCTGGTTACGTTTAACGACGGATTCCAGCAAAAACCATCTTGTTGCGAACGAATTCAGTATTTTCAAAATGGGATAGATCTGACACGGTCTTGTCTGTGTTAGGGAAACAACTCGAATCTATGGGAAGTTAGAAGCTCTATTTTCAACGCTATTCACTATTTGCCATCAATTATACGAAATTTGATAATTAAATTTATGATTAAATTTTATTTTAAAAAATATCAATGAAATGATGAAATGATGTGTTATTTTCACTTCCTATATGTTCCCGAAAACGTAATCCAGCATCAAAACGTGTCGATAGTACTTTCAAATATTTCAAATCCTTAAAACAAGACTTTTGAAATGATAATGTATTTTCACGACACTGTGAGCGCACTTGCGAGGCTCACATTGCTGTGCTTTAAATATGAAAAGATAAAGAGTGTTATTTATTGTAACGCTAACCGATTACGCAGATTTTTTCTATGAATATCAGATGTACTGAGTTGAGTTTATATAAATATCAGATATTATAGGTCCTCCAAATCATTCTAAAGTTCAGAAGATCATAGAGTCAATGTGCTCCATATGAATATAAAAATTAAGGATACCTCATTTCTGATATTGATATCAAAATTCAAGCAAAAACCTATTACTCAAGCATTGAAATGGATAAAAAATCTTTTTAGATAAATCAAAGCCGACTTTCTTAAAATAAACTGGTTTTACAAGATCCAGTTTTCTTCCAGTTTTTTTAAGAGCAATATTCCAGTTTTTTGAAAAATATTATTGGCAACCCTGCTAGCAGGCTCTTTCATGTAGAAGTATGCGTTCTTATAATGCAGCTTAAGAAATAAAGTGTGTTTCAGTTAGAATTTGGTCGCTTATTTTTATTCACTTCAGCGCCCCTAGCTATCAGATCGAGAAACTATTGACAGCGTTTTGATCCGTGTGGTTTGTTTATTCAGTAGTACAGAATTCGTCAAGATTGAATGATACATCCAAAAGTTATCGACGAAGGAACGCGAAAGGCGAAAAAATCGTACAATCACATTGAGAACCCGACGTGGTCGAACACCAATGAAAACTTGAAGAAAGTGAAATAAATGGTGCTTGAAAATTGTCATACCAGCTTAAGGTCTAGTGAATTTGGCATTGCATACGGAACGACACAGCATATTGTTTTGGGTATGAGACGCGTGGTAGCCAGGCTCGTTCCGAAGGACCTGAATTTCGTACAAAAACACCATCAAAAGACAGTTGGGTGAAGAGATGATTTCTCAAGCCCAAAGTGATCCAACCTTCGTGAAAGTGATAATTGCGGGCGACGAGACATGGGTCTATGAATTTTTTCTTCGATTGTCAAGGCATAGTGCACTATGAGCACCTTCCACCGGCCCAGACTGTCTTGGATTTTGCATGATGATAACGATATACTTCTAGGCGCCTTGGATGAGATCAAAGAGAATATGACGAGGGAACTAAAAACCATCATTTCGTTGGCCTACCAGGGATGCATGGAGGAGTTGGTCAAGCGTTGACACATGTGTGTTGCTTCAGATGAATCGTATTTTGAAAGCGATAAAACAAATTTGCCCGAAATTTAACTCAATTTTGTTTTATTTAAAAAATCTCGGTACTTTCTGATCATAGGCTATGTAAAAATGGATTTTTAGACAAATAGTCGGTAACAAATTTTATCTTGTCAAGCGTAGGGCAGGTTAAAATTTGTTTACGCAGATAAATTTGCCCGTAAGTTAATGATTTGGCAAGGGATCTGTAATTGTGGAACGACGACAATGGTTGTTATCACTGGGGCAACAATTACAAGGAGGAGTGTCTTCAGAACAGGATTTACCATTCAGTGAAGTTCTGGCCTGACTTGACAAGCTGCCATTACAGCCGGGATGGCATCAAGTGGTATAAGGAGAACAAAATCGACTTCATTGAAAAAACTATCAATCCACCAAATTGTTCGGATTTTCGAGAGATGTAGGACAGTATCAAAGGCAAATTGAAGAAATGTGGCAGAACCATCAAAAATACAATTCAAATGCACCACTTTTCCAAGAAGGAAGCAAATACAGTTACCATCAGTACTGTGCAGAAAATGATAGCAAATAACGAATTATTTTTAATGTTTTTTAACTTAAAGTTGATAAACCTACAATATAACATCCTTCCTTTTTTGTACGTTATTTCTATGCTGAGAAATGTCCTAATTTAAGTGACCAAATTCTAACTGAAACAGGCTTTAACTGTAAAACATCGCACGGCTATTAGCGGACTATTTTGGTGACCCTCCGCCCCACTGTATTGGCTCCATGCATCTGTTTTGCATTGCATGGAGAGGCGCCCAGGTATGCGTAGCGAATAATCAATAGGGTATTGATGTAATACGGTGTTGGGTGTTTCAATTTTGCCAACATCAGAGAGAGGTTATTGGTTTAATTGATGTACGGACAGAATTAACTACTCATGATCAGTGTTTTTTTTCTCAATTGAAAGATGAAATATAATAATTGGGAAATATAATTGTAGGAAAAAGTGCTATTCAAAATTCCTGGATTTTGGCGCCCCAAAAGGGCCAGCGCCTCCGGCAAATGCCGGGTTAGCCGCCCGCCACTACGCCACTGATCACACGTACTATAGCCAAGATACCAGCCGATATGCTCCAAACAGTAACTCGAAATTAGACTTCAAATAATCTTAAAAAGCAATGGTTGATTTCTAACCCCCAATGTTATTATTCTAACAATTTTTCTTTGTTCTGTAAATTAAAATCCAAACGTTGAGACGTTTATCGTTATACATCGGACTCGATTATATACAGTTTTTGATTTCTTTTCACTGTATATAATCAAATCTATATCTATAAAAATGGATTTCTGTCTGTCTGTCTGTCTGATTCTTATGGACTCGGAAACTACTAAACCGATCAAAATGAAAATTGATATGTAGGGGTTTTTGGGCCCGGGGAAGGTTTTCGTGACAGTTTGAGACTCCTCCCTTCTCTCTAAGGGGGGACTGCCATACAAATGAAACACAAATTTCTACATTACTCGGGAATAAATCAAGCAAATGAAACACAAATTTCTGCATTATTCGAGAATTAATCAAGCAAATGAAACTAAACTTTGCATGTGAAGGTTTTTGGGTGCAATAAATGTTTTCATGGTGGTTAGACACTCCTCCCGCTCTCTAAGGGTGGGCTGTCATACAAATGAAACACAAATTTCTGCATAACTCGAAAGCGAATCAAGCACAATTTGGGATGTGAGAGTTTTTGGGTGTGAGAAATGTTTCTATAATGGTATGACACCCCACCCTCCTCTGGAATGAAGAGGGGGTCCCACAAAAATATTACACATATTTCAACCAAAAATATTCCAGTCAAACATGACAATTGAAAATTTTCGGAAAACTCTGAAGGAAAAAGGAAAAATTCGGAAAATTAAATTCCCATATGCTCTACAATAATATAGTGACAAGTGCTATTAGTCCATTTGATGTTTGCGCTAGAGAAATTATTCTTTGTTCGAAACTGGGAATGGATTTTAATGTGATGAAACGCACTCCTATATCTTCTTCTATCTATACCAAAAACAAAGAAGGATCGCCAGGTGTGTTGATAAGAGCAGAACTCGAGAAGAAATTGTCCGATTTAGGACTGTCTTTATTCTATCATATTTTCTGTATAAAACATGTATTCCATGTAACAGAGAAACATGTTATTTGCAAGTGGTTGAAAAATCTTGAACGAGAATTGTGTCTGAAAATAATCTGATATTATAATGATGAGTTCTGTTAGAAATATTAGGAATTTGATTGTAAAAAGTAAATTCAACGGGGACGATTAGAAGATCAATCAATGAACGGTTCTGCGATTGGACTCATGAACTTGTTCATAGTAACAAAACGTGAATGTTTCAAAGTATTGATAACAAAAAACAAATTTTGGGCGGGACGAAGTTTGCCGGGTGCACCCGTGGCCGAGTGGTTAGCGTCTCACATTGTCATGCCGGGTGTTCGGGTTCGATTCCCGTTCTGGCCGGAGGATTTTTCGTCAAAGAAATTTCCTTCGACTTGCACTGTGGTCACGCGTATTCAAGACCTTGCCCCTCGGAATACATTCAAGGCGTGTTATTTGGCTTAAGAAATCTCAACTAAGTATTAATAAATGACGCTAATTAATGCATACGTTGAGACGGTTCGTTCCACAGGGAACGTTAACGCCATTCAAGAAGAAGAAGTTTGCCGGGTCAGCCAGTCCTGTAAATAATCGAGTCGAGATATTTTTTTATTTGTTTTTTTATGCATGTATTTTTCGTTTTGACGTGGGACTACGTCTAACTGGAGTATAAGGGGGGGTAAGATGGAAACCTAAATACAGAACATGCAGGAAAAAATGAAAGATTCCGAATGCTTATAACTCGAACATTTCTTACTGGACCGGAAAGATGTCTGCATCAATTGATAGGGAATATTTCTACGCATCTATCGCAATGAATAAAATGTTTTTGTTCATTAGATAAACAATTGAATAAGTGTAAAAAGTTAAGCGTTATCTAAACGCCGTAACTGCCTCGTTTTGATTGGCGCGATTTACGGTTTCCCCAACACAGCCATCATAACCAAGCAGCCTTGGGGAAATCGGCATTGCAAATACATGGAGGTATGGAGACTTTTGTTCTCACCGAAATGTGTTCCCAAACACAGACTTCAAAACCAAGCATGGAGGAATAGGCATTGCAAATACATGAAAGTCGTAGGTATTTTTGTTCCGACTGAAATGTGTTTCCCTAACACAGACTTCAAATCCATGGAGCGTGGGGATATCGGCATTGCAAATACATGCAAGTCGGGGACTTTTTTGTTCCGGCTGAAATGTGTTTCTCCAACACAGACTTCAGAACCAAGGTATCTGGAAAAATTGGCAATGCAAATAAATGCAATCTGCGAGTACTTTTGTGCAGATCAGAATATGCTTCCTTAACACGGTCTTCTAAACTTAGGAACCTGAGATGCCGGGGGTACTTCTGCATCCACATGTTTTTTTTTACAATCCGAAAAGTGTTTTCCTACCACGATTTACAAAAGCGGGTACGAACACAACGCTTGGCTCGGTTATTGAAGATTGCCTTGAAAGATATGTCTTCATATCTTCTGCTCACTGAATTTCCACACATGCCATTTGATGATTAGGCGAAATGTTGATAACCATTTGCTGCGATAACGCCTATTGATTCGTTCGACGTACATGTCAAAATCGAAACTGAATGCCTGAAGTTCATCAAATCAAGCAAATTTGCGGTTCGAGATGTACGTACACTTGAGAGATTCAAACTTCAGAGGGAAATGTAGTATAAATATTCATTTGATAATTCTTCCGTTCACATATTTTGCCCTAGGCATCATACCAAACGTCAAAGGACTGTCATTAAATTTACTTGTAAGAGGAATTTGATTTTTGATTCATCCCCTTTGAGTCAGAAAACACGTTTAGTTTGGTTTTCCAAATTGACCTTTTTCAAGGATAGAAATCCATAAATATTCTTAAATAAACAAGCTCTCATCCGATGAAAAAAAAACAATTCGCTTCTCATTACTTAGGATATTGATTAACCCCTTCTCGTACGATTTGATTTTCGAAAGAGCGAACCAAATGCAAACGCTTCGATAGATCACGCATCGAGTAATTTCATCTCTCTGCTGAGCGTCTCTGTGCCTTGTGATATGCAAGCGCACCACGAGAGAGACTCGATGTTGTACGTTTTGGCACAATCATTTCACATCGAGTGAGACTCGATGTTGTACGTGAAAGGGTTAAGAATGCGTAATTTTTGAAATAACTCTTTACTAGAAAGCTTTGTAATGTAGAAGCAGCTGATCAGTGTAAGAAGCAAAAAGTGGATACATTACAGAAGATGAAGCGAAAAAGTCACAGAAGGGTTGTGTCCAAGACACGACCGCATATTTTACGTAGGATTCCGTTAGGCTATCTGTTGATTTTGGATATCTTTGAAGAATTACATCGTTAAACTCTCTGATAATGATTTGGTGGCCCTGAAAAGGGCCGTTTCGTTTGGTTGTTGGGTATTGTTTGTTCACTCCACCAGTGTTTACCGAGTGATGATGACAGAAAGATGATAAACATTCGTTGGATGGCGAGTATCAGATAAAAAAATACCGAAGTGGAACGAGATATGATGAAAACCGCCCTCTGTGATCCTAGACGAGATGCCCCCTGTGATATGTATGGATGAAATAAAGAAAGAAAAACTCACCAATGTAATATAAGATAATTACCAATACCGAACAAAATTATTAGTTTTTCTCATCAGTAAAAACATGTTACTTTAATATAGAGAAAACATATTTCAAATGGAAAAGGTAATTTTATTTTATAATTTTTACTTTCTGAGTGTTTATTCAACCCAATATGAATTTTAATTGGACTAAGAACACCTAATACTATATGTAGTTCATATGGGAAATCATTTTATCTAATATTTCTTCGCTTGTCCAATTTTTCTCGCTGTATAAATTTTCCTTGGGTGAAATGAACACAAAAAAAAACGGACAGCTTAAACCAAATGACCCGTTCTCGGGCGGGAACATACCTTGGTTTTTATTTATGAAAATTGAAATAAATCGTTTCATATATCAAGTCATTTTTAACACAACTGCTACCATATACAATTTCACATTTACACTTGTGCTAAATTTTACAGAATACACGATCGATCATTGATATGAAATTTCACGAAGCAACCAACACTAAAGTTCCAAATTTAAATTTTATTTGCTAGAATTAACCGTATCACTCACCTTACTTGCAATGTAAAAATGCCCCCGACTTGCATATATTTACAATGCCGATTTCCCCCAGTCAGCTTGGTTTTAATGTCTCTGTTAGGGAACACATTTTGGCAGGAACGAAAGTTCCATCTTCTTTCATGTATTTGCAATGCCGATTTCCCCCAGGCAGCTTGGTTTTGATGTCTCTGCTAGGAACCCGCCGCACGTGTCTTCAACTTCGACCAATTAGAAGTGGGTATTTCCGTTAGGATAAGGGTTGAGATTTTTCAATTGTTCGATAGTTAGTTTCACGACATATATTATTTTCTTCAATATACAAAATTGTTATGGAATGCCGAAATCGATTGACGCAAAAATTTCATCAATCCATCATGAAATGACTGAGCAATAAGCGTTTGAAATTGGACAATTTTCACGATGTGCTCGATTTTCGATTTTCAATTTGTACCCCAATATGTTCCCGAAAGACGTAATCCTACGTCAAAAGATTGAATTCGAGTGAACACTCTAGGTGTATTCAATTCAATTAAGAGAGGGCCCCAAGTGTAGCTTTCCCAGTCTTATATTAATTTTTACACGATTAATTTGCTGAACCAGTTGAGCCCCGAAGGCAGCTAACGCACTCCAATTGTTTCCCTAAGAATTTATTGCTGTCTGTCACAAATTAATTCCACATTATACACACACTATTCTTTTTGTCCCTCATGAATATACATTTTCCATTAATAACAGCCCAACTAACGGGAGTAAATGTAATAAAAAATAATCATCGATGAAATATATTCATATCGACGATACACGCGCGCACAGGAGTCCAACATACACAGAACACATATATATCTTCTCAACTCCAACTTCCCCAGCGCCCACCGGAATTCCTGCCATTCCAAAGCCCTCCTGGCCTCGGCGTTTACCAATCATATGGAGCTATAACTGGAACTATGCTTAGCAGGTAGCGTCGTCTTACGGAAAGAAAAGTGTAGCAACAACAACGACAACATCAAACCAAACCAAACCAAAAATCAATTCCGTCGCTATAGTTCAAGGACCACCATCGCGTCAGAACGCCACCCGGCTGAGGTGGTGGGAGGGGGGGATCAGGGGAAACAACAGCAGTGTGGCCCAAAAGTAAAACAAGATTTGCATTAATTTCCTTCGCCGGCACGACGCGTAGACCGACAGCCAGCAGGACCCGAAAGCAGGACATAAAAATGCTTACACGCACTCGTAAAAATTACGCAACTTATAATACGGTCGAAAACTCTTTCGAAAGGGGAAAAAAATCAACCCCCCGCCCCGGTTACCAGACACTGTTTCAAAGGAGTAAGGGCGAACATGCAGAATAAAAAAAAAACCTAAGTTAAAACGGGAAATCAAGAATGTGAATAATGAACAAGTTTATTAATGGGTACCGGGAGGGGTAAGAGGTGAACTCTCGAGAATGTTTTCCCATAAAAATAGATGTTCCACACGTGGACTTTGGGAGCACTACCAGGCAGGTGGGGTGGAGTGGTAAGGTAAAGCGGAATTCGGCGCACGAATCAAAAAAAAAAATAGAAGGAAAAAAAGAAAACAAACGAAAGGGTGCTCCTGCTTGCGCGATTTCGGGGAATAGATTGTGCGGTTCTTAGCATACATTTATTTTTTATTTACTCCCTGGAAAAAACAGAAGTTTCACTTTTTATGAGATCTTGATATGTGTGGTTTAGACTTCGGCTGATGGAAAATAGCATACCGTATTACCGAAGGAAAAGGGTTGATTTTTGCTTATATGTGAATTTGACATGCAATCAATTGCTTTCGGTCGAAGCGCGCGCGGCTGACTTGAATTAATCAAATGGATGGATTTTTTATAGATGTTTGACGGGCATTTGTCGTAACTTTGGCACTCTATCAATTTTGGGAATGAGGGATGGGTTGATGCACACACACATTCGGCACAGATGGATGGTTTGTGCCTAATTTAAAACAAAATGGGTCTTCAACCATAGTTACGGAACTTTTGCAGAAAAATCTATGAACTATCGTGTATCCTTTGTTTTTCAGGATTGTGTAACATTTACCGAACGACAGTTACCTGAAAGACATTCACTGGAATTCCTATCACCCAAATGTAACAAAGCTGTATTTAATCCTCCACATAGTTTCCTTCGAGGGCAGTACATTTGGTATAGCGAGTTTTCAATATATCGATTCCCTTTCTGTAGTACGGAACGTCTAAGTCTTCGAAATATGCCCTAGTGCCACTCTGTAGACTGCCTATTGGAATCAAGAGTGTGGTCATAGATCCACGTTTCATCCATTGTAACAAAACGTCGAGAGAAGTCCACTCGGTTACGCTTCAACAACGCCAAATCGGCTGTTGTATCATCGACGCGCCGCTGTTTTTGGTTGACGGTCAGCAAACGCGGCACCCATCGCGCGGATAGCTTGTTCATGCCCAAAAAGGTCGTGCAAAATGTATCCCACTCGTTCTTTTTAAATGCCTACAGCCTCAGCTAACTCGCGTAACTTCAATTTACGGTTGTTCGAAACGAGTTGATGCACTTGTTTTACGATTTCTGGATTCGTACCCTCATTTGGCCTTCCAGAGCGAGGTGTATCTGCGGTGCTTCTACGGCCCATTTCAAATTCACTAAAACACCGATAAACTGTTATTCTCGAAGGAGAAGAAGAGAAGTAACATTTCGTGAACCACTGCATTGATTGTTCAGGAGTTTTTCCCCTTAAAAAGACAATGTTTGATCAAAAAACGATATTTATATTTTTACATTTTTTATATGAATGCTCAAGAAGACACCTAAACAACTGTAGTTTGTGAACAAGAAAACGAAATGTCATGAAACTTCACACGTAAGCTAGTGACAGAAGAACCTCTCGAAATGAATCTTGTTCACTTTTCAATGGCACCATCTGTTGAAAAATCCTGCGACTTTTCAGCTCATGTAGTATGTTTCAAACTAACCAAGAAATCGGTGGAACATAGGTGTTCGTTACTAGAAGAAGGTACTAGAAGGCATTGTTGTGATCAGGAATCGATTTGCCCCTCGCAATCTGTGTAGGCTTACCTTCTAGTACACAATATTAAGAAAACATCGGCTAAATGAGCGAAACGGATGTATAATAATGTATGTGAAAGTCCAAAACCTTTTTATGTTGTAAAATAATTATTATGTTCCCAGCCGTCAAGGCAAAAGGTTTCCATTATTGTAAATTTATGTATTGTTTTGTATAAGTCCAGTTATTGTGAATGTAAAATAAATATTGTAATGTAGTGTACTATTGAAAATACAGTGTAATTCAATCAAACGAGTGTTTTGAATCCAATACCGGAATTCTTGGCTATGGAGAAAATTATTGAGGATACTGTCCAGCACCCAAATAACCAGTCCCAAACAATAGGTTTGCTTACGAGAGGGCGCTGATTCCGACGGCGGGTCGGCGGCTGACCCGGATTGCGTTCGGCGGCTTGGGCCGCCTCAGTTCCTTTTCTTCGTTAGATGGGTAAATGGTCGATGAAAAGTCAGACCGGACCATGTGACATTTTTATGATTTCGAGAAAAACGAACTTCAAGTTCAGTGCTCTGCATTTTTCAAACTATTTAATTTTTTCTTTCAATATTGTTCTCAGAAATGTTAGCTACTCTTTGGCAATACTTTGACGTATGATAATTGTTAGTTCACTCTGACTGAATCAAATGAAGCATTTTTTAGATTTGGTTCAATATGACTGAACAATTTCTAAATATTTCTCGATCAAATAACAGTTGTGAGTCAAAGTGTGCCATTGTATTATGAAAATTAGAGTGAGAAGGAGTGTGAGGTTGGAACTGCATAAATATTTGCTTGCGCTCAGCATAACATTCTCTGCCATTTGCTACAAGCATGAGTATGATTGCACGGCTTGCATTACAAAGCATATAATTCCCATTTTCAATCATATTAAGCAGTATTCCTTAATAGAATCGTCAAATTCAATATCATTGTCATCACTGAAGTCTAAACCGCAAAGACCAATATTTTTCATTGATCCGTTCAGTCAGAGTGGACCAAGTTTATTTTTTAATATACTCAGAATGTGCACATTTTACACTAACAGGTTCAGGCACATTTCAACAAGGTACACATTAGCTTCAAGAGAAAATTTTGTTAGTTTGAATTCGGCGCCTGATAATGGTTTAAACTCAATATACAAATGATTGAAACATGGTCCACTCTGTCTGCACATGATATAGAGCCATTTCACCATGGTAAATGGTATATGGTCCGCTCTGACTGCATACTATGAGGGGTTTCCGTTGATCAATCATAACAATTTCGATCCGTTATTCCTGCTGTATGCGAGATTTTCCAAATCTGATAAATTTGCTATGTAGTTTACATAATGCTTAACCAAATGTAATCAACAACTCAAAATTTTCAATTTTGCGACTTGGTCCCCTCTGACTTAACACCGACCAAATGTGCTTCGGGTGAATGTTACACAACCGTTTCTAAGTTTGTTTATTTTTTTCACGATCAGCCGAACTCTTAATTAAATTTTTCAAACTTATAGTTTATAACCATTATATTTAATTCTAAGTTAAAAAAGGATACGAAACCGATTACTCGCGATAGACTCGAGTTTAGTAGGGTGACACATTTTCTTCAGAAAGAGAAGACGATATGAGATTATAGTATGTGCCTTCTTGTAGAGGAAAATTTAATAAGAGGGATCGAGTAGTTGATTTTTTAACTAGCAGCAAGTATTTTGAATTTGATGGTCATGTAACCAGATTCAATATGGCGCCATGCTCAAATTACGTAACGTCAAAACTACGGATCATGGGCCCCTCTACCCTTACGAAACGCAAGTCATATACCTAACACATTGCAAGTAACGTGACCTCGACCCCTTCCCATCTTACGCTCAACGTAATTCGTGTATGACGCCTATGTTATTAATCATTTTAAATTTTAAATCTTTCAATAATGAACATAAATCGATAAGCAAAAAGCAATAGAGCAGAACAAATATTTGTAAACGTTATAGAGGGTCATATTTGATGATAAAAATTCTTCTATACATATTGGAAGTCTTTACGGCTTACACTCAGAACCGCTCCGCTTAGCTCACCTCTTTTTTATTTTCTCAGGGTCGGCCATCGACCTATCGACCTAGGGAGGACTCTTCCATCCGTATTTTAACAAAAACGGAAACTTGAAAATCACTTTTTCGATGCGAACTGGTTCTGGGATAGATGGATGAACAAATCGTAGAGAGATTAATTTAATTTTTTTTTATTCAATGAACGTGGGGTTAGTATCGATGCGGCGCCGAATGTCACAAGCTGGGCCCGTGGAAAGCCTCGCAGATAGGAGAGAGAGGGAGTTTTAGACGTACTTTGTATTTTTATAATTCGCGTGGATTCGTGTTTCCTGTGAATGTTCTGCTTCAGAAGTTCACTGGTGATTCCTCTACGATTCCTCCTTTATTCTTTTCTCTCTCTCTCTCTCTCTCTCTCTCTCTCTCTCTTTGTTTCCTCTTTCTTGATCATCTATTGTTTCACCGCCATGAGCAGGATTATTAGGTAGAGTAGATGGCAGAATTTGCGAGTGTAGTGTGCGTGATAGCATACGCTTCATAGCCACTTTTCACACTGTGACGTTAATATTTGTGTTTACAATCAATTGTCTTCCACATCCATGTGAAAACGCTTTTTTTCGGCAAGTTTCTTATCAATTAAAAACAAATCTTTTCGTGGAGTTTCCGCTGAATATGTGTAAAATGTGACAGCGTGCAGTGGATATTTGTAAAATTATGTCGAAAAAGATTAAAAAAAGTTATATTTTTGTGTGTCATTTTCATTCTTTCACCTTCATAGAAACAAACAAATTTTTGTTATTTTCGCGATGATATGATGATATCTTGAAGGCTCCCAGTATCGGTGTATGTGATTTGAGAAAAATAGTTTACAATTAAGCATCATTTCATTGAAAATTCTGCTATTTCCGAGCACTAAAAATACGACTGTTCTCTGGACGATTGGCTCCTTAAATGATGGAAGTTAGTCAGAATACAATTATCATCTATTAAAAAACAATCAGTTACAAGATTTCATGGCATTTTGGCTCACGACATCATCAAATTGTGAGTTATTTGAAGATTGTTTTGTTTCTATCATATACATTCTAAATTGAATGCAAATATCAGTTGTGAGTTACAGGGTGTTAACAATGGGGGTCAACAAAGAGGAAATTTGGTACATTTTACACTTTTTCTTCTATACATGCGAAAATGCAAGCTAGGCCGCTGAAATTGAGAATGGTGTTTATGTTTGCCGATACAGCAACACTAAAATAGGTGCAACTTAATTTATGTTTCTTTTTTTTTTATTTTTTTCCAATTTTTTATTTTAGAGCAATACACTAAATTAAGATCTCTACTGTTAAAAAATGGACCGTTTGAAGCTAGCAATTGACCGGAAACGTTCAAAATTGGCCAATAGAAGATGTTTTTCGTTCCATCAGGACAACGCAAGGCCATCCATTTCCGAGAGCTTGATTGGGATGTTTTAATGTATCCACCATATAGTCTGGACCTTGTACCAAGCTATTACTACCTATTCATCGCATTGCAAAATTTCCTGAGTGATAAGAAATTGGGAATCCGTAGCCACATTGGTTGCGCGTTCGCTTAGTAAGCGATCGATCGTAAGTAAACTCAGGGCCCTCATTGACCATATTTGTGTCGATCCACCGTCGAATGAAGATCGAATAATCCATACAACTGCTCTGCTCTGCATGAAACATCGGACTGCTGTTCTAATAATAACTCAACAATGATCAATCAACTGTCTCCGCTGTCCGGTCTAACTGGATAATTGAAGAACAGAAGGAAAACTCTTACGCCTGAATGGCTACTGTGTAAATGTGTACCATATGCAACGGGTATAGAAAGGAATACTCTAACGCCGCAAAATGGCAACTGTGTAATGTGCTAATTATAAATATGATTAACATGTGACATGTGCACGATTAAAATTCGGCTCTGTTACAGCTAAAAATGTTAATGAGCCTTAAATAAACAAAAGGGATAAAAAAAAAGAAATTGGGATGAAGAGAGAACTATAAAAATCTATTGCTAGAGTTTTTCGCCAATAAGGACAAAGACTTCTATGATAGAGACATAATGAAGCTACCTTTAGAATGGCAACAAATTTTCCAACAAAACGGTGTATATTTGACCCAAATCGGACAATCCGAAGCATATTGCACCCGTGGCCGAGTGGTTAGCGTCTCACATCATCATGCCGGGGGTTCGGGTTCAATTCCCGTTCTGGCCGGGGGATTTTTCGTCGAAGGAATTTTCTTCGACTTGCACTGTGGTCACGCGTATTCTCTAGAGCTTGCCCCTCGGAATACATTCAAGGTGTGTTATTTGGCTTAATAAATCTCAACTAAGTATTAATAAATGACGCTAGTTAATGCATATGTTGAGACGGCAAAAGTTCCACAGGGAACGTTAACGTCATTCAAGAAGAAGAAGAAGCATATTAAAAATAGATTTGAAATTCACCCATGAATGATGGATTACTTTTTCCCCAACCTAATAATGACGACACCATATTTTGTTTATCAACCCAAATATACTCTGTCCGGAACCGGAACTCTCGCTGTCACTTCGATGTTGCTCGATGTTGCTCAGTGGTTTCATCCTCCATGTTATGAGTTAGTACTTATTACATGGATTATGGCAACGCAAATTTTAATTTGAAGACAAAATACAGAACCAGACAGGATACAGCAAAATATTGAACTTAAACACTAGAGAAAAAGTATTGAAAAAATAATTTTACGTTTCTCAATCATTGTGGCGTAACAATATGATCAAATCTCAACTATGACATGCCAACGTAAAAACCCCCAAAAATCACTAACTTTTCTTTTTTTACTTCCTCTATGGTACTCAGTTTGACTAACGCAAAAGTCACATTACTTCATTCTATATAGGCTGACCAAATAGTTCATGATTGAAAACGGAACACATAAGCCAAAAAAATAAAAAATTAAATTTTGAACCGACGAACTTCGTCTTGCCCAAACATGACAACTAAGCGATCGTTCATGGTTCGTTCGAATGAACTATGTAGTTTAAAGTCACCATAATAATAAATGAAAGGAAATATGTTTTTCCACATGAGGATGCATTACTATTTTCGATAACAACGTAACACGAATTTAAATTCCGCGAATTTCAATTGAACTAAAAATATCAGTGTAAAAAATATGGGAATTATATTTTTCAGAATTTTTCCATTTTCCTTCAAAATTTTCCAATCTTTTTCCAACACATATGCGAATAGAATTTACCGAGTTTTCCAGTTTCCTTCAGAGTTTTTTGAAAATTGTCATGTTTGGTTAGAATATGTTTGGATGAAATATGTGTATTATTTTTACGGGACCCCTCTCCATTTCAGAGGTGGTAGAGGTGTCATACCATCATAGAAACATCTCTCGTACCCAAAAACTCTCACATCCCAAATTTAGCTCCATTTGCTTGATTAGTTTTCGAGTTATGCTGAAGTTTGTGTTTCATTTGTATGGCAGCCCCATTGCCCTTAGAGAGGGGGGAGGAGGTCTCGTATTATCATAAGAACCTTCCTCGGCCCCAAAAATCGTACATACCAATTTTCATGTCAATCGGTTCAGTAATTTTCGAGACCATAAGAATCAGACAGACAGAGCGACAGACAGAAATCCATGTTTATATGCATATATAGATTATAATATTTTTGTAGAATTTTATTGAGTGAATGATATCAAGAATAAAACCAAACAATTAAACATTCTTAGATGTACTAACTAGTATTGTTCACATTAACGAAGATGACGAAGTGACTTTGATTTTTGGAAATGTTATCATAAAATTTGTGCTCCCTTGGCCGAGTGGTTAGCGTCATAACTAACATGCCGGATGTTCGGGTTCGATTCCCGTTCTGGTCGGGGGAATTTTTCGTCAAAGAAATTTCCTCCGACTTGCACTGTGATCACGCGTATTCTAGAACTTGCCACTCAGAATGCATTCAAGGCGTGTTATTTGGCATAGAAATCTCAACTAAGTACTAATAAAAATGACGCAAGTAATACTACGTTGAGACGGCGAAGTTCCTCTAGGAACGTTAGTGCCATTGAAGAAGAAGAAGAAGCTGGTGATTTCAATATTAATTGGCGTGATGACTACAATTCGAACCATTTGAAGCATGTATCCGATTTCTTCAATTTGAAACAAACGGTACATGAATTTACGCGCATTTCCAGGCACAGTAAAACTTGAATTGATCATGTTTATTTCAATTTTGATACTATTTACACAGTCACGGAATTTGAAAATAACTGATCATGAGACTTTAATTATCAATATTGTAGATGATCTCGTGGTAAACGAAGATGTTTTGAAATTGAAGTGCTGGAGGAAATATTCGAAGCATGCTGTTCCGAATCTCGTAGTGAGTAGCCTGGATTTTCCATTCGAGGTCGGTAATTTAGATGAAACAGCGGCTATTCTAACTAATACCTTGAAAACGTGTACAAATCGGCTTGTTACGCAAAAATTTGTTCCTATGAAAAACTCGAACAGCTGGTACAATTTGGATCTTTTACGCCATAAACGTGAGAGAGACAGATGGTACAAGAAATTTTGTAGAACAGATGATGGAAATCATTGGAATATGTACACAAACGCGCGCAATATATATTCACAATCGATTAGGAAAACTCGTTGTGAATTTATTCAGAGGAAGATTGATCTGCATCAAAGCAACAGCAAGGAGTTATGGAAAATTTTGAAAAATTTGGTTTTAATAAAGCCTAGTAATAGCAAACCGCGGTCCATAACTTTTAATGGCACACTTGAACAGTCTGAACAGGCTATAGCATCTAAGTTTAACGATTATTTTGTCAATAGTGTTTCATTGATCAATCAGTCCATTGAATTGGTTGATGAACCTGATGAAATAAAACAGCCGGTTAACAGTAGTTGTAGATTTGAAAGTTTTCACCCAATTACATTAAATGAACTTAGAACTATTTGCTTTTCTTTAGGAATAACGGCTGGAGTGGATAATGTCAATGCTAGAGTTATTCAAGATTGCTTTCATGTCATCGATCACATCTTGCTGGACCTTATTAATAAATCTTTGCTAACTGGGCATGTGCCTAAGGTGTGGAAGGAATCTTCAATAGTTCCAATTCAAAAGGTTGCTGGAACGATTAAAGCCGAAGAGTTTCGTCCCATCAATATGTTGCACACGCTAGAGAAAATATTAGAAGTAGTCGTTAAAGGCCAGCTGCTGGAATATTTAAATTGCAATGCTTTGCTAATACCAGAACAATCGGGATATCGGGAAGGTCATTCCTGTGAGACCGCATTGAACTTGGTATTAGCAAAATGGAAAGAGAAGCTAGAGTGCAAAGAGAATATAATTGCTGTTTTCTTGGATCTAAAACGCGCTTTCGAAACAATTTCTAGGCCCTTGTTGTTGAACACGATTAAGCGCTTTGGATTTACGAGTACTGCATATGAATGGTTTGAAAGCTATTTAAATGACAGAACTCAACAGACTATTTTTAATGATTCAATTTCCAATCCCCTAGGGAATAATCTTGGAGTACCTCAGGGAAGTGTATTAGGGCCCCTTTTATTTATTATGTATATCAATGACATGCGAAGAGTTTTACGATTTTGTTATTCATTGCAGCTAATGATTTAGATCAGGTCGTTTTACATTTGAATGGAGATTTACATTCTTTAAGTAGATGGTTGAAGTATAAGCAATTGAAATTGAACATAAGTAAAACTAAATATATGGTAATCTCGCGAAATCGTTTAAATGAAAACGTCTCCATCGTTATTGATAATGAGACTATTGATCGAGTTCGGGACGTTAAATATCTTGGCGTGATTATTGATGACAAACTCAAGTTCAACACTCACATTGACAATGTCATCAAGAAAATTGCCAAAAAGTATGGAATCTTATGCCGATTGAAAAACGATTTAACTATTTGCAGCAAAATACAGCTATACAAATCAATCATCTCTCCTCATTTAGACTTTTGCTCTTCCATTTTATTTTTAGCCAATGACACACAAATATCGAGATTACAGCGCTTGCAAAACAAAATAATGCGGTTGATACTAAAATGTAACAGATTCACTTCCTCATCTTTAATGTTAGACGCTCTACAATGGTAATCCGTGAAGCAAAGAATTGTTTATTTAACTATGGTGTTCATTTTTAAAGTAATTAACTGTTTGCTGCCTCGGTATTTGTGTGATCGAGTTGAAAGAGGAAGTGACTGTCATAGTTATAACACTAGAATCGCGAATGAATTAAGAACACCTAATTTCTTGTCATGTGCTTCACAAAATTCGTTGTACTTCAAAGGAATAAATGTGTTCAACTCGATGCCAAGACATATTAAATGCGCAACAACACTTACAGAATTTAAGAGGCACTGTATTTCACATGTAAAAGCTGTGTTTCATTAACAGCCGAACGAGTTTTTGCTTATTTTTATGACGGAGATCTTTACTGATGAAGTTTTATACGAACGGATAATTTGATGTGGACAATTTTTTTTGCAGTTTGTTTTCAATATTTCCAATGAATCTGACGAAGTTTTTGTTGAACGGATTATATTATGTAGATTATTTGAATTTTTTCAATTATCTCTTTTTATATTTGTATTGATCTCTATTAAGTCTGTCATGATCTTGGTGATGATGGACTATTTTTATTTTTATTTTGTCGTTCTTATAGTTGTATTAGTTAAAAAAAAAATAAAAGTAGTCTACAAAAGTACGAGAGTCGCGCGCGAGACACAGATATAAAGGATATTAAATTGAAAGTTTTTTAAGTGCCGGTCTAGGATTTTTTCGTAAAGGAAATTTTCTCGATTTTTCTGAATGAGGGTATTCATAGTCAATCCAAAACAAGGCTGGCGGTTGGACTTGTGCTTTGGTGGACCACTTGGCTGCAAGGGCCTCGTCGGGACCGTATCGGCTCTGTGGCGGACATGACTGAGTATTGGCTTATCTTTTGACATTGCAATTTTTTGAACTTATATCTGTAAATAAAATCAGTTCGTTTTTCATCTTTGCTAAACTGATTTCAATGTTGAGAAAAAACGAATAAATTATTTTTTAGATAACTCGTCTTGCTCAAACCTCTGTAGGGAAAGGAGGCGGGACCATCATCATCATCATCAAAAAAAAACGATTTTCAACTTTCCAGAGTAGGATAATTTGAGCTGCATACATAAACATGTGCGTCTTAAATTATGCGATCGACACTGAAGTGCTGCAAATCCCCATAATCGAGCCCCGGGAAACATACTCACAAACGTCTGCTTCCGTCTGTTAACATATACCCTTGAAACCATAATCCCTCCGCAAACGCCTTTATTTGCCAAACTGTTCTCACCAACGTTCGACTTTCACGACGTAGTCTCAAAACATACACACCCACGCGCACCTTCCTCCCCGGTTGACATGTGAGCAAAGCGACAGTGAGTAATGTTACCCACTTTCCATTATCACATAATCATATACATTTTAACGCAACCCGAATTCCCAAATCAACCGATATCAGCTCGCATTGCGTCTGGAAACATCAACTCCACGCCGCGAACGAATATTCGCCGGGATATGTTAGCTAGAGAGTCGCGGCGGAACAACACAACACACATACAGCATCATTAATTATCACTCTTATCCCCATCACACACGAATATTTTTATGCAAATTTCATGAATAATAAGCGAGAGAGTGTCATACCGCTTCTCGGTCGGCTGGAGGAAATACGCGAAGTCACCGAACGCAACACAATCAATTTTTGTCGACTCCCTGTTAGCTTCCACATTTGTAATCGGAGCGCGAACACGGGGGTGGAGTGACATTACCTGTGGCATGTGTGCCCTTGAGCGAATTGCTGGGTTTACTGAATTATTAGTTTGATTTGCACGCACTTTTGGTGCGGAGGAATTTGCCAAAATTCAAACAAAAGAGGCTTAATCCGAAATTTATCATATCTACAGCATGTATTGTGTTGGAACAAACATACTTCCTCCCCATTGAGTACCGCAATTCCGTCAGAAACCACATCATTGCTTCGTCATTACCACTGATCTTCCTTCACCCCCCCCCCCTCTCGGTGAACCATGGTGGTGGCATCATGCTGAGAAAAAAGTGGTCCAGAGAAAAAAAAAAGAGGAAAAACACAGAAGACGTCTTTCGTTCCATACATGTGACGTGAATGGACCAGAATTGTATATGAAAATTTGGAATACGTACACACATAGGACGCGCTCATACAAGCGTTCTGTTTTGTTCTGTAGCTCAAACAAAAAAAAAATAAAAAAATCTACCCGTGGAATATCTTTTCGTCAAACAGGACCACTACCCCGCATTGAATGAGCATATGAAAGAAGAAAAAAAACTGCTCGAGAAGAAAGACAGAACCGAAACATTACAGAGTGGAAAAAACCTTCCGAATCGTTCCTCATTTGCATACGGTACGATAAGCATGTTCAATGTTTTTCGGAGGGTTTCTCCTTACAGCCACCCCTCGAATTTGCACCCACGCACGCATTATCATTAACGATTGTGTGATGTGTGTATATGTGGCTGGGGGATTTTTTTATGCCGTGCGCTACCGCTAATGCGGTGCCTTAATTCTCGGCGTTACAACATCGTTAGGTTCCTACGGATTCGGTTCCCCGTCGGTGTAACCTAAGACGTTATAACTCGCGACATACGTAGTCCCCCGCATATATGGTTTTCCGGGTGTGAAGAGCTTGAATCCACATATTCATGTTTGAACTTGTAGAATTTATCGATAATATAATTGAATTTTATTTCAAATGAAATCTACCATTCGAACTAATACCTGGAAGATTTCATAATTACAGATTTGGTTTTTTTGTATCATTACGAAACGGTGTGTTGAATATGAAAATTAAATTATGAAGCCGCTATTTTGTGTAGCCCGGGTAGCTCAGTCGGTAGAGCGTTGGACTTTTAATCCAACGGTCTAGGGTTCAAGTCCCTACTCGGGCGGTTAGCTCTTTTTTGTCACGTCACACTTCTAGACCAGATTTTTTTGTTCTTAACATGTTTTTCGTCCCGTCACCCAGATATGGGTGACATTTTCCTCTTTCAAATTGAATAGGATTCTTGAAAGGAATTTGACGGAATAGGCACCTAAATGTAACTATAGGATATGTGGAAAAATAATGAAATCATAACCATCTATAAATATAAAAATCTCGTGTCACGGTGTTTGTTACCGAACTCCTCCAAAACGGGTCAACCGATTTTGATGAAATTATGCACAAAAAAACTTGATAGGCATGAGAATAGGTTGTAAACTATATACGATACCGCTGGGATACCAATTACTATATATTTAATACCGATTAGGGTGACCCTATGCAGAAAAAAATCTGAATTTTTTTTTTCTTAAATTTGGCTTCCAACAATTCATATAACCACAAATTGAAACCCCTATACCCTATTTTTAATCGTTATTTTAGTATTTTTGTATAAAAAATATTCAAGTAATTTAACCGTCTTTCGTTTTACAAACAGACGAATTTATTTATGTTAGTAAAAGACACAGGGCGCTGCGCCCGCTACATCGGACATTCGCAAGTAACCTCACTTCGTCTAAACCCAGTCTAAACCATTATTGAAATACTTCAAATCACACTTGCTCGGTGTACAAAATGACAATCAAATGACTCTATCCATGTTCTTCTTCAATAGCACTAACGTTCGCCTTATCATCGTAGTATTACTTGCATCATTTTAGTGGTACTAGGTTCAGGTTCCTATACCAAGCAATATGATATGAATGTATTCTAAGTGACTAGGTCAGGAACATGTTTGACTATCATACAAGTCAGAAGGGTCTCTTAGACGAAAAATCCCCCAGCCGTTCTAAAGGGACAACACCATAGAAACATTGATTACACTCTAAAGCCTCCATATGCCTGATTTGATTTCATTTTCTTGATTAATTTTCGAGTAATGCAGGAATTTGTGTTTCATTTGTATGGCAGCCCCCCCTTAGAGAGGGGGGTGGAGAGTCTAACTACCATAGAAACATTTATTGCACCCTAAAACCTCAATATGCCTAATTTGGTTTCATTTGCTTGATTAACTCTCGTGTAATGCAGAAATTTATGTTTCATTTGTATGGCAGCCCCCCCTAAGAGAGGAAGGAGAAGTATCTAACCACCGTGAAAACATTTTTTGCACCCTAAAATCTCCACATGCTAAATTTGGTTTCATTTGCTTCATTAATTCCCGAGTAATGCAGAAATTCGTGTTTCATTTGTATGGCAGCCCCCCCTTAGAGAAGGGAGGTGGAGAGTCTAACTACCATAGAAACATTTATTGCACCCTAAAACCTCAATATGGCTAATTTGGTTTCATTTGCTTGATTAATTCCCGAGTAATGCAGAAATTTGTGTTTAATTTGTATGGCAGCTCCCCCTCAGCGAGGGGGGAGGGGTCTCAAACTATCATAAGAACCTTCCCCGGCCAGAAAAAAACCCCTACATATCAATTTTCATGTCGATCGGTTCAGTAATTTCCGTGTCCATAAGAATCAGACAGACAGACAGACAGAAATTGATGCCAGTTACCAATTCCGCACTTATTCCGGAATCTGATAGGATTTCGAGATCCGATCGAATTCGACTTTTGTGCATTTTGCAATTCGACTCAAATCCGATCGTGTTGTGGAATTGTTTCAACCCAAACGTCAAAACAATTCTTTCGTATTTGTGAAGCAATTTACTCGCTATCAGAGAGCACAAAGTGGATTTTGAATCGTAAAAATTTATTTGAATACTTAGAATACTTCATCTGTACTCAAAGGGTTGACAACTTTTCTCATCTACGAGGTATGGCTATTAAATAACGAGACTGGTTACGAAAAAGGGTTATATTTTAAAAATTACGGTAGAACGATATGCTTCCCTTCAATATGCTCCCTTTGGCTCCTCACGGGGTTGTGTCCCATTCACCCGAATTCCATTCACCCGAAACACGTTTACCCGAAGCACATTTACCCGAATGTAACGCATACCCGAATGGACATTTACCCGAATGAACATTTACCCGAATGCAACGTTTACCAGAATGCGACATTTACCCGAATGGGATGTTTACCCGAATGAAGAAGGAAAAATTCCGACAAATCAGTTTATGAGTTTTGTCGAATCTGCTGTTAGGAAGTTACGAAGTAAACTTAAAAAATGTAATGAGGAAATTCAAAAAAGATGTTGAAGACTTCGCTGTGTCATTTTTAGAAATTAGTGTAGGCACAATTGACATGCTGTCTTCTTTCCTTTCCGTATTGCACTTTAAGACCAAGAGATCATTCAGAAATGAGCATGGGTTATGAAATATTCCGAAAATTAAACAGGTAACTTTAACATAATTTTTTTTTAATGAAAATGTGAATAGAATAGATAAGAAAAAATGGTACTTACGTATTTGCCGCCGCAGCGCAATTTTTATCATGAGTTTATTATTTCGTGATGAAATTTATTTTGAGATCAATGTAATGGGGGCGAAGTCCCCATTTAACGAGGATAAGGAATCGAGGCGGCACCAAGCCGCCGAGGTGGCGCAATCCGAGTAGGCCGCCGACCCGCCGTCGGAAGCGGCGGCTTCTCGCATGCAAACCTGTGTTCCACCGATTGCCCGGTTTGTTTGAAACATAAGAGACGATCCTTTAGTCAGGTTCGACCGAGCGTTAGCGAGCGTCGGACTGCATGCGTTTACCTGGTGCATTACGTTTGCCCGGTTAATTGTGCATGTCATGCATTTTGATTGCCTGGTTGCAAACGTGATGCACCAGATAAACGTATGGCGTCCGACGCTCGTAAACGGGCTACGTCATCCATAAGAATGGATGGACTTAATAATACGTTATAAAACTGCATTCTTTCACTTTTCATTATTTTTAAAAGGATTTTATCCAATGCCAGTATTTCTCGAATTGTACTTCCCACGAAAAATACTTTTTGAATGGAAATGAAAGTATGAGACAATTTTTTTTTAATTTCTGTATTATAGTGACTTTAAACACATTTAGCTGGTTCGTCACTTATACCTTCCATTTCGGAAGAATGTCGGGAGTGAGAATTGAACTCGTGACCCTTAGCATGAGAGGTATGGATGCTACCGCTACGCCAGATCGCAGATGAGACAAATATGATCTTTAAATAATACTGATCAGAATTAAACATACAAATACAAATACAAATATAGCAAAATTTGTGTATTATTTGAATATATCCTTCTTTTGGGTAAGTGTCGCTTTCGGATAGTTGTTACATTCGGGTAATTGTTACATTAGGGTGACTGTCGCATTCGCGTAAATGTTACATTCGGGTAAAAGTTACATTCGGGTAATTGTTGCATTCGGGTAAATGTCGCATTCGGGGAAGGGTCAATCCGGGTAGATGTTACATTCGGGTAGCTGTCGCTTTCGGGTATTTGTTACATTCGGGCGAGTGGAATTCGGGTGCATGTCTTTCGGGTAACTGTCATGTGAGTGGGTTTCGGGTAAATGTGACACAATCCCTCACCTTTCCATTCGTTTTTTCCATTGTTCGAAGCAGTGCTGAAACTCTTTAACTTAACTCGTTTATAGCAGACACTTCAAGCTACCGAACGCACTATTCGTTTTTCCCCCCACCCCTCTAGGGCGCCCTCCAGGCGCGCAGTCTAGTTATTCAATAGCCATACCTCGTATGCTTTTTTTACAAATATGTACCATGATCTGTACCACTGAAAATACGATAACAATTTTAATCAATTGTTTTCCTTGTTCGATGTTTTTTAAGACATTGTTTGCCACTGTTGATAATTGAAGAGTGACAAACAAAGTCGTAAACCAAAATGACCGTCACCACAAAATGGCGGATAATATATTTTCTCAAAACTTCATCAATTTGGGTATCAAATGAAAGGAGTTGACTAGTAGAACTCGCTTATACATGAGGAATGCAAATTCAAAATGGCCGCCGCAACAATATGGCGATATATATTTTTTTCGAAACCATCATTGTTTCCAGGTTGAAAGTGGTGTCGAAGTGCAACGAATTTTAAGTCGGTTTCTATAATATTTGTTCTTGTCGTCGATAATTCCGAAGTCCTACGTTACCAATACGTGTCGTGTCTAGGACTTACCTAGTATTTCGAAGTATTCTCGATGGTCCTCATTTCTTTCTTTCAAATGTTTCCTAATGCCAACCATAATTCTCTTCATCCGGTTAGTTAGGAATCGAACTCAAAGTTCCCGGCATAATTTTGTGACGCTAACTAAACGATCACAAAAACCTGACCTGTTCATTAAATTAAAAAAAATTCTAGAAACACCAAAATTATCCCCTCAAACGAACGAAACCACAAACAACACTCAAATCACCGCCGCTTATTTTTTCCAAACAATACACAATGCCAAACTTGTATGCATAGCAGAAATCGTTCCACAGAATCCCAAATCTCATACAACACCCTTAAGAATACTATTCAACAACTTCAACTCCATTCATCCTACTTTACGGTCGGACGTCATCGAGAAAGAGGGAGTAACAACGGAATAATTAGCTCCATCGGCTGCAATTTTCATCGCATATGCTACGTGAATCCTTACTGTTTCGCCTTCTCGGCACTGCCTTTCCGAAAAACAACAACTCATCTCGAAAATTGTGTATGCTTATATTTGGTTACAACTCCACCAAATTTTGCATACATCTTTCCGCCTTTTTCGTCCCATCTAGCGACCAAAAAATTCGGTTCTACCCGAATGTGCATATGACCGAGGAAAAGGACCAATGTAAGGCCTGACTAAGCATCAGCATCGTTGGCTGCTCCGTGTCACACAGCGGCAGGTTCTGTGCGATGCACTGCCAGAGAAATGTAGCAATCGTGAAGGACTCTTGTCGTCTTTGGTGGGGATCCAGCTCTTGCTCGCAATGCTTGCGAACCGACTCGCCATTCAAGAACATATCGTCGTCGCTTGGGCATAACCTCCCCCAACCACCCACAGGAGTGGCAGAAGGACACGACGCAGTACGAGCCGGAAGGACTCTTTTAGGCGTTTTTATTTCCATTTGCCAATAAAAATGTAAGAGATTTGCAGACTGCTTTTCCGCATTATGCCCTTAATACAACAGCGCTCGGGTGGCAGTTCGAGGTCTCAGTTTGCTTGTTCTCAAGTGCAGCCGGAGAATGCATTTCGTAAACCCCTTTTGGGGGTTTGGGGTGTGGAAGGGGCGGAAAAGTCCGGAAGAATAGAAGAATGCTCATTAGCAAATTAGCTCGGCTAAAACAGGAAGGAGCGGCTGACGTTTGGTGGTTTTATTTTTAATTTCTGGTATTTTGCTCTCTTATTTTCTCGTTCACAGTTTTATTCATTTGGGTGGAAATGTCGTCTTCTAATTGACATCGTCACCAATGTTTACGCTAGAGGGCATTTTACTGCTTCCCCCCATTCCAGGATTCCCAATGGCCGGTTCCATTGGGGGTTTGGGGCTACTCAGGTTTGACTTCCAAATTTTTGCCAAAATTCGTTTGGCTTTGTTCAAGATTCTCTTGTAGAGTTTATAGCATGAATGGAGAGGAGATTTTGCGTTGATGAAAAAAGTGTTTTAATTCTCGAAATGTTCTCTACCCAGGATTTGTAGCAACCAAAAAATTCAATACATTTGCCTTACCTCTCCGATGAATGAATGCGGCAGCTGATATTACTGCAGTCAACAAGAGCACGGAGACATCTCTCGGTGTAAGTGGAAAAGCAAGTAGCGCGCCGCGGAATCGGAGGAGATGGGAAAACATCCTCTCACTCATATGAATTTATGAACGTTCGATTCATTTATTTCCATTTATCGCATATTTATGCCCCAGTGGAAAATGCTGTTCCGGCTGCCGCGTGGTGCAAACTGAAGAAAAAGTCGGATAAGAAGAAAAACAGGCCGCTTTGTTGTGCTTAAGCCTACTTGAGGAAAAAACGTCTTCTCCCATATCGGCACAAACAGCGCCAGGAGTTGGAGTGAGTGTGTGGGTGGGTGAAGGAGAGAGAGAAAAAAAGGAACCTGAAGAAACAGAAACGACGATGAGTCGAAGGAAGCGAATCTTTGCGAACTAAGAAATTAGTGGAAATGAAAGTATGCATCGTATGTCTGAATATGTCTTATGGGAGATGAAAATGTGTAGTGGAGTGAGCGAAAAAAATGGGGGATAGATGTGTTGGGGTGGGGGTGGAAAGCGTACACCGAACCAACGTTTGACTATGAATTGTGTGCACGCTTCTCGGTTGGAAAATCTTTGGCAATGAATGTGGAAAAACCTTCTGCTGTTGCAACATCATGGTTCTCTACCCAACCCCCAGCGGCGCTACTCATATATACATGTTGTCATCAACATCCTTGGCCATGGTTTTTGCGCTGTGTCTGCGGCAAATCTCTCCATGTGACTCTCATTCCCACCCCACTCACTCCCTGGTGGCCGCGCCATTGTTGCAAAGCAGAGGAGTAAGTGATTCTTAAAAAATGAAATATCTTTGTATGAATGCTTTCTGCTTGCATTATGATTTATTGATTCGACCGAGCGAGAGTGTGAATGCTTTAAGGCAGCTAGCGTGAACGGGCTTTCGGCTACAGTTGGCGGTTTGAATGAATGTGGCATGCCTTTTAATTTTCTGGTTTCCGATCTAGTTAAGATGATAACCGATGGCGTGTAGCTAGAACTTGATTATTTGAAATTTAAATTGCCTCATCATAGCCTAATATCGAAGAATATACCCAATATTCTTACATTTTTAACATCATAACCAATGATAATGTTTATCATTTCTCTTAACCCTCTACCGCCCAAGTTTTTTATTTATCTAAAAAAACCTACTCCACCTACTCGAATTTCCAACTTTCTACATAAAATACTCCTAGCAGAAAGCTGCCAGCATAAAAACAATGTGTTTGTGTGATAGATGAAAATATTCTAAAGACGTTCTAGTGGCGGTGAACATTGAAAATAATGTCTGAATAATTTGGAAAGAGAATCCGTGAAGCCCATCTAAAGGCGGGCTTGGGCTGTAGAGGGTTAACCCATTAACGACTAGCTGGTTCAAAAATTCGAACAGCAACTTTTATGATTTTTCATGTTTTGGACATATGGTGATATTTTTGCACCAAATGATAGCTCAATTTATGAACTACAAACTTACCATCTATTTCATCTAACTTTATAAAACTTTGTTAGGTAACTAGCTGACCCGGCAAACTTCGTACCGCCCAAATTGGTTTTTTGTTATCAACACCTTCAAACATTCACGTTTTCTTACTATGAGCAAGTTCATGGGTCCAATTGCAGAACTGTTCATTGTTTGATCTTCTAATCGACCCCGTTTAATTTTGTATGACAGCTTCCCCTTAGAGAGGGGGATGGAGGGTCTAACCACCATAAAAACATTTATTACATTCTAAAACCTCAATATGCCTTATTTGGTTTCATTTGCTTGATTCATTCTCGCGTAATGCAGAAATTTGTGTTTCATTTGTATGGCAGCACCTCCTAAAGGGGAGGAGTATTTAACTACCGTAGAAACATTTATTACACCCTAAAACCTCCACATGCAAAATTTGGTTCCATTTGCTTGATTCATTCTCGAGTAATGCAGAAATTTGAGTTTCATTTGTATGGCAGAATTGAGAATTGAAAAAATCGAAAAATTCGTAAAATTCGTGAAATTCGTAAATTCGTTCAGTTTATAAAATTCGTAAAATTCATATAATTTGTAATTTCAAATTCATAAAATTCATAAAATTCATAAAATTCATAAAATTAATTTTTTTTTCCAAAATATATATTTTTATCAAGGCTCATATGGCGTTAGCCTCACGGGGCCGGGAGTTCAATAAAATTTTTCTTATTATCTATGTTAGTAATATGTAACCGATTACTCGCGGTTGGCTCGAGGTTAGTATTACAAGTGTTTTCGTAATTGGGATGTTGCTGTCTCCAATGCTCTGTACGTGTGCCCGACACGGGATACTTCCTATTGGGATGCAGCTGACCGTTAATCAGCAACGCTCCCTAGTATGTACCCCATATCTAGCGTGGTGCGTCTTTCTCGACTCGAGGAATCCAGGATAGAATGGTCACTAGCCGGCGCAATCATCAGTTCGTGTAGAGTTGTCATGAGCGGTACAACCTATGGCTCTTGTTGAATCATCAGTGGACTGCACAACCTATATATATATAATAAAATTCATAAAATTCATAAAATCCATAAAATTCATAAAATTCATAAAATTCATAAAATTCATAAAATTCATAAAATTCATAAAATTCATAAAATTCATAAAATTCATAAAATTCATAAAATTCATAAAATTCATAAAATTCATAAAATTCATAAAATTCATAAAATTTATGAAATTCATAAAATTAGTTAAATTTATGATATTCGTAGAAATCCAAAAATTCGTAAAATTAGTAAAGTTCATAAAAATCGTAAAATTCGAAAAATTTGTAAAATTTCTAAAATTTGTAAAATTTGTAAAATTTCTAATATTCGTAAAATTTGTAAAATTTGTAAAATTGGTAAAATTGGTAAAATTTGTAAAATTGGTAAAATTGGTAAAATCGGTAAAATTTGTAAAATACGTAAAATTCGTGAAATTCGTAAAATTGGTAAAATTGGTAAAATTTGTAAAATTGGTAAAATCGGTAAAATTTGTAAAATTTGTAAAATACGTAAAACTTTTAAAATTCCTAAAATTATTGAAACTCGTGAAATTTGTGATATTCGGAAAATTCGTAAAATTAAAAAAAATCGTAAAATTCGTAAAATTCGTAAAATTTGTAAAATTGGTAAAATCGGTAAAATTTGTAAAATACGTGTTTTCTTGGAATATGGACCCTTGCCCTCCGGGTGGTTCTTTCCTTGGTTGCTTCTCTCGGGTTTGGAAAACAAATTTTGTGCAACACTCGGTTAATTGAAAATCCAATTACACAATTTAATTTATTCTCACTACTATCTCACAATGTCTACAATTTCACAATTTATTTACAACAATTTGGTATAACATAATAATATTTTAAATTCTCAATCTTCTTTCTTGGTGATGGGTTTTCTTTCAGAACTGCTATCCAACTGTCCCTGATCTTTCTTCTAATCTCTATTTTGCAAAGGTTTCAATACTTTTTCAATAGCCCTATATTGTTTCCCTAATCCTTTCCTTTCTTTGTATAGTATTTTCAAATTTCTTGTATTGGTGGGTTTGATCAATTGTATGAATTTGGGCCCATGCCGCAAAATTGTATTACATCGGGGGGTTGATCGAAGTGTAATAACAGTTTCCATAACTTGTATCCAACATTCTGGCCCGCGCTGAAATGATCCATTTCTAAAAATAAAATTCTCTCGCAAAACTGGATTGACCGCATTTTTATTCAGTATCGTGAGGTTGGCTGGCTGTAGGCAACAAACATATTTTTTCAACTGGTCTTTTCATGTGGCCGGTAGCTGTTTTCAAAGTAACTACTCTGTCCATACCAGGATGTAATTGGATAATGCGACTCATTTTCCATCGAGTTGGTGGTAAGTTTTCATCGCGTACGATAACTAGTTGTCCTACAGCAATGGGAATTGGTGGTTGACACCTTTTTGTACGCTTCTGCAAATGTGTCAAATACTCCGATCTCCATCTCTTCCAGAAACACTGCAATATCCTCTGGGTGGCTTGCCATTGTTTGAGTCGGTTCATAGGAATCTCGCTGACATTCATATCCGGTAGTTGATGCATAGTCGTTCCTATTAAAAAATGTCCTGGAGTGAGAGGCTCTAGTTCATTTGGGTCATCGGACATTGAGATCAAAGGTCTCGAGTTCATACAACCTTCAACCTGAACTAGCAACGTGCTCATATCCTCGAAGGACAACACCGTATCGCCTACAACTTTCATGAGATGGATTTTTGCCGATTTTACCGCTGCCTCCCACAAACCTCTAAAATGTGGGGCGCTAGGCGGATTGAAGTGCCACTGTATTCCTTCGTTGGCGCATTCTCTGGTTATTTTCTCTCTATACTCTTCATTTTTGAGAAACTTGGATAAATCCTTTAGTTGGTTGTGGGCTCCAACGAAATTGGTACCATTGTCCGAAAAAATATCCGAACATTTCCCCCTTCTTCCGATAAATCTGCGCAAAGCCTGGATAAAACGTTCAGTTGAAAGGTCAGTTACTATTTCTAGGTGTACCGCCTTTGTGCACATACAGACAAATACGGCTACATATGCCTTAGAGGCAGGTCGACGTGGTGCATGGCAAATTAAAATAGGACCAAAGTAATCGACACCAGTCTTAAGAAAGGGTCTCGCCACGTTAACACGCGCTGCTGGTAAATCTGCCATGAATTGCTGAATTTGCTTCGGTTTCAAACGAGCACAACGATTGCAATTGTGGTACACCTCGCGGGCTAAATTGCGTCCTCCTAAAGGCCAATACCGCTGTCTCACTGTTGCTAAAAGTAGCTGGGGAGCTGCATGCAGCAATTGCTTGTGGTAGTGCTCGAAGATCATCTTAGTAAGAGGATGCAGAGCTGGGAGAATAATTGGATGTTTCTTACTTATAGGTTCTGACGAATACTCTAATCGACCCCCCACTCGAATTAAATTTTCTGGAGATAGTGTTGGATTGAACCAACGAATTTTGGAGCCCTTGGCAACAGTTTCACCCTTGGATAATGCCTTCCACTCTCTTTCAAACTCTTTCTTCTGCACGCATCGTATTATAGCATACTCCGCATCAGTCAATTCCGTAGTATTAAGAAAATCTTGTGATAATTCGTCTCTCCTGTGCTGTCTCAAAATTTCCAGCAATCGGAGCCAGTAAGCGGTACGTCTGATCAGATCAGTAAACGTCGAAAACTTGCTGAGATACCAATCCGTAAATCCATCTTGCTGCACAGTGGCGTAATTAGCTGCTGATCGGCGAAATTCTCCCTCTGCTTCTGTGGTGTCTGCTGGGACAGGTTGATCTGGCCAATGCCGTTGCTCTTTCCATAACCAAGATGGTCCTTCCCACCATAGATTGTTGCTGATTATGCCTTCGGGAAGTACACCTCTTGAAATGAGATCGGCGGGGTTTTGGCATCCAGGAACATGATTCCAAGGATGATTTTCAGCAATCTGTTGGATTTTCGCTACTCGGTTGGCTACAAAATTGTCCATGTAGACGGAGTTGCCCTTATTCACTGTAAAACGCACGTTGAGTCAGTCCAGTAGTATACCGCTGGGCTAAGTTTGACAGCTGCTCCACACAATTCTAGTCGTGGAATGGATTGAGTTTTCAACGGTGCTACCTTTGATTTCGACGAAAGCAATATTATTTTAGTTGCGCCATGTGAATTGCAACTTTTAAGGTATGCACAGGCACCATATGCCTTCTCCGAAGCATCTGAAAAGACGTGAAGCTGAATGATGATTGGATTAGGGACCAAAACACAACGTTCAATAGTTATGCTATTCAAAATAGGAAGTTGTCTATGGAATTCTTGCCAATCCTTGCTTGCACTCCCCCTTTCATCTTCAAATTTCCACAGTCGTTGCATGAAAAGTTTTCCTACAGTGATGAGTGCTCCGACCAGCCCTAGCGGATCGAACAGTCCTGCAATAATTGATAGAACCTTTCGTTTTGACCATTTATCGTTTGGATGTATCTCTGGTATTGAGAACTGTAGCTTCAGAACATCAGTTTTCGGCAACCATGTCAATCCCAATGTTCTCACTGCTGGATCTGGATCGAGTTCTACTTGACCTTGTCTTCCCAAACCTAAATCCTCCTCCGGTACATCTTGTAATACCTCCTTGCAGTTAGAAACCCATTTCCGTAACCTGAATCCTCCGCTTCTCATCAATGAATCAAGTTGAACCCTCAGCTCTACTGCTTCATTCACGCCATTTGTACCGGTCAAAACATCATCCATATACACATCGTTAATCAATGCCTCAGCTGCTTGTGGATAATTGACTTGCTCATTGGTTCGCCATAGGATGCTCTGTAGGGGTATATCATTTTCGTCCATCTTAATTTGACGAAACATCTTCTCAACGTCCGCTACAATCATTATCTGTCTTGCGCGACAACGTAGGATGATTGAACGAAGATCTTCTTGAATTACCGGCCCTGCCAATAATGAGTCGTTCAGGGAAATTCCGCTAGATGTCTTACATGAAGCATCAAACACCACTCTTAGTTTTGTTGTCGTACTACTTTCTTTCAAAACTGGATGGTGGGGGAGGTAACATCGTTTGACCGAATCCTCTTGAGTTACGCGTACCTTGCGCATGTGCCCGAGGCGCAGGTAGTCCCCCATAAATTGAATATATTGGCAACGCAGTTCTGGATCCTCCAGAAGTCTGCGTTCCAATCCTTGGAATCGTCGTAGTGCGATGTCTCTTGACTCGCCCATTTTCTCAATGACATCTTCGTTCTTCGGAAGAGAGACCTTATATCTTCCGTCCGAACCTCTTCTAACAGAACGAATAAACTGTTCTTCACAGCGAGCTTCCTCCGGAGAATAATTATTTGCAGTGTCGACTTCCTCACAAGACCAAAACCTTGCCAACAATTCCTCCAAATTCACCGTAGAAGCAACGTTGCAATGGTACGATGAAAGGATAGATGCGGTCACGGTTCCAGCCACTACCCATCCAAACACCGATTCCGATAATTTGGGAAGACCATCCCCTAGATGGATTTCTCTCCCTGGTTTGAAGAATGTGAAAAAGTGCTGGATACCCAGGATCAAGTCAACGGAATTTGAGGTATCGAACGCTGGATCGGCTAATTTTACACCCTGTGGTATTTTCCATTTTGTTGTGTCGATACTGATAGATGGTAAATTTCCAGTGACTTTAGGAAGCAATAAGAACTCCAATACACATTTATAGCCACCCACTCTGGATCTGACCACCGCATTCACTGTATGCCTTACTCTCGTATTGACCTGCCCGACACCTGATACGGCAACCTCTGCCCGATTTCGTTTGATCCTCAAGAATTGTGAAAAACTTTCCGACATGAAATTACACTCTGATCCAGAATCAAGTAGAGCCCTTGCAGGGTACGCAAGCCCATGATCGTCTTCAACAAGAACTACCGCTGTTTCCAGTAACACCGAGGATGTACTTTTGGATGCCATATTTGACGAGACAGGGGTGGTAGTCGATGTGCTTGCTGGGCAATCTACCGGAATCGTAAGCTGACTTTTGCTATTACCAGGTGAGGAAACCCTTATCTCCGGTGCACGCTTGGTTGGTTGAACTCCTTCTGGTCGAAAACACACTAAGGTATGATGTTTCGCCTTGCAATTCCTGCACACGTATCGCGAATTACAGTCAGCTGCTTGATGTCCACGTCGGAAGCAATTACGACATAAAGACAGAGAACGAAGCAGCTTATCACGTGATGACACTGACATTGAATTGAATTTTGGACATTGATACAATAAGTGATTCCCTGGACAAGCTACACATTGTCCATTTGACGTTGCACTATGGCTCATCTTTGTCGAAGGCAGCTTTCTTTTGGATGAGGAAGCATAATCCAATTTGACTCCGATGGATTTGGTTAGTAGTGAGCAAAGCACCCTGATTCTCTTGTGTAGGAAGTCCGTCAAATCCTTCACCGTGTCCTGCTCCCTTGCTGCAGAATGTTCTTCCCAACTTCTGCGAGTAGTTGAATCCAAACGCGAGCATAATAAGTCTAGCAATAGCAAATCTTTGTAATCGGTTGACTGAATCAACTGATCCAGCGTTTGGAGGATACGATCGAAAGATTCTAACAACGACTGCAATTCTCAAACCGATTCCCTTGAAACACTAAGTAGATTGAAAAGAGCCTGCACCTGCCTACGCTTCAGCATCTTGCTGTCGTTATATCGCTTCATCACCGCATCCCACGCTATCTGATAGTTCGCCTTTGTAATGGCAAGGGAATTGTTGGCGCTTACCCAATTAGTCCTACGTTGTGTTTTTTTTTCTTTTTCAGCTCACTCCGTAGCAGCAGACGACACAGGTAAGTTCCAGGTTTTTCCTTTTCAGGTCCTTCAGCAGCAGCAGCGACGGCGAACAGCAAGGGAAGCAAGCAGCAGCGTACTAACGGCGTTTCCAGCGAAGTCCAGGTGAGTAGAAACAGGTAAGTCACTTTTTACCTCTCTTCATAAATTTCTTCACATGAAATTCAATTTTATTTTCCACAACTATACACTCGAACTCCCACTACTGGTCTGCTCTGCATACGAAATGGAACTGACTCGGCTTAGCTGACTCGGTACTGAATCTCATGATCATTATCGGCTGCCGGGTTGCCAGAAAACAGAAATCAAATCTCGTCTACAAACGCGATCGCTAGCACAAGCTATGACGTGTTCTCAAAATGTCCCTATAGTAATTATCAGAATCAACAGGAATCTATCAATGACCTAGCGTCTCCTACGAAGCACCCCTTCAGATAGTGGAATTTTTCTACCTCGGGTAAATCTGTTTTGCAATGGATTAACGACATATACAGATCCCTAAAACTCAACCACTCATCAATGCTGCCATCAAAGGTTTGCAGCTTGATTTGTGGGAGTCGAACGTGCTCATGGGTTGGTTGTTGGTTAGTAATGGATAGGTTCAATTTTTCCTCTGGTTCCTTGACCTTTTCGAGAAGCAACGCCTTCGCCCTATAGTACCGATCGACGAATTCAGATCGTTCTCTGGAATAGGTATCGTCGTCCTCCTCGTAGTCGTCGTGCAACTCGATGTCCATTGTGGCTTCGATGATTTGTTCCCACAACTCGTCCAATTTCTCCAAGCGTACGGTCGCTTCAGTCGGTGTAGTGTCATCACCCATCATGCCGACGAAACGATAAATATCATCAAACATTCCTCGTAGAGCCTTAAACTTCGTTACGAGCGCCTTAAGTGAAGTGTTCCTCGTAACCGGTGCCATGATTCCCAAATTTGTTTCGCAGGGTATGAAATATAATTTATTGTAGTGATCCGCTGGGTGCCTAGCTTCAACTAGACATACACAATAGTATAACTGACCTTCACAAAACGAAGCGTTTAGCCTTCCCTATTGCATACGCTAGTGCTATTCCGAATTGTCTTGGGTTTGTCTCAAATGTTATGCTCAGTCTCAAAATAATGTAGGTTTAATGCTCGCCAGTCCAGATATAGTTTGAGAGATCGTAAATTTTATGTAGTGATCATAAAAACACCAGCCACGGCTGGGCATATACTGAACAACTGACCTATGAAATAATTTCTCGTACTAATGTCCAATAACAGTGTGCCGGCTGAACATCGGAATCACATCTGCTGCTCCTCAATAGTAAAACGTGTAATATATTATTTGCCAATATGCGAGCCCCTTGGTTACACGTTCCACGAAATAATGATTCAAATTCCAAACAATACAAATGTGCGAGGAAAACAGTGGGTGTAATAAACAAAATTACTCCAGCTTCGGCTGGACATATACTGTGCGAACTGACCTTAACGGAAAAAGTAATCCGATGTGCGGTGATTTCAGCGGTAAGCGGTGATCGTGTGCGATGCGATTGATCGGTGTAGTACTAATTTCGCCCTTTGGTCCAGTGATGACAAATTGTGCGATATAATCCGGTAAACAAATGATGGAGCCTTCCGTTGTGTAGGTGTTGTTCCTCAGATGGTGCAATGTAAACAAAACATTTGGTGTAGATTTCGCCAAAATGTCTCAGCAGCGGCTGGACATATATTTTAAGTGTATTTACCTGGACAAACCAGGAATTGAAGCCGATGAAAAGGTTTTGTGATGTAAAGCCACAGTGTAAGCAAATGTGTTTTTCCAATCCGTGTTTTGGTCCTCGAATTCCAGTGAGTTCATTAATCGCTAGTGCCTTTGGTGGTAGATGTGTGAATTCCGTCTTGCCGTATTTATGTTTCTCCAGTGGAATCGATTGTAAATAAACAAATGGTGTAGATAACAGAATTTAGTCCAGCAGCGGCTGGACATAAACTATGTGTTGTTTACCTGGAGAACCAGGAATTGCACCCGGTGTTTTGATGAGTGTTTGTTGTGATCAATAATGTTCCGTTTCGTGATAGTGATGCTGGGATAGCCCGATTGATTTGTCCACTATGATGTGTCGCGAATTTCCTTGCGGTGTATGGATTATCCTCCGATGTGAATTGTTGACTATTGTGAGGTTTGGTGTTATGATGGCGATGAATAATTGTTTCCTTCCAGCCGTAACGATAGCGGTGAGTAGTGATGGCGATGTTGTAGTTGCACAAAATTGTTCGATGGCGATTTTGTTGATTCCAAAAACCTTATTTTATGGATCCGGTTCGAAGGACCAATGTTTTCTTGGAATATGGACCCTTGTCCTCCGGGTGGTTCTTTCCTTGGTTACTTCTCTCGGGTTTGGAAATCTATTTTGTGCAACACTCGGTTAATTGAAAATCCAATTACACAATTTAATTTATTCTCACTACTATCTCACAATGTCTACAATTTCACAATTTATTTACAACAATTTGGTATAACATAATAATATTTTAAATTCTCAATCTTCTTTCTTGGTGATGGGTTTCCTTTCAGAACTGCTATCCAACTGTCCCTGATCTTTCTTCTAATTTCTATTTTTCAAAGGTTTCAATACTTTTTCAATAGCCCTATATTGTTTCCCTAATCCTTTCCTTTCTTTGTATAGTATTTTCAAATTTCTTGTATTGGTGGGTTTGATCAATTGTATGAATTTGGGCCCATGCCGCAAAATTGTATTACATCGGGGGGTTGATCGAAGTGTAATAACAGTTTCCATAACTTGTATTCAACAATACGTAAAACACTTAAAATTTCTAAAATTATTGAAACTCGTGATATTTGTGATACTCGTAAAATACGTAAAATTCGTAAAATTTGTAAAATTTGTAAAATTGGTAAAATCGGTAAAATTTGTAAAATACGTAAAACTCTTAAAATTCCTAAAATTATTTAAATTGGTGATATTTGTGATATCCGTAAAATTCGTAAAATTTGTAAAATTCGTAAAATTTGTAAAATTCGTAAAATTCGTAAAATTCGTAAAATTTGTAAAATTCGTAAAATTTGTAAAATTTGTAAAATTGGTAAAATTGGTAAAATTTGTAAAATTGGTAAAATCGGTAAAATTCGTAAAATTTGTAAAATTCGTAAAATTTGTAAAATTCGTAAAATTTGTAAAATTCGTAAAATTTGTAAAATTCGTAAAATTCGTAAAATCGGTAAAATTTGCAAAATACGTAAAACTCTAAAAATTCCTAAAATTATTGAAACTCGTGATATTTGTGATATTCGTAAAATTCGTAAAATTCGTAAAATACGTAAAATTCGAAAAATAAAATTTGTAAAATTCGTAAAATTTGTAAAATTCGTAAAATTTGTAAAATTTGTAAAATTGGTAAAATCGGTCAAATTTTTAAATTACGTAAAACTCTTAAAATTTCTAAAATTATTGAAACTCGTGATATTTGTGATATTCGTAAAATACGTAAAATTCGTAAAATTCGTAAAATTTTTAAAATTCGTAAAATTTGTAAAATTTGTAAAATTGGTAAAATTTGTAAAATTGGTAAAATCGGTAAAATTTTTAAATTACGTAAAACTCTTAAAATTCCTAAAATTATTGAAACTCGTGATATTTGTGATATTCGTAAAATTCGTAAAATTCGTAAAATTTGTAAAATTCGTATATTCATAAAATTCGTAAAATTCGTAAAATTCGTAAAATTCGTAAAATTCGTAAAATTCGTAAAATTCGTAAAATTCGTAAAATTCGTAAAACTCGTAAAATTCGTAAAATTCGTAAAATTCGTAAAATTCGTAAAATTCGTAAAATTGGTAAAATTGGTAAAATTGGTAAAATTGGTAAAATTGGTAAAATTGGTAAAATTGGTAAAATTGGTAAAATTGGTAAAATTCGTAAATTCGTAAAATTCGTAAAATTCGTAAAATTCGTAAAATTCGTAAAATTCGTAAAATTCGTAAAATTCGTAAAATTCGTAAAATTGGTAAAATTCGTTAAATTCGTAAAATTTGTAAAATTGGTAAATTTGGTGAAATTCGTTAAATTTGTAAATTCGTAAAATTTGTGAAATTCGTGAAATTTGTGAAATTCGTTAAATTTTCAAAATTATCAACATTCGTGAAATTTGTAACATTTGTAAAATCTGTAAAATGAGTGAATTTGGTAAAATTTTCAAAATTCATAGAATTCGTTAAATTCGTATCGCCCCTCCAAAGGGATTCCACTATCAGACTTCGCGCCGAGTAGAATTTCTATCTGTGGCTGTTGGCTGCTCGCTGGCCGGAAAAAGACTAGAATTAAGTCGCAAGAATTTTATTCTTTTACTCGCGGAGTCTGCTAAGTTTTTCTCTTCAGCTTTGCTACTGTGTATCAGAGCAAACTCTGCATTATGCTTTCTTTGTGCATATTCTGAGAATGCATATCGAAGGGAACAATTTTGTTCGTCCGTTCAGCACGATAGCAAATCATAAACTGACGATTTATCGTAGTAGAGGCGGTATTGTTTTGACGTAGGACTACGTCTTTGATTTCTATATAGGGGTGTCACTCTACGAAAAATGTAACGTTTATCAAGAGTTTTCAAATGAAGGTTACCCAGAATCGTTCTTACGATATATGTTATAATATATACCATTAGACGGAAATTTTATCCAGCATTTTTTTCGCCTGAGACATCAATAGTGGAAATAATAAAACAAGTGAGCAATTTAAAAAATAAAAGAAGTATGTTTTGCGAGCGGATGCGAAAGTAAATCATATATTATGTATTCTTTCTTCCAACTTCGTTCCCATGATTGTTGTATGTAACACAAAATTGCGTGCAATAATTCGTTCAATCTAACAAATCAGCAAGATGTAAAAGTAATCAGATGCAAGATTTCATGCATCATTCAAACTTCATGCAAGGTTTCATCAAAGCAACGAGAAAAGTGTCACCCATACAGTGATTGTTCATTAATTAGGAGGAGGCAGCGATTATCATGCGAAGATTTATTGAGATCGCATCACAGAAGTGAAACGAAATGAAATATTAATATTCTTCATAACTCATGTTCATAATTCTCAATGACTCAATTCCTTCTATGATAGATTGAGCAGTAGAACCAACACGACTTGATTGTAATTGTCTGCAAACGAACATTATTTCACCGAAAAAGCTACTGCTCTCGATGCCTAATAATAAGAATAGGACAATGGAAAGCAATCACAATACCATAACTATTCATTAAAAATAAAAGCAACTTCCTGATTTCATGTGTATTTTACCTCAAAATATCATGAAATCGTGAGTATTTATGTAATTAGTGACGATCTTTTTTTTTTGTTTACCCATTCACATATACTTCATCTAGCTTTCCACCCTGTTATGTGTCCCACTGATATTCATTAATCATTTTCAGTTAGATAGTTGAACTCCCCGCCAGAAGCTTATTGTCTTTCTTTCTTCGTTACAAACCATTTGGAGGTTATGAGTACATACAACAAACGGCCCTTTTCAGGGCTACTATTTAGAGTTTCAAAAGATTTCAACTAACAGATTTCTGAACAATGAATAGAATTACATTTAAATAACCAAGTGTTCTGAACGATCACAGTCCTACGTCAAACTTCCGTCCGTGCCCCTAGGCTCAAACCTTTCTACTTTTTTTTAAATCCTTTTTTCTCTTGGATAAAATGCTGCACGATGGAGAGCTACGATTGTGTTCTCAATGGCACTGATAAATTCAAATTGTCGCCACGCTTGTTGCTAGTTTTGGTCGGCATAGTTTGAGGAGCACAGATTAGATCAAACAGAAATGGGATTTTCGTTTGAATAATACTATTTGTATGATACTTTCTAAGTATCTAATATTTTGTTTCTACAAAAGTGTGACTTTAATAATTTTTATAGATGCGAGGGCATTTTTCCACTCAATTGATCGAAACATCTCTGCGATCTATCAATAGATGCTCTAGCTATGAGGGTTCGGAATGATGTTTTTTTGCCTAATCTTTCTAGGCAATTTTTTTCCACCATATATTTTTCTAGATCCATAATGAATGAATCGTTCAAGTACAATAATTTTATGTCACGCTTTCAGCAGGGCTAATGCACTCATTTCTGGTTTGGAAGAACGAACTATTTCTCAAACAAGTAAAAATAGGTTTCACTGAACACGTGTATACCTCGTTAGCGAATGCCTAACAAGAATGAGATTTATATACAAAGGTGTTGCACTCCCTTCTTCATAAAACGATGTTTTTATGCATAATCTTCCGGAAAAACACACAAAAAAAATATTCTTTGTTCCCAGTGTTTCAGAAAACAACATCAAGTTCAATCGTCCAATGTTGATATTAAAGGCACAACTGTTCTGTCATGAATTTTTAAACCCGTAATCAAGCTTGATTGATTTGAGTGAGGGAAATTTTTCCAAATTTCATTAGACAATAGTCATTCTTCTCCGATTGCCCGAAGTAACCAGACGAAGGAAAGTCGCGTCCAAGTTCCGTTATCGGTTACCGCGTGATTGTTGTTTTTTTGCCGCTGAAGAGTTCATTTCGCTATCTGGATAGTGAGTGAAGTGCCCTGCCTGCAAGTGGATAAAGGCTTTCATCCTCGGAAAGCCAAGCATTGGTTTTTGTTTTGTCGCTGCTTCGCCGACATTGGAGATTTCGCCGAGTCATCGTGCCAACAGTGACAGTGCGGGTAAGCTTTCACCGACGACTGTGTGTAGTGGTGTCGTAGGCACATTCCCACCACCAACGAGCTTTCAGCACGCTCCCGTTCATCTGCACTGGAGTGCGTTCATAGGTGAATAACATTAAATATACTGAGAGAAAATATTTAATAATTATAAGTTTTTTTTTTGTTTTTGTGAATTATTTTATTGTGAAATATTGTTTAAAAAAATACTTAGAAAATAAGTGAAAATTTAAAATGGCAGAGAGTGGGGGACCTTCGGATATGGAGGTCTCTGACTCTAGTTCCCTCCTAACGGATAAAAAAAAGTCACTCAAACGTGTTCCAAATACGGAAGATACTTCTTCTGGGGACGAGTCAGCTAACCCTACCAAGCCTCCCTCCAAAAAACTAGCAAATCTCCCATCTGCCCTTAACGATCCCACTCTACCTTCAACCTCGTCTTCTCCCTCTGTTCTTCCCGCTCCTTCTCAACCTTCGCCTTCCCACTCTCAATCCCCGTCCTCGCCTTCCCCCCCTGTTATTCCCACTCCCCGTGTAAAGGTCTATCCAGAAGATGCGCCCGGAACTGGTCCCTGGGTTGTTTTCTTCAGGCCTAAGCCAAATGGAAAGGCGTTGAGAGTCATGCAGATCGCGAAAGATCTGGCAAGGTATACCTCCGTTTCGGAAATTTCGAAGGTTAGACCAAACAAATTGCGAGTTGTCGTGAATGATCGAAAAGACGCAAACAAGATTGTTGTCGATCAGCATTTTACAATTGAGTATCGGGTCTACATACCCTCTCACATAGTCGAAATTGAGGGTGTGATAACCGAAACGGGCTTGACGTGCGAATACATTACGAGTGAAGGTACCGGCCGTTTTAAAAAACTGCCCTCGACGACTGTTAAGATCTTGGGTTGCCGCCAGCTCGGAACAGTCTCCCATGAAGGAGAAGAAAAGAAATTTACGCCGTCCAACTCGTTTCGAGTCACCTTGACTACGTGATGGTAGATAAATTGAGGTTAGCCGTGCGACTTTTTATTCCAAAGCCAATGACTTGTCTAAAGTGCAAGTCAGTTGGTCACACGGCTGCTTATTGTGCCAATAAAGAACGATGTGCCACTTGCGGAGAACAACATGAGGGGAAATCCTGCAGTGCGACTGAGCATAAGTGTCCATATTGCGGGGGATCCCCACACGTGCTCTCAGCTTGTGAAACATACAAGGCTCGCTGGGAGAAACAGAAGCGCTCTTTGAGGGAACGCTCTAAACGCACTTTCGCAGAAATTTTGAAGGGCGCTTCTCCACTGGCTCAAGAACAACAACCAATCAATACACACAATGTCTTCGCTACGTTGCCAGTTGACGAAATGGAAGCGGATACAGCTAACGGGGGCACGCCGTTTATTTCTCAAGGGATTCCCCGGCGCAAAAATGTGACCACTCCCAAAGTTCAAGGACAAGTCCCCCCGGTGATACCCCCTGTTAGCTTGCCCAAAAAATCGAGTGCAGCGGATAAGCAAAATCAGGTCCCTCCTGGCCTCCGTGGTAATAGTTCACCTTCGAACGACCCAGCACTCGAGGGGACATCAAAAACCCCAACTGTCCCTGTTTTTCCGTCAAGTTCAACTTCCCAATCGGGATTTATAAAGTTGTCTGACCTTGTGGATCAAATCTTCACGTGTTTTAATGTTTCCGACTCCATCAGAACCATTGTCACCGCAATGCTTCCAGTACTAAAGACAATTTTGCAGCAATTGATGCAAACATGGCCCCTCCTTGCAATGATTATCTCTCTTGATGTCTAATTTAAATAGAGAGGTCGGAGATATCACTGTTTTACAGTGGAATTGTCGTAGTCTTATGCCTAAATTGGATACATTCAAATTTCTAATTCATAAACTCAATTGTGATGTTTTTGCTCTATCCGAAACCTGGCTCTCTTCTCAAAATGATCTCTCTTTCCACGATTTTAATATAATACGCTTGGACCGCGATGACAGATACGGAGGGGTACTATTGGGGATCAATAAGTGTCACTCATTTTTTAGAATTGACCTTCCACCTATTGGAGGGATCGAAGCTGTTGCTTGTCATGCAAACATCAGAGGCAAAGACCTCTGTATAGTCAGCTTGTATTGGCCTCCGAGAGCTGCGGTTAGCCGCAAGCAACTTGTTGACATGTGCTCACTCCTTCCTGAGCCACGATTAATCTTGGGAGACTTCAACTCTCACGGAACTGCCTGGGGGGAACAGTACGACGACAATCGTTCATCGTTGATATATGACCTTTGTAACAGCTTCAATATGACCGTTTTGAACACTGGGGAAACAACACGTGTACCTAAACCTCCTGCTAACCCAAGTGCTCTTGACCTCTCGCTTTGCTCGAATTCACTATCGTTAGATTGCAAGTGGAATGTAATCCAGGATCCCAACGGTAGTGACCACTTGCCAATCAAAATTTCTATCACCAATGGGTTGAATTCTTCTGAATCAATAAACATGGCATACGACCTCACAAGACACATTGACTGGAAAAAATATGCGGACGCGATTGCTCTAGCCATCAATTCCAGAGATGGTTTGCCTCCATTGGAGGAGTATAACTTCATTTCTCGTTTGATATATGACAGCGCGGTTCGCGCTCAAACGAAACCCATCCCAGGTTCCACTATTCGTCGAAGGCCTCCCAATCCATGGTGGGATGGCCAGTGTTCCAAGCTTTATGGAGATAAATCGAATGCATTTAAAGCTTTTCGGAAACGTGGAACCCCTGAAAATTTTCAGACGTATTTGGACCTTGAAAATCAATTTAAAAACTTGATCAAAGGGAAAAAACGTGCTTATTGGCGAAATTTCGTGGGAGGTTTATCACGAGAAACGTCAATGAAAAAATTATGGAAAGTGGCTCGAAACATGAGAAATCGCTCTTCATCCAATGAAAGCGAAGAATATTCACATCGATGGATTTTTAATTTTGCACGAAAGGTTTGTCCCGATTCCGCTCCAGTGCAAAGAATTATTCGAGATATACCACAAGATAGGTGCGATCTTGATTCCGAGTTTTCGATGGTAGAATTCTCTCTTGCTCTCCTTTCTTGTAACAATTCTGCTCCGGGATCGGATAGAATTAAGTTCAACTTGCTGAAAAATCTCCCTGATGTGGCGAAACATCGCTTGTTGAACTTATTCAATCGGTTTCTGGAGCATAATATTGTTCCAGATGATTGGAGACAAGTACGAGTTATAGCTATTCAAAAACCCGGAAAACCCGCGTCCGACTTCAATTCGTACCGCCCAATAGCAATGCTGTCTTGTATACGGAAATTGTTGGAGAAAATGATCTTGTTTCGCCTTGATCGATGGGTTGAAACGAATGGCCTACTCTCAGATACACAATATGGGTTCCGCAGGGGCAAGGGGACGAATGATTGTCTTGCGTTGCTTTCTTCAGAAATTCAAATGGCTTACGCCGAAAAAAAACAAATGGCTTCAGTATTCTTGGACATAAAGGGGGCCTTTGATTCTGTTTCAATAGAGGTTTTGTCAGACAAATTACAATCTCGGGGTCTGCCGCCTCTATTGAATAATATGTTATATAACTTGCTTTGTGAGAAACATTTGAACTTTTCTCACGGAGATTCGGCAGTAAGTCGGGTCTCTTACATGGGACTCCCCCAGGGCTCATGTTTAAGCCCCCTTTTGTACAACTTCTACGTAAGCGACATTGACAATTGCCTTACACAAAATTGCAGCCTAAGACAACTTGCAGATGATGGAGTGGTGTCTGTCGTAGAATCAAACGAATCCGACCTGCAAGAATCCTTACAGTATCACAGTATCTTACAGTAACAATTTTTCAACCTGGGCCATTGGGCTAGGGATCGAATTCTCCACGGAGAAAACAGAGATGGTGGTTTTTTCTAGGAAGCATAAACCAGCAAAACCAAAGCTTCAACTTTTGGGTAAACCGATCACTCATGCTATGTCATTCAAGTATCTTGGGGTCTGGTTCGACTCTAAATGTACTTGGGGGGCCCATATTAGGTATCTGAGTAAAAAATGTCAACAAAGAATAAACTTTCTCCGTACAATTACCGGCACCTGGTGGGGAGCCCATCCCGAAGATCTTATAATGTTGTATCGAACAACTATTCTCTCAGTGATGGAGTATGGCAGTTTCTGTTTTCAAACAGCTGCCAAAACACACCTCATTAAACTCGAGCGAATTCAGTATCTTTGTCTCCGTATCGCGTTGGGATGTATGCCCTCAACGCATACCATGAGTCTCGAGGTTTTGGCAGGCCTACTCCCACTAAAAGATCGCTTCAATTTATTATCTCTTCGGTTCTTCATCCGGTGTAAGGTCATGAACCCATTGGTGATCGGAAATTTTGAGCAGCTGATCGAGCTAAATTTTCACTCCGGATTCATGAGTTCATATCATGAATTCATCTCCATGCAGGTTGATCCTTCTTCGTATATTCCCAACCGTGTTTGTTTCCCTGACTACATCAATTCCTCTGTGCATTTTGATCTGTCCATGAAGCAAGATATCCATGGATATTCAGATTACCAACGATCGAGGATCGCTCCAACGATCTTCGATGAAAAGTATGGGGGTATCAATTGTGATAATATGTACTTTACTGATGGGTCCACTATAAACGAGTCCACAGGATTTGGAGTGTTCAACGAATTTTTTAGCACCTCACACAGTCTTCAGAATCCTTGCTCAGTGTATATTGCTGAATTGGCAGCGATACACTGGGCGCTGGACAGCGTCGCCTCACGACCTGTTGAACACTATTACATTGTAACGGATAGTCTTAGCTCTGTCGAAGCTATCCGTTCAGTGAGGCCGGAAAAGCACTCGCCGTACTTCCTTGAGAGAATACGAGAAATTTTGAGTGCTTTATCCAGACGCTGTTATGTCATTACCTTTATCTGGGTCCCTTCACATTGCTCAATTCTGGGTAATGAGAGGGCTGACTCATTAGCAAAGGTAGGTGCAATTGAAGGCGATATATATCAGCGTCAAATCGCCTTCAATGAATTTTATTCTTTAGTCCGCAAAAATACCATAGTTAACTGGCAACGCAAATGGAACGAAGATGAACTGGGCCGGTGGCTCCACTCGATTATCCCTAAGGTTAGCCTCAAACCATGGTTCAAAAGTCTGGACTTGAGTCGGGACTTTATTCGCACCTTCTCCCGACTCATGTCCAATCACTGTTCGTTAGATGCGCTACTCTTTCGTATTAATCTTGCCGACAACAATCTTTGTGTTTGTGGCCAAGGTTACCACGACATCGAGCACGTTGTTTGGTCGTGCGAGCTGTATCTTGTCGCCAGATCGAATTTAGTAGTCACCCTTCGGGCCCGAGGAAGGCAGCCCAATGTGCCGGTGAGAGACGTGTTGGCTCGGTTAGACCTTGATTACATGTCCCAAATATATGTATTCCTTAAAGCTATCGATCTTCGTGTGTGATTGTCCTTATACCCTTAGTTTTTCCTTTTCCTTTGTGAGAGATCGGATCCCTTCTTAAAAATAAGATGAAATGTAAATACATATTAGATATAAGATAGGTTTAAGAATTGAGTGTGATGAGTGTGATTGAGAGTGTGATTGAGAGTGTGAGTGTGATCATTGTCAACATATCCTCATATCCCCTCCTTTTCCTGAAGAAAATATGTCACCCTTCTAAACTCGAGTTGACCGCGAGTAATCGGTTTCCCATATTATTAACATTAGAATTAAGGAAAAATGTTTATATACTAGTAACAATACAGTAAGGAGTTCGGCTCCTTTAAACCTATGTAACTGAGCCTGTAAAAATAAACGATTTAAATAAAAAAAAAAAAAATTAGACAATAGTTTACTGATTATAAAATATTCCAGTGTATTGCCAAACTGAATGCTCAAAGCTTCTTTTAGACAAATATGGCAGAAAACTTCGATTGGATTTTTCTCAGCCATTTCTCGCCATTACAATTGATCCATTTCCCTGCTACCGAACATCTAATTATTTCAATACAAGGAAAAATAAAATACATGCAATTATTACAAATGCTTAATCTTGCTGCAGCTTCGGGAGAACATCGTCTATCACACTGACGAAAAAACATTCATTCGTTTGTACACAGCAACGGAAGCCTTTTTCATCATGCTTTCGCGGAACTGAAAAAAATCAATGTTTTACAAGTGTAGAATATACCACACTCAAGCCAAACGCCCTCCAGCATCCGCCGTGACACGAAGCGCCAGGTTTTCAAGTTAACTTACTAAGCGGAGGATGCGGAACGGGAAGCTAGCATACGTGAAAATGAGGAAATGTAAATTTCCACCCAATTTACCGACTGCTAAACGCCGGCAGCTCCGATAGAAAGCAGATGAGGGCAAAGTTTCCGCACTTGTTGCCAACGCACTAGCATATGAATATGTAATAATATGAGAATTATCGTTCACACATTCACCTAACCTTATCAGCATGTTGGGAGAATGGAAAGAAACGGAAGGCGAGTGAGTGAAAATAGAATTACACGACTGTTTGGTATACGAAATCGAGGCAATTTTTTAACCACGATTACAAAGCGAGTGGGATGTCTTGGCCTGTTTTCACATGACCTAACTGTGAAAAAAAAAATAGCAAACGAAATTATGAATTGTACAATGCATTCACACTAGTCTGGAAGGTGAGCCCCGCTAATAAACGAAATGGAATATTAACGAAGAGAGAGGTCTACTAACCACAAAACACATTACAACGAAGTAAGGCCTCTGACGCTAATCAGTTAGATAGTCTTTAAAATTTTTAATATGGGAAAATTTTAATCCCTCTTTTATCGGTGTTGAAAATGAACGCACATTTCGTTGTCAGTGGCTTTAATTCAGACGCTCCTCTCTGCATTGGGGTGCCATGATTTTGATATACAGACTCACTTAACACATGGCCCAAAGACCAATCGAATCTCGCTGGCAGGAGTGGTCTCGCTATGCTACTAACTTATTATAATTTCCCCAGAAACAAAAATCATATTTTGACCTTCTTTTCAATGGGAAGCAAAGAATTGAAAACAAAACTACAACAATAAAACTCGAGAAAAAGCGTGTGGACGCATTTTCATTTCTAAGCATCAAATGAGGCATATGTCATTCATTCATTCATTCATTCGGCAATTCTGTTGTTTTGCTGCGACCTGAGTCTACCTTTCAAAACAGCGACCACTCCGAGAAAAGGAATGCACGCGCGACTCGGTGGGATGTACATTTTAATTGCGGGGGTCCCAAGGTGTAGTGCCTTCGGACAATTACCACTTTTCGGGCGAATTAATTAACATCAACGGGTTTTCGGCGGATGGTGGGGGTGGTACACATTCACCGTTAGCGTGGTCTTTTTTTCGCAGGGTGGCAACGCCGAAATGGTGGATTGAATTGTAATACGCGAAATTTGTTTTCGAGCCTCGTCTTGACACTGAGGTAAGTGCATTCGCGGTACAAAAGAAGAGAGCAGAAAAATGATGTGGTGTATAAATCAGATCTCCGGATTTTTTTCCGTTGTTTGGGGCTAATTACGACTGAACCATGAGAAGTTGCTTAACATTACACGAAGGTAGGCTCATGAATTGTGTGGTGCCTTGCTCTGATAGCGATAGATTCCACACTGACAGGTTGTGGGTGTACGTAAGTCCGGGAGACTGAATCTTTTGTTTTGGGGCTCCCAAAATCTGAGGCAATTTGTGTGATTTTATTCCGACGTGTTGATACTCTTAATTATATGACGACGAAATACGTGAGACTGAAACGTTATCGGGTTTTGTGTTGTTGCTATCTTTGCAGGTTTTCTTGGCCGCAATCAGTTGAGCTAATTGTTGGTGCACGACTGAGGTAGGCTACGTACAATGTATTGAACACAATTCAATTTAATCTCGCATTTTGAGCTGGAAAATTATTCCGTTGCCAAATATTGAACCAATTTCATTTTCGAAAGTATATCCAACATGACTTGGTCAATACAATTATGGTCCAATCAGTTGGAACTCGCTCTGATTAAGGAACATTCAGTTTGAGTCATGATTGGGGATAATTTGCCATGATTCATGTAAGAGATTGGTTAGAAATGATGATCTTGGTCGTCAATCAGTTCGTCGAAGCACACGAGCATGTTACCAATCAAACTAAACTTGAATTGAATTTTTTCAAACATATCCAGAATCAATATGGAACAAATAATGTAACGTCATGTGGTTGTGTCTCGGACACAATTTTCTTGTAATTATTTTTATATGGTGACTATCTTCTCTGGTTTCAGCTTCAACATTTTTTGATGGCATTAGTGTTATCTGGTACAAAGGTAACAATTAACGGTTCGCCTTCCGCGGCCCCAAAAACCCCTACATACCAATTTTCATGGTGATCGGTCCAGTAGTTTCCGAGTCCATAAGAATCAGACAGACAGACAGAAATCCATTGATATATATCTTCTATATATATATATATATATATATATATATATATATATATATATATATATATATATATATATATATATATATATATATATATATATATATATAAATCTCGTGTCACGGTGTTTGTTACGGAACTCCTCCGAAACGGGTCGACCGATTTTGATGAAATTATACTCAAAATACTTGGTAGGTATGAGAATAGGTTGTAAACTATATATGATACCGGTAGGATACCGATAACCATACATTTAATACCGAATAGGGTGGCTCTATGCAGAAAAAAAGATCTGGATATTTTTTTTCCAAAAATTTGACTTCATACCATACATATAACCTTCAAATTTGACCCCAATTCCCTATTTTTAATTGCGATTTTATTATTTTTGTGTCAAAAATATTCTAATAATTTAACCGTTGTTTGTTTTTTCAACAGAACGAATTTATTTAAGTTGTTCAATGACTGACGGCGTAACGCCCGCTTCATTGAACATCCATCTACAAATACACAAGTAACATCAATTCATCTAAAGCAAGGAGCATCTCCAACGAGCTGGAAGCCTTTTTGAATGAGCACAATGAGTTATCGAAATTCTTCAAATCACATTTGCTCGGACTACAAAATGACAACCACGTTATTGCCATCAACCCTGATAAAACATCAGCTGGAGAGCACGTGTGTAGATCCAAAGCACAAGCGCTGCTGGAATCATGATAGCACGGTGACACGAGAAATTTAATGCGAAGAAAAAACAATAATCTGGAATTCATCGTTGACACACACCGTTCATACGACCCTCGTTATGTTCTTCTTCAATGGCATTAACGTTCCCAAGGTTTGCCTTCTCAACGTAGTACTACTTGCATCATTTTTATTAGTAAATAGTTGAGATTTCGATGACGAACAATACGCCTTGAATGTATTCTGGAGTGGCAAGCTCAAGAAAACGCGTGACTACAGTGCAAGTCAGAAGGGTTTCTTTAACGAAAAATCTCTTGCATAAACATTAGTCCAACGAGACCCCGTCACAGATACTTAATTCATTATGAACATCATTTCTCATTTTGATTTAATATTTATGAACATGCGACGAAACAAACAGAGGGCGCGCTCGAAGGATTATTTTGTTTATCATATGGTGATTTGACATGGTCAATAAACGCCAATTCAAGATATCGTAAGCTGTGCCAACAATTTATGGTCGACATATACGCGAAGGTAGAGATTGAACGACTGCAATTCTTACTACACAATCAACAAAAGCGGTGCGAGGAATAATACATTCACTTGCGAGACACTATCATGAGCAACGTCGACACAGCTTTAGTTATAGCCAGGTCAAAGCACAATGCATCGTCATGACATTGCGCGTGTGTTCAAACACAAAATGAAGTTCGATCGTATTCGTCCCCACATATTGTTGGTTGTATTCTGTTGAATGGAAAAGTGCAATTTTGCATTCTGTTCAAGCTCAAGTCCAATCGAGTTGAGCAAATGTGACAACCTTGCCACGCAATTCGACGTAAACAACATTGGTGTCTATGTTCCATTTCTATGAAGCAAAAATATTAATGGTTTTTCGGGTGGAATAAACACGCAAAATTTAGCATTCAAACACATTCAAACCAAATTTAGCATCCAAACGAAATCGAATAATAATTTTCATTCAAATTTCAACAATTTAGAATTATTTCCGGAATTATGCCGATCAGACAGAGAGTAAATTGAACCACAAATACGGATGACTTATTTTGAACATTGTTTCGCGACAAGGCGAACGAATTTAAGAGTGTAAAAGTCGATTTCGATCGAATTGTAAAATCCGATCACTCATATGCATATATGAATATTGAGTTCTACAAATCGGTGAAGAGTAATAAAAACATCCATGAATAAAGGAAGCAATATGGCTGTGTTTCAAACTTAGATTACCGATGTGAATACTCCTCGATTGAATTTCAACGATAAAATATCGCGATTCCAAACAGGCCGATTAATCAGCTCCATTGAAGTTAGCTGGCGTATCGCTGTTGTCCAATTTATGAACAAGACCAAGCTGTTATAAACTAAGCCATGTTGAAAATCACATGCACGTATTTTCTAACAAGAAGACAGCAATAAATATTGATTTTCTATATTTTTTTTTCTACTTTACGACAAACTTATATTACTTTTTTCAGTTGACGTTTAACTTTTAACAGATCAAACATGTCAGTTACGTTAATGAAATACACCAAGAAACATCGTGTAACCTTTCGTTCAAATCATTTAATTCGTTTTTTTATCGATCACATTCGATTTATTTTAAAGATCGTTAAAATATTCAAACACACTTACAATACATTAGTGTGTTTTTTTAAACACCCAAAATATTCACTAGAAATAATTTACTTGGCAGAACAATGTTTGCCTGGTCAGCTAGTATATATATAGATAGATAGATAGATTCATATTTATTCGGTTCATTCTGCACCCCTAAAATCATTTACCTGGGGGCGCACTATGGACGATTTTCAAACAAGCAAGCGGACATAAATAAGTTTATCCTTCATTCAACACTTCTGGTATTCTATCTACTTGTTATGATCGAAACAAGTTGCTTAAGATCATTTGTGGCTATATTACGGTCAATATTTGACAGCGTGTACTTTTTTTTTGTATAAAAGGAGAGAATTATACATGGTTTGAATTTGGAATTCAGTCCCACCCCTTTCATTGGCTGCCCTTCCATTTTTAATACGCTTTTTACCCCCTCTAATGTGTATGAAACATGTATATCAAGTTTGGAGAATATCGGTTTAGGTGTGCTAGAGATATGGTGGAATATATTTATATTAGGCTGTCTAAAAAGTCCTGCGGTGTTTTTTTTGAATTTTCATTTGTTCATAAAATTAGTTACAATCATCTGTTTTAAGTCAAATATGCGCCGTTTTGTTCAATGACTTGTTCCCAACGAGATGCCAACTTCATAATACCTCTGTTATAGAAGCTCGCTTCCTTATTGCCATAAAACTCGGATAGCCAATTTTCACAGGCCTCTTTTGTGGCTAACTTCTGACTACCTAGCTCGTTCGCCATGGACAAAAACAAGTGGTAGTCACTTGATGCAAGGTCCGGACTATACGGCGGATGCAAAAGAACCTCCCATCCGAGCTCCCGGAGCTTCTGGCGCGTCACCAAAGAAGTGTGTGGTCTGGCGTTGTCCTGATGGAAGACAATGCGGCCTCTGTTTATCAAAGATGGCCTCTTCTTCATGAGTGCTATCTTCAAGCGTTCCAGTTTTTGGCAGTACAGGTCCGAATTTAGCGTTTGGCCATAAGGAAGCAGCTCATAATAGATTATTCCTTGACAAACCCACCAAACACACAGCAGAACCTTCCTGGCCGTTCATGAGGGCTTGGCCACCGTCTGAGCCGCTTCAGCGGGCTTCGACCACGACCGTTTGCGCTTCACGTTGTCGTAAGTGACCCACTTTTCATCGCCAGTCACCATCCGCTTCAGAAACGATTTCAGCAGCGATTCACATGCGTCGATACGGTCAAATATGTTTTTTTGCGTCAACGTGTGTGGCAACCATACATCGAGCTTCTTTGTGAATCCAAGCATCTTCAAATGGTTAATAACGGTTCGATGACTTATCCCCAGCTCTTGGCCGATGCTACGGCTGCTACTATGCCGGTCTTTCTCGGCTAATTCAGCGAATTTGTCGCAATTTTCGACGACAGGCCTTCCGGAGCGTGGCGCATCTTCGACGACCTCTACACCAGAACGAAAACGTTGAAACCATCGTTGTGCGGTGGAAATGGAAACTGTATCGGGTCCATAAACTGCACAAATTTTATTGGCAGCTTGAGATGCATTTTTGCCTTTGTCAAAGTAGTACTGTAAAATATGTCGGATTTTCTCTTTATTTTGCTCCATATTTGCGACACTATAACTCACGAACGACTCAACCAAACAAAACACTGTCAATGGATTATATTATAGCGCACAAAAATACCTTTCCAACAAGCTATGACTCGATACAATGAATACAACTAGAACTACGCGCTGACAACGACACCTCGCGGAAATACCGCAGGACTTTTTTGACAGCCTAATATAAAGGGTGTGTCACATCAAATTGCATCACGGAAAAAACGCTGTAGAAATTTAATTTTCAGGAATTATATCTTCAGCTTTCGCTTATAATCAGATAAGAGTGTATAGATCACGTTGGCCATGCTTCACTGTCAATTTTTCGTAAATTTGGAAAAATGTCGTCGAACGAAAAAGAGCGTCGTGAATTAATCCTGTGCACTCATTTCGAGAATCCGGAGTTGTCACATCGGGACATCGGTAAGAAGCTGGGAATCGTCCAATCCACGGTCAGCAGAGTATTAAAACGATACTTCGAGACCTCCATCGACCGGAAGGTGAAGAACGGCAAAAATGGATGCTCCGTCAGTGAAAAAGATCACAAGCGCGTAGTTAAGCAGTTTAGACGTGATCCGAGAAGTTCGGTCCCGGATGTCGCCAATAAGCTGAATTTGTCAAGTTCATTCGTCCAGCGGACCAAGCAGCGGGAGGGCCTGCGTACATACAAGGTTCAGAAGGCTCCTAACCGCGATGAAAGGCATAACATCGTGGGGAAGACGCGAGCCCGGAAGCTGTACACCGAAATGCTGACGAAGCCGCATTGCCTGGTAATGGACGACGAAACCTACGTCAAAACGGACTTTTGTCAGCTGCCGGGCCTGTTGTTCTTCTCCGCAGAGGACAAATTCAGCGTTCCGGAGGAGATTCACAAGCAGAAACTATCCAAGTTTGCCAAAAAGTACATGGTGTGGCAAGCGATTTGCTCTTGCGGAAAGCGGAGCGCCCCCTTCGTGATGACCGGCACGGTAAACGGGCAGGTTTACCTTAAGGAGTGCCTACAGAAGCGCTTACTACCACTATTGAAGCAGCACGAGGGCCCGACCGTCTTCTGGCCGGATCTCGCTTCGTGCCACTATTCAAAGGACGTGTTGGAGTGGTACGAAGCCAACGGGGTCACCTTCGTGCCAAAGGAAATGAACCCGCCCAACGCGCCGGAGCTTCGCCCAATAGAGAAATATTGGGCGATTATGAAGCAGGCCCACCGGAAGAACCCAAAAGTTGTCAAATCGGAGGCGGACTTCAAGAGGGAATGTATTTCTGTTCAAGAAAAAACTACAACCTGACGTTGTACAGAACCTTATGGACGGGGTAAAGAGGAAGGTGCGAGCATACGGGCTTGGGCTCGAAGTATGAATAAAAAGAAAATGCTAAAAGTTGTTTAATAGTTTTTATTTTACTGTCTAAAATTTTCAAAAGGATCGGTCTACTGGGCGAATTTCTACAGCGTTTTTTCCGTGATGCAATTTGATGTGACACACCCTTTATACAGCCTTTCCATGCCAAACCGATATAGTGGTTCTCAAATATTCGCGAAAGGTGGTAGATTTGTTCCTTTTCGCAAAATATTAGACCCGTATTTATTTTTATTTTTCATGGGGGTGTCCATTTTCATATTAGGGTGGTTCGAAAATTCAATTTTTCTCCCTTTTTCCAAAGACTACTCTTTTTTTAAATTCATAACTTTTAAACTGAACCGATGAAGATGATCGACATATCAAAGAAAAGATCGCCGTATCAAAAATCTTTTTTTTTTGAAATTTTTTTCTGGAAAAAATATTTAATATGCAGAAAATTTCTGTTTTGTTTCCGTAATTATTGATTGTATTTGTTTTTTTTCGAAAATGCCTTTTTTCAAAAATTTATAACTACTGAACCGATTCAGATGATCAACGAATCAAATTGAAGCCAATGAGTTATTATTCGAAAGCAATTGAATGCTATTCGCATAGTCTAGTCGCGAAGGAACATTGAACGGAAACTGAAAACATGTTATCTTTGGAAATGAAGAAAAACACTTTTCTGATTTTTGGATATGTTATGTAAAAACATCTCTGGTTTCAAAAAATATGAACCATGTAAACAAAAAAAAAAAACAAATACAATCAATAATTAGGAAAAATATCGCAAATATATTATTTTTTCAAAAAAGTCTAGCTAATTGGCTATATCGATTATCTAGATCGGTCCAGCAGTTAAAATGTTATGCATTTTTGAAAAAAGTAATTTTCGGAAAAAGGAGGAAAAACTTGATTTTTTGTACCACCCTAAAATGAAAATGGGCACCCTAATGAAAAAATAAAAATATGTAAGTCTAATATTTTGCGAAAAGGAACAAATCTACGACTTTTCACGTAAATCTGAGAACCACTATATCGGTTTGGTATGTAATGGCTGTATAAAGCAAACCTGATTTTGTGCGATACCTTTTTGTGCAATTCCTCGTTTTTTGACTCTTTTTGTGCGATTTTATCATTAAATCGGGACTTGAATCACACAAACCAATAGCTCAAACAATAAAATCGCATGAAAACAGTCACACAAATGAGGAATTGCACAAAATGCGATCGCACAAAAATAGCTTCGCCTGTATATACAAACAACCATTCTAAAACAAAATTAGTTTTTTAAGTGCTTCAATTTTGCTCTAAATTGCAGTGATTGGCCACCAGCCAAAATAATTAGACTTTTATGTTTTAATTGCCTATTAAAGTGTCCAATCTCAACATAGGGTGACAAGAAAAATGCGATATTTGACTTTTTTTTTCTTTATTTTAAAACACTTTTAGCAGCAATTTGAAATAAGAAGAATTTACAACTATGTGTATATCATTAGAGTTTGGGGAAAGGGGAAGGATGCAGTCCATGGAAGAAGGGCACCTTGATTGTCAATTAAAACCTGGTGAATTCAGTTAGCATTTTTATAAAATTATAGTTTCATTCAGACTCAAAAAGATAAGCTCTTTTAATATGTTGGTCCCGACATGGGAGCTCCTGGGAGTAAAAAGATACCGACCAACAAAGTTGAAATCATGATTTTCATTCTTATTTTCTTCCTTTTCTTATATTTTATTTTCTTACTAGCTGAACCGACAAATTTCGTCCCACCCAAAATGGATTTTTTGTTATCTATTCCTTCAAATATTCCCGTTTTTTTACTAAGCGAACGTTCATGGGTCCGATCGCAGAACTGTTCATTGATTGATCTTCAAATTGATCGTTCAAAATTTCCTTTTACTATAAGTTTCGCAGTACTTCTACCGAAACGCGTCATTCAAATATCAAATTATTTTCAGACACAATTCTCGTTCAAGATTTTTCAATAACTCGCAAATAACATGTTTCTCCGTTACATGGAATACATGTTTGTTACAGAAAATATAATAAAATGAATACATCTCAAATCGGACGATTCCTTCTTCATGTTTCGCGCTTACCAACACATTTGACGATCCGTTTTTATTTATTTAATTGAAAGAATGGTCAATTTCGTTAGCGCAATCTTCAAATGGACTAACAACGCTTATCACGATCGTAACATATGGGAATTAAATTTTCCAACTTTCCGAATTTTCTCATTTTCTTTCAGAGTTTTCCGAAAATTTTCAATTGTCATGTTTGATTGGGATATGGTTGGTTGAAATATGTGTAATATTTTTATGGGAACCCCTTAGATAGGAGGGAGGGGTCTCGAACCATCATAAGAACCTTCCTCGGCCTTTTATCGAAGAGAAGAATGTATAACGACCTAACGCTTCACATATTGAGGTTTGGTTTTAGTTGGGATGTCATATTTTTCCAGGGTCAAAGCCACAAAAGAAACCCATTGAAGAGCAGTATGTGATAAGGAATATCAGCTCGACACCCAAAATTGATTTTTGTTTTGTCATCCCGATTTATGACATTAAACGAGACATAACATAACATAAAATGTCATGACTCACAAAAACAAAAGATAAATAAGTTTTCCGCATACTTTGCCACATACACGGCCCAGACCGAGATAGATATTGTTCTCCTTTATGCGTTCCTATTTTATTCTTAGAAAACACTTCCCAACTTCATTTTATAATCAGGTGCAATATTAACCCTCCTGTACTCGCGTGCAAAATCATAACACGTATACTCGCGCACGGTGTCACATACCGAAAATTGAACTTTTCTGTAATGTTGCCATTGTGTATTTTTCAGGCTTTATTGCCATTTATTTGAAGTAGAGGGTATGATTGAATGAAAAAAACTCAAAAAAATATGTTTTCTTCGTCTTTATTATGTTGTAATAGTCATCTAATTCAGCCTCCTTGAAATAGAGTAATTTTTGATACTCCAACATAAATAACGAAATTCGAATTTTTCGCTGATATTAATTGAAAGTAAGCAACTGAATATAATTCATGGATGTATAAAGAGCTGTAAAATAAAATTAAATCGTATTAATCGATTGTGGTTTCATTGGAGTAAGAATCAGAACATAGCATAACTGCATGCTCGAAATAAACATATTTTTTACATTTCATGCAGTTGTTACGTGTTTTTCGGGTCTTTTATCGAAGAGAAGAATGTGCATATTTCGAATATTCTTTGCCTCTGTTCTCTTGGTAAGCTAAGAATTGATGCCTTTTTTTAGATGGGACATAAAAAGATGATATAAAATGATTTCTAGGAACTTCTTTTTCTTTTTCTTGTTTTCTTGTTGATATTGTCCATTATAAAAAAAATATCCCCAAAACTGTAACTGTTAAAAATTACCATAAGCTACCGATTAGTTTATAGTTTACTGTTTACAATTCTTCCACAAGTGATATTCTTTCACAAGTGTGTATATGTATGACCATTATATTTAGCGAATAACTATACGAAAATCAAACATTTCTATTCTGCTTTTGAACGTATGAATCTAACAAAGAATATATCGACGAATAGTTAATATATGGATCCGTTCAATCCAGTTACAAAAAGGACTGAAATTAAATAAGAATAGTCCGGTAATAATCTCATGTATTATATTCAATAAATATTCCATGCCACTAACATTAATTTATACATTTCATTCATCAATATTCTAGAATATGAAAAATGGCAGTTGTCCAAAAAAGTTACTCCTATACTCGCGTCGGTGTGTCAGACCGAAAATGTTAAAAAAGTGGCACAAGTCCCCTTTGTACCAACACATGCGATACGCTAAACGATGACGAACGACGAATAACGAAGCTAGAGAGAATCGCAAAGTCGTAGTGCTGATATCTCCTGAGAAATGAACGAATGATTGATTTCTCGGTCTGACAGACCAATGCGCGAGTATAGGAGTGTTAACACGTATTTGCTGAACACCTGCTGAAGCATCATTAGCCATGTGGATAGGGTAGTCGTGTAAAACAGCTTTGCATTCCAGCCGGCCTTGGTTTTTTGGCACAATCCCAAACGAAATGAGAAAAGAAAACAGGAAGAGATGTCTGCACGCATATATACAAACCATTTTTAAGCTTTTAAAACAGCTCATTATTTGTGCATTTGACTCTCTAGCACACTTAATGGCATCATTTCTGTCAAAGATGAAATGTTTTCTGCCAACGCTAGTTTGGGTGCAGAAAACATCACATTTTAAGTTTAATCGCTGTAATCAAGCAAAATATCTGTTTACCTCTCATTGAATAGGTGAAAAGTCGTCCATACTGATGATTTGTCGAAGATATCAGGTCAAATAATTTAAATATCACCGGAAATTCCTTAAATACAATGCGCGCAAAATTACATCCGACTGGCTACTATGAGAGAAAATTCTGTTTTTTTCATTATTTTCTACCTTTTACAGATTCATGTATAAAAAGGCGTCTTAAAAACCTTTATATGTACCGAGAATAGGATAATTGAAAAGTATCAATTGATTTTTAGTTAAATTATCGAAATTTGAGCACCGGTTCATTTTAACCGCATGTCCTCCATATAGATTGACAAAATCATATTTTATTGAGAATTGGATTTTTTTTTGAAAACTATGATACCTACAAAATTCTTGTCAAAGGATGAAATGTAGGAAATTGTTTAATGTAATTGTTTTTCAAACATCGGACGATGGGCACATTTACATGGAAAAAGTTTTTCGAACAACAACTTTTTCATGTTTTTCTTTGAAAAAATTGTATTGATGTTCAATTCGTTACAATTTTATGTATAAATTATCGCATTTTAAATGCTCTGCTAACTTTTCTCTATTTAGAAACATATCAAGAACATGTCAAACGTGAGAATTTACACACAAAAATGTTACGAGCAAAACATTATTTTTTTCAGGAGTCTTCATATAAAAATGACTTATATTCCAAAAACTACAAAAGATAGAAAGTTGATGTCCTCGACAAAAGTTTATATTTTAACAAGATCTTAAACTTTTTTGCATACACTATATCGGTATCTTGACTTTAAACATAATTAGGATAAGTTGTATTTTTTTCAAAGAAAACATGAAAAAGTTGTTGTTCAAAAAACTTTTTCCCTGTAAAAGCGCCCATCTTCCCATGTATGGGCGACTTGTTGGAAATTGTAAGGGTATATATATATATTTTTTTGATTTTTGAGAAAAATGAATTTTAATTTTTAAAAGAACTTTTTTGTCAGCGAAATTATTTGCCAAAAAAATTTTGGTATTTTTTTGTAAAAAACAGGAAGTAGGTTATATCTATGGTTTAACCGCAAGGGTGACGTAGGACTATCGTTGATTTAGTGATCATACGTATGAAGTTGAATCCATTCTGAATGAATGAATAAATGAATGTTTGGGGGACTTCGAAAACGAGAGCGTTACGTTGGAGGTACAAGGTTTTATGCATCCAATATTGGATAGGAAAATATTCTACTGATGGGGAAGAATAATCTTCAGAAGCTTTCCTGCTAACTGCACTTGATTGACAAATCACAAAACCAATTGTATTTGGTCGCAGTATTATATGGATAGAAAACATAATAAACTCTTAATAAACTCTTTCGCTTGAATGTAATTTTCAATTCCAAGGGGAACTGGCAGATTATTTTCCAGCAACGATGACATCTTTCCGGATTCTTCTCGATTTTTCTCGAAGTCCACCAGTGGTTAATGCTAACTCGATAACCACCTGTTAATTGCACTTGATTGAAAAATCACAAAACCAATTGTATTTGGTCGCAGTATTATATGGATAGAAAATATTAAAATAAACTCTGCTGCTCGGCTGCTCCGATGCCTCAAGCGGAACCAATTTTCGATGCTGGTATTTTCTTGGTCGCCTTTTCAGTGGCATCACTCTCTTCCTGATGGATTCCCTTCTAGCCTAAGCTGCTCAAACAGGCTCCTGGTGACACCGCTCATCAGCGCTTTCATGATGAACGAAGTTAGTTTCACCACAACAGCGACAACATGCTCCAATCGCTGTTCAATTGTAACTGAGTTGAATTCCAAGTGGCGCTGGCTTATATACCGATTAGTGATTTCAATAGCCTGTTTTGAAAGCAATTCTAAGACTATTGAAATAAGTTTTTGGATCAAAAAGTAACAAGTATATAACGCGTAGACATTTTATCTTTCGAATGAAGTGTTCATCATGCCATTTCGTTCAGTCGTTTAGGAGCTATTACGGCTCAAAATCTCGGTCTCCGGCGTAACGCTTTCGTTTTCGAAACATTGATTTTACACCCCGGTATAGAAATGAAAGACGTATTCCTTCGTCAAAATTAAACAATTTCCTACATTTCATCCTTTGACAAGAATTTTGTAGGTATCATAGTTTTTAAGTTTTAAATTTTTGTAAAAAATTAAGAATAAAAATTTGGCTTTTTCCGAAAAGTAGTCTAATTCAAGTCTAATATTTCAAGTATGCAAAGTTGCTTAAATGACCCATGTCTTTACACCCACAACGTTTCACTGCTATCTGGAATGGTGCTGCCAACGGCCAGTCGAGTTGGCATGGAATTCGTCAACAAAGGCATATATTCATTATGCCAATAATATATGCATTATGCAACAATAAAACCAACTTTTTCACTCGCTTCAATCCGTACTACGGATAGGCTCACCGAACTTCAGCTACATGTCATCACACCGCAATAATTACGGAAAAACTTCAATCGTTCACGTGCAACCCTCAATAAAAAAATGGCTCAAAAATTACAATTTAAAATTGTCTCCACTCTTTAAAGCCCCCTTCCGTACCCCACTTACCCGGAAAACGGCAGCCAGACGTTTTGACTACTGCTCCCTACGCTAGGGGCCTCCGAATCCACGAAATATCTACATCAATGGAAAGTGTCTGGGTGGCGGGCGGAATTATCAAGGCATAGACATACATACATATATTAAATATAATCAAATAAAGATTCGTAATACGAAGAGCGAAAAAGTGAGCATAACTTTTAATTCGGGTCTGTCTTTTTCCATCAACCGGTTCAGGATCTAGCGCGTTTTAGCCTTCGAGGCGCGGCGCTTCGGGGGGAAATGATATAAAAACCAAAGCCGACGGAAGTGGTTTCCGTAACAGACGATTGAAGGTTGCGAGGAGTCGTATGTGTGTATGATTTTTCTTTCATTTTTTTTTGTACACCAGTGGGGAAAGAATTTAAGCGTAAAATCGGTTTGCTCCCTGTTGGGGGGCGACCGGGTTGTTTTTCCTTGTGGCAGGGTAAGTGAGGGCACCCCGCTGGTTTCTAGGGCGCTAGGTGAGGGGGTTTATGGGGAAAACTGTGTCTGCATGTGTGGAACAGATTTACCCTGAGATAGAAAGTGCATTCATTAGCAGGGAAGCGTGTATTTTTCAGTCGTTTTCTTGTTCTGCTACTTTTAATTTACGAGAGACGTGCATTCACTGGGTTGGGGTGGAATTTCTGGTTCCATTTGACGATGAAGGGGAAGATATGAGTTTTTTTCCTGTGTTGTGACATATTCCAATTCAATGAATGTATCACATCATAAACAGAAAACGGATGTATTTATAATTTTCCTTTTTGCAATTCCGTTGACAGAAATGAATCAGAAGGAAGCGAAGCCTCAATAAAGATACCGAAAAACACTAATCGAAGCATCTCCGATTGCTATTTTCCTCTTTCTGCCAGCCAAACCGAAACCGCAGGCAGTGGTTTATTTTTGTTTTCCCAATTTGGACCAAGAAAGGAAACAATGCAAAATCATTGATCTTTAGATCGTATTGCCGGGGATTAGACTCTCGTTTTCCACTCCACTTGAAACCGATGGCGCCAGATAATGGTTAAGCGTGGACAGTGCTCTAAAATGCCCGCAGAGTTTGAATTGGTATCTGCTTGGGTAAGCCACAAAATCACATATCGTTCATTCTTCGTGTAATATGATTTGAGCGGATTGCGATGCCTAAACCATACTGAGTCCACTTGAGAGCCCATCCTAAATGCCTGACCTTTCTCCGCTCGAGTTTCACCTTGTCCTATTCGCATGAACTGAGACAGTCCTTCTTTCATATGCGCGCACGCATACATCTTTGCACGTTTCGCACTCTAATGAAAGGTAAAGAGTGAAACAGGAGCCTAATCTTTGCCATCAATCATTTCTCTTTGCGCATCTTCTCTGAGTAGAAGAAGGACACTGGTAAAGAAGAAAAGTGTCTCATCTCCGGGTGCAATGTTCATCTACGGTTGGTTTGAGAGGCACACAGGTAAAAGTGATAATATTTTGTGATGCTTTTGGATACTTTATATATGGGTGAAAGAGACAGAAAACACCTTCAATGAGTCGTGCTGAGTTTCTACCGTAATATCTGGCTTTAGACGATGTCTGGAATTAGCTTACTGTGGCGAGACGTGTGCTTAGACTGTCTAGCGACGGTCGAAGATCATCGAAGATGTGAGATTCAAATCCTAAAATTCCATTGAAGATTTGCAATCGTATGATGAATCTAGTACGATTTTTTAAAACGACTGGTTTGTACATTTTGAAAATCTCTAGAATTTTAGCATTGGTGTAACTAAAATCTCACGGAACTTGTTCAGGACTCGAAACCGCAACTTAATCTTTCACATATAGTCCGCTAAAAAAGGCTACAAACTGCCTCATGATATACTGCGTTACATAACTATAGAACCACTCATTTTTTCGAAGTCTTCATTCTTCATTTTAAAGACTGGCCATTTGAACTTTATTGTTGCGTCCAGGTGCGAAACATACAAAAAACTAAAATTCCAGTGTTTCATAAATATAGAACCAGATGTAAAAACTCTCACTTTTTTACAAAATTAACGTCAGTTTCACATGAATTACAATAAGTTTCCAATTCATAGGTCATCTTTAGTTTTCAATCAGTTCAAATAACCCATTCGGGGTGGTTTTGACCAAGTAGCTGACCAAGTTGTGTGAAAAATTTGTTGTTTAAAAAACTTTTTACCTGTTATGAGTGAGAGAATGAAGTGCCCATCTTTCGATATGTGGGAAACTTGTTGGAAATTGTATGGACTATTCGTATCTATTTTTTCGGAATTTAAAAAAAACACGTTTTTGAGGAAAAATAAATATCATTTTTGAAAATATTTTTTTCAACGAATTTTTTTTTCAAAAATTTGCTTGGTATTTTATAATCTACTAGCCGACCCGGCAAACTTCGTCCCGCTCAAAATTTGTTTATAGTTATCAATACCTTTAAACATTCACGTTTTTTACTAAGCGCAAGTTCATGGGTCAAATCGCAGAACTGTTCATTGATTGATCTTCTAAGCGACCCCGTTGAATTTACCTTTTACTATAAAATTCCTAGTACTTCTACCGAAACTCATCATTATAATATCAGATTATTTTCTGACGCAATTCTCGTTCAAGATTTTTCAATCACTTGCAAACAACATGTTTTTCCGATACATGGAATAAATGTTTGATACAGAAAATATGATAGAATAAAGACAGCCCTAAATCAGACAATTCCTTCCTCGAGTTTTGCTCTTATCCACATATTCGGCAATCCATTTTTATTGGTATAGATAGAAGAAGATAAAGATATTTCGTTAGCGCAAACATCAAGTAGACTAACAACGCTTGTCACTTTGTAATTGTAGAACATAAGGGAATTTAATTTTCTGAATTTTCCATTTTTTCTTCAAACTTTTCCGAAAATTTTCAATTGTCATGATTGATTGGAATATTTTTGGTTGAAATATGTGTTACATTTTTATGCGACCCCCTCTCCATTCCAGAGGAGGGAGGGGTGTCTTAACATCACAGAAACATTTCTTATACCAAAAAACCCTCACATCCCAAATTGTGCTTGATTAGTTCTCGAGTTATGCAGAAACGTGTGTTTCATTTGTATGTATATCTAATAATAAAAATAAAATAATAAAAAAAATAATACACAGTATTATCGGGATATAAGCGAGCGCCGCTCGGAAATCAACTCAGTTATAATTGAACAGCGATTGAGGTACCATCGCAGGAATGAATGGATGTTTCCCTAACACAGACTTCAAAACCATGGAGCCAGGGGAAACTGGCATTGCAAAGTAGATGCAAGCAGCGGGTACTTTTGTACTCGTTTGCGCTTTCGCAAATCGGAATATTTCCCTAACACAGACTGCAAAATCATGGAGTTTGGGGAAATCGGCATTGCAAAATAGATGTAGGCTGCTGGTACTTTTGTACTCGTTTGTGCTTTTGCAAATTTGAATGTTTCCCTAGCACAGACTTCAAAAACATGGAGCCAAGAGAAATCGGCATTTCAAAATAGATACAAGCAGCCGGTAACTTTGTACTCGTTTGCGTTTTTGCAAATCGGAATGTTTCCCTAACACAAACCATGGAGCCGGGAGAAATTGGCATTGCAATTGAGATGCAAGCTGCGAGTACTTTTGTACTCGCTTGCGTTTTTACAAACCGGGATGTGTTTTTACAACTTCTATCGCCAGCTCACTGAACTTCTACGCATACCGTTTGATGATTAGGTGAAATGTTGATAATCATTTGCTGCGATAACCACTACCATAATGCATGAATCGACCTAAATTGGGATTTGTGTGCAATTGAATTCGTAAATTGTTTCATTCATTCACTAGTTTAATCAATAATTTACTCAACAGCTCTGCGCAGTGGTGATATCGTACCCAATGAGGAGAATTCGAAGTGCGATTATTGCTAATTGGAAAGACAAATGATTACTAGTCCAACGGCAGTCCTACGTCAACCTTGCGGTTATATCATAGGTATAACTCATCCATAGTTTTTTCAGAATTTAAAAATTTTTTTAGTACTAAAATTTTTATGAAATTTTTTTTGCTATTTTTTCTTGATAGACCGTAGTAAGATGCACATTCAGTATTTTTTTCAAATTTTTATCTCGGATCTTTTGAGGATGGCGTGAAATAATCGAAAAAGTTGGTTTTTCACTATAGATCCTACGTCAAACCACATAGGGGTTCAAATAAACCACCAAAATTTCTTATTTAATATTAAATATATATATTTAATATTTAATATATACACAAATTTCTGCATTACTCGAGAACTAATCAAGTAAACGAAACGAAATTTGGCATGTAATGCAGAAATTTGTTTTAGGGTGCAATAAATAATTCTATGGTGGTAAGATACTCCACCCCCCTCTCTAAGGGGGGCTGCCATACAAATGAAACACAAATTTCTGCATTACTCGAGAATTAATCAAGCAAACGAAACCAAATTTGGCATGTGGAGGTTTTGGGGCGCAATAAATGTTTTCACGGTGGTTAGACACTCCACCCCCTCTCTAAGGGGGAGCTGCCATACAAATGAAAGACAAACTTCAGCAGGACTCGAAAACTAATAAAGAAAATATCATATTTGGCATGCGAAGGTTATAGGGGACACAAAACGTTTGTATGGCGAATAGACACTCCTCCCGTCTCTCTGAGGGGGGGAGGGGGACTGCCATACAAATGAAGCATACATTTCCGCATAATTCAAGAACTAATCAAGAAAACGGAACTAAATTTGGCATGTGGAGGTTTTATGGGAAAGAAACATTTATAAGGTGGTTCGACACTCCTCCTCCCTCTCTTAGGGTGGGCTGTCGTACAAATGAAAAACAAATTTCTGCATAACTCGAAAACTAATCAAGCAAATGGAGCCAAATTTGGCATGTGGAGATTTTAGGGGACACGAAACGTTTCTATGGTGAATAGACACTCCTTACCCCTCTCTAAGGGGGGAAGAGGGGAGGGGTCTGTCTTCATTCTATCATATTTTCTGTATCAAACATTTATTTCATGTAACGGAGAAATATGTTATTTGCGAGTGGTTGAAAAATCTTGAACGAGAATTCTGTCTGTAAATAATCTGATATTATAATGATTAGTATTGATAGAAGCACTATGAATTTTTTTAGTAAAAGGTAAATTCAACGGGGTCGATTAGAAGATCATTCAATGAACTCATTGGACTCATGAACTTGCGCTTAGTAAGAAAACGTGAATGTTTGAAGGTATTGATAACAAAAAAAAACAAATTTCGGGCGGGACGTAGTTTGACGGGTCAGCTAGTATAAACATAAGCTTAGATGATTAATAAAACATTTTCTTCAAAAACACAATTTCTTTAAAAGCACAAATCGTACTTAGTTGTCGCTTTCCAGTTTACTGACTTAAATTTTGAAAGAAAGAAAAACAGACGGGAAACAAATTAAACTACCTAGTTTGTGTGAGATACCGTGTGTATGATACACTTTCACATCATCAGTCTTTTTCATCGTTAAAACTGTTCGTTATTATACACTGTTTGGCCGAAGCCAAATATTTGAGTCTTTTTGACAGATAACATTTGATCAACATGTAATGATGACATTCAGTTATTGGATGCCTACAATATTTTTTCGGTCTGTTCATCAAACCTGTCGGTACATGGTTAGGTTACTTCAAATGTTTCAGCCATTTTTTTCCATGTTCGATGTTTGACATTGTTTGCCATTATTGATAATTAAAGAGTGGTAAACAAAACAGTGAAACCAAAAAATTCGAAACCAAACTTTATCTGTCAAAAGTGTCAAATATTTGATCTCCGAACAAACAGTGGACGGCAAAAGAAATCTCTCTAACAGTAAAGGAAAATCAACCCTCATGTCTCATGATAGGCATTATTAGTGCCCACTGCGGAAATATGGAGATCTGGACGATCGCACAAAATCATCCTTCTCACAAGATTTTTACAAGTTGACCATTTTTTTTTACTCAATTCATTTATTGCACTAATAATAATTTAATTTATGCTTATCGACAACACAGGAGGGACATCGCTGCATTCAATAAATAAATAAATTACACATTAAAAATAAATAACGGCAAATGACAATGATTCTACACGATTCAAGAGAGGTAGTAGGCTCGTATGCGCTGGTGTTACTTCATCTCTGATCTGTTCTCAGTGTTGGGGTTTTTGGATGGGTTGTGACGCGCTTGTGACAACGCCACAATGCAGTCTCGGAGCATATGCACGGTTCAGTGTTACTTCCCTCGGTCGGGAAAATAGACCACCCGACATGCTCCAAATGATCTCTCTTTCTTTATCTATGGTTATCTGCTAAATCGGATTGACTGGTGATTGGCGATTGGCTTTGGGGATAATTCTTGGTTTACGTTTGATTTTTCTTCTCTGCTGTTTTCGTGGTAAACTGTGTTTAAACGGTTGGTGCTGGCTGCTCATAATAGTACCGGTAGGGATCGTTGACAGCCCGGAATGGTCGAACCAGATAGGTGGCTCGGCGGTTGTCGTGACCGGTGTGAACCTGGAAGCTGGTTTCCTCGTGGTGGTCGCTCTTGAAGATCTTCTTCAGTGCCAGGATACTGGCGATGGTGAGGGCTACCTTGGAGATGACCAGAGCCTTGAACGCGATGGCACCGAGTGTTTTGAGACCAATCGGTCCAGCAATACCCATGGCGGTCAACAATGCGGCGATAATGTATCGGCTTCCCTTGTTCTTGCTTCGGCGTGCAGTGCTCTCATTGCTCAGGTCCAGTTGCACGGAGTGACTTTTCAGGAATTGGTCGAATTTCTGGATCAACGCTCGGTCAGTGCTTCCCAAACCTTCCATAGTGCGGGCGTCCGTGAAAGTAGGAACAGCCTCATTCTGCGAGTCATCCGATGAATTCTGTTTGACTAGGGTTACTCCATCGACTAGTTGAATGGAATCCTTCGAATTGAATATAAAGAAATATTTTTATTTTTCTGCATGGCAATATGCTTTCGAGGCTACTCACCATGTCAATCGCTCTGGACAGCGAAGTCAGTGCCTTCTGCTTCAGGCAGTCGGTGAAATCGCTCTTCTCCTGGCAATCATCGTATACTTTCTGCAGGATACAGATCTCACCCCCGAACCAATTGCTTCCGGCTGATCGCCACGAGCAGGACGACGCACTGAGTGCCGAGGACGCGAGTGTGACCACCAGCAGGAGCTCCAGGATCAACGATCGGTTGCACATCTTGATGAACTGTAGCTTGCCGCACCAAAACACGCACACACAACACACTAAAACTTGCTTCACACCCGCCGATGCTTCACTGCTGAGGAGAGATGTGATGTACTCGCTGCCACCAGACAAACTGCAACTGATGCATTTCGCTGATTAGCACCTGCTTTTAAATACACTTCAACGCTCTGTTTGATCTCCAAATCACTGCTCGGTCCTTATTTAGCTGTTGTTGTTGTTTTTTTTTCTTCGCATCACATACTCTAATCGCTAGCGCAACGCTTTTCGCGAGGAAACTCCCTGGAAAAGGAGAAAATTGAACATTTTACACATGCATCTGCAGCCACATGCATTGGAGCTGCATTGCGATATGCGTTGGCGGTAAGAGGATAGGAGGTGGATTCAATCAATGGAACTGAATGGCGTGCAAGGCCGAACGGACAGAGATGCAACTGCGAGTGCATTGAACAGTGGGCTTGAATCGAGAACATAAACCACATTTTTATAAACTTTTTCCTGTGATTCATTTCTTACCATATGCGAAATGGAAAGTAAATAATACGGTGGTTCACATTCTTACTCAACAAAGCACCAAAGCCCGAAATCTTTGAGGGTGAAAAATGAGGACCGACTTTACTCTCAGTAGCTTCGCTTCGACTAGAACTCTTGCGTAACTTTTGAAAAGGTCCTATGTAACAAATGTAAACAAATCGAGTTAATGGATGCACGCTATTAGTTTTCAATCATTGAATGCATTACAAAAACAATTGTTCACGTATCTATCTTCTTCATCTTTTTATCGCCGATGCAAAAAATATCCAATGTACAGAATCGGATTTGAAGCGCCCGGCTGTTACTTCAGACGCCTCTTTCCTCCGACGCCCGAAACGTACGAAGTAACAAAGCAGTCAAAACAATACGAAGTCGTACTTCGGTCGTTTTGAGTTTTTGTTTCTTACAGCTGTTGTTACCGATTTCAATGCAATTCGACGAGTGATAACAATAATATTTCGTCTTTAGAGTGAAATGCTGTTATTTGGATTGTTGCTTAGAAGTTAGTTTCAAATTTTTGTCGTGCAACGTAATATGTCCAATGTGCAAATGCGGGCAGACAAAACGTCCAATGTAACATTTTTCGCTCCTAGTCTTCAACTTTAATCTTAAATCACAGAACAACAGTTACGATTGGTTTTTCAGAGTTATTCTTGACTGCTAGTGGTGAAAGTAGCGATAAAGATCGGAAGCTTTTAAGACAATTCGCGGAATAATGTTTGGGTCTTCAACTTCGTTTTTCTCGAGTTGACGAAAATGTTACTTTGGACCTTTTCAAAAGTTATGCAAGAACTGTTCTTCGGCAGTCACCAGCAACAAAAAGTGACTTAACTAGAAAATGAATTGACTAGCGTTGAGTAGCGAGGATGACTGGTGAACTAGTCCAGTCAGTGGTTATTTTAACTGACCCGACTAATGAATACAAATTTGCCTCTTCATTCAACTGATTTCAATCCGCACTTCCATTTCCCCCTGACACTAATTCATTACTGCGTATGCAATATTATTTTAACGTCCAAAAAAAGTAGTTACCCCATTAATGGATGGTGTATTGTCTACCCATCTTGAACTGAAACCAACGAACTTAGACATTTATCAAGTATGCTATAAAGGTCTTCGCGTTACTATTAGCGTACAAAACAGCGTATACACACTGACGCTATTTTATACGTGTGAGTAATTTTCATGTATGATACAAAGGAATCTAGCTCACCTGTAGCGTATGTCAAACCACATTGAACTCAAACATCTATGCATGCACACATACATGGGAGAGAGGAACGAATTCGTTTTGGGGGAAGTCACTTCAAAATGCAATGTCGTTTTGGCGGAAAGACTGCTCGAAGAAGCCAAAAGTCATTACTAACTGAATACGGGTATAATCAGTCAGATAGTCAGCTGACTATCCTCAGTTCACTATGACTATGCAGAGCCCTGATACCGGGTGTTCGGATACAAATTCCGTTGTCTGGGGAAAAATTCAAAAAAAAATTGTAAAAACAAAATTTCTCCGACTTGCACCGTGGTTATGAGTATTTTAGAGCTGCTACATAGAATATATTCAAGACGTGTTATTTGGTATGAGAAATCTCAAGTAAGTACTAATAAAATTACGCAAGTAGCACTTCCGTTGAGACGGCAAAAGCCCCTCTGGAAACATTAGAACCATTCAGGGATTGTTGGTTGCCCAGGGAGGCGCGATATTTCACGAAATATATCGACCGTTCGACTTATTGCAGACTTATTATAGCGTCGGTCCAATCCCGCTCTAAACTGTTTTCGAGCGGTTATCGGTCCGATGTCGACGGAGCGCCAAAAAGTGCTTCAAAAGTGCCGGAATCTAATCCCGCTCTGTCCCCCGCAAGCACCACTGCCTATAGTTTCAGCTATAAATGAACTCGATACATCAACTGAGCGAAACGGCATCACTGCAAGTATTGTTTTTTTCTCTTTCTCTCCGAACTGTCATTTAAAACAAAACAGAAAATGAATAAAGAATCAGATGTCGTAAGGCGTCGTGCACAAATTACGTAACGCGATAAGGGGGGAGGGGGGTCGAGGTTGCGTTACTTTCTGTGTATTAGAGATAGGAAATTGCGTTACGTAGGGGGGGAGGGGGTCAAAAATCCGGATTTTTAGCATTACGTAATTTGTGCACGACGCCTATGTACGAAAAGTTTTTCAATTAGGTTACGATTTTTATTTTTTCAGTTTGTTCAAATGGTTTCACCAGATTGGGCCGCCTACATGATGCAGAATTCATTTGCCGTGCAGCAAATAAGACAGCAACACCAAGCAATTGGTCGTTATACATGCCTCCTCCGATTTGGAATCCTGATGGAGCTGGATTATCTGGCTAATTATGCTATCACCTATCACCTTCAGGGGTAAGGAAAATTTCAATGTATATAGTTTTCTTCGATATTTGCTGTGAATACAATTTTCATTTCAGTGAGGCCACAGTACTTCAATTAAGTAGTTGTTGGTTCACACTCGAATGTTACGTGGCATCCAGCAGTTGGTGGCCATCCACTCCTGCCCCCCCGCCACGCTGTAAAAAAACAATATCTGAGCACATCCGTAAAATTATGCGCAAACATCGTGATACGCCGAGAAATACCGTCACGATAGCAAGTACATGGGGCGGTAAAATATGAATTGAATCAGATATAATTTGATCAATTAATGTTTTGTTTCAGTGATGCAGTATGCAATATGCAATATGCTAAAATATTATATGCATACAATATCATATACAATTAAATGTAATGTGTAACATATTTGTTTATATTTATAAAGAAATAAATAATTCTCATCAACGGTCTATTTTTTCATCACTTTTGACGTGGGACTACGTCTAACCGGAGTATATGGGGGGTAAAATGAAAACCTAAACACAGAACATGCAGGAAAAAATGAAAGATTCCGAATGTTTATAACTCGAACATTCCTTACCGGATCGGAAAGATGTTTGCATCAATTGATAGGAAATTTTTCTACGCGTCTATCGTAATTAATAAAATTCTATTTTTCATTAGATAAAGAATTGAATAACTGTAAAATATTAAGCGTTATCTAAACGCCCTAGCTGCCTCGTTTTGATTGGCCCGATTTACGACTTCCCCAACACAGCCATAATAACCAAGCAGCCTTGGGGAAATCGGCATTGCAAATACATGAAAGTCGGGGGTATTTTTGTTCCGACTGAAATGTGTTTCCCCAACACAGACTTCAGAATCAAGGTGTGGGGGGGAGTTGGCATTGCAAATTCATGCAGGTCAGGGGTATTTTTGCACCGAACGGAATGTGTTTCCCTAACACAGACTTTAAATCCAAGGAGCGTGGGGAGATTGGCATTGCAAATAACGTAAGTTGGAGGCATTTTTCTTCCAACTGAAATGTGTTACCCTAACACAGACTTCAAATTCATGAAGCGTGGGGAAATTAGCATTGCCAATTCATGCAAGTCGGGAGTATTTTTGTTCCGATTGAAATGTGTTTACCCAATATACGTACTTTGGTACTCGCTTATCTTTGTGCAGACTAAAATATGTTTCCTTTACACTGTCTTCTAAACTTGGGAACCTGGGAAAATCGTGCAGACATTAGAGGCGAATGCTCTTTCAAGTTTAAAGCAAGCAAAATTCATATGTGCTGTTCACTGAATTTCTTCGCATACCATTTGATGATTAGGCAAAATATTGATAACCAGTTGCTGCGATAACGCCTATCGATCAAACAATATGCGTTCGACGTACATGTCAAAATCGAAACTGAGTGCCAGAAGTTCATCAATTCATGCAAATTCGCTGTTCGAAGAAGTACGTACACTTGAGAGATGCAACCTTCAGAGTGAAATGTAAAATAAAATAATCGTTTGAAAATTCTTCCGTTCACATATTTTGTCCTAGGCATCAAAGCAAACGTAAAAGGACTGTAATTCAATTTACTTGGAACGAAGAACATAATCTATCAAAATGCATGCTTGACATTACATGGCATTTATTCAATCTCTTTACTTAAAAAGTAAAGATATTGAATTCAATTAAATTCGGAAATTGTTTCACTCAATCAAGAATTTAATCAATACAAACAAATGATTGCTAAGCTAAGGTAGTCCCACGTAAACCTTGCGGTTATATCATAGATATAACCCACCCATTTTTTATTCTCATTATCATGAAAAACAAAATAAAACCATAATAGAGCCGAGTAGTTTTTCGGTCGGTCGACGCGGTGCCAGATTGGCACAGTGTTGGTCCGTAATTGGTTGTCAAATACGAAGGATAGGTCGACAAAATCATTGCAAAATGGCACGATATCGGTATCGTTGTCGACACCATTTGTTGGGACCAACCTGACACAACAACGTAGACTGGGATGTAGCGTAAAGATGCTCTTAATGTTCCGTTCTGAGGGTACTCAGTGATCACTTCCGTCGGCGTGTGCTTGAATGAGACAGTAATACGTGAAATTAATCGCGAAGCATATCATCGGTTCGATAGTTTCGAGCTCTCCCGACTGCCTTCATAAATTGTCCTATGACATCCTGATCCTGCATCGAGTCGTTGAGAGTTCGCGTTTGCTCATCTTATCATTCACATTAATTAGGGTACACCGGGGGAAAGTAGAAACGATTTTTTTGAAGTTCAACTTCAAAGTTATCTTAAAAAATCACTAAATTACTAAATTGAGATCCGTTTGCAGCATATACAAAGTGTAATGGATGACTTTCGGTAAAAAATAGGAAATCACACTAGATGTTTCGAAAAATATCAATTTTGGAAATGTTTAGTTTTCATATGCATTGTTCAGACTTGTCCAATAGAGGGGGTTAGGTTGAAATGCGGAACTATCATGAGTTCAATGTGCGGTTTTGCTTCTCGAACTATCTACAACTGATGTATGAAACACAAAATTGAAGGAATTACATATAAACATTTGGAAAAAAAGGGTTTTGGTACACGTAAGATGTGGGGGAAAATGGAATTAATATACGAGACAATAACATCAAAAATAATACTTTAGACGCTTTTATGTCATAGTTGAGCACTCAAAACGACCACTAATGAGATTTATGGGATCATTCAATTATTCAGATATTACGTGACATTTTCAGGAAGGAAGGAGGAGATGCCTTTTGGAAATTTTTTTTTAGCAATTTAGTAAACAAATTGCGTTACGTATTTGAACGATCCCTAGTTGCAAAATTAACAAATTTGACTTGTTTCATGATTCTGTATTCATAAATTATGTAGAACATACTGAGGAACGAAATGTGAATGATTCTTATCTTTTAATTTATCATCATTCATTCATACAGTAATCACCGACAAATAACGTCCGACATTTGCAGCAATGTTTAAAAAATGGTCTTAAATGGTTTCAACTTACCCCAGGATTGAAAAAAAATATATGGAGTGAGTTTAAATGCTCAGAGCTATACGGAAAAAGATTTTTCAGTTTAGTTTCCAAAACCACTACACTATTCTGGCGATATTTTGAAAAATCAGTGTTTTCGGACCGATTGAGTCAGCGCGCAGAAAAAGGAAAAGTACACAAAGGCGCGGATTGCGTTAAGGCATTCCAAAAATCCGGGAATGCCTGTCATAAGGTGGGATGAAAGATAATGTTTACTATACAATCTATCGCAAAATAGAGTGTACAAATGCTACTTGACGATACTTTCCATTTATTTGGTATGAAATATTTTGAATACATTGATTCTTTTGATGTATATTTATTACTCACACATTTAACTAGTTGTACGTGCAATAAAATTCCGAGAAAAGTTTTCTGCTTATTCCTAAAAATTTAAAACAATATCTATTCTGGGCATCGCAAAATTTAGTGTACACCTTAAATTTCACCGAACAAATTAGTCTTGTAAGTAAGTTTCTTTGCGAATTAGCGTTCTTTTTTCATCAGTGATTGTTGTCAACACTTAAATGGTTTTTGTTATTTATTGATGTTTGCATTTTTGACGTAGAACTACGTCTTCCATTAAGGGTGACAAATCAGAAAACAGGTCACGTTTTTATGAAATAATGTTAACGTTAATAACTATTCTTGCCGCGAACGGATATTGGAGATTTACATAGTAAACGAATCGGAAGTTCCCTAAGATTTGTTTAATATGCTATACATTAGAATCTCCTGGTTTGTAATTTGTGAAAATACATGAAAACTTTAAGCGTTTCCATTTTCCCATACATTTGTTCTTCCCATTTGTGTGCTTTCCCGAACAGAGCTGTCAATAACGAGCAACTTATCGACGAGCAGCGAAGGGGAAATCGTAGGATTTAAAGTCTCCGTGAACAAAGGAAAAGAAGAACAGTGAAGGGGAATACTTGCCTAGAGTATAAACAGTGGATCTCGCTGAGGCAAACTTTCATTCGACATCGGACTGTTGAGGAATCCAGTTCACTTTGCTTTCGCTGCGCTTCGATCGAAGATTGGACCCCACCAGTGGTAATCCAACTTGGATATCGTCGTGTGGTTTTTTCAGTTCGTTTTTGGCGTTATTCGTATCGTGTGTTTTTCTTTCCGCGTCATAAATTGGACGCTTCGCGTAATGTGTGATAAGCAAGAAGAAGAGGAAGGCTGACTCGAGCACTACAAAAAGCGAACGCATTGCCAGGGGCAATCAAATTTCGAGGCAAGCGTCATCTAGTGAAGCACGCGATGTTGGTGCAGTGAAAAGCGCTCGCACTGAACCGAGCCTTCGCGAGTGTGACAACGCATCGAACAACAGCGAAGTAGGCGACTTCGGCGCGTAGGTCGAAAATGTAAACGCCTTTACTCAGGCAGCAACCAAAATCAAGCTCCCCCCGCTGGTGGTGAAGGCGGTCGCTCTTGACAAACTCATCAGCGAGTTCGCATCGATGGGTGTTACAGCGGAGTACAAGCTGTGTGGCATAATTCAGTATTTTTCCAAGCAGTTAACATTGTTTGTTTTTTGTCATCATAAGGGCTTCGTTGGTGCCTTTGACATTGCATAAATGCATTAATCTGACGTTATGGCGAAGCAGGCATTAAGGTTGTGCGCCAAAAAATCATTTGGGGAATACCAAGCGTGCCAGGCCCAAAACTGCCTTCAACTAGGATTGCGCTAATCTCGATCATATTAAAGCAATGCTACTGTTTTCGAGGTTGTTGATATTAACAAAAAGAGTTTACTTCGCTTGTTTAGACACCAAGGAAGTAAATGTCGTTCTGGAATGTTGTATATGCTAAGGTTTCGCTTGCCAGTAGAAAGACTCCCTCCACTAAGGGTGGCAGCTGCGCTTATCTCGAGCCTGAGAAAGTAATGCAACTTTTTTCGAGGCCAGTAATATAAACAGAATGGTTTTTTTTAGAATAACGCAAAATGATGAGAAGTGTTTATATTCCTAGTAGTTTCAAGCCACCAATATATGGCTCTGTATGCGTGCTATGGCGAAAGCTTGTTTCGCGCTTGGTTTACGTTGTACGAACGATGCCTAGAGGTGCAATTCCACTGAGGCAATACTAAATAACATGTAGCATGATATTGGATACTTGCATGTGTTGTCACCGGAATAGCGTTCGATGTAAATTTCCAATGCATTGACATGAATTAATTGCGACATATGATCAGCTAGTGTTCTGCGAGGGCAGGAATGAATCATCAATCAATTATCCTTCACTGATTCAACAATGAAAAAACATTTCAGAAATTATTCTACTAAGCAGTTGTTTCTAAAATTTCACAGCACTATAGAATAATATCCGAAGGTATTAACAAGCGGGTAGTTCTACGTCAACAATGCGGTCGTATCTTGGACACAACCTCCTATAATTTTTTCTTATCAAAATGGCAAGTTAGAGGAAAGAAATAGATATTGTTACACGTACAATGATAAAAAATATGAATTGTCGTGGAAATACATTGCAGAAAATAGCAAATATAGTCGGACGAAGTAGAAATACGAAGGAACTATGGAAAACCTCCCGAGTAGAAGACACAAACGTATCCTGCCTTCTGATGATGAAGAGTAGTTATACGAACATTGCGAAAGAACCCTATAACAAACATTCCTAAATTGACTACCGAAGTGGCCGGCATCATTGGAAGATCTTAGCGTAGATATTGTCCGGAGAGCAGCATACAGGAACAATCTGAGAGGTCGTATTGGCCGTGAGAAGTATTACATCTCAAAGGTGAATATGAAAAAAACGACTACAGTTTGCTAAGGCATATATAAACAGACCTAAAGAGTTCTGGAACAAGGTCTTTTATACGGATGAGCCGAAAACCAATATTTTTTTTCGAATGGAACACAGTGTGGAGGAAACCAGGATCGGTGCTTCAGATTCAGCATTTGGTTATCACAGTACAACATGGCGGCGGTAGTCAGATGATGTATGGTACATTGGCGGCTTCTGGATCTGGACCCATGGAGTTTATCAATTCGGCGATGGACAAAATGACTTAATTGATCTCTCTGAAACGTAACCTGCAATCTCCCGTTCTGAAATTGGGTCTCCCTCGTGATTACTACTTTCAACAGAATAATGACCCGACACAAACTGACCTCATCGTGCGGGAATACCTGCTTTATAATGTCCCGACCGGACTTCAACACTATTGAGTATCTATGATGGGAAATAAAGAACCATCTGAAGAATAAAAATCCAGGGAACAAAGCGGAACTCAAAACGACGATTACGGAAATCTGGGAGGCACTTCCGTCTACAGTGTTCAGAAATCTTGACACGGCGCTTGCAGAAAGTACTGGACGCCAAAGGGGGATACTAGGGGATTGATTTTTGTTATCTGTTAACATTTCTGAACTGATTTTCTTTTTCTTTTTGAGAAAAACTTAAACTGTACACTTAATTTTGCCACGTCTTAATTGGAGATTTCTTGTTTGTATATGAAACTAGCTGACCCGGCAAACTTCGTCCCGCCGAAACTTTATTTTTCATTATCACCTTTAGGTTTTTTTTAATGAGCGCACGTTCATGGGTCCAATCGCAGAATTGTTTATTGATTGATCTACCCTTTGAAATTATTTTTTACTATAAAATTTCAGTACTTCCACCATAACTCGACATTTTAATAGCAAGTTATTTTCAGACACAATTCTCGTTCAAGATTTTTCATCCACTTGCAAATAACATGTTTCTCCGTTACATTGAATAAATGTTTGATACAGAAAATATGATAGAATGAAGACAAATCTAATTCGGAGAATTTCTTTCTCAAGTTTTGCTCTTATCAACAATTCGGCGATCTATTTTTTTATATAGATAGATGACGATATAGGAGTGCGTTTCATCACATTAAAATCTATTCCACTTTCGAACGAAGATCAATTCCGTTACCGCAAACATCAAATGGACTAACAACGCTCGTCAATATGTAATTGTAGAACACATTTCCCATTTTCCGAAAATTTTCAATTGTCATGTTTGGTTGGAATATGTGTATTATTTTTATGGAACCCCCTCTCCATTCCAGAGAAGGGAGGAGTGTCATACCATCATAGAAACATTTATCGTCGATAAAACCCTCCCATCCCAAATTTGGCTCCATTTGCTTGATCAGTTCTCGAGTTATGCAGAAGTTTGTGTTTCATTTGAATGGCAGTCCCTTCCCCTTAGAGAAGAGGTAGGGGTGTCGAATCACCATAGAAACATTTATTGCTTCCTAAAACCTCCATATGCAAACTTTGGTTCCGTTTGCTCGATTGATTCTCGAGTAATGCGGCCTCCCCTTAGATAGGGGGGAGAAGTGTCAAACGTCAAACCACCATAGAAAGTTTATCCATCTCTGAAATCTTTATATGGCAAGTTTGATTCCATTTGCTGGATTAGTTCTCGAGTTATTCAGACAACCCCCTGTGCAGTCCCGAACTAACGTTGGGGAAAAGGGGTAGTGAAACCAGGTTTCCACACGTCTTACCTGCTTGACGGTTGAAGAGTTAAAGAGAACGAAAAAACGTGGGTCGCTGCGATCAGCTCGAGAAGTGGGCATTGATGTTTACAGCCAACGCGCAGGTTTGCCGTCAATGGTCAGCACATGGCACACTACCTCATGTACTTCAGTCCGTGCCACACACCCCCCACCCCCCTTTAGAGAGGAGGAGGAGTGTCAAACTTACTTCCTTAGAAACATTTGTAGCATCCTAAAACCTCCACATACTAAATTTGGTTCTGTTTGTTTGATTAGTTCTCGAGTAATGTAGAAATTTGTGTTTCATTTGTATGGCAGCTCTCTTAGAGAGGGGAGGTGTCTCGAACTATCATAAGAACCTTCCCCGACCCCAAAAACCCCTACATACCAATTTTCAAGTCGAACGGTTCACTAGTTTCCGAGTCCATAAGAATCAGACAGAAATCCATTATATATATATATATATATATATATATATATATATATATATATATATATATATATATATATATATATATATATATATATATATATATGAAATATGAAGTAGAAATATGAAAATTTTATTTTTTTTGGAGTAAAATGGAGCAATTTTACGATGGATATGAGTCGCATTTAATTATTTACCTTTTAACCCCGAAAAACTCAAAAATGACAAAGCCGCATGAGGTGTATACACGTCAACCCATCTTTCCTAGTACATGTTATGTTTTCCGTTTCTACTTACCCCGATTTTCAACTTGCTCCGTACCTTACCTGAATTGTGCAATTAGAATAGTCTGCCATTCTCAAGCGCCATTTTGTGCCTATCTCTCTTTGTTTATTAATGCCTCAGAATAAGCTGTTATTAATTTTTGGATTTCGGATTCCAAAAACTTACCGTTCTGAATCATACTCCGGTCAGCATCATATTTCGGACACTTTGTTCTAATATCTTTAAATGCTTAATGCACTGATGACATAACTATCACATTAATATCACAATTGCTTCTTTAGAGTAATCCCATGGTTTCACTATCATTTCATTTGAGAACTTCATTTGAATTTTAACATAATCGGCAAAAATATGACAACATTACTCATTATCGTTTGTGTTTGACGTTTACTTAGCGTGATAACATAGAATTTACACCTTCATCAATATTTAAATTTCTCCCGTGTTTCTTCAGTTTTCATCATCGTTATCAGGTTACTGTGATTTCTTGGTAAGTGTTTCGCAGTTGACTATAAAATATAATTAAGTGTAAAGCATATTGAACAAGTTTATTGAAAAAAATCGACCAAATAATACCTGTTTTCTGCATAATATGCCTTAAGCGTCCGAAATATGATCAGAACGGTATTCCAATTATTACATTTTTCGTTTAAATTCTCAAAACATTATTTCATCGAATACGAAACAGAGAATTTCACCAGACTCTGGAGATAAGAGTTCAGTTGCAACGTCATCAAGTACGCATCCCAACGAACGCTTTTCAAACTTGTCTCAAACTTCTAAAACTTATCTCAAACAGATTATTTTACTAATACGTTACTTCTTCATAAAGTCGTCAGTCAGTCTGTCTAACTGTTTTCGATCTCTCGATGTACTGTGTTCAGTCAGTCTTGTATTTATATGCAGGTTGAATGGTAGATGAGCCTTTCGTCTGGTTAGCAATATATATTCATAATTCCTTCGGACTTAAGTCTCAAATAATTCTGAATATAGTTAAAAGGATGTTCAAATGCATGAAAATATTTCCATACCTCAGAATAATGCTTTCTAGAGCGAAATCAATAAATGAAAATAGAGATCCACCCCTTTTTGGATTCTCTGATTTTCTTTCCAAAGCATGATAAAATATCCCACTGTTTTCGAAAAAAAGAAAACCCTTACCGCCGTGAAATTCGCACCCGCGCCAGTACGGGAGCGCGAGCCTTCGCTGTTCAACATTCGTTCGAGCATATGTAAAGCATTCCTCACGTTGGTAACGGATAGAGACGCTACGGAGCCACCGTCGCGCGGAGAAGCGCGGAAAGGTGCTCATATGACCGTGAAATACCTGTGGTACGTATCTGGGTATGCTCTGTGAAGCGCCGACATGGTGGCTGTTTATGTTGCAGCTGCCCCTTGTGGAAGAGGGGGGGGGGGGGGTATACAGATTGCATGGATCAGTCCATTAATTTAATTATGATTAAGTCGCATCTTGAGCGGCTGTTAACGATTCTCCGGGGGTGTAGTGGGACGTAAATATACGGCTGGTATGATGCGATCTGTCTTAGTCTTAGTCCAGTGAAGTTGAGTTCCGTTTGGTTATTGACCATATTCTTCCAATTGGGTCAATGAGAACGAAGAAAGTGAATGCTTCGCACATTCCCTCGCAATGAGCTGGAGACAAAACGCTTTGCGTTATTTCCAGCAAGCTTTATTCTAAAAGTGATTCGACCCACATTTCGTAATAAGCATTCGGATGTTTGATCTAATAATATTTCCTTCGTCTAACTGTGTAGTCTGAAGGGTTGATTGATGGATCACGCTGGAGTAACTAGAGGTGCAACCGTAGTTTGTGTATTGTTGCTTTCACTTGTTTCTCGGCCGGAAAATTTCGTGCAGAGTACATAGCGAACTGTTGTTTTTGATTTCTTTAATCAATAGTTTTTCGCTAAATCGCGAAGTACACCCAGACGTTCAATAAACTGATAGGATGATAATTATGAGTGTCTGTGTTATCAATTTTTTTTAGTGAATTGTGGAGAACAAGCCATTAGTAGAAATTTGCTTGCAGCAAATCGGCTCACATTGTTTGCCAGCCCAGATCAGCATTTAGCTCATTACACCCTCATCAGTTGGAGGAAACAGTCGTTATTTTACAGTCGAAGTGGAAACGGGTGCTTCATCAACAAATCTCCCGAAACGTATGTGTATTTTCGACGTCTGCGACTCGCGCTCCACATACATCCTAGGGCCATAACGGGCATCCGGATTTTCGGTGGTGAATTGCTATGGGTGCTACAACGGTGCCTACTCCAGGGATAGGATCGGTTCCATTCTTCTAACGTTCTTTTCATTTTTTAATGAATCCGCGGCTCGACACATGAACACAGAGATACACCTGAAAGTTCCGAAGGCACCAGTAATATTTTGAATTGCCAAAAATTGCCGTCACCCTGAAGGTTTTAAAAAGGCGACTTGAATAGACATACACACGATCCTCCCGTTTACCCGCCAGGAAATGAGTCCACGAGAGGATGAAAGGATGCTGCGATCGGTGGTTTAAGTTTTGGACGATTCGATGGAAAACGAAAAAGACGCAAGTGAGAACTTTCGAATAAATTGTACCATCCAAGCGACGTGTCTCGCCCAGAATAAGCGGTATTTAAATTCATCAAATATTTATCCGTCTTCACATACGTTGACAGTCGAGGCGATATATGTGTGAGCCTTTCTTTATCCCGCTGCTGCTCCTTCTTTCTGTCTGCGGCAGGTAGAGCAAAAATATAAACGATTTCAGCAAAAAGCAAATCGTAATGCTGCCGGTGCGGACCGGTGAGGAAGTGTGAAGTGGAAAAAAAGTAAACGGAAGGATATTTAGCAATTTGGCACAGAAGTGAATATTTAATACCCGCGCGCTCAACCGGAGTCCTTCCCTTCTCCCGGCATACATATGCCCGGCGCATATTATTTGTGCTTTGTCACATCCTCAGCGCTCGGTAGCATATATCGTGAGTTTCTCTTCTTTGGAAAAGAATTTGTTTTCATTGCTGGAATCCTTGAAATAATACCGGTGTGACGTGGATGGCTTACCTTTTCCCCATATGAAGTGCACCGCAGCACGTAAGCGAATGCGTATTGAAACATCTCTCCGATGAATAGGGAAGTGAAATGACGTCTCGGAAATACCGGCAGGAGATTTACTGAATGGGGAACTTTGCGACATGTGTTTTTTCAGGATGCTGTGTTTTGCTTTCTGAGATAGTAAAAATATCGTTACGTGGCTGTTTGCAACGCTTGATTTTATTTTTGTTCCCATGTCATGATTTGTGAGGAAAGCGAAACAAAACAAGACTTTCCCATCGGAGGTAGACTTCAAGGATAAGTGTGTTTTACGATTTTTTTTTATATAGAATCACACCCGGATGCTAGGATGCGAGCGGAAGGGTTAATTATCCTACATATGGTCACTGATTATCCCTTCACGATGCGTTGTTATGCTTCCTTATAAATATGTTAAGGCAAGGATTGAGATATATATTTGTTTATCAGAACTCAAAAACCAAAACGACTTTGCTGCAATGAATCTTCAGACATTCGAATACTCATGACGGAAATAAAAGATCAAAGCGCGACATCGAAGATTTCATTTGATTACATAATTTGAAAGATACAAGAATTCTTGTTATGGAATACCGTACTTACAAAATTATAAACTTGATTGATGATTGCAGGAATCGGGAAAATCAGAAGAACAGAAAAACAAGTTTATTGCTGTATTTTCAAAGTTTGTCTAGACTTTTCCCTGACCAATTCAATAACTAACACAATGAACCTAATTGAATATATCTCTTTTCATTCACTGTCATGATTTTAGCCTGATTTATCACCATAACGGTGATAATTTGAGCCTTTTTCGTTTCCCGACAGATTAAAATTTACCATTTCCCCGTAAAAGTGCAAATAAATGGTTGCACTACTTCAAAAATTTCGCTGTGTCATTAGACGAAAATAAAAGGAACTCATTGGAAAACAGCCTGAAAACAGAATTTTCCTCATGAAAAAAATATGAACAAAAACTGAGTTAGTTCTGGTTTTCTCGAACTTAGACTTTCTGGAACACTCTAGAGTTTATGACAAAGTTACGAAGAACAGTTCAAATTTGCACTTTGCTCTTCCATTTTTTGTCGTGTGTAATTGAAACGAGAGTTCCTAAAAAGAGGCTCTCCAAAATGACAGATATGACGAATTTCATGCCAACTCGACTAGCCATTAGCAGCACCATATCAGATAGCAGTGAAACGATGTGGGTGTAAAAACATTGGTCATTTAAGCAACTTTGCATACTTGAAATATTCGAAGAAGATTTAGACTACTTTTTTAAAAAGGTCGAATTTGTTTTAACTTTTCTAACTAAAAACTTTATATTAATACTAGCTAACCCGGCAAACTTCGTTCCGCCCATTTACTTGGTTAATTCTCGAGTAATGCAGAAATTTGTGTTTTATTTGTATGGCAGCCACCCCTAAGAGAGGGGGGTGGGGTATCTAACCACCATAGAAACATTCATTGCACCCTAAAGTTTCCATATGCCTAATTTGGTTTAATTTGCTTGATTAATTCTCGGGTAATGCAAAAATTTGTGTTTCATTTGTACGGCAGCCCCCTCTAAGAGAGGGGGAAGGAGTATCTTAACACCATAGAAACATTTATTGCATCCTAAAACCTCCACATGCCAAATTTGATTTCATTTGCTTGATTAATTCTCGAGTAATGCAGAAATTTGTGTTTCATTTGTATGGCAGCCCCCCCTTAGAGAGGGGGAGGGGTCTCAAAATATCACGAAAACCTTCCCCGGCCCCAAAAACCCCTACATACCAATTTTCATGTCGATCGGTTCAGTAGTTTCCGAGTCTATAAGAATCAGACAGACAGACAGACAGACATCACTCCATTTTTATATATATAGATAGATTTATTTATATTTATTTCATATTGCTCATAAAACTTAAGGCTGCTGCCTTTTATGTTCTAGGTTTTAATTGGTAATACAAAGTGCGTCGTATAATATTTGTTTCTTGTGATTGATTGTTTAAAAGGCGATTCTTTCTAATTATCTAAAGTGCTCTATGCAGTTTCGCTTGAATTTAATGGCAGAAGTGACGGTCTGTATATTGTGAGGTAATTGATTCCAGTAGGCGATTCCCCTGATAAAAAACGAATTTGAATAATGAGATGCTCTACACCTGTAGATGGAAAACTTCCTACCTCGCTGTGTTCTTAATGGTTTCATGATTTCTAGTAGATATGATGGACTCTTATTTTTGAGTAAATAAAATATCAAATTAACAACTCTCAATTTTCCAAAATTTATTAAAGGACATCCCAATAATGTATGTTGTAAATGTGAAACGTGGGAATAACGATTGATGATATAAATATAACGAACGCAACAGTTCAATGCCACCTTCAGGCTACCTAAGGCATATGCAGAGGCCTGTGGAGTAATGAAATCACATGATATAAAATGAGGATATATTAGGCTTTTGAACAGTAGCAATTTAGTAGCTGGTCTGAGAAAAAAGGTCTTCATTTTCAACGATCGCAAAGAAGCATAGATCTTACCACGCTGCTTCAATATGTAGGTGTCCCATTCAAAATCGTGTTGAATTATGACAACAAGGCTAGTGACTGAATCGTGATATGGCAAGAGATTTCCATTCAAGTAAACCGGGGGTTCACTGGAAATTTGATTTTGGGATCGTGGAATGTATACAGGTCGGACTCGATTATCCGGAGACTCGATTATCCGGGATTCGATTATCCGGAATTTTAGACTCGATTATCCGGAGTATTCTATTTTTGATATTCGGAAATTTTGAATAAGTTGTATAATAGTTCTATATTGAATAGCTAATATGGGTATCAAAAGAAAGGGCTTGATTAGTAGAATGCAGTTATTTATGAAAAATGCAAATCCAAGATGGCGGCCACTACAAAATGGCGGATTACATATTTTCTCAGAACCCCATCAATATGGGTATCAAATGAAAGGGCTTGACTAGTAGAATACAGTTATATATGAAAAATGAAAATCTAAGATGCCGACCACTACGAAATGGCGGATAACATATTTTCTCAGAACCCCATCAATATGGGTATCAAATGGCTTGAGGCTTGACTAGTAGAACACAGTTGTTTATGAAAAATGCCCAAAAATGTATCAAAAGAAAGTTCTCGACTAGTAGAACATAGCAGATAGAAAATTGACCTCGTTCCTGTTGAATGATTGATCTGAAATTTGGAATTTCATTTAATTCTACTGTCATTATAAAACTGCGTATTCCATGATCTTGATAAATTCAATTTGGCCGCCGCAAAAAAAAAAGGCTGAATGGCTTGATATGGAGAATAGACTACATTATGAACAACATAAATTTGAAAAGGTCGCCGCCACAAAATGGTCGGCTGTGTATTTTTTGCAATCCCCTCAATATTGGTATCAAATGAAATGATTTGATTAATAGAATACAGTACAGGTCGGACTCGATTATATGTGATTCGATTATATAAATACAATATTGGACTCGATTATATTCAGTTTGGAAAAAAATATTTTTTTTGTATTTCAAATATGGCTTATTTCATGAAGAAATGTAACCTTTCAACGTTAAGGTGAAGTTTAATTGACTATTACATGTACAGTGGGGTAGAAATCGTGATTTTTGAAGATTTTGCTTGAATTTTCACCAGGAATTGTTTATTTCAATATTGCAGCCAAATTAAGAAAGATAGAAGTTGTGCTTCAAAGAACAAATTGTGGAGCGGTTAAAGAACTTCATTTTAGTTGATAGAAACAATCTAGTTTAATATAAATTTTTAGGATAAAATTAATAATAACACATTAAAAATTATTAACTTTCAAGTGTTTTACTTCCAAAATGTTATTAAAATTCACCAATTTAGTTGTTCCACTACTATATCCTGTACTAAATTTTCTCATCTTTCAAATGAAAGCATCAGAATCTTCTTGCGTAACGTACTTTTTAATGTAGAGCCAGTTTGAAGCAACAGATTCCGATCAGGGCCTGACAATTTCACTTCAATTAGCACATCGTCACTCAATAATGTGTCTATCGCTTCTCAGAACAGAACCAGAACCATGCAGGCTAACAATATATCTATTCTCTTTTCACGCACAATAAGAAAAATATCTCGTCTCTTTCGTACATATTCCTTTCATTTCACGTTGATTCCTTTCATTCTGCAAACCAAAGCGACGTTAGAAATCGTCACTTGGAAATTAATTTGAAGCATCCATGTATTCTGGCAGTTTGTATAGAAAGGATTGTTTCCTTGTTGCATTCGAAACTTATTCACTGAAACTAATGAAAACGGTGCAGTGAGGGTTGTGTAGTATTCCTGCAGGAGTAATTATTTACCGGCGCTAGTTGTCAGTGTGAAATTAGTGATGAAACGGATAGTGGTTTGGTCGGATACTGGATACCGGTCAGCTTCGAGTCCGGATAGCCGAGTATTCGACAGCCCGATGTTTGTGTTTGTGCTTGTTTGTGTGCGTGCACGTGTATTTGTGTATGTTCGCGCGTTTTTTGGGTGTTTGTGTGCGTGTGTGCGCGTGTTTTTTTTTTTGCTTGCATGCAGGTGTGCGCTTTTTTTATGCGCGGGCATGTGTAGGCGTGTTTGCGCGCATTTGTGCGTGGTTCTGTGCGCGTGTGTACGTGCGTTTGCGCGTGTTTTTTTCTTGCTTGTGTGCAGGTGTGCGCGTTTTTTGTGCATGGGCATGTGTGGGTGTGTGTGCGTACGTGTGCACGTATTTGTGTGTGTGTGTGCACGTGCGTGCTCGATTCTTTCCGTGCGTGCGTCTGTGCGTGTGCACGTTTGTGCGCGTGTATGTGCTTGTGTGTGCGCGTGCTTCCGGCGTTGTGTATGCGCTCGCAATTCTGCGTGGGCACGCTGAAAGCGTAGACCTAGTCGAAAATCGCGTAATTTCGAGCAAACCGTGTAAAAAAAATCGCGTAATTGCAAGCAAATCGCATAAAAAAATCGCGTAATTTTGAGCGAATAGCGTAAAAAATATCACGCAAAAAACGCAAAAAACGCGTACTTGCAAATAACATGCTTCTTCGTAACATGGAATACATGTTTGATACAGGAAATATAATAAAATGAAGACAGCTCAAATCGGACTATTCTTTTCACTCTTAGAGAGGGTGAAAAACTCGAGAAAGGAATAGTCCGATCTGTGCCGTCTTTCATTTTATTACATTTTCTGTAACAAACATGTATTCCAAATAACAGAGAAACATGTTATTTACAAGTGATTGAAGAATTTTGAACACGGTCCGCGACGATCCATTTTGGTAAAATAAAACTTACGTTTGAAAGCAGCAAGCATCCTCTAACATGCGAAATGAAAATAAATATAACCCGTTCAAGCAGTTTTAAGGTAATATTATATTATCAGGCACGTAGCGTAACCGGCACGGCACGTTTCATGCAAGACAAATATTATTGCGTGTGTTTCAAATGTGTATGCGTATATATAGCGGAACGGCTCCGTGCATACACAGCACGCTTCAGACAAATGCATGGAGGAATTCTCGAAAAGAATATTTTGCCGGTGCCGGGCACGAACTACACGGGTGAGTAGCACCATACATACAAATCAAACGTCGAAGTTTGTGGTATGAGTGCGTTCGTCGATCTTCGGTACGACATCGGTTTAATCACCAGTAGCATTTCTCCGCTCCGTCTGCGCTGCTGGTCCGTACAGAGAAGTTGCTATGCCTGATGATATGAGTACATCATGTATTTGTCTGCCGGTGTCGGTATGTGCCGTTTACGCTACGTGCTGGATAATATAAAACGGCCTTTAATCGTCAGTGAAAGCTTCTGCTTTTATACTTGTAAGAGAACGAAAGGGGAAAGGAACGAAACAAAAGAATCAATGTTACTGTATGCGTAGAGAATATTTCGTTTCCACTACACCCCGATACACTGAAATTAATCCACCGAAAATGACTGTAGTGGAAGTGAGAGTTGTATGAATAAAATTCAATCACATTTATTAGCTTCGAAAATAACTAGCCCTGATTCCGATACCAAAAAAAAGTTCTGTAACTTTGTCATTGCTGAAATTCGAACATGTGCGTAGTAGGATTTTTTTTCATCAAATATGATCGTCTATCACCTCCTGAGAGAATATGGATATTTTTTTTATATAGAAAGGTGTTTTCTGACTTTAAGGGGATGATTCAAAAATCAAATTCCTCTTTTATTTTCAAAAAACGAAAAATACATGCAAAAAAACAAATAAAGAAAAAAAATTGTTTTGACTCGATTATCCGGAGGATTCGATTATCCCGAGTGATAAAAAAATCAATACTCCGGATAGTCGAGTCCGACCTGTATAGCCTGTGATTTATCTGCATTCAACAGAAGTTTATTAGTTTCTGCCCACTTTGCGATCAGTGATAAGTTCCTATTTATTAATAACGAAGCATCTTGGTTCAATAAGCTGGAACAATCAAAATAAATTTGAATGTCATCTGCGAAAAGGTGAACACTGCACTTATTTAGGTTGTTCGGAAGATCATTGATGTAGAGTGAGAAAAGCAAGGGTCCTAGCACAGACCCTTGTGCTAGGTAACATTGTGTTACTGGTAACAGCAGTGAAAACGTGCTGTTACTTAAAACGGTTTGGAAACGATTCTACAAGTATGAGGTAATTAGCAGAACAGCATCACGATCGAAGCCAAATTGAAAACTCAATTTTTGAAGTAAATTATTGTGCGACACTCTATCAAATGCTTTCGTAAAATCCAGAATAATGAGCACAACAGTACCGGAACCATTCAAAATTAAGACTATATCGTCACAGATTTCCATCATGGCCGTTTTAGTACTGTGCCCACTGCGGTAACCGGCTTGTAATTTATAAATAAGATCGTTCTCAGTCACAAATGAATTAATTTGCGCTTTGACAATTGATTCAAAAGCCTTCGATATTGAACTTAAAATGCTTATTGGCCTTAAATTATTGAGACTAGCTACTTGAGGTTTCTTTTTGAATGGAATAATCTTCGAGGTTTTCCAAATATCCGGATAGATCTTTGTTTTTATAATTCGGTTGAACAAAAAAGTAATGGATTTGAGGATTAGAGGAAATATTGATTTAATATACTTGATGGGTATTCTATCTAGACCTACTGCATTAGAATCAATGGAATGCATTGCATTCACCACACTGCACTCTTCTATAAATTATAATACCTACAAAATTCTAGTCAAGAATAACTTTTAGGAAATTATTTGAATTTTCATAAAATAATAACAACAAAAAAATTGAAGAAAAATTACACAAAAAAAAATATTTTAAAAATTGAAATTAATTTTTTTTAAAAAACATTTTTTTTTATTCTCAAAAAATATATGCGAACAACCCTTTTAATTTCCAACAAGTCAAAGCAAACCGTTTAGGTGGTAGAAATAGAAGGTGGTAAAGACAATTTTTTTCAAATTGTCGCCATTTTGTCTAAAAACATTTTTTGCTGATTTACAAAAAAATACTTCTTTAAAAAAATTTACTTCCAAACCGCCTCACATTGGGTGACTTGGGTGACGTGGGTGACTTGTTGGAAATTATAAGGGTTGTTCGCATATATTTTTTGAGAATAAAAAAAAATGTTTTTAAAAAAAAATAATTTCAATTTTTAAAATATTTTTTTTGGTGTAATTTTTCTTCAATTTTTTTGTTGTTATTATTTTATGAAGATGGGCACTTTTACAGGGAAAAATTTTTTGTAACAACATTTTTTTCATGTTTTCCCTGAAAATATTACAACTAATCCTAATTTTGTTTAAAGTGAAGATAGCAATATAGTGTATTCGACAAAGTTCTATCCTTTAAAGTTTCTGGAATACAACAATGCAACATTGCAACATTTTTGTAACGAGACTCCTTAAAAAGTAATGTTTTACTAGTAACATTTTTGTGTGTAAATTCTCGCGTTTGAAATGTTTTTGACATGTTTCTAAATAGAAAATAGTTTGCAGAACATGTAAATCGCGATAATTTATACATAAAAATATTACGAGTTAAACATTTATAGTAATTTTCAAATGAAAACATTAAAAATTTGTTATTTAAAAACTCGTTCCCTGTAAATGTACCCATCTTCCGATGTATGGGTGACTTGTTGGGAATAGTAAGGGCTGTTCTTACTATTTTTTTAGATTTTAAAAAACTACTTTGTAATTTTTTTTCAATGATTTTTTTCTTAAGCTGTTTTATATTGAAAAAAAAACATTAATAATATCCCACATTTCATTCTCTAACCAATATTTTGTAGTTATAGTGTTATAATATTATAGATTTGGAGTTACATTTTTTTGTTAAAAATGAAGAAAAAAAATTTGGCCCTTTTCAAAAAGTAGTCTAGTTCATTTTCGAATATTTCAAGTGTGCAAATACTTTCAGAACTTTTTACAAAAAAATTAGTTGTGAAATGACAAATGTTTCTACACCCACATCGTTTCACTGCAATCTGATATGGTGCTGCCACTAAGACGAGTTGGCATGAATTCCGTCATATATATTGATATCAGACGCAATATTTCGGATCTAGGTTGAGTATCTACAGGTCATTCAGGACAGTTTCGAGACGAACACATTCTTGTGCCCCAATTTAATGATGACTGCTTTAATTGAAATTTGGAAAACAAACAAATTTTTATTCTTCGCATGTTTGTTCGTCTTGAATGTATAGAATATTCCCTTGAAAGATTTTTCGAAATTCCTTATTTATCTAGTTAGGCATATTTCAGTGACATGGTATCTTATCTGGTATGACCTGGACTAAATTTTTCAAACGCGTTTTTCTTGAAAATACTTTTTTCAAGCTGGTTTGAACGATTTTAAATTTAGGTGGTAGAAATAGAAGGTGGTAAAGACAATTTTTTTCAAATTGTCGCCATTTTGTCTAAAAACATTTTTTGCTGATTTACAAAAAAATACTTCTTTAAAAAAATTACTTCCAAACCGCCTCACATTGAGGCCGTCAAAAATCTTTTCTTGTCCTAGCTTACAATTGAGAGGATGGGTGTATTTAGAGAAGTTATTCAGAACATTGATTCAGATAATTGGAAATTTCCATTTTTGACACTAAAAACATTTCATGTTATTACATGCCATCAACGCTGCCCAGATATGCATGGTGACGTAGCCACCAACGCCACTCAGTGATGGAAAACGTTTTTTATGTTTTTAGCTGAATAATCATGACTGTGAACATTTTATGTAGAAAAATCTGTATATATTCAATAAATATTAACTATCAAAAGGAGGGGTTTTTTCTATTTTTGTTATTTTAATTTAATTGAAAATCGTGGCGCTTACGTCAACCATGCATATTTGGGCAGAACGGTTTACCGAATTCTCATTCGCGGGGTAAATGTCAGTGACGAAAAAAATCTTCCGATCGAATATCTGTCAGAGGAACCTCAGAGTTCAGAAACGTCCCACCAGATGCTCAAGGTGTATGTTAAAGTATCTATTGATAAAGAGGAAGATGACCCTGACCCGACCCCACAAATTGCAACAGACATTAAGCATCTAAAATAATCTTTTTCTGACGATTTCGGCATTGAAATGCATAGAATAACTCTTCAACTATGCTTAATACTGGTCGGTGTGGTTAATGAGTGTTAAAAAGTAGAAAGGTCTGGACGGAAGCTTGACGCAGAACTTGAATTATTGGGGACACTTGCTTTTAAATTGAGTTTTGGTGGCCCTGGAAAATTCTTTACTATATGAACTGAATTTGAGACGGGTTGTAGGAGTTGTGGTAGCAGAAAAAATCCGAAACCATTAATTATTAATTTTTCTATTTTGTGGAAAAAAAAATCAGATAGATATTCCAATAATACGAAAACTCCACATTTTTTGTTATATCGATGTTTCATAAATGTACATAATTAATAATAAAATCATCCAAAGCAAGTCGTAATGTTTCAGTGCATTAAACTTGTGCTGAAATAGCTAGTTTGACTCGTCGATGATACCCTTATTTGATGTATTGCCCATGGCTGGTCGTAATACTAATATCATTAGGTAATGCAGATTAGATATCTCATGACCGTTAGCGCTCCCTTGCGAAGTTTATGCGGCTCCGGTAGTATACTGATCCCATCTGGTGCTGCTTATTTATATGGAAGATAAAAGGGAATGACTTGAGGAAGTGTAACTGGCTAAATAAAACTTTCATTCTTAGCAAGACGTATATGACGATTTTCATGCCAGCTCAACTGGCGATTGGCGGCAGTGTCTCAGATTGCAATAAAACGTTGTGGGTGTAAAGACATTGGTCATTTAACACTAAACCTATCATCATTTTATATTGGGTTGGGGAAAAAGAAATGTCGTATACTGTCAATATATGGCAACACTTAAACACATCTTGTGTTGTACTTATCGCATCGGGTCATACTATACGGCTATTTAAAGACGACAATCTGTGCTACAAGCGTCGTTTTGACAGCGTTGTGATTATCCTTTTCAGTCTCAAGTTATAGTGCGTCAAAGATGGAGTCCACCAAGCAATAAATTCGCCATATTTAACGTTTTTACTATCTACGAGGTAAAACTGCAACGAAGCAGCCGAAAAACTTCGTGTAGTTTATGGACCCGATACTGTAACGATTCGCACAGCACAGCGTTGGTTTGATCGATTTCGTTCTGGTGTAGTGGCTGTCGAAGATACACCCCGTACTGGTAGGCCAATCGTCGTGGAAACCGATAAAATCGTTGAAATCATCCAAGTAGACCGGCATGTGAGCACTCGCTCGATTGGCCAGGAACTGGGTATAGACCCTAAAACCGTTTGGAACCATTTGCAGAAGATTGGATTCCAAAAAAAGCTGGATGTATGGGTGCCACACGAGTTGACGCAAAAAAATCTTTTAGACCGAATAAACGCCATCGATGCACTGTTGAAACGGAACGAACTCGACCCATTTTTGAAAAAGACGGTGACTGGTGATGAAAAGTGGATCACGTACGACAACCTAAAGCGAAAAAAGTCGTGGCCGAAGCACGGTGAGCCGGCCCAAACCATCGCCAAGCCCGGATTAACGACTAGGAAGGGAATCATCCACTATGAGCTGCTCAACTATGGCCAGACTCTTAACATGGTTCTCTACTGTGAGCAGCTTGACCGTTTGAAGCAGGCGATTGACCAGAAGCGGCCCGAAATGATCAATAGGAATTGTGTTGTTTTCCACCAGGACAACGCTCGGCATCACACATCTTTGATGATCCGCCAGCACCTGGCTCCAAGTGATTATCGTCTCTTCCGGTCCATGCAAAACGCTTTTGGTGATAAGTTGGCCTCAAAACAGGCTTGCGAAAACTGGCTGTCTGTTTTTTTTTTGCAAATATGGAGGGGGGGTTTTATAGGGGGGGGGGATAATGAAATTGCCTTCTAAATGGCAACAAGTTTGCGAACAAAATGGCGCATATTTGACTTAAATTTGATAATTTTAAGTATGTTAAATAAAGCGTCAAATTTCGATCAGAAATACGACATTTATTTTTCCCTAAACCTATATATATACCGATTCTTACAGCTTGTTTCATCTTCGAATCACAATTTCTTGCGTCGCTGTGCAGTCGCCAACAATGTCTCCAACAACATTCGCGTTGGTGTTTTATCAGGATTGATGATAACAGCGTGGTTTTCATTTTGCAATCCGAGCATGTGTGATTTGAAGAATTTCAATAATTCATTGCGTACACTCAAAAACACTCACCGGCGATGCACCTGGCTTTAAACGAATCGAGGTTACTTGTGCAAGTTCGATGAAGCGAACGTAGCGCCATCTGACATTTAACAACTTAAATAAATTGGTTCTAATTGAAAAACGAACGACGGTTAAATTATTTGGATAATGTTTATACAAAAGTTGCGATTAAACACATGTGTATTTTATTTGTTTTTTTTTGTATTTTAGAAGCCGAATTTAGGTAAAACGCAAAAAAAATATTCAGAGAAAATAAAATCTCCCTACTCGGTATTAAATATATTTGATCGTCCGGGAAGAAAGGGGCCTTAGAGTAAAAAACAAGTTTCCGAGAAACACGTTTAAGTTTACAGTACGAAAACATCTGTTTTCAAGGTTTCGTGTTGAATGAAATCTCTTCTGTGGTATGTTGTGAACTTGTTTGAACAAAAATACGTTTCAATCTTGATTGTTTTTGTCACTTTGGGTGAATGTATCGACATTTCCATGGTGTATTATTCGGTTGTTAGAAGACGAAACATTTTTTATCACTTTGCGGTTTTCGTGGTACTCGTGTTTTTGATTTCGACATCGCAAAGACGTGATTTAGTTCATCTTATTCAATTTAAAATACCTTTCAGTCGCAATTTTGTAAATTGTTACCGGCTTGCAAACTGATGGATTCGTATGCGTCGTTGGAAGAATTGCAAAGTAAATTCGATGAGTATGAAGCAATGCATCTTGCTTCGTATGAGAAAGAACTTGACGATTATATTTCTTCACCCGATGACAATTGTTTACGAAATGACGAGAAAACTGAGCAGAAATACAAATATTATAAATTGTTTTGTTACGGTTTTTGATAAACTTTTTGAATTGACATTGTACAAAAAACATCTCACGGGCTGAATTTTCAACTTAGGGAGCTCAAATGGGTCTCAATCGATTCATAAGGGTTTTCTGGTCCCGAATCACGAAAAAAACTGAAAATCGAAAAAATTACCCTAATCCCTTTCCCCTATCCTCGAATTTACTCCTTTGTCAAAAATTGCAAAAAGGATTTGATTTCGAATATATGGAATCAATCAAATGAATTCTTATTGCTACCTTGAATCTAGCAATTGTAAGCACTTGATGTAAGCCGATTTATTTTCGATCAATACACGCCGAGTATCTATCGCAGTAGACTCACCCCAAGTCATCTGTGTGATCACGGTATTACAGATTTACAATGGAGGTTGACTATTTAGCTATTTAGCACTTACCTAAAAAATGTCGAGATACGAAAACTATCAGAACTTTGAAACTTACAATTTTTTTTCATCCTGTTCTAATATTTTACGTATACGTAAAATCCGATACTTATTTGCAACTTTTAGTAGAATATCCGCTGCGCTAGGCAGTTGAGCCGTCGCAAAAACAGCCCACGATGCCAGCTTGTGTCGTGACTGTTCCGCGTTCGTCTTCTCGCGAAGCCAACGGCCCAGCAAATCTCCACCAACGATCACACACAAAGCCCCACCGGACTCCCGCCCTTCACCGCGCTTCGACTTCTCATATTCGAATGCGTGGAATATATGAAACATGTACCGTTTAATTTGTGTCATTTATCAACGCTGGTTAGCTGCATGCGTTTAATTTGTCATAAGCGCTTTATAGCGGCCAACAAAGCGAACAACAGCGAATATAACTCCGCACGAGCAGCAGAGGCCAAAAACACATCCCCACACAGCATCCTCTCGCGGCGCGGAGTGTAGTATATGCGGCGGAGCGTCACGAGCTGCGCAACATGGGTGGAGGAACATCACTCGTTCTGCATCTCACCAGACCAACCAACCACCCACCCATCCGCACCGTCGTCGTCGTCGCTGCTACGTCTCGAAACAGATTCCGGTTGATGTTCTGCTTTTGTTTCACAGTCGGAATTCGTCTGTTGAACATCCGTTTCAGGAAGAAAACGACTCCCTCCCAGGGCGATGCCATTTGCCACCACTACCACCGCTGGGAACGACTCAAGGCGGCCGATTGGCACCAACAATTTATGGAGTCCCATTTGTATCGATTGGGTGGTGAAATGCTGGAACAAATTAGCGATTCCATGGGTGTCGAGTGTATGTTTATTTATTAAAATCTTGGCGTTTCCCTCGCCGTACATCCGACCGATACCAACGGGGCTCCGGTTTTACCTGTTTAGCATGGGAGATGATTTGTTTATTGGTGACTTTCGTCAATAGATTGTAATCCGAAAATTATTGTATTAAAATTTTAAGTCAAAACATTCAAGAACAACAGATGCAATACAAACATATAGTCCAACGCCAAAAATGGTAAATCTGCCGATCGTTTTGTTTTCCAATCGTCAGTAGAGGCATCTGGCCGGCATTTCAAGTTTGCTGTAGGGAAAGACGGGGTAAGACCGCCCGGCGGAGTAAGACTAGTTTTATAAGAAATGCTCAGTATTTTGGCAAATATACAACGCAAAAGCATTTATAGCATAATTTGCAACATCTAAGCGCACGAAATGTCAAAATTGTAAACAAAACAAAGTTTTCGTTCATTGCGATTGCAAGTGATCTAATTTTCAAGGCAACCAAAATAAGGATTTTTCCAGCAAAAACTGTATATTCCGTTCGTTGCCAGTGTTCCAGTCCTTCAGTAGATTGTTTCCTACGTGAAAATATATGTAATACATGATATAAAATGCATGTGAAGTGCAAAAAATGCAAAAGGTGTCCTGGGGGAAATACGGACCATTTTCGACGGGGTAAAAGCGACATAGGGGAAGTGGGGACATAGTGGTCACCCTAAGAAATATGTCAATTTCCAGCGTCCACATACCGCTACAATTCTCGTTTTTCTAAGAGTATTATAGTTCAACTCATTGTTGTTCAAGATAGCATACGGGTTTTACTATAAAAATTCAAAATAGTACATTTTTCATCATTAGAAAAAAATGTGGAAAATAGAACTTTTTTTTTGCTTGGAGGTAAAGTGGTCACTCGCACATAACGAGCTAAATGGGATAGATTTAAGCGTTTTATTCTTCCTAATTTGTTGAATTCATATTCGATATAGTAGGTACATGTATGAAATCAGCTTGGTCTATTCACCTAGAGTCTCAATTCAAATTTTCTCATGCATGCAAAAACGTTGTAAGAAACACATAACGTTCCGCATAAAGAGGCTTGATTTAGTTAGAGTGGCATATTTTTCCAGGGTCAAAGCCACAAAAGGAGCATAATGTGATGAGGTATATTAGTTTTAGTAAACAGAACATTGTAAGTCGTTATGCACCTATGACCACTTTGCCCCCAAACATCAAAGTAATTTCTATGCTAATATATGTTCAACTCTCCTAGAACATGTGAACAGTCGTCCAAACTGATGATTTGTGCAACATATCAGATTGAATAAACTAAATTTCACGAGAAATTCCTTAGATACCATGCGCACAGAACTACGGCCAAATGGCTATCCAGAGACCAATTTCTGTTTTTATTTATATTAGGCTGTCAAAAAAGTCCTGCGGTATTTCCGCGAGGTGTCGTTGTAAGCGCGTAGTTCTAGTTGTATTCATTGTATCGAGTCATACTGTAGCTTTATGGAAAGGTATTTTTGCGCGCTATAATATAGTGTTTTGTTTGGTTAAGTCGTTCGTGAGTTATAGTGTCGCAAATATGGAGCAAAATAAAGAGAAAATCCGACATATTTTACAGTACTAAAGTCTGCTTCATTTAATATTGGAACAAATTCTTTTGCTCATTGTGGCGTTCCTAGTGGACGGATTTGGAAACTTTTTTCACCCACGTGTCGGGAAATTCATTACCTTTCACCATGTATTTATGTCATAACACCAAACGATAGCATTTTGTAAACAACCGCCATGGAAGCCGAACGGAGAGATAAAATTGTGCACAGTTTTCTTGAAAATCCATTGTTGTCGGCATCTAAGCTAGCTAAACAGCTTAAAATGCCCAGAAATACCGTATGGCGTGTTATCAAGCAGTACAAGGAAACATTGACGACGGCTCGGAAGCCGCATTCGAAGCGTCGGAGTGGAACTGTCGACCGGAAACTGCGTGGGAAAGTCATCAAGGCCGTCAAGAGGAATCCCAATCTTTCAGACCGCGATTTGGCCAATAAGTTCCAGGCCGCTCACAGTACGGTGCGACGAATTCGTCTCCGGGAAGGAATAAGGGCATTCCGAGCCAGCAAACAGCCAAATCGGACGCTGAAGCAGAACAATGTGGCCAGAATCCGTGCTCGAAAGCTGTACGACCAAGTGCTGACCAAGTTCGACGGATGTATTCTGATGGACGATGAGACCTACGTGAAGGCGGACTTTGGGCAAATCCCAGGTCAAAAATTTTATTTGGCGACGGCTCGGGGGGATGTACCTGGAAAATTTAAGTTCGTGTTTGCGGATAAATTCGCCCGCAAGTACATGATTTGGCAGGGGATATGGAGTTGTGGACAGAAAACCAAAGTCTTTCTCACTGATAAGACAATGACATCAGAAGTCTACAAAAAAGAGTGCCTACAGAAACGGATTCTGCCGTTTATTCGTGCCCACGACCGTCCAGTAATGTTTTGGCCGGACCTCGCAAGCTGCCATTACAGTAAAACGGTTATGGAATGGTACGCAACGAACGGGGTCAGCGTAATACCGAAGGCCTTCAACCCCCCAAACTGCCCCCAGTTCCGGCCGATAGAGAAATACTGGGCAATCACGAAGCGGAGGCTTAAGGCAAAGGGAAAACTTGTTAGGAACATGACTCAAATGAAGAACTGGTGGAATCAAATGCGCCGCTTAATGTGCCGTATTACGGGAAAAGTACGAGAATTTCTTCGAAACAGCAATGAATAATTTTTTTAATTTTTTTTATGAAAGAGTAAAGAAAATGCTACATTTGTATGAAAAACAAATTATGAAATCGTTAATAAATGACTGAACTACACGCAATTGTTTGTGTTCCAATATTAAATGAAGCAGACTTTACTATGACAAAGGCAAAAATGCATCTCAAGCTGACAATAAAATTTGTGCAGTTTATGGACCCGATACAGTTTCCATTTCCACCGCACAACGATGGTTTCAACGTTTTCGTTCTGGTGTAGAGGTCGTCGAAGATGCGCCACGCTCCGGAAGACCTGTCGTCGAAAATTGCGACAAAATCGCTGAATTAGCCGAGAAAGACCGGCATAGTAGCAGCCGTAGCATCGGCCAAGAGCTGGGGATAAGTCATCAAACCGTTATTAACCATTTGAAGAAGCTTGGATACACAAAGAAGCTCGATGTATGGGTGCCACACACGTTGACGCAAAAAACATCTTTGACCGTATCGACGCATGTGAATCGCTGCTGAATCGCAACAAAATCGACCCGTTTCTGAAGCGGATGGTGACTGGCGATGAAAAGTGGGTCACTTACGACAACGTGAAGCGCAAACGGTCGTGGTCGAAGCCCGCTGATACGGCTCAGACGGTGGCCAAGCCCTCATTAACGGCCAGGAAGGATCTGCTGTGTGTTTGGTGGAATTCTCAAGGAATAATCTAAATATTATGAGCTGCTTCCCTATGGCCAAACGCTCAATTCGGACCTGTACTGCCAACAACTGGACCGCTTGAAGGTAGCACTCATGAAGAAGAGGCCATCTTTGATAAACAGAGGCCACATTGTCTTCCATCAGGATAACGCCAGGCCACACACTTCTTTGGTGACGCGCCAGAAGCTCCGGGAGCTCGGATGGGAGGTTCTTTTGCATCCGCCGTATAGTCCGGACCTTGCACCAAGTGACTACCACCTGTTTTTGTCCATGGCGAACGAGCTAGGTAGTCAGAAGTTAGCCACAAAAGAGGCCTGTGAAAATTGGCTATCCGAGTTTTTTGCCAATAAGGAAACGAGCTTCTATAACAGGGGTATTATGAAGTTGGCATCTCGTTGGGAACAAGTCATCGAACAAAACGGCGCATATTTGACTTAAAACAGATTATTGTAACTAATTTTATGAACAAATGAAAATTCAAAAAAAATACCGCAGGACTTTTTTGACTAATATTTCGACATGTGACAGTCCTACTGAAGTACAGGGTGTCTCAAAATTCATTAAATTCTTCAAACATAAGGTGCCTATTAATACGGTGTCAATAGTCAATAGTAATACTACCAAACAAGCAGGTGACCACATTGCCCCCCATGACCAATTTGCCCCCACTACCCCTACGTCGTGATATTGATTGATTTTCATATCAAATAATACACCATCTTTTTACTCGGCGCTTTACACATAGATGCCTCTAAAGTGCTTAAGGATGTCGTCGCGAATGCAATTGATGTTGGATAAGCTGAATATGACTAAAGTGTATAACGGCATGTCCAGCAGGTACCATCAGTCAGTTTTGAGATTCGTAGGACCACCCTTTGCCAACAAGTCATAGACAATACGACGATGAAGCTCGGATTTTTTTTATCCAGTTTTTACCACTGCTCAGGACCAAGAGCTGGTGAAGCATTTCCTGCAGCTGGAGAATCGATTCTACGGCATCACAACGCGAGATGTCAAGGAACTGACATTCGAGCTGGCTGAACGAAACAACATACCTCATCCATTCAACGAGAAGAAGCAAATGTCAGGCTAAATAGATTTTTAAAGCGCAATCCAACATTATCTTTCCGGAAACCGAAAAGATGGATTTTCAACCGACAAGGAAATTTAATGTAGACGAAACTTGCATTTGTACGGATATACCCAATGGGAGATAGATGGCGTTGTTTTTTTTTTGAAACCTTTACTATTCGTACTTTTCTTGCCCCTAAAATGAAAGGCCCTCGTGTCACGAAGAGAAAAAGTGCTGCAGAGAACACCGCCGAATTGACTTCGAACGACTACGTGGAAGGCTTGAAGAAGGCCAAAGTGTCAAAGGACATAAAAGGTATACAAAAAGAACGAAAAACGACTTTGACGAAAACTTAATGATCAAAGACATCACCTACGTCGGGGACATTCAGACTTCACGTGAACAGATTTTGAGAGTTTTTGGACCCACGTAGACAATCGTCCTTATAGATTCCGAAAATTTTATCATTTTTTCATGAATATTTTCTAAACTCTGCACGTGAAATATGGATGACCTCTACAGAAGTTTTTATGTAGTTTATGTACAACCCTAAAACATGTAGTACCTTAGACAACACAGTTCATGTTGTTTTTACTAGACTAAACTGTTTGAAAATAGTCTCGGTTCGTTTTACCCCGTCATGGTCCGTTTTGCACCTTCTTGACCCGGCAGCAAAATAAAAAGTAATTTTTTATCATTTCAAAAATTAATTAACAAAGCTAAAAAAGTGATAAAATCAAGAGCTACACATTTTTTAGTAGTATATTATTATATAATCAATGATATGCGGCACTACAAATACGGAAAATCCTAGACGACGTTTCACTGAAAATTTATTTCTTAGGGGGGCGGTCTCACCCCGTTTTCCCCTAGAACTAACAAGAGGCACAAAACTTTCTGTATGGTTACAGAAAGGCATGCTCTGACGATTTCCGGAGTTAGTTGGGTTTTTATTACCTTGTGTCACTTCCTTATAAGATTATTATGAGACTGTAGCATGGCCGATATTTTCTCGAATGTTTTCGTGATGTGGGATGTACTTATAAGGAATTTTTGGTGTATTAAATAAATGACGAATTTCATGCCAACACGACTGGTCATTGGCAGCGACATCTTAGATTGCAATGAAACGTGGTGGGTGTAAAGACATTGGTCATTTAAGCAACTTTGCATACTTCAAATTTTCGAAGAACAATTAGAATACCTTCTGAGAAGGGCCAACATTTTTCTATTTATTATTTACAAAAAGTTACAACTCTTAAAAATAATATCTACAAAATTCTGGCCAAAGGATGAAACGTAGCAAATTATTTAAATTTTCATAAAAAAGCACCATAACTTTATTGAAGAAAAATCACACTAAAAGAAACATTATCAAAAAAAAATTAAATTATTTTTTCTCAAAAGTGTTTTTATTTTAAACTTTAAAAAAAAAATGTGAATAGCCTTCACAATTTCGAACAAGTCTACCATACATCGAAAGATGGGCACTTTTACAGGATTTTTTTTTCTAACAACAACTTTTTCATGTTTTCTTCATAAAAATTTATTGACGGATTTCATGCCAACTCGTCTTAGTACCATCTCAGAAAGTTGTGTGAAATGTTGTGGATGTAGACACATGGGTCTTTTAAGCAATCTTGAATACTTGAAATATTCAATAAGAAATTAGAATGCTTTCTCATTTCTTTACTTTATTTCTCAAAAAAATATATGAATAGTCCTTACGATTTCCTACAAGACGTTCATACATCCGAAGATGGGCACTTTTACAGGGAAAAAGTTTTTCCAACTTTTTCATGTTTTCTTTATTCTAATCCTAATTTTGTTTAATGTCAAGATAGCGATAAAACATGTTTTGAAAAAAATTGAGATCTTATTAAAATATGAACTTTCGTTACAGACGTTAACTTTCTATCGTTTATAGTATGAAAACGCCTGAGAAAATAATGTTTTACTCGTAACAATTTCGTGTGTAAATTCTAGCGTTAGACTTGTTCTTGACATGCTTCTAAATAGAAAATAGATAGCAGAGCACGTAAATCGCGATAATTTATACATAAAAATGTAACGAGCATTAATAGTAATTTTTCAAAGAAAAACATGAAAAAGTTGTTGTTCGAAAAACTTTTTCCCTACAAAAGTGCCCATCTTCCGATGTATGAGGAACTTATTGGAAATTGTAAGGGCTATTCATATTTTTTTTCAAGATCTGAAAAAAACATGTTTACACGAAAAATTAATTTTAATTTTCAAAATTTTTTTTCGTTATCTTTTATGAGAACCTAAATAATTTCGTACATTTAATTCTTTAGCCAAACTTTTGTAATTTTGTAAAACTTTTGTAGATTTTTTGAAAAAAAGTAGAAAAAACGTACAAAATTTTAGTCAAAAGATAAAATATAGGAAATTATATGTATTTTTACTGAAAAATATCAAACAAATTTTTGAAAAAAAAAAATTAATTCGAAAAAAAAATATTTTGAAAATTTAAATTCATTTTTCTCGAAAACATATTACAATTTCCAATAAGTCGTCCATGACGATCGGCCTGGGTTCAATTCCAGCTGGCGTCGTTGGGATATTCTGAGGCGAAAAATCTCTGGTTACGTCTTCCTTCGGAGGGGAAGTAAAAGAAGTTGGCCCGGCTCATGAGTTGTTGAGTCTGATAGGTAGGAACAGGTGGAGTCGCCTCCCTGATGTCGGTGATTGGCACTAAAGTGGCGGAAAATAGGCCGACGAAAAAGAAGCGAAGATAAAAAAAAAAGTCGTCCATGCATCAAAAGATGGGCACTTTTACATGGAAAAAGTTTTTCGAACAAAAACTGTTTTAAAAATACTATTTAACATTTTTATGTATAAATTATCACGATTTACATGCACTGCAAACTTTTTTTTTATTTATAAACACGTTAAGAACATGTCAAACGCAAGAATTTACACACAAAAATGTGAAAAAAAATATTTTTTCATAGGTCATACAAAAATGTCCTCTAGTGCTCCCGTGGCCGAGTAGTTAGCGTCTCACATTATTATGCCTGGGGTTCGGGTTCGATTCCCGTTCTGGTCGGAGGATTTTTCGTCAAAGAAATTTCTTCCGACTTGCACTGTGGTCACGCGTCTTCTGGATCTTACCTCTCAGCAAGCATTCAAGGTGTGTTATTTGGCATAGAAATCTCAATCAAGTACTACTAAAATAAAAAAAACGCAAGTAATACCTACGTTGAGAAGGCCCAAAGTTCCACTGGGAACGTTAGTACCATCCAAGAAGTCAAAAATGTCCTGTATCCTAGGAACTATAAAAGACAGAAAGTTAATGTCTACGACAAAAGTTCATATTTCAATAAGATCTAGCAAATTATCTAATGCGCTATATCGCTATCTTGACATTAAACAATGTTAGAATTAGTAGTATTTTTTTCAAAGAAAACATGGAAAATTTGTTGTTAGAAAAACTTTTTGACTGTAAAAGTGCCCATCGACTTGTTGGACATTGTTAGGGCTATTCACACTTTTTTTTTAAAGAATTTTCAAAAAATACGGTTTTGAGAAAGAATAATTTCAATTTTTAAAATAAATTGTATTCAGCGTAATTCTTCTTCAAAATTTTTATGAAAATTCGAACAATTTCCTACATTTCTTCCTTTGACCAGTATTTTATAGATATTATAGTTTTTAAGTTATAATTTTTTGTAAAAACTTTTTAATTTTTTTTGGTTCTTTTCAAAAATTAGTCTATTTGTTTTTCGATTATTTAAAGTATGTAAAGTTGCTTAAATCACAATATCTTTACACCCGCAACGTCAACTAAAACAAAACATTTCGGAACTAAAGTGTAAGCAAACCTTATCCAGAGGGTTAAGATAAGATATTTATCCATCCAATTCAAATGAAACTCAACAGCGTAAGACAAAACAATCGATGACTTTATGCCATCTTTTTAAATTTAAAAATAAATTATAGAACAAAATAATAATTCATAAACTTGCAGCGTCTTTAAAGCAATTCTTTTCCGCGTCGGGACACATCACATTGAACATAACATTCTTATTCATCTTTCGTTCACAATCCTTAGAGCGGAAGTTGCGATTGTCTCCCCAGAATCCTCGCATCGCAAATATGCACCTTGTCAGGTGGGGATGGCGAGCAGATAAGCAGCGACGGTGCAGAGAGAAAGAAAAAATCCGACATGAATAATGAATTAATTTCAAACAATCGTTTTTACGATATTTCATTTTATTTACTTACGGTGAGACGCGGAAAAGCGCTAAGCGCAATTTAAATGCTGCAGCTTGTCCTCGAAATGTAAATATTTTTCATTTTCAGGTAGACCGCACAACGGACTAAACAAAAAAAAAAGGAAAGCGAATTTCAGCTCTTCGGAACAAGCCCCCTGCAGGAAAATTTGGCATATATTGTATTACAAATAAAATCACGTCATCGTCGGCAGAGTGAGAGTGAGGAAAGAGCCCTTCGCCAGCATCGTTAATCTTAAACACTCATTAAAACGAGTGTGCCGGTTGGAATATATGAATATATGAATAGAAGAGAATATCAAATAAAAATATCTTTATACATATTCCCACCCGGCGATTCGAGTGCGAGAGTTCCCTTCCCCTCCTAAACCCGGGATCACGAGTGTATCCTTGGCGGCTCGAGATCGGCAGTCAACAATGTGACTCGTTACTCGAGACTGCCGGGCGCTATTTTTTTTTCTCTTTTTCTCTATTTGTCTGGCGATGCCGTTGTCAAAGAAATCTTACACATTTCGATAACCATACGCGAGACGTTCCAAGAAGTGGAAGATCCCCCTTTCCCGCCGTGTTGGGTGACAAAGCATCGAACAGAGGAAACGCATACACGTATGATGAGTCAATGATTCGCAACCGAAACCGAAAAGCAACCCCTCCAGGGGACCGATATAAGAGCAGATTAAAAAAGGGATAAAGCAACAACGCAGCACAAACAAAAATCATCGGGGGGATATTTGCATATCAATATTTGCCAACGCGAACGTCTTCTTAGGAGAAGCATAAACCAGCTAACGGAAGTAAGACGGATGATTAAGGGATATTCCGGTACTTTCATGCCCGAACATACCAGCTGCAGCTGGTAATAATGCAGGGTGCTCATGTGTGATTCCAATGAATTCGGATCGATCGTTTAGGGATAATCTGAGCAGTTTCGCCAAGTCAACATATTAAATACTTAAAGCAGCAATGTAAGCTATTTATGGAATGCAATATACGGGGTAATGGAATATTGAGAAACAGCAACAATTCCCTTTCCAAGCGTGTTATCAAGGCAATGTCAGCTCTACACACATCTCGTACAAGTACAAAATCGAAATCTTATATTTCACGATGCTGGATGCTTTCTTAGCTTAATAACATCCTTTCGAGCACTTCACCATCTGGTTGAAAAAAAAAAAGATTATCATTATTAATTATCGCGATTTACATGTTATGCAAACACTTTTTTATTTAGTAACATGTCTAGAACATGTCAACGCGAGAATTTACACACAAAACTGTTATGAGTAATACATTATTTTTTCAGAAAATTCCACACAAAAATGCCATGTATACCAACAACTATAAAAGATAGAAAGTTAATGTCTGTGACAAAAGTTCATATTCCAATAGGATCCAAAACTTTATCGAATACACTATATCGATATCGTGACTTTGAACAAAATTAGGATTAGTAGTAATTTTTCAAAGAAAACATGAAAAAATTATTGTTAGAAAACCTTTTCTCTGTGAAAATAACCATCTTTCGATGTATGGTAGACTTGTTGAAAATTGAAAGGCCTATTCGTATAACTTTTACAGAATTTAAAAAAATACGGAAGATAAATGAATTTAAATCTTTGAAATATTTTTTTTCAGTGTAATTTTTCTTTGAAAAATTTTTAGTATTGTTTTCATGAAAATTTAAACGAGTTCCTTTACTTCATGCCACCATAATTTTTTTAAGGTACCATATTTTTAGAGCAATAAATTTTTGTTGAAAAGAAAAGGTTTTTTTTTATCTTTTTCCAAAAATAATTCTATGCAAAGTTGAAATCCGTCTATAGGTATAGTGGAGTAAGAATCGTGATTTTTGAAGATTTCAACTGAAGGATCGCCAGCAATTGTTCGAAATAGAAATTGGGTGTTAAATAACAAATTGCAGAGTAGTTAGAGAGCTTTAATTTGGTTGATACAAATAATCATGTTTATTATGCATTGAATATACAATGCGTTTAATGTTTCAATAGTTAGAGAAATATCAATGGTAAATATGTTTTGTTTCTCACTTAAGGTTTGTGTTATCAGAAGTTGGACTCGATTCGTTGCCTAGTTTCTACGGCCTTATGAAGGGTTAAGGGATTCCAAGTTGGTTCTCTGTCATGTTCCAGCCATGGGAAAAATTCTTGAACCGTTTGGTTTAGGAAATTTTTTTTTTATTTTCATCCCAGTTAGATATTTATTTAGGCTCATTATCATTTTTAGTTACAACAGAGCATTAATTAATCGTGAACATACAGGGAAACTTCGATATAACGTACCCTCGTTATAACGTACACATTTTCAAAATCAAAAGCAATATTTTTTCGAATATAGTGTTTCTGAAAGAACATTAAATTTTTTGTATTTTGATACTAAAGCTTGATTTGTACTTCTAACCAATCCCGAAGTACTACTGTTTTGTGATTCCAGATTCTAAATGAAGTTTGGCTTCGTCTTCTAGTTGATTTTATTCATTAACCTTACTCAAACACCAATACAATAAAATAATATAAGCTACATTTCTGAGTTCTTTATTATGCTTCGATATAACGTACAATTCGATACAACGTACAATTTCGAAAGTAAAATGTACGTTATATCGAAGTTACCCTGTATTACATATTTATCTTATGTATACATATGATAAATTACACAGTAACCATTTAGGCATTAGAGTATTCCATCTGCTTCATTGTTTAGTTAGAAGGGACAGCAGAAACGGCTGATATTATCATTGTTGTCTTATTAATAGCCCAACAGCCCGATGTTTCTTGTTGCAAGCAGCAGAGCTTGTGTGGATGGAGAGAGGCCAGGACTCCGACCGTGAATCGATCTCCATCACTGAAGATTGCTTCGTGGACGTAGTTATTTTATAATAACACGCAAAGATGTTCCATTGAGGGCCATGATTTTTGAACTCACAATCGATCACTTAGTAAGTGAACGCTCACCCAGTGTCGCTGCGAAGACCCCCTGAAGAATTTCCTTTGAATGTGATGGTTTTTTGAATGAGTACTACCATAACGTTTCAAAAATAAACAATATCAAATAAACATAACGGTAAAAATCCAAATTTGTGATGCTTTTTCAACAAACCTCGTATGGACGTTTTGTAGCCAAGTGTATTATCCTTCATGAAAAAATAATTGCGATTCACGAAATACCATTTTGGGAGAGGCGAGTTTCAGATGGTTTTTACGTTTTATTCGATGAAATGTTAGTCTTAGTATCAAAATTTATCTCAAATATTCTTATCTTATAAATTTGCATTGCCTACATATGTTGTCTAAAGACTAGGTCTAAAAACATTAAACAAAATAACGCTCAAAACAATCAAGCGACAAGGTAAAATTAAACATAATAGACAATGGTGAACGATTTAGATTTCGCCAAAGCAATAGAGGCTTCAGTTTTTAAAATGTGCTTTTCTCTGTTCGTTCGACAATGTTATAGTCCCAGTTATTTGAGACATCTTTGTAGAACAAGGTTTTTTTCTATTTCTTGAAATAACCAATATAGCGCCTTTTTTCTAAGTTGCGTTAAGATCACTATTAAAAAAACTTTTATATTTCAAATTCTATATACAAACTGATTTTTAGAACATACATACATTTTGTGATGCAAAACATGTCTATATCTCAACTTCACGTTATTGATATTTCTTCGCAAAAAATACGCTCTCTCAAATTGCTTGCCATTCTTCCTGGGCAAACATAAAAAATGTTTGTTGACGGAATTTGAAAGAACAAATTTCACTCCATATAATATGTGATTTTCGAAGATGTATTATTTTTTATATTTGAGTAAATTACAATTGAAATCATGAGTTTTTGGGTGAAACCCCATCAATAACTTTGAGCAGGATTAAGACATTGACAAATTCTGCATTGCAATAAATTGGTGTTGAGAAGTTCTAAAAGTCGTACGAAGACAATTTTGATGTAGGATTTTAAATATAAAAATTAGAGTAGAAACATCGTTTTGTTCATGGTTACCCTAATGCAATTTAGTTAAAAAACAACTTTGTGGCAGATATTTATTCTTTAGACAGAATCTGTCTTCGACAAAGTTGTTGCATATGATAGAGCGCTCATTTTTATATTATCAAAAATAGGGTGAACAAAATTGCCGATGAAATAAAAAATATTTCTTATCTTTATAGATAGTGATAAAAATAGTTGAACAATGTTGTAGTCCTAATTATTTTAAGCAACTTTGTAGAACAAAGCTTTTCTCTATCTTTTAATATAATCGAGTTGCATTAGGGTGAGCGGTTTTTTCTGCTCTAACTTTTATATTTCAAACTCTACATCAAAACTGTCTTCGTACGAATTCTAGAGATTATCAAGACTAACATTTTGTGATGCAGAACTTGTCAATATCTTAATCCAACTCAAAGTAATTGATGGCTTTTTACCCAAAAACTCATGATTTCAATTTTAATTTACTCAAACACGAAAAATAACATAGTTTTGAAAAATCTATGCTCTTTTAAATGCCGTCAATAAACTTTGTTTATATTTGCTCCAGAAAGAATGACACACAATTAAAGAGAGCGCATTTTTTGCAAAGAAATATCAATAACTTTGAGTGAAGTTGAGATATTAACAAGTTCTGCATCGCAAAACGTTTGTATCAGTAAGCTCTAAAAGTCTTTCTAAGACATTTTGTATGTAGAATTTGAAAAATAAAAGTTAGAGCAAAAAAACAGTTTTTTTTTCATGGTGACTCTTACCCAACTTAGAAACAAGGCGCTATATCGGTTCTTTCAAGAGATAGGAAAAAACTTTGTTTTACAAAGATGTCTGAAATAACCGGGACTACAATATTGTCGAACTATTTTTACCTCTATCTATAAAGATAGGAAAGTTATATGTTTTATTTCATCGGCAATCACGGTCACGCTATTTTCGATAACATAAAAATGAGCGCTCTATTATGTGTAACAACTTTGTCGAAGACAGTTTTTGTCTAGAGAATAACTGTCGAGCTCTAAAGGCTAATTTCCACTTAAATGCACCTCCTGGACCATTGTGCATTGGCCATTTTCATTTCTGAAACGATATTTTTATTTAAATCGATTTTGTTTTAAAACACTTTTTTCAGTGTAATACTTGAAATGGTTTTTTGAAAAGTTTCTTTATGAAAATTCAATCAATTTCATATAAAGCACTCATAGAACACTCTTTTGTAGGAGTTTTTGACGCCGTTTTTGTCCAGTGTTTCGTCCAGAGGGCAGTCAAGACAAATTTTGTAGGAATTAAACATTCAATATCTGATTAAATATTCAAAGATACTAATATCTAATAATAGCTAATATCTCTGTTTGTGGTGTGGTTTGGTGTGGCTTATATTTGTGGATATCCACAAAGTTTGAAAGGATTCTGAGAGGATGCTACCATAGACGAATGGGAGCCAAATCCATAGACGATTTGGCGCCAAATTCGTCGTAGAAGGAATTATCCTGAACATATGCGAGCAATGTAAAAATAAAAAAAAAGAAATATAAAAAAGGTCTCGCTTGGGATTACTACTCATTGCTTTCCACATAGCTAGGATTCGAAAAAAAATCATCTTGAACTGTTTTTTCAGTTCAATCTACACTCCACCGTGGCTTATGAGCTGCTGATAATTTCTACGTCAAAATATTTATTAAAGATTGGATCATGTCCCAAATGAAGATGACCCACTCTATTGTGGTACTAGAATAGCTAGCGTTTTACCGTAGCATATTCATCTTGCCTCTCTTATCATACGAATGACCGTAGATAGCCTTTTGTTCAGTAGATAGTGTTAGATCGTGGACACCCTATACAGGGTTTTCCAACTTTAAATTCCGAAAGTAAATTGAAATAAAACACATTTAGAATTCGAATTTTGATGAAACTTTTATTTCAAATTAAAGTTTGGTTTATGCCATTATGTGTGAAATACAACATCATTCAAATGTCCACCTAGGGCTTCCTCGCACACCTTGATCCGGAACAGGTAATTTTCGATGACTTTTCGGCACATATGGGGCGGTATCTCGTGCTCCCTTGGCCGAGTGGTTAGCGTCATAACTAACATGCCGGGTGTTCGGGTTCGATTCCCGTTCTGGTCGGGGAATTTTTCGTCAAAGAAATTTCCTCCGACTTGCACTGTGATCACGCGTATTCTAGAGCTTGCCACTCAAAATGCATTCAAGGCGTGTTATTTGGCATATAAATCTCAACTAAGTACTAATAAAAATGACGCAAGTACTACTACGTTGAGACGGCGAAGTTCCTCTAGGAACGTTAGTGCCATTGAAGAAGAAGAAGAAGGGGCGGTATCTCAGTCATAACTTCACAAATGTTGTCTTTCAAATGTTCAAGAGTTTGCGGAGAGTTGGCATAGACACGGTCTTTCGCATAACCCCACAAAAAAAAGTCTAGCGGGTTCAAATCGCATGATCTGGACGGCCAATTGGCATCACCAAAACGCGAAATTATGCGTCCCTCAAATTTCGTTCGCAATATGGCCATGTTCGGTCGTGTTGTGTGGCACGTGGCGCCGTCCTGCTGAAACCACATGACATCCGTATACATATCTTCAATTTGTGGCAACAAAAAATCGGTTAACATGCGGCCATAGCGCTCACCATTCACAGTTACCGTCTCGCCGTCCTCATTTTCAAAGAAATACGGCCCGATGACTCCACCAGACCATAATGCGCACCAAACAGTGACTTTTGGCGGATGCAATGGCCTCTCAACAATCACGTGTGGATTTTCTGAGCCCCATATACGGAAATTTTGGGTGTTCACATAGCCACCGAGCTCGAAATGTGCCACATCGTTGAAGAAAATTTGATGCGAAAATTCAGCATTTTGCTGCTGTTGTTCGTTCACCCAATCGACACATTCCATGGTCACCACGCTCTAATTTTTGTACCAGTTGGACTTTATATGGATGTAGTTGCAAATCCAAATGCAAAATTCGCCACAATGATGTGTTTGACAAGCCCAATTGCTGAGCACGCCGTGGAATCGAAACATTCGGGTCATCCTCCACACTGGCAGCAACAGCAGCAATATTTTCGGCCGAACGCACATTACGATGATGCACAGGTTTCACAATATCCGCTACGGATCCAGTTTGTTCGAATTTACGCACTACATTAGCGATTGTGTGCTCTGTAGGCCGTCCATGACGACCAAAATCCGTCCGTAATGTTCGAAAAACATTTGCCGGTTTTTCATCATTTTTATAGTATAATTTAACAAAATTAACACGTTGTGCGATGCTAAAACGATCCATTAGTAAAATGGCAGACAATCAACTAACGATATGAGGCTTTGGTTGACAGCTATGTCAAACGGTTGTCAGCGCAGGGCTGTATACTTTCGGAAGCCCGAAATGGAAAACCCTGTATATACAATACACAGAAGCCAGATCACTCTCAGTTGCAATTAAACAGTTATTCAAAAGCATTTACTCCTATACAAGTTATTGTATCGAAGATAGCCAATAAAACAGTTTCGTATCTTACACCGAGACCGGACCAAATAGTTCTTTTTTTCGTACAGTATTTATGTGTGTTTTGAGTGATTTTCTCTGACCAGGACAACATCCAATGCCTATTGCACTCAATATGCACGATCATCTGATTCATTTAACATTCGCTTCTTTCATGTTTCGAATTGGGGTTTACAATTCGTCAAGCATTTTTACCACGCAAGTTTGTTTCCCACACCCACACTTTTTAATAGTTTTACTATTCCTTCGAACGGTAGCCAGATAAGAAAAAAGTCTAATTTACATAAACGCGAGACACTATGCGAAGTATAAGCAGCTGGGAATGGGTAGCTGGAGGCTTTGCGCTTGCGTTGTTTCATGTGGATCAAAACCCGTGTGGGTTGAATCGGGTTAGATCCCCAAGAGCAGCGCACATTCATGCTATACGAGCCATTTCTGAAAACAACACACAAAAAATGATATATTGAGATGGCAATCGAGACAATCGAAAATCATTAACAAATGAGTATCTTATCTCGCGCCTTCAGCTCCCCGCCGGTACACAATGTATTCGAGCGAAGAATATGAAAAACCACTTCTTTCGAACACGTACCAACGGGCAGCATTCACATAAATCTGCTGCCGCGGCAATATGATGGATAACAGCAACACATCACACACCTTTTCCCACCCAGCCTTCGTCCCCACTAAACACACGCTTCAGTCTTAGTCCTGGGATGGCCCCAAATATACACGGGAAACCGATTCTTGTCATTGTTTGTGGTTTTTTGGTTACTCTTTCCAAAAGTGTTCAAACCGGCAGCTCCAGAAGTTATCAATGGACAGAAGCGGAGGCAACACGGCAACCGTAAACCAGATTATCCGTTTCTTTTTCGGCACTCCTCCCCATTCGATCCCGCGAGATTTGACGACGCTTTAAATCATGTATGCTAAAAAGCCGCAACCGCGACACTGCTTTTCTCTGTTAATTCTTCTTGTTTTCCGTTTCGAGTGACGAGTGGAACCTCCAAGATGAACACTCCATCGACAAAAGTTCTCCGTGGTGTGGGAAGGGGGAGGAAGTCAACGCGCGGCGCACGGGGAGACCTTAACATGACGCTCCAAGCTCACTCAGAGACCGAGAGGCGCAGCTAGAGATGATAAACACGGTCAGATAAGATCGAAAAGTGGAATTGATTGCAACGCGCGCGCTCAGACAGAAGCTGGATACCTTTCATGACGGCTTACACAGATGCTAATTTATTACGGCCGATTAGAAGGACGCGCACGCGGATCGGCCTTCGTTCGGTATCAGTCACGGATCAACACAGCGCGCAGCAACCGCGAGGAAGATTAGAAGGAGATTTTTACATAATGGTGTGGGAGCAGTGGGAGTTTTGCTCACTACGTGAGTTGTCGTTGGAAGTCATTTTTCATTCACACCTCTTCGGGGCGATCTATTTGGTTACGAGCGTTAACTGACCGTGTCACAATGTATCTATTTTTAGATGAATAGTTCTCTCGTCATAGATATGCAATTTCATTTTGATAGGCTAGACAGGGTGGAATAATACAAAATATCATTATAGTAATTTTTTTGCAGAATTAAGAGTCTAATTTTGATTCGGTTTGTTTTTTCGTTTTAAAAAATGCGTTAAATTCAGTTCAAAAGTGATGTTCCATGGGTTTGATATGCCACTCGAAACAAAAAGATTCCAAAAATAATAATAATATAAGAAATATAAAAAACTGTCTGAATAAAATGTTCCACAAAGTTCGTTGAATGTCAATGACTTACCTGGAAAAATGAAAAAAAAAACACTGTTAAGAAGCTTGCTCGAAAATTCAAATTAATAGTTGACTATACAGTCATTCCATGCCAAACCGATCTTCTCAAGTGTAATACTAGTTTAGCTAATTGGCTTTAATTTGATATATCGACCATTTTAGTAGTTCGAAAGTTATGAGTTTTCGAGAATGGGAAAAGAGGAAAAAATCGATATTTCGAACTATCGGTTAACTTTGAAAAACCACAACTGCAACACGAAATAGAACATATCTCTGATTATGAGATATTTTTTGTAAAAAATCCTCAGGTTTCTAGAAAAGAATATAAAAAACCATAGCGCCCTTTGTCCCGTAAGCATTGAAACCATAAAAAACAAATACAATCAATAACAACGGAAACAAAATTTGAATTTTTCGCGATTGATTTATTTTTATTTTTTTTTGTACTTACTAGAAGTATTTTCTAGAAGAGGTTAGTGTCTTCAATTTGGTATGTCGATCATCATAATCGGTCAAATAGTTCAAAAGTTATGAATTTTTGAAAAAAGTCATTTTAGGAAAAAAGTGAAAAAAAAACTTTTTTTTCTTTCTTTATCAAAGAGATGAACCACTCGGACAATCCGAAGCATATTAAAAATAGTTTTGAATTTCACTTAAAATTATTGAAAAACTTTTTCCCCTACCTAATGTATATGAATTTTTTCTTATTTCGAAAAAAAATTGGTTTCAAGATAATAGGGAGCAGAAGAGAACCTCATTTAATCTTTAACCGAGAAAACTATGGAAAACTTACACAATCAATAATTACAAGAACGAAAATCCAAATTTTTCGCAAATGTAATATAATAATTTTCTAAAACACACCTAACACCTAAGTTTCAATTAGATATGTCGATCATCTGAATCGGTTCAGTAGGGGTAGTGAGGGCAAATTGGTCATGGGGGTCACTTGCTTGTTTATTAGTATAACTATTGACTATAGATGCCGATGTATTTCTTACTACGTTTTTGTATGCAAGAAAAAATTTAAATTGAGACTTTAGGTGAATAGGCCAAGCTTATTTCATACATGTACCTACTATATCAAATATGATTTGAACAAATTTAGACGAAAAAACGCATAAATCTATCCCATTTAGCTTGATATGTGCGGGTGACCACTTTGCCTCCAATAAAAAAAAAGTTCGATTTTTCACCTTTTTTTTCTGATGATGTGTACTATTTTGAATTTTTATGGTAAAAGCCGTTTGCAATCTTGAAAAACAATGAGTTGAACTATAACATTCTTCAAGAAACGGGAATTGAATCGGTATGTGGGCGCTGGAAATGGGCATATTCCTTAGGGTGACCATTATGCCCCCACTTCCCCTAGTTCAAAAGTTATGAATTTTTGTGGTGGAAAAATGGAGGAAAAATTGTTTTTTTTTCGAACCATCGGTTAACTTTGAAAAATCATAACTCAAAAACGAAAAAAACGCCTCTCCGAATTATGAATATGTTATGTAAAAAACCTCAAATACCAATAAACAATATAAAAAAACTATAGCGCCCTGTAGTCCAAAGTCATGTAAACAGTAAAATACAAAAACAATCAATAACTACAAATACAAAATTCTAATTTTGTTTAACTTGTTTCGGAAAATATTACAAGTGAATCGTGTGAAGTGAATATTACATCTGAATCGATTTAGTAGTTCAAAAGTTATGACCACCCTAAAATGAAAATGGGGACCCTAAAAAAATAAAAAAAAACGTGTCTATTATTGCGATGAAGAACGAAACTACTACTGTATAGGCCAAATTATGAAACAATGGCTCAAAAAATAACATGTAATAATTTCAATCAAATTTTAACAAAGGGCCTGGCCGGGTTAGGGAGTGGAAAATGCCCCCAAACCAAATCATCAGCTGTATGGTAAATATCGTGTAGAATATTACATAAAAAATTTTGGCGGTTTTTTTGAACCCCTGTGTGGTTTAACATAGGATATATAGTGAAAAAAGTACTTTTTCATTTATTTCACGCCATTCTCAATAGCTTCGAAAATCTTGGCAGAAGTACCATATATTTGAGACCTTATATGGTACACCATAGGATCTATGGTGAAAAATGCATCTTTTCGTTTTTTCCGCGCCATTCTCAATAGCTTTGAGACAAAAATATTTAAAAAATACTGAAAGTACATCTTACTAAGAAGTATCGACCAATATTTTCAAACAATTAATTAATCAAAACAAAGAAAACTAAAAAATAAAATTAATTTTAATTTTAATTTAAAATTAAATCAATCTTTTTTTTTTTAAATTAAATCAATCTTTTTTTTTTTAAATTAAATCAATCTTTTTTTTTCAGTACTACTCTATTTTTTAGTCAAAGTTTTTCCTAGGTCTGTTTTAGGTATATGTGATCTTTTTCAGAGTTTTCGGAGTATTTTTCGCGGTACAAAAAAAATCATATATATTTTCAGTCATTTCGAAATTTTGAAAAAAAAATTTCTTCGAGACCCACTTTTGCTCTAATTTTTATTTAAATGCGTTCGTATGAGTTTTTTTTCCACATGTAGCGAAATTTTTTCATTAAGTTTTAAGAGGATTGCGCAAAAAAAAATTTGGCATTTGGGTATTTCTAATTTATGTTGAATTTAGAGGCCCAGTACAACTCTGATATTTATTTAAATTTTGTTTTTATATGTCTAAATTTTGTCGGTATATTTAGAGCATTGCGCTGTACAGAGATTTTTTTCTCGTATCATAAAATATAAGAGATTATGTTTACGAAAAAAAACGAAAGGGTGCATTTTTCACCATATAAGGACTCAAATATATGACACTACTGCCTAAAATATTTTATTTAGTACCCTATACAATATTTCCCATACAGCTAGTGATTTGATTTGGGGGCACTTTTTACTCGCTTACCCAGCCAGACCTTTAGGAAACATAAAAAAAATTGTACCGCGCAACACTGAAAAAAATCACAAATATCTAGAAAAGCCGTAGGAACTCATTTAAATATGAATTAGAGTGCTACTGAATCTCTAAATCCCATTTTTTTTTAAATTCAATATTTTTTTTAGTGGGGGAGAGGGAGGCAAGTTGGCGACGTTAAGCTTTGGCGAGCCCTGGATCTTGGAATTATTATTTTTTTTAATGTTGATGCTGATTCATATAGCCTGAAGTGTTTTCCATCATATTATCTATTGGGTGGGCAAAAAACTAAAAAAACTTGTCCACCCAAAAGCTTTGCGCAAAAAGCGTCAAATTCTCCACGTGGAGGCAAGATGGTGAATGCCTGGAGGCAATTTGGCGAATATGATAAAAATCAACAAAGTATAATAACAATTATTTATTTATCCTTGGTTGGAACAGTGGAAATGCCATTTTCATCAACACTGTGAATGTCACACGCAGGAAAACGATACTGAGCTCGTATATCTCCCAAAATTCGAAAAAATAAGTCACAATTTTCTTTATTGAACGCCATTAATCGAGCCGCTGAGGTATTTTCTGGCTTTCTCAAAAATAGCTTATGAGCCTTCATAAGCATTTCAACCCATGTCCATCCAGCGGATGTTCCTTTGAAAAGGTGCTCTAAGCCATTTTTAACCGCAAACGAATAGGCAATTCTTCGAAGCTGGATCTGAATGTGGCTTCAAAGCGGCCTTTATTGGACGACGTATCCTGAAATTGATACAGATTTAATATTTCTTGCATAAAGAACATGGAAACGCAAATGCTGAATTGAAAATCTAACCTCCATGTCTGGATATTTCGTCGATAGCGTCTCAAAGTTGGTTCTGACACGCCGAACTGTTTCGAAGCACCCAAAACAGACAAAGCTTCTTCTATGGCTTTCATAACATTCTCCAAACTGATGTCCGACCAATATTGGTCTCTTTTTCGCTTATAAGTTCTAACCATCTGCAATAAAAAACCAAAAATTAAAATAATGTTGCCGTTCGCCAACTAGCCCCCAAGCGACTTTTTCAATAGAAAAAATTTAGCTGAAAAAAAATCATGATTGAAACTCGCCGAAAACAAACAGATTACGTGCAATAGAGTACCTTTATCATGTATAAAATTATTTTGAAATTTTAACTTTTGTCATAAACGCAAAAACGGAAAACATATAACAAAATCACGATTTTTCTCATTTTTATTTTTTACTTTTTTTGTGATAACGTTTTCGGCAGCGTTACCGGGTACACAGTTTGGCCTTGTTATGATGCATCTTCAGTAAACAGTAGGTGGCGCTACCTTCATTACAACGGTACAAATTACCGATTCGTCATCTTGCCTTCCTCGCCAACTTGCCTCCCTCTCCTCTTTTTTTTTTGATATTTTTTCTTGATACACCGTAGTAAAATGCACATTCAGTATTTTATTTTTTCAAATTTTTATCTCGAAGCTTTTGAAGATGAAATAAACGGAAAAGTACGTTTTTTACTACACATAGGGGTTGAAAAAACCACCAAAATTTCTTATTTAATATCCTATACAATATTTGCCACACAGCTGGTGATTTGGTTTGGGGGCACTTTTTACCCCCTTACCCGGCCAGGCCCTTTATAATAGAATTTAAGTCTGTTAATCTGATAGAGATAGAGGCTAGATGTCGACTCTGTACCTTCGTCATCGTGAAAAATTATCTCTGGTTGCGTCTTTTAGTGGAATTGCAGCATCTCCTAAGTTTATATTCGGCATTCAGTATCTATTGTATATGTAATTCATAACAGTCTGAATTTTTTAGTCCGTAAAAATACCATCGCTAACTGGCAACGCAAATGGAACGAAGGTGAATTGGGCCGGTGGCTTCACTCGATTATCCCTAAGGTTAGCCTCAAACCATGGTTCAAAAGTCTGGACTTGAGTCGGGACTTTATTCGTTTATTGTCTATTCATCAACAGGCTGTGAAGGCCCCAATGATGTTACTTATATCTAAACATGAATGTTACACTACATAAGTTCGTCACATAATAAAACTAACATCGAAACTAAAAACCTATGGTAAATTAAACTAGTTCAGAAAAAAAAGAGCTAAACCTCCGGCGAAGAAGCGTTCGGGATAAATGGAAGTCGTACAACATGGTCACTCTGTTGAATAATCTTTGCAAACCACTAAATCCACCAAACATGCTGTAGTTCGTACGTTGTACGGGCAATCTTAGCATCGCATTATTCCGGAGAGCTCGAGGTCGGACGTTGATATTGATGTTCTCCAAGAGAACGGGACAGTCGATGCGTCCTTGCAAAACATCAGCTATGAACAGAGCACTGGCTGTATCTCTACGGACCGATAAAAGTTCCAGGTTAATCAACTGATAACGACTCTCGTAACTCGGTAATCGGAAGGGGTCCGTCCACGGCAATCTGCGGAGTGCATATCTCACGAACCTTCGTTGAACAGACTCAACTCTTTCGACGCCATTGTTGTAGTGAGGAGTCCAAACTGCAGAACCATACTCTAAAACAGAGCGAGATAGAGAGCAGTAGAGAGATTTGAGGCAGTAGATGTCAGTGAAATTTTTGGCAATTCTGAAGATGAATCCTAGAGTTCTGGTCGCTTTATTGACAATGAACGAGATGTGCGGTTTGAACGAGAGTTGCGTGTCCAATATTACCCCTAGGTCTTTGACTTCACTAACGCGCTCGATTTCTGAGTCACGCAAGACATACGTATACAATATGTTCTTTCTCGTGCGCGAGAACGAGATGACGGAGCATTTAGCGGGGTTTACATCCATGCGGTTGAGCATACACCAATCGGCGAAAGCATCCAACTGTCTCTGAAGGAAGTGACAATCTTCAATTGAGCAGACCCGAAGGTAAATTTTCAGATCATCTGCGTATGACAGTCGTGGTCCTTCAATCACCAAATTTACGTCGTTAAAATAGATCAAAAAAATCAGCGGACCCAGATGACTACCTTGTGGTATGCCAGAAGTAGCAGCAAAGAGAGGAGAGAGGATTGACAGTCGCCAATAACGACGGCTAGTCGGCGGCCAGTGAGGTATGATTGGAACCATTGCAGAAGGTTGCCGTTAATCCCAAGCCTGTCGAGTTTGGCAACAGCTATACGGTGGTTCAATTTATCAAAGGCCGCAGTCAAATTTGTATAAATGGCGTCCGTTTGAGCGTATTGTAACATAGAATTGGTAATGTAGGAGGTGAGACACAGTAAATTTGTGGTGGTGGAGCGACCCGTCGTGAATCCGTGCTGGTCAGTGCTAATGTACGGCTTGCTGAGAGCGTTGAGCGGTTCCATAATAACGAGTTCAAACAATTTAGCCAAAGCGCAAAGCGAAGTAATGCCACGATAATTATTGACGTCCCGTCTATTTCCTTTCTTATGGACTGGGAACATATGCGATAGTTTCCAACAGGTCGGAAAAACGCCAGTAGACACGGAAAGCTGGAATATTTGGAGCAGCGGGGTCAACAAGTCATTCATGTGCGTTTTGAGAAAATTCTTTATTCGCACCTTCTCCCGACTCATGTCCAATCACTGTTCGTTAGACGCGCTACTCTTTCGTTTCAATCTGGCCGGCAGCAATATCTGCGTTTGTGGCCAAGGTTACCACGACATCGAACACGTTGTTTGGTCGTGTGAGGTGTATCTTGTTGCCAGATCGAATTTAGAGAACTCCCTTCGGGCTAGAGGAAGGCAGCCCAATGTGCCAGTGAGAGATGTGTTGGCTCGGTCCTTGATTACATGTCCCAAATATATGTTTTCCTTAAATCTATCGATGTTCGTGTGTGATTATCCTTATATCCTTATACCCTCCATTTCTTCCTTTGTGAGTAATTGGTCCGCTTGCTATAAATAGGAGAATGAAATGTAAATTTACAATAGATGTACGAATAGATTTAAGAATTGAGTGTGTGTGATTATCAACATTGTAATAATTTCCTTATACCCCATCCTTTTCCTGAGAAAAATATGTCACCCTTCTAATCTCGAGTCCACCGCGAGTAATCGGTTTCCCACATTACTAATCATAGATTTAAGAAAATTGTTCATATATATAGTTTTAAAAATATATTTAAGATTTCGGCTCCTTTAAACTTATGTAACTGAGCCTGTAAAAATAAACGAATTTATAAAAAAAAAGAAACAGTCTTAATTTGTATTTAATTCTAAGTTCAATTCGCTTTTTGTCCATTCTTTGCTTTTTATCTATTGAGAAAATACACGCTATACATGGTATTTATGTTTCAGGTGCAATCGTGTGATAACCTGCAAAATTGAACTGAGCTGAAGAGCTGTTCCAAATGTTCCGCTCATTTATATGAGCAACGACAGATTTCTTAAAAGGGCGTATTCGTAATCTTTGATCTATCTTTCATAAAATCGTAACTCAAAATCCATATGCCTGATCTTTGACAAAGTTGTTAAAAATAACATTTTAAATACACTGTTAAAAAATCTTACATTTTAAATACACACTCAAAAATCCTTTTAATATTAACCCTCTACAGCCCAATCCCGCCTTTAGACGGGCTTCACGGATTTTCTTTTCAAATTATTCAGAAATTATTTTCAATGTCCACCTCCACTAGAACGTCTTTAGAATATTTTCATTTATCACACATACACATTGGTTTTATGCTGGCAGCTTTCTGCTAGGAGTTGAAAGTCGGAAATTCGAGATAAAAGTGGAATGGGTTTTTTGAGACAAACAAAAAATTTGGGTCTTAGAGAGTTAAAAACTTTTATACCTCAAAATAACCCCCACCCCACCTTCGAGATTTTTTGTATATTTTAATTAGAAATCCCTGCCAATTTAACAAAGTCTGACGTATAGTGGTGCCGTGGTACTCTCATCAAAATGAAGAATTTTTCTTTTTGATTTTTGAAATAACAGAAAAAATGGAATCTACACGCGATTTTACAGGAAAAACGAAAACGTTTTATCCTACGACTAACCGTTTTCGAGATATAACCAATTTGATACAGTTAAAATCATGTTCGTGAAATATTAGAAAATGTATACTGCTGCTAGACATTTCGACTAAACGCATGCAATCGTGAGATATAAACAACTACATAGAAATGAATTGGTGTGGTTACATTGCTTCCCTCTTGCTTCGTTCGAATTCGCAGCCTCTATTCGCGACATAAAAGGTACGGTGTCGCCGTCTAGCGGATTTTATGGATGTATGAGGAAAGAGTAAACAAACCGTGTGTTTTTCAACTGGAATTTGAGTGCCATTTTTTTCTCGTATTCTTCTGTAGTTTATAAGAAAACGAATACATAGTAATAGAGTGGAACTTAGTAAAGCAGTTTTCACTTCAAGAACTAAGTGTACTCTCTTTTAGATAAGCATTTTTAAAGGCAGTTATAAATTTTCAAAATTTGAATGAAAATTATTTTTAAATGCCATTCGCATGCTTAGATCACATAGTTCTGACCCTTATATGGTAATTACTAAGAGAGTCCTAAGAGTTGTATATTTTCATCAGAACGTATGCAAAATGAACCTGAAAAGTTGCACGAATTACCCAGACAATATGGAAATTGATTACTTCAGTGATCAGGATATGAGCATAACGCTAAACCCAACAGTCGCACAGTTTGTATTGTTCCTGATTGTAGACAGAGATATCAGCCAGGAATATCCTTTCATAATTTTCCATCGAAAACGGATAGAACCCGGTACACGGAACGTATTCAACGGCTTAGGATTAAGAAGTATGGGAGTATGCAGTCTCCATTTCAGCGCCTTTATACCACCAAGTAAGTAAATTATCATACAAGTTCAACAGGTTGAGCCACAATTTTTTTTCTAGGAACCAAACGTTTGACTAATCGGTTGATGCTTCGGCCAACAGCAGTTCCTCATCTGAATCTATCTCAGGCTCTAATCAGTGATAACAAGAAAAAACTGATGAAGGATCGCGATGAACGCGCTGCGAATCTAACGCTCAAGCGTCAACATCAACCGACGATGGAACTTTCTGACCTTCCCCATGATGGCGGAGTTGTCGATTTTGCTGAGAATCCATTGTGGAAACCGGGATTCAAGTGGATACGACCGATTTGGATAATCTCAAAGTAAAACGAACTTCTACGATCTCCTTTGAAAATGATGACGATCTTTTGGCATGGACAGGCTTGAAAACAAGGGCAATGCTGGAGTCCATTGTGAAAGCAGTGACTCTCTTGAAGCAATATCGTAGCAGGCATCAATCGTCAGTGAAATTGAAAGAGGAAGTATTGATAGTTTTCATCAAACTGAAAACTAATCTATCCTTTCGGTGTATATCTGTGATATTCCGGTTACATTGGATTGCACCGAAATCCCAATCATGAAACCTAAATGCCTTCATTGTAGAATCAACTCGTACTCTAGCTACAAAACTCGTGAAACTGCAAAGTATTTGGTTGCTGTAACACCCGGAGGAAGCATTTCTTTCATTAGTGCCGGATATAGAAGGAAAACTTCTGACAAACAAATTGTCGTAGAAGAGAAGATTCTGGATAAATTCGAGCCTGGTCAAGCAGTTATGACAGATAAAAGTTCCATAATTGGGGACGAATGCAAGGAAAAAAAAACATCAAGTTGGTTAGACCACCGTTCTTGAATGCTCCTCAGAAACAGTTTAGCAAAATGGATGCAACTCTGATCGTTTCAATAGCAGTTGAAAATAAACGTTGGAATAAACATCTTTAAGATTGTTTAACATATCTAGTACATAATCCTTATCATAATCAATAGTTATTATATAAGTTTCATCTTCGATTTCAGAATAAATCACCAGATCTGCCGCTGTATTGAAGTATAAACATACTTGACCTCACTTGAGCAAAATACTGGTGATCTTTTCTGTTATTTTAGCATGCATTCTTCCCAGCAAGAGAGCACTTAATTTCAATTATTTTGCGTTCCTGTATAATAATTGCGTCTGGAAAGCATCCGATCCAAGGTACTTGTGGAGGTACAACCAGTCCACATCGAGTGACAGTTTTCCCAACCATGTTTTCATAAGCACTTAGTGCCCTAACTTCACATTCTCGTCCATGCTCTTAAGCTTAAGAACGTACACAAACATTCCTCTAGAGGTCCGGTGTAATATTTATAACACAAATCGACATCCATATCAAGAACGATCTCTAAATGTGTTTTCAATTCTGCTGCGTCATTGTCTTCATATGATATAAGGGAGTATAGAGAGTCCGAGGAAAGTTTCCGTTTAATAGATTCCTGCGTCAAGAAATAGTCGACATTTTCCGCATTTATTCTAGACTCGCTAGACTCCTTCGTTGCACTATTTATAGAAAACACGTGAATCTTTCACATAGAATACTCGTTTGATGTAGAGAATTTGATTTTCATTCATAATTTTGTTCCTGAAAATTTGTTTATTTTCACTGCCGCGGAGATAGCGCTATTTTATGAAGCAAAAAAAAAGATGTTTCTACCGTTACCAATTCATCTATTTTAACCTGATTAGGTTTGCACAAAATTATCCTTTCGTTTGATACATACCATTATGAAACATAAGTTTGTTACTCGTGTAAATTTGCTCGGTAAAATCCACCATTTTTTGCTTTGTGTTTTGTTTATCTTTGCTTCATATAAACTGGCTGTCAAACTCAGCTTCGAAGTCCCGAATCGAACAAAATTCTTTGTTTCTCTTCGTCAGTTATCGTACAATGACATTTTCGTGTGTACTCCGAGCCAATGTCACCTCTGCCTAAGGTTCCGACTTCGTATAGAAATTTCACTAACATTATTTTGTTTATATCTCGAGAACGGTTAGTCCTAGGATAAAACGGTATGTATAGTTTTTCATGTACAATCGCATGTGAATTCCATTTTTTATGTTACTTTTCTTAAATGGTTACGATTCCACAAGCCATTGAAATTTGAAAAAAATGTAAAAAATCATATCTCCATTTTGGTGAAAGTACCACGGTTTTGATTTGCTAAATGGTTCATTCATTTTCCAACAGCTTTGTCAAACATCATATTTTAATTAGAAATATGGATTTTGAGTTACGATTTTTTGAAAGAACGATAAATGCTTTCGAAAACGCCCTTTTAAAAAATGTGTTGTAATCAAAATTGATCATTTGATAATGAAAATTGTGATTTTGGGTAGCTTCCATCATTTGTACCAAATTTAAACAAAATCTAAGAGGATCGCGTCAAAATTTGCTGTTTTTGCATGGAATTGCTCCTTAGATAAATTGATGCCTGACGGTAGCTACGGTTGTTTTTGCGATGGTATGGGTGTATTTATATTGTGCTGCTTTACTTGCTCCTATTAGACGGCGAAACTTCACAATTATTCAAAAGTTTGTTTAGAAAATATTTAATTTTCTTTTTTTAGGATGGATGCGTAGAAATATTTCATATCAATTGATGCAAATATCTTCGCGATCTATCAAGAAATGGTCGAGTTTCAAGGGTTCGAGATGTTGCATTATTTCTTACATGCTCAGGAATTAGACTTCTATATTTACTCTCCATATCTTCCGGTTAGACCAAGTCCTGCGACAAATATCATAATGGGTACGAGAGCGGATGAATTCTCGGTGAATTGTTATTTATAACGATAGAGCTTTTTTAGGGGTTTCTTAGTTCACTTATCACAGCAATACGCCGCCAACCTGACAGCACTGCTACAATTGCCAGCTCTGCTTTTTGCCTCCATTCGAATTCGCTGTGGTCCCAATTATCCGCTCGGAAGATACCATCTGGACGATCATCGGATCATGAAATGATGTGTTCTGTCCGATCTTTCATTCCCAGATTCTCTCCAGTCTACCCGGGCCGTGTTCTGTCAGCCGGTGAGATAAATTCGTGCAACATAATCAACGTTTCGGAGGGGCCTCAAACAGCACTTCGCGATTGCATACATGCAACGATTCTTCTGGCTGGCCCGAAAGCTGTGGCAATACCTTTTGGCACGAATGAAATTATTGCGATGTCATTTGCCTCTGCATACACGTGAGATAGATTCTTTTTCTGCCCCCAAGGAGGGCTCACCATCAGGAACAGTCTTACAATCGTCCCTCTTCAAAGTGGAATTATACATGTTTCGCTGGCAGAGAACCTCATCCCAATCCACTTCAGAGTGAATTAATTCAGTTTTTGTTTCTGCTCCAGTTCATCAATCGAACGGAAAAGAAGACGAAGCCAAAGCGCATAATACTGTTTATAACATGTGAAAATGCATTCAGCTGTCCGATCGAAACATATTTATTTTCATCTCTTGCATGGTCCTTTGAAGTCCGGATTGTTATTATTAGCCGGGTTGATTGTTTTTGCTCACATCGAGTAATTGTTTTTATTGCCTCGACAGTCATTGTTCCCCGGCATGATTTGTTCACTTCGAATGTCGAAACATGTTGTGTTTAAGGGCTAAAATTATTTCCAGAGATTTATTGGATTGGGTCGCTCCTTCATATAAATTTTATCTCGTCTTGGAATGAACTTAGTGGATCGCATCCTGGCAACCCTGTCAATGGTGCTTTCGCTTTTTGTTGACTCTTCCGCTTATCCCATCAGAGGAGAAGTTTGTCCGTAGAATCGCAGCCACACATCCCGTTTACAGAAGAACTTTCCGCGGCGAAGAGCGGTGGAAGCGAAATCGTTTTAAACTGTTGATTAAAAAACACATCAGATTTGCGCTTTCAGCCGAGGACTTCTGTTCCCATCAGATCAAAAGATGTAGGTATATGTTTTTATCGCATCCAATGTTCCACCGATTCTCCTCGGCTCAATCTGGAGCGTTCGCGTGAATTGGGAAGGCACTGATTGAAGTTAATCTGCCGATATGAGCGGAGGGGAAAAACCGAATGACTTCACTTGCAATAAATAACAGAAATACACATTATCTCGGTGGCGAAAATTAAAGCGCAGTGACCACTAATGCACCGATGCACTGTTTTCCCTCGCCTTTTAATACAAACACCGTATATAGGTTTTTTTCGGAAAGTCGAAGACGATCTCAACCCGCTTTTGTCACACACTGTTTTACGGATGGAAGTTTTCATAAAACCAAACAATGTATCCCTCCCTTTCATCTCTCCGCACTGACAATTCCTTACAATTCATTCGATCATTATTTTTAGCACCTAGAAAAACACCAACGCCAACACACCTGAAGCACCCTGCTATTGTTGATGTTATGATTGGGTGTTGCAATCCATTTCCGTTTCGCTGTTCCATTGTTCGCTAATTTTTCGGACCCTGGCAAAATCAGCAAGGGATCGATTTTGGGTCGTTTCTCCTGTTTTGCGACACATTGCCGGAATCTTTTGTTTGGGCTTACGACTGCGACTGAATATGTCACCGTTGTTACGCAGGTAGTTTCCGAGCCCGTGGGAAAGTGTTTGCTCCCACATATGTGACTTGTGGGTTGATCAGGAAGGCGAAAAATAAATTGCTTCGATTTTTTTGTTGACTAGAATATTTTTTTTTGAATTGATCTCACATTATCGTAGTTGACGTTGTGAGTGAAGTAGATTGAAAATGTGTCACATCTTTTGCGAAAAAATGACGCAAAATTCTGAAACCAATTCATGCTAGCTGGCGGATATGTTTATGTTGAATTGGTAAGAGGACATATCCTCAAACAGCATTCCGAAGCGAAACACCGGAGAATTACAGTATTACTTTTTTAATTATTATTTTTTAATGTTAACATGTTTTCAGTCTTTGTTAAATATTCCTATGCGACAAGACTACATCTATGCGACTAGAAACCATTTTTTAAGTTTTTTTGTAACATTATTTGAATCAGTACGGTAATTAAAAAATTAAGAATTTTTGTTTTTTTTTTCGTCGGTTAACTTTGAAAAGTCATAACACAAAAAAGAAAACGCGAGTTTAGATATGTTATTAAAAAAACCTCAGCTTTGAAGAAAAAAAAATACATAAAACAATAGCGCCCTTTGTGTAAACAGTAAAAAAAAATACAATCATTCAAAAAATCTTACGAAAATTACGAAATTACGAAACAAAATCTGATTTTTTGCAAGTGTTATATTTTTACAAGAAAGACTAGTTAATTGGCTTTAATTTGATATGTCTATCATTTGAATCAGACCAACAGTTCAAAAGGTATGCAAAGTCATTTCTGAAAAAAAGGGGAAAAAGCTGATTTTTCGGACCACCCTAAAATGAAAATGGACATCCTAACGAAAAAATAAAAAAAACTACGGATCTAATATTTTGCGATAAAGAACAAAATTACTGCTTTCACACGAAAGTCTGGAAACCACTATATCAGTATGACATGGAAATATATGTATATTTGCACCAAAAACTCAACATTCCTCCTCCTCGTAACATATAGTTTCACCATAATGATGTATTTGGAAAAGTTGTTGTAAATTATAAGCAAATTCATAAAATTTCATGAACAGGTACAACACGACAAACATATTAAAAGAGCCTATCTATATACAGTAACCGGTCCTGGTTTGACTGGTCTGCTTTTTAACTGGGTGAACTTTAACTGGTCCTTGGAACAGTTAATAAGCAGAGTTTAGTAAACAATCGACGCCAAATTAAATGGAAGATTTGCTATCCGAATGTAATTTGAAATGTTATGAAAATTGATATTATTTTCGCATGACAAAAACATTGATTAAATTACAGAAAAATTATTTTCTTCAAATTATATTTCATACCTGTTGTCGCAATCAATGCGAAGCATCCATTGGAAACCTTTTGTTTATCCAATTTCATGATAAACAATTCAAACAATTCATCAAACAATCAAACAATCAAACAATTCATTGAAATTTCCCTCGATTTTATTTGACGTTTTACATGCCGGACCAGTTAAAGCGCGAATGCCGATAACTGGTCTTCCCTTTTCGCCCAGTTAGCGAATGTTTACTGTATATAAAAATGGGTTTCTGTCTGTCTGTCTGATTCTTATGGACTCGGAAACTACTGAACCGATCGACATGAAAATTGGTATGTAGGGGTTTTTGGGGCCGGGGAAGATTTTCATGATAGTTTGAGACCCCTCCCTCCTCTCTAAGGAGAGGCTGCCATACAAATGAAACACAAATTGAAACACAAATTTCTGCATTACTCGAGATTAATCAAACAAACGAAACCAAATTTGGCATGCGAAGGTTTTAGGGGACACAAAACGTTACTATGGCGAATAGACACTCCTCCCGTCTCTCTGAGGGGGGAGGCGGGCTGCCATACAAATGAAGTATACATTTCCGCATAATTCATGAACTGATCAAGCAAACGGAACTAAATTTGGCATGTGGAGGTTTTATTGGGAAGAAACATATCTAAGGTGGTTCAACACTCCTCCCCCCTCTCTGAGGGGGTCTTCCAAAATGGAACCCAAATTTCCGGATAACTCGAAAACTAATCAAGCAAACGAAACCAAATTTGGCATGTGGAGGTTTAAGACATTTCTCCCCCTCGCTCTTAGGCCATCTACACACTAGGCAACCTAAGTTGGAAAGCAACTTAACGAATCTGTCAAAAAAGTTGAGAACATGTGTAATCAAATGGGAGCATACACACTAGGCAACTGGCAACTTTGGTCGGACCAACTTTTTAGATTCAACTCAGCATGTCGAGTCGCGCGCGATTTGTGTCGGCAACCTTTTCGTTCAATTGCTGTTGACATTTCAATTTCTGCGTTCATTGAATTTCAATATCTGTCAGTGGTTATGCAAAACAGTGTTTACAATATTGGCGCATCTGTTTCTATGAACGAACGAGATGTAAGTATTTTGCTACTTTGGTTTAGTTTATATATAATATATATTCGTTTGACGTTAGGAAATGCCATCAATATGCAGGTTCGCTTGATATACCGTCCGGGAAGAGTGCTGAATTGGTCAAGGATGCGTATAATATTGGAGATTGAGCAAGAAGCACAGAATCCGCTGGATGTGTTTTTTCCAAGTTAACAGCAATTGTTGCTGTCTGTTGTTATCAGCGAGCCGAAATAAGTATGTTAGGTAAATATGTCACCTTTAGCTTGATGCCATCGGTTATAATAATGATTCAACAAATACCAACAGATAGCCTAAGATTGGATAATTCTGGTCAGATTTCCCGGGAAACCGTTATCATCCCTGATTCTCGATTGTACCATGTGCGAAGGTGCGGTCTGCGAATATGTGACCCCTGGGAGAATTTTTCATATTTAGCGTTAGTGTATACATAAATCATTCTTTAGAAGAATTGTTGAAAATTTTTCTGTTTTATTTATATAATTCTTTTCGGCTGTATTCTTATTTCAATGATTTTTTTATGTTTGTAAACATTGTTTGCTGGTTTGTGGTATTACTCCAACGAAAAATAAATATATACATCCATTTTTTAGAAATATTTAGAATTTAGAAAAAAAGCAGAACCCAAAAGAAATTCTGAAATCTATTGTACACACGAAGGAATATTAACACAACGGTACATTTTTTAAATAAAAATGGTATTATTGTTTGATATATGAGATGAAACACCTTCGAAAAAAGTACATCCAGGAATGCCAGATAAGCAGATTTTTTTTCTGCTATAGTGTAAATTGTATTTCAAATGTGCCCTTTTGATTCTATTGCAGTTTTAAGAAGCCGCGTATGCATTCAATTTGATTCGATGATTTGTGAAATTAAGTTTTTATTTATTTTTTCTTTGCCTGGTGTCAAGAAAAATCCCAAGTAAAGTAGTTTTTTTCAAACCAATTTTTCATAATTTGCTCTCCGTATGATTTATTTGGCAGTTAAATAAATGGCATCTCTGCCAGCGATTAGGCAGTTTATGATGACGGATAAAAACTTAACGAATTCATCGCGTTCGAGTTGTCTCAATGTGCAGAGCTGAGCTGGCGATGCGATTGACATCGCCAACATAGATCGGGTTGCTGTTGCCTAATGTGTAGACGGCCTTAGGGTGGGCTGTCATACAAATGAAAAACAAATTTTTGCATAACTCGAAAACTAATCAAGCAAATGGAGCCAAATTTAGAATTTGAAGATTTAAGGGGGCACGAAACGTTTCTATGGTGAGTAGACACTCCTCCCCCCTCTCTAAGGGGAGAAGAGGGAAGGGGTTATGTCTGAAAATAATCTGATATTATAATGATGAGTTTTGGTAGAAGTACTAGGAATTTTTTAGTAAAAGGTAAATTCAACGGGGTCGATTAGAAGATCAATCAATGAACAGTTCTGCGATTGGACTCATGAAATTGCGCTTAGTAAGAAAACATGAATGTTTGAAGGTATTGATAACGAGAACAAAATTTTGGCGAGACGAAGTTTGCCGGGTCAGCTAGTATTAGAAAAAAAAGTTTGAAAAACGAACCTTCAACAAAATCAATATCCCTGTAGAAGGTGAACAGAATGTTTGTTATTTGGTGAATTATTCCAAGGAAATGTGCGAATTGGTTAGAAGTGGAAGAACTTTTATACGTATTGTACATTGAAGAGTGGTTTAAAAAAAAACAAATCAAATCATTTCGCCCCAATTATAACACTGATACGTACAACAACAGTTGTCGAATCCATACTGATCGAGAACATAGCATTAGATTTCCTAGCAGTCGTCGATCCCAGGTAATAATGGGCACGGTTGTGTATTCTATTCCCAATATCGTAAACAATCGCACCAAAGACATAAATTAACGACAAGAGTGAAAAGGATTTTCGAGCATGACAGTCCGAAATAGTGCCCTGGCTGCTTCATGAGAGGGTGGGAAATGTTTCACAATTTTTGTTTTTTTTTGTTCGTCCAACGGCTTGAACTCTTGACAATGCTTTTAATTACAGCAACTAACGATTTGTTTTGTTTTGTTTCCAGTCATAATCAACCTCGATACGAATTTTAAACACGATTCATTATAATAGAAAAAGAAGGAACCGGTATGCAGCGAAAGGACACGGATATCGTTTCCACTCCCGGTTTCCAATCGAACATGATTAGCGATAAACACAGCAACTGTTATCGCCCATCGTTTGCTCGCTGCCGGTATTATTATCGTTTCGCTTTAATTCACTGTCACCGATGATATGTTCACCAATATGTTTGCCATCGAATCAGTCAACCCCCGTGCCCAAAACACAAAAAAAATGTATTTATCTAGCGTTATTATCGTTCGTCACCGCGCGGTTTATTTTTCCCATCGGTTCACCTCTATCAGTCGGTTCGATTATCATAATATCGTCTCACTTACCTGAAATTCTGCTGCTGGAAGGAAGGAACAGAAAATAATAATAATAAAGAAACACAACAACAACCACAATCCTGGTTCCGCCGGGGGTGGGTTCGATCGAAATAAACGCTAATTCGACTTACCTATTCTCGAAGCCATTTCCTGCACGATCTGAAAGAAGCAGAAGCAAACACGTTACGTTAAAACTCTAATAAAAATTGATTTTACTAGCCCACCCCGACATACACACACAAACATACAAACTATGCTATCGGAGTGCCTTCTTCGCTGGAAAAGCTATGAAAGCTCATGAAAGGTGAAGCGGTAATCGATAACATTGTTCCAAAAGTTATACACACAAGCTATTAGTCGCAACAGCGAATAACAAGTCATTAGCATCCGGCTCACTTTTTGGGCCAACAGTTATTGGGACCATTATTTGGGTAATAAATGGTTTTTTAAACAGCTTGTTTGAGGTGAATGATGGACCTTCAGCTCACATATTGGTAATTTGGCGATCACGAGGTAAAATTCGTGCCGATTATTGATCTCGCCGTTCAATTCTCACACCGTGAGTTTCGTGGCACGCATCCTTGTCCTCCGTCGCACGCACATGAGCCATGCGTGTTCCAGCTGTGTTCCTTTTCGCTCGAAGTCGAACAAAAATACGCAACCCCTCGTTCTCAATTCCCCCACATGTCAGCCACAACTGTCAGCCAGTCACTCAGCTGTTGGTGCGCGAGATAAACGATTCCACCGACGAGAAAAGGTTGGTGAGTTCAAGCATGGCAGCAATTTTCGCGTTGTCGGCTTTCGAGTTGTTTCAGGTCACGAAAACGATCGACAAATGCCACGACCGCACATTTCAACTCACACAGGGAGGGGGCAATTTGCTGCTGAAACATGCAGATTGTGTCCGTCAGGCCGCCCCCAATGGGACGTAAGTGTGAAGAAGGAAGGTGAAGGAATATTTCTCCTACATGTAAAATAACACACACATGTTCCGGTCAGTGCACTGGATTTCTCTCTTATCGGTCAATTTATCTGGACGCCAAGCGGAAACTCCGAATGTGTGCCAAGTGTGAAGGAAATAGTAAGGGTAAAAGGCGGTGTACTTTGCCTTGGCTTATGCCGGTGGTTCAGTATTCTTGGGATATAATTTTTTGGACTAATTTAGTTATTTTCCTCATTTTTCGTGTTATCATTTTCACAATGAACACCGAAATTGATTTTTATTAAAATTTGTGCCGAGGAACTTGAGTCGACCACGAATGTTCGGTTTCGTATCCCATTCACACTAGAAGTGTTTAAAATCGTTATAAACTACTAGTTAACAGATCGGCTCATTTAAATCTCTATGACTGAACCTGTAAAACAAACGAGTTATTAAAAAAAATTGCCGAGGATAAATAAATAGCGATAAATGCTGATAGTGTAAAGGTCGGACTCGATTATATACAATTTGAAAAAAAAAATATTTTTTTAATTTTTTAAATATGATTTATTTCAAGAAAAAATGTTACCTTCCAACGTTGAGATGAATTTAAGTGGCTTTTATATGTACAGTGGGGTAAAAATCGTGATTTTTGAGAATTTTGGTTGAATTTTCACCAGGAATTGTTTATATCGATATTGCAGCGAAATTAAGATATATAGAAGTTGGATGTCAAAGAACAAATTTTATAGCGATTAGAAAGCTTCAGTTTAATTGATACAAACAATCAATTTCACTATGAACTTTTAGGATTAAATTAATAATAACACATCAAAAATTACTAACTTTGAAGTTTTTCACTTTTAAAATGTTATTTAAATACACTAATTTAGATGTTTCACAACGATATCCAGTACTAAATTTTCTCATCTTTCAAATAAAAGCAACAGAATCGCCTGTAGCTGTAGCGTAATTTTTAATGTAGAGCTAGTTTGAGGCAACAGAGTCCGAAACAAAAAAAAGTTATATAACTCTGTCATTGTTCAAATTCGAACATATGCGTAGAAGATTTTTTTTCATCAAATATTGTCCTCTATCACCTCCTGAATGAGTTCGGATGTTTTATATGAGGAAGGTATTTTATGACTTTAAGGGGATGAATCAAAAATCAAATTCTTCTTTCATATTCAGAAAACAAAAAATATATGCATAAAAACCGATTGAAAGAAAAAAAAATTGACTCGATTATATACAGTGAAAATAAATCCGAAACTGTATATAATCGAGTCCGTGCTGTATTATGATATTTTATAAGTTTGAATTTTCTTACATCTTTTTGTTTTTCAAAATTTTAGGTGCTAAAATTGGATATACTTCTCTGAGTTATCGTTTGGTAATCGTTTAGTAACATAGAAATCCAGTGTCAATTTTTTTATGTTTTCATGAGTTCGATAAATCAGTTCAATTTTTCTTCTTCGAAGAGAGTTAAATAGTTGGAACCTATGTTTATTGATTAATAGTGACTGTGGCAGTCAAAAAGAGGTTTGACCGGTTATTTGAACGATTTCCACGTACGTTTGGGTAATTTTCGCTACATGAAATTTATGTTTTTATGATGCAAAATGCTTCTTCTCATTCTATTCTGTTCTCGTCTGTTTTCTAGGGCTCGGTTCAAACGTGTTGCTCTAGATACTGATTGCCTTAGATCAGGGTTTCTCAAAGTGGTCGATATCGACCCCCAGGTGTCGTTTCCAAGGGGTCGACAGAAACGAAAATTGATTTTGGGGGTCGACGGGGGCTGAATGTCGACCCCTATAAAATAACACAAGTTCTTTCCAAAATATATTTTATTAAGGCACATATGGCGTTAGCCAGACGGGGCCGGGAGTTCAATGTTTTGACAATTTATGTCTTACGGCTATGTTAGTAATATGTAACCGATTACTCGCGGTTGGCTTGAGGTTAGTATTACAAAGATTCTCATAATTGGGATGTTGCAGTCTCCAGTACTATGTATGTGTGGCCGACACGGGATACTTCCTATTGGGGTGCAACTGATCATTAATCAGCGACGCCCCCCGAGTCTGTACCTCATATCAATCGTGGTGCATCTCTCTTGACTCGAGGAATCCAGGGTAGAATGGTCACTGGGCGGTACAATCTTCAGCTCGTGTAGATTTGTCATGAGCGGTACAACCTTCGGCTCTTGTTGAATGATCAGTGGACTGCACAACCTTCGATCTGTGTATCTGTAAAGAGTATGTGTATGTATTGCCGCGACTAATTAAAAGTTTATAGATCGGATAGGAGGGATATGAAACAGGGACACAACGAAGGAAACATCTTTGAACGTTGACATCGGCGTTTCTGAGGAACAAGTATAGATGAAGCAGAAGATCAGGAACACGGCTACCTAAGATATCCCGGACGGAAATATCCGATTGTCTGCCTAGTGCCCTCAATGCTATGGAAAGCTGAGAGCGGGCAGCATGGAACCGGATACACGACCATACAATATGCTCGATGTCGTGGTAGCCCAATGCGACAGAGATGCGCGTTTAGGTTGTAGTGATTGGACATAAGTCGAGATATCACGCGAATGAAATCACGACCTACATTCAACCCATTGAACCATGCAATCGTCGTGACCTTAGGGATAATCGTGTGTAACCAGCGTAGATGATCTGGGATTCCATGGATTTTTTGTCGCATGGACAGATCAAAAATGACAGAGGAATTGCAAAAGTATGGGAAGCAAACTTGATTGGAGATGCCCGTTGAAGGGTGCACTTCATGGGTAAGGTACTCATGGTATAAAGACATAAAAGTTGACTGAGGAGTCAGTTGAAGTAGATTTTCGAAGTTATCAATCACCAATCGATTCATGATCTTGCAACGGATGAGAAATCTGTAGGATAATTCTGTGAACCGAAGAGTGAGCGGGGATACTCCTGCCAAAACTTCGAGACTCATCGTATGTGTCGAATGCAAACACCTCATGGCTATACGCAGGCAACGATATTGTATCCTCTCCAGTTTGAGAATATGAATCATGGCAGCTGATCGGCCATATGTTAACACTGATCATATCGTTGTTTTGTACAACTGAATGAGGTCTCCTGGATGGGCACCCCACCATGTTCCGGTTATTGTTTGGAGAAAATTGATTCTTTGCTGGCATTTCTGTTTCAAATACGCAGTGTGTCTCCCCCAGGTACATTTAGAGTCAAAATATACTCCAAGGTATTTGAAAAATATCGAGTGCTTGATCGTTTTGCCGGATAGGTGAAGCTGGAATTGGGCGGGTTCGTGCTTCCTAGAAAAAACGACCATTTCGGTTTTATCCGTAGAGAATTCGATACCCAGCTTGAGAGCCCACGTGAACAGATTGTTCAGGGTATCTTGCAAGGATTTTTGCAGAACGGCGGGATTAGTACCCGTGATGGAAATAACTCCATCGTCTGCAAGTTGTCTCAGCGTACAATCTCTAGTTAGACAATCATCCATATCATTGACGTAAAAATTATACAAGAGGGGGCTTAGGCAGGAGCCTTGTGGTAGGCCCATAAAACTGTATCGAGAAGATTTCAAGCGGCCATGATTGAAAAACATGTGCTTTTCTGACAGTAAATTGTACAGGAAATTATTCAGAATTGGTGAAAGTCCACAATTATGAAGCTTCTCTGAGAGAATTTCCATGGAAACTGAATCAAATGCCCCTTTGATATCGAGGAAAATGGAAGCCATTTGTTCTTTGCGAGCAAATGCGATTTGGATTTCAGAAGATAGCATCGCGAGACAATCATTTGTCCCTTTACCTCGGCGGAAGCCAAACTGCGTATTTGACAGCAAATTGTTCGTTTCGACCTACTTGTCCAAACGAGGTAGAATCATTTTCTCTAACAATTTACGAATACAGGATAACATTGCAATCGGCCTATACGAGTTGTGATCGCAAGCCAGCTTGTTGGGTTTTCGTATGGCTATCACTCTCACTTGCCTCCAGTCATGTGGGACAATATTCAGCTCCAGAAACTTGTTGAACAAGTTCAGCAAACGCTGTTTCGCCAAGTCGGGAAGATTCTTCAACAAGTTGAATTTAATCTTGTCCGACCCCGGAGTTGAATTGTTACATGAGAGGAGGGCAATTGAGAATTCTACCATCGAAAAATTCTCATAATCGCATTGGAGCGGAATATCGCGTACGACGCTTTGTGCAGGAACAGAATCGGGACAAACCTTCCTTGCAAATTTGAAAATCCAACGGTCAGAGTATTCCTCACTTTCATTGGTATGGTTCCAGCCACGCATTCTCCTAGCCGTATTCCAAAGAGTACTCATAGCGGTCTCCCTTGACAAACCATTGACGAATTTCCGCCAATATCCACGCTTTTTTGCTTTAATCAGACCTTTTAGTTTGGCTTCTAGAGCTTGGTACTTTCGAAACCATTCCACTAATCCAGTTTTCCGGAATTTTTTGAAAGCGGATGATTTTTCAAGGTAGACCTTGAAAAATCATCCGCTTCACCACCAAAGTGACGACGTCGGAAAGTGGTAGCAGGAACACGTTTCTTTTGAGCTTGAGGTGCGCTTGCGTAAATCAAACTCGATATAAAGTTATACTCTTCGAGTGGAGGAAGTTCATGCATTGAAACAAGTGCCTCAGATATTATTTCTGCAAATTTTCTCCAGTCAATATTTTTGTGAGGTCATACGCAATATCGACTGACTCTTCTTCTTCTTGAATGGCGTTAACGTTCCCTTGTGGAACTTTTGCCGTCTCAACGTATGCATTAACTAGCGTCATTTATTAACACTTGGTTGAGATTTCTTAAGCCAAATAACACGCCTTGAATGTATTCCGAGGGGCAAGCTCTTGAATACGCGTGACCACAGTGCAAGTCGAAGGAAATTTCTTTGACGAAAAATCCCCCGGCCGGAACGGGAATCGAACCCGAACACCCGGCATGACAATGTGAGACGCTAACCACTCGGCCACGGGTGCACTGATATCGACTGACTCACGAGAACCTGATTCATTGGCGATCGATAAAATCACCGTGATCACTACTGTGGGGATCTTGGATTACCTTCCACATGCAATCCAGGGATAACGAAGAAGAGCATAGAGATATGTCTAGCATGCTTGCCCGTGCAGGAGGGTTGGCTATCGTAGTTGCTTCCCCAGTATTCAAAATTGTCATTTTGAAGTTGTCGCACAGATCATAAATCAAAGTGGCACGGTTGTCATCGTAGAGTGACCCCCATGCTGTTCCATGGGAGTTGAAATCACCTAAGATTAGCCGCGGCTCCGGCAATGCCTCGATGATATCAACAAACTGATGGCGGCCCACCCAAGTTCTGGGAGTAATATATATCGAGGCAATGCAGAGGTATTTGTCATTGATTTGTGTCTGGCAAGCGACAACTTCAATGCCTGTCATCGATGGGAGAGTGACTCTATATAAGGAGTGACATTTTTTAACCCCTTATAATACGCCACCAAACGAGTCATTTCGATCGAGGCGAATAATGTTGAAATCGTGTAAAATCAGCTTGTCGTCTGAAGAAAGCCATGTTTCACAAAGGGAAAATACATCACAGTTAGAATTGTGAATTAAAAATTTAAATTGATCTAGTTTAGGGATGAAGCTTCTGCAATTCCACTGTATGACAGTGGTCAAATCCTTGACCTCTTGCACTGAATCAGGCATCGAGGGAAATGAACACTGCTAAAAAGGCACATTTTTCTTTCAAGAATGTTCTCACTACTGGAAGCAAACATAATACTATGCTTTTAAGAGAGTCATTAATTTTCAAAACATTCAAAATGTTGTCCAATAGGTCAGAAAGCGCAAACAAGCCAGGTTGTGACTGTTGCTTTGACCGCGAAAAAGGAACAGACGTATTGGGTGTTGTTCCGGAAAGTGCTGAGGACCCCTTGTTAGTAGAAGAACCATGTAAACCACGAGGTACTTGCTTCGGTCTATTTTCAGCACGTTCGGTTTGAAGTTTCAATCCAACTTGGGAAAATTTCGAACTTCTTACTGGGGAGTGATGGAAAAGTAGTGATTTTCCTTTTCCTGATGGCACCCTGCGATGTACCAGAACTTCCCGCATTGGGAGCGTCAGCGACAGGCTCGTCGTTCTGCAGGAGAGAGTAAGGATTGTCCTGCGTCGTTGGCACGGAATTCTTAAGCATTTCTGCATAAGTCCGTTTTGAAAATTCCTTCAAGGAACGCTTGATTTTTTTCCCTCGTTATATGTACGCCGGGCATTGAGATAGATCATGGGGAGCCCCTTGCCCAATTTTGTTATATCTAAGTTACCCTGTATCTGTATTTTTAGCAAAAAATCTGTTCAAAAAACTAACGGAAAAATGGAAGGAAACGTTTATTTTCATTTTGAATTTATTATTTTTATTTTTGGTCACTTAAGTCGTATCAATACAACAAAATGAATAATAAAAAAAGTTTTCTCATTATAAATTGTATGATGTTTATGGTTTTGTTGAACTTTGCTTCTCTTCAATTTTCCGTCAATTTCCGATTGATCGAGAAAATAAAAAAGAACAAGATGAAAAATTCGGCAAGTTAAAAAATCGTGAGCAGGTTCATGCAAGATAATGTGTCCTTCAGACATGTTTAACATTTCTCTGTATTTCTAACATATACGCGATATAACACGAAGCAAGTCATCATCAAATTCATGTACAAACATGCTCCTAATATTTTACTGTATAACAAGCCTGCCCTTAGGTTGCAAGTTCATATGCGTTCTGTAATACGTTGGAGCTTGAATGATAATGTACTCAACTTCTTATTTGATTCAATAGATTACAAGGTATTAGCCATTCTCTCAGTATTCAAATAATCTTTATCATGCGATTGCTCAGAGAAAGATTTGCAACATTTTTCAATCGAAGTTGGTAAAAGAATTTCGGTAAAACTTAGACTGATTATTAGAACGAAACCATCTACGAGTATAATGCGCAACTGATGCTTCACATCAATTGTCACACCTGCTAGGTAACGATCGAACACGCAAAGACAAATAACTGTAACGTGGAGGGGGAGTGCTATAATTTCTTTTTCTCATCCGCTTGTGTATCGTCTTATGGTTGTTCACAACAGAATGCGTATTTGATTCCATTTCACGGTTCGGTGACGGTTCGCAAGTGTGAACCCGGGGCTGGAAGCCTGTCTAAACCAACATCAGATCCCCGAGGCCGCATGGGGCTATATGGGTTTTGTGCACTTTGAAGGTTCCGTATTCCCTTACACGGTGGAAAATAGTAATATAGCAAAACATTCCACCGGCCCAGATTGTGTCTTTGTCATGTTACGGTTGATTAGGTTATTTGCTCACTTGAATCACATTTACGGGGTATGTGTTGTCTGGTTGGAAGGCCGGGAACGGTTGAAGAAGTACACCGTAGACATCCATCTATTCATTCCGTTCTGGTTCAAGGTGTCGAACAGAGAGAGAAGAAAACAACACAAGACTCACAATGTTACACTTGCTAGGCATTCTGGGCCCCCTATCTTTACCGTCCTCTTATTTTCTTCATCATCACATGCTTTGGTCGTGAAAATGTCAAACTAAGACCTTACATTACCATCCGATGGAATAATGTTGAATTTCCAAACATTTCTGACGTTTAATCTGAATACTACGTTTGAGCTACTGCTCCTCATTCAGGAGCATGAAAATATCGTTGAAGTCAGAGCTTTCAATTTCCCACACATTTGGGCAGACAACGACTCTGTTCATGACGATAAATGTTTGTTAGTATTATTTATTGTGTGAAATTTTGTTCGTGGAGTATAAGAATTGAAATGTTCAATAAGACAAAAAATGGGTGGTATCTATGATATAACCGCAAGGTTGACGTGGGACTACCTTAGCTTTGCAATTATTTGTTTGTATTGATTTAATTTTTGATTGAATAAAACAATTTCCGAATTCAATTCAATATATTTGCTTTGTGAGTAAAAAGGTGAGGTAAATTCATGCATTTGAATAGATTATGTTCTTCGTTACAAGTAAATTTAATGACAGTCCTTTTACGTTTGGTATGATGACATCTAGGTTTTGAAGTCTGTGTTGGACAAACACATTTCAGTCGGAACAAAAATGCCCCCGATTTGCATGTATTTGCAATTCCGAGTTCTCCGGATACCTTTGTTTAGAGGTCTGTAACAGGTAAACACATTTCAGCCGGAATATAAATGCCCCCGACTTGCATGTATTTGCGATGCCAATTTCCCCACGCTCATTGGATTTAAAGTCTGTGTTAGAGAAACACATTTCAGTCGGAAGAAAAATACACCCGACCTACATGAATTTGTAATGCCAATTTACCCAGACACCTTGGTTCTTGCATGTATTTGCAATGCCAATTTCCGCACGATCCATGGATTTGAAGTCTGTGTTAGGGAAACACAGCTCAGTTGGAGCAAAAATATCCCCTACTTGCATGTATATTTGCTATGCGGATTTCCACATTATACATTATACATACATTGAATTTTAAGTCTGTGTTCGGGAAACCGTAAATCGGGCCAATCAAAACTAGGCAGTTAGGGCGTTTAGATAACGCTTGACATTTCACAGTTTTTCAATTGTTTATCTAATGAAAAATAACATTTTATTAATTGCGATAGAAGCGTAGAAATATTCCCTATCAGTTGATGCAAATATCATTCCGATCCAGTAAGAAATGTTCGAGCTATAAGCATTCGGAATCTTTCATTTTTTCCTGCATGTTCTATGTTTAGGTTTTCATTTCACCCCCCATATACTCCGGTTAGACGTAGTTCCACGTCAAAAATACATGTTTAGAAAATCTGCATTTTTAGGACGATTTCATTTAGAAATACTCTGAAAGAAGATAAATATTTCAAAGAGCCTAAGATTGAATTAGTTGTTTGTTACAATCCATATTTGAATAGTATCAGTGTAAGACAATCAGTTTTGAACGATGATTAAGGTCGCTTCATAAATATATTGGATTCAATTGATTTCGGAAATTGTTTCTTTCAAACAAAAATTTAACCAATACAAACAAATGATTGCTAAGCTATGGTAGTCCCACGTCAACCGTGGGGTTATATCATAGATATAACCCACCCATTTTTTTGATTCGAATGAAAGTTTGTATTCCGTTTGGGTTGGAGGAAATATGAGTTTTCCGCATCAATTGGGTGTAACTTTTGAATAGGGCGTATCGGCTTTAGTAAGAGAAAGTTTTGATAATTTATATCTCAAAAACTTTGAGTCGTACCGAAATAGTGTCTTAAAAAGAGTTATAGAGTATCGGTGTTAAAATGTGAAAAAAATATACACTGAAATAGTGCTCTTTTTTTATTCATAAAAAAACTTTAATTTGTAATATCAAATAAATAGATATCAAATAAATGTAAATAGAAGTTATTTAGAATATTTCAAAAATGAGTCCAAGATGGTAAAACTATGTTTGACGAACTTTGTTGAACATCGAATTTTTATGAACTTTGGAAACTTCGAATTTTTGTATGTTAATAATCATTTTTAGCCACAAGTTATTAATCCTGATGTGATTTAAAACAAAAAAGCTCAGTATTAATCTCCTTCTAAATGCAGCCATTTTCGAGATATTTAAAAAAATATTTCTTATTTATTGTATTTTTTTAGTGAATAGGCTCTTTTGATATGTTTGTCGTGTATCGTATTATATCATGTTTATGAAACTTTATGAATTTGCTTATAATTTCTAACAACTTTTCAAAAAATATCATTATGGTAAAAATATATGTTTAGGAGTTACAATAAAATTGAAATTGAAATCTTTTGAAAAAAATCGATCTTGACGGATCGATTTTCAAAACGGCGTATGGATCGATTCATTGATTAAATTGGTAGCAAAGAATCGATCTTTGAAAAATTGAATGCCTTTATATACTTGGGTGTTATATAGAGTGTTGTTTTTTCTTTAAACATAGAATAAAAATTTCACATTTCTATTCAAGAAAACCATTTAAAGACATGTTGGTTAAAACTCCTAAACATAGCATGGGTAACTAAGAGCTTTTTTGTTCCAATTCACATCAGGATTCATAATTTATGGCTAAAAATGATTTTTATTCTACAAAAATTCGATAATTGAACAGATCGTATGATAAGAGAATTTACATTGTTCTATAACTTCGCCGGAAACGAACTCATGTGCTCTTGAAAACTTTAAAACTTTATAATAGAATTATACAGATACAAAACTAAAATATTACTTTAGTAGTGAATTATAGTCGCTCAAATTTAGTTTATCGGTTGTTTGAAGTGAGTGAAATAATAACTATAAAGCAGAAGTCAGTATAAATGAATATATCCTCAACAGCTTGTAGGTTAGGTGCTTAGGACGAACGTTCCTGATTACACTCTTTTATCGTTTCTGGATACGATACGGTAAATTGTAGCTCAAAATTAAGAGAAAACAACTGAAAATTTGTTAATTAAAAATGTTAAAATTCAGGATTTCACTCGGGATTTGTACGGAATAAACTTTACTTCGGGCTAAGCAAGAAGAGATTTGACTTTAAAATGTATTATCCATTGTAGGAAACTTTAACGGTTTCATCAATAAATTCGTTAAAATTCAGGAACCAACTATCTCTTCGTCGCATAAGTAACAACATACATAATTTAAAAAAAAAATAAATTAAAAAAGACAATAAATTGGAATTTTTTTTTCAAATATCTCGAGAATTGCTGCATTTAGAAGGAGATTGATAAAGAGCATTTTTTAATTTAAATCACATCAGAATTCATAATTTGTGGCTAAAAATGATTGTTAACGAACAAAAATTCGAAGTTTCGAAAATTCATAAAAATTAAATTTTCCACAAAGTTCGTCAAAGATAGTTTTTTTTACCTTCTTGGACTATTTTTTAAAATTTTCTACATGACTTCTATTTTGTATGAAAAAATTAAAAAATATATATTTTAGAAATAGCAAATTAAAGTTTTTTTTGTGAATAAAAAAAGAGTGCTAATTTTTCTCTCAGTGTGTATTTTTTTCACATTTTAACATCAATACTCTATAATTCTTTCTGAGACACTATTTCGGTACGAGACATAGTTTTTGAGATATAAATTATCAAAAAAAAAAGTATTTTTATTTATACGTTAATTACAGAAAATAAAAATATATGGTAAACTAGCTGATCTAACCTAAATCAAAATCTACATCAACTATTCGATACCTGACCGACTGATCAAGAGATTTTGGCAGATGGCTATTATTGAAACATATTGTATTTGACTATAAAAACAAGGTAAAAACTGTACTTTAGCATCCAAGGGTCACCATAAATTCATTTCTACCTGTACCTGTGTAGAAAATTTTTAAAGAAAAAATCTTTACAAAATTTTTGTTAGGAAAACTTTTTTGCCTTAAATATGCACAAGTTGCGATGTATGAAAGACTTGTATGGCACATATTCATCTACAATTTCATCTAAATCTGAAATGACCATTTTCTGAATATTGAATTATTTTTCTCAAACTCCTCCGTAGATTACTTTTCTGTAGGACTTACCATTTTCGAGTAAAAAATGACCAAAAATATTTGGCCCTTTCCATATGTTAGTCTAGATAAATTTTCGGAAAACTAAGTATGCCAAGCTGCTTAATTAGGTAAGGTCTTCACGCCCAGAAAGTTTCATTAAGTTCAGAGAGGGTCATGCCAATCCCATAGACGAGTTGGCGCGAAATCCGTCATATATAAAGATATGCATATTAATTTTTTTTTCGTATTTCTCTAATCAGCTAAAATATTTTCCAAAGTACTCTGTCATTCTAATTTGGGTGAAGACAAACTCAAAAAATATATTGACAGCGCTGATCTGATCAGCCGTTCTCCTGTGATGAAATCCTTTTTTTATATATAAAGATGGCGAAATCAAACATGATTTAAGAGAATACTTTAGCACATTGATTGTTGCTAAATAAAATGCAAAAACAAAGAATGTGTACACACGTAAGTGCATCAGTATTTATACGCTGATTTGCTATTCTATCCAAAACATTGCCTTTCGACGCTTTCAGAAGCCGCAGCAACAACAACAAAAACTCAGCATACGAATGCATAAAACATCGCAAAATACGAGCAAATATTTGGCAGTTTTTTTTTGTTTTTATTCCATCCAATCCACTCACTCAATTCAGCTTTTCACTTCGGGAAGAGAAAAACCAGTCTTTCCGTTCGTAGCAAATCGCTTTCTCGGTGGGGTTCCTGCCGATATTGTAATATGAATTACAGCGATTTCACGCGTGGATATCCGCGTAAGCTCCGCCGCAGCACTCCTTCCGAGACGGTAAACATGTGCACATAAATTACCACCAATTTCTGTATTAGCGTAGGAAAACACACAGAAATAAAAAACAAACTCCCACTGAACTGGTACTTCAGCGGAGAATGGTAATTTTTGGCGTTGTAAAGTACTTACTTTATATCAGCATATCTTTTCCCATTATGTTGGCTGGGGGAGGGAGGATTAGGACGGAGCGATTCTCACCTCATTCTCTATGCACATTGGCAGTGTGGCATACCTTTATGTGGGCTCGTGACTCACATATTACGACCCATACTAAACTGCCGAGGAAGGGGCAAAATGACAAACTTTTCGCCACCAAGAAGCATGTTCCGAATTAAAGTACACGGCAATAAAATTATTATTTTGATGTCGATCAATTTAATATATGTGCGTGTTGATTTCCACCGACAATGACGCGAGGACTTTCGAGGTTCCGCAGTCTGGCATACATTTTTTGTTTGTTTTGCTGCCCTCTCTGCACACTCGCAGGCACACGCGTGAGTACAAGAACATAAATCCGCCCCCAGTGTCCTGACTGCCCCACCGAAAAAGTCCTTCATTCCTCGCGGGTAGACTGGGTGCTGTTCGGCTTCACTTGTGCTCTGAATTTATGTGCGGCGAGCGGCACGTGATACAGTAGAGGAAAGCAGAGTCCGCGCCGCCATACAATCGTTCGGAATAATAGAAAGCGACCTTTTTATGTTGATTTTTGGTATTATGATTTTGTTTTACTTCATTTTCCCATATATCAAAACGTTTTATCCAAGTAATTAAGCTGCGAACGGTGCATTGCGAAGGGGGTCCGGTGAGACATGTGCGCGGGATTCGGTACGAATAGAAGGATCGATTCGGAATATATGAGACGAACAAGTGCAATTCCAAATGAAATCGAACTAAAAATGCCGATTTTGAAAACTTGTATTCTCGATTCGTACGAAAGTTTGTATTCCGTTTGAGTTGAGTATCGATGTAAAAACGTGAAAAAAATATACACTGAGAAAAAAATTTGTACTCTTTCTTTAATTTACAAAAAAAAACTTCAATTTACAATATTTAAAATACATATTGTTTAATTTTTTCATATAAAATAGCAGTCATGTAGAAAATTTAAAAAAATAAGTACAAAATGGTAAAACTATTCTTGACAAACTTTGTGGAACATCGAATTTTCATGAATTTTCTAAACTTCGAATTTTTGTATGTTAACAATCATTTTTAACCAAAAACTATCAATTATGATGTGATTTAAAATAAAAAAAGCTCTTTATCAATCTCCTTCTAAATGCAGCCATTCTCGAGATATTTGAAAACAACATTTCTAATTTTTTATCTTATTCAATTTTAATTTTCTTTTAAATTTATACAGTCAACCCTCCTATAACGCGGTGAGTGCGTACTGCGTAATATGGAAACCGCACTATAAGAAACTCGGACTTTGCATACAAATCAGACTAATCCGTAGCGCGTTGTATGGAAACCGCGCTATAAGAAACGCAAAATTAGTACAAATCATATCATTCGTACCGCGTAGTATGGAGAACTATAAGAGATCATAAAAGGAAATGATAAAAAAATAAAACAAAAAGTAGATGGGTCTGAGCCTAGGGACACGGACGGAAGTTTGACGTAGGACTCTAATTGTTCAGAACAGTTGTTTTTTTTAAATGTAATTCTTTTTTTTTTGTTCAGAAATCTGTTAGTTTAATTCTTTTGAAACTCTAAATAGTTGCCCTGAAAAGTAGCTTTTTCGATGGAATAATGTTCGTTTGCAGACTATCACAATCAAGTCTTATTGGTTCTACTTCTCAATCTATCATAGAAGAAATTGAGTCATTGAGAATTATGAATATGAGTCATGACGATCAATATTTAATTTCGTTTCATTTTTGTGATGCGATGTAATGCCGATCTCAATAGGTCCTCGCATGATAATCACTGCCATCCTCCTAGTATTGATATCATTTTTCGCTGTACAATTGCCCATGTTGCCGCAGCCCGGAAGGGTCTCGCTTATGGTGTCCATCACCCCGTCATATACAGAAGTCATTCCCTATCTGGACTATCTTAAACTGGACTTATCTATAACAGGGCGTACGTTAACTAGGATGCAAAGCAGTTATGTATCAATAATAGATGTTATCTTCAATTCGAAGTATTGCTTTTGCTGTTTTGCAGCCCAGTAAGCGAGTAAAATTCAATAAGTGTATTGATTTTTTGGCCCAATTAACGAACCTCTTTTTTTGTTAAATCCGCTGTTGATGTCTCAGGGAAAAAAATGCTGGATAAATTTGCTGTCAAATGGTCATATATCGTAAGAAAGATTCTGATATAATAGATTTGAAAACTATTAATAAACGTTACATTTTTCGTAAAGTGACCCTCCTATATAGAAATCAACGACGTAGTCCTACGTCAAAACTAAACTAAACATTTTCATTTAATGTTAAAATTTCTAAACTGTATTCGGGTGTTCTTGTCTGATAGAAACGTTGATGATGCTGAAGTTAAAGAAGTGGCTTCGCATACTCAATCTGCATTTCTGTAACCATTCTTAAAGTAAACTGATTTTTTGAAAACAAAACAAAATACGCTTGTGCACATTTGTGAACTCTACAACTGTTCATGTTTCAAACGTTTATCTTCGAAAAAAATACTAGTAGCAGCTGAATGCTACTTAAATAATGAGGGAGTGCAGAATTCATTCAAACTCTTGTGATCATCCTTTCTCTTAAACATTCAGATAAACCCTCTTCCGTATTGTTTTCTACCGCTCCTCTAACCCAGCTTAACATATTAAGGACCGCACGTTTTGGGGCAAACTTGAACGCTTCATTTGTTCGGATTCTACGAATGAGATCGTTTCCTTCGATGTGGATGATACTAAGGCGAGGCATCGGTAGGCCTTGTTAGATTCTTGGAAAACCAAGGATTTAACCTTCAATTGTAGAAAACACTGGTTATTTCGTGATCCATCCGTAACAGACGGTACGCGAAACACGAGAAATCTCGTGAGCGGTACGCAATATATTAATACCCAAACGGGCGCACTTTTTCCATAGATCTGCCTTGAACTCATAGAGTAGTTCGATAGGTTTGGCAATGACAGCTAATTTTGCAGCACATCTTGACTTGAGAATCATATCCTCTAAGCCGGTGCTTGCCTGAAACCGATGTCGATGTCAATCTTGAATGTTTATATAAACATATTCAGTTAAAATCATGCATTGGTTGCACGAAAAGAACTGATAAGACGTGGTTGAACGGAAACCGCGCTATAGGAGTACCGCGTTATAGGAGGGCTGTTGCAATTTCATCACCGCGTTATATGGAAACCGCGTTCTCAGAGTACCGCGTTATAGAAAGGTTGACTGTATATGCATTTCTAAATTTTTTCAAATTTTTTATATAAAAAAGAAGTCATGTAGAAAATTTAAAAAATAAGTCCAAGATGGTAAAACTTTTTTTGACAAACATTGTGGAACATCGAATTTTTATTCATCTTCGAAACATCGAATTTTTGTATGTTATGAATCACTTTTTGTCACAAATTATGAATTCTGATGTGATTTGAAATAAAAAAGCTCTTCATCAATCTCCTTCCAAATACAGCCATTCTCGAGATATTAAAAAAAATGTTTCTAATTTCCTGTGTTTTTATAGTAAATAGGGTATTTTGATAAGTTTGTCGTGTTATACTGCCATGTTCATGAAATTATATGAATTTGCTTATAATTTTCAACAACTTTTCCAAATACATCATTATGGTTAAACTATATGTTTAGGACGGTTGTGTCCCATTCACTTTTTTTTTTTTTTTTTTTGAATGGCGTTAACGTTCCCTGTGGAACTTTTGCCGTCTCAACGTATTTACTAACTAGCGACATTTGCTAATACTAAGTTGAGATTTCTTAAGCCAAATAACACGCCTTGAATGTATTTCGAGGGGCAAGCTCTTGAAAACGCGTGACCACAGTGCAAGTCGAAGGAAATTTCTTTGACGAAAAATCCCCCGGCCGGAACGGGAATCGAACCCGAACACCCGGCATGATAATGTGAGACGCTAACCACTTGGCCACTGGTGCACGTCCCATTCACCCGAAACAGGTTTACCCGAAGCACATTTACCCGAATGTAACGCATACCCGAATGTAACAAATACCCGAATGTAACAAATACCCGAATGTAACAAATACCCGAATGCAAGATATACATAGACATTTACCCGAATGAACATTTACCCGAATGCAACGTTTACCCGAATGCGACATTTACCCGAATGGTATGTTTACCCAATTGACATGCTATCTTCTTTCCTTTCCGTATTGCTCTTTAAGACCAAGAGATCATTCATAAATGAGCATGGGTTATGAAATATTCCGAAAATTAAACAGGTAACTTTAACATAATTTTTTTTAATGAAAATGTGAAAAGAATAGATAAGAAAAAATGGTACTTACGTATTTGCCGCCGCAGCGCAATGTTTATCATGAGTTTATTATTTCGTGATGAAATTTATTTTGAGATCAATGTCTCCGAGATGACGCAATCCGAGTAGGCCGCCGACCCGCCGTCGGAAGCGGCGGCCTCTCGCAAGCAAACCTGTGTTTGAAACATAGGAGACGATCCAAAACATAAACGAAACATAGGCGTTAGCAAGCGTCGGACTGCATACGTTTACCTGGAGCATTACGTTTGCCCGGTTAATTATGCATGTCATGCATTTTGACTGCCTGGTTGCAAACGTGATGCACCAGATAAACGTATGGCGTCCGACGCTCGTAAAGGGGCTGCGTCATCCATAAGAATGGATGGACTTAATAATACGTTATAAAACTGCATTCTTTCACTTTTCATTTTTAAAAAAAAAGATTTTATTCAATGCCAGTATCTCTCGAATTGTACTTCCCAAGAAAAATACTTTTTGAATAGAAATGAAAGTATGAGACAATATGATCTTTATATTTACCTTCTTTTGGGTAAGTGTCGCTTTCGGGTAAATGTCACATTCGGATAATTGTTACATTAGGGTAACTGTCGCATTCGGGTAAATGTTACATTCGGATAATTGTTGCATTCGGGTAAATGTCGCATTCGGGTGAGTGTCAATTCGGGTAGATGCTACATTCGGGTAGCTGTCGCTTTCGGGTATTTGTTACATTCGGGTGAGTGGAATTTGGGTGAATGTCTTTCGGGTAACTGTCATTCGGGTGAGTGGGTTTCGGGTAAATGTGACACAATCGTTTAGGAGTTACGTTGAAAAACATTATCGCTATGTTTTGTATTAACATGCATGTCTTCACATGTTTTAAATCACATCAGAATTGATAGTTTGTGGGTAAAAATAATTGTTAACATACAAAAATTCGAAGTTTCGAAAATTCATGAAAATTAGATGTTCTACAAAGTTTGTCAAAAATAGTTTTGCCATCTTGTACTCATGTTTTTAAATTTTCTACATGACTTCTATTTTATATGAAAATAATAAAAAACATGTATTTTAGATATTGCAAATAGAAGTTTTTTTTGTGAATAAAAAAAGTACTATCGATTTATTACATTAAATGAGCTGAAAGATAACATAAAATGTTCTACTCCCTAATACATGTATATCATTTGTATAATATATATACTAGAGCCAATATGAGCGAGCGAAGGAGACACATTTAAATGAAAGCATATGAAAGCTTTTCGTATAGTTTGCCAAATACACGGCCCAGACAGAGAAATATATATTCTCGTTCATGTTCTTCTTCATCGTCTTAGAAAACACCTCCCAACTTCATTTTATGATGAGGTGTAATATTATCACGCTCCTTTATAATAGCGCTGGCAGCTATATGGATAGCGTGGTCGTGTAAAGTAACTTTGCATTACAGTCGGCCTTGGTTCGATCCCCATTGACGTCATATGGACTTTTTTTTCGGCACAATCCCAAATGAAAAGAGAAAAGAGAACAGAAAAAGATATCTGCTCGCATACATACAAACCATTTTAAACTTTTAAAACAGCTCATTTGACTCTCATGCACAGGAAATGGCATCTTTTCTGCCAGAGATGAAATGTTTTCTGTCAACGGTAGTTTTGGTACACTTCAAGTTTATCTACTACTTATTGATGAAGGAGTAGACTGAAAGCTATAGCGTGATAGGTGCCAATCAGGAATAATCTGTTTGATAAAATTTATAATCCTGATCGGCGACGTAGACCAAATTTCCTTGGGCTCCAGAATAGCTTTATCAAGGTGTTGAAGTCTGCGTCTAAAGGGTGTGTCACATCAAATTGTATCACGGAAAAAACGCTGTAGAAAATTTAATTTTTAGGAATTATATCTTCAGCTTTCGCTTATAATCAGATAAGAGTGTATAGATCACGTTGGCCATGCTTCACTGTCAATTTTTCGTAAATTTGAAAAAATGTCGTCGAACGAAAAAGAGCGTCGTGAATTAATCCTGCGCACTCATTTCGAGAATCCGGAGTTGTCACATCGGGACATCGGTAAGATGCTGGGAATCGTCCAATCCACGGTCAGCAGAGTACTAAAACGATACTTCGAGAACCTAACCATCGTCCGGAAGGTGAAGAACGGCAAAAATGGATGCTCCGTCAGTGAAAAAGATCACAAGCGCGTAGTTAAGTAGTTTAGACGTGATCCGAGAAGTTCGGTCCGGGATGTCGCCAATAAGCTGAATTTGTCAAGTTCATTCGTCCAGCGGACCAAGCAGCGGGAGGGCCTGCGTACATACAAGGTTCAGAAGGCTCCTAACCGCGACGAAAGGCAAAACATGGTGGGGAAGACGCGAGCCCGGAAGCTGTACACCGAAATGCTGACGAAGCCGCATTGCCTGGTAATGGACGACGAAACCTACGTCAAAGCGGACTTTCGTCAGCTGCCGGGCCTGTTGTTCTTCTCCGCAGAAGACAAATTCAGCGTTCCGGAGGAGATTCGCAAGCAGAAACTATCCAAGTTTGCCAAAAAGTACATGGTGTGGCAAGCGATCTGCTCTTGCGGAAAGCGGATCGCCCCCTTCGTGATGACCGACACGGTAAACGGGCAGGTTTACCTTAAGGAGTGCCTACAAAAGCGCTTACTACCACTATTGAAGCAGCACGATGGCCCGACCATCTTCTGGCCGGATCTCGCTTCGTGCCACTATTCAAAGGACGTGTTGGAGTGGTACGAAGCCAACGGGGTCACCTTCGTGCCAAAGGAAATGAACCCGCCCAACGCGCCGGAGCTTCGCCCAATAGAGAAATATTGGGCGATTATGACGCAGGCCCTCCGGAAGAACCCGAAAGTTGTCAAATCGGAGGCGGACTTTCTGTTCAAAAAAAAAACTACAACCTGACGTTGTACAGAACCTTATGGACGGGGTAAAGAGGAAGGTGTGAGCATACGGGCTTGGGCTCGAAGTATGAATAAAAAGAAAATGCCAAAAGTTGTTTAATAGTTTTTATTTTACTGTCTAAAATTTTCAAAAGGATCGGTCTACTGGGCGAATTTCTACAGCGTTTTTTCCGTGATGAAATTTGATGTGACACGCCCTTTAGTTAAACCTCCGCAGTTACAGAGCAAATGTTCCGAGGTTTCGCTTTCGACATTACAAAAGCGACAAATATCATCTTGTGCTAAACATGTTTTTAAGATGGTATTTACTCGGGCAGTGTCCTGTTACAAGACCAGTGAATGTGCTGAGGTCTTTCTTATTAAGGCTCAGCAGCTGTTGAGTAATTTTAATACTCGGCGTAATAAATTTTTTCGCCTGTTTAAGTTTTGCAGCCATCCAATTGGCTGTCACTTCCCGGTCTTCCCATTTAGCTCACTTTTCAACACACAGTCAGAAGGTCCACAGAATGGTTCTAGACCAGTGAATGGTGAGTTTGAGCCGTTCCTGGCAAGTTTATCTGCTCGCTCGTTGCCCTCTATACCGCAATGACAATTTTTGAAGAGCATTCAAAAGCATTTAGAGCTTTAAGTGCCGCTTGACTGTCTGAGAATATGCAGATTCTATTATTGCAGTTATTTCTGCCTGAAAAACTGTTTCCCATAGCCACAGAGATTTTTGTTTTCTGGGGACGTGCACTCCGGCACCTGTCCTGATTCCCATTTTCGACTGATCAGTGTAGAACATGATTGAACCTTTACGAACGTTGGGACCACCTTCATCCCATACTGAACGAGAATGTTCCATTCACTCTGAGCCTAGCCCAATGGATAAGAGATTCAGGATGCTCAAGTGACCAGTTTTGTCCCCGTCTAGTTGTTTATTCCATCTTTTAAGCTTTAGCTTTTAAGCTATGCGCTTTTTTTAGCATTTAGCTGAACATGTTGGTTCAAAGGAATAGCCTCCAATGCCTTTGAAGGAGTGCCTCGCATTGCTCCAGTAATTGCAACGCATGCTAGTCGTTGGAATTTGTTTAGCTTTTTTGTAGCAACACTCTCCTTAGTCTTTGGCCACTATACAAGTGAGGCATAGGTTATCCTAGGCCGCACAATTGCAGTGTAGACCCACCTAACCATTTTTGATTTAAGGCCCCATGACAAGACCCCCCCCCTCCCTCTATATCCAAAACAAGTAACAATAACACCAACAATAATGTATGCTACTTTACATGCTTTCAGCTCATACAATGTACCCCCGGTACGAGACGAACCAGAGGAGTATTTGAGAAAGGGGCCACGGCAAAGGACCTTCACCGCCACCGCAGAATTTGCTATAAGTAAGATATACAAGTCGTCAGTCGTAGAGGCACTCGAGCCTCGAGTGGAGTCGTAAAAGTGCTGTCGGTGTGTGGTTTATTATATCGACATATTTTGCCCCGAGACCAAAATCCAAGTTTTAATGATTCATTCGCTTCACTCACTGAAATGGTGGCGCATACGAATATATATATATCAATTTAATTTTCTCCGCGAATCGATGAAACAACAGAACTCGGTCGAATCGATAATCCGACAATGAACAGCACCCACAGCACCATGAAGGCCCGAGAGGAGGGAACACACACACACACCGTATCTCGTATGCAAAGCATATATCCTGTCGCGGCGTCTAATCTACTCCTGTGGCAGCAGTCGCGCGCGGTATTGATAAGAAGCAGGAGCTCAATTCAAATGATATAAATTCGGCGCACCCCTCCCGTCATATATTACCGACAAAATTTGCATACGATTACTTTTTTTTCTTTTCTTTTTTTTTGTTTTTGTCTCGCGCGCTACCCGCTACCCAGTCGTATGTGAATGACAGGGGGAATGGATGGTTGTTTGTTCGGTATGTTGGACCACCAGGGTTGAAGTGTTGATTTGAGGTCAATCGAATGTTGTACGAATACTAATGGTAACAAAATCAACTGCAATTAATTCAAATAATATTTAAAATTAAAAATTAAAAATTATAATTTTTATCTCATTCTATATTGAAACATTTCCATCTTCAAATCAATCAGAGAAAGCGGAAATGAAAGGTTGATGAAAAAAAACAAATCTCGCTTAATTTTTGAGAGGGACCTATCTGAGTTAATCCATCTACATTATCTTTGGGTCATAACTCAGCGGTAAAAACATTTCCTTATTTATTCGACGGTCAAGAATGTAGAAGGGAACCTCATTTATCAAACTATGTGACAAATTTGGTGCAAAATGTATCTGCAAGGCCATGGTTATCGAAAAAAAATCAATAAAAGAATTAATCAAAGCAGATAGGTCCTTCTCAAAAGCTATGCGAGAAATATACTTTAAGAAAACGCGTTAGCTAATTCATTATTTATCCTTTCATTCATGTACATAAGTTTTTTTAATTTTAATTTTTTTTTAATTTGTTAACTCCGTCCCATAAATTGCATTTTAAGCCAAAAATCTAAAATTAAAAGAGTGCCCATGACACGGCCGCATTGTTAATGTAGGACCTTCAAAATTGTTGACACCGAGAACGAACATTAGGGGAAATCAGGGTAAAACCGACACCCTAATGATTTCCACATATTACCAAAATCTACCATGTGGCTTCGACTTGTAATCGTTACAGAACCTCTCTCCAACTGTTTATGAACCATTCAACAGTATCTGTTGATCATTTTTTGAGCAGAACTCGAATTTTGATAGAATACAAAAATTGATGTTTTCTGGTGAAATAAATGGGAGTGCGGGTAAGATCGAAATCCTGTCGGGTTGTTACTTGTTACAATAATTTTATATTATTAAGAGGTTATCTATATACTATGTGGACACTTTAATATTCCAACTTAGGTGAACATCCACGTGAAATGTACCGATGAACGTTGAACGAAGCGATACCATGAGCTCTGCCAGGCTTTTTTGTTGACATGCCCGATTCAAAGTTGGTTTTGGCTGTTTTATCAGTTCAGCTCAGCCATTTTTTCTTTCGAATATAAACACGAGGCATCTACAAAAAGTAAAAACGCATTTTGACGTAGGACTACGTCTAACCGGAAGATATAGGGGGTGAAATGGAAATCTAGGCACTGAACAAGTAGGAAAAAATGCAAAATTTGGAACGCTTATAACTCGAGCATTTCTCAATAGATTGCAAAGGTTTTTGTATCAATTGATAGGAAATCATAATGAATAACATTTCATTTTTCTTGAGATAAATAATTTTTTTTTTTATTAAATCGTTTATTTTTACAGGCTCAGTTACATAAGTTTAAAGGAGCCAAACTCCTATCTGTATTGTTACAAGTATATATAAACATTTTTCATTAATTCTAGTGTTAATGAAGTAGAGAACCGATTACTCGCGGTTTGCTCGAGTTTAGAAGGGTGACATTTTTTTTCAGGAAAAGGAAGGGATATAAGGATATGTTGACAATGTTCACACTCACATTCGCACTCACATTCATCATACTCAATTCTTAAGCCTATCTTATATCTAATACGTATTTACATTTCACCTTATTCTATTGTTAGTAAGAAGGGATTTGCTTTCTCGCGAAGGAAAAGGAAAAGGAAAATATAAGGATATAAGGACAATCACACACGAAGATCGATAACTTTTAGGAAGACATATATTTGGGACATGTAATCAAGGTCTAACCGAGCCAACACATCTCTCACCGGCACATTGGGCTGTCTTCCTCTGGCCCGAAGAGAGTTTTCTAAATTCGATCTGGCAACAAGATACACCTCGCACGTGTAAGGCAATTGTCAATGTCGCTTACATAGAAGTTGTACAAAAGGGGGCTTAAACAGGAGCCCTGAGGGAGGCCCATGTAAGAGACCCGACTCACTGCCGAATCTCCGTGAGAAAAATTCAAATGTTTCTCACGAAGCAAGTTATATAACATATTATTCAATAGAGGCGGTAGACCCCGAGAGTGTAATTTGTCTGACAAAACCTCTATTGAAACAGAATCAAAGGCCCCCTTTATGTCCAAGAATACTGAAGCCATTTGTTTTTTCTCGGCGTAAGCCATTTGAATTTCTGAAGAAAGCAACGCAAGACAATCATTCGTCCCCTTGCCCCTGCGGAACCCATATTGTGTATCTGAGAGTAAGCCATTCGTTTCAACCCAACGATCAAGGCGAAACAAGATCATTTTCTCCAACAATTTCCGTATACAAGACAGCATTGCTATTGGGCGGTACGAATTGAAGTCGGACGCGGGTTTTCCGGGTTTTTGAATAGCTATAATTCGCACTTGTCTCCAATCATCTGGAATAATATTATGCTCCAGAAACCGATTGAATAAATTCAACAAGCGATGTTTCGCCACATCAGGGAGGTGTTTCAACAAGTTGAACTTAATTCTATCCGTTCCTGGAGCCGAATTGTTACAAGAAAGGAGAGCAAGAGAGAATTCTACCATCGAAAACTCGGAATCAAGATCGCACCTATCTTGTGGTATATCTCGAACAATTTTTTGCACAGGAACGGAATCGGGACAAACCTTCCGTGCAAAATTAAAAATCCATCGATGTGAATATTCCTCGGTTTCATTCGTTGAAGAGCGATTTCTCATGTTTCGAGCCACTTTCCATAATTTTTTCATTGACGTTTCTTGTGACAGACCTCCCACGAAATTTCGCCAATAAACACGTTTTTTCCCTTTGATCAAGTTTTTAAATTGATTTTCAAGGTCCAAATACGTTTGAAAATTCTCAATGGTTCCACGTTTTCGAAAAGCTTTAAATGCGTTCGATTTATCCTGATAAAGCTTGGAACATTGGCTATCCCACCATGGATTGGGAGGCCTTCGACGAATAGTGGAACCTGGGATGGGTTTCGTTTGAGCGCGAACCGCGCTGTCATAGATCAAACGAGAAATGAAGTTATACTCCTCCAATGGAGGCAAACCATCTCTGGAATTGATGGCTAGAGCAATCGCGTCCGCATATTTTTTCCAGTCAATGTGTCTTGTGAGGTCATATGCCATGTTTATAGATTCAGAAGAATTCGACCCAATGGTGATGGAAATTTTGATTGGCAAGTGATCACTACCGTTGGGGTCCTGGATTACATTCCACTTGCAATCTAACGATAGTGAATTCGAGCAAAGCGAGAGGTCAAGAGCACTTGGGTTAGCAGGAGGTTTAGGTACACGTGTTGTTTCCCCAGTATTCAAAACGGTCATATTGAAGCTGTTACAAAGGTCATATATCAACGATGAACGATTGTCGTCGTACTGTTCCCCCCAGGCAGTTCCGTGAGAGTTGAAGTCTCCCAAGATCAATCGTGGCTCAGGAAGGAGTGAGCACATGTCAACAAGTTGCTTGCGGCTAACCGCAGCTCTCGGAGGCCAATACAAACTGACAATACAGAGGTCTTTGCCTCTGAAATTTGCATGACAAGCAACAGCTTCGATCCCTCCAATAGGTGGAAGGTCAATTCTAAAAAATGGGTGGCACTTATTAATCCCCAATAGTACCCCTCCGTATCTGTCATCGCGGTCCAAGCGTATTATATTAAAATCGTGGAAAGAGAGATCATTTTGAGAAGAGAGCCAGGTTTCGGACAGAGCAAAAACATCACAATTGAATTTATGAATTAGAAATTTGAAAGTATCCAATTTAGGGATAAGACTACGACAATTCCACTGTAAAACAGTGATATCTCCGACCTCTCTATTGAAATTAGACATCAAGAGAGATAATCATTGCAAGGAGGGGCCATGTTTGCATCAATTGTTGCAAAATTGTCTTTAACACTGGAAGCATTGAGATGACAATGGTTCTGATGGAGTCGGAAACGTTAAAACACGTGAAGATTTGATCCACAAGGTCAGACAACTTTATAAATCCCGATTGGGAAGTTGAACTGGACGGAAAAACAGGGACAGTTGGGGTTTTTGATGTCCCCTCGAGTGCTGGGCCGTTCAAAGGTGAACCATTCCCACGGAAACCAGGAGGAACCTGATTTTGCTTGTCCGCTGCACTTAATTTTTTAGACATGCTAACAGGGGGTATAACCGGTGGGGCTTGTCCTTGAACTTTGGGAGTGGTCACGTTTTTGCGCCGGGAATTCCCTTGGAAAATGAACGGTGTGCCCCCGTTAGCTGTGTCCGCTTCCATTTCGTCAACGTGCAACGTGGCGAAGACATTTTGAGTGTTGATTGATTGTTGTTGGGCCAGTGGAGAAGCGCCCTTTAAAATATCCGCAAAAGTGCGTTTTGAGCGTTCCTTCAAAGAGCGCTTCTGTTTCTCCCAGCGACTCTTGTAAGTTTCACAAGCTGAGAGCACGTGTGGGGATCCCCCGCAGTATGGACACTTATGCTCAGTCGCACTACAGGATTCCCCCACATGTTGCTCTCCGCAAGTTGCACAGCGCTCCTTGTTGGCACAATAATCTGAAGTGTGACCAACTGACTTGCATTTGGTGCAAGTCATGGGCTTTGGCACGAAGAGTCGCACAGGCAGTCTCAATTTGTCCACCATGACGTAGTCAGGGAGGGCCGAACCAGCAAAAGTTACACGAAACGAGTCTGACGGCGTGAATTTCGTTTTTCCCTCTTCTTGGGATACTTTACCTAGTTGGCGACTGTCCAAAATTTTAACGCCCACCAAAGGGAGTCTTTTGAATTTACCAACTCCTTCTTTTATCAATTGGCACGTCAGACCCGTTTCAGTTACCACCCCTGAGATTTCTACGTCATGGGAGGGCACGTAGACACGATACTCTAAGGTGAACCTCTCGTCGATCACAATTGCATTTGCGTGTTTCCGATCACTCACGACAACACGCAGTTTGTTCGGCCTAACCTTAGAGATTTCGACCACGGAGGAATAATATCTTGCCAGATCTTTCGAAACCTGAATGACATTAATAGACTTTCCTTTTGGTTTGGGCCGGAAAAAAACAACCCATGGACCAGCTCCAGATGCGCCGTCTGGATAGACTTTGACACGAGGAGAGGAAACAACTGAGGGGGAGGACGAGGTCGATTGTTGAGCGGGAGCGGGATCAGTAGGACTGGGAGGCAAGTTCGGGAGTTGAGCGGAAGCGGGAGCGGGAGATTGAGGGGGCGAAGAGGAAATGTTTGCCAATTTTCTTGAGAGGGGCTTGTTGAGGTTAATCAACTCTTTCTCTGAAGAAACATCTTCTGAGGGGGGAACGCGTTTGAGCGACTTCCCAGCCCCCGTTGTAGCTTCTTCTTCTCTCTTCTCCAATGGCACTAACGTTCCTAGAGGAACTTCGCCGTCTCAACGTAGTATTACTTGCGTCATTTTTATTAGTACTTAGTTGAGATTTCTATGCCAAATAACACGCCTTGAATGCATTTTGAGTGGCAAGCTCTAGAATACGCGTGATCACAGTGCAAGTCGGAGGAAATTTCTTTGACGAAAAATTCCCCCGACCAGAACGGGAATCGAACCCGAACACCCAGCATGTTAGTTATGACGCTAACCACTCGACCAAGGGAGCACCCCGTTGTAGCTAGTGAGGAGGAAACAGTAGTTTCAATCTCCATTTCAATATGACCTTCTGCCATTACGACAGATATAAAATAATACAATTTTGAATTCTTCTATCTTCCTAATATTATACCTAAATCGCACACCAATGCGAATGAAATGAAACGGTGTCCCAATCGAACTGCGTGGCAATCGCTCGGTACAGCTGCAACGGTAAATCGCACCACGACACGATGATGGAATCAATGACGATGATAAAGCACACACAGCGATGATACGGCACACGCACCGCGCCTGCTGTGGAGGACTTCTTCCTCACGCTGGTTGTGATTGCTCTTCTCACTCGCGCAATAAAGAGAACCCCGTTAGGGCGAAATAACTTCACCAGCCACGAACTGATAACGGTATAATCTCCACTATATGATAGACGCGAACAAATTTGCGACCGATGTCTTCGGACTGCGCGAGCTGAATGAGATAAATAATTGATTAATTGTGAAATATCAAGCATTGTCCAAATGCACTAACCAGAGCAGCAGTGAAATAGAATGAAGCACGATTGGAAAGGAAAAAGAAAAAAAATGAACGAAACATTGGTCGCAGTTTCACACGTGCGTAATTCTCGAGCCAGCCAGTCAGCTTAAAAATCCCCGCTCCGCTGCTGTAACGATCATTCTTTGTGTGGACACCGACTGTACAACATCGTTGCTGGACGAGCTGGACGGCGAGGGATCGAATGCCTTTCTCAAGGCAAGAGGGCGGGGGTGGTAGCGCTGGAGTAGACAAAGGCAAAGGAGGAAAAGTGAAGGGAAAGGCAAAATCCCGCTCGAACCGTGTTGGTCTGGAGTTCCCCGCAAGGGTAGCTAGGCCGAGCGCGTTAGTACCAGTGCACCAGTCCACCTAGCCGGCGTTATATAGTTTCGGCCGTCGAAGTGATCGAGTTGGCTGGTAAAGCTGCTCGCGACGATAAGAAAACCCGCATTCAGAACAGAACACATTCGGTTCGGTGGACATCAAGACAACAACAGGCAGTTGCAGCGAGTGGCAAACGCAATCGCAAAACGGCAGCAGGTAGCAGAAGAAAAAAGTTTGTTCTTTATACAAACTGCTTTGGTGGCAAATCCAGAACAAGGCGGCATCGAGGGCGTTCGAAATGGTTTTTTTTTCAAAACCACGAGTACTAAGTTTTCTACAATTCCATAAAACACGGCGCTTATCAGGACCATTAAACGTTTCAAAAAAGAGTTTACGAAATACAGTTCAATGCTTTCTAAAATAATATCCAAAATAATAATAAAACACATATTGATTTTTTCATAATTTGTTTGCCAGGATATGATGAGTATGTGAATTTGGCAGTTGTTCTGAGCTTATTTATGGTTGGGGACTTTCCCGATTATTCAATTTTCATTAATTTTTAAATTGCTTCTAGATTGAAAGTACAGTAATTTACATTTAGCTCGACATTCAGCTTATTAGACGGACCTGTAATGCGACATATTTAGTTGAACATTTTTGTAAACATAGAGTTCGAGGTCCAAATTATGACCCCACATTGAAAGTCGACACTGTACCACTGTCATCGCAAATGTTCAATTACAGGTTAAAATCGCCTCCAATGCGTCACTGACTGGTGTTTCGGCACGTCGCATTAAATATAATTTACTGTACAACATGTCACAAGCTGGATGGGAAGAAATTTTCCAACTGTGAAAGCTGTGGCGAGTGGCAAACGCAATCGCTAAACAGAAAGGTTTAGCCGAACAAGATGGGGATATCGAGTGATAACAAAACAATAAACTCTTTAGATTAAAGATAATTTTGTGATCCTGAAAAGGACCCTTTTTAGCCTGCATGTGAATCCAACGAGCGAACAAATCGTAATGAATGTATTTTTTTGTCATCGCTGCCTACCTATTAGCAGTTATAGAATTTCGGCCGCCGGAGTGCTCGAGTTGGCTTGCAAAGCTGCTCACAACAATAAGAAAACCCGCCTACAGAACAGAGCACATTCGGTTCAGTGGCAACAACTAGTTTCAGCGAGTGGCAAACGCAGAAGGAAAAAGTTTGTTTATACAGACTGCTTTGGTAACAAAATCAGCCACCGTAAAACACGGCCCTTTTCAGGGCCATTAAACCTTTCAAAGAAGAGTTATTGAAAGTTTTTCACAATACCAATTTCACAATAATATGACATATAATATAAACTGATTTATTTTGTTTATCTTGTTCTTGAACTTATTGGTGGTTGGAGTCTTTTAAATTGATCATTCAGTTTTCACAAACCCATGCATGGTTTCCGAATTAAAAGTGGCTTCAAATTACAACACATTGTATGCAGGATGGCATTAACGAATTTTCTCGGTAGTAAGAACTGCTTTCTTTGGTTGATAACTGATATTGAAAATTGACTGACGTTACATCTGCATTGTATAGAAAAATAACTAAGGAGCAACATGATGAGCTATGTATTTCCTGCTGCTCTGTTCTTATTTTAAAGGACTTTAATCCGAAGGTCATCCGTCCCTGTATTTACACAGATCGTATAGTTCGTCTCCAAAACCTCAGTTCTTTTTAATTTTTATTTATTTTGTTTGCGGAGACTACAAATCTTACATTTCATTCGTCTCCGAAACCACAGTTTAAGGTACGGTAATGTGCTCAATAATGAAATATATGATAGTGAATGAGCTGATGACCACCTATGCATCCCCTATCACAGCCATCATTTTGATTGTACGATATGTGCATACGCCGAAAGATGCCCGGCGTTGAACATTTAATAAGTACAAAGCCTTCGAAAAAAAATCAAGAATCAACTATAAGACAGTGAGAAAAAATAGAGAAAGTTTGTAAAAAAAAACGCAAAAACACAAAACCAAAGGTTCTTTTCAGAACCCCCAACATGTTCATAAAGAGTACACAGTAAACTAATCCATTTTTCAGGTGGATAGGTAGGTATTCACGTAGGAGAAGAAAATAAAACAATATATTTAAAATATATATTTAGCAAAAGCTGTCCCCTTTGTATAGTCCTACGTCACTCCGGTTATGTCCCCGACATTACCCACCCGTCTTTTTTCTGTCTGTGAAACACAAACCAGGTGTCGGTTTTACCCGACTGAAGGTGTCGGTGTTACCCCGAATGGACTCGAAAGTTAAAAACAATGTTTTCGAGCATTGATCAGCAACAACCCCACCAACCGTCTCGCAAACTAAACTGAAAAAAAATCAAAAATTGCTTCTAACTGAAAAAAATCAGGGGGTGTCGGTTTTCCCCTGATTTCCCCTAGTAGTTCCAGTGCTAGAAAAGAATGCTTCCGCTAAACCTGAAGTCACCATAAACATACCTTGTTAAACTTTGCAGACTTTGACCACTTACAAATCTACGTCTCCTAAATTTACGACCAGTAATCTGACTTGAAAGGGATCCAATGTTTATGAAATTTGTTAGGTGGTTTTTGGTGAGATTCAAATCAATGTTCACTGAAACACAAATTTACAAAACAAATATCTACGATCAAAAAGAACGAAAAAAAGATCGATTTTCGGAATTTTTATGAGTACAAAAAATTGATCCAAAAAAATCGAAAATCGGAAAGAAAAAGATCGATCTTCTAAATATCCATCCAAGATCGCCCAATACTAATACTAGGTTCCCGGAATAAATCGCCACAGAAAACGACTGCAACAGAAACCACCGCTTATAAAATGTGTAGTAGGCTATAAATATTGTGGCGCGGTATTGTATTTCAAAACAAGAATTAACCGGGCAAACGTATCGCCCCAGGCAAACGTAACGCCCCGGGCAGACGTATACCGTCCGACGCTCGCTAGAGCTCGGTCGGACATTGCTAAAGGATCGTATCCTATGTTTCAAACTAACCGGGCAATCAGTGGATCCCAGGTTTGCGTGCGAGACACCGCCGCTTCCGACGGCGGGTCGGCGGTGGACTCGGATTGCGTCATCTTGGCGGCATGGGCCGCCTCGATTCCTTATCCTCGCCAAATGGGGACTTCGTCCCCATTACATTGTCCTCAGAATAAATTTCGAAAAACGAGAACAAGAGAATAAATTTATAATAGAAATGTGAGGCACATGATGTTTTTCCCGCGCCAAATATTTCTAGCCTACTACACTTTTTCTAAGCGGTTGTTTCTGTTGCAGTTGTTTACTGTGGCGATTTATTCCGGTCACCCTAATACTAATACTACTGATTACGGACAAATGCAAACATTAAGTACACAAAGGAAAACATAAATACTTTTGACTCAAGCTTCGTTTTTGCAAAAAAAAAAAAAAAGGACCGAGTGAGATTACAAAGAGGAAACATAACCGGAGAGACGTAGGAGTCCACTGAACTTTTTGATTATTCAAGTTTTCAATATCTCTCAGCAAAATTACATCTCCAACGCATCCAAAAACATTATTCTCAAAGAAATATTTCACAAATTATACTGTGCAGCACTTTATGCAGAACGGCAACAGCAAATCCGTTTTTTGTTGAATTCGCATGCTCCTCGAATATGCTGCACTTTGACGCCACTTCTAACCCGGGAACAATGCACGAATTCGCTAAAATTGAATTATCGATCAAAAACGTGGCCAATAAACCCAAAAACACTATTAAATCAACACAAGCTCTCTTGCGGCAATAAATTATAGAAAACAATAATTTCATTCCGGATAATACTTTAGAATAAACTATCTCTTTAGTAGCCCCGAACAGGGCCTTGGTTTTATGGAAGCAGCTAAAGATAGTTTGATCCGCAAACATGATCCGCAAAATGTGATCTCGACAGAATCACTAATTTCATAAAAACCTTTAAGAGGTCTCACACAAGCCTTTCACAAGTTGTATTCGGTTATTAAAGATACCAAAATGGCGAACCTAAAACTGAACAAATCTTAAGCAGGACGACATCAGTAGAAATACAGGGCTATAGTGGCTGCATCATGAACTATCTTGCATATGCGAGTGATTGAAATGCAAATTTTGGGAAAGAACAAACGGACATTATTCAGTGAACTACAAAACGGTACACCATCTCAGATAGCTCAAAAACTTTTTTTTTTAATTATAAAAACAATTATGATTTGTTGGAAATTGTATGGGTTATTCATATCTATTTTTTGAACAACATGTTTTCATTTCAAAACATGTTTTCGAGAAAAATGAATTTGAATTTTTGAAGTATTTTTTTACAATGATTTTCATTTCAAAAAAATTATTTAATATTTTATAATGAAAGCCTAAATAATTTCTTATATTTAATTCTCTTACCAACATTTTGTAGATCTTATAGTTTTTACAGTTAGATTTTTCCAAAAAAGTTGAGAAACAAATTTCAATAAAAATCCTCACACGAAATCTATCAGACCTAAAAAAATCAGTCGAAGAATAAAATGTAGGATATTATTTATGTTTTCATTAAACAATAGCAAGCGAATTTTTGAAAATTAATTTATTGAAACTAAAAATTTTTGAAAATTAAAATTAATTTTTCTCGAAAACATGTTTTTTTACATTTTCAAAAAATAGATATGAATAGCCCATACAATTTTCAACAAATCTTCCATACATCGGAGGATGGGCACTTTTACAGCGAAAAAGTTTTTTTGAACAAATAAAAAAATTACTATTAGTGTTTCATTCGTAACATTTTTATGTATAAATTATCACGATTTTCTCTATTTAGAAACATGTCTAGAACACGCCAAACGCAAGAATCTACACACAAAAATGTAACGACCAAAACATTTTTATTCTCTCTATTCTCTGTTCAAACAATCCTTATATTCCAGAAACTATAAGAGATAGAAAGCTGACGTCTTCGATAAAATTTCATAGTTTAATAAGATCTGAAACTTTATCGCATACACTATATCGTCATCTTGAGTTTAAACAAAATTAGAATTAGTTGTATTTTTTGCAAAGAAAACATGAAAAAGTGGTTGTTGGAAAAACTTTTTCCCAGTAAATGTGCCCATCTTTCAATGTATGGACGACTTGTTCGAAATTGTAAGGGCTATATTGTTTTGAGAATTGAAAAAAAAATGTATTTGAGAAAAATTAATTTTAATTTTTAAAATATTTTTTTTTGCGAAATTGTTATAAAAAAATGGGTGGGTTATATCTATGATATAACCGCAAGATTGACGTGGGACTACCTTGGCTTAGCAATCATTTGTTTGTATTGATTAAATTTTTGATTGAATGAAAAAAATTCCGAATTCAATGTGCTGGGGAAACACATTTCAGCCGGAACAAAAATGCCCTCGACTTACATGTGTTTGTAATGCCAATTTCCCTACGCTCCTTGTATTTAAAGTCTGTGTTAGGGAAACATATTTCAGTCGGAACAAAAATGCACCCGACTTACATGTATTTGCTATGCCAATTTCCCCACGCTCCATGGATTTGAAGTCTGTGTTAGGGAAACACATTACAGTCTGAAAAAAATACCCCCGACTTTCATGTATTTGCAATGCGATTCCTCAAACGCTGCTTGGTTTTGAAGTCTGTGTTAGGGAACACATATCGGTGAGAACAAAAGTCCCCATACTTTTATGTATTTGGAATGCAGATTTCCCCAAGGCTGCTTGGTTTTGATGGCTGTGTTGGGGAATCCGTAAATCGGGCCAATCAAAACGAGGCAGTTAGGGCGTTTAGATAACGCTTAACATTTCACAGTTATTCATTTGTTTATCTAATGAAAAACGACATTTTATTAATTGCAATAGAAGCGTAGAAATATTCCCTATCAATTGATGCAAACATCTTCCCGATCCAGTAAGAAATGTTCGAGTTATAAGCATTCGGAATCTTTCATTTTTTCCTGCATGCTCTGTGTTTAGGTTTTCATTTTACCCCCCATATACTCCGGTTAGACGTAGTCCCACGTCAAAATTTGTATTTTTTTATGAAAATTCAAACAATTTCCTATACTTCATCCGCTGATTAGAATTGTGTAGGTATTATTGTTTTTGAATTATATTTTTGACGTAGGACTACGTCTTTCATTTCTATACCGGGGTGTAAAATCAAAGTTTCGAAAACGAAAGCGTTACGCCGGAGACCGAGATTTTGAGCGTTAATAGCTCCTAAACAACTGAACGAAATGGTATGATAAACACTTCATTCGATAGATAAAATGTCTACGCGTTCTATACTTGTTACTTTCTGATCCAAAAACTTGTTTCAATAGTCTTAAAATTGCTTTCAAAACAGGCTATTGAAATCACCAATCGGTATATAAGCGAGCGCCGCTCGGAAATCCACTCAGTTCTAATTGAACAGCGATTGGAGCATGTTGTCGCTGTTGTGGTGAAGCTCTTCGTTTATCATGAAAGCGCGAATGAACGGTGTCACCAAGAGCCTGTTTGTGCACCTCAGGCCAGAAGGGAATCCATCAGGAGGAGAGTGATGCCACAAACTGTTCCCCGGGAAGATCTCGAAGCAGCCGCTACACACACACACATACACGCGCGGAATTCTTTCCGTTTGGATGCCATTCAGCATCGAGAAAGATCCGGAAAATAATCTGCCAGTTCCTCTGAGAATTTAAAAATTCATTCATGTGAAAGAGTTTATTTGAATGTTTTCTATCCATGTAACACTGTGACCAAATATGTTTCAATCAAGTGCTATTAACAGATGGTTATCGAGTTAGCATTAACCACTGGTGGGCTTCCAGTATCGAGGAAAATGTGGAAATATCTAATCGTTACTAAAAATAATCTGCCAGTTCCTCTGGGAATTTAAAAATACATTCATGAGAAAGAGTTTATTTTAATGTTTTCTATCCATGTAACACTGACCAAATATATTTGGTTTTGTGATTTTTCAATCAATCGCAATTAACAGAATAGCTTCTGAAGATTATTCTTCCCCATCAGTAGAATATTTCCGTATCCAATATTGGATGCATAAAACCTTGTGCATCTCGTTTTCGAAGTCCCCCAAATATTCATTCATTCAGAATGAATTCAGATTCAACTTCAAACAAATGATCTCTAAATTAACGATAGTCCTACGTCACCCTTGCGGTTATACCATAGATATAACCCACTTCCTGTTTTTTTTGTTTAAAAACAATAAACATTGTTTGGCCCTTTTCAACAAGTACTCTAGTTCTTTTTTGAATATTTCAAGTATGCAAAGTTGTTTAAAAGACCCATGTGTTTACACCCACAACGTTTCGCTGCTATCTGAGATGGTGCTGCCAACGGCCAGTCGAGTTAGCATGAAATACGTCATACGGTTAAAATATGAATCGACGGTTCACCTATCAACAAAATCCATCGTCGGGTTTGGAAGCTTGTCGATTCAACCCTGCCACTTACGAGCTACCCACAAATCTACATCAGACTCACATTTTCGTCTTAATTTACCCTTATTTCTCACCCCACTGAACACGCGATGGCACAAGAACAAAAAAAAAAAAGGTTCCAATACCATACACACATCCCCGCGTATCCTACCGGCCCGCGTTCCCCGGCTTGCTATCCGCGCGCGCTAACGAGCCGCGATAAGCAGATCCGAAATCGACACTCTCGCGGGGCGCGTATGAAGACATAAAAAACATATACGCAACATTTCCTCATCAATTTTCCCGCGGATCTGCGGAAGACACAGCCAGCCGCGAAACACGTCCTAACATCCTGGCACACACACGCACACTCGGCGTGAACAGCCTCAGGAGTTATTAACGAGTGTTCGACTTCCCTTTGAGATATGTAAAGTTTCGAGAATGTTTTTTTTCCTTCTTAGACGCTCATCAATTTGGAAGCACATATCTTTCCCCGCACCCGCCGGTCTGTAATCATTGTGCATGTTTACGTGTTGCCGTAAATTTGGGGATGATTGCGAATTTGGTTCGATGGGTTTGACGGATTTTTAGGGATGAGATTGTAGTTCGTTAAGAATACAATGCAAAGACTAGTTCACTTCAATCAATTAAAGCAGTTCTAATGCTTGATTGTCATTTGACACCTATCAATACGTTGCTCAACTTGAGCCGATGATTCATTACCACAGTAAACTGGCATATCGCGTCAAAGTTCTCCCATAAGCTACCACAAGCATTAACCAAAAAAGGGGCTTCATCCGGCGGAAAAAAAACACGAGAGCCATGTGTGCTTGGCAATGAAATTTAGCACTCCCCAACAAGGATGTGGGCCATAAAAAGTGAATGATGTTACGTGAAATGAAATAAACCCCCGCAGCTCTATACGCAAATTGATTTAATACACTCAACGCCCAAAGTTTAGCCTTCCCTCGCATCGGAACGTAACGGCAGCGCGGGCAGCAGATCTCTCTAGTCGTAGTATATCATATCATAAAAAACAAGCTCTCTTATGAGCCCTCATCAGTAGCAGCAGCGATAGCAGCATATCCCGAGCATAAGCTCCAAGCACAAGAAGCGAACGAACGGAAGAACAACAAAACACACATAAATGTATTTTTCCCCCGTTCTGTTCTTCCATTTCCCGTTTGGGTTTTGAGAAAATCGGCGCAACTTGATTTCATAGTCAAGACACAATCCTACCCGGGGAGGGTGCCATCTGTAGATTTTTCCACGAAACTCCACCGGAATGATTGACTCACGAGGGGGTCTAGGAAAACACCACCCTCACCACACATATGGAAGTGTGAAGGAGGTGCGGGAAAAAAAGCGATAGTAATTAAGAAAGAAAAATAAATACAGCAACGCGAAAAGCTTCGACTTGTGCTTCGTCTTGTTGGGGTTGAGTGATGAAAACGGGGGTTCCTCGAAGGAGAAAGAGATGAATGCGATTCAATGTGACACTCACCAATGGGTGAAATGTGTTCTGTTGGTACGATGGAGAGATATGTGGCACTTGAATCCCTTATTTTTCGTGTTGACATCCTTTGAGAGATGACAACATCTATGGGCGCTGACAGTAGTAATGATGCTTTTCGTAACCGTTTTATACGATAACTTTTATTGAAGCTCGGTTATATTGTTTATGCAATAATGTGTTTTTCGGGAAAACATCAAAAATGCGGTTAAAATTCCATCAAGGTACCTATTCCATCATTACAGTAAATAATAGATAGACCAAAGTATTCGCAATCATTAATTCCTAAATAGATTTTATCATAATCATAATGAATAAACCGTGACACTCAGAACTACTGTTTACAAAAAACGACCGTGACAGGACTCGAACCTGCAATCTTCGGATTCGAAGTCCGACGCCTTCTCCATTAGGCCACACGGTCTGGTTGGAAAACCGCTGGCAATAACCATCGACACTCGACAAAAAAAAATAATTAAAGGAACAGAATGTGAAGTACAAATTTATAGGTGACTAGCTGACCCGGCAAACTTCGTCCCGGCCAAAATTTGTGTTTTGTTATTCAAACATTCACATTTTCTTACTATGAGCATATTCATGGGTCCAATCGCAAAACTGTTCATTGATTGATCTTCCAATCGACCCCGTTTAATTTTGTATGGTAGCTCCCCCTTAGAGAGGGGGCTGAAGTGTATAAACACCGTAAAAACATTGATTGCACCCTAAAACCTCCGCATGCCAAATTTGGTTTCATTTGCTTAACTAATTCTCGAGTTATGCAGAAATTTGTGTTTCATTTGTATGGTAGCCCCACCTAAGAGAGGGGGAGGAGTATCTAACCACCATCGAATCGTTTATTGAACCCTTAAACCTCCACATGCCCAATTTGGTTCCATTTGCTTGATTAATTCTCGAGTAATGTAGAAATTTGAGTTTCATTCGTATGACAGCTCCCCCTTAGAGAGGGAGATGGAGTGTATAACCACCGTAAAAACATTTATTGCACCCTAAATCCTCCATGTACAAAATTTGGTTCCATTTGCTTGATTAATTCTCGAAAGTAATGCAAAAATTTGAGTTTCATTTGTATGGCAGTCACAACCCCACCTCCACCCCTCAGAGAGGAGAGGACTGTCTATTTACCATGGATACATTTCGTGTCCCCTAAAACATTCGCATGACAAATTTGGCTCCATTTGCTTGATTAGTTTTCGAATTATGCAGAAATTTGTCTTTCATTTGTGTGGCAGCTCCCCCTTAGAAAGAGGGGTGGAGTGTCTAACCACCATAGAAACATTTATTGCACCCTAAATCCTCAATATGCCCAATTTGGTTTCATTTTCTTGATTAATTCTCGAGTAATGCAGAAATTTGTGTTTTATTTGTATGGCAGCCCCCCCCCCCCCCTTAGAGAGGGTAGTGGAGAGTCTAACCACCATAGAAACATTTATTGCACACTATAATCTCCATATGCCTAATTTGGTTTCATTTGCTTGATTAATTCTCGAGTAATGCAGAAATTTGTGTTTCATTTGTATGACAGTCCTCCTTTAGAGAGGGCGTGGAGAGTCTAACCAATAAAAAAAAACATTTATTGCACCCTAAAACCTTCATATACCAAATTTCGTTTCATTTGCTAGATTAATTCCCGAGTAATGTAGAAATTTGTGTTTGATTTGTATGGCAGCCCCCACTTAGAGAGAAGGGACAGGTCTCAACCTATCACGAAAACCTTCCCCGGCCCCGAAAACCCCTACATACCAATTTTCATGTTGATCGGTACAGTAGTTTCCGAGTCCATAAGAATCAGACAGACAGACAGACATCACTCCATTTTTATATATATAGATAGATTTTTGAAATGTTGTTACTTTGTGAAATCAACGCATGATGATGGAATGTACATCATTTTAAAGTTTGAAGAAATGATGAAATGATTTTTTGTTAAGCTACATTTACACATTCCAACACAAAAATGTGTTCGTAAAATATTTTAAAACATCAAAGTTAAATGAAAGGAAAATTTAATGTTTTTCCCAACTTATAGGTTATTACAGTAATAGTGTTCAAAAACGAATTTAAATGATGCGAGTTGTAGCGGCAAAAGGGTAATTTTTCTTGTTGTTTTCATCATTATCCTGTCTACGATGCATAATGAGCGAAATGTTCTGTAGAAAAACTACAAACAATAGTTTTGCAATGATACAAAATACAATTTTAACATTTAAAAGGACATACTTACATCATTTTGACATCATTTTGAAAATTTAAAAAACCTGTCTAGATGAATGCTTTCAAAAAATTCTTCGAACGTTCGTCCGTTTTCGAATTTAATTTATTTATATTAGCTACATGTTTATAGCATTGGAATATTCCAATCGCATACTTTGACTTTGATGTGCTTATGTGTGATGGAAAAAAAATTGAAACCTCAAAAAAACAAATCTTGACGATTTTTTTGCAAAGGGACCTATGTTTTTTTTCTTTTTTTCAAAAATTTCTAACTTTTAAACTATAAGAACCAAAGCACACTGCAGACTTTTTATCGAATGATAGTTTGGTTGGATCAGATTGCTAGTGCAAAAACCTACCCAACTGAATTGGTGTAATGAGCACATATGCATACCTCTTCGTACTGATTAAGAAGCCGACCAAACTATCGGCCGCCAGAAAGTCTGAAGTCTGTTGGTGCTCTAAAACCGTAAAAATTTGAGTCAAAGAATGAAATATTTCAATTGTTTCAATTTTTGATAAAATACAAAAGAATTAAAATGAGGAGAAAGTGAAATAAAGGTAAGAGAACTTTTTCTTAAAAACGTAAATTCTTAATTTCTAAAAAAAAATTGCTCATACAATAATCAACAAGTCATGAATACATCGGAAGGTGTGTACTTCTACAATGAAAGTGTTTTTGTACCCACAACTCTTTCATGTTTTTTTAAGAAAATTATAACTTATCCTAATTTTGTATAAAGTCAAGATAGCGATATAATTCAAGTACCAAAGCTGAAGATAATATTAAAATATGAACTTCTGTCAAAGACGCGAACTTTCTATCTATTATAGCTTCTGAAATAAAGGGTGTGTCACATCAAATTGCATCACGGAAAAAACGCTGTAGAAATTAGACAGTAAAATAAAAACTATTAAACAACTTTTGGCATTTTTTTTTATTCATACTTCGAGCCCAAGCCCGTATGCTCGCACCTTCCTCTTTACCCCGTCCATAAGGTTCTGTACAACGTCAGGTTGTAGTCTTTTTTGAACAGAAATCCATTTTCTCTTGAAGTCGGCCTCCGATTTGACAACTTTTGGGTTCTTCCTGAGGGCCTGCTTCATAATCGCCCAATATTTCTCTATTGGGCGAAGCTCCGGCGCGTTGGGCGGGTTCATTTCCTTTGGCACGAAGGTGACCCCGTTGGCTTCGTACCACTCCAACACGTCCTTTGAATAGTGGCACGAAGTGAGATCCGGCCAGAAGATGGTCGGGCCCTCGTGCTGCTTCAATAGTGGTAGTAAGCGCTTCTGTAGGCACTCCTTAAGGTAAACCTGCCCGTTTACCGTGCCGGTCATCACGAAGGGGGCGCTCCGCTTTCCGCAAGAGCAGATCGCTTGCCACACCATGTACTTTTTGGCAAACTTGGATATTTTCTGCTTGCGAATCTCCTCTGGAACGCTGAATTTGTCCTCTGCGGAGAAGAACAACTGGCCCGGCAGCTGATGAAAGTCCGCTTTGACGTAGGTTTCGTCGTCCATTACCAGGCAATGCGGCTTCGTCAGCATTTCTGTGTACAGCTTCCGGGCTCGCGTCTTCCCCACCATGTTTTGCCTTGCGTCGCGGTTAGGAGCCTTCTGAACCTTATATGTACGCAGGCCCTCCCGCTGCTTGGTCCGCTGGACGAATGAACTTGACAAATTCAGCTTATTGGCGACATCCCGGACCGAACTTCTCGGATCACGTCTAAACTGCTTAACTACGCGCTTGTGATCTTTTTCACTGACGGAGCATCCATTTTTGCCGTTCTTCACCTTCCGGTCGATGGTTAGGTTCTCGAAGTATCGTTTTAGTACTCTGCTGACCGTGGATTGGACGATTCCCAGCATCTTACCGATGTATCGATGTGACAACTCCGGATTCTCGAAATGAGTGCACAGGATTAATTCACGACGCTCTTTTTTGTTCGACGACATTTTTCCAAATTTACGAAAAATTGACAGTGAAGCATGGCCAACGTGATCTATACACTCTTATCTGATTATAAGCGAAAGCTGAAGATATAATTCCTAAAAATTAAATTTCTACAGCGTTTTTTCCGTGATGCAATTTGATGTGACACACCCTTTATATGGCATTTTTGCATAGAAACTTCTGAAAAACTGCTGTTTTACTCGTAATATTTTTGTGCAAATTGTCGCGATCGACATGTTCTTGGCATGTTTGAGAATATTTGAATATTATGAATATTGTGAATATTTACAAGCATGCCAAGAACATGTCGATCGCGAGAATTTACACACAAAAATGTTACGCTTATGTTACACCAGTTTTTCAGGAGTTCCTAATTCTATTTCTCTATCCACAAGGACAACTCCACACTCATCCATTGAGATGGGGTGGGGAGTATATTTAATTTCCACGTGACAAATTAAATAAGTTCATATCTACATTCGAAAATATATAACAAATGATATGAATGACATTTTGAGTATGTGCTCCGTATTTATGAATAAAAAGAATGGCCTGCTCTGGAGTGTCGCCGGTCAAGTATCCATATTTTTGTCATATCGTTCAACTTTTTCATTTAAATGTGTATTCGCACATGAATGGAGAGCTATCAATTTGTTTCCATTGGCGGTAGGTTTTCATTTAATCAACCAGGATGAAGACACCTCCGAAGAATACTCATCAGAGGGTTTTGAAATATTGAGATTGCACTCTATTAGCGCCTTAGATGCAGAGTTCGATTCAGCGTCCACTGTTCATGATAAAACCACTTTGTTTTTTCTCTCGAGAACACCCAAGGATTTTCGAAAAAAATGACGAACAAAGTTTTTTTCCCATCAAAGCGCGCACTGTATCAATGGAGATTTGAAAAGTTGCATAGAAAGGTAGATAAAACCATCTATCACATTGATACTCTAGGCTCAAGACAAAAAAGTTTTCGAAATATGACAGAATTATCTCCATGAGCTTAGCTCCAAAGACCGGTAATGCCATTTGTCAACATATTGCTATTTAACATCTGGTGAGTTTTGATCGATAACTGGAATAAAATCGACCTTTAGCAGTGAATTCATAGACAAAATCGTGAAAATGCTTCACTGACAGTCCATACTTGGTGTAATGCTATTATAGACTGATACTTTATTATATAGTTAAAACAATATAAATGCCACAAATCACATGAACAAGAAATGTGTGTCAACACAACGTAAAAGTATATTGGAAAGAAATGAAGAGCGTTACAAATAAATTCCCGGAAAATATCGGAAAACAATCAAAGAGTTGGACACAACCGCAACTAATAATAAAGCTCATTTGCCTTCAATTTTTGCAAAGGCGATTTGATTTGAGTATATAATCAGAATAAAAAAAGTCACAGGAGGGTTGTGTCCGAGACACGACCGCATAGTTGACGTAGGATTCCGTTAGACTATCTGTTGGTTTTGGATATGTTTGAAAGATTACATTGTTAAACTCTTTGATAATGATATGGTGGCCCTGAAAAGGGCCGTTTTGTTTGGTTGTTGGGTATTGTATGTTAACTACACCAGTGTTTATCGAGTGATGATGGCAGAAGGATGGTAAACAGTCGTTGGATGGTGCGTATCAGATAAAAGATACCGAAGTGGAACGATATATGATGAAAACCACCCTCTCTAATCCTAGACGAGATGCTTGCTGTGATATGTATGTATGAAATAAAGAAAAAAAAACTCACCAATGTAACATAAATTTCATGAAGCAACCCCCGACTTGCATATATTTGCAATGCCGATTTCCCCGAGCACCTTGGTTTAGATGTCTCTGTTAGGGAACACATTTCGATAGGAACAAAAGCTCCCCCTACTTTAATGTATTTGCAATACAGATTTCCCCCAGGCAGCTTGGTTTCGATGTCTCTGTCAGGGACTCGCCGCATGTGTCGTCAATTTCGACCAATCAGAAGTGGGTATTTCCGTTAGGATAGGGGTTCAGATTATTGTCTTCAATATAAAAATTGTTATGGAGTACCGAAATCGATTGACGCAAAAATGTCATCAATCCATCTTGAAATGACTGAGCAATAAGCGTTTGAAATTGGACAATTTTCACGATGTAATCGATTTTCGATTTTCAATGTGTACCCAAATATGCTTCCGAAAGACGTAATCCAACGTTATATAATTGTTAATATAATTGTTTTGAACAATCATACATTTTAATTTTATTAATTCAAAACTGCCTTCGGGCCTGCTCCCTAAATGAATATTGCTCATGGCGTCGCTTGGTGCCGCCGAAAGCAGACTCGTTTGCTGAGAAGTGCTGAGCGACAATGAAAATGTCTTTCTAAAGGTAGGTCGAGAAAGAGTATGAACTAGTTTTCTTCGCAAGGGCCCTTCTCAGGGCTAGAGACGAATGAACGTAAAGTTTAAAGTCTCTATAATTCAAAAGAAGAAAAATATTGCTACCAGATGTCACGAACTTCGACATTTTTTGCTACTATGGTGCTACTCGCCCGTGTAGTTGGCGCAAAGGCACCGCAAAAATATTATTTTATAGAATTCCTTCATGCATTTGTCTGATACGGACTGTGTATCGTTCGTTCTTATTTTTGAAGGGACTATAACCCAAAGCTCATTCGTCCCTAACGGGCTGTGTATGACTGGAGCGTTTCGTTATATACATGCATGCATATGTCCTTCGCTTTTTTGCCAAATCCAGTAAAAGGTGGTTGATGAAACGTATGTTTTTGACGTGATACGTTCCATGTTAGTTGTTAGTAGAAAATGTAAAAATAAACAGTATTTTTGATCATAGTTTTATATAGTTTTTGGGGTAAGTGGAAAACAGTAAAATAACCTCTTTTGTTTCAAAACAAATTGATAGTCCTGAGAAGGACTGGAATGGTTTAATGGGTTGTACGGAATCTGCTGCGTTTCAGTCGGATGTAGCAGTTTAGTTTTGGGAGCGGTAGCTTTTACGGATTCGCTGATGCTTTCCTTGACTTTGGCGCCATCGGCTTCTGTGCGTCGATTTGCGAGGGTTTGATTGGCACCACCACGACGAGCTAAACGACGGATAGCGGGTGTGATACGATGCGATGCAATGCACTTCGCTCCTCTGCCTCCTTTGCCGCATCCAATTGTTGATGTGAAGAGGAGCGCACCAGCAATGCACACTAGATTTAATTCGATGCTCTCCGCTGCTTCCTCTTCTTTGCTCCCTTTGCCGCACCGCATCCATTGTTGGTTGCCGATGGCTTCCTCTCCTTTGCCGCACCTTATGGTGTTGGTTGATTTGTAGAGCACTGCACACTAAAAGCTCAGATGTTTGCCGATCTGAGCGTTGAACGAGAATGAGAAATCCATAAATGCTACCGTCCTTTTATATCAGTTGGTATGTGAGAAATAGGCGCCCCCCACTCGCTCGACATGCAAATATTTGACTTATCGGGGAACGAAAGAAGCGAAGCAGGCGAAAAAGAAATGACGTCAATTTCGACCAATCAGTACCGTTTGGATAGGGGTTGAGATTTTTCAATTGTTCGATAGTTAATTACATGATATATATTATTTTATTCAAGGTGAAAAATTGTTATAGAGTGCCGCAATGTTTTGATGTAAAAATCTCATCAATCCGTCATAAAATGACTAAGCAATAAGCGTTTGAAATTGGACATTTTTCACGATGCGATCGATTTTTTTTTTTTTTCCAAAATATATTTTTTATTAAGGCACATGTGGCGTTAGCCTGACGGGGCCGGGAGTCCAATATTTTGACAATTTTTGTCTTACAACTATGTTAGTAATATGTAACCGATTACTGGCGGTTGGCTCGAGGTTAGTATTACAAGTGTTCTCATAATTGGTATGTTGCAGATGCGATCGATATTCGTTTTTCAATTTGTACCCCAATATGTTCCCGAAAGACGTAATCCTACGTCAAAAATGACACTTTACCACTACTATGGCATTCTTGTCGCTAAATAAAAATAGACTAACATTATATATCCCGAGAGCAAATCAATATCCCTAGGTATCGAGAGAAGGGTGGCCACTAGGGTGCCAATGAATGTATAGGAAAAATCGTTCACCACCTCGAAGAAACACCTTATGCCGAATTTCAGCTCAATCGGACTTAAAGGAGAGTGACGCAAAGCGGTCGAAGTTTGATTTTTTTGAAAATCAAAAATCACCCGAGGGGGAAGCAAAGGAAATCGGGGTTTTCGAAAAAAAATTGATGCCAAATGTCTTAAAATTGCATGAAACGTCGAGATCTAGTGTCATCTCGAAAAAAAAAATTTGTGAAAAACTCCGAAAAAAACTATGTCACAGAATGCCGATTTTTGACAAAAAAAATTATCGAGATGACACTAGATCTCGACGTTTCATGCAATTTTAAGACATTTGGTATTAACATTTTTTTTTCGAAGACCCAGATTTCCTCGGGTGATTTTTGATTTACAAAAAAATCAAACTTTGCCCGCTTTGCGCCACTCTCCCTTAAATCCCATTGAGCTGATATTTTGCATAGGGTGTTTTTCGAGTTGGTGAACACTGGTGGTGACCGATGTGGACCGAACAGAACGTTCATTGTCGGTTCGTCAGCTCGATCAGGGCAAACATATTGTCTTAGTCCACAAAAGCTTTCAAATAAACCGTTTTTTTTCTTCTTCAACATTTTTGTCCATTACATATACACTCACTAAAGCAAAAATATACAACTAGTAGATGTCAACGTTTAATGATGTTTCCTTCGTTGTGTCCCTGTTTCATATCCCTCCTATCCGATCTATAAACTTTTACTTAGTCGCGGCAATACATACACACACTCTTTACAGATACACGGGCCAAAGGTTGTGCAGTCCACTGATGATTCAACAAGAGCCAAAGGTTGTACCGCTCATGACAACTCTACACGAGCTGATGATTGCGCCGGCTAGTGACCATTCTATCCTGGATTCCTCGAGTCGAGAAGACGCACCACGCTAGATATGGGGTACATACTAGGGGGCGTTGCTGATTAATGGTCAGCTGCATCCCAATAGGAAGTATCCCGTGTCGGGCAAACGTACAGAGCATTGGAGACAGCAACATCCCAATTACGAGAACACTTGTAATACTAACCTCGAGCCGACCGCGAGTAATCGGTTACATATTACTAACATAGATAATAAGAAAAACTGTCAAAATATTGAACTCCGGCCCCGTCAGGCTAACGCCATATGAGCCTTGATAAAATTATATATTTTGGAAAAAAAAACTAGTAGATTCCCAAATCGGAAAGTTGTAGCTTCAAGATTATGTATATTAAATCTCCAGGTATTCATTTGCCACAATAACTAGAAAACTCAATGAAACAAGGGGTATTTTGTTAAGTATAATATAAAATCATTATAAGAGATTATATCCATTCAAGATTTTTCACTACAAAACAATGTGTTATTCTATCACAATCTAAAACATTGTGTTGATCTATCACACTATTAGATACGGAAAAGTAATTTTTCATTCATAATTTTTATTTCAAAAGTATGTTTATGTCACCTGAAAATCCATTTCATATTTCGCTTCACACCAATTCGCGATAGCGAAAGTGTCGATATCTGGTGGCAACATTCGTGTTTGTGAATCATGTATTCGCTATGAGATAAGTAAGCTCAACCACAGTTCTAAAATTTTATATTATTTGATTACTTAAAACATTCAGTCCTGACTCTTATTCGACTATTTATTTGTATGAATTTTCTAGTACTTCCGATAAAATTTAATAATTATAATAAAAATTCGCTAGCGGACATTATAGAATTCAATTTTTTTTATCTCCTCTTCGCAGAAAATACGTCACTTTATTTTATAGAAAACATATTCCATTTGGAAAAGCTAAATTTGGATTCACAATTTTCACTTAAAAAATGCTTATTCCACAGTAAAGTGCATCATCAATGGAACACGAAGCAGGATGCCGTCTACGCGAATAACAATTGGACAAACTTCTCACTCAGACCATATGAGAAATCGATATGTTCAAATGTTCCTAGTTTACATCAAACATAACATATTTTGTCCCGTATCATTTTGACGTAGGACTACGTCTAACCGGAAGATATAGGGGGTGAAATGAAAATCTAGGCACTGAACAAGTAGGAAAAAATGCAAGATTTGGAACGCTTATAACTCGAGCATTCCTCAATAGATCGCAAAGGTTTTTGCATCAATTGATAGGAAATATATCTACGCATCTATCATAACGAATAACATTTCATTTTTCTTGAGATAAATAATTGAATAATTGGGAAATATCAAGCATTGTCAAAATGCACTATGTGCCCATTTTTGATTGGTCCATTTTGTGCTCCTCAAATCGTACCGACCAAAACGGGCAACCAGAGCAGCAGCGAAATAGAATGAAGCACGATTGGAACGGAAAAAAAATGAACGAAACATTGGTCGCAGTCTCACACATGCGTAATTCTCGAGCCAGTCAGTCAGCTTAAAAATCCCCGCTCCGCTGCCGTAACGAACTTAGAGGCGAATGAACTGCAAAGTTTAAAGCCTCTTAAAAACAAAGAAGAAGAAGAAGCCGTAACGATCATTCTCGTAGAAACCGTCACCACATCGTTTCTCATCACATCACATCAACAAACCAACACAAGCAGCCATGTCTGGACATGACAAAGAAAGGAAAAGTGAAGGGAAAGGCAAACTCCCGCTCGAACCATGTTGGTCTGCAATTCCCCGTAGGTGTATCCGCCAATTGCTCCGCAAGGGTAGCTAGGCCGAGCGCGTTAGTACCAGTGCACCAGTCCACCTAGTCGGCGTTATATAGTTTCGGCCGCCGAAGTGATCGAGTTGGCTGGTAAAGCTGCTCGCGACGATAAGAAAACCCGCATTCAGAACTGACCACATTCGGTTCGGTGGACATCAAGACAACAACAGGCAGTTGCAGCGAGTGGCGAGTGGCAAACGCAATCGCAAAACGGCAGCAGGTAGCAGAAGAAAAAAGTTTGTTCTTTATACAAACTGCTTTGGTGGCAAATCCAGAACAAAGCGGCATCGAGGGCGTTCGAAATGGTTTTTTCCAAAACCACGAGTACTAAGTTTTCTACATTGGAGCCATTCCATAAAACAGGGCCATTAAACCTTTCAAAAAAGAGTTTACGAAATACAGTTCAATGCATTCTAAAATATTATCCAAAATAATAATAAAACACAAATTGATTTTTTCATAATTTGTTTGCCAAGATATGATGAGTATGAGAATTTGGCAGCTATTCTGAGCTTATTGATGGTTGGAGACTTTTTCGATTATTCAATTTTCACCAATTCCTAAATTGCTTCCAGATTGAAAGTACAGTAATATACATTTAGTTCGACATTTGTCTAATTCAACGGACCTGCAATGCGACATATTTAGTTGGATATTTTTGTAAACATAGAGTTCGGGGTCCAAATTATGACCCAACATGTCCCAAGCTGGATGGGAAGAAATTTTCCATCTGTGAAAGCTGTGGCGAGTGGCAAACGCAATCGCTAAACAGGAAGGTTTAGCCGAACAAGATGGGGATATCGAGTGATAAACAAACAATAAACTCTTTAGATTAAAGATGATTTTGTGGTCCTGAAAAGGATCCTTTTTAGGGTTTGCTACCGAATCAGAAGTCGGAAAACGCTCTTTATTTGGAGCTGGTATACTTCTTCACCGCTTTGGTACCTTCGGAAACCGCAAGCAAGTTCACCGGGCAGCAACAGACTGATTGCGATCTGAATTTCCCACGCCGTAATGGTTAACCGCTTATCGTAGTGTGTCAGACGCGAGGCTTCCGCAGCGTGACAAAGGAGGACAAGTTAAGTGAAAGGCAAAGTCCCATTCGAACCGTACAGGTTTGCAGTTCCCTGTTGGTGCCATTCACTGATTGCTCCGCAAGGGTAACTAGGCTGAACGGATTGGTGCCGGAGCATCAGTATACCTAACAGCGGTTATAGAGTTTCGGCCGCCGAAGTGCTCGAGTTGGCTTGCAAAGCTGCTCACGACAATAAGAAAACCCGCCTACAGAACAGAGCACATTCGGTTCGGTGGCAACAACTAGTTTCAGCGAGTGGCAAACGCAATCGCAAAACGGAAGCAGGTAGAAGAAGGAAAAAGTTTGTTTATACAGACTGCTTTGGTGGCAAAACCAGCCACCGTAAAACACGGCGCTTTCCAGGGCCATTAAACCATTCAAAGAAGAGTTATTCAAAGTTATTCAAAATACCAATGCATTCTAAAGTGACATAATGTGACATATAATATGAACTGAATTATTTTGTTTATGCTTGTTTTTGAACTTTTTGGTCGTTGAGGTCTTTTAAATTGATCATTCAGTTTTCACAAACCCATACATCTCCGAAATAAAAGTGGCTTCAAATTACAACACATTTTATGCAGGATGGCATTAACGAATTTTCTCGGTAGGAAGAACTGCTTTCTTTGGTTGATAACTGATGTTGAAAATTGACTGACGTTACATCTGCATTGTATAGAAACATAACTAAGGAGCAATATGATGAGCTATGCATTTCCTGCTCCTCTGTTCTTATTTTAAAGGACTTCAATCCGAAGGTCATTCGTCCCTGTATTTACTATTGGTTTTTCAGAACGCTCATAGCTCGTCTATTTCTCGACAGATCGTAGAGTTCGTCTCCAAAACCTCAGATCTTTTTCATTTTTATTCACTTTGTTTGCGGAGACTACAAAGCTTACAATTCATTCGTCTCCGAAACCACAGTTTAAGGTACGGTAATGTGCTCAATAGTGAAATATATGATAGTGAATGAGCTGATGACCACCTATGCATTCCCTATCACAGCCATCATTTTGATTGTACGATATGTGTACAGGGAAACTTCGATATAACGTACCCTCGTTATAGAGTACCCTCGATATAACGTACACATTTTCAAAGTCCAAAGGAATATGTTTTTGATTACAGTTTTTCTGAAAGAACAATAAATTATCTGTATTTTGATACTAAAGCTTGATTTGTACTCTTAATCAATCCCGAAGTACAACTGTTTTGTGATTCCAGATTCTAAATGAATCAAATTTTAATTTACAGTACGAAGGGAAACATCATGAGAAAAATTAGCTTCGTCTTCTACTTGAATTTTCTCATTAACCTTACTCAAACAGCAACACAATAAAGTAATATAAACTACGTTTCTGAGTTCTTTGTTATGCTTCGATATAACGTACAATTCGATACAACGTACAATTTTGAAAGTGAAATGTACGTTATATCGAAGTTACCCTGTATACGCCAAAAGATGCCCGGCGTTGAACATTTAATAAGTACAAAGCCTTCAGAAAAAAATCAAGAATCAACTATGAGACAGTGAGAAAAAAATGATTTTTTTCAAATTAAAGTTTGGTTTATGCCATTATGTGTGAAATACAACATCATTCAAATGTCCACCTAGGGCTTCCTCGCACACCTTGATCCGGAACAGGTAATTTTCGATGACTTTTCGGCACATACGGGGCGGTATCTTAAGGTCATAACTTCACGAATGTTGTCTTTCAAATGTTCAAGAGTTTGCGGAGAGTTGGCATAGACACGGTCTTTCGCATAACCCCACAAAAAAAAGTCTAGCGGGTTCAAATCGCATGATCTGGACGGCCAATTGGCATCACCAAAACGCGAAATTATGCGTCCCTCAAATTTCGTTCGCAATATGGCCATGTTCGGTCGTGTTGTGTGGCACATGGCGCCGTCCTGCTGAAACCACATGTCATCCGTATCCATATCTTCAATTTGTGGCAAAAAAATCGGTTAACATGCGGCCATAGTGCGCAGCATTCACAGTTACCGTCTCGCCGTCCTCATTTTCAAAGAAATACGGCCCGATGACTCCACCAGACCATAATACGCACCAAACAGTGACTTTTGGCGGATTCAATGGCCTCTCAACAATCACGTGTGGATTTTCTGTGCCCCATATACGGAAATTTTGGGTGTTCACATAGCCATCGAGCTCGAAATGTGCCTCATCGCTGAAGAAAATTTGATGCGAAAATTCAGCATTTTGCTGCTGTTGTTCGTTCACCCAATCGACGTATGCCCGACGCATTCCATGGTCACCACGCTCTAATTTTTGTGCCAGTTGGACTTTATATGGATGTAGGTGCAAGTCCAAATGCAAAATTCGCCACAATGATGTGTTTGACAAGCCCAATTGCTGAGCACGCCGTGGAATCGAAACATTCGGGTCATCCTCCACACTGGCAGCAACAGCAGCAATATTTTTGGCCGAACGCACATTACGATGATGCACAGGTTTCACAATATCCGCTACGGATCCAGTTTGTTCGAATTTACGCACTACATTAGCGATTGTGTGCTCTGTAGGCCGTCCATGACGACCAAAATCCGTCCGTAATGCTCGAAAAACATTTGCCGGTTTTTCATCATTTTTATAGTATAATTTAACAAAATTAACACGTTGTGCGATGCTAAAACGATCCATATTGTAAAATGGCAGACATTCAACTAACGATATGACGCTTTGGTTGACAGCTATGTCAAACGGTTGTCAGCGCAGGGCTGTATACTTTCGGAAGCCCGAAATGGTAAATCATGTAGGTACGAAACTTTGTTGCATACATCAGAAACAGATTTTCTCCGTTAAAATCTGTAGGGGAACTGGGGGTAAATTCGGCCCATAAGGTAAAGTATTGATTTGTGAGATTTGACGGCACATATTGTTATGTTTCCCTCACAGAATTATTGTTTACATTATGTTGATTTTCAAACGGAAATTAAGAAAGAGTGGTATACTTAAAAAAAAACTGCAGAGATATAATATATGGTGGAATAGATAGTCGGTCAGACCGACCAGCGGTGTGTTAAAAATCCGATGAAAAACAAATATTTTGAGTCCACAATTTTTCCATTGTAATGAAGCTATTCCTGATTACTTGATTGAAATTTCTATACCAGATTGCAATATTTTCTGAGTGATAGTGAAAATATTCCCTAGATAACATAGATGCGATGTTGATACGTAATTCTAAAGTTACCATCAATTTATTGCAATCTGCTTTATTTTTTGAATGGATAGTGATTTCGACAAAAGTCCATTTTGTATCTGCTAACAGTTTTTGTTCCAGCATGAAAATCAAATTTTCCACCCTTCCGAATAGCACATGAGGGAATATTCACACCCGTGGTCACAATCCCTACGTGGGATATGCACCACACTCACCCCTGCTTCCAGCGACACTATCCCTTTCCAGTCACTACATACGCTTATAACCTCCGTTCATAAACTCCACCCTCTTTCCAGTGGTGTAGCGAATATGCAACCCCCTCTCTTACTGGAAAGCGCGCAAAACTTCAATGTCCTCTCACACCACCACCAGCAGCAGTTTGCGGGGAATTGCAGGGAACTTAACTCACCACAAGGACGGATGTCAACGGACGCGACTCAATAGAATCCGAAATTCGACTGTACGTTCGTTAAGAATAGAATGGAAATTCATCATAGTAAAACATGGATAAAAAACAATAACCCATTTCTCATTCAGACGGAGCGCATTTTTCGGACAAGTCAAGTTGAGTTGCTTTCGTCGGAAGGCAGTCCAAAAAAATAAAAACAAATTCCAGCGCAAGAAGGCATTGCAAATGACATCGCCCGAATGCCAGCTTCAAGTGATTTTCATGATTTCAATGTGAAGAATATGTTTAAACCAGCGGTCCCGAGCATAATGCACTCAAGTATCATCCTGTTTCAGCCGCAGCAAGTGATGCAAAAGACATTCGAAATTCTGACGAGTGGAGAGCCGAGAGAGGGAAAAAAATCCTCGGCGATGCAGATTTTTGTCTGAACCTCTTTTTATATGCGACTTAATTTAATCAGTTGCAGTTTTTCTGATCTGTTTCCAGCGGGCGTCGGGAAGCTGTGTGTATGGTATTTCTTTTTTTTTTTTTGTATTTCTGCTCCTTCGCGCATTTCACTTATCCATCTGTCGGAACAAATTGTAATATCTATTCGTACATTCAAATTATGAGCGGTAATTTTTAGAGACCGGTGCCCGCCGGATATAGTTGGAAATATACAAACAAAAAAATCTTCCAGAGATGCCTGGGCTTCGGCTTTTCACAGATGCATGCACAGGTAAGAATTACTCTGTGTGTTTTTTTATTCACTCACCAACCGCTCGCTCACCGTTTCTGATTTTTATTGGACTCAGAATTATGCATGAATTAATTTGGGGTTTTTTTACTTCACTCCCCGATCGTAGCCAACAAAGCGGTTTGCACGCTCGCCTACACTGTAGTGGTTGGGAAGATAATTGTTACAGCTCGAAGCCTGCAGATGAAACACTTCAATTATGGAAACACTAGTAGCAGTAGAGCCATATTCCGTGTTCTATGGTTGGGAAAAGGTGAAGCGTTTTTTGTAAGTCCGCATATTTCGCAAGATTGAAAATGAGAAGATCAAAGGTTATCAAAAGAGCCCAAATAATTAAAATCTTTAAAAACTGTTTGAATTTACACACACGGCAACAATGATATGCTTCTTATGAGTAGGATGAAAAATGATGTAATTCTACGATTCAAAATAAAGTAGTTGATCAATGTCTACAAATTCCACCTTGCGCTGGTACACGCGAATTTTCGAACATGCCACTCTGAATTCAATCTAGGCGTGATACTCAACATAAAAGTATCCATTAATTATTACTAAAAATAGCACAAGTAACATAGAGAAAGCGATGTTCCTCTAAGCATATTAGTGCCATTTAAGAGGAAGAAAAAAGAATCAACTTTGGGAATGGAAACATTGCGTATCAATCTAAGCGGTATATTTCCGGCTATTTTTTGCCAAATATGTTAAGAAATCTCATCTCATGATACTTCCAAAAACAATTCAGATTTTCCTTAAAAAATCTACGGGAATCCAGAATTTCCCAGTGATGCTTAATGCTGATGAGGTCTGGGAACTGGAATGACCACTCAAGCATTTGCATCTTTTCCTATTGGTTTGGATCTTCTCAACATGAACAGAGTCGATAGGATTTTGCGCAACGTCAAATTTTGTGGAAAGATGAATAGAATTGTCAAATGTATTGGAATGGCGCTCGAACAATGTGTATCTGCTTTGTGGGAGCCTCATTTGGATTAACTTTGGAAACACCAATTTGTCTGGAGCTCTTTTTAAGAATATACTGACCCATTTTGATCAAAATCAAAACTGAACTTGTTAGCCGGACAATACGGCAGTTCACTCTTTGAGACTAGGCGGAATTAAACATGTCATCAAGATACATCGATTCAATGGAGTGGCCGGGATCCAAACTGAATCATATCTACAATTTGTGGGGCATTTTGTCACACTATGACTCAGTATTACAACTGATCATGCATATTCAAGATATGATCATATCTGTCAAGTAAATCAAAAATTTCATTGTACATTTTAGTCATCCCTTAAAAAATATCTACACGAACAAGAAACAATACCACACAATTCACAACGAAGATATAACGGTTCCATTTTGACTATTTTTAGCAAGTTCTCATAAAATTTCCAACATAGGATTTTAACAATTTCAAACATTTCATGAAATTCATCTTGAACCGTACAGGCAAACCTTTTTTTTTGTGCGGGGGATAGGGACCGCACAAAAAATCGTGCAAAACTTCACCAGTAGTTTCAAAAAATCGTTATAAATAACACCCATTTTGAAAAAAAAGCTATTTTTGTGCGATAGATAAGGACCGCATAAAAAAGTTTTCCCCAAGAAAATAACTCAAATCCACGCCGTTCATCGTTCAATTTCCTTTTGTTCCCCCGCTTTACGATGGGACAGTTTGCCTTTTCGGTATCCCATGGCTGAGTTGTACCTTTAGTTGCATGTCGAAACGTGATGCTGATAGAAATCATGTCATGCAAAAACTTAGAAAAAAGAGCATTTGATGGAAGGATGGGAATGATTTCAGAAGTGGATAATTTTGACGCAAATATGGTTTTTTCGTACTGAAATGCATATTAGTCCAGTCAAATTAGCTCATTTAAGAGCTCAGCTTGTAACAAATTGGCGGAAAGAATTTTTTTTTTCGCCAATGTGCTTGGGAAGGTGTCCTAATCAACATACAAAAAGTCAACCAAATTCGGATGCTTCTCCCCCAAAACTCCACATTTTTTGCCCCCTGAAACAGTTTTTTGCATTTTTCTCGCTCCCTATCACTTTTTTCGATAAAAGTGCTCTATACAATTTTAAAGAGCGTGAAATTTTACATAAATTTGATCCTATGAAATTTTTTGTACGACCACCCCCACGCGAGTTACACTCCTTATAATACCCCGAGTTTTATATTTTCGTTAATTGTACTCGCGTAGCTGTTATTTCAAAACAAACTTTGAAAGAAATGTTTATTTTGGTGTGGTGTATTTGTGGTGTAATAGACGCCTTATGTCCAAAATTCCTACGGTAATAATGTGTGCGTTGTCTTTGATGGACATGATCCGTCAGACATCAAACATTTTGAGAGGAATCGACGATATGAAGGAGAAGTAATTGAGGTAAAAGATATGGCGCCAGATACAATCATCGAATTCGAGCCTCAAGTTTTTTTCGCGAGTAGCGAAAATAAAATTCGTATAATAGAGCTGTTAACGACTGCCTTTACTTCGAGCGGAGTATCGACTAAACAAGCGCCAGGAGATGCGAACTGTCTCATAGTGAATACCGCGATCGAGTTTTCAAAAATTAAAGAGTCGCACTCGGTTGTAGTTGTTGGCCAAGACGTTGATTGCATGGTACTGCTGTGTGCATTAACACCACCAGATTGTACCAGATATTTTTATCGAAGCCGACAAATGATAAATCGTCCTACTTTATACTCAATAGCTGATAATCAAAGAAAAAACCAGGAGAACGTTCTATGTTTGCATTCAATAACTGGTTGCGACACTACCTCTGTATTTTTTCAAAAAGGGAAAAATACATCGAAGAAAGTTCTTCAAAAATACGATTTTTCCGAAGTTATTGAAACATTTTATACGGAAGGGTCTAGCCAGGATTAAATTTTCGAGCAAGGCCTGAAATTTGTTATGGCTTTATATGGTGGAGATTCTGAATCGCCGTTGAACGAATTTCGGTACATGTGCTTTTCGAAAAACGTGGCAAGAAACAAGACCATTAAGCTAACAAATCAACCCCCTACCGAAGCTGCTGTCCATCAACATCTTTACAGAACGTATTTGCAAATACAGCATTGGCAGGGAATTTTAAGATCCTGCTGATTGGGGATGGAAGCTTTGCGACGACACATACCAGTCAATATTTACGAATAGGGCACCAGCACCGAACGATTTATTGAAAAGCTTTTTTTTGTAATTGTAAGAAAGGATGTACATCAGGTTGTACTTGCCGCAAGCATGGTGTATATTTATGTTTGTACATAAGTGCTGAGTGATTCAAGTTCACAAACAACAATACCAAACTTTACAACCAAATTGTATTTCTGTTTCAGGTTTGAAGTAGTCTGTCTGGGTGAAGCTTGTTTTGAATTGTGCAAGACGAGTTGGAAGAAGATGACACTAATGATGATATTTTCTTCGAGGAATCAGATGATGATTAATGATTCAAAATAAACTTTTTTCGATCATGAGTGAACTTCTATGTACTTTTTTTTGGGCATCGGAAATGATTACCTCGGGAATCTATTACAAACATTTTGAATCCTTAGTTAAATACACCACACCAAAATTATTATTATTATTATTTTATTTGATCCATCTGACTTACAGTCTACATGAATATGAAATTATAATTAAATGTAAATAAATAGTCGAAAACATAAAACATCAAGTTGTCAAGTTGAAACGTTTCAAACGGTACTTAAATTCATCTACGGAACAACAGAAATCAAACAAATGAAACACATAATTAAATTCACGACACATCGATACAATCGGTTCATTTCTTCCGTACTCGGTTCGTCTGAATTCTAGTCGCAGAAATTCCCTTGATCGTAGGACCACAGTCGGTGCGTTTAAATTAAACTGTTCAAGAATGTGGGAGGAGTCCGTATGTCCCAGTAGTACTTTGGCGACAAATAAAGCTTTTGCCGAGCTACGTCTTTGATGCAGAGTTTCCATCCCAAGCAGACGGCAACGGTTCTTATACGGTGGTTGGTCAGCCGAGTTAGTCCATGGTAGAAATCTCAATGCAAATTTAATGAATCGAGATTGAACAGCTTCAATTATTTTTATCCACACGTGCGCATATGGACTCCATACCACTGAAGCCGTCTCCAGGACAGATCGAACAAGGGCGTAGTAAAGCGATCGGAGACAGTAAGGATTTCGAAAGTTGTTTGCAGCTCTCATTATGAAGCATTCATTATGAAACATTTCTTTCAGAGATTGTTTTGAAATAACAGCTACGCGAGTACTGCAATTAACGAAAATATAAAACTCGGGGTGTTATTAGGGGTGTAACTCGCGTGGGGGTAGTCGTACAAGAAATTTTATAGAATCAAATTTATGTAAAATTTTACGCTCTTTAAAATTGTATAGAGTACTTTTATCGAAAAAAGTGATAGGGAGCGAGAAAAATGCAAAAAACTGTTTCAGGGGGCAAAAATGTGGAGTTTTGGGGGAGAAGCACCGATCCGATTTTGATAGACTTTTTGTATGTTTTTTTTTAATTTAATTTATTTTCAACTGGCTCAGCAACGTTAAGCATCAATGAGCCGTGTTTATGTATAGGGAAAAGCCTCTGTGAGTAGAACTATGCAAATGTTCTTTCTCATAAAGGCATAAAAACCCTATGATTTTTTCAAGAAATAGAACAATATAAATAATTATACAACAATTCATTATGAAATATTATTTAAGACTTCTTCTTGAGGATTTTTTATAGAGAAAACCACCTCCTTGAAGATTGCGAGCAATTACGTGCATCTGAGTATTTTTGAGTTCTGAGGAAAATAGTTGAAGAAAAATGAAAACGTTAATAACCATATATTATTGATAAATAATAAAAATATTCATAACAAAAAACAAAAAAGTTGGAGAAGTAAACGATAATCAAAAATAAAAGAAAAATACACACATACTCATACTTGAAAGTGTATGGATTTGAGGAAGTAATAAATCAACATAATTGCATCGAGATTACGAGTAGCCAGAACGTCACAGATCGAAACATTGAGTGGCATTCCCTTTTTGCGAAAATTTTCTATTAAAGATAACCTTTTATTTTGAAATTCAGAGCAATACCATACAATGTGATCAATATCGTGGTAACCTGTACCACAAATACATAGGTTACTATCACTGATGTTAATTCGAAAAAGATGTGCATTCGAGGAATAATGATTAGACATGAGTCTGCACACTACTCGAATGAAATCACGAGAATAATTATATCCTTTGAATTATGGTTTGAGGGAAACTTTAGGAATGATAGAATACAGCCACCGACCTTTATCACTACCATTCCAACTTGTCTGCCAACATTGAAGTGCACGTTCACGAGGAAAATGGAGATATTCATCAAAAGTAATTGGCCTATGAAATAACAGTCCTTCCGTAGCGCCCTTCTTAGCAAGAAGATCAGCTTTTTTCATTTCCTGGTATCGAACAATGAGAGGGAATCCATACAAAAGTGATATTAAATGATCTACTTATCAAAACACTTAAAAGATGTTGGATTCCAGACAAGAAATACGAAGAATATCTAGACCTTACCGAACGAAGTGCCTCTAAAGAGCTGAGACTATCAGAAAAAATGTAAAAATGTTCAGGGGACAAGGTCTGAATATGTTGTCATGCAGTGTATATTGCAGCCAATTCCGCAACAAACACCGAACAGGGTAAACTAAGCTTACGGAATATGGAGAAGTTAATATTAAATACCCCAAAACCTGTGGAACCATTAAGACTAGATCCATCACTAAAAAAAATTTTGGTTGAGTCAATATGTTTATATCTTGACAAGAAAATTGCAGGCATGACTATTTGGCGGAGATCACTGGAAATACCACTCACATAAATTTTCATTGGCAAGTCAAAATTAATAGAAGGATTGAACAAAATTGAAGGAATGGTCTGGAAACCAAGTAAAGCAGATGGGCTTTCCAGGGTCAGAAATTCAAGATATAGCGACATTCGCTTAGATTGAGTGCCCAAGGTTAGCATTTTTTCAAAGTTTGTTATCACTATCGGATTGAGTGTTTCACAACGTATCAAAAAACGAAATGATAACTCGAAAAAGCGCACAGAAAGAGGAAGGATACCAGCTAAAATTTCTAGGCTCATTGTATGTGTTGACTGCAATACGCAAACAGCGATATTGGATCCTTTCCAGTTGCATAATATGAGTACGGGCAGCGGACCTGAAGCAAAAACTTCCATACTCCATAACAGATAGAACGGTTGTTTTATACAACCTAATCAAATCGACGGGATGCGCCCCCCACCAAGTCCCTGTTATGGATCGGAGAAAATTTATTCGTTTCTGACATTTTTGTTTCAAGTAACCTATGTGTTTACCCCATGTGCCTCTAGAATCAAACACAACTCCTAAATACTTGAATGACGGCGAGTGCCTAATTGTTCTATCCAAAAGTTTACGTTGCAATTGTGCGGGACGGTGTTTTCTTGAAAACACAACCATTTCTGACTTTTCAGAAGAAAACTCAATACCCAATTTACAAGCCCACTCAACCAAATTAACAAGAGAAATCTGCAAGGGATTATACAGATGAATACTGTCTTTGCCTGTTACCGACACTACACAATCATCTGCATATTGTCTCAAAGTACAGTTTCCTGATAAACAAACATCGATGTCATTTACATAAAAGTTGTAAAGGATTGGACTAAGACATGAGCCTTGAGGAAGGCCCATGTAGCTAATCCGTAAAACTGACGAAGAACCATGGGAAAAACTCATATGTTTTTCACGCATTAGGTTAAACAAAAAACTATTTAATTTTGGAGAAAACCCATTTAGATGAAGTTTTTCAAAAAGAACCTCAATGGAAACTGAATCAAACGCACCCTTGATATCTAGGAACACAGATGCCATTTGTTGCTTACTACACAAGGCTATGTCAACCTCTGATGAAAGCAGAGCAAGACAATCATTAGTTCCTTTACCTCTACGAAACCCGAACTGCGAAGGTGAGAGGAGGTTGTTGGATTCTATCCAGCTGTCTAAGCGACATAGAATCATTTTCTCTAATAATTTTCGAATGCAAGAGAGCATTGCAATTGGTCTATAAGAATTATAATCAGACGCAGGTTTACCAGGTTTCAGAATAGCTATAACTTTAATCTGTCGCCACTCATGCGGAACAACGTTCTGCTCAAGAAAAACATTGAACAATTTTAACAAACGTTTCTTCGCATTATCAGGTAGATTTTTCAATAAGTTGAATTTGATCCTATCTGACCCCGGCGCCGAATTGTTACATGGCAGAAGTGCAAACGAAAATTCAGCCATACTGAACGGAGGCGCAATATCATCAGATGTCTCCAAGAAGGGAGGTGGAGCAGGTGCTGAGTCTGGACATATCTTCTTGGCAAAGTCAAAGATCCACCTTTCAGAATATTCAACTTGTTCATTTGAATGAGTTGAATTTCTCATTTGTCTGGCAACTCTCCAAAGAGTGCTCAAGGAAGACTCTCGGGAAAGCCCATTCACAAAATTACGCCAATAGCCTTTCTTTTTGGCTTTTATGAAGCTTTTGAATTTACGCTCCAGATAAATGTAATTGTCGTAACGTTCGCAGGAGCCTGATTTACGCCAATTCTTGAAAGCATTCGATTCCCAGGAAAACGTTTCGTTTGGGCATCAATAGCACTGTCATGAATTAAACCAGCTAGAAAATTATATTCTTCTAACGGGGGTAACTCATTAACTAATGCCACTGATTCTGAAATAATTGAAGAATATCTCTTCCAATCAATGTTTCTAGATAAATCATGCTGAACATTTATAGTTTCAGACGATTTAGAATAATTTGAAATAGAAACGGTGATCGGCAAATGATCACTTCCATGTGGATCTTGGATAACCTTCCAATGACAATCTAATGATAAAGAGGAAGAACAAAGGGATAAATCTAAGCGACTTGCGCGGCCTGATGAAGGAGCAATTCTTGTTATATCACCTGTATTTAAAACTGTCATGTTGAATTCATCGCAAAGATCATAAATAGAATTAGCTCTTCGATCATCAAAAGATTCACCCCAGCCAATGCCATGTGAGTTGAAATCTCCCAAAATAAGATGAGGTTGTGGAAGAAGCTCAATTATATTCACAAGGTTTCGATAATTAAGCATTGTACTTGGTGAAATATAAATAGAAGCAATGCACAAATCTCTACCCTTGATGCGTGCCTGACACGCAAGAATTTCAATTCGTGTGACTAAAGGCAGGGGAATCCTGTAAAATGGAAAACATTTTCTAATACCTATGAGAACTCCTCCATAGGAATCATCACGGTCTAAACGAATAATATTGAAATCATGGATGTTTAATATATTGTCCGAACGAAGCCATGTTTCAGATAGAGCAAACACATCGCAATTCAAAAAATGGAGCATTTGCTTGAAAGAGTCAAGTTTTGGAAGAAGACTTCTACAATTCCACTGTAGAATAGTAGAATTCTCTGACTCATCCAATAAATTAGGCATCGAAATTAATGAAGGAGAGGGGGGGCCACTTTGCAACCATTTGTTTAGCTAACTGACTGATAGTAGGAAGCCAAGCAGAAATGAGACATTTCAATGAATCTGAAATTCCGAAAATATCAAAGATCCATCTAACAATTGAAGAAAAGCAAATACCACCTGAAAATGATTGGGGTTCAGGAACCGATCGAGAAGCAAATCTGGGATGACTTGACAATTCAGGGAAATGAACGTCATAGTTAGAGGATCCCCAACCAGGAGGGTTACTGTTGGAAGGAGCAGAAAAATGAGAAGAAGCTTCTGGTTGATTAGAGGATAATCCTCTTTTTTTAGCAGGCTTGGAGGAGGAAGTATTTTTTCTCTTCCTGGTTCTTCCCGTGATTATTGGATCGAAAGTAGTATCCGATTCATCATCCTCTGATAAAGCAGAGAAACGATTTTCTGAAATCTCGGATACCTGAGCTGCCTTGAGTATATCAGCAAAGGATCGCTTAGAACGATCTTTAAGTGACTGTTTAAGTTCAATTGAACGGGATTTGTATTTTGGACAGTCTTTAACTGTGTTAGGAACACCTCCACAAAGAATGCATTTATCAGCATCCTTGTTGCAAATACTTTCATCATGATCGACTCCACACTTAGAACATTTAATTTTATTGCAACAGAAGGTTTTAGTGTGACCTAACTGTTTGCAATTAGTGCATGACATTATTTTGGGAGTAAATAATCGAACTGGAAGACGAAGCTTATCAATGAGCACATAATTTGGAAGAGCTGTGCCCTCGAAGGTGATTCTAAAAGAAACATATGGGAAATATTTCTTCTCGTTGCCATCAATTATAAATGAATTCAGCGATCGAACTTCTAAAATTTTCACATGAGGAAGTTTTACATCATGAAAAATACCCTCTGCTTTTTCGAAATCTGCTAGTTGGAGAGATTTTTCCGAAACCACACCATCGATTTCAACAATGTGTGCCGGAATATACACTCGATATTCAGCAGTGAACAAAGAATTATTTACAACTGCGTTAGCGTCTTTACAATCCGAGAGCACAACACGAAGTTTATCTTTATTAACTTTTGTAATCTCCAAGACACTTGAGTAATTAGATTTCAAGTCTTTACAAATTTGGGTCACTCTTAACGGTTTCCCTTTGGGACGGAAGAATACCACCCAACGATTTTTCGATGAACCCGAAACGTTCTGGTATTGTAGTATTCGAGAAAGATTCTTGGGAGGAATATTCTCAATGATTGGATGTTGAGGAGAATTAATTAGATATTGAACCGAACTGAGTGAAACAGAATCAATTGTTGGCTGTGTCGAATTTAACTGTGATTGTTTTTTATTTTTCTTCGAAAGACGAACTTCAGAAAAACAATTACTAGGAGAAGCTACGATGCTCATATCAACATCGGAGGGTTCGTTACCCTCCATTTAGATAGAATTGTGTAATAAAAATGAGAGCAGAGAGAGCCTAACACTCACAGAAAATAAAACTATTATTTTTGTATATATAAAAAAAAATAAAATAAAATTAATTAAGTAACACAAAACAAAAACTTAGCTGTTTTATATTTTCCAGAGGCAGGGAATCTTCAGAAATCCTGCACCAAGGTTCAATACAGCGGGAAGCTTCACACACACCGAAAAACACTTGAAAATTCAAAATTCGTATATCTTCTTCGGGGAATTCCACTCGCTAAACAAATGGCTCCAATAACTTCACAACTTCTTCGAGAAGTCTTCAAAACACTGAAATGACCTACAAGAAAAAAAAATCACGAAGAAAATCTGCAATATTCGTTTTGATGAAAACGTCACCTTTATTCCACGGCTTGCTGATGTATAACTTTTTGTATGTTGATTAGGACACCTTCCCAAGCACTTTGGCGAAAAAAAAAAATTTCCGCCAATTTGTTACAAGTGAAACTCTAATTTTACCGGACTATATAAACCATCGAAAAAAATTAAATAGCTGATAACTTCGTCAAATATGCTTCTTTTCATATACCACACAAAAAAATCGCACAAAAACAGATTTTCCTGTATGTGTTCATTACACTTCATAAAGAAATCAGTTTTTCAACTCATCAACTCATATACCAATATTCCCGCCCGACCGTGTGGCCTAATGGAGAAGGCGTCGGACTTCGAATCCGAAGATTGCAGGTTCGAGTCCTGTCACGGTCGTTTCAATCCGTTTTTTTTTTGGTAGGCCATATTAATTATGGAATGATAGTGCAGATACTTCACACAGATTCAAGATGTAATAAGGCAAAGAAATCGAAAAGAAATGTTCATCAATATTACTATCTGTGACGTTTTTGACGGTTACCATATTAGAAAATATGCCACGTTTTTTATGGAATGGTTTTACCGTTAACCTTTTCGCTACGAGCGTCGTCTTCAGACGCCATGAGGGTGATACTGCACATCGATCACACCAGCGCGATCTGCATACTTTTCGGCGCAATGTTCCGTTCAACGGTGGCACTCCGACGGAGCATACTGCCGTAGAGAAAGGGTTAATAACTATTTTTTGCTGTAAATGAATTTAGGTAATTTCTATACTAATCGAATGGGAAATTCTCAAAGATTTGTATGATATGCTCTACACCCAAAATTGATTTTTATCACATGTTTTGGCATCCTGATTTATTACATTAAATAATCTCAAAAATAACAGACAATGGGCTACTCTTCCATATTGGCATTTCAATTGTATAACATATATGCCAGGGATGGCCAGGATAGTGACACCTCCAAACGCCCTTCACCTTTTGTCGTGAATATTTTATAGGGTGTTTATGCTAACCTCAATAAAACATATTCGTTGTAAGAGTAGATATTTCTTCATAAGAATTTTCCGTTTTAATATTTTTTTTTTAAAATCTTTTGAAAAGTCGAAGCAAGTGCAAGCATAGAGCTTATTGCATGCATATTTTGCGGATGCATTCTGAAGTGAAAAATTTAGCACGTCCGTTGTACTCGGTAGAGCGATCATAATTGACCCATCGAACAATTATGATAGATTTTTATTTTTTGATTTGAATAGACTGTTTTCAAATACACACAATAGCAATATTACAGAGATAAACGCAGTCTGTGACACCGTGTGCGAGTATACGGGTTTTGATTCTACGCGCGAGTATAGGAGGGTTCAAGCTTTGTTTCATTCTCTAGTACTACATTCATTTTCTAACAACTTTTAACCCTTTGAGGTCGTATTAAATTTGGGCATGGGTGTCGTACTGGTCGGAATTATTTTTCCTTGGAAAAGCTGTGATACATGTTAGATTATGAAAAATAAAGTGTGAGATCTTTTTTGATTTGAATAGACGAAGGAATTTTCGATCTATTGAAACAAATTTTTGAATATGTATGTAACAAACATCACTCATAGACCTTTCAAATGTTTGTTGGTTTCCCTCAACTTCCCTCAACCATAATGACAATTTTTTTTTCCAAAATATATATTTTATAAAGGACATGTGGCGTTAGCCTGACGGGGCCGGGAGTCCAATATTTTGACAATTCTTGTCTTACAACTATGTTAGTAATATGTTACTGATTACTCGCGGTTGGCTCGAGGATAGTATTACAAAGATCTCATAATTGGGATGTTGCAGTCTCCAGTACTATGTATGTGTGGCCGACACGGGATACTTCCTATTGGGGTGTAACTGACCATTGATCAGCGACGCCCCCCTAGTCTGTACCTCATATCAATCGTGGTGCATCTCTGTTGACTCGAGGAATCCAGGGTAGAATGGTCACTGGGCGGTACAATCTTGAGCTCGTGTAGTGTTGCCATGAGCGGTACAACCTTTGGCTCTTATTGAATGATCAGTGGCCTGCACAACCTTCGACCTGTGTATCTGTAAAGAGTATGTGTATGTATTGCCGCGACTAAGTAAAAGTTCATCGATTGGATAGGAGGGATATGATACAGGGATACAACGGATGAAACATCATCAAACGTTGACATCGGCGTTTCTGAGGAACAGGTATAGACGAAGCAGAAGATCAGGATCACGGCTACCTAAGATATCCCGGACGGGGATATCCGATTGTCTGCCTAGTGCCCTCAATGCTATGGAAAGCTGAGAGCGGGCAGCATGGAACCGGATACACGACCAGACAACATGCTCGATGTCTTGGTAGCCATCGCCACAATCACAAAGATTGATTGCTGCGAGCAGTAATAATGACAATGTTTCTTAAATTCCAGAATCCATAGAAGCTCCTGTACGAAATCACTCGAAGTGTTCGGTAACGTTAATGTACAAACCAATATGATCCTTTTCTGTGTAACCTAGCGGTCCAACAAAATTTCCGGTGCAGGAATTTTTTTTTCGGAAACATTCTTCTTCTTCTTCTTCTTCTTCTTGAATGGCGTTAACGTTCCCTGTGGAACTTCTGCCGTCTCAACGTATGCATTAACTAGCATCATTTATTAATACTTAGTTGAAATTTCTTAACCCAAATAACACGCCTTGAAAGTATTCCGAGGGGCAAGCTCTAGAATACGCGTGACCACAGTGCAAGTCGAAGAAAATTTCTTTGACGAAAAATCCCCCGGCCAGAACGGTAATCGAACCCGAACACCCGGCATGATAATGTGAGACGCCAACCACTCGGCCACGGGTGCACGGGTGCCACGGGTTTTTGGAAACATGCAGCACAAATTATAAAAATTCTGCCACTCCTCTTTTCAAGAACTAGGCAAAGCACTGTGGTCATCTCACCAATCCATTTTCTATTTTTTTTATTCCGCTCATTTCGCAATTCGCTTAGCCGGCAAAGATACAGAAGCGCTCAAAATAGTTAAAATAATCTCATCGCACTGTGTTGGGTTCACCAAAATGAGCATGAAATGTAATTCGGCGAAATATTTCGGTTTCTTTGACATGCGTAAACATTCTCTATCCCATTCCGCATTGACTGCTATTTGACTCATCGCCATTCATCTCGAATTATTATCCAAACATCGTGTTTCGCCAGTTTAGGCTTCATTAGATCGGTTGCAAAAGTGAAACGGGAATGGTCTGTGGAACGCATTTCTTTGGCTGGCAGCGAGAATATGATCATTCTACAGCAGAATCGTGACTAAATGGATTTTCGAGCGGGCACCGGGTTATATACAGCTTTGATTATTTCAATAGTCTGTTCTCAAAATAATTTTTAAGCTACACACAAAGTTAATTTTTAGCATATGTTATGGCATCCCGATTTATTGCATTAAATGAGCTGAAAAATAACAAAAAATGTTATACTCCCCAATACATGTATATCATTTGTATAATATATATGCTAGAGCCAATATGAGCGAGCGAAACAGGAGACCCATTTAAATAAAGACATATGAAAGCTTTTTGTATAGTTTGCCAAATACACGGCCCAGACAGAGAAAGATATATTCTCGTTCGTGTTCTTCTTTATCCTCTTAGAAAACACTTTCCAACTTCATTTTATGATGAGATGTAATATTATCACGCTTCAATATAACAGCATTGGCAGCTATATGGATAGCGTGGTCGTGTGAAATAGTTTTGCATTCCAGCCGGCCTTGGTTCGATCCCCATTGACGTCGTATGGACTTTTTTTTGGCACAATCCCAAATGAAATGAGAAAAGAAAACAGAAAGAGATGTCTGCACGCATACATACAAACCATTTTTAAGCTTTTTAAAACAGCTCATTATTTGCGCATTTGACCCTCCAGCACACGAAATGGCATAATTTCTGCCAAAGATGAAATTTTTTCAGCCAACGCTAGTTTGGGTGTACTGAAACGAGATCAATAAGTAACAATAATTTAACTCTTTGAGATTTTATCTTTCGAATAAGTGATTATCATACCACTCCTTTCAGCCTGCAAAGAATTATTAACGTTCAAAACCTTGCATTCCAAGCGCCACGCTCTCGTTTTCGTAACTCTGAACTTACATCCCAGTACAGAAATGAACAATTTCAACAATGTTTTCTCCAGGTATATTATTTGTTAAATGACCAATTGAAAATGCTTGAACATTCGGCATAAGGTTTCGAAAATCATTAAAAACTAATTTTTTGAGCAAGCTTCGCCTTTGAAGACCACGAATTTGAGTTTTAATGAAGTATTGTTAATTTAATTTCAAAACTATGATAAGTTATCTGAATTAATTGTGAAGATTTCAATTAAGAAATATAGTCTTGAATAGAGCAACAGTGATGCATGAGAAATTAGAAATGTCTTAAATTAAAATTGGGCCCGATTATGTAATTCTAGTTGAACAGAACTTTGCTGCAGCTTAGAGTTTTGCTGGTTAGTCTATTTTTCTGTCGGGTGAAAGCTGTCGGCATAATTTTTCGAGCTGTTTGATTTGGTTGTTGCATTTCTCATATTTTTTTCCTTTGGAGAACATTTCGGCAATGCTTCAAAATATGCAATTCGCCGACGTTCGAGAAAGAACTAGATTCGAGTGATTCTATCGAATTACAAAATACGAAAATTTATTTGTTAATTAGCAATAATTATTTTTATTTTATAAAATAATTTATCATTGCATGTTTTTTTAGTATGACCTATGTTTTCTCTTTAATTAACTCTCCTATACTCGAGCGTACGGTCTCACAGACCGCGAGAATCAATAATTTTGTTTTTAAGGAGGCTGAAGCCTTTTAGGCTATTGAAACTGAATGAAGTTGACGAGGAAGTATTTTCTGGAGTTTTTTTTTATTTAATTATATCTTTTATTACTTAAAATAAATACAAATAATGCCTAAAAATACACAATAGCAATATTACAGAGATAAACGCAGTCTGTGATACTGTGTGCAAGTATACGGGTTTTGATTTTACGCGCGAGTATAGAAGGGTTCAAACTTTGTTTCATTCTCTAATACTACAGCTGAGCTGCGGTTAGCCGCAAGCAACTTGCTGACATGTGCTCACTCCTTCCTGAGCCACGGTTGATCTTGGGAGACTTCAACTCTCACGGAACCGCCTGGGGGGAACAGTACGATGACAACCGTTCATCGTTGATATATGACCTTTGTAACAGCTTCAATATGACCGTTTTGAATTCTGGGGAAACAACAAGTGTACCTAAATCACCTGCTAAGCCAAGTGCTCTTGACCTCTCGCTTTGCTCGAACTCACTATCGTTAGATTGCAAGTGGAATGTAATACAGGATCCCAACGGTAGTTATCACATATCAATCAAAATTTCCATCACCACTGGGTCGAATTCTTCTGAATCTATAAATATGGCATATGACCTTACAAGACACATTGACTGGGAAAAATATGCGGACTGGGAAAAATATGTTCGCGCTCAAACGAAACCCATCCCAGGTTCCACCATTCGCCGAAGGCCTCCCAATCTATAGTGTGATAGCCAATGTTCCAAGCTTTATGTAGAAAAATCGAATGCATTTAAAGCTTTTCGGAAAAGTGGAACCATTGAGAATTTTCAAACGTATTTATCCATTGAAAATCAAATTAAAAACTTGATCAAAGGGAAAAAACGTGCTTATTGGCGAAATTTCGTGGGAGGTCTGTCACGAGAAACGTCAATGAAAAAATTATGGAAAGTGGTTCGAAACATGAGAAATCGCTCTTCAACGAATGAAAGCGAGGAATATTCACATCGATGGATTTTGAATTTTGCACGGAAGGTATGTCCCGATTCCGTTCCTGTACAAAAAATTGTTCGATATATTTCACAAGATAGGTGCGATCTTGATTCCGAGTTTTCGATGGTAGAATTCTCTCTTGCTCTCCTTTCATGTAACAATTCTGCTCCGGGATCGGATAGAATTAAGTTCAACTTGCTGAAAAACCTCCCTGATGTGGCGAAACATCGCTTGTTGAATTTATTCAATCGGTTTCTGGAGCATAATATTGTTCCAGATGATTGGAGACAAGTACGAGTTATAGCTATTCAAAAATCCGGAAAGCCCGCGTCCGACTTCAATTCGTACCGCCCAATAGCAATGCTGTCTTGTATACGGAAATTGTTGGAGAAAATGATCTTGTTTGGCCTTGATCGATGGGTTGAAACGAATGGCCTACTCTCAGATACACAATATGGGTTCCGCAGGGGCAAGGGGACGAATGATTGTCTTGCGTTGTTTTCTTCAGAAATTCAAATGGCTTACGCCGAAAAAAAAACAAATGGTTTCAGTATTCTTGGACATAAAGGAGGCTTTTTATTCTGTTTCAATAGAGGTTTTGTCGGTCAATTTACACTCTCGGGGACTGCCGCCTCTATTGAATAATATGTTATATAACTTGCTTTGTGAGAAACATTTGAACTTTCCTCACGGAGATTCGGCAGTAAGTCGGGTCTCTTACATGGGCCTCCCCCAGGGCTCATGTTTAAGCCCCCTTTTTGTACAACTTCTATGTAAGCGACATTGACAATTGTCTTACACAAAATTGCAGCCTAAGACAACTTGCAGATGATGGAGTGGTGTCTGTCGTAGGATCAAACGAATCCGACTTGCAAGAACCCTTACAATATACTTTGAACAATTTTTCAACCTGGGCCATTGGGCTAGGGATCGAATTCTCCACGGAGAAAACAGAGATGGTGGTTTTTTCTAGGAAGCATAAACCAGCAAAACCAAAGCTTCAACTTTTGGGTAAACCGATCACTCATGCTATGGCATTCAAGTATCTTGGGGTCTGGTTCGACTTGGGAGGTCCATAATAGGTATCTGAGTAAAAAATGCCAACAAAGAATAAACTTTATCCGTACAATTACCGGTACCTGGTGGGGAGCCCATAATGTTGTACCGAACAACTATTCTCTCAGTGATTGAGTATGGCTGCTTCTGTTTTCAATCAGCTGCCAAAACACACCTCATTAAACTCGAGCGAATTCAGTATCTTTGTCTCCGTATTGCGTTGGGATGTATGCCCTCAACGCATACCATGAGTCTCGAGGTTTTGGCAGGCGTACTCCCACTAAAAGATCGCTTCAATTTATTATCTCCTCAATTCCTCATCCGGTGTAAGGTTGTTATGAACCCATTGGTGATCGGAAATTTTGAGCCACTGATCGAGCTTAATTTTCACTCTGGATTCATGAGTTCATATCATGAATTCATCTCCATGCAGGTTACTCCTTCTTCGTATATTCCCAACCGTGTTTGTTTCCTTGACTACATCAATTCCTCTGTACATTTTGATCTGTTCATGAAGGAGGAAATCCATGAAATTCCAGATTATCCAGAGAGTCCACAGGATTTTGAGTGTTCAACGTATTTTTTAGCACCTCATACAGTCTTCAGTATCCTTGCTCAGTATATATTGCGGAGTTGGCAGCGATATACTGGGCGCTGGACAGCGTCACCTCACGACCTGTTGAACACTATTACATTGTAACGGATAGTCTCAGCTCTGTTGAAGCTATCCGTTCAGTGAGGCCGGAAAAGCACTCGCCGTACTTCCTCGAGAGAATACGAGAAATTTTGAGTGCTTTATCCAGAAGCTGTAATGTCATTACGTTTGTCTGGGTCCCTCACAACGCTCCTTTCCGGGTAATGAGAGGGCTGACTCATTAGCAAAGGTAGGTGCGATTGAAGGCGATATTTATCAGCGTCAAATCGCCTTCAATGAATTTTATTCTTTAGTCCGTAAAAATACCATCGCTAACTGGCAACGCAAAGGGAACGAAGATGAATTAGGCTGGTGGCTCCACTCAATTATCCCTAAGGTTAGCCTCAAACCATGGTTCAAAAGTCTGGACTTGAGTCGGGACTTTATTCGCACTTTCTCCCTACTCATGTCCAATCACTGTTCGTTAGACGCGCTACTCTTTCGTATTAATCTTGACGACAACAATCTTTGTGTTTGTGGCCAAGGTTACCACGACATCGAACACGTTGTTTGGTCATGCGAGTTGTATCTTGTCGCCAGATCGAATTTAAAAAACTCCCTTCGGGCTAGAGGAAGACAGCCCAATGTGCCGGTGAGAGATGTGTTGGCTCGGTTAGACCTTGATTACATGTCCCAAATCTATATTTTCCTTGAAGCTATCGATGTTCGTGTGTGATTATCCTTATATCTTTATATCCTTATATCCTTTACGAGCAATTGGTCCCCTTGCTACAAACAGTAGAATGAGTTGAAATGTAAATACACAATAGATATTCGAATAGATTTAAGAATTGAGTGTGTGAGATTATCATTATTGTAACAATTTTCTTATATCCCATCCTTTCCCTAAAAAAATATGTCACCCTTCTAAACTCGAGTACACCGCGAGTTATCGGTTTTTTACCTTACTTACCTTAGATTTAATAAAATGTTTATATATAGTAATAAAATATGATTAAGAATTCGGCTCCTTAAACTTATGTTTCTGAGCCTGTAAAAATAAACGAATTTAATAAAAAATAATAATCTAGTACTACATTCATTTTCTAATGACTTATAATGCAGTCAACGTTAGTAAACCGCCGTCTAACATATGAACAATTAGTCGCCCGTAATGCCCAATAGTTTGGCCACCCCTGATATATGTTATAGCAATATAAGAGCAATATGAGCGAGCGAAACATTGCAAATATGCACGCATTGAAGCTTTTTGCATACTTTGCCACATACGTGGCTCCGGGCCAAGAAGGATATAGATATACGTTTACGCTCTCATTTTAAATTTTAGAAAACACGTTCCAACTTCATTTTATAATGAGGTGTTATATTATTAAAATTTACTTCGGAAATTCGGAGTCAATGGCCTCAACTTTAAGAGCGTCACGTCCAATTTATGGTCGTCATAATCGTCCTGCCAGATCAACAAATGAGCGTCTAGTGGAAAGATTTGAGTCCTCAGGCACAGTACAACATGTTCCCGTCCCAGTGAGATAAATAAGTGCCCGCAGTGTCGAGAATATTGCTACCGCTAGCGCATCAATTGAGGAAGACCCAGATCAGTCTCTCTCAAGTCGTTCTCAAGCGTTGGACATCTCTGTTACGTCATTGTGGCGAACTTTGCGAAAAGATCTTGGCCTACATCTTTACAAGATCAAATTGACGCAAGAACTGAAGTCGCTTGACCACCAGAAACGTCGTATGTTCGTGAATTGAGCTGAGCAACAACTTGAAAATAATAGAGTAATGCGGGACAAAGGTGCGCACCTAACTGTTGTCGTTCAATAACTCTTGAAATAAAAACAAATAAAATTCCGTTTGCTTACCAAATTGTAACTATATATTAGGCTGTCAAAAAAGTATTGCGGTATTTTTTTTTCATAAAATTAGTTACAATCATCTGTATTAAGTCAAATATGCGCCGTTTTGTTCGATAATTTGTTCCCAACGAGATGCCAACTTCATAATACCCCTGTTATAGAAGCTCGCTTCCTTATTGGCAAATAACTCGGATAGCCAATTTTCACAGGCCTCTTTTGTGGCTAACTTCTGACTACCTAGCTCGTTCGCCATGGACAAAAACAGGTGGTAGTCACTTGGGGCAAGGTCCGGACTATACGGCGGATACAAAAGAACCTCCCATCCGAGCTCCCGGAGCTTCTGGCGCGTCGCCAAAGAAGTGTGTGGCCTGGCGTTGTCCTGATGGAAGACAATGCGGCCTCTGTTCATCAAAGATGGCCTCTTCTTCATGAGTGCTACCTTCAAGCGGTCCAGTTATTGGCAGTACAGGTCCGAATTGAGCGTTTGGCCATAGGAAAGCAGCTCATAATAGTTGCTTCGTTGTGCTGTTGTGGGATTCGAAGAGACAGACGATGGTTCCTCATTAATCTAGAATCCCAATCTCTTCCTGCCAGTTTTGCAACTTGGTTGAATTCGTGCTGGAGGTTGTTGGCCAGACGCCATAAATCTTTGAGAGTCATACAATAGAAAGCTTTGTCCAGTGCCCTGTAGTGGCCCGCCAGATCCTCAGACTGCTCACTCGTAAATACCTATCCGAACCGCCTTAGGTGCTCGCTGACATATCCCAGCAGAAGTAGAAATGTCAATAAAAGATTATTCAAATTATTCTTTTGGGTCCCGTTAAAAATTTTGTTGAAAACATTTTATAATTTTTTTTTCAGAGTAAAACGCTAGTGCGAACTTTTACCCCACAACCTCTGCGCACCTTTGCCCCACAAGCAATTTATGATCTAATCGATTTTTTAAATAAAGCTCTTGAACTTTTTCACAAAAACGAATACGCACTATCATCTACTCTAGAATGAAGGTTTCCTTGACAGTGTAGTTTCGAACTTTCCAATTATTTGAGGTAAGTAAATCGTCATCCCCAAAACTGAAAAAAATACACCAAAACATCGCAATACTCTTTTTACCTCATAACTTTTTGTCACTTTCATGAAATGGATTTTGTTTATATGTGTGAGCTGGGGTAATAATGTATCAAACGAATACACTGTTGTCGATTTTTTATGCTCGTTTGCTTCAAAAAGGCCAATGCGCGCCTTTGCCCCGCACTACTCTACGGATTTTCATCGAAAAATCATTTTCAGCAATGAGGCTCATTTCTGGCTGAATGGCTTCGTAAATAAGCAAAATATGCGTTATTGGTCAGGCAGCAATCCACATGTACTCCATGAGTCACCATCGCATCCCGAAAAAATTACGATTTGGTCTGGAGGCGTCGTTGGGCCCACTTTTTGAACATTTCATTGGTGGAAAATTGTTCGGTAAGTTTATTTTGATTAGTATTTTACATTCGACCTAAAGTTTTGTTGTTATAGCAACATAAAATAACAGTTTTTCGGTGAAATCCATAACCCGCCTTCAGGCGGTGTTGGTCAGTTGAGTGTAAAAAACGGTCTATTGAATTTAAAAACATAAAAAACAGTTTCTTTGAATCCTCATTTAAATATTCATTTATCGAACTTTCGGACTGAGGTTACGGAATCCTATCAAGCCCAGATGTTTTACAAAACTCCTGGTCGCCCACTTATGATCACCAGAAAGAAACCATCCACTTCAAAACGAGCGTATGTTCCACCCTCATTTTCCAGATACTCTGGAAAGAGGACTTGCAAAAACCCGAGTTGCACATCGGAAACGCAAGTCATATACCTTAGATGTGACATCAATTTACACCTGCAGCGAAACCGGATTTTTTTATGGAATATGGAATAACTACTACGAGCAGTTCAAAAGAAAATTGATTTTTCTTGACCAGATACCCAACCCCGCGCCTTAAGGCGGATTACTGGTTTTGTGGTTTAAATAAATAATCCGTGACTTTAAAAAAATGCCGTTATGTTTTTCGATTTTCTCATAAAAAATATGATCTACTATAGTATTTTTATGCAAATAAAAAAATTGGGTTTTAGAGGGTTAACTAAAAAAATGTGTCGTTCAAAATCTGATTTGAATGCAAATTATCGAGCTTGTGCTTGAGCTTGAGTCATTCTGCTTGTGCGAAGTTCGATCATTCAAACTTTGAATAGTCAATAACGACGCCGGTCACGTCCGTTTACAGCCACCAGAGAAAGGGAAGGATTCTTTAAAATATAGAATTAGAATCCGAGTCCTTTTTTGGTTTTATAATCTATATTCTATTTTCTATAAACGCCTAAGTAATGTTATTTTTTGGAAGCTCTAATGTTAATAATGTATATAAAATATGCGGAATTAAATGAAAACAACGTAGCACACCATCTTCATTAATTTCAATCTATGTGTTTCCAAACTTTCAGGCCATCTTACTTCGAAAAATGAAGCCCCAGTAAATGAAGTCCGTGCAATCAAGTTTTTAACTCCTCCATTCCTCCCTCCACACGGGTTGATGAATCCTTGCAGCACATACTCTCAGATCGCACTCATACCCCACAGCATCTCATTCGGCCTATTCCCCTAGGGCGCACTGGTAGATCTCGGAAGCAGGTCTACTTGCTCTTTGCTTATGTATAACTGTCTGTTTGGGAGTTTTTAATGAAATTAATAGCGAAACAGCGCCTTCCATCGTTTCCAAGTCGTTCCGAGAGCTCATACACATTTTCCATCACCCCTGCCTCCGGGGATCACATCTCATCTGCCCTTTTTCTACAATAACAGAAGCAGAAGACGACGGTGGCGCGACCAAGACGAGGAAGTGGAAGACGAAAGGAAGGGTACGCTTCGACCAGATGAGATTTTTCGAAGCTCATTACGCAATCTCTCCGCATCGATCGATATTTCGTCCACGAATAGTGTGTGTGCGTGTATGTGTATATGTATTTATATATATAAAATAATCAATTGGTGGGAGAGACGTTTTTCGCGAACAAGCCAAACAAGATCCAAGAAGCGAAAGTTGGAACGAAGTAGCTTCGGCTAATTAGTGCTAAAAGTATGTATCGATGAGGCAGAACTACGGCCAATCGATGCAAGTCAATCATTTCCTCAATCACCTGTCGCAACACAAATATCAGCACAGCTAAAAACCACAAAAGCAGCAACAATCGCACTACTGCATCGCCCTTCCACCTCTCGAGGCCAATTTTTGTCAAAAGTCAATCGAAATAATCCAATCGCATCCCACCTCTCGCACAAAGCACAAATAAACCACAAAAGCGCCGCTGATTGACTCCCAATCGCAAAATCCTTTGTACAAACACAAGCACTCGAGATGAATGCAAAAACATAAAAACCATAAAAGAATAATGCAACACATCAATAAAAGCCCATTTTCGTGCATTTAACATATTGTCGAGGCCTATTCTCTGGGCGAACAAAAAGCCACGTCAACCCTTCGGAAATTGGCAAACAGAAACCACCGAAAGCGCCCGGGCAAAGGATTCCTCGAACCTAAGTGGAAAACTTTTTCCCCCATGTAAGCTTGCTCGGTGGAAGATTGCACATTTTTGCATTTGCATTTTGCGTTTCCCGCCAATTCTTCTCCTGCGAACGCAAACGCATCATCGCACCAGAAGAGGGTTCGCAGATTTTCTGGCAAGCATATTAAACCTCCATTAACCGTATTACATTTCAGCAGCGCGAGGGGAAAATGCTCGTTTAGTGCAACAATGCATGCCCGGAACCGCAACCACTCCGTTGCAGTTTTCGCTATTGTGTTGGGCCCTTGTCATCGATTGCCCGGGATTGCAATACAGGTATGCATACATATATTTTTGCGCACTCTGAAATTAACGTCAATATTTTGGCAATCAGTGAAAGAGATCCTGGACCCTGGACCAGGCAGTGTGAGAGATATAGATGTAGGGGAAGGGAAAGTGCAGTTGCGTGATGAGGTGCTTACGAACACGAATTATCCCGAGGGGTGGGACGATGAGATTGGTTATTGTAGAGCAGTCATACTGCGGCGCTTCTGGTTCGCCCGCCTGGCCCGTTACTTTTTTGTATGTGGTTACAATCATGAAAACTCTATAAACTATCTAGGAAACTTGAAATGAGAATAACGAAGTTTGAAACATTACACATTTACACATCAGTTAGTTGTCTGGTTAAGTAGTATGAGTATATTAAATATCTTTAAAATACATTTAATCCGATCATTAGGGTTAATTTTGTTGTCGTTAGTGAATAAAAATGAAAATATGGATATGAAAATACGAATATGAACTCCTTACTTATTTATTGATATAAGACTACATCTTTCAGTAATGATACCGAATCAGAAAACAAATCTCTTTTTTTATGAAATAGGTTTAACGTTAATAATTATATTGACTCTGAACGGATTTTAACAGTTTGCATTTCAATCGAATCGGAAAATTCTCTAAATTTTTTTTCGGTTCGTTTTACATTACGGTTCTCTAACCCATGAATGATTTAAATTAATGAAAATAGTATTGAACATTATTTTTCGCCATCTTCAGAATATGCGAGAAGCATGCATAGTATAGAGCAGAACCAAAGCAGTGGAGATATATTTTCATACCATAGAGATTGTAAGAATTGTTGATGCTATGAGTTATTAGATAAGTAACGGTAGTGGGGAACAAACATATAATCGCCTGGAGCCGCTATGTGTGTAGTACGAGAAGAATGTCGCGATGCATACTGAGTGCGTTACGAGTATTGTTCTGAGTGCGTGTATTGTTCTCGCGAGAACAAGAATGAACCATGAATGAACCATCTTTAGCTGCGTCTACAAAATAACGTAAACCCATCGGTTCTTCCAGAGCCGCTAAAACAATCGACTACAGAGTTATTTAAAAAATTTCGATGCATCCTGATGCATCCTATTTTGTAGTTTTTTTTTACTAAAAGAAGCTTCTTAAATTCAGGAGTTGGGTTGACTTTTGTTATTGTGAAAAAATTGGAAAAATCACAAATCAATTAAAACGATGGCAAAATTGCATGAATTGGTCTTCGAATTGTTCCGCATCCACCGCATTCTCCAGATCTGGCCCCCAGCGATAATTTTCTGTTCGCAGACCTGAAGAGAATGCTCGCTGGCAAGAAATTTAAGACCGATGATGAAGTGATAACCGAAACTGAGGCCTATTTTGAGGAAAAACCGAGTACTATAAAAATGGTATCGAGTTGCAAGATCGCTATAATCGCTGTATCGCCCCCGAAGGCAATTATGTTGAATAACATAATGAATTTTGCAAAAAAAAAAAAAGGTTTTACTATGTTACCTTATAAACTCTTCAGCCGAAATGTTATATATTCAAGAAGATCAAGAAAATATTTCAGTTTCAGTGCTATAGACAGCGAGCAACCAACAGTACTTATTGATGCTTAGAATTAATTTAACAATCTACTCAAAATGCCTTGCCAAACTTTCGCCTCCTCACTCAATGAAAGCATTTATTTATCGACCCTTGTCATTGCAATCAAACATTCGATCAAAGGATTTTATCGGTAAATTTCTTCAATGTTTGTTCTCGCCGACAATAATTTCGTAGTTCTATGCTAACAATGGACCGTGTCTTGGACATCACTCTTCTTTCTTTATTGTTTTTTGACCCGCGACACCTCCATGGAAAAAAATTGAATACCGTTGATGTAGAGTGTGAGGTTTCTCTGATGGGTGGTTTGCATTTTTCCGATTGGTGGATTATTTTTTGTTTGTTTTCCGAGAAAGTAGTCTATTATCTATCTATACATATATAAAAATTATCTATCTATATATAAAAATGGATTTCTGTCTGTCTGTCTGTCTGATTCTTATGGACTCGGAAACTACTGAACCGATCGACATGAAAAATGGTATGTAGGGGTTTTTGGGCCGGGGAAGGTTTTCGTAATAGTTTGAGACCCCTCCCCTCTCTCCTAGGGGGGGGGGGCTACCATTCAAATGAAACACAAATTTCTGCATTGCTCGAGAATTAATCAAGCAAACAAAACCAAATTTGGCATATGGAGGTTTTAGGGTGCAATAAATGATTCTATGGTGGTAAGATACTCCTCCCCCTCTCTTAAGGGGGGCTGCCATACAAATGAAACACAAACTTCTGCATTACTCGAGAATTAATCAAGCAAATGAAGCCAAATTTGGCATCTGAAGGTTTTAGACGGCAAGAAAAGTTTCTATGGTGAGCTGACACTCCTCCCCCCTCTCGAAGGGGGGCTGCCATACAAATGAAACACAAATTTCTGCATAACTCGAAAACCAATCAAGCAAATGGAGCCAAATTTGGCATGTGAAGGTTTTAGGTGGCAATAAACGTTTCTATGGTGAGCAGACACTCCTACCCCTCTCGAAGACCTACGAAAGGTTGGTTAAAAAATGAAATATAGGAAATTATTTACGTTTTCAGAAAAAAAATATCAAACAAATTTTTGAAGAAAAATTTCATAAAAAAAATAATTTTGAAAATTCTAAAAAAAGGGATATGAATAGCCCTTACGATTTCAAACCAGTCACTCATACATCGGAATATGGGCACTTTTACAGGGAAGAAGTTTTTTTTTCTAACCACAATGTTTCATGTTTTCGCTGAAGAAATACTATTAATACTCAATTCGTAACATTTTTATGTATTAACTAGCTGACCCGGCAAACTTCGTCCCGCCCAGTATGGATTTTTTGTAATGAATACTTTCAAACATTCACATTTTCTTAATAAACGAACGTTCAATGTTCTAATTGACGCTTTACAATTTCCTATTAATATACATTTTTTATTACTTCTACCATAGTGACAATAGTCACCTGTCGAACCACCAAAGAATCGGTTGTCGATCCCTTAAACCTCTATATGCCAAATTTGGTTCCATTTGTTTGCTTAGTTCACGAGTGATGCAGAAATTTGTGTATCATTCATATGTCAGCATGACAGGAGTCACGAACTATAATAAAACCCTCCCCGGCCCCAAAAAACGCTACATACAAATTTTCACGTCAATCGGTTCAGTAATTTCCAAGTCCATAAGAATCAGAAAGACAGACAGAAGTCCATTTTTATATACATAGATTATCGCGATATCGCGAACACTTCAATAATAATTTTTGAATAAAACTATGCCTCTAAATCTTATTCCTAGTATACAATTAGGATTGGGCGATCTTGGATCGATTTTCAGAAGATCGATCTTTTCCATTTCGATTTTCGATTTTTTGGATCGATTCATTGTACCCGAAAAAATAGCAAAGATCGATCTTTTGCTTTCGATTTTTTCGATATTAGAGTTTGTTCTTAATGTACATCGATCTTAATCTCACCACCTGACAAATTTTATAGACATAATTTAACATTTGACTAACTTTTGAGGATGTTAAATTAGTGATAGTGAATAGGATTGGGCGATTTTGGATCGATATTTAAAGAATCGATCTTTTTTTCTCCGATTTCCGATTTTCCGGTCGATTCTTAGTACTCAAAAAAAAAATACGAAAATCCATATATAGGAATATGTCCATTTACAGCGTCCACATACCGCTACAACTCCCATTTTTCTATGAATGTTATAGTTCAACTTATTGTTGTTCAAGATAGCATACGGCTTTTACTATAAAAATTCAAAATAGTACATTTTTCATCATTAGAAAAAAAGGTGAAAAATCGAACTTTTTTTTTGCTTGGAGGTAAAGTGGTCACCTAGTGGGAGAAAAGTGGTCACTCGCACATATCAAGCTAAATGGGATTGATTCAAGCGTTTTTTTCGTCCTAATTTGTTCAAATCATATTCGATATAGTAGGTACATGTATGAAATAAACTTGGTCTATTCACCTAGAGTCTCAATACAAATTATCTCATGCATACAAAAACGTAGTAAGAAACACATAACGTTCCGCATAATGAGGCTTGATTTAGTTGGAGTGGCATATTTTTCCAGAGTCAAAGCCCCAAAAGGAACATTTTCAAGAGCAGAATGTGATGGGGTATATTGGCTTTAGTAAACAGAACATTGTAAGTCGTTATGCACTTATGACCACTTTGCCCCCAAACATCAAAGTAATTTCTATGCTAAATAATCGCTGAGAATGAACAAAATATATGTTCACCTCTTCTAGAATATGTGAACATCGATTTCATGCCGATCTTTTTGATCGTTGAAAAAAAATATTGTAAATTTGTTTTTCTGTGAACATTGATTCTTACCAAAAACCACTTGACAAATTTAATAAACATTCAATCTCTTTCAAGATTATCGGATTAGTGGTCGTAAATTTAGGAGAAGCAGACGCAGTTTGGTCATTGCAAAACAAGTGGTCACAAGTTGTATTTACACCATCATATTCACTAGGCTGATAGTGGAAATTGTGACGCGATGGAATGTTGACATCAGATCCAGCTAAAGCGTTCTTTACTAGAATTGAAATGTCTTTGATGTTCGAATAGAAAGATAAAATGTTAATTTCATGTTTAAAGAAAGACAATACTTATATAGAACAAGTAAATAAGTTGGAAAAAAGGCATTCGATTTTTCAAAGATCGATTCTCAGTGATTTAATCAGTGAATCGATCCCTGCGCCGTTTAGAAAATCGATCCATCAAGATCGATCTTTTTCTAAAGATCGCCCAATCCTATATACAATACTCTGTCGTTGATTCTACACTCGACAACAATTATGGAAACGGAGCGCGAAGTCGATGTTTTTGAGTGATTTTAGAAACGCTGTAACTTAGTGTTCTTCACAACGCATGAAGAAGGGATATACTCGTACATCATTTTAAAGCTTCATTTAAAGCTTCTAGTTTTGAGATGTAATACTTGAATGCTTCTATCGTTTTGTGTGTAGGTGTAGTAGATAACAATACTAGAAAGAAAAAAATAGATTCTTTCTGTTTTTTTAAAAGCTTCTGTAGATTAACACAGTGTTTTATTAACCAAGTTAATAGTAAATCCAATTAACCTTATAAATCAACATTTATTTGATTCCAAGAACGTTTCTGTAGTTCATTTTACTACAGGAAAAAATTTTGATAGAATGAAAAATTTCCCTTTTTCTAATGAATACTTTTTCAATAATGTGATTATTCCCAAATCAGAAGGCAGTTTTGAAATTTCCAATAAATTCTGTACAAGACTCTTTATCTATTATTCATTATTCGGCAATTTTTGCTAAAATTTTTGCTTTTGCTTTGATCGATTCTCTTAATTGACTTTCTCTTACGATAACCATGGTCTTCCAGACAGATTTTGTGCCACATAATTTCAATATGCAAGAACATCAATTAATTATTTGTATTCAAAATTCAAAAAAATAAGAAAAAAAAAGGATGATAATCTGAGAGAATGTACACTTAATTAACTACAAGCCAAAAAATGATTAACAAGCATAACAAGTTCCGGTTATGATTTATCTTCTGTTAATGAAAAAGTACTGTTTTTCTTCTAATATCCGGTATCCGACCGGATACCAAATATTGACCGGACAAGCAGGATACCGAATATCTGTTTTATCTCTAGATTAGACTATTGTTATATGCTTCCCGGTTGTAAAATAACTGCCTGCTCCTCGTGTCCTAGCCTCTCTGCTAGCTAACAAGAGAATCACAAAGGCGTGAGGGTTGTGATGCATTTTTCTTTTCTCTTCAGGAACTGAATAAAGTATATTAACACATTCACCTAAGATTTAATTCTCAACAGAGTGGATCAAACAAATAAGGGAAGTGGGGGCATAGTGTTCACCCTAAGGAATATGTCCATTAACAGCGTCCACATACCGCTACAACTCCCATTTTTTCTATGAATGTTACAGTTCAACTCATTGTTGTTCAAGATAGCATACGGCTTTTACTATAAAAATTCAAAATAGTACATTTTTCATCATTAGAAAAAAAAGATGAAAAATCGAACTTTTTTTTTGCTTGGAGGTAGAGTGGTCACTCGCACATATCAAGCTAAATGGGATTGATTCAAGCGTTTTTTTCGTCCTAATTTGTTCAAATCATATTCGATGTAGTAGTATGTATGAAATAAGCTTGGTCTATTCGCCTAGAGTCTCAATACAAATTATCTCATGCATACAAAAACGTAGTAAGAAACACAACGTTCCGCATAATGAGGCTTGATTTAGTTGGAGAGGCATATTTTTCCAGAGTCAAAGCCCCAAAAGAATTTCACCAGAAATTACTTAGATACCATGCGCACAGAACTACGGCCGAATGACTATCGAGAGAGCAATTTCTGTTTTTATTTATATTTCGACATGCGACAGCTCTACTGAAGTACAGGGTCACTCAAAATTCATTAAATTCTTCAAACATAAGGTGCCAATACGGTGTCAATAGTCAATAGTTATACTACCAAACAAGCAGGTGACCACACTGCCCTTACTTCCCCTATGCTTCGGTAGAACACGCATAGTGCTATTTCATAACACTAATGAGCGTTTCATAGCGCCCTATAATATGCAACAGCATAGCGTGAAAACGTGAGGTACAACCATAATAGCATAACAACCATTAGATAACAACGTACAACCATAATAGGAACAAGGCAGCTTTCGATACTGCTATAATTGGCACGTAGATGTAAAATTGTACCAATTATGGTAATACAAAAATACAAGTTTATTTCTATAAAATCGTTTAAGTTGGTCGAATCACAACATCAAGAAGGTTGTAATGTATGCGTCTACACTGTGTTTGCATCAAAACAGCCATTCACAGCATAAAAATCTTATTATTTTGACCGCATATTAGCAAAATCGACAAAAAAGAAATTTATGATGTTTAAAAATCATATTAGAGCCTTTACAAATAATATATCTTTTCTAAACTAGTCAAAAACTCACTCGAATTACCATAATTGCGATGATAGGCACTTCTACCCTTATTTTAACAAGATCTAGAACTTTGACGGATACTCTATATCGTTAGCTAGTATTTTCTCAAAGAAAACATGAAAAAGTTGTTTTTTTATTAATTCGTTTATTTTTACAGGCTCAGTTACTTAAGTTAAGCCGAATTCTTAAATATTATTTTAAAACTATATATATAAACAATTTTCTTACATCTATGGTTAGTAAGGTGGAAAACCGATTACTCGCGGTGTACTCGAGTTTAGGAGGGTGACATATTTTTAGGAGAAGGATGGGATGAAGGGTGCGTCACATCAAATTGCATCACGGAAAAAACGCTGTAGAAATTTAATTTTTAGGAATTATATCTTCAGCTTTCGCTTATAATCAGATAAGAGTGTATAGATCACGTTGGCCATGCTTCACTGTCAATTTTTCGTAAATTTGGAAAAATGTCGTCGAACGAAAAAGAGCGTCGTGAATTAATTCTGTGCACTCATTTCGAGAATCCGGAGTTGTCACATCGGGACATCGGTAAGATGCTGGGAATCGTCCAATCCACGGTCAGCAGAGTACTAAAACGATACTTCGAGAACCTAACCATCGACCGGAAGGTGAAAAACGGCAAAAATGGATGCTCCGTCAGTGAAAAAGATCACAAGCGCGTAGTTAAGCAGTTTAGACGTGATCCGAGAAGTTCGGTCCGGGATGTCGCCAATAAGCTGAATTTGTCAAGTTCATTCATCCAGCGGACCAAGCAGCGGGAGGGCTTGCGTACATACAAGGTTCAGAAGGCTCCTAACCGCGACGAAAGGCAAAACATGGAGGGGAAGACGCGAGCCCGGAAGCTGTACACCGAAATGCTGACGAAGCCGCATTGCCTGGTAATGGACGACGAAACCTACATCAAAGCGGGCTTTCGTCAGCTGCCGGGCCTGTTGTTATTCTCCGCAGAGGACAAATTCAGCGTTCCGGAGGAGATTCGCAAGCAGAAACTATCCAAGTTTGCCAAAAAGTACATGGTGTGGCAAGCGATCTGCTCTTGCGGAAAGCGGAGCGCCCCCTTCGTGATGACCGGCACGGTAAACGGGCAGGTTTACCTTAGAGAGTGCCTACAGAAGCGCTTACTACCACTATTGAAGCAGCACGAGGGCCCGACCATCTTCTGGCCGGATCTCGCTTCGTGCCACTATTCAAAGGACGTGTTGGAGTGGTACGAAGCCAACGGGGTCACCTTCGTGCCAAAGGAAATGAACCCGCCCAACACACCGGAGCTTCGCCCAATAGAGAAATATTGGGCGATTATGAAGCAGGCCCTCCGGAAGAACCCAAAAGTTGTCAAATCGGAGGCGGACTTCAAGAGAAAATGGATTTCTGTTCAAAAAAACTACAACCTGACGTTGTACAGAACCTTGTGGACGGGGTAAAGAGGAAGGTGCGAGCATACGGGCTTGGGCTCGAAGTATGAATAAAAAGAAATTGCCAAAAGTTGTTTAATAGTTTTTATTTTACTGTCTAAAATTTTCAAAAGGATCGGTCTACAGGGCGAATTTCTACAGCCTTTTTTCCGTGATGCAATTTGATGTGACACACCCTTTATAAGGAAATTGTAACAATGTTGATGAACACTCATTTCTTAAATCTATTCGTATATCTATAGTGTATTTACATTTCAATGAAACAGTTGTTGATAGAAAAAAATGTGCCCATATTCGGATGTATAGGTGACTTGTTGAAAATTGTAACGGCAATTCATATTTTTTTTTTTTTTTTGAGAGGCCCGAGAGGAATACAAACATTTTAATACTCTTAAAAACAGGCGCCCTCATTTGTGCATTTGGCCCTGTAACGAGAAAAAAGGACCTTTCTGCCATTAAAGATATCTCCTTTTGCCAACACTAGTTTGAGTGAAGGAGCGCTGTAGTAGAATGCGCAAAGATTCTTACTATTCGAGTTTCAAGAGTACTTTCATGAGACTAATTTTTTTAACTTCATGAATTTTATGATTTTTTGACTTTAATTTTTTTCGTCTTTGCTTATACAATAATTCATTGATTACTTGAAGATACACAAAAAGTATTGATTTAATATGAGATATGTTTCAGGCAATTCCATTTAACATCGGACAACCCCTCGTTCATTTGCACTTTGCAAAAAACACCATTCAAAACCTTTATTGACTACCGATCGATCGCACGCAATGCAAAATGCAAAACATGTTCATTCAGCTCGCTTGAAACCGAATGCACCGACTCGTAATGCCAAACCATCAACAGCAAAGCCGTATTGTTGCGCCACTGATTGAAACCCTATTAAGCGTGGTGGAGAGGATTAACTCTGAATAATTGCAAAATTATGCAGCCCGAATTTGTCATCGCCGTGCGAATCGGCAGAGTGTTAAATGCAACAAACAAGCGGCTTTCTGCTCTCTTCCTGTCCGGATTGGGCCAATGGGGTGTGTTTATCCTTTTTCCTGGGAGAGAGAGAGAGGGTGAGTTTGGAAGGTCATAAAATGCAACTGTTCAACTTTCATTTTCCAGCGACGGGGAGGAATACATACGCACAGACCAAAACCGATCTAATTGAATATGCAAATTTGGCTGTTTTGTTGTTCACCGTTCAGCTTGTACCTTCATTCAGCTGTTATTGATATTGATAATGGAAGCAGCATGCATGTGCGCTCTTTGGAATCTTTTTTTTCCTATCTCGTCCCGCGCGTAACGAAAACATCCATCAGCTGGGGGAAAGCAATCGAATCGAATGTCTGTCGTGGCTTTAATTTGAATAAAAAACTCATATAAATTTTACTCCTTTTCCAGTCGGGGTCCTGTCGCAGCGGAGAGAAAAAAACCAACGGGAACGAAAGTGAGAGTCCTTTTTTCTTAACTACGAGGATGATTGTGCCTGTGTGTTGTTGATCCAGACGAGGTGGCAGCTGTTTATGCCGCGATGCGAAGCATCACACGGTGACAGGATGTAATTTACCTATGAATTGTTCACCGGTTCCGTATTCAGAGAGTGTTTAGGCTGGAAGTGTATGCGCATATGATGCATATCATTAGATGATGTATAGACGAGCTGGTTCAGGGAAAAAAAAATCAGAGCACAGTGTGGATGATTTTCGGTACGCAGCATCCGTGCCGTTATGTAAATTAGGTCCATCAACGGTCCTACTACGGGGTGTGCGTGAATGGAACGCAATCCCGGAAGAGGATTCGAATTTCATGTGCCGATCGAGCTGGCGAGTGCGTGAGGGAATAATAGCAGCGCAGATTGGATTGAAGGATAAGATTCGCTGTTTTGTTTGGCCGTTCATTGGATGGTTCAGTTTGTAATTACTGTCGTTGTTTGGCTGCTGATGGAATGGAACCAGAAAATGAATAGAAAATTCAAACATCAAAAACAGAGTGAAATGTGGTTAGTGATGGTTTCTGAATCCCCCCGACGGGACGGTTTGTCAACAAATAGTTGTGTTTTCGGCTGCATCTTGACAAAATGCTACACAGATTTTGAATATCTTATGGTCGGTGTTAAGTCAGAGGGGACCAAGTCGCAAAATTGGAAATTTCGAGTTATTGATTACATTTGGTTAAGCATTATGTAAGCTACATACCACATTTATCAGATTTGGGAAATCACACATACAGGAATAACGGATCGAAATTGTTATGATTGATCAACGAAAATCATTTATAGTATGCAGTCAGAGCGGACCATGTACCATTTACCATGGCGAAATGGTTCTATATCATGTGCAGACAGAGTGGACCATGTGACAATCATTTGTATATTGAATTTAAACAATATCCAAGCGCCGAATTCAAACCAACCAAAATTTTTTTTGAAGCTAAGAGGTACCTTGTTGAAATGTGCTTGAACCCGTTAGTGTAAAATGTACACATTCTGAGTATAATAAAAAATAAACTTGGTCCCCCAGACTGAACGGATCAGTGAAAAATGCTGGTCTCCAGTTTGAATGATCTCAAAATGTACTATTTCAGAGTACGATTTAGGCTGTAGCGATGACAATGAATTCAAATTTGACAATTCTATTGACAAATACTGTCTAAGATGAATGAAAATGAGAAGTTTATGCTTAACATGTTCGCCGTGGAATCATATTCATGCCAGCAATGGATGGCAGAGACTATTATATTGAACCCAAACAAATGTATATGCAGTTCCAAACTCACAATCCTTCTCGCTCTAATTCTCATAACAGAATGACACACTTTGACTCACAACTGTTAATTGATTGAGAAATATTTCGAAATTGTTCAGTCATAGTCAAGCAACTCTTAAAAAATGTTTCAATTTGGTTCAGTCAGAATGGACCATGTACGTATAGGCAGCCAAATAACTGCATTTTTTGGCATGATACTTGATGTTTTTTCACAACTATCATACGTCAAAGTATTGCCAGAGAGTAGCTACCATTTCTGAGAACAATATTGAACGAAAAAATAAAATGCTTCGAAAGTTGCAGGGCATTAAACTTTATGCTCGTTTTTCTCGGAATCATGAAAATGTCACATGGTCCGGTCTGACTTAACACCGACCATATGTAGTATTGATTTCGTTCGACTGTTGACAAATTTAGGTAAGAACATGAACAACTACTTGTCAGATGAGAAAATAATACATAAAGGGTGTGTCACATCAAATTGCATCACGGAAAAAAGGCTGTAGAAATTCGCCCAGTAGACCGATCCTTTTGAAAATTTTAGACAGTAAAATATAAACTATTAAACAACTTTTGGCATTTTCTTTTTATTCATACTTCGAGCCCAAGCCCGTATGCTCGTACCTTCCTCTTTACCCCGTCCATAAGGTTCTGTACAACGTCAGGTTGTAGTTTATTTTGAACAGAAATCCATTTTCTCGGAAGTCCGCCTCCGATTTGACAACTTTTGGGTTCTTCCGGAGGGCCTGCTTCATAATCGCCCAATATTTCTCTATTGGGCGAAGCTCCGGCGCGTTGGGCGGGTTCATTTCCTTTGGCACGAAGGTGACCCCGTTGGCTTCGTACCACTCCAACACGTCCTTTGAATAGTGGCACGAAGCGAGATCCGGCCAGAAGATGGTCGGGCCCTCGTGCTGCTTCAATAGTGGGAGTAAGCGCTTCTGTAGGCACTCCTTAAGGTAAACCAGCCCGTTTACCGTGCCGGTCATCACGAAGGGGGCGCTCCGCTTTCCGCAAGAGCAGATCGCTTGCCACACCATGTACTTTTTGGCAAACTTGGATAGATTCTGCTTGCGAATCTCCTCCGGAACGCTGAATTTGTCCTCTGCGGAGAAGAACAACAGGCCCGACAGCTGACGAAAGTCCGCTTTGACGTAGGTTTCGTCGTCCATTACCAGGCAATGCGGCTTCGTCAGCATTTCGGTGTACAGCTTCCGGGCTCACGTCTTCCCCACCATGTTTTGCCTTTCGTCGCGGTTAGGAGCCTTCTGAACCTTGTATGTACGCAGGCCCTCCCGCTGCTTGGTCCGCTGGACGAATTAACTTGACAAATTCAGCTTATTGGCGACATCCCGGACCGAACTTCTCGGATCACGTCTAAACTGCTTAACTACGCGCTTGTGATCTTTTTCACTGACGGAGCATCCATTTTTGCCGTTCTTCACCTTCCGGTCGATGGTTAGGTTCTCGAAGTATCGTTTTAGTACTCTGCTGACCGTGGATTGGACGATTCCCAGCATCTTACCGATGTCCCGATGTGACAACTCCGGATTCTCGAAATGAGTGCGCAGGATTAATTCACGACGCTCTTTTTCGTTCGACGACATTTTTCCAAATTTACGAAAAATTGACAGTGAAGCATGGCCAACGTGATCTATACAGTCTTATCTGATTATAAGCGAAAGCTGAAGATATAATTCCTAAAAATTGAATTTCTACAGCGCTTTTTCCGTGATGCAATTTGATGTGACACACACTTTACTTGTGTCGAATAATTTATGTGACCGCGACGAGTTAACAATAACTGAGATTGTTCAACAACAATCGTGTAGAATGTTATCGAAATGAATTCGAGTCTCTTAAAGTCTGGTATCAACTAGTTTTAAGGCGTACAGAAATTACACAAGGAAGAGTTGGTCTGAGGTGTCCGGACAAAACGTTTTAGTTTTGATCACAGTGAAAACATGAGGCATCCAAAATCTTTCAAAAGGAAAGACCCATCTGAAATGATCTGATTCGTGGGGGTAAAACTCGTGGGTTTTGCGCCACGACAACCGATCGGCTCACAGACATCCATGATTATTCGTAACAGTTTAGAAACAATTCAACAAAATTTGCTGTGTGTACAGTACTCAACTTCAGCTTCTGCTGCAGCTTATGAAAAATGTTTCGAAGACGGCGTTGGTATGTGATTATCGAGAAATTTAGACATAAGGGGCTGTCCACATACCACGTGAACCACTTTAGAGGTGGTAGGGGGTATCAAAATGTCCACGGAGAGGGGGGAAGGGGTATAGACTATGTCCACGTGGACACGAACAATACATAATTTTTTCAAATATAATAACCGATACATACTAAATCAAATATAAACTGTTCATTGTTCAAGAATTCAAGAACTCCGCCCAACCTGAGTATTCCGTATCTATCAATAAACTGATTGAGTTGCCTGAAAGTACTTCATATATTTTTACTAAATCATTAGACTTCTTCACTGAAATCCATATTCTGAAAATAACTCACTTAAACTGTGACAATGATGCTCTCGTGGCCGAGTGGTTAGCGTCATAACTAACATGCCGGGTGTGCGGGTTCGATTCCCGTTCTGATCAGGGGAATTTTTCGTCAAAGAAATTTCCTCCGACTTGCACTGTGGTCACGCGTATTCTAGAGCTTGCCACTCAGAATGCATTCAAGGCGTGTTATTTGGCATAGAAATCTCAACTAAGTACTAATAAAAATGACGCAAGTGATACTACGTTGAGACGGCGAAGTTCCTCTAGGAACGTTAGTGCCATTGAAGAAGAAGAAGAAGACACTGTAACAACCGAGCTATTTCCTATGATCCAATGACTTTTATAGCTACGGGCTATGCATAGACGTTCATAACCAAAAACTATAAAAATTAAACGATTCCACAATGGTTGAATTTTCATGATATTATGCATATGATTTTTTCATCAAATATTAGGCTGTCAAAAAAGTCCTGCGGTATTTTTTTTGAATTTTCATTTGTTCATAAAATTAGTTACAATCGTCTGTTTTAAGTCAAATATGCGCCGTTTTGCTCGATGACTTGTTCCCAACGAGATGCCAACTTCATAATACCCCTGTTATAGAAGCTCGCTTCCTTATTGGCAAAAAACTCGGATAGCCAATTTTCACAGGCCTCTTTTGTGGCTAACTTCTGACTACCTAGCTCGTTCGCCATGGACAAAAACAGGTGGTAGTCACTTGATGCAAGGTCCGGACTATACGGCGGATGCAAAAGAACCTCCCATCCGAGCTCCCGGAACTTCTGGCGCGTCACCAAAGAAGTGTGTGGCCTGGCGTTATCCTGATGGAAGACAATGTGGCCTCTGTTTATCAAAGATGGCCTCTTCTTCATGAGTGCTACCTTCAAGCGGTCCAGTTGTTGGCAGTACAGGTCCGAACTGAGCGTTTGGCCATAGGGAAGCAGCTCATAATAGATTATTCCTTGACAATCCCACCAAACACACAGCAGAACCTTCCTGGCCGTTAATGAGGGCTTGTCCACCGTCTGAGCCGCTTCAGCGGGCTTCGACCACGACCGTTTGCGCTTCACGTTGTCGTAAGTGACCCACTTTTCATCGCCAGTCACCATCCGCTTCAGAAACGGGTCGATTTTGTTGCGATTCAGCAGCGATTCACATGCGTCGATACGGTCAAAGATGTTTTTTGCGTCAACGTGTGTGGCACCCATACATCGAGTTTCTTTGTGAATCAAAGCTTCTTCAAATGGTTAATAACGGTTTGATGACTTGTCCCCAGCTCTTGGCCGATGCTACGGCTGCTACTATGCCGGTCTTTCTCGGCTAATTCAGCGATTTTGTCGCAATTTTCGACGACAGGCCTTCCGGAGCGTGGCGCATTTTCGACGACCTCTACACCAGAACGAAAACGTTCAAACCATCGTTGTGCGGTGGAAATGGAAACTGTATCGGGTCCATAAACTGCACAAATTTTATTGGCAGCTTGAGATGCATTTTTGCCTTTGTCATAGTAGTACTGTAAAATATGTCGGTTTTTCTCTTTATTTTGCTCCATATTTGCGACACTATAACTCACGAACGACTTAACCAAACAAAACGCTGTCAAGGACTATATTATAGCGCGCAAAAATACCTTTCCAACAAGCTATAGTATGACTCGATACAATGAATACAACTAGAACTACGCGCTTACAACGACACCTCGCGGAAATACCGCAGGACTTTTTTGACAGCCTAATATAATTTTGTATAGATTTTGTTCTACCTCGAGAACAGTTAGTCTTAGAATAAAAATATCTGTATAGTTTTTCATGCAGAATTACATGTAAAATCAATTTTTTTTATTACTTTTCTCGAAAAGTTACAATTCTTCAAAAGATTGGAATTTCATCAATTACTAGGAATTATATAATAATATTTACATTTGCGTAAGATGCACCACTAGTCTCATAGTTTAACTCTTTGCAATCGGAATTAATTTCCCTTGAAAGAGATCCTCTTATCTCTCCACGCTAATAATCTTTTGTTTACACCGAGTACCTATGGATAATAATAGAAACTGCGTGTTAATTCACTAGATCACTAGACAATAAAATTCGTACAAAATAAGCGTAAATTACTGTATGTGGTTGGATAAAGTATTTAGTATGATTCCTTGTTGTGATGGCTGAGAGCAGACATACGACCGCAAAGGGTTAATAAATTGATCTAGTATGCATTTTTTTTTCGGAAAATTATGCCTAGAATTTTTTTTTAAATTGATGGATTGAAGTATTTTTTAGAAGCGTTTTTTTTCGTTTTTTAAGGGATTTTTTTTCAAAAATGCATGATAAACTTGATTGCTTCTATCAACAAATTTAATTTAAGGCAAAAAATAGGTCTCAAGAAATGTTCAATTATTCTTTCACTTTATTTCACAGTTGGGAATCAATGAATCGTCAGTTGTCTGACGTTATTTTTCTCCGATAGCTCTTTGAAAGTCATCTAGACACTCCATGCAAAATGGTCGATAAGGATTTGGAAAATAATAAAATATTTTAACACGCTTTCAATACCCTCTGAAAATTCTCCGAACTATGGCGGAAGAGGTTTTGTATTGCGCTACCGACTAAAGGTGAATCAGAAATCCAGAGTGCAGATGAATCGGCGTTTGCTGTGATCGATCATATTCCGGAGTGGGCAAAGATCTACACTCAACAAAAAACAAAAAAAAAACGGACCAAAATGCGACATCGAACGTCATAAAACAGTGTAATAACTGGGTCTTGTATAGAACATTTCACAACTGCCCATCGATTTGCTGTGCGATCGTTATGTCATGAAATATTCATAATCCAAAATTTTCATTCGATCGAGAATATCTCTGTTAAAAAGATTCTACTGAAATTCCATATGAAACAAATGGAAGCGAATCAATCAGGTTAATTGTATTATTACTGGCGAAGATGTTAGTGAATTTCCAGATGGAATAAATACACTTCTGAAATAAAGCTGTGAACTTAAATTAACATTATTGTATCTATTTATTGTATGCGATATCAACACATTTTGTTTGCAAGTGTTGAAAAAATCGTAAACTAAAATTGTATTTGAAAATGATTCTAAATCCATTTATTTTTATTCGATTGGCGTTTGCAATAACAATTAGTAACGCTCAAGATCAATCTTGAGCGTGTTTCCGTGTTGGCAAACTAGATAGCCTGCATATCTGCGCTGATAATGGAAAGAAATTGTTTGATCACATGTATTTCAAAATTGAATGAAACATGTGCTTTGTTATGCTACTCACTCTCTACCGTAGAACACCAATGAGCCACAGCAAAGCTGGTACAGCTAGTATAATTTGAAATAAAATAAACTTAAATGAAATTAAGGCGCAGTTCAGTGATTTCCTTATTTATTTTAATTAAAAAAGGAAAAATGTCCACGTGGGCAATGGTGGGTAGGGGTATGAAATTGTCCACGCTTGTCCACGGAGGGGGAGGGGCAGTCTAAAATCGTGCTTTTTTGTCCTCGTGGTATGTGGACAACACCTAAGATATATTCTTGTTAAGCATTTTGGCCTACTCTAATTTTCAAAAATAATACCTGAGAGCCACTTTTATGAAATTTTTTAACTTCCATTAAAAGTTATGAATTCAATGTTATGGATAAGAAGTATTGTGGAATGAAACGCTGCTTTCTTTTTTTATTTTGAAAGGTTCTGTCGGAATAGCTTAATTTGCTCGCCAATGAAAACGTGTTGTTTGTTTATTATTAGCTCTTTTTTTTAGTCGACATTATACAGGGTAACTTCGATATAGCGTACATTTTACTTTCAAAAATGTATGTTGTATCGAATTGTACGTTACATCGAAGCATAATAAAAAAAATCAGAAATGTAGCTTATATTACTTTATTGTGTTGCTGTTTAAGTTAGGTTAATGAATAAATTCAACTAGAAGACGAAACCAACCTTTCTAATGATGTTTCCCTTTATACTGTTGATTAAAATTAGATTCATTTAGAATCCGGAATCACAAAACTGTTGTACTTCGGGATTGGTCAAAGGTACAAATCAAGCTTTAGTATCAAAAAACAGATAATTTATTGTTCTTTCAGAAAAACAATATTCAAAAAATTATTCCTTTGGACTTTGAAAATGTGTACGTTATATCGAGGGTACGTTATATTGAAGTTTCCCTGTACTCACGAATTTTGTTATCTTAAATTAACAATTGTTTCTGCATTATATTAAAACGAGATAGAACAAAGTGATTGGAACTGTTTTTGATCTGAATAACCTCTTTGAACTCTGGATGCAAAATCGCGCAGTGCAGATTTGGAGGCGAGCTTTCAGGTATGAAATGGACAAAGGAAAGGAAAGAAGCATAGTGCAGGCGTTCACGTAGATCAGCCGCTTTAACGAGACCATAAAATCACGAAATTTCTCAATCTTCCCATTGCTCATTATCGGATATATTAAAAGTCGGTACTCTGATGACTCTAGAATATCAACTCTATTTAAAACAAAACATAAATTTTGAACTTTTAGTTTTCGTAGAAATGATTCAGTTATAATTCTTATTTTTTCTCGATATTTTTCGATTTATCTAATTCCTAAAAAAGCGTATATAGTTTCACCTTTGAAAAAAACGTGATTTCGCAACATTTGTATAGTTAGGCAATAGTGTCTCTTTTATATATATAAAATATTAATTTATAGGTAGCTGTGAGGACTGCTTACCTGCAACATTTCTCACCGATCGGCCGCCGACCATTTTTATATATAAAAATAAACTATCTAAAGCGTTACATTGCCGTATATTGATATCTCATTTTTTCGATTTTTTTATGAATTTCTAAACAGCGATTTTTTATGAAAATAACTCATTTTTAACAAAAATGACCGCCATTTAGGCAATTTTTCGATTATCCAAAAACTCCTATGTAACGCTTTATTGTCCTATAGTTTCAAAATATTCATTGGAATTCATTCTACGACAGCCCGTTGCTTCAGAACCGACACCACCAGCAAGGTACAGATTTTAAGACAGCATCCATGCATCCAGCAGTCAAGAGCGTAATAATCATTATTCGTGCAGTAAAAAAACGGTAGACATCTTCAAATACACACCAAAGTTTTTTTTTACGCGGGGGATACGTACCTCGTAAAAAAACCGCGTTAATTGGAAAATCCGCGTAAAAAAACCGCGTAAAAAAACCGCGTAAAAAAACCGCGTTAATTGGAAAATCCGCGTAAAAAAAGTCACAGTTGGGTTGTGAGGGTTGTGTCTGAGACACGACCACATAGTTGACGTAGAATTTCGTTAGGCTATCTGTTGATTTTGGATATGTTTGAAGAATTGAACTCTTAGATAACGATTTGGTGGCCCCGAAAAGGGCCGTTTTGTTTGGTTGTTGGGTATTGTTTGTTCATTACACCAGTGTTTAAAACCGAGTGATAATGACAGAAGGATGGTAATTAGCCGTTAGATGGTGCGTATCAGGTAGAAGATGCCGAAGTGGAATGAGATATGATGAAAACCGCCCTCTGTGACCCAAGACGAGATGCCTCCTGTGTTATGTATGGGTGAAATAAAGAAAAAAAAACTCATCAAAGTTATATAAATACAGGTCGGACTTGATTATATATAGTCGACCATTTTTTTCAACAATTATTTTCAAATCCTATACATAATCGAATCTAAAGAAAACATTTTTTTCATTAATGTATGAATGTCAAACATTAATAGAAAAATAGCTTTTTTTATGATTTGATTATGTATTGGATTCGAAACTAAACGTTGAAAGTGAAATTGCGATTATATTTAATCGAGTCCGACCTGTAATTATCAATACCGAACAAAATTATCAACTTTTCTCACCAGTAAAAATATGTTACTTCAATATAGAGAAAACATATTTCAAATGGAATAGGTAATTTTCTTTTATAATTTTTTTCTTTCTGAGTGTTTATTCTACCCAATGAGAATTTCAATTGGACTAACAACACCTAATACTATATGTAGAGCATATGGGAAATCACTTTTTCGAATATTTCTTAATTTTTCCAACTTCTCTCGTCCAATGAACTTTTCTTGGGTGAAAATGAACAAAACATAACAGACAGTTCAAACCGAACGACCCGTTCTCGAGCGGGAACACAACTTGGTTTTTATTTATGAAAATTGAAATAAACCGTTTCATATATCAAGTCATTTTTAACACAACTGCTCTGCCGTTCTACGCATAGTTGTCCCATGTAATTTTTTAACGATATTGCCTTTTTCATCATAAAACGATGTTTTTATGCTTAGTAACTTCCGGAAAAAAAACCCAAAAAAATTATAGTTATTCCCATAATGTATAGTTATTTAAAAAAAACATCAAGCTCAATTGTCCCATATTGATATTCTATTCATAACTGTCCCACCATATATTTTTTGTTGATCCATATCAAATAAATCGGTTCAAGTACAAGAATTTTATGTCACGCTTTCAGCAGGACCAATGTATTCATTTCTGGTTTGGAAGAACGAACTTATTCTCAAACAAATAAAAAAAAAGTTTAACAGAACACGTGTACACCTTGTTAGCGTATGCCTTATAACAACTAGATTTATGTTCTGCAAAGTATTGCAGATCACTCCATTCTTCATAAAACGATGTTTTCATGCATAATATTTCGGAAAAACACAAAAAAAAACTTATTGTTTGCTCCCAGTATTTCGAAAAACAACATCAAGTTCAATTGTCCCCTGTTGGTATTCTAGGCATAACTGTCCCACCATGATTTTTTAAGCCTGTAACGAAGATTGATTGATTAAAATGAAGGAATCTTTCCACATTTCATTAAGGGGGTATTCTAGTGTAGAGACACGAATTTCGGAAGTTTTTTCGAACTCCGTAAAAATAAAACAAAGAATATTTTTACTATCCATTATATCATTATTCGTTTATCTATCTTTCAACAATAAAACAAAAATAGGACGGAAAAAAAATATTCATAATTAGAATAGTTACATGCTGGTGAAGTGAGGGTGTTCAAAAAAAAGTTGTGCCATGGCGTACACGATTCCAGTCCTTCTGGTTATCTGAAACAAAAAAATCGAACAGATTCTGAATCAGTAAAGATGTCGCTATGGCATGAACCTCGGACAAGTCAAAAACATGGGTTTTAACAAAATGGCGGCCGTTTGAAAACAAAAATGCTGTTTAAAACGTTTTTTTTTGCGTTTACCGATTTTTTAAAAATAGTAAAATTAAAAAGTTATATTTTTTTTATTGGTTCATGCGATAGAGAGATGTATGCAGATTATTTTCATATAAATTTGACATAAATCGGTTCAGTAGAACTTGAGATATCGTGTACGCCAGTTAGAAAAAAAACTAGTTCCGAGAGAAACGCGTTTGAAGTTCATTGTGATGGCCGTAACAGGTTAGATACCACATCACTAAGATGGCTCTAACTAGGTAAATAATAGGATTTTTGATAAGTCCTTTCTAGAGTATATTCTTGAATGCCTAAACTACAGAAATATGGTAAAAAAAAAATTTCGATTTTTTCAGATTTCTAGACTAGAATACCCCCTTAAACAATAGTTCTCTGCTTATAAATAAAACCAGCTTATAGCTAAACCGAAATGCTTAAAGCTTCTGTTGAACAAATATGCTAGAAAACTTTGAATGCGTTCTTCTCAGTTGCTGTTTTTGGAACATGGGACAACTATGCATAGAACGGTAGTGCTACCATATACTATTTTACACCTACACTTGTGGTAAATTTTTCACAATACACGATCGGTCATTGATATGAAATTTTACGAAGCAACTAACATTAAAGTTCCAAATTTAAATTTGATTTGTTGAGATTAATCGTATCACTCACCTTACTTGCAATATAAAAATGGCTTATATTTGCAATGCCGATTTCCCCCGAGCACCTTGGTTTTGACGTCTCTGTTAGAGAAAACATTTCGGTGGGAACAAAAGCTACCCCTACTTTAATGTATTTGCAATGTCGATTTCCCCCAGGCAGCTTGGTTTTGATGTCCCTGTTAGGGAATCGCCGCATGTGTCGTCGATTTCGACCAGTCAGAAGTGGGTATTTCCGTTAGGATAGGGGTCGAGATTTTTAAATTGTTCGATGGTTAGTTTCATGACATATATTATTTTATTCAATATAAAAAATTGTTATGAAGTGCCGAAATAGATTAACGCAAAAATTTCATCAATCCATCATGAAATTACTGAGAAGTAAGTTTGAAATTGGACAGTTTTCATGATGTGCTCGATTTTCGATTTTCAATTTGTACCCCAATATGTTCCCGAAAGACGTAATCCTACGTCAAAAATGTCACCTAATGATAGATATCAAATGGAATTATCCGTAGACTATACGTAGAACGGAAGTAAAAAATCACAGGAGGGTTGTGTCCGAGACACGACCGCATAGTTGACGTAGGATTCCGTTAGATTATCTGTTACGTGCCGATTTTGGATATGTTTGAAGAATTACATTGTTAAACTCTTCGATAGTGGTTTGGTGGCCCTGAAACGGGCCGTTTTGTTTGGTTGTTAGATATTCTTGGTTCACTCCATCAATGTCCATAACCGAGTGATAATGATAGAAAGATGATTAGTCATTTTATGGTGCATATCACGATAGAAGATGCCTAAATGGAATGAGATATGATGAAAGCCGCCCTCTGTGGCCCTGGACGAGCTGGCTCCTGTGTTATGTATGGATGAAATAAAGGAAAAAAACTCATCAATGTAATATAAGATAATTATCATTATCGAACAAAATTATCAAGTTTTCTCACCTGAAAAAAGTATTATTTTATTAGAGAGAAAATATATTTGAAATGGAAAAGGTAATTTGATTTATAATTTTTACTTTCTGAGTGTTTACTCAACCCATTTCCATTTTCGCTTTAAACTCTACGGAACACGATGCTACATGCCTCAATGCAAATTTCAATTGGACATTGATATCGGTCATTGATATGAAATTTGACGAAGCAACCAACATAAAAGTTTCAAATTTGAATTTGATTTATATTCTATCAAACATAAGTTCTATTCAGTTCATTGAAATAGCATTCTTCAATAAATCCACCGAAAGATTCTTATTGGAACGAAAATAAAACAAAAGCACTAATTCATCGCTCCCTACTAATTCGCCAGCACGTATGCAATCAGCAATTCCCACGATAGTTACAATGAGCACTATTCATTTGTGCGCGCCGTTAGTTAAACTATCGATCACGAGGGTATTTATATGCTGATTTCCCCCAGACACCTTGGATTTGAAATCTCTGTTAGGGAATACATGTCAGTGGAAACAAAAGCTCCCCCCACTTTCATGTAATTGCAATGCCGATTTCCCCCAGGCAGCTTGGTTTTGATGTCTCTGTTAGGGAATACACTTCGGTGAGAACAAAAGTTCCCTCTACTTTGATGTGTCGTTTTCTCCGTATCTTCAATTTCGACCAATCAGAACGAGGTATTTCCGTTTGGAGATTTTTTGATTGTTTGCTAGTTAGTTTCATATGATATATTATTTTATCAATTGTAATGAACTGTTATGAAGTGCTCAGATCGATTGATGCAAATAATTCGTAAATCCATTAGGAAATAACTGACCAATAATTGTAAGTACATGAGCCGCCGCATGTGTCGTCAATTTCGACCAATCAGAAGTGGGTATTTCCGTTAGGATAGGGGTTGAGATTTTCCAATTATTCGATAGTTAGTTTCATGACATATATTATTTGATCCAATGTAAAAAATTGTTATGAAGTGCCGAAATAGATTGACGTAAAAATCTCATCAATCCATCATGAAATGACTGAGCAATAAGTGTTCGAAATTGGACAACTTTCACGATGTGCTCGATTTTCGATTTTCAATTTGTACCCCAATATGTTCCCGAAAGACGTAATCCTACGTCAAAAGTTAAGTGCTGCTCGCTTCCGAAAACCCGTAGTTTTTTCCTGCAATTTCGTTGGTTGCTGGTAGCTATAGTTCGGTTTTCCTCACGAATGAGGTCATCTGCTGTTGCTAGGGGATTCCCTTGTGATTTGTACACTCTACGGCCGATGCACGTGCAGTACCACTGTTGGACCGTCCAGAGCTAAGTAGACAGGGAAATCCATTCACGAATCGCTGCCCGTAAAACCCCCGTTCCGCTGTACCGCTCGGTGAGCTCCTCGTTACCCAACACCTAAAATCCATGTAGGAATCGTGATAAGGTGCGACACTAATTTCCTTCATAAGCGCTAAGTTCCGTAACAAACACTAATTACCGTAATATGCTTTGAGGGAACATAAGAGAAAAATGTGAGCTGAGGAGGAGATGTGATATTGCACTGGTCTTTTTTTACGCGGGTACAGCGTAAAAAAACCGCGTTAATTGGAAAATCCACGTAGAAAAAATCTCGTAAAAACCGCGCAAAAAACCGCATAAAAAAACCTGGATGTAAAGGGTGTGTCACATCAAATTGCATCACGGAAAAACGCTGTAGAAATTTAATTTTTAGGAATTATATCTTCAGCTTTCGCTTATAATCAGATAAGAGTGTATAGATCACGTTGACCATGCTTCACTGTCAATTTTTAGTAAATTTGGAAAAATGTCGTCGAACGATAAAGAGCGTCGTGAATTAATCCTGTGCACTCATTTCGAGAATCCGGAGTTGTCACATCGGGACATCGGTAAGATGCTGGGAATGGTCCAATCCACGGTCAGCAGAGTACTAAAACGATACTTCGAGAACCTAACCATCGACCGGAAGGTGAAGAACGGCAAAAATGGATGCTCCGTCAGTGAAAAAGATCACAAGCGCGTAGTTAAGCAGTTTAGACGTGATCCGAGAAGTTCGGTCCGTGATGTCGCCAATAAGCTGAATTTGTCAAGTTCATTCATCCAGCGGACCAAGCAGCGGGAGGGCCTGCGTACATACAAGGTTCAGAAGGCTCCTAACCGCGACGAAAGGCAAAACATGGTGGGGAAGACGCGAGCCCGGAAGCTGTACACCGAAATGCTGACGAAGCCGCATTGCCTGGTAATGGACGACGAAACCTATGTCAAAGCGGACTTTCGTCAGCTGCCGGGCCTGTTGTTCTTCTCCGCAGAGGAGGAGATTCGCAAGCAGAAACTATCCAAGTTTGCCAAAAAGTACATGGTGTGGCAAGCGATCTGCTCTTGCGGAAAGCGGAGCGCCCCCTTCGCCCCCGGCACGGTAAACGGGCAGGTTTACCTTAAGGAGTGCCTACAGAAGCGCTTACTACCACTATTGAAGCAGAATGAGGGCCCGACCATCTTCTGGCCGGATCTCGTTTCGTGCCAATATTCAAAGGACGTGTTGAAGTGATACGAAGCCAACGGGGTCACCTTCGTGCCAAAGGAAATGAACCCGCCCAACGCGCCGGAGCTTCGCCCAATAGAGAAATATTGGGCGATTATGAAGCAGGCCCTCCGGAAGAACCCAAAAGTTGTCAAATCGGAGGCGGACTTCAAGAGAAAATGGATTTCTGTTCAAAAAAAAACTACAACCTGACGTTGTACAGAACCTTATGGACGGGGTAAAGAGGAAGGTGCGAGCATACGGGCTTTGGCTCGAAGTATGAATAAAAAGAAAATGCCAATAGTTGTTTAATAGTTTTTATTTTACTGTCCAAAATTTTTAAAAGGTTCGGTCTACTGGGCGAATTTCTACAGCGTTTTTCCGTGATGCAATTTGATGTGACACACCCTTTATACTAAGAGCGGAAATCAATAAGACATTTTAGGAATGAATTGAGATGAATAATAGCAACGTTTTTAAAGTTCATTTTGAAGGCTCATTAAATATTTGCCGATTGTATGACGATGAATGAGAGCATAAAAAATTATCGAAGAAGTTAGGCTCAACATTTGAAACGTTTCGTAAAGCACGAACAAAAATTACACTAAGACACGAACGAATAAAATAGTAAGTAAAAATACATTCTTGTAATGGAGGGCTAAATCTTGGATCGAACCAAGAGGGAAAATATGCTGAAAATATAGTTAGCATGCTAAGCAAGTAATTTATGTTCATGCTAGGTTACGTGACGACTTTTTTCAACAATTCTTTGTTAAATGTACCTTTGTTGATTTGGTGTTCTAAAATGGCTCAGCCATCATGAGTTTAACTGTAGTGGTTCCTCATTTCCAAAGATCGCCACCCATTTCTGATCGATGGCAGTCAATAATTAATTATCCTGCGAAGGCAATTCTCGAACCATCCATTTGTGGATCGCAACCAAGAATTCAAGAACTCTATATCAACACAACTTCACAACAATCGTCGGCACAATGAAATTATCGTCTGGAGTGGCCCACTCATTCGTTGTTGTGGCGGTCCATGGGCAAACTTTCTCCTTCGCGAATCCCTTTGGAGAAATTAATAATATGAGCGTTCAAGGAAGCGAAAAAAGTGTATGCAAAAGTAGGAAGAAAAACAAAAAAAAAGTATAATCGGAGCCGGGATGATGGGATGGGGGCGGCGAGCACAGAAAATAAAATCGCACCGTTGTTGTCTAGGCGAAATGAGCAAAAGGCGGCTCCCGTTCTTCATCTCTCTCTGCCTGTACCATCCTGTCTCGGCTATACTTCCAATGCTTTATTTCATCTTCGTGCGTCGATTTTTTTTTATTATTTAGAAACTCGGCGGAGTGGGTGGACTCCCGGAATTAACATACAAAGCTCCGCCATCAGCTCCGCGTGTAATTTATTAGCGAGTATTTTCCGCAAAAGCGGCAGAACCCGAGATGAATGTAACTCCGGCTTGTCCCTGTGAGGAAAAACTGGAGCCAAGTGTGTACACATCTTTCCGTTCTTTTTTTTTTTGTTGTTGCTGTAATGTGTTCGGGAAATGAGGAGAAAATGTATATACGGGAGGTATGTTTATGAGCGTCCATGAGTATTGCCATTTAAATTATGATAATTTCGAAGTTGAGAATTTTATTTGCCAACGAGACGGGACGAGCGCGGAAAGAAGGGGGTGGAAGTGACCTCCTGCGCGTATATCGTATATATCGTCGTCATCTCGAGAAAAAGATGGTTCGGTTAGGACTTTCCTTAGTTTACAGCTCTTGCGGTTCCCTGTGTTCGGATGAGCTTAATGAAGCAAAGCACAGCGCGAATAAAAGGATCCTGCTTGGCGAGAGAAATTATTATGGAATTTATGAATGTGTATGTATAAACTCTTGTAGATTCATTTATTATGCTATTTCTTTTTTGTTTTCTGTACAGTCGTGACTCTTCCTCGAGGTCGAATGTGGAAATAATAGTGCGAATAAGAAATAGGGATAACCGTCAGCAACAGAACGAAGATTTACTGCTAGTGCTTGCGGATATAATTAATTATGGTAGTTTTCCGCGACCTATTGTAAAATTTACTTTAAATCCAAAAAGTATTCAAAATACAATATATGTGTGGAAGAAAGACCGAAACGTGTTTATCTATTCATTCGCCACCAACGCGCCATTCCATACTCCCGGGGAATAACCTCACGGTTCATGGTAACGATAATGACGACCCCAAAACGGTGGGGGCAAGTGCCTCGAGTGAATACACTCGAGCTTCCTCCACCCTCGCAGCAAACACTCATTTGCGCACATACTGTGGTGCATATCCTCTGGTGTGATGCCACACAAAGCAACGGGAAAAGCGCGCGCTGGGAAAGCTTGATGAGCTGAATCCCCAACCTCATCATCTCCCAACGCCGCCGTGGTGGGACGGAATTAGGTGGCAAAACAAGTGTGAGTCCACCATAAGTATATGAGCTGTCATGGGATCCGACGGCAGCGGTGTGACGCGAGGAAAAACATTTAACTTACGGTGGGTGGATGCGGTGGGCAGGCAGGCAGGATGGATGAAAACGTGGCTGGCAAGCGAAAAATATGGCGCAGAGTGTGACTTTCGCGTTTGCTTCATCCGAAGGAGATTTTTATGCTGCCAAGTCCTGCAGTTGGCAGAGAAAAAGGGGTTGGGAAAAAATAAAATAAGAATTTATTGCACATTAGCGAACTGCGCCGAGGGTGGTGCCGGGGTTGTGGCGGATACCCCGAACCGAGTGGCAAAGGGACGAGCGAGTTAGAGGGTGGAAAATTCGCTGTGTGTGTTTTTGGCGAGTGTGCGATATATGTAGCAGCATGTACCGTCTTGAGGTTGGGATGCTGGCAGAGGGAAAAACGGGAACCTCTTGACGGTGCACTGTCGGGAAAATAAATAGTGGAGTGAATATTTATGCGATGCCACGGGATAGGGATCTTGATGCTGGGGTAAATGAGAAGTAGCATGTGTGCTTGCAGAATTAAGTGGGAAAAATAAAAAAAATTTATTATGCGGAATAAATGCGAGACGCGCCATGTTTGTCCGGAGTGCAGAGTTAAAAATGGTTGCTGTCGAGGCGAACTTTCAGACGATGGCGCGTGGGATGACTTGCGAATAGTTTTGTTTTTTTTTTCAATTTGCTGCACTGATTACGAAATTGTTGAAACAAAAAAATACCATTTCAAATTAAGAAAACAAAGCTACAAATTAATTCTTCACACCAAAAATGAATTATAAATCGAATTTTTCATTTTTACGAAGATGATTATCCAGAGAATAACCGTTCAAGAGATGCAACAAATTGTAATCTTCGTGATTAGATATTCCTAAATATTATTCCGACGCAAAAATCATTGGTCACGCATCAACAGCAGGCCTTGGAAAAGAGCTGACGTTTTTCCCACCAGCTCTGCTATTTCGTCCGAATCAAACGTGCTTCGAGACATTTGGAAAGTACTTTAATTGTGTTAAATCTATTGTTCTATTGAGTTAAATAGTGAATTGAACAGTACAGTGAATTGCCCAAGAATAGATTTTCCAAACAATGGAACCGAAAAGAGAAAACACCATCAAGCTTCGCTTTGGATCGCACACGCGGAACCCTACTAATGAGGAGGTTTTTACGTTCTTTTAGGAACAGGGATGGGTTTGCGATGACCAGAGTGCAATGTATCGAAAAGACTACAGCCTATTTGTCCGGTTTCAATCGAATGAGATTATACAAAAAGCGCTTGGTAAACCAGGAACTAGTGTGGAATTCCGATATGCGAATGGAAATCGCGTACATTTGTATGTGGCACCAGCGAATGGTACGTTCCGCTACGTACGGATCTTCGGGTTGCCTCCAGGGGTCAAGGACGAGCAGATCGCCAAAGTATTGAACTGTCTGTCAACTAGTGCGAGAACGGTATTCAGCTGGATCAGGTATCCCGATTTGGAATGGAGTTCGAGGTGCTCATATGGAAACTGTTTCGGAAATTCCGGCGCAACTTCTTATCCAGCACATCCGAGCAAGGATTTTTTCATATAGTGATATGCAAAGTAAATGCTTTGCTTGTGGAGCTCTGGACCATTTCAACGCGAATTCCACGAAACGGCAGAGTGCTAATACACGTCTGCAGCTCAATTCTAAACTGGAAACAGCTTCTGGCTTCGGCGAAGGAAGTCATAAGGAAGATAGATCTTTTGCAAGTGTGGTTCTGGGCGGTCGCACAACTCAATAGAATAGCCGAATAGCCAAGGAGATGAAGAGAATGCGGCGATGCAGATTGAGGTCAGCAGCAGAAAGCGGGGACGCAAGTACCAACAGGAGGATTCTAACTCGTCCGAAGCTGATGTTGTATCCAGGAAACAAATCATCGTAACTCCGGCTGAAAGTAGTCTACTTCTTGCTCAAGCTCAACTACTCAAGATCAAGGTCACTAAATTCGAGAAACAAATCCGGTGAGAAAAGTGCAAACTAATCTAATCTAATACTATTGAAATGAACTTTGTTTGCTCAGTCGCAACGGTAAATCTTAACAGCACACACATATTAGTGAATAGGAAAATTTTGAAAGAATTGATCATTGAACACAACATTGATATTGTGTTCCTACAGGAGGTTAGTTGTCAAGATTTTTCCTTCATAACATCACACAATTCGTTAGTTAACATAAGTGCGGACAGGAAAGGAACGGCAGTGCTGATTAGAAAAACATTCATGTTTTCTAATTTCTTACTAGATCCAACGGGAAGAATTGTGTCAGTTGCGATTAATGAAGTTAATTTCAGGTTTCAGGGATCGATGCAGGAAGGGAACGGGATAATTTGTTTACAGAAAGCATAGCTGTTCATTTGAACAAACCTGGAACCACCTTTACGGTGCTAGGAGGGGACTTCAATTGTATTTTCGAGGAGAATGATTCAAAAGGTTTGCAAAAAAAAATTTCAAATGGTCTTAAAAATTTGGTTGAACTACTTTTATTGAAGGATGTTGCAAAAGCTATGCAAGTGCATGGATTCACTTTCCACCGAAATCAATCAGCTTCGCGATTAGAGGTGGAACAACTGTTTCAAATTAAAGGTAAATTTTTTTTACAAATCTGAGAGTTGGCATTGGCAACCAGTCCAACAGAGCCTCGAAAGCGTTTTTTTTTTTTGAACAAATTATTGGAGTATTTTGACAAGCAAACTCTTGGGGAGGATGTCCAAGATGAAATAATAATAACTAAATCGAAACTAATGGATATTGAACAAAATCGTCTGAAAAATTTGACTGCAAAAATATCATCGAACTCAATCGCAGGAGGTGAAATAATAACAATTTTCCAGTTCTCGAACGCAATTAATCGGGGAAATGTTTTTGGCTTAAAAATAAAACAAGAGGGAGCGTTAGTAACAGATAGTACACATTTAGGATCCATAGTACATGACAGTTTTTCGAAACTGTACCAAGCCACACCAGAAAACTCCGATCTCGAAAGATATGAGAACCCACTAAACTCCATTACCAGATCACTAGCAACAGAAGACAGTGTACATCTAGTGCAGGAAATTTCTGAAGACGAACTATGGAAAACACTCAAAATGTGTAACAAGAAAAAATCGCCGGGTCCAGATGGGTTAACCTTTAAATTTTATCTTGAATATTTTGAACTTTGAAAATCTTATTTGAGACGTTGGTTTAATTCATACCTGAGTGGACAGTGTACCCCACGTAAGGAATTTACGAATGGTATTATCACTCTAATTCCGAAAAAAGTTGATCTTAAAATTCTGGTCAAAGGATGAAATGTAGAAAATTGTTCAGATATTCATAAAAAAAAACCAAACAAATTGAAAAAAAAATTGCAGAATAACTAAATTTTTAAAAATTGAAACTGTTTTTCTCAAAATAGAATTTTAAATATCAGAAAAATCGTTTGAATGGCCCTTACAATTTGGGCACCTCTACAGGGAAAAAGTTTTTCTAACAACTTCTTCATGTTTCCTTCAAAAAAATTACAACTAATCCTTGTAGTGTTCAAAGTTAAGATAGCGATATAGTGTGTTCAACAAAGTTTTAGATCTTTTTAAAATATGAACTTTTGTCGAAGTCGTCAACTTTCTATCTTTCATAGTTTCTGGAATATAAGGTATTTTTGTATGAACACTCCTGAAAAAAATAATGTTTTACTCGTAACATTTATGTGCATAAATACTCGCGTTTGACATGTTCTTGACATGCTTCTGAATAGAAAAAAGTTTTCAGAACATGTAAATCGCGATAATAAAAATGTTGCGAGTTAAATATTGGTAGTAGTTTTTCAAAAAAAACATGAAAAATTTGTTGTCAGAAGAAAATTTCCCCTGTATTCCGATGTATGGGTGACTTGTTGTAAATTGTGAGGGCTATTTATATAATTTTTTTCAGAATTTTAACAACACATGTTTTGCAGAAAATGAATTTTAATGTTTAACTTTTTTTTTCAAAGACATTTCAATTTTGAATCAACAATTTATTAAATTAAGATTTAAAAAAAAATTAAAAATAACACGAGTTTTAAAAAAATCACACAAAATCTACCAGACCTACAGAATTTTAGTCAAAGAATTAAATGTAGGAAATTATTTAAGTTTTCATTAAAAATGTTCGAAAAAAAATTTGAAAAAAAAATATTATGAAAATTAAAATTCTATTTTCTCAAGGTCGGACTCGATTATATATAGTCGACCATTTCTTTTTCAACAATTATTTTCAAATCCTATACATAATCGAATCTCAAGAAAACAATTTTTTCATTAATGTATAACATTAATAGAAAAATAACTTTTTTGTCATTCGATTATATATTGGATTCGACAATTAACGTTGAAAGTGAAATTGCGATTAAATATAATCGAATCCGAACTGTATTTCAAGTATGCAAAGTTACTTAAATGACCAATATCTTTACATCCACAATATGGCACTGCTATCTGAGATGGTGCTGCCAATTCCTAAGACAAGTTGGCATGAATTACGTCAATAGCAAGAACCCCAAGCAGCGATGAAAAGCAGAAAGAAGCTACATACACAGTTCCACGAAACCTGTCTTACAAAAAATATCCGGACTGATGGTAAATCCCATGATGTAAATAGGAAAAGAAGCAGTTCTGAAAATAGTTACAAAAAAACAGCGATGAAATTATTACACTTTCTTAAAAATATGTAATTCGAAAAAAATACGTTCGGTAACACGGTACATTAATATTGTTCTAATGCAATCATCTAGTTGTGCTGACGGCTCACGGGAGGCATCCTCTATACTAGTTTTCTCATAACGTGGGCTTTCTACAAATTTCGCACACACTACTCGAACCCGCGGTCCAGTTGGATCTGAACGATCTGGTTGGAGGCAACGCAATAATTGTGATTTTTGAAAAATTGTATCACCGATTGCGAAGAACCCATGACGGCTCGTGTGTTCCCAACGAAATGTTGCATACGGTAAAAAGATGGGCTATTTTTTATTAGCAATCCAGCGTGCTCAAGTTCTATGAAAAATTACATTACGAAGGACAATAATTTTCAACGGACCGATGTCTGAACAGATGTATTTAAAAGAGGATTGGGTGATCTTCGATCGATTATTAGAAGATCAATCTTTTCCTCTCTGATTTCCAATTTTTCGGATCGATTCTTTGTACGAAATCGATCATTTCTTTTTGATCGTAGGAAATTTTTTGTAAATTTGTTTTTACTGAACATTGTTTGTAATCTCACCAAAAATCATCTCACAAATTTCATAAACAACCTTTCAAGGATGCCACATTGGTGGTGGTAAATTTAGGAGAAGTAGTTTTGTGATAATAATAAGTTGTTTAATTTCTAATAATATATTTCAATTAGTTAATTTAATCAAATGATTCCATGACGACACAAGATTAATGCAATGGAAATACACTTTTTTCTGGACTTTCAAGGTTTTTTTGTGACATTCATGCTGCGAATTAAAGAATGTATTCACGTTCATCGGGGATATAGATACTGCAGATTCCGGGGAAACATATTTCACTACTAAATACAAATGTTATATACCAAAGAACCTCTGGAAACAGAAGTTGTCCAAGTTTGTCAAGAAGGTAATTGCAAGCGATTTTTTTCATGCGAAAGACGGAGACACCTCCCGTGACAACTAATTCTATGTGTTGACAGGTGTATTCGAAAAAAAAAATCTCCGAAAGCGTCGTTTTTTTTATTTTTGAAGTCACACAACGTTTGTACAACTTAAGATAATCGTAAAATCTTTGTGAAACTTCGGAAATAAAAGATGTGCCATTATAAAGCAAAATCTGCGAAATGTGAATGAAAAACAGATAGCGAAACTTAGTTTACTCGTGTAATGCAGATTTATCATGAATACCGTTTACCATTTAGGCTAAATCATAATTAAGGAAGAAACATCGTACGATTTAATTTGCCAACTTATTTACTCGTTGACCCGTGGTCTAAACTATTGTAAAAACATCTTTTTTAATCCATTAACCACGACCATTCCCTAATACATCATGGTGATGGAGAGACAATAAAATATAATTATCCACATCGCGCACTGCCTCCATTTCGATTAATACCCGAATGCAATCTCATTAACCGACAACATCGCCAGCTGCCATACACAGTCACACATCCTTGCGAGAGGCTTCGCGTGTCGAGTACGCATGTGTCCTTCGATTCACGCGTATGGCTTCGAGGAGCAGAGGTTGCCATCAGCCGTCCCTTCGTTCTTTACCGTAACAGCATCCGAACGAAAAAAAACCAAAGCGAACCCCGAGCCACGCAGATGTGTAGTATTAATTTGAATATTTTAAAATAAAAACAGGGTGGTTTGAATTAATTCTTTATGTTCCTGGCTCCTCTGGTGTGTGCGCCTCCATGCTGAGCTCATTTCCTCACCGATTGCGACACATCATCCCTTGCCCTGTACTCGCGGCTCTCGAGTTGTTCGTGTGTTACGCCGCCTCGGCTGGTGGATCTGTAAGGCAGATTCATTTCTGTCGGCGCCGGGATGATAGTCAAGGATCGGATGCTACTGCTGCTGCTTTGTCGTTGAATCGGGCACAGGACCGGCAGAGGAGTGGAAATAAAGTACGTATAATAAAAATCCAGAGAAGTAGAAATAATTTGATTCGCGTCTTAAATATATTTACGTCTTTCGTATATCCTTCGCTCGCACACTCGGGCTCACACATATATAAGAAGCACAGGAGTTGAGATTTCTGTTGGGACTGAGGTTGGGGAAGGGGGCAATGGACCTGACAAGTCGCTGCCGACCGAAAGTTTTATTTTCCACTCACTACACTTGTGTTTGTGCTTTTCCATGTGAAAATGAGAATTTTCGTTTCGCATGATGAAAAGAAGTGGAATACTATTCGCGCTGGGGCCGGTCCCACAATACAGCACCGGCCAGACTCTCCGCGCGGTACTGTTTCCTCGTGGATCACCCCGAAGTGGTGGAGTTGTGGAACATACAATTATTCGAGAAATGAAATTAAGATCTTTCCCTGCGCTGGTGCACCCTCCAGACTCGTGCCCGGGTCCAAGCGAAGATCTTGGCGAATGAGAAATTAAATCCCTCCGGAGAAAGAAACCGGAGAGTGATGGAAGAAATGCGAAATGAGGTTGGGAATACACACGGGTTGAGTCGCGGATGAGATGTTGACTTGACGTGAACATGCGTTTGGACATGGGCACGGACCGTAGCCGAAATGCGAGAGGCGCGCACAGTGGAGGTAGGATAAAATCACTGTGGAAAATTACAACGGTGGAAAAGTTTTTCACTTCTTACTTTTTTATTTCATTCTCAAAATTCCTCGGAATAATCTGAGGCACTATCCGACGTCATGCAAACAATGTCAGAACATGCAGATGTGAGTCATCGCCCATTCATTCATTCAATCAATCATTAGTTTTCCATTCAAGAGCTGGATGAAAAACTATACACACATACTAGGAGAAGGGAAAGGAGGGAAAGGAAATATTTATCTAATTCGGACAATAAGATATATTGAAGCGAATCTAATCTTCATAATCATGAATTAATTTTCCATGTAGTCACCACGAAGTTCCATGTAGTCACTAATACATTTCTCTCTATTTGAAATAAGTTTTTTTATCTTTCGCCTTCATGAACCCGTGACACGACCGCACATTATTTCATTCAATTCGCATTCACAATTTCGTAAAGTTAACCTCTGGTTGGAACCAAATTCGTAGTTCTATTCAAATCCGAATCCGTAGTCCGAACTATCCATTACTGGAGTGCTCGTTTTAGGAAAGTCTTATTTACATACATATTTATATTTATGCATATTGTGAGTGTAGGGCGTCAGTTTGAAAATTCAGCCAATTTTGTAAACCTCACCCATGTGACTTATTATTTGTAGGATTTTTTGAGTTATCTCGAAGATAGTGTAGATGGAATTTGTAAAAAAAGAAAAAAGGCAATAAATTGCCATAAAGTTTCGATGAATTCGCAATAGATTCGAATTCGCAGTAGATTCGTTCTCTATTTGGAGGAGAACGGTTTGAATTTTTAAGATTAATCCGTAAACCGTGGATCTATCAAAGTTTCTCCTGAAGGCTTTCGGTATAATTTATCTTTAGCTGAATTTTATTTAAAATGCAGCTCCTCGAGGTGATATTCAAACAAATATTTGTCGAGAATTAGAGTTCTTGGCAATGAAAGGCAAATAAAGGAACACTTATTTAGACCCATTTAGAACATTTGATTTGGACCCATTTCTTTACTGCATTCTGACTAAAATGTACTGGCTCGGAAATACAAGCGACGATTAGGATATGTCGACGAAGAGAATCACACATCAAGTAATTTACAAATATGTTTTGACTATTTTTTAAAATTTTAACAGTGAATTGGTGGCATTCCCATTTGACGCTTCATTCATTATATGCATTTTTATGCCATCAATTAGGAGCAAGATGCACAAATCACGTGAAGCTAAAAAAACACACCCCGACCCCCCAACTTGGTTGATATGAAAGAAATGATTTGCGATTTATACCTAAGGAAAATCCACTGAAAAGTTTAAAGCCACTTAAAAAACAAAAAGAAGAAGAATCCTGTCACACAGTCTCGTTCCAGCCAGCGCGCTGTCAACGGCTTTTGTGCATGGTATTTGCTCATACATTTGTTCGATTCATTATTGCGGATCAATGGCATGTAAATCGATCACTCGAAATAAAAATGCAATGCTTTCTCTATTGACACTAAGGAGAAAGCAAATATTTCAGCTTATGTGATTGATGTGTTTTTGACATGTTCATAAATCGAAAAAAAAAGTTTGCAGAACATGTGAATCGCGAGAATTTACACACGAAAATGTAACGGGTGCAAAATTAGTTGTAATTGAAAAAAAAAACCATGAAAACCATGAAAAAGTCGTTGTTAGAAAATTTCTTCCCGGCAGCAATGTTCTTCTCTTGATGTATTAATGACTTGTTGGTTGTTTCGTATATTTTTTTCATAATTTAAGAAAAACAGATTTTTGAGAAGTGCTCCCTTGGCCGAGTGGTTAGCGTCATAACTAACATGCCGGGTGTTCGGGTTCGATTCCCGTTCTGGTCGGGGGAATTTTTCGTCAAAGAAATTTCCTCCGACTTGCACTGTGATCACGCGTATTCTAGAGCTTGCCACTCAGAATGAATTCAAGGCGTGTTATTTGGCATAGATATCTCAACTAAGTACTAATAAAAATGACGCAAGTAATACTACGTTGAGACGGCAAAGTTCCTCTAGGAACGTTAGTGCCATTGAAGAAGAAGAAGAAGAAGATTTTTGAGAATAAATATTTTTAAATTTTGATGTAAAAAAAAACGAATATCTATAAAAGAAACAAGCAAACAAATAATTTCTACTACAGCCTTGCTCCAGAAAACAGACAGTTGATAGATTTCCTTCCAGGTATGTTTGTAGCAAAATGGTTGTGCGTATTTTTACTAAGTGAGTGATCGAAGATGGTTCACTAACATAAATCGGTAAAGAAATCGAAAAATGGTTTTCTTTCTATATTTTTGACCGGTACAATAAGTTGCTAAATTGACACTATTTTAAATTGTATTTTTCTGAGATCCGTTTGATGTGCTTTCAATTCCGATACTCCGATTGATCATTGAATGGTTCAAATGGTTGAATATTGAAAGCACTCGCATTTTTCCATAAATTTGTTTTGTTCTTCCAAGAGTACTCTCGCTACGAATTTTGATGATTCGCAAACCAATCGAATCAGAAATGCTCTACGAATTGTTCGATATGCAAAATGCGAAATGGTTGTGATTCCCTTAAGCCAGATTTTAGTCCAGTGTTCCCACATTTTCATCTGTACCAAAAGCAGAAAAAAAGCTTTCTCATCTGTACTTTTTCTTCAAAAAATCTGTACCAAAAATCTGTACCATCGAAAATATTCATTGTAGAGAAAAATCATGAAGCATAAACAAATACAGGGAAACTTCGATATAACATACCCTACCCTCGATATAACGTACATTTTACCTTGATATAACGTACACATTTCCAAAATGCAAAGGAATTTCGTTTTTGAATATTTTGTTTTCTGAAAGAACAACGAATTATCTGTATTGTGATGCTAAACATGTTTTATACCTTCAATCAATCCCGAAATACAGCTGGTTTTATGGTTCCGGATTCTTTCTCATGAGAAAGGCTGGCTTCGTCTTCTAATTGAATTTATTCATTAACTTTACCAAAACAGCAACACAATAATGTATTTTAGGCTACGTTTGTGAGTCTTTTATTATGCTTCGATATAACGTACAATTCGATAAAACGTACAATTTTGAAAGTGAAATGTACGTTATATCGAAGTTACTCATTTATTTACTACAAAATATTATATCTACTTACTAACTTCATGTCTACATTTACTTGCTACGAATACTTATAATTGTCGTATTATCGACACCCGGCGCATTTTTTGTTATGAACTAGCTGACTCGGCGAACTTCGTCCCGCCCAAAATTTGTTTTTTGTTATCAATACCTTCAAACATTCACGTTTTCTTACTATGAGTAAGTTCATGGGTCCAATCGCAGAACTGTTCATCTTCTATTCGACCCCGTTGAATTTACCTTTTACTATAAAATTCCTAGTATTACTAACAAAATTCAACATTATAATAACAGATTATTTTCAGAAACAATTCTCGTTCAAGATTTTTCAACCACTTGCAAATAACATGTTTCTCCGTTACATGGAATAAATGTTGTATACAGAAAATATGATAGAATAAAGACAGCCCTAAATCGGACAATTCCTTCCTCGAGTTCTGCTCTTATAAACACATCCGGCGATCTTTTTTTTGTATAGATAGAAGAAGGGAGGATATAGGAGTGCGTTTCATCACATTAAAATCCATTTCTAGTTTCGAACAAAGATCAATTTCGCTAGCGCAAACATCGAATGGACTAACAGTACTTGTCACTATGTAATTGTAGAACATATGAGAATTTAATTTTCCGAATTTTCCCTTTTTCCTTCAGAGTTCTCCGAAAATTTTCAATTGTTATGTTTGGTTGGAATATTTTTGGTTGAAATATGTGTAATATTTTTATGGGGCCCCCTCTCCATTCCATTCCAGTGTCTTACCATTATAGAAACATTTCTCATACCCAAAAACCCTCCCATCCCAAATTGTGCTTGATTAGTTCTCGAGTTATGCAAAGGTTTGTGTTTGTGTGCCTCCTGTAATATGTGTTTCATTTGTATGGCAGCCCCCCCCCCCTTAGAGAGGGGAGTGGCGTGTTTAACCACCATATAATCATTTATTGTACCCTAAAATCTCCATATGCCTAATTCGGTTCCATTTGCTTGATTAGTTCTCGAGTTATGCAGAAATTTGTGTTTCATTTCAGTGGTAGCCCTCCATTAGAGAGGGGAAGGGGTCTCAAACTATCACGAAAACCTTCCACGGCCCCAAAAACCCCTACATACCAATTTTCATGTTGATCGGTTCAATAGATTCCGAGTCCATATGAATCAGACAGACAGACAGGAATAAATTCTTATATATGTAGATTCCTATGCGGCTAATATACCATGAGCCTACATTGATTTGTAGTGACTGTAACATGTTTAAATCATCAATATGCATTATAATTTCTAATCCGTGACTATCATGTTATACAATAGATCAAACTAATGGTCGCAGTGGTACAAGGCTCTTTCAGAAGAAGACCATGTTATACAGGGTTTTCCAACTTTAAATTCCGAAAGTAAATTGAAATAAAACACACTTAGAATTCGAATTTCGATGAAACTTTTATTTCAAATTAAAGTTTGGTTTATGCCATTATGTGAGAAATACAACATCATTCAAATGTCCACCTAGGGCTTCCTCGCACACCTTGATCCGGAACAGGTGACTTTTCGGCACATATGGGGCGGTATCTCGGTCATAACTTCACGAATGTTGTCTTTCAAATGTTCAAGAGTTTGCGGAGAGTTGGCAAAGACACGGTCTTTCACAAAACCCCACAAAAAAAAGTCTAGCGGCTTCAAATCGCATGATCCATATCTTCAATTTGTGGCAAAAAAAAATTGGTTAACATGCGGCCATAGCGCTCACCATTCAAAGTTACCGTCTCGCCGTACTCATTTTCAAAGAAATACGGCCCGATGACTACACCAGACCATAATGCGCACCAAACAGTGACTTTTGGCGGATGCAATGGCTTCTCAACAATCACGTGAGGATTTTCTGAGCCCCACATACGGAAATTTTGGGTGTTCACATAGCCACCGAGCTCGAAATGTGCCTCATCGCTGAAGAAAATTTGATGCGAAAATTCAGCATTTTGCTGCTGTTGTTCGTTCACCCAATCGACGTATGCCCGACGCATTCCATGGTCACCACGCTCTAATGTTTGTACCAGTTGGACTTTATATGGATGTAGGTGCAAGTCCAAATGCAAAATTCGCCACAATGATGTGTTTGACAAGCCCAATTGCTGAGCACGCCGTGGAATCGAAACATTCGGGTCATCCTCCACACTGGCAGCAACAGCAGCAATATTTTTGGCCGAACGCACATTACGATGATGCACAGGTTTCACAATATCCGCTACGGATCCAGTTTGTTCGAATTTACGCACTACATTAGCGATTGTGTGCTCTGTAGGCCGTCCATGACGACCAAAATCCGTCCGTAATGCTCGAAAAACATTTGCCGGTTTTTCATCATTTTTATAGTATAATTTAACAAAATTAACACGTTGTGCGATGCTAAAACGATCCATATTGTAAAATGGCAGACATTCAACTAACGATATGACGCTTTGGTTGACAGCTATGTCAAACGGTTGTCAGCGCAGGGCTGTATACTTTCGGAAGCCCGAAATGGAAAACCCTGTAATAGATTGAGACTTGGTAATCTTTTTTGTGCTCAAACTGAGGCTAAATAAGTATTTTGCACTTTTTGAAAATCAATAGGAAACAACGATAATTTTAAATTATCTCTAAACTGATTGAAATGCAGGACGATTCAAATATTAACTAGCTTAGCTCAACCGTTTCAGTCCTCTTGTTACTGCGGGGAGCACCTTTCATCATAGGGTTTTGTCTTTCGAGAACATATTGGGGGTACAGATTGAAAAATACTAGATCCTATCGCTTACTGCTCAAATATTCAAAAATGGCACTTGAAAAGCTAAAGCTTTTATAAATATACCCAAACTCATTTGCATTTTGGCATATTTTGCTCTGCACTCAAATGGTTGCCATAAAAATAAAAAAAGCGATGGTATTATTCATTACTAATTATTGTAAGCAATAGTAATATAGCTTATAATAATATTTCTGGCATTGTGAATAGCTGAATACTGAATTTGTATTTAAGTTATTACTATTGTGTCTAATAAATGAGAGCAAAACAACATCAAAGCGGTTTTAATTCAAGTTTTAATAAAACTCTTCCAATTGTTTCAAATAAGTGTCTTCTTTCGCGCTTTAGACACGAATTCTCAAAATATTCATTGTATGTTAAAAACATTCTATAGTCCCTGCTGAAATGAAAATAATGAAAAATTGTCCGAGAGCACCTCGACCAAAAACAAATAAGAATCCGTGTATTCACTCAAACCGTGCAGTCGTGTGTAGAAATATGGAAGCTAATTAACCAATTTTTCTCCTCCCCAAGAGCAACCCTTTCAAAATTCAACCTCTTGCATAGTTGAGTCCACATACAACGCCGGTTAGAAAAAAAAGGAACGGACGCATCGCTCACCTGCGGACTATGTGCCGACCAAAGCTAATATTAAACAATGACAGCCACTGCTAATAGCGTGCAGCCCAAAGGTTGAGTAATTAATAGAAAGGAATAAAATGAGAAAAAAAAAAACATACACACACAAATTCCCGGTCCCGACAATCACATTTCCAGCTAATTTAATATCCATCATTTCATTTTCCACGAGACGATGCGTGTGCCCGGCACGAGGTTGCATTCCATGCCCAACCCGTCGGACCACTTCGCCACAGCTCGGTAAGGTCCAAGCTGCATCCCAGAGCCGAGCAGTCTCTGGCTCTGCTCCTGTCGACAAACAAAGCTGCGGCTTGCGAGCGAGCGAAGAACAAATGAATATTGCGCATACATTCTATCCGGGGGGAAATATAATAAGTAAAAGAACTATTGAAAAGGGTTGCGCTAAACAATAAAAAACCGGACTTTATGTTGTTTGTTCCATTATCCTGTGTTTACCCGCGGAACAAAGGAAGATCCTTGGCTCGAGCCGGGGAAAAAGGGTCTTCCGACTGGACACCACCCGATGCTCTCTCGGCTTGGGGTTAGAGGAAAAACCGGTTTTCTTCGGCTAATCTTCCAGCAGTCCACGAGTTGAGCCACGCGAGTCGCCACCGAGTGAATATGGTTTCGAGGGAAGGTAATTATCACCGGTGTCGGCACCGAAGGGGTCAACTACAATCAATTGACTTTACAACTTCATATCCCTTTGGTCACTACTGGCGGCGGCGGCTAGCTGACCAATTGATCTGACCACTGGGTCGTTGCGACTCGTGGGAAGTCGCCGAAGGACCCCTTGGGAAGTGCCGCCGGTGGTCAGTCAGCCAGAGGGTCAGAACCGGTTTCTATCCTATCCCGGACGTGTCAAAATATTTGTTTGATTGTTCAATTGTACCGCTTGTAAGCGGTGGGATTATGCCCGTGTCCCCGCGGAGCACTCACTTCACGATGGTTGTGTCCGGCGATGGTCATTCGCGTGAGAAAGAGGTCAGCACCGGAAGGGTGGGCTAATAATGTCATATTTATAGTGCAATTAGTTTTTATTTGATTGTGTATTATTGCTTTTTAGCACACTCTTTGTTGGAAGTGGACGTGGGACAAATAAGGGGCGGCAGCACGTGTCGAGAGTGCTCTGAAGAAGGGCTGGTGTTTGGAAAGGGTTGCGTCCTGTCACGTATCATGGCGCGGACACTGGTCATTTCATATGATAATGATGGTCAATTTGTTAAGTGGTTTGTTATTATTATTTTTTTTTTTTCTTCGGTCAAGAATTTGGTGGCGATGGAGTATACAAAAAAGGGGTTGGAGAGTATTGTTGGGTTATGAGTGAGTGGATTATGAGCGGTCGATGGGATAATTGGTGTCCTGATGATATCGGACAAGTGGAAGGTGATGTGATGGAGAGTAAATTAATTGGGAAGGATGTTCGATTGCGTGATCGTAGCTAATACATCGGGATAGATATGTTCAACCAGATGACACTGCCGCTTTGGAGGTAATAATTGAAGGGATGTCAAAATGGGTCAAAACGATGTAATTAATTTTTCTATTCTGTTGCTGCGAGTTTAATGGTACACATTAATTGTTTTTACTCTTAATGTTATCAAATCTAACCAAAACATATCGAACATCTAGAGATATTTTTCCATGAAGGGCTTTGATGGGAAACTACACCTGCATCTTATCACACGGACTCAGTGGTTCAGTTTTTTTTCATTATGAATAGGGTTAGTTTGGCACAGCGTTTACAAATTATTCAGTTGTATTACGATAATGCGTCAATTACAAACACTCAGTTCCAATACGATAAGAATGTGATGATAATTTTATTCCATGCTCTTGGCCAGTGAATTACATGCTTAGATTTGATTTGTGAGTGATTGGGGATTTCTTATATTTAAGCTATTTCCTTTGGGACAAAAGTTGAAAATCTATATGAATAAATTTGCTACGATAAAAAAAATTGAATAATAATCACAATTGCAGTTAACTTTAGAAATAAATTTTCTCCAAAGAGTATAAAGTATGATTCTTCAATGAGATATTGGCCAATTAAATGAGGTGTCGTTGTAAGCGCGTAGTTCTAGTTGTGTTCATTGTATCGAGTCATACTATAGCTTGTTGGAAAGGTATTTTTGCGCGCTATAATACAGTGTTTTGTTTGGTTAAGTCGTTCGTGAGTTATAGTGTCGCAAATATGGAGCAAAATAAAGAGAAAATCCGACATTTTTTACAGTACTACTATGACAAAGGCAAAAATGCATCTCAAACTGCCAATAAAATTTGTGCAGTTTATGGACCCGATACAGTTTCCATTTCCACCGCACAACGATGGTTTCAACGTTTTTGTTCTGGTGTAGAGGTCGTCGAAGATGCGCCACGCTCCGGAAGGCCTGTCGTCGAAAATTGCGACAAAATCGCTGAATTAGCCGAGAAAGACCGGCATAGTAGCAGCCGTAGCATCGGCCAAGAGCTGGGGATAAGTCATCAAACCGTTATTAACCATTTGAAGAAGCTTTGATTCACAAAGAAACTCGATGTATGGGTGCCACACACGTTGACGCAAAAACACATCTTTGACCGTATCGACGCATGTGAATCGCTGCTGAATCGCAACAAAATCGACCCGTTTCTGAAGCGGATGGTGACTGGCGATGAAAAGTGGGTCACTTACGACAACGTGAAGCGCAAACGGTCGTGGTCGAAGCCCGCTGAAGCGGCTCAGACGGTGGCCAAGCCCTCATTAACGGCCAGGAAGGTTCTGCTGTGTGTTTGGTGGGATTGTCAAGGAATAATCTATTATGAGCTGCTTCCCTATGGCCAAACGCTCAATTCGGACCTGTACTGCCAACAACTGGACCGCTTGAAGGTAGCACTCATGAAGAAGAGGCCATCTTTGATGAACAGAGGCCGCATTGTCTTCCATCAGGACAACGCCAGGCCACACACTTCTTTGGTGACGCGCCAGAAGCTTCTTTTGCATCCGCCGTATAGTCCGGACCTTGCACCAAGTGACTACCACCTGTTTTTGTCCATGGCGAACGAGCTAGGTAGTCAGAAGTTAGCCACAAAAGAGGCCTGTGAAAATTGGCTATCCGAGTTTTTTGCCAATAAGGAAGCGAGCTTCTATAACAGGGGAATTATGAAGTTGGCATCTCGTTGGGAACAAGTCATCGAACAAAACGGCGCATATTTGACTTAAAACAGATGATTGTAACTAATTTTATGAACAAATGAAAATTAAAACAAAAAAACCGCACCGACTTTTTTGACAAACTAATATTTTCATTTCTGAAAATATAAGGTACACCGGGGCAAGTTTAAACGATTTTTTCGAAGTTCAACGTGAAAGTTATCTAAAAAAATGGGTGGGTTATATCTATGATATAACCGCAAGGTTCACGTGGGACTACCTTAGCTTAGGAATCATTTGTTTGTATTGATTTAATTTTTGATTGAATGAAACAATTTCCGAATTCAATTGAATTCAATATATTTTCTTTGTGAGTTAAAAGTTGTATAATGCCATGTAAGGTCAATTCATGCATTTGGATAGATTATGTTCTTCGTTACAAGTAAATTGATTGACAGTCCATTTACTTTTGGTATGATGACATCTTTGTTTTGAAGTCTTTGTTAGACAAACACATTTCAGTCGGAACAAAAATGCCCCCGATATGCATGTATTTGCAATTCCGAGTTCCCCAGACACCTTTGTTTAGAAGTCTGTAATAGGTAAACAACTTTCAACCGGAATATAAATGCCCCCGAATTGCATGTATTTGCAATGTCAATTTCCCCAGACACCTTGGTTCTGAAGTTTGTGTTGGGAAAACACATTTCAGTCGGAACAAAAATGCTCCCGACTTGCATGTATTTGCAATACCAATTTCCCCACGCTGCATGGATTCGAAGTCTGTGTTAGGGAAACACAATTCTGTCGGGATAAAAATGCACCCGGCTTACATGTATTTGTAATGCCAATATCCGCACGCTCCATGGATTTGAAGTCTGTGTTAGGGAAACAATTTTCAGTCGGAACAAGAATACTCCCGACTTTCATGTATTTGCAAAGTGGATTCCCCCAGGCATATTGATTTTGAAGTCCGTGTTAGGGAAAGACAGCTCCGTTGGAACAAAAATACCCCTACTTGCATGTATAGTTGCTAAGCGGATTCCCACAGGTACATTGATTTTGAAGTCTGTGTTCGAGAAACCGTAAATCGGGCCAATCAAAACGAGGCAGTTAGGACGTTTAGATAACGCTTGACATTTCACAGTTATTTAATTGTTTATCTAATGAAAAATAACATTTTATTGATTGCGATAGAAGCGTAGAAATATTCCGTATCAATTGATGCAAACATCTTTCCGACCCAGTAAGAAATGTTCGAGCTATAAGCATTCGGAATCTTTCATTTTTTCCTGCATGTTCTGTGTTTAGGTTTCCATTTTACCCCCCATATACTCCGGTTAGACGTAGTCCCACGTCAAAATCACTAAATCACTAAATTGAAATCTGTTTACAGCATATACAAGGTTAAATATTCAAATATTACGTAACGCACTCAGAAAGGGAGGAGAGGATGCCTTGTGGAAACTTGTTTAGAAATAAATCCAAATAAGTTTAAATATTTTGAATTTTTAAAAATTGAAATGAACACATAAAGCACCTACAGTGAATCCCAAAACTGAGTAATCACCTTGTGTTGCATTGTTATTTTCAAGTTTGTCGGGGTTAAAAAAATTAAATGTGACTCATACTCATCGTAAAATCGATCCATTTACTCAGTGATATGAAAAAAATGGTCGCATTTCTATTTTATATTTAAAATACAAACAAAAAATCTTCAATTACGACGTGCCAAAAGTGAGTGTACAGTTCAAGTTTTTTTCTTAAAAAGAAAATTTAAATCAGCTCAGAAATGTTAATAGATAACAAAACTCAATCCCCTAGTATTTGCTATGGCCCCTCCATAATCGTCGTTTTGAGTTCCGTTTTGTTCCCTGGATTTTTATTCTTCAGATTGTTCTTGATTTCCCACCATAGATACTCAATAGTGTTCAAGTCCGGTGATAGCAGAGGTGTTTTGAGATGATTGAAACATTATAGAGCATGCATTCTCGCACGATGAGCTCAGTTTGGTTCGGGTAATTATTCTGATGAAAGCAGTAATCACAAGAGAGACCCTATTTCTGAACGGGAGACTGCATGCTTCAGGAAGATCAATTAAGCTATCTTATCCATTGACGAATCGATAAACTCCATAGTTCCACTTCTAGAAGCCACCAATGTACCACTCATCAACTGACTGCCACCGCCGTGTTTTACAGTTTTTTTTCCAAGTTCCATTAGGGTGATCATGAAAGAACGGCTTTTTTTCTCTAACTTTTATATTTCAAAACCTATATCAAAATTGTCCTCGAACGACTTTTAGAGCTTATCAAGACAAATATTTTGCGATGCAGAACTTGCCAATAACTTAATCCTACTTATCAATGCTTTTTTACCCAAAAACTCATGATTTAAATTTTAATTGACTCAAATACAAAAAATAACATAGTGTTGGAAATCACCTATTATGCGAAGTGAATATGTTCTTTCAAATGCCGTCAACAAACATTTTTTATTTTTACCCCAGAAAGAATGACAGTAATGACAGTTTAATAAGCTCTAAAAGTGTTTTGAAGACAGTTTGCATTTAAAATTTGAAATACATAAATTAGAGCAAAAAAACATTTTTTTCATGGTGACCCTAACGCAACTTAGAAAAAAGCGCTATATCGGTTATTTCAAGAGATAGGAAAAAACTTGGTTCTACAAATTTGCTTTAAATAACTGGAACTAAAATATTTTCGAATCATTTTTACCTCTATTTGAAAAAATATAAGTAAAAAAAAAAATTTAAGTTAAACGGTTCAATTGTGATTAAACATAATAATGTACTAAAAGCTAGAAAATAATTAGGCAAGTAGTAGTTAGCAGTTATCACACCCCTTCTTCATTAGTCTAGGGCATTGATGAGACTAAAATAAAATCATTGCATTTTTCATAAATAATCGTATTCTATTAGTCAAGCTCTTTCATTTGATATCCATAATAATAGGGTTTTGAGAAAATATGTAGTCCGCCATTTTGTAGTGGCAGCCATCTTGGATTTGCATTTTTCATGAATAACGGTGTTCCACTAGTCAAGCCCTTTCAACTGATACCCATATTAACCCTTTCGTTACGAGCGTCATCTGTAGACGACATCCGCGCGACGAGCTGTGTGTACGAGCGTCGTCTTTAGACCACATGAAATTCATACTGCTCTTTGATCACACCAGCGCGATGTGCATACTTTTCGGCGCAGTGCTCCGTACAGGGGTAGCACTTTGGGGGAGCACACTGCCGTAATGAAAGGGTAAACGGGGTTTTGACATAATATGTAGTCCGCCATTTTGTAGTGGCAGCCATTTTGGATTTGCATTTTTCATATATAACCGTGTTCTACTAGTCAAGCCCTTTCATTTGATACCCATATTCATGAAGTTTTGAGAAAATATGTAGTCCGCCATTTTGTAGTGGATTTGCATTTTTCTGAAATAACCGTATTCTACTAGTCAAGTCCTTTCATTCGTTACCCATATTGATGGGGTTTTGGAAAACCCATATTGAAGAGTTTTTGAGAAAATATGTGATCCACCATTTTGTGAAATCCATCTAGGATTTTCAAGATCATAAAATACGCAGTTTTATAATGACTACAGGGATAAAGGTGTGTTTCAAATTTCAGATTAATCGGTCAAGGTGGTAAAATTTGTGTTAATGTGGGTCAGCGCTACAGACAAACATGTTACAAAAATACAAACAGATTACAGGGCGAGCTAAATAAAACCGTTTAAAAATGAAAGTTAGATTTCATCGAAAATTTTAGTAACCCTATTTTTGACAACATTAAAATTAGCGCTTTGTCATATGTAACAACTTTGTCGAAGACAGTTTTTTGTCTAAATGAAAACTGTTGAACTCTAGATGCTAATTTCCGCTTAAATGCATTTCCTGGACCATTGGACAGTGGGAACCAAATCCTCAACCTGGAGCACCGATCCTAGGATACAAAAAAAAATATAGCGCCCTCTAATCCAAGGGCATGAAACAACAAAAAACAAATACAATCAACATCTACAAAATCAAAATTCAAATTCTTGGCAGACGAAATTATTTCCAAAAAAGTAATTGGCTTTAATTTGATGTATCGATCATCAAGTGGTTCAAAAGTTATGATTTTTTCGAAAAAAAAAGTCATTTTTGGGGAAAAGACGAAAAAATGGAATTTCGGATCACCCTAAACTACCCTAATGAAAAAAATAAAAAATACGAGTCTAATGTTTTGTCACAAAGAAAAAAAATACCACTTTTTACGAAAATCTGAGATCCACTGTATCGGTTTAGCATGGAGTGGCTGTATAGTGATGGTGGTATGTTGCTTTAAAAATCTAGAAGACCGATCTGGCTGAAATTGGCATGTAAAAATGTGAAAATGAATTATCTAAATTGTTACGCAGCAGTTTTCAAAAATTCGAAAAATTGCCAATATGGCGGGCATTCGAATAAAAAATTGGCTGTTTTTTCAACAAATTGAAAAATTAAGATATCTAAAAACGGCAACGTTACTATTTAGATAATCTATTTTTTCATTTTTACATGCCAATTTCAGCCGATTGGTCCACTAGATTCTGAGAAAAACGTATCACCAGTTAGTGAGAGAATCCACACGCCCTGCTGCCACTAATGCTAATAATGCTAATAATAATCACTGTATTAGCATCCTAAAAATAAAAGATACATCTTCGCATATTCAACATTCGAAAAAAAAACAAGAAAATCCGTTATTTTTCGACTTTCCAGAGTAGAGTCCCCCCTTAATGCTTCCGTTCTTTTATATTGCTCTTATATTGCTATGGCATATATGGATGCTTCACCCTTCAAATCGATTAACTCCATTTTTTTTTGAATATTAAGAAATGTTAATATCAAAGCACTTGATTAGCTCCTAACAGTACATATTCAAAACAAATTTCTCTAATAATAAGTGTTAACAAAACTTAATGACAACATCTTTTTATCCATTGAATAATAAATAATTTATGTCAGAAGCTATAATGTAAGGGAAAAGGTTAAAATGAACAGGGTTGGAAAAACGAAAAACTGGAATTGATATACCTTATCACATGTTGTTGATGTTTCTTTTGTGGCTTTAACCCTAGGAAAAGTTGACACCCCAAACAAAACCAAACCTCAATGTGTGAAGCGTTGTGTTTCTTACTACGTTTTTGTAAATTCTAATTACTACTCTAGGTGAATAGGCCCAGATTATTTCAGGGCCTACAAAACAACGTATAAATTTAACCATTTAACATTATATGTACAGGTGTTTATTTTACCACCACCAGGTGATCATTTTAACCGCACACCAAAAAAATGTTTGATTTTCCAACTTTTTTTTTTTCTTTTAATGAAATATGCGCTACTTTTATTTTTTGTAATAAAAACCATTTGATATCTTAAACAACAATTAATTAAGCTATAATATTCTTCGAAGAACGGAGATCAGGAATAATTTTCTGTCGTCGCGATTGAAGTTCGGTAATGAGAGGTACGTTAAATAACGCAATATATCGTCAGTTCGATTAATTTTATAAGAATTTTGTCGGTTACCTTGGCAGATTTTCAAGAATAAATCTTTGCGATTGGAGTTCGATAATGAGTAGGCACAATAAATAAAAAAATACATTTTCGTCCGATTAAATTCAAAATAATATTCTCCGGTTTCTCGAGCATAATTTTCTGCCGTTGCGATTGGAGTTCGATGGAAAAAATCGCACGATAGATATCGAAATATATCGCCGATCCGATTCATTCCAAAGGAAGTTCCCCGGTTACCTTGTCAGGTTTCTCAAGAATTATTTTGCGCCATCGACGAATAATGCACGATAAATAACGAAATATAGGTTTCCTAAAGATAACTTTATGATTGGAGTTACAAATACGTGCGATAAATAATAGATGAATAATATATTCGGAATTTCATTCCGTCGAGTAGTCGATAGTTCGCGTTTAAATAATCACATCACTTACCAAAGTGAATCCTGATGCTTACCTTACCCCACTAACAACTATCCCTTCCATGATAAACGCTAGGGAACCACGCTATAGAGGCGATCCTTCTGGCCTTCGGGCGGCGAATAGCATACTAACATTCCTTCCCTTCCCCTGGTGACTGTAAGGACGTGACTGGCGTCGTTATTGACCGTTGAAAGCTCGAATCACCGAAAATTGCACAACGAAAATGAGTTGCTAGTCCCAAGCGTCATTCGGTGTGTTCGTTGTGCAATTTCGTTAGTTCAGGTCAATCACGGAGAGCAACTACGAATTGTACAGTCTACCCAAGCTCAAGCTCAAGCTCAGGCTCAATATTCTTCGAAGAACGGAGATTGTAGCGGTATGTGGAAGCAGTAAATGGACATATTCTTTAGGGTGTTCATTTTAACCGCTATTTATCATAATATCATAATAAAAATCTAGTTAACCCGTTGCACTATTTTTCCTCTCCAACGGAGACATCTGGAAAGTTGTTCGTTTAATTGCGTTATTCCTGTTAGACGAGAAGAGCTGTAATTTGCGTTGACGGCATTGGGCTTCGTTTTACGAATTGGGGGAGTGAGTTTGACAATATGGGTTTGCAGAAGGAAGGAATGAACCTCTAAAATAAAAATTATTTTTCCCAAATCAAATTAGTATTCTGAATTTTTTTAAACGCGATTTTTTGCGTGATTTTATTTTGCGCGTTTGCAGGTGTGGTTGTGACGAGCGCGTGCCGGTGATGTAGCAATTTTTTTACGCGATTCTCTCGAAATTATGCGATTTATATCTACGCGATTTTTTGTAAAGCGATTTTTTTTTTGCCCGCACGCATCAGTCGCGTGAAAAAAGAATTCAGTGTTCTCTATATAAATGAAAATCTCTTTTGCCTGCAAGTAGTGAAAAAATGTCATACAATAATTGTGTCTAAAGATAATATTCTACATTTATAGAAAATTGTTGAAATTAGGGTTAGGACAGCGTACTTCAATTAATTAAATAACTGCCTTCGGGCCGACTAATCTGATAGAGAATAATATGTTTTATACAAACTAATGTCGTATCCAGTTGTAGACACCGTACTGTTGTCATCGCGAATCGCTTACACGAAAGAAGTTCGAGAAAAATAATATTTAGATTAGTTGTATTCGAATTGCAGATACCTATGAATTTCAATTTTATTGTGAGTTGTTAAAAAAACCGTTATAACATTAAAACGGAAAATGTTAATAATAATTATTTGAGTAGGAAAAATAATGAATTGGATGATTCTTCAATACAAAATACTGGCAGTAATCTCGGCTCAAAAAAGGGTTTTGTATTTATTTGGACTCGTCATCTGATCATGGATTTTTTTTATTTCTCTATTAAAGAGATTTTCAGCCGATGGCTAGTTCATATCTGTACAGATCACAGAAATGAAAGAATCGCAGCGAAAAAATCTACTGAACGAAAAAGAAGCCGTAATCCTGGAAAATGGAACCGAAATGTCCAAAAACATCACAGAATAAATGGTGTAAGATACAGAAATAGAAGTGGACGTTTCATATCAGAAAAAAAAACATTTTCAAATTCGTATTAAAAAAATAATTAAAAGACGGAATTTATTTGGATGATAACAAATACTCCAAGTATAGTCCATCTTATACTTTCTATATGTCGTCAGATCAAATATGCATTTGCAATAATACATCCCACATCGTATTTTGGAATTCGTGATATGAAAAGAATTTTTAAAAAGATTATTTTATCATTTTTCAGAACATCTTGTTTTATGCAGTTAATCGATTTGGCAATTGAAGCATTCATATAATAAACACAAACTCGCCTGTCGCTTGAGTAAATGCTGTACCTGTATGGGGGAGGCTAGCACATTTTTTGTTTTTTTTTAACTCATTCAATGTTATAGATCAGGATGTCAAAAGATGTATCATACATGGATAATTTGGCAAACCTCTGATGATTTTAATACGTATCCCAGACTCCCCCCTGGGATAGCCATCCAAATTAACGATCCTCCGCGAAAGACCATTTATCTCCCCACGGGGAAAGTGAAAAACGAAATCAACACCCAATACAAAACATGTAATAACACAGTCCGCGTGGTAAAAAAAATAAACTCGCAACTCGGATTCGGTTCTCTCGCGATGCGCGACGCTGATGATGCTAATGCAAATGACGAAGGACTCTGCTACTCATTAATAAAATCAATAAGTAGAGCACAAGACATGAGCATTAACGCACAGCGCAATGTGGAAGGAAACGGAAGGAAAATGAGGAAAAAAAAATAAAACGATTCGTTCGTGTTAAATGAGAGGGGACGCAACAACTCTCCTGGTCTACGGACCATAAAGAACCGAAGGGACTACACAACCAATTCTCCAAGGAAGAAGCGAGAATGAGTCTACTGCTACTGCTGCTGCTGCTGTTACCGATGATGACGATGAATCTTTTCTTTCAAATATTTCTTCTCGACCGAGAAAAAAAACTAACTGTAGAAGAGGGTTTACTCGGATTTTTTTTTATTATTTTTAATTTAACACACATACACACGGAGGGCACCGGAGTAACGGAATAACTGAACGGAAATCCTAGACTTCTGCTCCGGCTAGGCACTCACACACGCACTCCGGGTCCGGGTCCACCAGGGTTTGGGTGAAAGTGTGTTTGGTGTGTATGCATACATACGGATGAGGAACTTTATTGCTTCATCTTTGTTTGACTTTGGAATTAATGACGCACATTTTAGGATTTTAATTTATTTTACTTTCCTCGGGTTTCTTTTTTTTTCTAGGAGTTCTTCCTTTTTTCGGTCGGTCGGTCGGTCGGCCCTAACATAAGACTGATGGTTATTGGGTGGGTGTGGGTGGTGGTTATGGGGGTGGGAGCGGGTCGGTCGGATCGTATGCGTGTGACTCCCCGGGTGATGATGACGACAGGGAGCGGAGGGTGAGAAAATCGAACTCAAGATGACGTTCTTGTGATGGCCCCCTCGCGTTTCTGATGCCTCGGGTTTGAGTTCACTTCAATGAGTTGGGTCGCGAGGATGCTAATGAATATGAGTTTGGGGAAGTTACGGTCCGGAAATAATGTCCGACGGGACCGAGGAAGGGAAGAAAGTGAAGGTGTGGGTTGTTTGTTGGAGGCAGCGGTGTGTTGGCGAAGAAGTTACGAAGGTGGTTCATCGTCTAGAGAAGTAGAGAAGTGAAGCTTCGATGAGCGCGTGTGATCGATTTTTAGCTGGTTCTGTTTTTTTTCCTTTGGTGGAGTGTGGAGGGGGAAATTTGCTTTTCTTTCCAGCGAATGCCATGCAGACCGCTAGCTTTGAATGGAACATAAATTAGCTATATGACATCGAGAGTCGAGTGACATTTAAGAATTTTTGGACCGGGGGAATGTATCGTTACTGTTGATGATGTTGAAGAAGTATTGATTGAAATTGTGAATCAATACCTTTAAAATAATGACAGAATTCCCAACACTCCTTCAGGGTTCTGTCGGAGAAATAATCATTGTCAGTTCATGTGTATCCTTTTGACAGTTTATCGCTGAAGCGATAACGCAATTTCATATTCTGCAGCAATCATGGAAAAATGTGAGAATGCTCCACAACTTTTTCGGAAGATGCCATTTAAAAGAAAATCTAATAAAGACAAAACATCACACTCCTGATCATGCAGATTCGCCTGTAATGAATCGGGTAAAGATTCTATGAACTGGTGAGTCCAAGCTTGAGATTTCCAACATCAAAAGGTGACGCCAACTGACGAGAGGAACTATTTTTTGCTCTTGATAGAATTTGGGAAGATATTGAACCTTGTGGAGAGTAGCTTGAGCTTGGGTAGACTGCACAATTCGTAGTTGCTCTCCGTGATTGACCTGAACCAACCAAATTGCACAAAGAACACACAGAATGACGCTTGGGACTAGCAAATCATTATCGTTGTGCAATTTTCGGTGATTCGAGCTTTAAAAGCTCAATAACGATGCCGGCCACGTCCTTACAGTCACCAGGGGAAGGGAAGGAATGTTAATATGATATTCGCCGCCCGAAGGCCAGAAGCGTCAGGATTCACTGTGGTAAGTGGTGTGATTCAAAAAACGTGAACTCTCAACTATTCGGCGAAATGAGATTTGAAGAAAATGTACATTCTTATCGGACCGGTCATGCATTTCGTTATTCGTCGTGTGTAGTACATATATATTTTTCCTGACCTTAGAAGGTCGTAAAAAACACCTTTAAAAACTCTAGATCTATATATTTTTATTCAATCGTCTGGTCTTGGTCTCCAAGGGTAATTTTTCCAACCTGAGAAGGTTGCTAAGAAACCCTTTTAGTATTTCTCTAATCGACGCTATATTCTTAACCTGAGAAGATCAACAAAGAAATTCTTTTTAAATTCGCTGAAACTGACTATGCATTTCGATGTTCGTCACTTGTATTATCTTCAAAATATTATTCAATCGATGTTGAACCAGTCAACAGCAGGCCTTGGAAAAGAGCTGACGTTTTTTCCACCAGCTCTGCTATTTCGTCCGAATCAAACGTGCTTCGAGACAATTGAAGAGTTTCAATATTGTGTTAAATCTATTGTTCTATTGAGTTAAATAGTCAATTGGACAGTACAGTGTATTGTTCAAGAAACGATTTTCCAAACAATGGAACCGAATAGAGAAAACACCATCAAGCTTCGCTTTGGATCTCAAACACGGAACCCTACTAATGAGGAGGTTTTTACGTTCTTTAAGGAACAGGGATGGGTTTGCGATGACCTGAGTGCAATGTATCGAGAAGACTACAGCCTATTTGTCCGGTTTCAATCGAATGAGATTATGCAAAAAGCGCTTCGTAGACTAGAAACTAGTGTGGAATTCCGATATGCGAATGGAAATCGCGTACATTTATCTGTGGCGCCTGCGAATGGTACTTTCCGCTACGTACGGATCTTCGGGTTGCCTCCAGAGGTGAAGGACGAGCAGATCGCCGTTATTCTGGCAAAGTATGGAAATGTCTGCCAACTAGTGCTAGAACGGTACTCAGCGGAATCTGCTTTCCCGATTTGGAATGGAGTTCGAGGTGCTCATATGGAAATTGTTTCGGAAATTCCGGCGCAACTTCTTATCCAGCATATCAGAGCAAGGATTTTTCATGATGGTATGCAAAGCAAATGCTTTGCTTGTGGAGCTCTGGACCATTTCAAGGCAAATTGCACGAAGCGGCAGAGTGTTAATACACGTCTGCAGCTCAATCCTAACCTGGAAACAGCTTCTGGCGTCGGCGAAGGAAGTCATAAGGAATATGGATCTTTTGCAAGTGTGGTTCTGGGCGGTCGCACAACTCAACCACCGTTGAAATCTGGTATGGCACTGCTGGGGAAGCAGGATAGAGTTGGACAATCTACAAAGATCAGTGGAAAAGATGAATCGGTTGATCAAGACAAGGCGGAAAACGTTTCGAATAGCCAAGAAGATGAAGAGAATGCGGCTATGCAGATTGAGATCAGCAGCAGAAAGCGGGGACGCAAGTACCAACGGGAGGATTCTAACTCGTCCGAATCTGATGTAGTATCCAGGAAACAAATCATCGTACCACCTACGGAGAGTAGTCTACTTCTTGCTCAAGCTCGACGGTCAAGGTCATTGAATTCGAGAAACAAATCCGGTGAGAAAAGTGCAAAATAATCAGATCGAACACTATCGAAATGAACTCTATTTGCTCAGTCGCAACGGTTAATCTTAACAGCACTAACATATTAGTGAAAGAAATCTTTTAAAAGAATTCATTATTGAACACAATATTGATATTGTGTTCCTACAGGAGGTTAGCTATCAAGATTTTTCCTTCATAACATCACACAATGCGTTAGTTAACATAAGTGCGGACAGAAAAGGAACAGCAGTGTTGCTTAAAAAAACATTTATTTCTTCTAATTTCTTACTAGATCCAACGGGAAGAATTGTGTCAGTTGTGATTAATGAAGTTAATTTCATTAACATTTATGCTCATTCAGGGAACGATGTAGGAAGGGAGCGGGATAGGTTGTTTACAGAAAACCTAGCTGTTCATTTGAACAAACCTGGAACCACCTTTACGATGCTAGGAGGGGACTTCAATTGTATTTTGGAGGAGAATGATTCAAAAGGATTGCAAAAATTTTTTTCAAATGGTCTCAAGAATCTGGTTGAACTGCTTTCATTGAAGGATGTTGCAAAAGCTATGAAAGTGCATAGATTCACTTTCCACAGGAATCAATCAGCTTCGCGATTAGATCGGTTTTATATTTCGAAAGATTTTTTATCCCACGTATCTGGCTGCAAAACCTTACCATTGAGTTTTTCGGATCATCACTGTGTGTTATTAAAAATAAATATAAAGAAAGAGCATATGATGTTTCGTGGTAGGGGTTACTGGAAGGTAAATCCAAGCTTACTAGCGGTTTCTGAAATCAAGGATAGGTTCAAAGTTCAATACAACACGTTACAAGGAAAGCCCATGCACCAGACAGATCTGAGTGCGTGGTGGAACTATTGCTTCAAATCAAAGGTAAAAAGTTTTTACAAATCTGAGAGTTGGCATTTGAATCAATCCAAAGAGCTTCGAAAGCATTTTTTTCGAATAAATTATTTAAATATTTTGACAAGCAAACTCATGGAGAGGATGTCCAAGATGAAATAATAATAACTAAATCTAAATTAATGGATATTGAGCAAAATCGTCTGAAAAATTTGGGTGCAAAAATATCATCGAACTCGATCGCAGAAGGTGAAAAAATAACAATTTTCCAACTATCGAACGCGATTCATCGGGGAAATGTTTTTGGCTTGAAAATAAAACAAGAGGGAGCGTTAATAACAGATAGTACACATTTAGGATCCATAGTACATGATCATTTTTCGAAACTGTACCAAGCCACACCAGAAAACTCCGATCTCGAAAGATATGAGAACCCACTAAATTCAATAACCAGATCACTAGCAACAGAAGACAGTATACATCTCGTGCAGGAAATTTCCGAAGACGAACTTTGGAAAACACTCAAAATGTGTAACAAGAAAAAATCGCCGGGTCCAGATGGGTTAACCTATGAATTTTATCTTGAATATTTTGATTTATTGAAATCTGATTTAAAACAGTTGTTTAATTCATACCTGAGTGGACAGTGTATCCCTCCTAAGGAATTTACGAATGGTATTATCACCCTAATTCCAAAAAAAGGTGATCTTACAGATTTAGACAATTACCGGCCAATCAGTTTATTAAACACTGATTATAAACTGTTTACCAAAATTACTTGTAACAGAATTCAAAATTATATTGAAAAGATAGTTGGATCGGGACAAAGTGCATGTGTTCCTGGACGGTCTTGTGTAGATAATGTGAAAGATGTGCGTAGGATTATGACAAAAGCTACAGAAAGTAAGCGATTCAAGGGTCTCCTGCTGAGCCTTGATCTAGAAAAAGGTTTCGATAAAGTAGATCATCGATTTCTTTGGAATTTGATGGAGAAATTCGGTTTTCCATGTCAACTGATTCAGTGTATCCAACGATTGTACAGTAAAGCTATATCTAAAATTCTATATAACGGATTTTTAACAAAGGAAATTCAGATTAACTCTTCTGTCAGACAAGGGTGCCCGCTAAGCATGATACTTTTTATTTTGTATGTGTAACCATTGATTCTAAGCATTGACCAAAGCGTCCTCGGGGTCCTTGTTTATGACAAGTTCCTAAGAGTGATTGCATTCGCAGACGATGTGAATGTGTTTCTCCGAAACTCCGAAGAGCTTGATAAGGTTTTGAATATCATCGCTTCCTTCTCCAAGTTTTCGAAAATCAGTGCAAATTTTAAAAAATCGCGATTCATACGCTTAAATAACTGCAACGGTGGTCCATTTCAAGTAGCCGAAACTGAAAGTTTGAACATACTAGGAGTTACCTTCAAAATTACATGGAATGATACTGTTGATTTGAACTACGAAAAGTTGATCAAGGACATAAAACACAGATTATGGTTGGTTTCTTTCCGCAGTATGTGTTTAATTGAAAAAGTGTGGTATGCAAATACCTTTATATTATCAAAGCTATGGTATATAGCTCAGCTTTTCTCAGCCAAAAATTTGCACTTTGCGAAAATGAAGTCTTCATAATTGGAAATTTCATAATTGGAAATTTCATTTGGAAAAATTGCATTTTTCGAGTGGACAGAAGACAGTTATATCTCGATATCGATAACGGTGGAGTCGGTCTAATTGACCCTACTGAAAAATGTAAAGCGCTATTTATTTGGAATATTGTTAAAGATAACCGAATGCATGACAATACCATCGGCGAAAAATATTTACTGAATTTCAAATATTTAGCTAAACTATCACGAAATGGAAAGGAGTGGATTCAAAAATCGATTCAATTGAATAATGGAGTAGATTCTGTTAAGCAACTTTATCGTTCATTAATTCACCAGCAGGGCTTTGTTCCACTTGTAAAAATTAATTTTCCCGAAGTAAGTTGGACTGCTCATTGGAAAATTCTAAGCTATTCTTATTTATTAACAGAAGATAGGTCAGCACTGTTTCTGCTGTTTAACGACCTATTTGCAAATCGACAAAAATCGAAACAATATAGAATAAAGGATGCGGAGAGTGATATTTGCGTACGATGTGGAAACAATATGCAAGATAGCAATGATCATAGAATTCATCATTGCATTTCTTCAAAAGAGGTGAGAGAATGGGTAACAAAAATTGTAAGAACAAGATTTAAATCGCAATTCGAAAAATTAGAAGATTTTTTGACATGGGAAGTTGATTGTAGAAGTCCCCTCTGCTTGAGGAGGCGATCTGGCGTAGTGGTAACATCCATGCCTCTCACGCTGAAGGTCACGAGTTCAAATCTCACTCCCGACATTCTTCCAAAAATGGAAGTAAAAGTGACGAACCAGCCAAATGAGTTGAAAATCACTATAATACAGATATAAAAAAAAAGTCCCCTCTGCAAAGCAGCATCGTGGTTGGTTATCCATTGTATTGCTTTCTGTGTACAGCGGCACCCAAATGCTAGTTTGTTCGTTTTTCAAAGAGGAATTCGTGAATTTAGGTGGAATCAAAAAGATCAAGTGAAAAAGAATTCTGGAAGTTTCCTTAATATATGTTAAAATAACAAAAATGAAATGAGCAAGAAATTAGAAAAATCTGTAAAAACAAAAGATCAAATGAAAAAAAAAAAGATGTAAAAAAGTATAAAAATCAATGTGTGAAACGTAATAATTCTACAACTATGTGTGCAAGAATTGTATGAGTGAAAGAATGAATGGAAGTGTAGATGGGAATATGAGTGGATTAGGTTTAAGTCCCGAGTAACCGCGGGTAAACGGTATTAATCTTAAGTTAGTTTTAAGTGTTTTGGGTTTTGGAAGTTTTCATAATATCTGTAAAAATTACAAAAATGAAGACAAGAAAAGAGGTAACTCTGCAAAAAGTAAAAAAAGAAGATGCCAAACCAAAAAGAAAATGTTATAATACAAAATGAGTGAAACGCAATAATCATGTGAAAATGTGTAGGCGGATTGTATGAATGAAAAAATGATTGGAATTGTAAATGGAATTTGAGTGGATTAGGTTTAAGTCCCGAATAACCGCGGGTAAACGGTATTAATCTTAGGTCTGTAAAAATTACAAAAATGAAGACAAGAAATGAGATAACTCTGTAAAAATGAAGAAAAAACGAAGATGTCAAACCAAAAGAAAATGTTATAATACAAAATGCGTGAAACGCAATAATTATGTAAATATGTGTGGGTGGATTGTATGAATGGGAAAATGAGTGGAAGTGTGAATGGGAATTTGAATGGATTAGGTTAAGTCCCGAGTAACCGCGGGTAAACGGTATAAATTTTAAGTTAGTTTTAGTCAGTCAAGCGCACGGAAAATGTTGTTAAATTGTTAATGTAATAATAATAATACAAAAAAAAACCTTGTGGAGAGTAGCCTACAAAAAGTACTGAGAACAGAAGGAGTACACATTGATTACCGATTACTGATTACGGCCGACAAAAATGGTAAGTTCTATACTTATGTTCAACTATTGTCCTTTTTTTCTTTTTTCTTTAGATAAAAAAAAGTCCAAAAACATGGAAACAATTAATGTTTGTTTCGGAAAATAATGTTGACTATCTAGAAACTATCCATCCGTGCCTTCAAAACAGTGCAAATATACTGAATTCGACTTATCGAAAAATTATCAAAGGAAAAGAGGACGAATTCCGATCTACAACATAGTTATATATTACACCCATAGTAGAATAGCCATTGATTATCTAAGGAGCAAAAAGTTAAGAATTCAACCTCTTATGATGTCCATTTGGGCCGAGAACAGATATACATAAAAATTATATTCATTCATTGACGTGTAAAAGAGGTTATCATAGTGCACGCTACGTAGGTATCAATTTAACATTGTTGCGGTATTTAGAGGTTCAAAACGCCAAAAGGGGTTGTTTGATCGATATATAGTGCCTTTACCAAAGTTATTGATTATTATTTTTCGATCATGGAAAAAGTACACACTGCAAAAAAACTGTTTTTTGACCGAAAAAAAAAAGTTTAAAGATGGAATATCTCAAAAACTACATCTTTTAAAAATCTAAACTGGAGCAACACTAGAATCAAAACATATGATTTAAATAGGAATACATTAAGTCGATTCAATTCTGGTTTAAATTAAACCAGAATTGAATTGACTTAAACTATAACCCCAAATTCCTTTGCTCGAATCGTAACTTTATTTCTTTCTTTCTTGTTCTCTTGATTTTAATCGACTCTTGAACAAGGACAATCAGGAAATAAGAAACAACTCTCACAGAGTCTTGGAAAAAATCATTCAAAAATCTACTTTCAGCTTTGAAAAAAGCTGTTGGCTGGTTCAAATTTCAGAAACTCGATTCAGTTAGTATAAAATAGAATATTCAATTTTTGAAGGAAATCAAAGTTTAAGTTAATATTAAAATGCAAACAGAATATTTAGAATATTATACAGCGCATACATTAAACATTTCTTTTCAATCGAATCCTGTATATAAACGAGTCAAAACAAATATTTTTTTATTTGTTATTATGCATATATTTTTTGTTTATTGAAAATAAAAGAAGAATTTAATTTTTGATTCATCCCCTTAAAGTCAGAGAACACCTTTCTCACATGAAAAAAATATTTTTTTCCAGAATCTCTCAGGAGGTCATAGATGATCAAATTTGATGGAAAAAAAAATTCTACGCATATGTTCGAATTTCAACAATGACACAGTTATAGAACTTTTTTTTTGTTTCGGACTCTGTTGCCTCAAACTGACTCTACACTAAAAAGTACGCTACGCAAGCCAATTCTGTTGCTTTCATTTCAAAGATAAGAAAATTTAGTACAGGATATAGTAGTGGAACATCAAAATTAGTGTATTTATATAACATTCTCGAGGTGAAAATTTTAAAAGTTTTTAATGCGTAATTATTAAATTTATCATGATAAACTTGATTGTTTCTATAAATGAAATTAAAGTTCTCAAATCACTCTACGATTTGTTCATTAACGCTCAAATTGTATCTTTCTTAATGTTGCTGTAATATCGATATATACAATTCCTGGTGAAAATTCAAGCAAAATTTTCAAAAATCGCGATATTTACCCCACTGTACTTACAATAGCCACTCGAATTTCACCTTAATGTTCAAAAGTTACCGTACCTTCCTACGTTGTGTTGTCCTTTTTTGTTTTTCTCCGATAACTTCACTTTCTTTCTAATTCACTTTCAACTTTACTTTCTCCTCTATCCTCAATTTTCGCTTTCTTCACTATCAATAAAAACGTCCTGTCCGATTGAATGTTTTGTGTGAACTCTCTGTCAATTTATTACAATATGTAAATATAAATCAGCGGCGAAAATGCAGAGTTGCCAGATACGCTGATTTTTTATCCCTGAAATCGGGCGAAATTATTTTGCTGCATGGGCATACAAACGCTTTGCATAGTGGGTCATCAACATACCCGCCGCCTTGAAGTAATTCAACAAAATGTAAACAATGCAAACTAATCTAACTGGTAAGTACTACTGCTAACAAATTCATTTTTTTTTATATTCTAACTAATATTTTCTATGTATTTCAGGTGATTTCAGGCTTCTATGGCGAATCTTTCCTCGGACGATGCAGATGCGACCGGCAGCAGGCAAATTTTTGTGATTGGACGGGTAACTATTCCTCGCTGAGTTCGTAGTGTAACAACTCGAGTAATGTCATCCATTCCAGGGCGCAGTGAAACGATTCTGGCTAATGGCCAACGAACCGGAGGCAGATGCTCATCAACGATGACTACCATTCTTCCGGGCTGGATATTGTTGTTACGGGCAGCCAGCTTCGTGTCCTTCTGAAGCTCCTGCAGGTATTCTTTTCTCCAGTGGACCCAAAACTGCTGAACGTGCAGCTGCAGCGTCTCGTAATGGTCCAAGCGATTCGCCGGGATATGCAGCAGCTCTGGGTCGGGCAAGGCGCACATCGAAGTGCCGATGAGGAAGTGAGCCGGCGTGAGAGCAGCCAAATCATTCGGGTCGTCGGACAGCGGCAGCAGCGGTCTGGAATTCATCGCAGCTTCAATTTGGCAGAGAACGGTGCACATTTCCTCATATGATAATCGTGTTGGTCCTAATTGACGCAATAAATGTTTCTTTGCCACTTTTACGGCCGCTTCCCACAGGCCTCCGAAGTGGGGGGCCTTGGGCGGTGTGAAGTGCCAAGTTATGCCCTCTTCGGCACATATAACTGCTAGTTTCTCTCTCTCATGTTGATTCCGAAGCATGAGAAACAATTCAGCGAGCTCTCTTTTTGCACCTTCGAAATTCTTGCCGTTATCCGAATGCAGGTGCGTGGGTGTTCCATGATGGGAAATGAATCGGCGTAGTGCGGCGAGGAATCCTTTAGTCGAAAGATCGCCGACTAGCTCGAGGTGGACAGCTTTTGTCACGAAGCAGACGAACAGGCACAGGTAAGCTTTTGCAGGTGCGGCTTTCTTATGGACCGGCTTCATGTAGAGCGGCCCGGCGTAATCGACACCCGTGACGGAAAATGGGCGACTCGGTGTGACTCGCGAGGTAGGTAGCTGGCCGATTTGTTGCTGGCAGGGTTGCGGGTTTTGACGAACGCAACGGAAGCAGTTACGTGTAGTGGAACGAACTAGTTGACGGCCGTGTAACGGCCAGAATTCTTCGCGGATGACGCTTAGCAGAAGACGCCCGTCGCCATGAAGAAGCTTAAGGTGATAGTGCTCAGCGATTAATTTAGGGAAAGGATGATTGCTTGGGAGGAGGGCAGGGTGCTTTGATTGGTAGGGCAACTGCGAAAGGTTTAACCGACCACCGACTCTCATTACACCCTCTGGATCAATGAAGGGATTCATTTGGCGAATGTGGGAGCGTTTTGGCAGGGGTTTTCCTGCTTTCAAGTCCTTCATTTCCTCTCGGAAGGCATCTCTCTGGGCTAGGCGAAGCAGCAGCGTTTTGGCTTGGGTAAGATATTCGACGGTAAGTATTTGCGACACAGGCTCTGTAGTGGGGATTGATTGGGTTCTAGCTTTGATACGTGCATTTTTGATGAAGCGTAAGCAAATGGCAGTGCAGTTCAACAGGCGTCTGTACGAACTCCAACGGAGGAACAAGAAGTTACACGTTGATGGTGTTTGAACGATAGCGACTAATTGCTTAATCTCCAAAACCTCGTCGGCGACTTCTGACGGCTTCGAAATTGGCCAGTGTTCAGATGAACTCGACAACCATGCAGGTCCACGCTTCCACAGGTCGCTACAAAGGAAATCTTCGACCGAGAGACCCCGGGACACCAGATCAGCGGGATTCTCAACTCCAGAAATGTGATTCCATCGGCATCCATGCGTGTAGTGTTGCACCTCGGACACGCGGTTAGCGACGAAAGTTTTCCATACGTTGGGTGGAGACTGGAGCCACTGCAGGGTTACGGATGAGTCTGACCAGAAGTATGCTGCGGAAATGCTGACGTCGATGGCTTGCTTGATGCGGTGGTACAGATGTGCTGCGAGAACGGCTGCACAAAGCTCTAAGCGTGCGATGGATAGGCGTTTGAGCGGTGCGACCCTGGACTTCGAGGCAAGCAGAATTATTTTCACTTCTCCCTGGTCGTTTTTGCAACGAGCATACGTACACGCTCCGTAAGCGTCTTGAGAGGCATCCGCGAAAGTGTGCAGCTCCACGCGCGAATCTGGTAGGAATGCGCAGCGTTCAACTCGGTAGGACGAGATAAGTGGAAGCTCACTGCTGAAACTCTCCCACTTCCTACGCACGGTATCTGGGACCGGTTCGTCCCAGTCGCAGGAAAGCAGCCACAACTCCTGCATGAGGATTTTAGCGCGTACAACCACAGGTGCTATCAACCCAAGAGGATCGAATAGCTTAGCGATGTCAGAGAGTATCGTACGTTTCGTGGGCGGCGCTTCTCGTGGTTGCACCATTGAATCGAAGCGAAGAAAATCGTTCTCTGGCTCCCAGCCGATTCCCAGTGCCTTGGTTGTTTCGTTGGGAGTGAAGCTCAATGTAGATTGAGTCCCGATATGGTCTTCGTCCAGGCCTTGCAGAACTTCGAAACGGTTAGATGTCCACTTGCGCAGTTCGAGTCCACCCTTTTGCATTAGATCCGACAGCTCTTCTCGGAGTCGGATTACCTCTGCTGTGGAGCTGGCCCCACCGATGAAATCGTCGATGTAGAAATTCTTCCTTAATGCTGGACCAGCGAGAGAGTAGGCGTCGCCTTCATCAGCGGCCAATTGCTGAAGAGCGCGAGTCGCCAGGAATGACGATGGAGTAAGTCCGTATGTCACGGTCAGTAGCTCGTAGGTTTGGACAGGTGTGTCCGTAGAAAAACGCCACAGGATGCGTTGCAGGGGAGTATCGTCAGGGTGTACCAGGACCTGCCTATACATCTTCGCGATGTCTCCGACGAGGGCAACCTGGTAGGTACGAAACCGTAAAACAATGGACAGCAAGTCGTCTTGAACGACCGGTCCCACACAGAGCGCTTCATTGAGGGAATAACCAGTGGACGTTTTAGCAGAGCCGTCGAAGACCACCCGAAGTTTCGTCGTCGTGCTTGACTCCTTCAGAACCGGATGATGTGGTAAATAATAAGCAGCGCCGGTAACTTTGCTGCCCGGCTCGACCAGCCGCATATGGCCGAGGGACAGGTAATCCTGTAGGAACTTGTGATACTCCTCCTTGAGCGTTGAGTTCCTTTCCAGTCTGCGCTCAAGCATTTCGCACCGACGAAGAGCGCTGGCTCTGGATTCTCCCATCATGGCGTCGAAATCTGGCTTTCGAGGCAGTCGGACCATGTAGCGTCCCTCAGCTGTCCGTGCCACCGTCGATTGGAACAAAGATTCGCAGTGACGTTCCTCGACCGAATAGTTATCACTCATCTGCAAGTCTTCGATCTTCCAAAAGCGCTCGATGCTGTCCTCCAACGAAATCATGGATACAGTTACGGTGTTGTAGGAACTGACAGTGGAAGTGGACGGTTGCGTAAGCTGTTGTAGTGAAGCGGAACCTGTTACGACCCATCCAAACACGCTCTTCATTAGATGTGGGAGCTGCTCACCGAGCTGAATGCGAGCTGCACTGGGGAAGAACGAATGGTAATGTTTCGCCCCCAGAACCATGTCAATGCGTTGCCTCATGTTGAACGCAGGATCGGCCAGGGGAAGTTCGTCGGGAATCTGCCAGTCCGCGATGGTAATATCCTGCGCCGGAAGGTCTGCAGTGACCTTGTCTATCACTAGAAAGCTGATCCCTAAATCGAAATTGCCGCCTCGCGACTTGACTTGGGCCACGATAGAGTTGCGCACCGTTTGCTGAAGCTGACCGGCCCCATGGATAGTCACGTTCACGTTGCTTCTTCTTAGTCGTAGCAGGCGTGCCAGCCGCTCAGTGATTAGGTTGGGCTGCGATGCGCTGTCGAGAAGAGCACGTGCTAGATGATCCTGCCCAAAAGCATCGACAATCTTCACCAGTACCGTCTGAAGAAAAACGTTTTCCCGCGGCTGCTGCACTGGAGCACTCACCTCACAATCAAGGATGTTTTCGGTGGCTGCAACCGTCGATTGCACACTAGGCTTGCCCACCAAGGGCGGAGCATTCTGCACTACAACTGGGGTACTGGAGAAATGAGTCTCGGGAGCGGACCTCTGAGAACCCTCGTACGACGCAGAATGGAGGAAAGAATGGTGTCGCATATTGCAATGCCTACAATTGAAATTTGAAGTACAATCCTTCGCCATGTGATCACCCTTCAAGCAGTTGTTACACAGTCGCTTCTTGAACACCAGTTGCCGTCGCTGAGCAACTGAAAAACCGTTGAATTTCTGACACCGGGTGATGAAATGCTCCTGGCCGCACGCAGGGCACTTACTGCCAGAATTAGTAGTGGCAGCGTTCGAAGAAAGACGAAACTGAGTTGACCTTTTCAAGTTACTGTTCGCCGAATTCCCATAGCAAGGAGACGCATGGTTATTGACGGAAATTGATTCCAAAACACGCATCCGACGTTGGAGAAAATCGATGAGACACGAATAGTTCGGATCGTCCACGGTGGAGGCATGGTCCTCCCACGCTTTGAGCGTGTCATCGTGTAGACGTGTGCACAGTAGGTGCTCAAGAATGCTGCTCCACTGCGCCGTCGGTTCGCCCATCTGCTGCAGAGTCTTCACATGACGTTCAAACTCGTCCACCAACGCGTGGAGTGTCACTGCGGTTTCCTTCTTCATTGGATGAACGTCGAAAAGAGCCTGTAAGTGTCGCTTTTTTAAGAGATAATCGTTCGCATAACGTCCCACCAGAGCATCCCAAGCCAAATTATAATTCGCTGCGCTAATCGCAATCGATTCAATTAGCTGGGCAGCCTCCCCTTTCAAAGCTGCTTTCAGATAGTGGAACTTCTGAATCGCTGGCACATCGGTGTTCGAATGAATCAGAGCTAAGAACGTATCATGGAAACCCAACCATTGCATATAGTCCCCGTCGAATTCAGGAAGAGAAATAGTCGGCAGTTTCAAACCAGAGAGAGCGGAAGTAGGGTGTACAGTTTGAAGGATTTGAGAGTCAATAGGAATAACAGGAAGTTTGGATGTTAATTCTGCTTTTATTATTAGCAATCGTTCTTCAAAGCTGGCACGTGCTTCTTCATGCAATTCCATACCTTCTTCGCTCTCCTCAGCACACTCCAATTCCGTCTGCACCTCCTCTAAGCTCTTCCAAACGTTCTCGATGTGGTCCAGCCGCACCTGCACCTTCGTCGCGTCCCTCACAGCATCGTAGTCCGCCAAAAATGCCTCGGCCCGACCCAGTGCTGCAAGTAGTGTGGTCCTCCGTGTCAGTAGTACTCGGTGCGTACGGCTATTCTGTCCGGTAGCACCACTAGAGACACCAGCAGGCGCGTTGACCCTCGATGAGTCCGTTTCCGCCATCACGCAGAAAGGAATGGTATAACTGGAGCGATAACGTCAGGGATTGGTCGATTCTGTCAAAAAAAAAGACCACGGTAGACCCGGACACTGGAGAAATAATCACTTGGAAAGGTACTCACCTATTCCAAGGCTAAGCGTGCCTTGAAAAAATCAAAAAATACTCGAAGCTCGACCTGAGCTGCACAAAAAACGTCCGATGCGTTTCAGTTGGCGACCGCAAACAGCGGAAAAAGCGTAAAAAATCGATGAAATTGCTTGAAAGATCCACTGGACTGCGTGGCGATGTCCAAAAACAGTCACGCGACGTTCACAATGGCGCAGAATGGCCGATTGTATCGCCTGAATGCCTCAATAGTTCCTCTGGGCTGAATAGGAACAACTCCTTATTGTGCTACACACAATTAGCACCTCGAAATGGCGCCGGATGGCCGTTGCGATGTACCCCAATCAAGGATGGCGGTAATCGATTGTCCCCGAATGTCCAGGAACCGCGTAGAGTATGCAAAAAAGAGAAACGGAGATCTAAAGCGTACCTGTGAGGCTACGCAGAATAAATCGGACAGGTAATTACCTGATTTCCGATTGAACGAGCCTTGAAACTATCAATAAAAGCTTTCGAAGCTTCTCGAACAATCAGACTCACGATGTCCGAACAGCAATGGCGCCTCCAATAGGTCCTCGTACCGTCCAGTGTATCGTGATGGCGTCTCCCGTAGTCACGTTGGGCCGAAAATCCTGGTCACGGCACCACTTTTATATGTTGAATCCGTACCTTCCTACGTTGTGTTGTCCTTTTTTGTTTTTCTCCGATAACTTCACTTTCTTTCTAATTCACTTTCAACTTTACTTTCTCCTCTATCCTCAATTTTCGCTTTCTTCACTATCAATAAAAACGTCCTGTCCGATTGAATGTTTTGTGTGAACTCTCTGTCAATTTATTACAATATGTAAATATAAATCAGCGGCGAAAATGCAGAGTTGCCAGATACGCTGATTTTTTATCCCTGAAATCGGGCGAAATTATTTTGCTGCATGGGCATACAAACGCATTGCATAGTGGGTCATCAACAGTCATATTTGAACTATAAAAAAAAAATGTTTTTTTTTCAAACTGTATATAATCGAGCCCAAAATTGTATGCAATCGAATCACTTATAATCGAGTCTTTATATAATCGAGTCCGGCCTGTATTAACAAAACAACAAATTCAAAATATTGGATTATGGAACTCAGCACTTGGTGCAAGTGTTTAGTGCATTTGAGCACTTCCCAAATTCTGCAAGCCAATTATATTTTAAAGTTTGGCATATTTGAGGATACAGTATCTTCCTTCTTGGAGCTTGAACCGTGTCATGGCATGATAATATTTTCCACCAAATTTATGCCGCCAGAATCCGACCAGAAAAGAAGTGGGGGCTCGTGTTTTCTATACAACGAAAGCAATCTCTTAGTCAACTATTCGATAAATTTGAAAATTTATTGTCCTTTGGTGAACAAGAGAGAAAATCGGGAATTCACAAATAACTTACCGAAATGAGTACCCTTTGGCCAGGTTTTTTCCATCACGATTGTCGAATGTGAAGACGAAAGGCTCTATCCTATCGATTCAATGTAAAACCGTATTTCCACAAGCGTTCTTGAATTTTCCTTGGCATAAGTTTCATCTTTCATTACAACGCACCGATAAGGATTGTTCCAAAAATGGTCATACAGTTCTCGAGCCCTTGTTTCAACACTACACTTCGGTTCCGGTGACAGTTTTGATACGATCCGTTTTCATATGATTTTATATGCTACCGCTAGATCATCCCGGTGCTGGTCCTGCATTTTTTAGCTGAATTTATACCAGCGTCCGAATATTATCAACGATTTTGTTTTTGGTTCAATTCCTGATTGCAAGCAGTGTTGTCACATTTTATTCTGTAAAAATCTTTCTCTTCTGTACTTTTTCTTCCAAAAATCTGTACCATCGAAAATATTCGTTGTACAAAAAATCTATTTCCGAATGAATGAATGTTCATGTAAGCCATTACACCATGCTGAAGATTAACGGATTATAAGCGCTCTCTTTTTACGCGCTCATTAATAAATAGGTTCAGGTGTGGGAAATAGTAATCGGCCTCTCGGTGAATAGTGAGTTAACAAATTTGGCAACGCGATAGCAACCGGGCCAAGTGTTGCTATTTTCAACAAACGTCAAACATCTGTTGTGGGTTTCATTCGTCTTGTGTTCGTTTTTTTTTGTGATTTTGCTCTGAAATATTATTTCGGAAGTGTATAAGTGTATTTATCTACCAAAAAATGAACGCGACGAAAAGAGAATTAACTGACACTTGTCATTTCTTCTAGTAATAGCAATCGTATTTAGCAACCTGCGGTGCGAGAAAGAAGTGATACTATAGCAACCGCTATAGCAACGACGGGTGCGCAAATCGATGAGTTAATAAATTAGCAACGGCTAAAACTCGAGACTAGAAACCTTGAATAGTAACGCATTGGTGCGGATTCCCTTAGGAGCACAAGTCAGCCACCAAAAATTAACCCAATTATTTAAAATTATTGAATAGTTTTAGGAAAGGTAGGTTAGTAAAACAAACTTTTTGTGCGTCTAATGAAATTGTGCTGTGGTATTGTCACTATACGTGAACCGGTAAAACAGAGTTCAAATGGACCCTAGTTGAAGTAGTGTTTGAAAATAGGGTACCGCCACAAATTCGGAAACCCTACATCGGGAAATCCTTGGACAATTCGCAACAACACAATAAAGCCCATAATGTTTCCAACAATCGGTTTTCGTTTGGTCCTGGGCAAATGAAAAATGAATTTTAAAATTTGTACGTTTTTTATAATATCCAACCGAAAAAACTATAATACATACCTACAAAATTCTCATCAAAGGATGAAATGTAAAAAATTGTTTGAATTCATAGAAAAAAATTACAAAAAACTTTTTTTTAAATTGCACTGAAAAAAAAATATCAAAAATTGAAATTCATTTTTCTCAAAAACTATTCCCAAAATATTATATGAATAGTTCTTACAATTTCCAACAAATCACCCAACATCGGAAGATAAAAACTTCTACGGATTTTAAAAAAATAAATTATTTGATACTTTCTAATTAAAACAAAAATTATTTTCGACATTTCATTTCATTTCTAACATTTTGTATATCTTATAGTTTTTGAGTTGAGATTTTTCGAAAAAAAAAGTTGGAAAAAAAATACAACAAGGATGAGCACTTGTACAGGGGAAAAGTTTTCTTAACAACAACTTTTTCTTGTTTTCTTGGAAAAATTACTATGAATGTTTAAGGGGGGACCCCGGCCGGAAGGTTGAAATATTTTTTTTAAATTTTTGCATTTTCGGGAAATTTATGCCCTCAGAAATGAAGTCCTGAATGGATTTTTCGATTTTTGATTTCGTAATTCTTTCCAGAGGCCTTTAGGAAGATGGTGAGCAGAACCAGTGGATAACAAACCTTATTCGAATTTGATTTGGATTAAAAGTTTACTCATTGTATTCGCAGAAATGTTACTTATTTGAAACTTTCAAGATAGATACTGTACAAGTTGTGTTACGTGCTCCAGCTTGTTATAAGAATGACTAATATATAAGTGGAAAGTATTATTGTTGTACGACACTTGATATTTACTGAATTTTGTGTGCATTTCTTGATGAGAAAATGATATCGAATTTACTCACATAACCAGCCGCAAAACGTTTGAATTTGTAAGTATTCTGTTAAATTAGATAGGGATAATTTTTTTTAAGAAATTTGGCTATAGGCGTATGGATTCATTCTGGTTAAGGATTATCTTGCCAAAAATTGTTGGAGAATCCCTGGTGTAAAACAATTGAAGAGTTGAACAGTAAACAGTAACATATGATTTTTTTCTCTTGGATCTTTTATCGAGAGGAGTATTTTTGACGGATTGCGCTCCTATTTTCTTCCAAACGAGAAAAGTCCTGCTTGATTAATTTGAAACTCCATGCCTCAAAAATATGGTTGCTTTTTACCAGAGATACCACTTGATGGCCTTCCATACATTTACTGACTTGTTGAAAAAGACGACGCATTTACCACCGAATGTTCTGTTATTTCTGATGATTTCTTTAGTATTCTTAACTCTAGTTGATTGAAACTAAATACAGGAGGCTAAATTTCTTAAAGCCTATGAGAAAATTCGACGATATGGTGTTAGACCATATTGAAAAATGGAAGGCTAACCTAGGAGAAACACTACAATATAAATGGATTGTATTTAAGCTCATACCTTAATGAATAGAGATTGAAAGTAATATTTAAGCAAAAAAAAAAAACACAAATTGAGATTGAAAAAAACCATATTGTATGATAAGGGGACAATGATCGGCGGAATTATAATTAATGAGATGAGAAGTTGGAATCAGTGTTGCCAACCATAATTTTCAAAAATCAGGGAAAGTGAAAATAAAAATCAGGAAAAATCAGGATAGCTCATTCTTGGGATGTCCGGAAAGTTCGTGCCGATTTTTAGGAGAACAAAGGCATCATTTTTATAGGCAGGCATACATTTATTCAGTTTTGTTCCACAATCTTTCGCCATGTTTCCTACAGCTTTAAAATTCTATCCTACCAGATTATGTTCACTTTCTCGTCGAAAACTGTTCAAGGTATTTTTTCTGCTGTTCATATAATCGAAGTTCTTGCCATTGAATGAATTTTGTGGAACCGCAGATTGAAATACAATCCATTGTATGCATTTCTTGAAAATTGTGCGGAACCAACATATCGTCTCAAAAAACGTAACCAAGCTTCAGCAGATGTTCATTAGATATCTGTATTGCATTTGGTAATTCATTTGTCTTATAACGAGAATTACTCTTGCTCAACGTCTCGATTTATTTATCATCAATGGAATTTGCTGCGAAAACATAAGGGAATTTTTATCTTCTTTTTTAAGTTTTACATAATTATTAGTGGCTACCCAGTCTATTAGTAATCTTTGTTTTTTTTTTATGTTTAATACTTTGTTTTATACTTTAGCAAACTTTCACTTGTCCTTTTTTAGGCACTTCCACAACTATGCATTATTAGTACTGTAGTTCGTGATACTATGACTACAACAATCAATGTCATACATTTTCTACGGTTTTGAATAATTATATACTTTACAAAGAAAATCTTCTAAATATCTATAACTCTGTAATCCTTGACATAAAAGAAAAAAAAATCTCGAAAAATTATCCAAAATAATCCATTCAATTTTTTTTTATCCCATTTATTTATTTATTAGGCTCATTAGTATTTTAGCTGTAACAGAGCCGGGTATTAATCGTGTACATGTACATATGTTTATGTTTCTATAAACTGTAAATTACACAGTAGTTAGTAGTAGCCATTTAGGCGTTAAGTTTTCTGTTCCATTACATTATGGTAAATTACACAGTAGTAGCCATTTCGGTGTAAGGGTATTCTTTCTGTTCTTCCATTGTTCAGCAGACCGGACAGCGGAGACAGTTGATATTGATCCTTGTTGGGTTATTTATAGAACAGCAGCCCGATGTTTCTTGCAGAGCAGAGCAGTTGTATGGATGAATCGATCTAATTTCGACCGTGGATCGATCTCCATCGCTGATGATGTTTGCGTGGACGTAGTTATTCTATAACAACACAAAGATGGTCAATTGAGGGTCCTGAGTTTGAACTCATGACCGATCGCTTAGTTAGCGAACGCGTAACCAAGTGGCTACTAAGACCCCAATCCATTCAATTGGCGTTGACGGTTTCATTGTCTGTCATTGTAAACCGCAAAACATAATGGATTTTTAAGTGAATTAAACGCACTACGTGTTTTAAGCATTCAAATAAATATTAATACGTAATAATAAATAATAAACGAATGAAAGAGCAATCACTACACAAGGGAGAACCGGAGAGCTTTTTATGTAGGCTATTCCGACAGTTCTAATTTTCGACCAGTAAAACTTTGACCTGGATTTCTACATAATACGGATCCTTTTTATTGTGATAAAATAAAAAAATAAAAAAAACTGGAAAAATCAGGATCACTTCAGAAAAATCAGGCAAAATCGAGTGTTTGTCAAGATGTCAGGATAAGAGGCAAAAAGTCTGGGAAATCCTGAAAATCAGGATGGTTGGCATCCCTGGTTGGAACAAAGATCTGTGCTAACTGCAAATCGTTGGCTGCCATACAAATGAAACACAAATTTCTGGATTACTCGAGAATTAATCAAGCAAAAGCAACCAAATTAGGCATCTTGAGGTTTTAGGGTGCAATAAATGATTCTATGGTGATAAGATACTCCTCCCCCCTCTCTTAGGGGGGACTGCCATACAAATGAAATACAAATTTCTGCATTACTCGAGAATTAATCAAGCAAATGAAACCAAATAAGGCATATGGAGGTTTTAGGGTGCAATAATTTTTTCTATGGTGGTTAGACACTCCACCCCCCTCTCTAAGGGGGGAGGGGGGTCTGCCATACAAATGAAACACAATTGTCTGCATTACTCGAGAATTGATCGAGCAAATGAAACCAAATTAGGCATGTGTAGGTTTTAGAGTGCAATAAATGTTTCTATGGTGGTTAGACACTCCTCCCTCCTCTTCAGAGGGGACTGCCATACAAATGAAACACAAATTTCTGCATTACTCGAGAATTAATAAAGTAAATGAAATCAAATTAGTCATCTGGAGGTTTTAGGGTGCAATAAATGTTTTTACGGTGGTAAGATACTCCTTCCCCCTCTCTTAGGGGGGGCTGCCATGCAAATGAAACACAAATTTTTGTATTATTCGAGAACTAATCAACTAAATGAAACCAAATTAGGTATATTGAGGTTATTCCATTGGTGCTCCTTTGGCCGAGTGGTTAGCGTCATAACTAACATGCCGGGTGTTCGGGTTCGATTCCCGTTATGGTCGGGGGAATTTTTCGTCAAAGAAATTTCCTCCGACTTGCACTGTGATCACGCGTATTCTAGAGCTTGCCACTCAGAATGCATTCGAGGCGTGTTATTTGGCATAGAAATCTCAACTAAGTACTAATAAAAATGACGCAAGTAATACTACGTTGAGACGGCGAAGTTCCTCTAGGAACGTTAGTGCCATTGAAAAAGAAGAAGAAGAGGTTATTCCATGTAATGAAGAAACATGTTATTTGCAAGTGGTTGAAAAATCTTGGACGAGAATTGTGTCTGAAAATAATCTGATATTATAATTATGAGTTTTGGTAGAAGTCCTAGCAATTTGTTAGTAAAAGGTAAATTCAGCAGGGTCGATTAGAAGATCAATCAATGAACAGTTCTGCGATTGGACCCATGAACCTGCGCTTATTAAGAAAACGTTGATGTTTGAAGATATTGATAACAAAAACAAATTTTGGGCGGGATGAAGTTTGCCGGGTCAGCTAGTGAACGAATGAAATTCATTGTAGAGAACAAAGTAGGTAAACCTAAGAATGTTTGATTGTTTGGCTTTATTCCCGGTTTTATCCATTCCTTCATAATAATCTTCAATTTATTTTTTCTACAGGAAGCACAAGTTAAGCTTGAGTTCGCTTCCCGTCGGTGATTCAATGCGCGAACAGTTAAATAAAAACAAGACAAAACAACATTTGATAAAATTGAAAACATTAAACAGTAAATTGTTGAACTGCCCTTGAAATTTAAAAACAAGGGAAATCGTGATGACAGTTCACAATAATTAATGCCTTGGAACTCATGATTACACGGGACATTGATGAAATGATTGATAGGATTCCAAGAGAAAATCATAAAACCAGCAACATTCTCATATTCATTTCTTTCTCAGTCATATTGATCCCATAATTATACAGAATGTATACAAGAATTGAACCAAAAGGGTGCGCATTGTCAAAGTCAGCTGATGAGACCAGATGAAACAGTCAATTGTCTTTGATCATTATCAAATCTTTTCGAATCTGACAACCTATGTGCAGCGTATAATATTGAAAAATATGCTTGTATTATTGGTAGTATTCTCAGAGTCGTTCATTCCTCCTACTGGGACGTAGAATCCTCACAAATGTGCTCATTTCCCAACCCCCACGAAACGCGTCCCTCCGTTCCACCACTAACAGTTTCCTCGATGGCAACGATTAATATAAACATTCTCGCTCGGATCATAAAAGTGCCAGAACGCGCGTCCACGAGATGTAAAATAATCATTAAAAATCTCCTACGCGCTCCCCCTCCCCTTCCCTTACCAAGCGTTCCTCAAAATTAATGTCCCATTCAGTCCTTATCAGCCGGGCATCCTTTTGTGTTGTGATGGTCGCCAGGACCAAGCTTCTTCGGTGTCCCGTTCCTGATTAAATGATATCGTTACGGCGCTCAAGACAAAGCACTCACCATGGTGATATGATGTGAAATACGAAATATTGATGAAACGAGAGAGAACGCGCGGACGGTTTTGCCCACTTCCAAGATGTATATTACTAATGGGTTGGAGGGGACCGTTTCGGCTCCGAAGACGTCGGATTGCCGCCACTGCTGCCATTGGAAACAAAGGTACCGAGCGACAACTGTCTTGGCGAGGACCGAAATGATATTAAAAATTAAATAACTCAGGAGAGTTAGAGAACAATGTTTAGTCATTGCCAATCTTTGCTTTCATCCAGCAAACTGTAAGGATGTGTGCAAAACGGTGTAAGCTTTTGCTGGTGGAAGAAAATTGGCCATAGTTTGCTTGGAAATTTTCTCATTCTCCCCAGCACCCGAAAACCGTTCACCGCCAGATAAGATGAAACCTGACGAATGTATGATGCGGCGGGGAGGATCATCATGGCCGAAAACTCCACCCCAGCGCGGGCAAAAGCAAACGCAAACGGAACGAGGATGCGGGAGTCTATTTGTCTTCGGCAAGTTGAGCGCGCGTAACTTCTTCGCTACGCTCATTTTAACTTTTATTTTTCATCTCTTAGCAGCGCGGCGGCCTTTTTCCTGCCCCCCAGCATCCGGGTCCGATTCCGACAGCAACCTGTGCCGCCTGGCTCTGAGAAAGGGGTTTAAGATGCTAGCAGAGGCCCGGAAGGGAACACATTTTTCGGCAGCATCGTACGTTTGTTTTATGTATTTATATATTCAACCCCTTTTCTTACCTCATCTCACGCTTCTCAGATCGGCACACGAGAAAATGGGGAAGCGGGATGCGGAATGAAGGCGAGCGGGGTTTCTTCTCCTCAAAAGGGTTGAATAATAGAAAAACCAATGCGGCACGGTATGGCATTTGCGAAATGTGAAACGCAATAGCGCAAAAGGGGTTACTCTCGTTTCGGTCCGAGGAAGGAGGAAAAGGCGCCTTGATTGGAATAGAAGTGGAAACACACAATCTCTCGAAGCCCAGGGAAGACGGCGTTTCTGCGAGTTCAAATGAGATGAAATTAAGTAGAATTTTTAAACTTCAATGCGTTAGACAGTTTAGCTGGGGAGATCCTTCTTTATATATTGTCTATATTTTTCTCAATAAAAATAATGAGATCTTTTGCCGCAGGCCTTCAAAATAAAATGAACACATCAGTAATAAAGTAACATAAAACGGAGACAACCCATTAACAAATAACAATGCAAAAAAAAAACAATAAACAATCAAAAACCACAGAGGTATCTACAAAAAATAAAAATTTCTAAATAAGCATTAGTAAGAATACTGTGAAAACGAGTCTCGATTCAATCAGCGAGCAGTCAATAGCCTTCATTAATGCTGTGAATTAACATCAAATTTTATTCTTAGGCTACAAGAGAGTTGGTTTCGCTGACATTGTTGAAGGCTGGAGGTGAATGGATTTTAATATTCAAAGCCTCTAACCAATTCTAAACTAATTTGGCATATGGAGGTTTTAGGGTGCATAAATGATTCTATGGTATTTAGACACTTAACCCCCACTCTCTAAGGCAGGGCTGCCATACAAATGAAGCATACATTTCTGCATAAATCAAGAACTAATCAAGCAAACTTAACCAAATTTGGCATATGGAGGTTTCAGGGGACAAGAAACATTTTTAAGGTGGTTCAACACTCCTCCTACCTTTCTAAGGGGAGCTGCCATAGAAATAGAACACAAATTTCTGCATTACTCGATAACTAATCAAGCAAATGGAACCAAATTTGGCGAATTGAGGTTTTAGGGAGCATTAAATATTTTTACGGTGGCTTGGTACTCTTTTCTCATCTCTAAAGAAGGGGAGGGGGGAGGGTGCTGAACAACTCGAGAACTAATCAAACAAATGGAATCAAACTCAGCATATACATGTTTTAGGGATCGATAAACGTTTCTATGGTAGTTAGACGCTCCTTCCTCCTCTCTAAAGAGGGGCTCCCATACAAATGAAACACAAACTTCTGCATAACTCGAGAACTAATCAAGCAAATGGGGCCAAGTTTGGGATGTGAGGGTTTTTCGGTACGAGAAATGTTTCTATGATGGTATGACACCCTTTCCTCCTCTGGAAAGCAGAGAGGGTCCCATAAAAATAATGCACATATTTCAACCAAACATGACAATTGAATTTTTTTCGGAAAACTCTGAAGGAAAATGGGAAAATTCGAAAAATTCAATTTGCTTGTGTTCTACAATTATATATTGATAAGCGTTGTTAGTCCATATGATTTTTGCGGTAACGAAATTCATCTTCGTTCGAAAGTGGAAATGGAGTTTAATGTGATAAAACGCACTCCTATATTGTCTTCTATCTATATTAATGAAAGTGGATCGCCGAATGTTTTGATAAGAGCAAAACTGGAGAAAGAAATTGATTTAGGACTGTCTTCGTTCCTTCATGTTTTCTGTATCAAACATTTATTCCATGTAACGGAGAAATATGTAATTTACAAGTGGATGAAAAGTCTTGCACGAGAATTGTGTCTGAAAATAATTTGATATTATAATGTCGAGTTTTGGTAGAAGTTCTGAAATGTTTTAGTAAAAAATAATTTCAAAGGATAGATTAGAAGATTAATTAATGAACAGTTCAGCGATTGGACCCAAGAACGTGCGCTCAGTAGGAGAACGTGGATGTGATAACAAAAAATAAATTTTGGGTGGGACGAAGTTTGCCGGGTCAGCTAGTAAGTCATATGAGGTCCATTAAATTTCTTTTGCCAGCATATAACAAGTTTTGGTAACACTTGAAGGCTTATTCAAATATGCTTTACATTCATTGGTAACAACAATAATTCAAGCAGACGGTGATTTTAGGGTTTAACTCTTGGATATATCAAGTTATCCTTATATACAGCCATTCCATGCTATAAAGTCTCACATTTGCGATAATCTATCGCATAGGAATATTAAACGGAGACTGGAAACATGTCAACTTTGAAAAATCATAACTCATAACCGAAAGTAAAAAATACCTAAACTTTCAAGAAAAAATATAAAAAATACTATATCGCCTTCTGTCTCTAAACCATGTAAACTTTGAAAAAACAAATACAATTAATAATTACGAAAACAAAATCCAAATTTTCCACTAGTGTAATATTTTTTTCAAATAATAATAGTTGATTGTTTTTAAATTGGTATGTCGATAATCTAAATCGATCCAGCAGTTATGAACAAGCAAACCATTTGTCATGCGTAAATGCGAAAACAGAATAGAAACATACGGTATGAGGCATGATGTCGACGCCAACCTCTCTCAGTTTCTATTCTGTTTTCGCATTTTCGCATGACAATTGTCATGACAAATGGTTTGCTTGGTTATGAATGAATTTTGAAAAAAGTTTTTTTTTGTGGAAAAAGGAGAAAAATTGATTTTTTGGACACCCTAAAGTGGAAATGAAAATGAAAAAATTGAAAAAAATATGGGTCTTATATTTTGCTACAGACGAATTTCATGCCAACTCGACAGGTCGTTGGCAGCACCATTTCAGATAGTAGTGAAACGTTGTGGGTGTAAAGACATGGGTCACTTAGGCAACTTTGCATACTTGAATATTCGACAAATAATTAGACTACTTTTTGGAAAAAGCCAAATTTTAAAAAAATATTCTTAATTTTTTACAAAAATTTATGACTTAAAAACTATGATACCTACAAAATTTATGTCAAAGAATGAAATGTAGGAAATTATTTCAATTTTTTACAAAAAAAAGTACCAAAAATTTTTTTGAAAAAAAATTCGCTGACAAAAAAGTTATTCTAAAAATTAAAATTCATTTTTCTCAAAAACGTATTTTTTTAAAATTCCCAAAAATATATATATATATGAATAGCCCTTCAAATTTCCAACAAGTCGTCCATACATCGGAACATGGGCACTTTTACAGGTAAAAAGTTTTTCGAACAACAACTTTTTCACGTTTTCTTTGAAAAAAATATAAATAATCATAATTTTGTTTAAAGTCAAGATAGCGATATGATGAATTCGACAAGGTTTTAGATCTTATTAAAATATGAACTATTGTCGAAGACATCAACTTTCTATCTTTTATAGTTTTTGGAATATAAGTCATTATTTTATGAAGGCTCCTGAAAAAATAATGTTTTGCTCGTGACATTTTTGTGTTGAAATTCTCACGTTTGACATGCTCTTGACATGTTTCTAAGTAGAGGAAAGTTAACAGAGCATATAAACTGCGATAATGTATACATAAAAATGTTACGAATTAAACATTAATAGTATTTTTTCAAAGAAAAAAATTAAACAGCTGTCGTTCGAAAAACTTTTTCTATGTGAATGTGGCCATCGTCCGATGTATGGAAAACTTGTTGGAAATTTGAAGGGCTATTTATATCTATTTTTTTCAGAATTTTAAAAGCAAACGTTTTGGAGAAAAATGAATTTTGATTTAAAAAATTTTTTTTACGATGAAAATTTTTTTTTTGCTATCTCAACTGTAAACAAAGTTAGGATAAGTTGTATTTTTTTCTAAGGAAACATGAAAAAGTTGTTGTTCGAAAAACTTTTTCCCTGTAAAAGTGCCCATCTTCCGATGTATGGACGACTTGTTGGAAATTTGAAGGGCTATTCATATTTATATTTTTGGGAATTTCAAATAAAAACGTTTTTGAGAAAAATTAATTTTAATTTTTAAAATAACTTTTTTGTCAGCAAAATTTTTTTCCAAAAAATTTTTGGTACTTTTTTTTTGTAAAATTTTCAACAATTTCCTACATTTCATTCTTTGACAAGAATTTTGTAGGTATCATAGTTTTTAAGTCATAAATTTTTGTAAAAAATTAAGAATAAAAATTTGGCTTTTTCCAAAAAATAGTCTAATTCTTTTTCGAATATTTCTTATTCGAATTATGCAAAGTTGCTTAAATGACACATGTCTTTAAACCCACAACGTTTCACTGCTATCTGAGATGGTGCTGCCAACTCCTAAGACGAGTTGGCATGAAATTCGTCTATAAAAAACAAAACTACCATTTTTCACGAAAACTTGAGAACCACTATATCGGTTTGGCATGGAATGGCTGTATATAAACAGATTTCCATGAAAAGTAGTAGTTTTGCTCTTTATTGCAAAATATTAGAACCGTATTTTTTTTTATTTTTTCGTTAGGGTGACCATTTCCATTTTAGGGCGGTTCGAAAAGTCATTCTCACTCTCTCTCTCTCTCTCTCTCTCTCTCCTAATATCATGCATTATTCAACAGCCATCTAACTAGCAACGAGTCAGCGGCTGTGAGAGCATCCAAATGGCATGAAATGACCTGGCATGGCCGAGAAATGAAAGATTAAGTTCTCTATAATTCAAGACAACAAGAACAGTTGTACCGAAATGTGGTCTCAGAAAGAGTTGTAGAGAAAAGATGTTTACGTGGGAACTAAGCGCTGAGGAAATAGTAATTCCGTTCATTATTTACAAAAAAAATATTTGTAATATACCACGAAAAAAAAAGAAGTCATTCAAGAAGTTTAAAAAAATGTAAGGTGGTGAAATTATTATCGAATAACTTTGTAGAATAACGAATTTTTATGAGTTGTTGAAACATAGCATACTAACAGTAAATTGTGAATACGAATTATAAATTCCTATGTTATTTGAAACAAAAATGTTCGTGGTCAACCTCCTTTTAAATGCAGTTGTACTCCAGATAAGTAATAATTTTTTTGTAATTTATTGCTGTTTTATGACAAAGAGTGGTGTAACACGACAAACATAAAGAGAGTTGAGCTAAAAATATATGGAAACAAAATCAAAAACCAAACATGTCTTGAAGAATGTTGACCATGCAAATTTTTGTTTCAAATCAGGTACATTGGAATTTATAATTTGTGATCGATAATGATTGTTATAAAATTCTAAGTTTCAAAAATTCATAAAAATACGTTGTTCTACTAAGTTAGTCAAGAATAATTTAAATATCTCACATTAAAAAAAAAACTTCTATTTTTCATGAAAAAAAATTAAAACTAATTCAATTTTTATTCGCGAATAAAAAATATAGGCGATTGTGTTCAAGACACAACCTCATTCTTGACGTAGAACTACGCTGTAGTTTAATTTAAGTCGCATGTTTATAACTGCGGATATTATTTTATAATGCTACGAACATTTTGAAATAACCATTCTACCAGTTTGGTCGCCCTGAAATGATTTTTTTATTGTAGAATCATTTGAAGATAATTGTTTGATGATTCATTCCTGTGCTCACTGAATAATCCATGCTTCAGAAAAGCGCAACTGGCATCCTTAGTGGAGAAAATTTTGCTACTGGCAAGCGAAACCAAATCACATACAAAATTCCAAAACGACATTTATTTTCTTGGTAGCTAAATAAACGAAATAAACTCTATCTGTTAATCTCAAGAACCTCGAAAAAAGTAGCACTGCTTCATTATGATCAAGATTAGCGTAAATGCAATCCTAGTTGAAAGCAGTTTTGCGACTGGCACGTGAACCCAAATAAATCATAACATATTATAACTAAGTATTCCCCAAATAATTTTTTGGTGCACAACCATAACACCTGCTTCACCATAGCATCATTTCAATGCACTGATGCAATGTCAAAGACACCAACGAAGCCTTTATGATGACAGAAAACAAACAATGTCAACTGCTTGGAAAAAGGCCGAATATTAGCGCAAATATTTGCCTCCCGCTATCTCCCTTCCTTGTTTATATTTATCATTACGGCTGCATAATTTGCAATACCAAACAATCGTCAATCATAGCATAAAAAAATAAGGCGATTGTTGCATCGTTACAGGGCCAATGCACACGGGAGCAGATACAAATGGGGTTTCAACGTATCGAACATGCACTATTTTTACGTACGGGTTATGAAGCACGCACGTACGCACACAAATATCCATGTATCGATGGCTTGAATCAACCTAATATACACATACTTATCTCCGTTTTGCGCTCTTCTCAACAGAAGCCTTTTCTGTTAATATTGCTAGTCTAGATTAGCTTAGCTGTCATCCTTTGTGGAGAGAGTTTTCCTACCTTAATGCGAAACCAAACCACTGACAACATTCCATAACATTTATTCTTTTGGTGAGCTGACGATAACCTAGCTTGATGATTCCCCACACAATTGTGTAGCTCGGAACCTTAATCGAGACTGGAAGTTTGCCTTCTTTCCTTGCTTGTCGAATTAGAGAGACTTTCAACTTCTTCAGTTCATTGGTCTCTAACCTTCAAGAAGATCTTTGAAAAACTTTAGTTTATCCATCATATTACTCCTCCACCCCCTCGCCTCGCTCGCCAAGCAACGATGTTGTACAGTCGATTTCCTCACGAAGAATGAAAGTTTGCCTCAGCGGGATCAACTGTTTATACCCTAGGCAAATATTCCCCTTCGTTCTTCTTCTTTTCCTTTGTTCACGGAGACTTTACATCTTACGATTTTCCCTTCATTGCTCGTCGTTAAGTTGCTCGTTATTGACAGCTCTGTTCGGGAAAGCACACAAATGGAAAGAACAAATATATGAGGAAATGGAAATTCTTCCAATTTTCATCAATTTAAACCATATACAAACAATGTGATTGTAATGTATAGCATATCAAACAAACCTTAGGGAATTTCCGATTCCTTTGGTATATAAATCGTCAAAATCCGTTCGCGGCAAAAATAGTTATAAACGTTAACTTTATTCCATAAAAACGTGACCTGTTTTCTGATTTGGCACCCTTAATGAGAGACGTAGTTCTACGTCAAAAAATTACTAATTTCTTTTCTCAGTGTATAATTGTTACACGTTTGAATATCGTTTCTCTACAACCCTTTTCTAAGGCACCATTTCGGTAAAACCCCTTGTTTTTGAAATAGAACTAATAAAAAATTTGTCTTACTAAAATCGATAAGCACTTTTGAAAAGTTATTTCGAAGACTAAATGGCCCAAATTACTGTAAAAAACTCTTATTTTCTCTACCAAAACAAATAAAAACTTCCATTCAAATCAAAAAGACTCATGTTTTGTCATTTATCAATTTGATTTGGATCTGCTCTAAAGAATTATTTAAAAATATAGATGCATTCTAAAATAATATCCGTGATAAATTATAAGCGAGAGAGTTGATTCTGTCCCGAATGCAACCTCCTACCTCCCACATTTTGGCTCAAAATAGTATGACATCTCGAGTATTTCCATCCTTCATCCATTCTTTAAACTCCACTCAAATTCGCTTGAATTCCGAATTCCAAAATCATGGTCATGGTTGATCATGGTGTGGTTCAACAAACCGCTTTTTCGGCCACTGTTTTCCATATCTGAACCGTTAAACGTTTTTTGAAGATGATTATCGCGGATGGACTACAGGGTAGTATTCATGGTTCTAAGTTGCGCAGCATTGAATCGATGAGAAGGTTCCGGGTAACAGCCTAACAGCCTTACACGACAATCTTTGTGCCCTATTCATTGTAAGTGCACAAATATTTTCGTGGGGGTTAGACTGTTTTGACGTCATGATTGTACACAATCCACTCACAGCTAGTTTCACGCATAACATCAGTTTTTCTACTCATACGATGTAAAATACAAAGTTGAATTTTCGTGTGAAATCTTTATTCAATTCACTTTTTTTTATAACTGATGATAATTGAAGTTGAAATGAAGGTTCTTCATTTGTTTGGAAAAAATCTTCCAACTGGATAGCGTCAAGCGCCAAACGGGTTTAGAATGTGTACTGTACGATTCGTGAAAAGAACATTAGCTACAAGTTTTTATAACGACTTCTTCTCAAGCAGGAGATTTTTCGATTATTTTCTGGTTCAGTAATCAATTTTATTGACGGATCAATTGAAACATCAGAATCGAAATGTACTGAAAAGCTATGAAGAATTAAATATTGAAACATACATTAACATTAGAACTACCGACAGTTTTTATGTACCTATTCCAACCAAAGCGATCATTTTGACCAGTGTGATATTTAGTTGTCAAATATACGCGGAATATACGCGGCACGTATCAACCGCAACAAAGATAAATGTGTGTTGTGAGTTTTCACGAACTAAGTTTGTATTGTATCACTGATTGGTAGCTGAGAAATAAAAGGATATCATGATTGTAGCATGCAAATTAAATTAGTTAATCAATTGTTAGAATATGGGTTGCATTTTAATCCAATAATTCACTGTTTGTTAGATTTTTACGCAGATTTTGAAATTAACACGTTTATTTTTATACGGATTTTGGAATTCACGCAGTTTTTTTACGCAGATTTTGGTATTTACGCGGTTTTTTTTCACGCGCCACGTATTCCCCGCGTAAAAAGCGACTCCAGAGTAAATTGAGAAAAAGCCATAACGTTTTTGGGGAATAATAAATAAAATTTCAAGATAAATTATTGTGAACAAATGCCGGTCATTTTGACCGTTGGTAGTCTAGTGTTCAACTGTCTATAATAATTGATTGTCAAATGGGTTCAAATGAAATCACCATATCACAAATCTGTCATTGTGGAAGAAATGAGGGCAATATAGTTGACGACTTATTATCTTTGTTTTCATTCTATGTTGAAATCATAAGTTGAAAAAAATGTCACATACACTGCGTTTCACAACTATAGAACCACTTATTTTTTCTGAGTTTCCAGAGATATGTAAGAAGTCGGTTGAATTGAAGTATATAGTGTAGGATATAACAATTTTCTTCATTTAAAAGACTGGTTATTTGAATTTGATTGTTGTGTTCAGGCGCGAAACATTAAAAAAATTGAAATTCCAGTGTTTCATAACTATAGAACCAGATGGGAAAACTCTCACTCCTTTACAAAATTAACGTCAATACCACATGAATTACAATGAATTTCTAGTTCGTAGGTCATGTTTAGTTCTCAATCAGTTCAAATAACCCAATCGGGGTGGTTTCGACCAAGCTATACCATGTTGTAGTGTGTATCTCGTTCTACGCAGAGAATATTGCTCGATCAAGCTCTTCAAATTACTGATACTACTTACAAGCTGCATCTACTTTTCGTACGATCACTCTTAATATGTTCTTGATAGGGTTTTAATCTGGTAAACAAGCTGGCCAGTCCAGAATCTGAAGTCCCTATTCTAATAGTCCTAATAGTCCATGCCTTGACTTTCCGGATGTTATGAATTGATGCCAAATTACCCAATTATCACATTATTTTTGATGTGAAACAGCAGTAAATGATTCTGAAATACTTCGTTGTACTTCTGACTGTTCATTCGTGTTGATGGTAAGCTACCTAACCCAGGCCTTTTCGTAGAAATTCTTCCCTAACCATAAAGATCTCATCTCCAAAGCTGCGGGTTCAAAATCTAATGTGGAAGCTAATTCCATGCGTTTCACTATTCCAAACACTTCTTTGATAAAGCAAAATTCAACTTGAACAGAATTTTTCATACTGGAAGAACTTATGGACCGTGTCATGTAATTTTTCAACTCGTAACTTAGCAGGAGGCAGTTTGATAGTTTGAGGAACATATTTTCAAAACGGCCTGGTTCAGATAGCTTTTCATCAACACCAATGTACGATCAGAAGTGCAGCGAAATACTTCAGCATTATTTACTGCTGTTTTTACATCAAAAACAATGTGATAATTGGGTAATTTAGCATCAATTCATAACATCCGGAAAGTATGGTATGGTTTTTTGAATAGGGACTTCAGATTCTGGACTGGTCAGCTTGTTTACCAGATCAGAACCCTATCAAGAACTTATGAGGAGTGATTGTACGAATAGTAGATGCAGTTTACCTGCAGTATGAGTAATTTGAAGAGCTTAATCCAGCAGTATCCTCTGCGAAGAACGTGATACATACTACAACATGGCGCAGCTTGGTCAAAACCACCCCGAATGGGTTATTTGAACTAATTGAGAACCAAAGATGACCTACGAATTAGAAACTTATTGTAATTCATGTGAATTAGACGTTAATTTTGTAAAGGAGTGAGAGTTTTGCCATCTGGTTCTATAGTTATAAAACACTGGAATTTTTGTTTTTTGAATGTTTCGCGCCTGAACACACAATAACGTTTAAATGGCCAGTCTTATAAATGAAGATAGTTATTATATCGTACACTATATACTTCAATTCAACCGACTTCTTACATATCTCTGGAAACCCAGAAAAAATAAGTGGTGCTATAGTTGTGAAACGCAGAGTGTTTACGCCAGTACTTCTGGCTATGCCGAATTTCACTTTCCGACGGAGAAAATGTTAACCGGACATAGGGGTGACCCCAAACAATAACAATTCACCAGAGAACAAACTGATTTTTCTATCCCTGTCTGATACCTTTCTAGAAAAGTCAGTTTGTTCTCTGGTGAATTGTTATTGTTTGGACATCGCTTTTGAAGTAAGTTGATTGTTTGAAATAATACCTTTGATTTCCAATTTACTTTTCAGGTAATTGTGTACCATTTGGAGCTCTTGGACAAAACTTGAGTTCCGCCTTGGCTCGTGCCGGAACATTCCGCCCACTAAAATTGGGTCAATTTTCCTGTTGAAGTGGTAGCTTACTGAGATTGTGGACTGATTGAACGATTTCGCTGTCTCTCATCTTTAGCGTAACCAGTCGCGGCTTTCCATCTGGTGCGGGTTTCAGCTGCAGAACTCTTCCGAGTGCCCACTGCTGTGTGGGTAGTTTCTGCCGTCGAACGAGAACCAAATCACCTATTTGCAGATTGTTACTTGGTTGATGCCACTTATTTTTGCGTTGCAATTCGGGAAGGTATTCGCGACTCCAGCGATCCCAAAAGTGTTTCCGTAGCTCATGCAAATATTTGTAGCGTACTTCGTAGCTTTTATCGGCTGTTGGGATGTACTCGCTATGATTGGGTGCTGTGAGTGGTCGTCCAATGATGAAGTGTGTGGGCGTCAATGGTTGCAGGTCATTTGGATCGCTCGATGCTGGTGATATGGGACGTGAGTTTAAAATGGTTTCGATGTCCGCTAACAATGTGCTGAATTCTTCGAACGTTAGTTTTGCGTTACCGGTAATGATTTTTAGGTGTCGTTTCGCTGATTTTATCGCTGCCTCCCAAAGACCACCCATGTGTGGCGATGCTGGCGCGTTGAAATGCCATTGCGTACCACCCATCGATAGATAGTTGGCGACCTGAGTGTTGTGTTCGTCCGAAGCTCTCCTTTTGTACCATTCTCGAATTTCTCTCGCAGCACCCACAAAGTTTGTTCCGTTGTCACTGTGGATGTGTCCACAGTGACCTCTGCGAGCGATGAATCGCCGAAGCGCAGCCAAGAAAGCTCTTGTAGATAAGCTGCTTACAGCTTCTAAGTGGACTGCTCGCGTCGTAAAGCATACAAAAACGCAGATGTAGCCTTTGGTTGTTGGTGAGCCAGGTCCACGTCTCTGAATCAGGGTGATGGGTTCCGTGCTGCTCTTCGTCCTTGTGGAATCCAAAAGCACCTTCGAATGCTTGCTAACAGTGCTTCCGGTCCAAGATGGTGATTGCTGAGATGTTCGTGCCGCAGGATCAGTTCGGTCAAAGTACTTTTTGCTGGCAAAAGTATTGGATGCTTACAGTCGTAATTGATGTTTGACCGTGCCAGCCTGCCGCCCACCCTGAGAAGGTTGCCATCTAGGAATGGAGTTAGCGGCCATAGTTTGCTGCTATTTGGAAGTGCTTTTCCACCTGTTAATGTCAATGTTAATGCTGCAATTTCGCCAGGATAGTATTGATGCTGGACATGGCGAACAAGTATATCTCGCGCTGTGTGCAATTCAGTTGGCTGCAGTGGCCCGATTCTCTTGTCTGTTCGGTTTCGTTGGCAGTTGGTGCCGAAGCGAAGAATCCAGGCAGTTACTCGTATCAGCCGTATGTAGGAAGAGTACCGGCTGAGCATTCCGTCTAGCAATGAATTGAACTCGATGACGTGTCGATGAGGCGCTGCACTGTTGAGGGCAGATTGTCTGGCTGGAGTTCGATTGAGTCCTCGGGCCTCCAAGTAGGACCACTCCACCATAAAGGAGTGCTCGCTAGTGACATAGGGGTGACCCCACGGCTCAGTAGATCGGCCGGATTTTCGTCCGTAGAAATGTGTCTCCAGTTCACTGCGGATAATGTCGAGTTGATCTCTGCTACGCGGTTGGCCACAAATGTCTTCCATCTGGCTGGGTCTCCTGATATCCACGCTATAGTTGTCATGGAGTCACTCCAGGCTGTCGTCTGATGGATGGTCATTCGTAACGTTGACTTTACCGTTTTGATGAGTCGTGCTAGTAGCGTAGCTGCGCAGAGTTCTAACCTCGGTATTGTTGGGCGATTGATAGGTGTCACCTTTGATTTGGAGCAAAGCAGGCGCGAGCTGACGTTGCCCACTTCGTCCACGGCTCTCAGGTATAACACTGCACCATATGCTGTCTCCGATGCGTCGCAGTATCCATGAAGGTACACCCGCCGTAGAGAATCGATGGACAGGCAGCGACGAGGGATTTTAATGTGCCATGTCTCTTGCAGATGTGCCAGGTAAGAACGCCAACGGACATTGTATAGTTCTGGTAATGGATCCGACCAGTCGATGTCGAGTTTCCAGAGCTCCTGCATGAAGGTTTTGGCAACGATTACAATTGGTCCAATCAGACCTAGCGGGTCGAATATTTTCGCGATAGTCGACAGCACTTCACGTTTCATGTAGTGTGTTTGATTTGCGTTGCAGTTTACGGAGAAAGAAAATAGATCTTCGCTGACGTGCCATCTCACTCCAAGAGTCTTCAGCGATGCTTCTGGGGCGAAGTGATGCGTAGACAACGAAGCTCGTTCTGCAACCGGGATGTCTTTGAGTACTGCCGGATCATTTGTCGCCCATTTTCGCATGGTAAAACCACCTCGTCTCAACAAATGTGTCATCTGTCTGCGCGTCTCGATAGCTTCTCGGACAGAGGATGCACCAGACAGAAGATCATCGACGTAAAAATCGCTGATTCCCTTCTTGGCCAGTGGAAACGAGTCGCCGTCGTCCACCGCAAGTTGTTTCAATGCTCTAGTTGCCAAGAACGGTGCGCAAGACAAGCCGAAAATTACCGTTCGCATCCCGCACTCTGTCATAGGGCGACCTGGTTCTTGCCACAGCATCCGGATGAGCTGAGAGTCCTCTTCTGTTACACGAACTTGGAGATACATTTTCTCGATATCTACAATAAGTGCAATTCGATGTAGACGGAAGTTCAGCAGGATGTTGTACAGACTTTCTTGTACCACTGGACCTGTCATTAGCAAGTCGTTCAGGGTGAAGCCGTTCGATGACTTGAGTGACCCGTTGAATACCACTCGAAGCTTTGTCGTACTGCTTTCTTCCTTCAACACTGCGTGGTGAGGCAAAAATATGGTTGGTTTGTGACAGCTGTTTACAGCTGTTTATGTTCTGGATTGTTGTTCAGTCTCCTTTTCAATGCGTGATATTGTCGCAACGCCGAATATCTAGTGTCGCCTATGTTGGATGGATCCTTGCGAAATGGCAGCTTCACCACGTAGCGTCCACTTGAGTCTCGCGTAGTATGTGCTTGGAAGTGATCTTCACACAACTGCTCTTCGACGGTCAAGCGTGTGGTCGGCTTGAAATCCTCCAGCTCCCAGAATTTGGCGACTAGCTGATTAAGATTTACAGGTTCTTCTGGTGCTTCTACTCGTGTAGAAAAGTTTGAAGAGGTAGGATTTAGTCTTTCCTCTGGTATATGAAATCCTGCTACGATCCAGCCTAGTTTGGTTCTTTGCAGGATTGGTTGTGATGGTCCCAGTGAAATCCGTTCCGTTTCAAGCAGGTGGTAATACATGCTGGCACCAATGAGTAGGTCGATGTTACCGGGAATGTGGAATAGCACGTCCGCAAGCGCGAGATCTGCTAGACTACCCCATTGAGTGATGTTCACCGCTTGATGTGGGATAGGTTCGGAGATTTTGTCGAGGATAGCACACTCCGTCTGCTGCCGGAAGTCGGAATTACGTGACTGGATTGTCACCGATACGGCTTCGTGGATTCTGGTCGCTAGTCCAGAGATTCCCCTAAGTGGTAGATTGATGTGACGTCTGTCCAGGCCCAACTTCTTGGACAAGTCGGTGGTTATGAAGCACGCTTGTGAACCGGAATCCAGTAGAGCCCTGGCTGGACAGAGATTTCCTGAAGCATCCAGCACATTCACGATAGCGGTTGCGAGGAATACAGAACAGAATGCGTCGTTGTACGATAGATGGTTCCTCACTTCACCGGGAATTTGTGCTGGTGTATGTCTTCGGTCCTCATGGAGGAGTGTATGATGTCGCTGATTGCACTGCTTACACGTACCGTATGAGCAGCCGGTAGTCCCGTGACCTTCACGAAGGCAGTTCTCACATCGAACAAGACGTTTAACCCAATCAATGCGATCGGCCACGGATAAGTTGTTGAATCGTCTGCAGCAGAAAAGTCTATGTTGACCCTCGCCGCAAACTGCACAAATGGGTTTCGCCACCCTGTTCGTCGCAGCAAGGCTGGTACTGCGAGGTGAGGTTCGTGATGCTGACCGATTTGCAGGTTGAGATGATGAGCCACGAGAGGTTTCCAGCGTATAAACTCGTTGTTCCACGAATTCTAGGAAAGCCGTCAGCGTCGGAATAGTTTCCATCATGGTCGCTCGAGTGTGCCACTGGTGACGGGTGTCAGTGTCCAGCTTCGCTTGTAGCAAGTGCACCAACCAGCAGTCTCAATCCTCTCGTTGTATGGCTTGAAGAGCACGTCTGACGTCGTCTGCTGTATCGTGCAAGCGTGCCAGGTTGCTTGCAGAAACAACGGTGAAAGAAGGAATATCGAGGAATCGTTGAATGTGATGACTTATAATTTGATCTTGCCGATCGAAACGCCTTTTCAAAACCTCCAACGCTCCTTCGTAGTTGCGGTCTTCAATTTTGATGTGTCTCAAGAGAGCGGCTGCTCGCCCGAAAGTGTACGTCTTCAGATACACCAACTTCTGTGCCTTTGTGAGCCGCGTGTTTTGGTCAACAGAACTCTTGAAGAGATCAAAGAACGATGTCCATTCGCCATAGTCGCCCGAAAAGATGGGTAGAATGCCCTTTGGTAGTTGCAATTCGGGAACCACGGGAGTTATCGATGATTCTTGAAATGATGTATTGGTGTTCGATGTAGCCGTAGACGCTTCGTTTCGGTTGTTGATCAGACGCTTGAACTGGAGAAGTGTTGCTCTCGTCCGGTTGTAGCTTGTCTCGATCGACCTTTCGTATTCCAGATGTTCTTCTAATTCTTCGTCCACGCAATGTTCGAGAATTTTGTCGTGAACTGTCCTGAAGTCCTGCCAGAGCTCTCGTAGGCTATCCAGTTCTACGTCTAGATCTTCCACACAAGCCGTTGCAATTTGCATTGCTTGGACTCGAGAAGTGACGTAGCCTAGACGTCCTTCGATAGCTGAACGCCGCAGTTGCAGTTTCTCCATCTTCGTGTTGTCCTCAATGTCCACGTATCCTGTCTACAGCGCCAAATGTTTACGCCAGTACTTCTGGCTATGCCGAATTTCACTTTCCGACGGAGAAAACGTTAACCGGACAGCGTATAATAAGGAAATTATATTCCGAATTTAAATTTGCAAAAGATAGTGAGACTTTACTCTACGAAGGTTTATTAACGAATGAAGCTCTGTACATTACGTGCCCTATTTATATGATACTCGCTCTAGTGAATTCTATTGTGGATGGTATCTTTGCTCGGGTTGTTCTAGAATGTTCGCTATAAACAATAGACGTTATATTATAGCAATAGAATTTTTCTATCCCTGTCTGATACCTTTCTAGAAAAGTCAGTTTGTTCTCTGGTGAATTGTTATTGTTTGGACATCGCTTTTGAGGTAAGTTGATTGTTTGAAATAATACCTTTGATTTCCAATTTACTTTTCAGGTAATTGTGTACCATTTGGAGCTCTTGGACAAGTTCCGCCTTGGCTCGTGCAGGAACACAGAGTATTACATCTATATTATTCATGTTGTTCTATATGTTTACCGGTGCTCCTTAGGAATTGTATTCAATCATTAAGGAAGACTAATTTACAGTCCTTACCTAGCTAATAAACGCCATCGAAATCTGCAAAGAAAGAAAAACACAAATCAATTAAAACTATCTGGCCATTTTTGTCGATTTTACTATAGCTGAATGAATCACTCTGTACCTATTTGTGTACGCGAAACATTAAATCATACATGTATCCCCTTGTTGTTACCCTCTCATTGTTTCCTCTCGCCACAAATGCACGCGCACTAACGAACAGAGGGAACCCTTCCGCTCAAGTTTTTGCCTAATTTGCATACCCCGTGCACTTCCTATATACAAAAAGCATAAATATGTTCATACATACACACATCGTTTGAATGCAGAAGCGAAGAAAAACAATGCGTTCCCTACTCCTTCCGTATGTGTGCGTAGCGTGTATGTGCGTGCCGCAACGGACCGCGACTTTGGCGGCATCCGAACATGCGTTACAGATGTTGCCACCCCCTTGTATGCAAATGAGGTACATAAACAGCCGTCGTCTGGCGGACTCGACGAAACGACAATACGAACGCAGAAGGGGGAATCCCCGAAATTGCAGCAGCAGCACATGTACCTACTCGTATAACTCATTTGAATTGCGTATGCGGAGGATCAACTGGAATGCGTGCTCGCTCCTGTTATCGTGCTGTTTTCCCCGGGCCTTAGCGAGATCCGAGCGCTGGATGGCCTATAAAAATTATGTTTATGGAACGAAACTCCACCGGGGCTTTGCTGGATTCCGCTGTTGAACACCGAGCCCACCGAGGAGGGAGAAACTTATTTCTCGAGGATCTTCTTGAAGAGGAGAATGTTTTATTGGGCATTATGCCGTTGTCTTTATCATGTTTGTTTTTGTTTTCTTTTGTGCAAGGAAACAAAAGAGAAGGATGTCGTGCGTACAAGCAAGGTACACATGGCTGAGGTATAATGTGACAGTGGGTGGGTTCACTCGCAAGATTTATATGTTTCCTTCGGCAGCGAAGCTGGGGGCGCATGTGATACGTCATGCGGATGAAATTGGGAAAAATTGCTTCGCCACTGACAAAACTGACGCTATCATGGACCCGGAAAACATCGCAGCACATTTTTTGGTTCGATGAAATTGAAAGGATACTTCCAATTTTATTCGCGAACCACATCTCCCACTCCACATTCGCCACAACAACGGTTCGCTAATCTGCTCAAAAACTGAATCCTCTTTAGATTTCAAATGTTGCGAGAAGTAACGAGATCTCCACCCACCTCGTCCCTCTCTGTCGATAGGCTGGGGAACATTTTTCACCGAAAATATGTCTTCACAAAGTTCGAACTCTGTATCAAACGCTGGGAGAGTGGAACGATGTGCGCGGGATGATAGGCTTATGAAGGAACCGGATCAACAGCGGCCCAGCGGCTCGTGTCTTGACAAACGTAAGGATGAAAGATGGCGAATATTCTGCGTTCCCACGTCCCTACCGCACAAACCACCTAAAGCAGCGCCCACCCACCCAAATATTAGAATGCTAAAATAATAATAAATTGTTGTTTTTAGAGGATGCTTTCACCGCAGCAGCAGCGGCGGCAGCATAAAAGTTTGCCGACCCTCCTGGAAGCAGGAGCAGTGGCGCGGTGAGCACAGAGAGGACAGGAGAAGATTTTTCGCGCAAGTACAAGATTAGTGGGAAAGACAGCTCTATCCCGCGCGTCCCCCGGCACAAGGCGCAAACCACCCAAAAACCCGAAACATCCGGCGTCCGGATCGCACCGTAGGGTTGGTTTTCGCATTAAATTTGAAAAATGAATAATTGGAAAAATCTGCGCGATCCGTTTCATCAGAATGATGAGTCGTTCTCGCCGGGTGGAGGAGGACCTCGGGTGGGGGTAAGAAGGCTTTGTTTATTGAAAATTCCCACCCCGTCGGATCTCCCCGTTGGATTCCATCCCGTCACCGGCGTGTGCGCCTTTTCATGTGGACGTGGACGGTTTCTACATAGCGCTGCATGGTTACAGTTTCGTGTAATTTTGACGAGGTGAAACTGATGAAATTTAAAAGCGTACGGATGATGGCAACGGGACGGGCGGGTAATCAGCTCTAGCAGCATAAGGAAATCAGTCTTCAGGAAGAGAAATTCTATACGATCGGATAAACCGATTTCATCGAACGTGACGGGGTGAAACCCGTCACGGGTTGTGGGAGGAAATAAATGCCAAATGTGTCAAAACAGAAGCGATTCACATTAATCAAGTTTTATAGTGATCCGCTTGGGGGAGGAGGAATGTAATAAATTCTAAGGGAATCATGTGCGGCTATCGAGGAAGATTCATCGCGAATTCAGACTTGGTTGGTTGAGTTGAGCGAAGAAATTCGTTTCCAACATACTTTATCATTGATTACATGAATGGATGGAAGAATAATTTCGACTAGATCTGAGAAACTTTCTCTCGAGTGTTCCCTATGTACGCACAGACCGCTCTAAAATAAAAATCTCATACAGTTCGATATCGTAATCTCAACTTAATACTGAAACATAATTTAAACCTAAATTTGTTCAATTTCTTTCACTTATTCTAATATCAAATGAACTACTTAAAATTGAAATAAGAGTTAAAATAATACATATCAATTATCTAAGCTCTTCATAATCTTTCTTGCAGATTTTTTACTTAAAACCCCGTTAGCTGCTATTCAAATATTCAGGCGAATAATTGTCGAACAATAGCATTAAGTGCTTTAAAAAACGATATGCTGAACTGTGGAGGCGATCTGGCGTAGTGGTAACATCCAGGCCTCTCACGCTAAAGGTCACGAGTTCAATTCTCACTCCCGACATTCTTCCAAAAATGGATATAAAAAGTGACGAACCAGCCAAATGAGTTGAAAATCACTATAATACAGATAAAAAAAAAAAAAAAAAAAAAAAGATATGCTGAACTATACGTTGTATAAAAGATTATTCAGGCTAAATAGATGCTTTTGTTCAGTCATTGATATTTACCTGGATAATACTCCAGTGACACGTTTTAAAACAATTTTTTTGTATCCCATTTATTTATTTATCAGGCTCATTAGCATTTTATCTGTAACAGAGCCGGGTTTTTATCGTGTACATGTACATAAGGTTATGTTTCTATAAATTGTAAATTACACAGTAGAAGTAGTAGCCATTTAGGCGTTAGGTTTCCTGTTCCATTACATTATGGTAAATTACACTGTAGTAGCCATTTAGGTGTAAGGGTATTCTATCTGTTCTTCCATTGTTCAGCAGACCGGACAGCGGAGACAGTTTTTTTTTTTTTTTTTATTAAATCGTTTATTTTTACAGGCTCAGTTACATAAGTTTAAAGGAGCCGAACTCCTATCTGTATTGTTACAAGTATATATAATCATTTTTCATTAATTCTAGTGTTAATGAAGTAGAGAACCGATTACTCGCGGTTTGCTCGAGTTTAGAAGGGTGACATTTTTTTCAGGAAAAGGAAGGGATATAAGGATATGTTGACAATGTTCACACTCACATTCGCACTCACATTCATCATACTCAATTCTTAAGCCTATCTTATATCTAACATGTATTTACATTTCACCTTATTCTATTGTTAGTAAGAAGGGATTTAATTTCTCGCGAAGGAAAAGGAAAAGGAAAATATAAGGATATAAGGACAATCACACACGAAGATCGATAACTTTTAAGAAGACGTATATTTGGGACATGTAATCAAGGTCTAACCGAGCCAACACATCTCTCACCGGCACATTGGGCTGTCTTCCTCTGGCCCGAAGAGAGTTTTCTAAATTCGATCTGGCAACAAGATACACCTCGCACGACCAAACAACGTGTTCGATGTCGTGGTAACCTTGGCCACAAGCACAGATATTGCCATCGGCAAGATTAAAACGAAAGAGTAGCGCGTCTAACGAACAGTGATTGGACATGAGTCGAGAGAAGGTGCGAATAAAGTCCCGACTCAAGTCCAGACTTTTGAACCATGGTTTGAGGCTAACCTTAGGGATAATCGAGTGAAGCCACCGACCCAATTCATCTTCGTTCCACTTACGTTGCCATTTAACGATGGTATTTTTACGGACTAAAGAATAAAATTCATTGAAGGCGATTTGACGCTGATAAACATCGCCTTCAATTGCACCTACCTTTGCCAATGAGTCAGCCCTCTCATTACCCGGAATTGAGCAATGTGAGGGGACCCAGACAAAGGTAATGACATAACAGCGTCTGGTTAAAGCACTCAAAATTTCTCGTATTCTCTCAAGGAAGTACGGCGAGTGCTTTTCCGGCCTCACTGAACGGATAGCTTCGACAGAGCTAAGACTATCCGTTACAATGTAATAGTGTTCAACAGGTCGTGAGGCGACGCTGTCCAGCGCCCAGTGTATCGCTGCCAATTCAGCAATATACACTGAGCAAGGATTCTGAAGACTGTGTGAGGTGCTAAAAAATTCGTTGAACACTCCAAATCCTGTGGACTCATTCATAGAGGACCCATCAGTAAAGTACATATTATCACAATTGATACGCCCATATTTTGCATTGAAGATCGTAGGAACGATCCCCGATCGATGATAATCTGGAATTTCATGGATTTTCTCCTTCATGAACAGATCAAAATGTACAGAGGAATTGATGTAGTCAGGAAAACAAACACGGTTGGGAATATACGAAGAAGGATCAACCTGCATGGAGATGAATTCATGATATGAAGTCATGAATCCAGAATGAAAATTTAGCCCGATCAGCTGCTCAAAATTTCCGATCACCAATGGGTTCATAACCTTACACCGGATGAAGAACCGAAGAGATAATAAATTGAAGCGATCTTTTAGTGGGAGTAGGCCTGCCAAAACCTCGAGACTCATGGTATGCGTTGAGGGCATACATCCCAACGTGATACGGAGACAAAGATACTGAATTCGCTCGAGTTTAATGAGGTGTGTTTTGGCAGCTGATTGAAAACAGAAACTGCCATACTCCATCACTGAGAGAATAGTTGTTCGATACAACATTATAAGATCTTCTGGATGGGCTCCCCACCAGGTGCCGGTAATTGTACGGAGAAAGTTTATTCTTTGTTGGCATTTTTTACTCAGATACCTAATATGGGCCCCCCAAGTACATTTGGAGTCGAACCAGACCCCAAGATACTTGAATGACATAGCATGAGTGATTGGTTTACCCAAAAGTTGAAGCTTTGGTTTTGCTGGTCTATGCTTCCTAGAAAAAACCACCATCTCTGTTTTCTCCGTGGAGAATTCGATCCCTAGCCCAATGGCCCAGGCTGAAAAATTGTTCAAAGTATCTTGTAAGGGTCCTTGCAGGTCGGATTCGTTTGATCCTACGACAGACACCACTCCATCATCTGCAAGTTGTCTTAGGCTGCAATTTTGTGTAAGGCAATTGTCAATGTCGCTTACATAGAAGTTGTACAAAAGGGGGCTTAAACATGAGCCCTGAGGGAGGCCCATGTAAGAGACCCGACTTACTGCCGAATCTCCATGAGAAAAATTCAAATGTTTCTCACAAAGCAAGTTATATAACATATTATTCAATAGAGGCGGTAGACCCCGAGAGTGTAATTTGTCTGACAAAACCTCTATTGAAATAGAATCAAAGGCCCCCTTTATGTCCAAGAATACTGAAGCCATTTGTTTTTTTTCGGCGTAAGCCATTTGAATTTCTGAAGAAAGCCACGCAAGACAATCATTCGTCCCCTTGCCCCTGCGGAACCCATATTGTGTATCTGAGAGTAAGCCATTCGTTTCAACCCAATGATCAAGGCGAAACAAGATCATTTTCTCCAACAATTTCCGTATACAAGACAGCATTGCTATTGGGCGGTACGAATTGAAGTCGGACGCGGGTTTTCCGGGTTTTTGAATAGCTATAACTCGTACTTGTCTCCAATCATCTGGAACAATATTAAGTTCCAGAAACCGATTGAATAAATTCAACAAGCGATGTTTCGCCACATCAGGGAGGTTTTTCAACAAGTTGAACTTAATTCGATCCGATCCCGGAGCAGAATTGTTACATGAAAGGAGAGCAAGAGAGAATTCTACCATCGAAAACTCGGAATCAAGATCGCACCTATCTTGTGGTATATCTCGAACAATTTTTTGCACAGGAACGGAATCGGGACAAACTTTCCGTGCAAATTTAAAAATCCATCGATGTGAATATTCTTCGCTTTCATTCGATGAAGAGCGATTTCTCATGTTTCGAGCCACTTTCCATAATTTTTTCATTGACGTTTCTCGTGACAAACCTCCCACGAAAGTTCGCCAATAAGCACGCTTTTTCCCTTTGATCAAGTTTTTAAATTGATTTTCAAGGTCCAAATACGTTTGAAAATTCTCAATGGTTCCACGTTTTCGAAAAGCTTTAAATGCGTTCGATTTATCCTGATAAAGCTTGGAACATTGGCTATCCCACCATGGATTGGGAGGAGCGGAGACAGTTGATATTGATCATTGTTGGGTTATTTATAGAACAGTAGCCCGATGTTTCTTGCAGAGCAGAGCAGTTGTATGGATGAATCGATCTTATTTCGACCGTGGATCGATCTCCATCGCTGATGATGGTTGCTTGGACGTAGTTATTCTATAACAACACAAAGATGGTCAATTGAGGGCCCTGAGTTTGAACTCACGATCGATCGCTTAGTAAGCGAACGCGTAACCAAGTGGCTACGAAGACCCTCCTTAAAACCATTTCTTCCACTGAAAAGCAGCATTTGTACAACACATGATGGCCTACGGAAATGATCATTCATGAAATCGAACAAATATTTGGAAAACTTTTAAAAGTGAACCCCGGTTTGTAAAATCGAAAATATCTATTTTTTGCATTTTTGGGGAGCTTATGCCCTCAGAAATGTTGTCCTCAAAGGATTTTTCGATATATAATTTCGTTGAAATGTTACAACCAACAGTATGAAGTCACCTCGAGGATATAGTATTGCTGTACGAGTTTTTAAACACGTTTTTCTCGAAACCACGTTTTGTCAACTGGTGGTATCGATATCTTAGGATCTACTCGACCGATTTGGCTGAATTTTTTTATCAGCATGTAAAAATGAATTATCTAAAGTGTTACATAGCCGTTTTTTAATATCTATTTTTTTCGATTTTTATAATCATCTAAACAGCGATTTTTCGTTAAAAATAACTCATTTTTAACAAAAATGGCTGCCATTTTAACAATTTTCAGAATTTTCAAAAATCTATATGTAACGCTTAAGGTTTTGTCCAGTTTTTAAAATTTTCATTGGAATTCATTCTGCGGGAGTCCGTTGATTCAGAACCGATACCACCAGATTTTTAGACAGGATCTACGCATCTGTTTGTCAACAGCCTAATAATCATTATTCCTAGCATCCGAAAAAAAACACGAATATTATTTTTTTTTCGACCTTCCAGACAGGGGTCCCCCCTTGAAACGATTTTCAGTCAGCTGTATTTGCCAATGATTCTTTTGAAAATATCCTGTATATATAGTACATTTTCTGCTATCTAATCGTAATACCAAAACATGTGCTAAAAATTAATTTTGGGTGTACTTTGAATTTCCGCTTTGAATTTTCATTATTCCGAAACTCAATGCTTCGAAAACTGAATGTTACTATTACTATTACTATTACTATTACTATTACTATTACTATTACTATTACTATTACTATTACTATTACTATTACTATTACTATTACTATTACTATTACTATTACTATTACTATTACTATTACTATTACTATTACTATTACTATTACTATTACTATTACTATTACTATTACTATTACTATTACTATTACTATTACTATTACTATTACTATTACTATTACTATTACTATTACTATTACTATTACTATTACTATTACTATTACTATTATTGTAGTGATTCTCAGATTTTCGTGAAAATTGGTAGTTTTGTTCCTTATCGCAAAGTATTAGCCTCTTTTTATCGTTTTAACAGTAGGGTGGTTCAAAAATAAGGTTTTTCACTTTTTTCCTAAAATGATTTTTCATAACATAAATTCATAACTTTTGAACAACTAGACCTATTCAGATGATCGACATTTCAAATTAAAACTAATTAGCTAAATTTAAAGAAAAGTACGCTTGTAAAAAAATGAATTTTGTTCTCGTTATCATAGATTGTATTTCCTTTTTATAGTTTACATGGTCTTGGAACAAAGGGAAAATGAAAGATGAGGTTTTTTTTGCATAACATATCCAAAAAACAGAAATCTGTTTTTGAGTTATGATTTTTCAAAGTTACCCGATGGTCTGAAAAATCATTTTTCTCCTTTCTTCCAAAAATAACTTTTGACAAAAATTTATAACTTTTGAGCTACAGGACCGATTCGAATAATCGACATATTAAATTAAATCAATGAGCTCTTTTTTTAAAAAAAATATCACACTTTCGATAAAAAAATGAATTCCAGTCGCATACAGTCTATTGCTAAATTAAGTATACACCTCATGCGGCTTTGTTATTTTCGAGTTTTTCGGGGTTAAAAAGTAAATAATTGAATGCGACTCATACTCATCGTAAAATTTATCCTTTTTACTAAAAAAAATAAAATTGTTATATTTCTACATCATATTTCATATACAAACAAAAAATCTTCAATTAAGACGTGGCAAAATTGACTGTACAGTTTTAGTTTTTCTCAGAAATAAGATTAAAGTCAGTTCAGAAATGTTAACAGATAAAAAAAATCAATCCCCTAGTATCTGGTATGGTCCCCCTTTGGCGTCCAGCACTTTCTGCAAGCGCCATGTCGAGATTTCTGAACACTGTCGACGGAAGTGCCTCCCAGATTTCCGTACGTCGTTTTGAGTTCCGCTTTGTCCCCTGGATTTTTATTCTTCAGATGGTTCTTGATTTCCCACCATAGATGCTCAATAGTGTTGAAGTCCGGTGATTGCAAAGGTGTTTTGAGTTGATCGGGATATTATAAAACAGGTATTCCCTCACGATGAGGTCAGTTTGTGTCGGGTCATTATTCTGTTGAAAGTAGTAATCACGAGGGAGACCCAATTTCAGAATGTCCCATACATCATCTGACTACCGCCAGCCGTGTTTTACTGCGGGAACCAAATGCTGAACATGGAACACTGATGCTGGTTTCCTCCACACCATCTGTCTTCCATCCTATTCAAAGAGATTGGTTTTCATCTCAACCGTAGAAATGACCTTGTTCCAGAAATCTTTAGGTCAGTTTACATATGCCTTAGCATACTGTAGTCGTTTTTTCATATTCGTCTTTGAGATGAAAGACTTTTCACGGCCAACAAGACCTCTCAGATTGTTATTGTACGCTACTCTCCGGACAGTATCTGTGCTGACAGGTCTTCCAATAATGCCGACTACTTCGGTAGTCAATTTAGGAATGTTTGTTTTAGAGTTATTTCGAAATGTTCGCACAATTATTCGTTCATCATCAGAAGACAGGATACGTTTGTATCTTCTACTCGGGAGATTTTCCATGGTTCCTTCGTATTTACACTTGTTTATGATTTTATTTGCTGTAAAGTGAGTTCTTCCAACCATATCTGCTATTTCCTGCAATGTATTTCCACGAAAGTTCATGTTTATTAACATTGTACGTTTAACAATATCTATTTCTTTACTCTAACTTGCCATTTTGATAAACAAACATGTAAAAAAACGAAAGAATTAGGCAATTCAATTTCAATATCGAAAGAAGGACAGAAGGAAAACATGATTCGATAAGAGCGAACCGTGTGTACGATCCTAAAGTAACAATCTCACCTACTGGTAGCGGGTGCTATAAAACCCAATGCAATAGAATAACGGAAAGGAAAGGGACCGAATAGATCGCACACATTTCTTATCGTGCTAAGATCGTTGCCCTCAGAATGCAGTTATGAGTCAAAGATAAGCTCTAACCAGGTTGCATGTGGTGAATCACAGATAAGCGATAGGTAAAGGACTTATATGTAAAGGAGCAAGAACGATTATAGTTTTCTCTTTCCTTCACACATTAAGTTTGAATTTAGGCTAGAATTAGGATAGAAGAAAATTGTATAAAAACCCAAGGTTCTCTGAATAAAGTGAGTAGTCTTAGGCTGCCTTCTGCAGCCAGAAGTAATTCCAAGTGTTGTTCCTTGAATATCACAGTCTGAAATCAGCTAACGAGAGATCAGCAGCTATCCAGACTTCCAACGTTCGATGCAATAATTTTTACAATTAGCGCTCGGAGTTCGGTAAGATCTTGTTCTCGTTGATCCTCCCAACAACACTCTACTTCAAAGTCTGTAACATGCAAGCCAGACTCATTACGGTTGATTCCTTCGTGCAACCGAGTTTGCTGCTTCGTTCGCACGCTTACAAAACATGCAAACATTTGTTCGGAGAAATTTAAGGTGTACACTCAATTTTGCGATGCCTAGAATAGAGATTGTTTTCAATTTTTAGGAATAAACAATTGGCAGAAAACTTTTCTCGGAATTCTATTACACGTGCTGCTAGTACGCACGTTAACACTGAAAAATCATGACCTTAAAACGAAAAACATCTGCGAATTTTGGATCTGTTATGTTAAAAATTCTCAGCTCTCAAAAAAAACATATAAAAAATATAGCGCCCTTGGTCCCGAGACCATGTAAACCAGGGTTTCTCAAAGTCGATATCGACCCCCTGGGGTCGATTTCGGTTTCCCAGGGGTCGACAAAAACGAAAATTTATATTGGGAGTCGACGGGGTCTGAATATCGACCCCCAATATCATAGGGTCTGAACCCCTATAAAATAACACAAGTTCTTATTTGAAATATTTAAGATGCTCCATAAGTTGTGTTACGTGAACCACCCTGAATGACCACATTTGATCCTGTAGAATTTTCTGAAAAAAATATGTATATCTGTATTTTTAGCAAAAAAATCTGCATCAACTAACGGAAAAAAATTGAATGAAAGGTTTATTTCCATTTGAAATTTATTGTTTATATTTATGATTTGCTTAAATCGTATAAGTACAACGAAATAAATCATAAAAAATCTTTCTCATAATGAATTGTTTGATGTTTATGCATGGTTTTCTTGAACTTTGCCTTTTCTAAATTTTCTGTCAATTTCTTGCTTGACGCTCCTCCTTGAGCCGAAACATAGTTCTTTGCTTTCAAAATAGAGTCCATCATTATGGAAGCCAACCGTGTCTCATAAACATCCTTAGCAAGAATGGAGAATAATATACCGTATGCAAAACATTAGCTCATTCGAACTTCATTCACTAGTGTTGCAGACGTTAAAATTTGAGTTTTTTTAAAAACAGAAAAATCATCGGAAATCGGGGTTTTAAAAAAAAAAGTTGATGCCAAATGTGTTAAAATTGCATGACATGTCGAGATTTACAGTTATCCAAAAAACAATGTTTTTTTAAAAAATTGTCTTTCCAGACGGAAAAACGACTAAGTGTCAAAAATTTTTTTTTTGGCAAACTTTTTTTTTTGAGATAACAGTAAATCTTGACGAGTACTGCAATTTTAAGACATTTGGCATCAACTTTTTTTTAAACCCGATTTTCGGTGATCTTTGGTTTTTCATAAAACTCAAATTTTAGCGTTTGCACACTAATCAATGAGATTCGAATGAGCTAATCTTTTGCATAGGGTATGTTATGGTGCTAATCAACATTTTGTAGCAAGTTCCGAATGAAAAATAGAGATAACTATTTTTATTGGCACCCAAAACCATACGTTTCGTCTAGTATTCCGAAAAATCAAGTCCCAGATTGACTGCTGATATTTTGCATAGGGTGTTTTTTTCGAAGTGGTGAACATTTTCTATGAGGTAACTTTTTGAAATTCGAGATGACCATTTTCATTGGCACCCTAATATACGCAAGCTAGCCCTTAGGTTGCAAGTTCATATGCGTTCTGAAATATGTTGAAGCTTGAATGATAATGTACTCAACTTCTAATTTGATTCAAGAGAATACAAGGTATCTATATAGCTAAATGAAGTGAACTAGAATAAAGTGATTGAAAAATAATTTACAAAATGCATGCATATGGCGTAAAAAAATTTGTTTTAAAATTATTTCAGGAAACTTGAGATGAGTCGCGAAGAGGGAAAAATGTTATTCAATTTATTATAGATCAACAATTCACTACGTGATTCACAGACAGCATTTACAGGGTAACTTCGATATAACGTACATTTCACTTTCAAAATTGTACGTTATATCGAAGCATAATGAAGAACTCAGAAACGTAGCTTATATTACTTTATTGTGTTGCTGTTTGGGTAATGTTAATGAATAAATTCAACAAGAAGACGAAGACAGTCTTTCTCATGATGTTTCCCTTCGTACTGTTGATTCAAGCTTGATTCATTTAGAATCCGGAACCACAAATTCAATTGTATTTCCGGATTGGTTAAAGGTACAAAACATGTTATAGTATCAAAATACAGATAATTTATTGGTCTTTTAGAAGAACAATATCCAAAAAATTATTCTTTTACACTTTGAAAATGTGTACGTTATATCGAGGTAAAATGTACGTTATATCGAGGGTACGTTATATCGAAGCAAAAAATCTGAGCCTTAGATCGCTTCAGTCTTCACCACAGCTATATGAGGAAACTGACGAAATCTTTACTTGGTTACTTCTACACGCTGGAGTTCGCTGACCACCAAGAGCCTCTTTGCAAGATTTTCAACTTTTTTGAATTCCTGTTTCAGCTGCAGGGCGACGATTTCAACTTGATTGTAACAATATCAATAATATCGGCCCTTCTAACAAAGCTTTCCGACAAAATTAAAGCAGAAGAGAATATTCACAGTTTCCGCATTTGTCAAAATTATCACAAAAGCTTCAAGACCATGTCATATTATCATATGTCACTCACTTGGACGCATTACACAAGGATTTTACTAAAATGTTTTTAGATCTTCAAAATATTCGAATTCCTCAATGGATAATAAATCAGTACTATATCACATCCATGGAATGAGCCAAGGTGATTGATAATGCCAGAAAAGTTGATTATCATCAACACAGGTGAGACAAAAGTACAACCAAGGTTGCCATATGTTCTGGTTATAACGAATCATTGAAAACCAGTATCCTGCGATGTGAGACATTGCTGAAAAAAATCTTCTCGTTTTTCCATTAACATGATTTGTCGAAAAAGGCTTCATTATGATAACAAACAACGCGAAACCGAAGGAATCATTTGGAAATCAACGAAAGGGGAGATTTAAGGCTTTGACTAACCAATATTGAACCGTATTTTGATATTTTAGTAGTTGTTGATAGATTTGTTTGCGATTTGAATGTTGTGAGTAATTTATAATAATAATTATTTATTACACTTGATATTTACAAAATTTTGTCTCTATTTATTTTGTTGATTATGAGTATGAAAATGATTTGTTTTCTGTATTATAGTGACTTTCAACACTTTGGCTGGATTGTCACATTACTTCCTTTTTTTGAAAGAATTTAGGCAGTGTGAATTGAACTCGTGATCTTTTGCGTGAGAGGTACGGATATTACCACTATGCCAGATCGCCTCCGTGAGAAAATAATGTCAAGTTTATTCAGTGACCCACTGCATTTTTTTCAAATTGATAATTATTCAGTGAGAAAAAAAACAAAGGATAGGAATTTTAAAAAAATTGGTTATGGGGGTTTAAGGTATGACCTAATTCTGGAAAAGGGGTCTCTTACCCAATACAGTTTGAGAACCCCTGATGTAAACTATAAAAAACAAATACAATCAATGATAACGGAAACTAAATCCAATATTTTACAAATGCAACATTTTGTCAAAAAAGGCCAATTGGCTTTAATTTGATATTTCGATCATGCGAATCGGTACAATAGCTCAGAAGTTATTTTTTAAAGTAGTTTTTGGATAAAGGGGGAAAATGATTTTGTTTGGACCGCCCTTTAATGGAAATGGGCACTCTGATGAAAAAAATATAAAAAAGCAGGTCTAATATTTAGCGATAAGGAACAAAACTATCACTTTTCACGAAAATCTGAGAATCACTATATCGGTTTTGTATGGAATTGCTGAATATTAACTACAAATTTTGCCATATTGAATAATAATACGTTCTCTCGTAAACATTTCTCGTAATCTGGGCGAAACATATCACATATAGTACAAGACGTCCTCCCTCTCCTAAAAATGTACATTAGATGCTTCTCTGAAAATATAAAATCATCGTCAGTTGCTATTGGCACGTGTGCTATGCCATCATCCCAATGGAACCTGCCTCACTCGGATGTGACACAATACAGAGCCCGATTGGGCCAACGCGATACCCGTTTTCTCGTCCGCGATAATGCTAATGCCATTACAACGACGAAAGGGTTGTTTATGTACACCGCACCGTTTCGCTCTGCCTGCGCTGCCTATGTATACACAACACATAGCGCACATATTATCCTTTTTTCACTGCCTGTTTCACTGCTCATACAGGCTCTGCCCGGATCACCTCGCTCGCTCTCTTGCGCGCTGGTCTTATCACGGCCATATAAAGAGCTCACACACTCTCTCAACAAAAACTGCCACCATCTCGAAATATACACCACTCTCACGCATCGAAACCACCCAGTATCCGGGGGGAGGGACGGAGGGTGAGAGGCATTTTCTTAAATCTCCGCGTCTTACTTTTTATCTGTTTTTAGGAGTTTTCGCTTAATTCCACAAACTGTGTGTCTCCCGTCCCACGTCGCCCTGCGCCCTTTCCTCTCGCGCCCCATTCGTTGTTTCCATCATATAAGATAAGAACGGGGTTTGTTATTTCGGAAGACGACGGTATTAGCATTCCACTTGTTCCATCCCTGCCGGCAATCTCCCTTCCTTATCATATCGCTGAGAGGAGACGAAACCGTTGGCGTTGTTTTTCCATCTAACGCTGCTCTCGTCCACCCACCACCACCAGTCCACCCAGTGGGTGGTATGAAGAATACATAAATTTTCATCAGCAAGGACACGAGATCACGCAGAAGACATTGGTGATGCTGTGTATGGCCGATGTGTTGTGTACGCATCTTCGCATTTGCGCCGCTTCTTGGCATCCCATCTTGATGGATCCACACCAAACACTTACATAGAGAGGGAGCGCGGTTTGGGAAAATACCCCTTTTTGCATCCTTCCTGTGGTGGATCCGGCTGTGTGGAGGAAAAGATGACGCGTTTTAATTTCTCATCTCATTTTTCGATTTGATTCCTTCCAGCTTCGTGTGTACTTAGAAGCGCAGGGATACCGCGGATTCCTTCCGCGTCTCAGGCGTACAACTAAAGTGAATAACCAAGTCGGTGCCATCGCTTTCGACAGCCCCTTATAGACGGTGTTTGGCGAATTGAGTTTTCCTGGGAAAAAAATTCCGACGTAATAGATTTTCTTCCTATTATGATTCTGAATGGATGATGAAGAGTTCCTTACCATAATTGCGATTTGGTCGCATTTCGATCTACCGCGTGCTGCTTCTAGCTGCATTCGTACAGCAAACAGCTAGGAAAAACAACCGATTCTCAAGAATATTCGTAACTCTAGGAGTGGGACTCTCGGACCCCCGTTCCTGGTGCTCGTATTCTCATCATCATCATCAGCGGCGGCAGCTACAACTCATCCCAAACATCTTTGACCATGTCTGGGGGAGCGAAACACATTTTGTTTTTCTTCAAAACTTTTCGCTCCATTTCCATCACACACTTGCACACACTTCTCCACTCATTAGACCGAGCCTGGCATGGCATGGCCGCATTCTTGGCCCCGAAAAGCGCGTCCCGTCAGGACAAGGCGGGGAGGATGAAACCAGGCAAAACAGAGGCAAAAAAAAGGAAAATTAAAAGTATTTCAGTGTTCGTGTGCGGCCGTGTGTTCGCGAGAGTGTGTGTCTTTGGCGCGTAAATGAGAAACAGCTAAGACCAACTTCTTAATAATTGCGAGTTTCTTGCAAGCGCACAAGTGGGATTGCGAGTGCCGCCATAGCAACCGACTCCCACATAAGAAGAAACAACAGCGGTTCGGGCAACAGACGGGGATGGTAAAGGGAAGAAGGTGGTAAGGTTTACAGTTCCGAGGATGCGGAGGAAATTTTCTTTTGATTTTTGTGGCTACCAGCATGAGATGAGGAGAAAGTTACCGCGAGTATGCTAATGAAGAAGTCTGCAAAGGGATCGAAATGTGACATTGCAGAAAGGGGTTATTGAGCATCGATTCAGATACAGTCGAGCTGCTAACCATATTGTAAATAAATTTGGCCAAGGTAGCATCTACCAAAAAAAAACCGAATGAAATGTTTCCTTTTTCATTATTTAAGAAACTTGCCCTTACAAGATAATTTGAACAATTTTTCAACCTGGGCCATTGGGCTAGGGATCGAATTCTCCACGGAGGAAACTGAAATGGTGGGTTTTTTAGGAAGCATAGACCAGCAAAACCAAAGCTTCAACTTTTGGATAAACCGATCACTCAAGCTATGTCATTCAAGTATCTTGGGATCTGATTCGACTCCAAATGTACTTGGGGGTCCATGTTAGGTATCTGAGTAAAAAATGCCAACAAAGAAATCCGTAAAATTACCGGCACCTGGTGGGGAGGCCATCCCGAAGATCTTATAGTGTTATATCGAACAACTATTCTCTCAGTGATGGAGTATGGCAGTTTCTGTTTTCAATCAGCTGCCAAAACACACCTCATTAAACTCGAGCGAATTCAGTATCTTTGTATCCGTATTGCTTTGGGATGTATGCTCACAACGCATACCATGAGTCTCGAAGTTTTGGCAGGCGTACTCCCACTAAAAGCTCGCTCCAATTTATTATCTCTTAGGTTCCTCATCCGGTGTAAGGTTTTGTCTTTGTAGCATGCGTCGAGCGGGCTAACATAGTTGAGAACACGATTGTAACAATTATGGACAGCACCTTTTTTCCCAATCCAAAATGCAATTGAAAACATCCGTGTTGAAAAAGATAATTCCGTCCGAAATTATCCGATGTAAAGCAAATACAGTTTACGCGAGCATGTTTTGAGTTTTGTTAAAAGATGCGTTTAGATTGAGATTTTAGAAGAGTGTAGCTTCAATTCATCCGAAAGAGACATTGAGCAAGTGAGGTAAGTGAACATCGTCAAGATGTTCTATCCCTTTATTGATGTTGTTATTTAAAATTTGTTGTCCCTTCTCGTTCATTCTATGTCATCAGAACGGATCAAAAAACACATCACATCAGATTCAAATTACGTCACATCATAAGGGAAATGGCGCTTGCGCCACATCACAGTGGAAATGGCGCTTACGCCATTCCGTTTTCAAGCTTTTACGGGGTCATTCTTCCACATTTCTATAAAACTTCGCTGTCGTTTGAAAGGATTTGGTATTCTTTATCGATCTATAACATAAAAGGTAAAATGTCAATTTTGGCGCTTGCGTCACTTTGCGAGATAACGGCAGATTACTGATGGTGTTGCGGCCCAGGTGAAGAATACACAAAATCCATTCATACAAAACACATAAAAAAAACAAAATATTACTACAAAAACACTTATGCACTAAAAACACTACACATAATCAACAGCAACCGCAGCAGCAACGCATATCCTGGATCCACACCTGGAAATGGGATCAAAAGGTGCATTGTATACAAAATACGCGATTTACCTTTTTCACCAGACACAAAACCTGTTACAACATTATTTGTTTCACCACACATAATACAAAAACAACAACATGACAAAACAACGTATAAACAATAACCAGCGAATTGTCAAAAGACAGGAACGCATGGAAACGGACCCGCTATACAATGAGGAATTGTTTATAGCGAATGGGAATATGGGACCAATGATATAAATAGGGCATGAAATGTTAAGAACAGCCTCTTTTTCAGCATTCTTTGTGTGGACACCGACTGGACAACATCGTTGCTGGACGAGCTGGACGGCGAGGAATCGAGTGCCTTTCTCAAGGCAAGAGGGTGGAGGTGGTAGTGCTGGAGTCGAGTAGAGTAGAGTTTTCAAAGGGCCTTTCTCAAGGCTAGAGACGAATGAACTGAAAAAGTTTAAAGTCTCTATAATACAATACCTTCCTTCCCCCTAAGAACAGCGTCAGTCGTAATAAATCCTTCGAACAGTATAGACCAAGCAGCTTTGGCTATATTCGTTCTCATCTCTACATCTTTATCGAGTAGCCAGTCTACTCTACTCATCATACTAGAACTCTGCTCAGAAACCTATCTGGGCGGAGACATTTTTGGCGCTGTAGACAGGATACTCTACTCAACTCTAAACTCTAATCAACTCATCGGAACTCTGCTCAGATACCTCTCAGGGCGGAGAGAGATGGGTCTTCTATGAATGAGTCCACAGGATTTGGAGTGTTCAACGTATTTTTTAGCACCCCACACAGTTTTCAGTATCCTTGCTATATACTGCTGAATTGACAGCCGCATCACGACCTGTTGAACACTATTGCATTGTAACGGATAGTCTTAGCTCTGTCGAAGCTATCCGTTCAGTGTGGCCGGAAAAGTATTCGCCGTACTTCCTCGAGAGAATACGAGAAATTTTGAGTGCTTTTTTCTAGATTCCATTAGCAAAGGTAGGTGCTATTGAAGGTGATATTTATCAGCGTCAAATCGCCTTCACACAGAGGCGATCTGGCGTAGTGGTAACATCCATGCCTCTCACGCTAAAGGTCACGAGTTCAATTCTCACTCCCGACATTCTTCCAAAAATGGAAGTAAAAGTGACGAACCAGCCAAATGAGTTGAAAGTCGCTATAATACAGATAAAAAAAATCCCCTTCAATAAATGTTATTCTTTAGTCCGCAAAAATACCCTTGCCCACTGGCAACGCAAGTGGAATGAAGATGAATTGGGCCGGTGGTTTCACTCGATTATCCCTAAGGTTAGCCTCAAACCGTGGTTCAAAAGTCTGGACTTGAGTCGGGACTTTATTCGTACCTTCTCCCGACTCATGTCCAATCACTGTTCGTTAGATGCACTACACTTCCGCTTTAATCTTGCCAGCAGCAATCTCTGCGTTTGTGGCAAAGGTTATCACGACATTGAACACGTTGGTTGATCGTGCGAGTTGTATCTTATCGCCAGATCGAATTTAGAAAACTCCCTTCGGGCCCGAGGAAGACAGCCCAATGTGCCGGTCAGAGATGTGTTGGCTCGATTAGACCTTGATTGCATGTCCCAAATATATGTTGAAATGTAAATACATAATAGTTATAAGATAGGTTTAAGAATTGAGTGTGTTCAATTCAATTTCGTTATATCCCATCCTTCTCCTAAAAATCACCCTGTCACCCTTCTAACCGCGAGTAATCGGTTTTACACCTTACTAACCATAGATGTAAAAAATATATATATTTTTTTTTATTTTTTATATATATTTTTTTTATTTTTATCAGACTTATCTCACTTCTTAACTAGGCGAACCTAGCCAGAATTTTCACCTGCCCCCGGGCTTCTGAATGCCAAAGGGGGACTAGGCTCTGCGGAATGCACGTATCTGCATGCTCGTGCTGTTTCAGTCCTGACCGAGAAATTGTCGGACAATCGCGCAGGTGCTAAGGATGACCGACTTTTGGATGCCGGCCAATTCCTTCTCCATATTCAACACCTTTAGCGCTTCCAGAAGTGTCTTCGGGACAATTCCAGTTCCAGAGAGAACGACTGGAACAATTCTTGGGACCTCCCTTAGCCCCCACAGTTCCTTGAGCTCCACGGCCAATGGTCGGTACTTGCAGATTTTGCGACCGTGGGTCTCCTCCAGATTCTGGTGCAGTGGAATAGCGACATCGATGATGGTGACTTTGCGGTCGCTCTTGTCGTAAACCATTATATCTGGCCGGTTGTGGTGGATCGAGAGGTCGGTCAGAACAGTGCGATCCCAGTACAGCTTGAAACGGTCATTTTCCAGGACAGGTGCAGGCAGGTACCGGTAGTTTGGTACGTTGTCTTCCAGTAGAGCACATTGGAGCGCCAGTTGTCGATGAACAATACGGGCCACGTTGTTGTGGCGCTCGGTGTAGGCTGCGTTGGCCAAAACGGGACGGCCTCCCATAATGTGCTCTATGTTTTCACCTGGTTGATGGCACATCCGGCAAATGCCATCAACGTCTTGATGCCAGACGTACCGCCTGCAGTTTCTCGTCGGCATTATCCTGTCCTGGATGGCTATCATGTCGGCTTCTACTACTGAAGAGAGTTCATCACGCGTTAGCCACAGATTAGATGCGGCCTTGTCGACGTGTGGCCGATCCAGTTGATGGGGGTGGGCACCATGTACTGCCTTCTGCTTCCAAGCTGCAATCTTCTCCTCCACTGTCTGCAGATTGCAGTTGAGTTGGTACTCCGCTTGCGCCAAGTGCAGAGCGCTGTATCCTCTGTCGGCGGCGCAGACAGCCCGGTATAGCGCGTTTTGGTTGGCGCGTTCTGCAAAGTACTCGCGCAGTTGTCGTACCTGGGCAACACACAGTGCAGATATGTCGACTATTCCAAGTCCCCCTTCTTTGCGTGGCAGTGAAACTCTCTCCAGTGCCGATTGAAGATGGTGCATTCCGGCCTCTTTAAATGCTTTCCTCATCCTCCTCTCAAGGTCCTCTAGGTCAGTTTTGCTCCATTTGACTACACCAAAACTGAAGGTCAGCAGGGGAACCGCGAGTGTGTTGATCGCGCGTACCTTGTTCCCCGCGTTGAGGAAAGTCCTCAGGACACAGTTCACTCGACTCAAGAACTTGTCTCGCAGCTCCGTCTTGATGTCGGAGTGGCGAATCCCGGTGAGCTGTCGGAATCCAAGATATTTATAGGATTCGCCACGAACCATGTCTCTTATGAACTCGCCGTCATAGACCTCGTAACCTCCGGATTCGGTAAGCTGCCCTTTCAGCATATGGACACAGCGGCACTTGTCAAGGCCGAACTCCATGCAGATGTCCCTGCTTATGTCTTCGACAACCCGGATAGCTACACCTAGACGCTGACGTGAATCAGCGTAGACCTTGAGATCATCCATGTAGAAGGTATGGGTCACTTCTTCGTGGGCGCCGTCGCCATACCTTATTTTATAGCCATGACCGTTTCTATTGAGCGTCCTACTGAGGGGGTTCAGTGCCAGACAAAACCAAAGCGGGCTGAAAGAGTCGCCTTGGAATATCCCCCTCTTTATCTGCAGCGTTCTAGACTGCAACACATTTTCCCCATCACTGAGGTGCAGAGACGTACTCCACTGCCTCATCGCATGCTGCAGGAACCTAACGACGACGGGATCAATTTTGTAGAGCTCCAATACCCGGACGAGAAACGAGTGAGGTATGGAGTCATAAGCCTTCCTGTAATCGATGTAGGCCATACTTAGGTTCCGCTGGTTATATACCGCCTGGCCGACTATGGCTGCGTCGATGATGGCCTGGTCTTTGCAGCCATGCGTATTTTTCCTGCATCCTTTCTGCTCTTCTGCGATGATGTGATGCTGTTCGCAGTGAGCAGAAACTTTGGCGGTAATTATGCTGCTCAGTATTTTGTACAGACTCGATAGGCACGTTATCGGTCTGTACTTTGATGGGTTCAATGTGTTGCTGTCTTTCGGGAGGAGGAAGGTGACGCCACGGGTGGCGAATTGAGGAAGGTTGTGTGGGTCACGTAGCACCTTGTTGAAGCACTCAGCTATCTTTGGATGTGCGACGGTCAGCTTCTTGTGCCAAAAGTTCTGGACACCATCGGGGCCCGGTGCTGCCCAGTTCCTCAGGTACCGCGAGGCTTCGCGGACATCGTTCTCTCCGACGATGATAGCTGGCATCTCTCCAATTTCACCACAACTCTCCTCCTTCCGTCTTAACCACATTTGCCCGTCGCGATGTTCTACTGGGGTCTCCCAAATACCAGCCCAGAAGTTCGTCACATCACTAATATCTGGCAAACCTTCGCGGTAGTCGGGCTTCTCGTCGCTAATGTGGTCGTAGAACGCTTTCTCGTTATCTCTGAACATCCGATTTTGTTCCTGGCGCTTTGCAGAGTCAGAGTAACGTTTCAGCCGTTTTGTAAGGACGCTCAATTGCTGTACCAGTGTGTCGAGTTTTTCCGTCAGCTGGTGAGCTCCCAGCTGGCGAAGTTCAGTAGGCCGCACGATCACAGCAACTTGGCGACATAATTTCACCGATCTGCTGCCTCTTTTGTACGCCATCAGTCTTCCAATTGCGGCGCGCTTGTTTAGGATCCGTTGCTCCAATCTCCTTCGCCATGGAGGCTCACGCCTTTCACGGAGATGTTGGAGCAGTCCGCCTCTTGGCCTAATACGGTATCCTAAACTTTTGGCGGTCGCCACAGCAGCACAGTAAACTTTCAGTTGCAGCTCCTCCTTGTTCTCAGCATCAACCAAGTGCAGCGGAAGAACGTGCTCGTTCATGAGCTTTACTGCACTTGTCAGCCTGCGGGAATGCTGCAACTTCGGGATCCTGGGACGCGACAAAGGGTCCGTGTCGCGGAACTGTGAGATCGCCTCGTCGTAATGGAAGACCAGATCGCGTAGTAGTTGTTGATCTGGCTGTGGATCTTCCGGCTCAGGGGGTTGTTGTACTGTGGCCTCCACTGGTGCTGATTCGCGTGCCCCACTCGCGAATGAATTGCTCAGCCGTACTGAACTTCGTCTCGACACATCGCTTGCTCTGCTTGTTCTGGAGCTTAGTTCTCTATGCACCTGCTGCTTGATCTCGTCGACTTGCGTTTGGGAGAGCATATTGTTGCGTACAATCGCTCTACGCCTCGCGTTCATCGCGTTTTGATCAAGCCTCCCGACGAACTCTGGATATGCTTCCTCGAACATTGCGAGCATTCGAGGGCGACCGCTCATGTCCGTCTCCAAAGCAGTGCAGATGTAATAGGCGCGGATCACGAATTCGTTCATTTCGTGTGTCCACATGATCCGTCGCCTAGTAGTACCCACAAGTGTGGACGACTGTCGTCTGACAGTCGCAACACGCCTCGTAGGCGCAGCGTTTCGTTGGTGATGTCGATGGCTGCTGTTTCCGTGTGGCGGTAGCTCTTCGGGTTGAACCCGGCTGGTGGCCCGCTCTTGCACCTCGCCCTCCAGCCGCTGGCCGCTCGCTCTTACTCCCGTTCCAGGACCAGCTCCAGTTCGGGGACCCTCCTCGGGCGATCGCATTCTAACTATTCTTCGTGAACGTAGCTCCATTTTCTGGGTGTATCTCCTTTGCCCGGGAGACAGCGGGTTGGCAAGGCCTCCATGACCCGGGAGGCTTTCCCCGGGAGAGATATAGCAATTTTTTATTATTTTTTTTATTTTTTTTTTATTTTTATTCCTCATTTAATGTAACAAATCAGGATGCCAAAACATGTGCTAAAAATTAATGTTGGATGTGAAAACAGCGTTACATTTCAGTCGGCCTTGGTTCAATCACTGCTTGGCATTGTTTACACTTTTTTGTATACAATTTCAAGCTGATGTTCAGTCTGAGAGAAAGAGAGGTCTGCTCCATACATGCAAACATTTTTACACACTTAAAAATGGGTGCCTTAATTTGTTAAAAAAAGCATTTTTTCTGCCAAAAGTGATATTTTTTTCTACCAACGTTAGTTTGAGTGTAAATCAATAATGCTTCATAGACTCCATCGATTACCGGTTATGTTCATCAAATTTCCATAAACGCGTCAAACCGGCCTCTGTAAAACTTTGCTGCTAATTAGCATCGGCAAAGTAACAAACGTTGGGAGCATCCCAATGTTTCTTCAGCCTAATTACCTGTCATGGGGGATCAGTTGTGCGCTGATATAATTGCCGGGGAACGGGTTACGTTACCAGGGACGGTGCGTATCGGTCGCGAGGGATGAGATAATCAAAATAGCCCCTAAAAAGCACTAGCCCGATAGCATGCGAGTCGAAGTGGGGTTGAAGACGACGCCCGGATCCAAATTTGGTGTAGATATATATAGACAAGGCTCACTGCGACAAAAAGCGTCATTAGATACCGTAGAGTCTCGTAAATATGTCCATACATACATACATACAGTTGGCGAAACATACGAACCATACGAAACGCGGAGCGGATCGACTCGGTTGGCCGGAAAACTTCACGCAAGTACATACTTTTCAGGCAGGGAGTACATAAGAGTGTGTACACAAAAATACGCAACCCACCGAGGGGGAGGCAGGCAGAAATGCGGACTGATAAGAAAAGGGTTGAAAATCGTCTTATACATACACATAAATTAAATTGCGATGTGCGCCCGCAGGGGGGCGTGTGGGATTTTTAATACACGAAGCGTATAAATAATTCAGCGTTCGTTTGTTCGGTCGCTGGGTTCGTTGCTTCAGCAACAGCCAGTGCCTGAAGAAGCAGCTTGGGTCCCTGGAAGTGAAACTTTGATGCCGATGTTGATAATTTGCTATGGCCGTAACGCAGGGCTGATTATGAAAACGAGCTTCGAAACGAGCTTAGCGCACTGTGTCGCTCCCTGGTGTGATGATGGTGATGATGATGGAGAAACTGTCGCTCTCCGGGTTTGGAAGGGTTGTTTTCGATGATTTTAGAACCGTTGACAGAGATTTGCGTTCGAATTACAACAGCAGCTTTTTTAACCGGGTCCTCAGAACATTCACTTGAAATAGCATTCTCCCTGAAAGCATAGGATCACAACGAACTTGTTTTGATTTAATTTTTTGCATGTGAGTATATAACTTGAATGGCGTTAACGTTCCCTGTGGAACTTTTACCGGCTCAACGTATGCATTAACTAACGTCATTTATTAATACTTAGTTGAGATTTCTTAAGCCAAATAACACGCCTTGAATGTATTCCGAGGGGCAAGGTCTAGAATACGCGTGACCACAGTGCAAGTCGAAGGAAATTTCTCTGACCAGACCAGAAAGGGAATCGAACCCGAACACCCGGCATGATAATGTGAGACGCTAACCACTCGGCCACGGGTGCACATGTGAGTATATAAGAAGAACTTAATAGTCAGGTATTATAAATTTTATAATAAAATATATTGCAGATATACTGAAGTGATGGTGATATCCGAACATTCCTTTTGCATGTTGAAAAACTTCTACAACAGTTATGATATAACAGGTGATCTTTTTTCGGTTTGATATGTCAGCAACACTGTTTTGACAGACCAGGCATTATTTGTGCGATGTGTCAAAATTTAAATTATGTGGTTTTTATTACAAATACAAATCATTCAATTTTATTATCAAAGTCAATACTCTGTTGAAAATGTGTTTTTATTGTTTTATAGAAAATTTGTTTTTAGCGTTGAAGCACATTTTTGGTTGAACGGATACGTTAACCCATATTAGGCCAAGCGTTCGAAAAATCGAACAGCAACTTTGGTAATTTTTCGTGGTTTTGGAAGGCAACCATGTGGTAATCATCACATTATAGCTTAGTTTATTAGCTACCACTTTTCATCAATTTCATTAAGTTTTGTATAACTTCATTTAGCAATAAATTCAGTTTAAAGCAACTATGTGTAGAAACAAAACTTTATAAAATGCAAAAATATGTAAACTTTTGTACAGTATTACTTTGATAAAATAACACACATTGTAACGTTAAAAAAAATTATTGAATTGAACCTTGAACGCGTTTATGGAAATTTGATATAAACAAAAATAATTTTCAAAAGCTGATCGCCGTCGTGTAATAGTTTAGCAATTCCAAATGGAATTGTCTTAAAAATGTAGATTTTAAAAACTTGTATTTTTGTTTCCAATGAAAGTGTGCATTCCGTTTGGGTTGGAGGAAATATGAGTTTTTCACAGCAATTGGGAATTTTTTGACTCAAGCGTAACTTTTGAAAAGGGCGTATCGATTGTAGTAAGAGAAATCTTTGATAATCTATATCTCAAAAACTATGAGTCGTACCGAAATAGTGTCTTAGAAAGAGTTATAGAGTATTGATGGTTGAATATGAAAAAATGTACGCTGAGAAGAAAAATTAGTACTCTCTTTTTTATTTACAAAATAAAATTTAATTTGCGATATCAAAAAATATGTTTTTTTTTATTTTTTCAATTTTTTCATATAAAGTAGAAGTCATGTAGAAAATTTAAAAAATGGGCCCAAGATGGTAAAACTATTTTTGACGAACTTTGTGGAACATTGAATTTTTAGGAATTTTCAAAACTTCGAGTTTTTGTATATTAGCAGTCATTTTTAATCACATATTATGAATCCTGATGTTATTTAAAACAAATTATTATTTATTATCAATAAATAATAATTTGTTACTATCAATCTCCTTCTAAATATAACCATTCTCAAGATATTTAAAAAAATATTTGTAATTTATTGTCTTTTAAAAAGTAAATAGGCCCTTTAAATATGTTTGTTGTGCTATACTATCATGTTCATGAGATTTTATGAATTCGCTTATAATTTCCAACAACTTTTCCAAATACATCGTTATGGTAAAGACATATGTTTAGGAGTTACGTTACGAAACATTCGAAGACATGTGGGTTAATACAAAACGTAGCGAAACTAAAAAATCTTTTTTATGTTAATACAAACTTCAATCAATCAAAAAAAATGTTGGAAATTATAAGAAAATTCATAAAATTTCATGAACATGACGGTATAACACGACAAATATATTAAAAGAGATTATTTACTATAAAAAAGATTATATATTAGAAATATTTTTTTAAAGATTGATAATAACCTTTTTTGTTTTAAATCACATCAGAATTCATAATTTGTAGCTAAGAATGATTGCTAACATACAAAAATTAGAAGTTTCGAAAATTCCTAAAAATTCGATGTTCCACAAATTTCGTCAAAAATAGTTTTACCATCTTGATCCCATTTTATAAATTTTCTACATTTTTCAACACATATTTTTTGATATCGCAAATTAAAATTTTATTTTGTAAATAAAAAAAAGAGTACTAATTTTTCTTATCAGTGTATATTTTTTTAAAATTAAGCCAACAATACTCTATAACTCTTTCTAACACACTATTTCGGTACGACTCATATTTTTTGAGATATAAATTATCAAAGATTTCTCTTACTCAAATCGATACGCCCTTTTCAAAAGTTACGCTTGAGTCAAAAAATGAACCATGATGATGTATTTGGAAAAGTTGTTGGATAAGCAAATTCATGAAATTTCATGAACATGACGGTATAACACGACAAACATATTAAAAGGGATTATTTACTATAAAAAAGACAATAAATTTAAAAAAAAATTTTAAATATATCGAGAATGGTTACATTTAGATGGAGATTGATAATAACCATTTTTGTTTTAAATCACATCAGGATTCATAATTTGTGGCTAAAAATTATTGTTAACATACAAAAATTCGAAGTTTCGAAAATTGCAAAAAATTCGATATTCCACAAAATTGTCAAAAATAGTTTTACCATCTTGGGCCCATTTTTAAAAATTTTCTGCATGACTTCTATTTTGTATGAAAAAATTTAAAAAAAATTAAAACATATGTATTTTGGATATTGCAAATTGAATTTTTATTTTGTAAATAAAAAAAACCAATTTTTTTTTTCTCAGTGTATATTTTTTTCAACCATCAATACTCTATAACTCTTTCTAATACACTATTTAGGTACGACTCATAGTTTTTGAGATATAGATTATCAAAGATTTCTCCTACTAAAATCGATACGCCCTTTTGAAAAGTTACGCTTGAGTCAAAAAATTCCCAATTGCTGTGGAAAACTCATGTTTCACCTAACCCAAACAGAATACACACTTTCATTCGAATCAAAAATACTCATGTTTTGCCATTTGTCGATTTCATTTGGAATTACTCAGTTTCCAATTTTTAATTGCCCAAAATACGCGAGCTAAACAGGATTGAAATGCGGTTCCAGCAAGACGGTGCCACATACCACAGAGTACATGAAACGATCTATTAAATGCGCAATGAATATGGTGACTCGGTCCTCGTTTTGGACCAGTGAATTGACCAACTAGATGGTGCGATTTGACGCCATTGCACAATATGACGCCATTTATAGATAGAGGTAAATATAGTTCGACAATATTGTAGTCCTAGTTATTTTAGACATCTTTGTAGAACAAAGCTTTTTCTATTTCTCAAAATAACCGATATAGCGTCTTTTTTCTAAGTTACGTTAGGGTCACCATGAAAAAAATGTTTTTGTTCGCTCTAATTTTTATATTTAATTTAATTTATAAATATTTATTTATATTATATTTAGTTATTGATATTTCTTCCCAAAAAACACGCTTTTTTCATTGGTTTGTCATTCTTTCTGGGGCAAACATAAAACATGTTTGTTGACAGAATTTGAAATAACAGATTTCTCTCTATATGATATATGATTTTCAAAACTATGTTATTTTCTGTGTTTGAGTAAATTGAAATTGAAATCATTAGTTTTTGGGTAAAAAACATCAATAACTTTGAGTATGATTAAGATATTGAAAAGTTCTGCATCGAAAATGTTGGTATTGATAAGATCTAAAAGTCGTACGAAGACAGTTTTGATGTAGAATTTGAAATTTGAAATTTTAACTTAGATAGAAAACGCCAAAAACAGCTTTGTCGGAGATATTTGTTCTTTAGACAAAAACTGTCTTCAACGAAGTTGTTACATATGATAGAGCGCTCAATTTTATGTTATCAAAAACAGGGTGACCAAAATTGTCGATGAAATAAATAATCTGACTTTCTTATCTTTATAGATAGAGATAAACATAGTTCGAAAATGTTGTAGCCCAGTTATTTTAAACAACTTTGTAAGACAAAGCTTATTTCTATCTTTTAATATTATTGATTTAGCGCTTTTTTTCTAAGTTGCATTAGGGTAAATTAGGGTAAAAAACTGGTTTTTTTGCTTTCAGTTTTATATTTTAAATTGTACATCAAAACTGTCTTCGTATGACTTTTAGAGCTTATCAATTCCAACATTTTGCGATGCAGAACTTGTCAATATCTCAATCCTACTTAAAGTTATTGATGGTTTTTTATGTGGAGTGAAATATGCTCTTTCAAATTCCGTCAATAAACTTTGTTGATGTTTGCCTCAGAAAGAATGACAAACAATTGAAGAGAGTGTATATTTTTGGTAAGAAATATCAATAACTTTGAGTGAAGTTAAGATAATGTCAAGTTCTGCATGGCAAAATGTTTGTATTAGTAAGCTCTAAAAGTCTTCTTTGTTTGTATGTAGAATTCGAAATATAAAAGTTATTTCAAGACATGGCAAAAAAAAAAGTTCTACAAAGATGTCTCAAATAACTAGGACTACAACATTGTCGAACTATGTTTACCTCTATCTTCAAAGATAAGAAAGTTAGATTTTTTATTTCATCGACAGATTTGGTCACCCTATTTTTGATAACATAAAAATGAGCGCTCTATCATATGTAACAACTTTGGCGAAGACAGTTTTTGTCTATAGAACAACTGTCGAGCTCTAAATACTAATTTCCACTTAACTGCACATCCTGGACCATTGTGTATTGTGAAGGGATGAAAAACAAGCTAAAGGTGAGTGATACGATTAATTCTAGTAAATTAAATATGAATTTAATTTTCATTTCATTTTCACCATTAAGAAAAGAAGCGCCATATCGGGTTTTTTAAGAGATAGAAGAAAGCTTTGTTCTACGAAGATGTCTCAAATAACTAGGGCTATAACATTGTCGAGAAAAGTTTTCCTCTATCTCTAAGATAAGAAAGTTATATTTTCTATTTCATCGACAATTTTGGTCGCCCTATTTTTGATAACAACTTTATCGAACTTTGTCTAGAGAATAACAGTCGAACTCATTATGCTAATTTCCACTTAAATCAACGCTTGGGCCATTGTGCATTGATGGCAGCACCAACATTCCAGGAAAAATAAGACGCACAAGCGGACACAATTACTCGTAGTAAGAGATATCGATATCCGATGTTTCATTGCGTTATGAAAATTCCTTGGATGTGTACTCATGATCGAGTGCGCACTTTAAAAATGATATAATAATATTAATGACTGAGTTAAATTTACCAGTCGATGGCAAATTAAGTTAATCAAGATTAGTCTTAAGCTGATTTGCAATCTAATTGCACTTAAAATTGATTAAAAACAGCTTGCAGGATAAATGCTTTGGGTTGTTTCATACTTTGTGTTTTATTTTCATCAAATTGCATGATTCAATTATTTTATCTCACGATACGACAAACTTTTACTTACAATGACAGAAAATGTTTTTTTTTTCCAAAATATATATTTTTATCAAGGCTCATATGGCGTTAGCCTGACGGGGCCGGAGTTCAATATTTTGACAGTTTTTCTTATTATCTATGTTAGTAATATGTAACCGATTACTCGCGGTCGGCTCGAGGTTAGTATTACAAGTGTTCTCGTAATTGGGATGTTGCTGTCTCCAATGCTCTGTACGTGTGCCCGACACGGGATACTTCCTATTGGGATGCAGCTGACCATTAATCAGCAACGCCCCCTAGTATGTACCTCATATCTAGCGTGGTGCGTCTTTCTCGACTCGAGGAATCCAGGATAGAATGGTCACTAGCCGGCGCAAACATCAGCTCGTGTAGAGTTGTCATGAGCGGTACAACCTTTGGCTCTTGTTGAATGATCAGTGGACTGCACAACCTTTGGCCCGTGTATCTGTAAAGAGTGTGTGTATGTATTGCCGCGACTAAGTAAAAGTTTATAGATCGGATAGGAGGGATATGAAACAGGGACACAGTAGTAGGAAACATCATTAAACGTTGACATCGGCGTTTCTGAGGAACAGGTATAGATGAAGCAGAAGATCAGGATCCCGGCTACCTAAGATATCCCGGACGGGGATATCCGATTTTCTGCCTTGTGCTCTCAGTGCTCTAGAGAGCTGAGAGCGAGCAGCATGGAACCGGATACACGACCAGACAACATGCTCGATGTCGTGGTAGCCATCGCCACAATCACAAAGATTGTTTGCTGCGAGCCCAATGCGATAGAGATGCGCGTTTAGGTTGTAGTGATCGGACATGAGCCGAGATATCACGCGAATGAAATCACGACCTAATTTTATTATGTGAATAATAATCGGATTCAGGATTTTATTCTGATTTATTGAAAATTATTTCAATTAAATCCCAGTTAAACTAGCAGGAAACTTTAAAAACGAAAGTTGAAATGAAAAATTCTAAAAAATTTGAACTGTATGATTATAGGAATGTGCTCCCGTGGCCGAGTGGTTAGCGTCAAACCTAACATGCCGGGGGTTCGGGTTCGATTCCCGTTCTGGTCGGGGAAATTTTTCTTCAAAGAAATTTCTTCTGACTTGCACTGTGGTCACGCGTATTCTAGAGCTTGCCACTCAGAATGCATTCAAGGCGTGTTATTTGGCATAGAAATCTCAACTAAGTACTAATGAAAATGACGCAAGTAATACTACGTTGAGACGGCGGAGTTCCTCTAGGAACGTTAGTGCCATATAAGAAGAAGAAGATGATTATAGGAAGTTATATGGTCGAACCAGTAGTGCTATCAATTCTAGGCATGCATCTCATTTAGGGTTCAGATTTGATCATTTTGCCATTTTTTATATTTTGATCATAGTAGTCATTCGTGTCTGTTTGTAAGCAGTAATTTGAAAACAACGCAAGAAATGCAACTTTTGAAAGAAGAAATTTCTGTACAACGTTAGGGCCGCTGAGAGAGGGAAGATCTGAGTTTGAAGATTTTAGTTCAATTTCTGGATTTCTGTTTTCAGATATCAGATATGGTTTTTAGATAAGGATCATCTATCCAACATTCAGATTCTATACACTGTTCCTATCAGAAATTCAACACAATTTAATTCAAATGCAAAACGAAACATTACAATGGAAAATGAGCAATACAATCATTAAAAAAAACTATCTGAATCGTTAATAGGAAACCATTCCGTTTTTGACCGTGCCAAAACTAAGCATCAGCCATATAGCCACGGTTGCTGAAATGTATTATTAATATTATTGTACTTAAACGATTGTATTTCTGGGACTAGCTGACCCGACGAACTTCGTCTCGCCCAAAATAGATTTTTTGATTTGAATACTTTCAAACGTCCACGTTTTCTTACTAAATGAACGTTAGTGAGTCCAATCACTGAACTCTTCATTGATTGATTACTTTTTGACCCTTTACAATTTTATTTTACTATAAATTATCTAGTACTCTACAAAAATTCGTTCTTATAATATAAAATTATTTTCAGACAAAACTCAAGATTCTTCCAGCATTTGGAAATAACATGTTTCTCCGTTGCATGGAATACATGTTTGATACAGAGATTACAAAATAAAGACAGCTTAAATCGGACCATTCCTTCCTCCAACACATTTGGCCTTACCTTTTTGTTTACATAGATAGAAGATATAGGAATGCGTTATTCCGTCTGAAAATCCTTTTCCACTTTCGAACAAAAATCAATTTCGTTAGCGCCAACATCAAATGGACTAACAACGCTTAGCTAATTGTAGAACATTTGGGAATTCAATTTTCCGAATTTTCCGATTTTTCTCTCCACTATATTGATCTACGGGAAAAGACGAATACAACAAAATACAGGAGGCTAAAATCGGACCATCCCATCTTCGGGTTTTCTTCGGGCTTACCAACAGATTTTGCCTTACATTTTTATTTATATAAATATGTTATCGTGCTCGGTTGAATATCGGTGTATGCAAGGATGTCAATTCACCAAAATCAATTAAATATCAAAAACAACAACCAACGCAGACTGCAAACCCTTTCTATTCAATCGCGTTTAGCTGCATTTATGTTAATTAACTTTTTCTGTTGCCGCACACTTCCATATCTTCCACTGAATTCGATTTCATCTCATATTACCTCCGGAATGTCGAGCATATTTTTTACAGGTTCAGCCCTTACTGCTATCAGAACCCTTGCTTCTTCCACTCCGTCGACCGGAAAATGTTCATTCACCTATCGTTTCTACTTTAGGAATTTATGTAAATTGTTACTGCAAGACTCGCGCTCGTGTTTTCTGTTGTGAGCACACGCATACCGTAACGAAGGGTTGTACGCTGTCGCTAGCATACACCTGGTCTCCTGGGTAAGATGGACGAATTAATGAACCATACTAAAAAAGAACCATCTCACCCCTTCCGGGACTCATTCGAATAACTCATTACCCGGGGTAGAATTTGAGCTGAGTCGATATTTCTGAACGAACCATTAATTTTGCTCTCTTATCGCCCCCAAAACGAACGCGCGCGCCATGTCGTGTCGTTCGCGAGATATCAACTTTCTAACAAGCATTCAATATTTATTCGCTGATTTCGGGGAAAATTCTAACATGATAATTTTATCCGTCCGAAAAGCATACTGTGCTGTGAAGTGCGAAGACACAAGGCAGCACCCCTTTCGCGAGACTCGATCGCCCGAGGGGAGGGTGGTGGTTACCGGCGGTATATAACCGATATCTTCGAAGGAACATCAGCGCATCGGAAGATGAAAGGAATTCAATTTGATCCAATCTCCGCCACCATTGAGTAGAACCACCGCCGCCACCATCACCCAGCCCTGCAGGCGGATACTGATGCTGCTGCTGCTGCGGTGTGGGAGTAAATTTGGCAACGGCGAGAGGTTGTTGCTTTTCCGAAAGGAAAACTCAACCCTTTATGTGACGGTGCGCGGGCAGTTCGTGGGGGTTTCGATGCGTGGAAGGGTAGCGGGGAATGGTTTGACAAGAGACTGAAATATGTTTGCCGAATAGCGATAGCGGTGCCGTATAGAGCGATTCCGTCATGGCGGATTTTGCGCAGATATGTACACGAAAAACGAAACCTTGGACGTTAGAGTTGAAGTTTTCATCTTTTTGTACCAAAACAAATCATCAACAGAACGAATTTCAACTAAAGTTGCTCATCAGATAAAATAAATACGGATATTCACTAGATTGCACGAATAATCAATTTGTCACCATTGAATTTCAAAATAGCATAAACCAAAAAAATCAAAGTTCTCATCCGTTTCACATACATTTTCCCAGCTGCTACGGCTTACCGGCAGCAACAGCTTCCTCCCAGCAGCAGCATAGTTCGATTGCTTTAATTTAAAAACAACAGTAAGTCACACCTGAGCTCACAGAACTAATCGATCGAACGGTACCGTACAAAAGACGTATGTTCTCCACAATGGAAGAAGCAGTTTATTGAATAATCCGCTCCACCTGTCTTACGTGTCTGCTTTGCATCACATCCACAATATATACATAGAGACAAAACGTAACGTGCATCTTTCGCGTACTTGCCTTGTGATTCACATCACCGGCCAGCCAACCTCAGAGCGGAAGTCCACCGTTCCGGTTGATTGGCATCTGTTACACTTGCAACCGGAGGCGAATACCACCGCAAACAGCAACAACAAGCATCGCTGCTTTCTTTTCCCCTTTTTTCTCTATCCTCGGTGTATTCTTCATACGGATCTTCACATGAAGATATCCACAAACTAGTTGATGATCAGTATAGTACCACTTTCCCATCTGTATCCCCCAAGCCACCGTCGCCACATGGGCCACCGGCTGTCCCAAAAAGAAAGGTTCAGTCGAATCAGTCCAATTTCCTTCCACCGATGGTCGGTTCCGCACCGTGGCTCTTCCAGCTTAGTCAGGGCTGGATTGACTGACGAGAAGCAATCTCGTACTCGATACTCGAAGTTCTTATTTGTGGCAACTCGAATTCGGGTTATCAACGACAACCGACCGTGTTGCCACAGAGAATTAAATGTTGATAGTTATAATATTTGGACATTGTTCAATAATTATTTATGTGCAAAAACATCGTATATGAGATAGAATTAAATCACTGTCGCATATGACATCAATGAACAAAGTCGTATCGATGTTGTGTGCACCTTGCAAATCTATCTATCTATCTTCTATCTATATATATATATATATATATATATATATATATATATATATATATAAATGGATTTCTGTCTGTCTGTCTGTCTGATTCTTATGGACTCGGAAACTACTGAATCGATCGACATGAAAATTGGTATGTAGGGGTTTTTGGGGCCGGGGAAGGTTTTCATGATAATTTGAGGCCCACCCTTTCTTTAAGGGGGGGGGGTTGGTCTGACATGCAAATGGAATACAAATTTTTGTATTACTCGAGAACTAATCGAGTAAATGAAACCAAATTAGGTATATGGAGATTTTAGGGTGCAATAAATGTTTCTATGGTGGTTAGATACTCCACCCCTTCTCTTAGGGGGAGGGGGGGCTGCCATACAAAAGAAACACAAATGTCTGCATTACTCAAGAATTAATCAAGCAAATGAAACCAAATTTGACATGTGGAAGTTTTAGAGTGCAATAAATGATTCTATAGTGGTTAGATACTACTCCCCTCTCCCTTAGGAGGGGGGGGGCTGCCATACAAATGAAACACAAATTTCTGCATAACTCGAGAACTAATAAAGCAAACGAAACCAAATTTGGCATGTGAAGGTTTTATGATGCAATAAATGTTTCTATTGTGGTTCGACACTCCTCCCCCTCTCTTAGGGTGGGCTGTCATACAAATGAAAAACAAATTTCTACATAACTCGAAAACTAATCAAGCAAATGGAGCCAAATTTTACATGTGAAGATTTTAGGGGGCACGAAATGTTTCTATGGTAAATAGATACTCCTCTAAATATATAGGGGAGACACACTCTAAGAGGAGTAGGGGGGAAGGGTCAGTCTTTATTCTATCATTTCCTGTATCAAACATTTATTCCATGTAACGGAGAAACTTGTTATTCGCAAGTGGTTGAAAAATCTTGAACGAGAATTGTGTCTGAAAATAATCTGATATTATAATGATGAGTTTTGGTAGAAGTACTAGTATTTTTTTAGTAAAAGGTAAATTCAACGCGGTCGATTAGAAGATCAATCAAAGAACAGTTCTGCGATTGGACTCATGAGCTTGCGCTTAGTAAGAAAACGTGAATGTTTGAAGGTATTGATAACAAAAAACAAATTTTGGGCGGGACGAAGTTTTTCGGGTCAGCCAGTCTCGTATAAATGTGAAAATCTTTTAGAGTGTTTGATTTTTTTTTTCTTATTTTGGAGACTTTCAGCTGCCTGGGCAGGTTCGTCTCCGTCTTTTAGAATATTTAGTAACAAAAATAATTCTAGGCATATATCAAATCGCAATTATTACAGAGTATTTGAACATTTTTAGATTAGAACATGCTCGCGACAAACTCGTTATTATTCGAAAACATATGCTACTCGCAAAAAATTTTACACTAAACAGTGCCCTCACAATATGTATTTTAAATTAATTGCAAAGAAAGTCGAAGAGATTTTTTTCTAAAAGTGTCTCTTTTAAAAATTCAGAACTTTTTTGAACTACTCAACCCATTCAGATGATCAACATATAAAATTGAAGCCAGTTAGCTGATCATACTTGGAAATATATTACGTTAAAAGTTAACCAATGTTCCGAAAAATCATTTTTTCCCTTTTTTCACAGAACTTTTGAACTACTGAACCGATTCAGATGATTAACATATCAAATTAATTGATTATTAATTGTATTTGTTTTTTATAGTTTACTCGGTTAGAGATAGAGGGCGCTACATTTTTTTCATATTTTTTTTTGGTAAGATAAGGTTTTTTATATCATTGATTGCACCCTAAAATCTCCATATGCTGAATTTGGTTCCATTTGCTTGATTAGATCCCGAGTAATGTAGAAATGTGTGTTTAATTTGTAAGGCAGCTCCCCCTTAGAGAGGGTGGCGGATTGTCTAACCACCGTAAAAACATTTATTGCACCCTATAACCTCCTCATGCCAAATTTGGTTTCATTTGCTTGATTAATTCTCAAGTAATGCAGAAGCTTGTGTTTCATTTGTATGGCAGAACCGCCCCCCCCCCAAGAAAGGGGCGAGGTGTATCTGACCACCATAGTAACATTCATTGCATCCTTAAACCTCCACATGCCAAATTTTATTTCGTTTGCTTGATTAATTCTCGAAATTTTGTTTCATATGTATGGCAGCTCCCCCTTAGAGAGGGGGATGGAGTGTCTAAGCACCGTTAAAACATTTATTGCACCCTAAAACCTCCACATGCCGAATTTGGTTTCATATTCTTGAATGATTCTCGAGTAATGCAGAAATTTGTGTTTCATTTGTGTGGCAGCTCATGTTTAGTCATCCCTATTTATTTCATTAAATGAACCTAAAAATATCAGGAAATGTCATGACTCTCAAATACTGGTATGAATTGGTGTGATATTAGGTTGGGGAAAAAGTTATCCATTATTTTAGGGTGAAATTCAAACCTATTTTTAAAATGCTTCGGATTGTCCGATTTGGGTCAAATATGCACTGTTTTGTTGAAAAATTTGTTGCCATACCAATGGTAGCTTCAAGATGTCTCTATCATAGAGGTCTTGGTCCTAATTGACGAAAAACTCTAGCAATAGATTTTTACAATCTTCTCTTGAACTCAATTTCGTATCACCCTGGAAATTTTTCAATGCGAGAAAAAGGTGGTGGTGGCAATCGCTTAGTGCCAAGTCCGGACTATATGGTGGATGCATTAAAACATCCCAATCAAGTTCTCGGATTTGTGTGGCCTTGCGTTGACCTGATGGAACACAACACCTGTTCTGTTGGCCAGTATTGGACGTTTTCGATCAATCAATAAATTCAAACGGTCCATTTATTGACAGTAGAGATCTTAATTTAGTGTATTGCACTAAAAAAAAAATTAAATTGCACGTATTTTCTTGTCGCTATATCGACACTATGAGCACCATTCACGATTTCACCGGCCAGACTTGCATTTTTGCATTTATAAAAGAAAAAGCGTAAAATGTACCAAATTTTTTCTTTGTTCACCTTCATTGTTAACACACTGGAATTCACAACTGAATGGTGCAAACAATAAACAGCAAAACAAAATTGTTAGTGTGAAACCTTTACAACGAGCCTAAACTTGGAATTGTATGATCGATATTACGCGAGACATTGATCACTAAAGCCAGCTATCGAGAAAATAATGGATAAGTTTTTCCCCAACCTAATATACACTCTGTTCAACTTCTAAAAGACAACGCTTCAATTTATATTCTAGTGTGTTTGTATTGGTAACTATCATACACTGCATGATTTCCATATGTGTGTGTGCAAGCGTTGAACGTAAACAAATGTTTTTGTATTTTTCAAGTGTCAAGTTTCTATAAGACCAGCTACGTTTTTCGTTGTTTTTAGTTAGTTTGATCAATAAATCTAGAAAATGCCGACTGAAAAGTGCGCACGGATATAGCAAAAGGACAAATCGAGGCATTTCACCAAAAAAAAATGTTGGAATTAGAGAAATCGCTTGTCGGATTGAACGATCCCATCAAGTAGTTCTCAATTATTTGACAAATCCTCAAGGATACGGTAAAAAGAAGAAATCTCCACGTAAATCGAAGTTCTCTGACCGGGATAAGCGGGAATCTATTATTAAAGCTTCGAATACTTCGAAATCGCTTATGCAAATAAAGCAAACTTTTAATTTAAATGTTTCAAACCAAATCACCAGCTGTATGGTAAATATTGTATAGGATATTAAATAAGAAATTTTGGCGGTTTTATTGAACCCCTATGTGGTTTGACACAGAATCTATAGTGAAAAACGTACTTTTTTGTTTATTTCACGCCATCCTCAAAAGCTTCGAGAAAAAAATTTGAAAAAAAATACCCAATGTGCATCTCACTACGGTTTATCAAGAAAAATTACCAAAAAAATATCATCAAAAATTGAAGTACACTTGTGTTCAAAATAATAGCAGCACCTAATGCCTTTTCATCTTTTTTATCATTTCTTGTATACATACCCTCGATGTTGTCAACTAACCGTATGAATATACGAAGGTAGCATTTCTCGTTTAAAACTCATATTGTATATAACCACAATATTTGGTTCGGTGTATATCTTATTCGAAACTTCTGGCTGCGTCCTTTTCGTGCGGTTCAAAATAATAGTAGTGAAGTTTGCGCAAGATAACATGTATTTTTTGTTTGTATTGCTGAAAATGAGTCGCGGTAAACATTGTTCTGAGGAGCGACGCAATTTAATCAAAACTTTAATAAATCAAGGACAAACCTATAGATAAGTACAGGAACTAGTTCGTTGTTCTGCCAAAATGATAAGCAATGCTTCAAAATATAAAGAGAAGTTTGAAACTCGTGGCCGAAAACGTTGCACTGCTGAAAGAATTGATCGAAAGATAGTTAGACTGTCACGGAATCATCCAACTTTCCCTTCTAATAAGATCAAAAATGAACTGAACTTAACTGTGAGCGCTGTTACAGTCAGACGACGATTGTATGCCCTTGAAAGTTACCATTGTTGACAAAACATAATGTTACCAGTCGCCTCGACTTTGCTAAAATGCACATTGATTGGCCCGAAACAAAATGGTGTAATATTTTGTGGAAGGATGAGTCCAAAATAGTTCTCTTTGGATCGAAATGCCGTCGTCAGTATGTGAGACATCCACCCAACACAGAGTATCGACCGCAGTACACGATTAAGACGGTAGATCACGGTGGAGCAAAAATTATATGGTATGGGGATGTTTTTCCTACAACGGCGTTGGACCAATTTACCGCATACCAGGCATCATGGATCAATATGGTTACATCAAAATACTTAGTGATATTATGTTGCCATATGCTGAGGAGGAGATGCCACTAAAATGGGTCATGCAACAGGACAACGATCCGAAAAACACGAGCAAACCCGCTAATACATGGTTTAAGGAGAGGAAAATTGAGCTCATGGAGTGGCCAGCGTAGTCTCCGGACTTGAACCCGATTGAGAACCTGTGGAGAGAAATCAAATGCGCCGTTTCTGAAGCTAAGCCGAAAAATGTTGATCGATTGTGGTCTGCAGTTCGTGATTCTTGAGTTACGATACCTGTTTCTTGCTGCCAAGCACTTGTGCACTCTATGCCAAAACGATGTGCTGCTGTTATTAAGAATAAAGGCTACACTACAAAGTACTGAAGATGATCAGAATATAAAACCTATTCCGACAACTTCCTTCATTCATCCTGTTTTTCTAGTGTTAACAAGAATACTGCTATTTTTTTGAACACTGCCTTTTTGGAATAACTGATAGTTTTGATAAATAATAAAATAAAACTTGAAACAAATACCATACTTTTGTTATGCTGGAACGCTTTACAAATATTCACTATTAAGAAAACTGGAATCAAGAGGGTAATTTCAAATTATTAACATATTTCAATTTTGAAATCACCACTGCTATTATTTTGAACACTTAAAAATACGCTTAAAAAAATATTGAAATTTTGAAAAAAAATATTTTTTTTGGTATTTAGAGATTCGGTACTACTCTAATTCATATTTAAATGTGTTCCTACGACTTTTTTAGATATGTGTGATTTTTTTTAGTGTTGCGAGGTACAAAACAATTTTTTTTTTTTCATGTGAGAAAGGTGTTTTCTGGCTTTAAGGGGATTCAAAAATTCAAATTTATACCATAATTGGGATACTAACCCTAATATATGACAATTTATGACATGAAAAAAATGATTAAAAAATGTTCTGTAAATCGATACCTCCTTAACTCGATGATGGTCCCCTTGGATATCGAGTTAGGGAGAGTTGACTGTATTTCCAAAGGGTTCCAAAAAATTAGAGCAAAAGAGAGTCTCAGAGCAATTCTTTTTTTTTTCAAAATTTCTAAATGCCTGAAAATATATATAATTTTTTTGTACCGCTAAAAACACTCTATTCTGAAAAAAAAATCACGTATACCTAAAATAGACGCAGGAAGAAATTCGAATACAAACATGAGTACTACTGAATCTCAAAATAAGAAAAAGAATAAAATTTAATTCAAAATTAAAATAAAAATTAATTAATTTTTTTTAGTATTTGATTTCTCGATGAAAAAATTGTTTGAAAATATTGATCGATACGCCTTACTAATATGTACTTTCAGTATTTTTTTCATATTTTTGTCTCAAAGCTGTTGCGAATGGCGTGAAAAAAACGAAAAGGTGCATTTTTCACCATAGATCCTATGGTGTACCATATAAGGACTGAAATATATGGTACTGCTGCCAAAATGTTTTATTTAGTACCCTATACAATATTTTCCATACAGCTGATTTGGTTTAGGGGGACTTTTTACTGCCTTAACCAGCCAGACCCTTTGGAAATATAAAAAGAAAATTTTGTACCGCGCAACACTGAAAAAAATATGAAAAAAATTACACATATCTAGAAAATCCGTAGGAACACTTTTAAATATGAATTAGAAGAGTACTGAATCTCTAAAAAAAATTTTTTTTTTTGATAATTTTTCTTGATTCACCGTAGTGAGATGCACATTCAGTATTTTTTTCAAATTTTTATCTCGAAGCTTTTGAGGATGGCGTGAAATAAAAGAAAAAGTACGTTTTTCACTATAGGTCCTATGTCAAACCACATAGGGGTTCAATAAAACCGCTAAAACATCTTATTTAATAACCTATACAATATTTGCCATACAGCTGATGATTTGGTTTGGGGGCACATTTTGCTCCCTTACGCGGCCAGGCCCGTTTATTTCATTCAGTGATTCGTTCTTTCTCGAGGATATTAACGTCACGTTCGAAGTTCAAACACTCCCACATTTTATGGTTTGAAAGCTTCATCTGGTTAAACATAACTCTTATGAATGTAGGGAGTGCTTTATTGTTTCTGAAACAATAATCAAAAAGATGTACCAGCACCTAAATCCGCCTCTGATTCATCCAAGTCACAAGGGAAATCTTCAGAGACTTTTAAACCACGTTCTCCGTCGTAGCTCTTCAAATTCATTTATTTACACATATTGTCCAATCACCTCGTCACCTCTCTCCAAGCTCAATCCCGTTTTGCTTTACGTTTTTCACTTCCCGATTCTCGAGACCCGAGCCTCAACTGAAAGTTTACCCCGATGACAGAGTTCATGCAGAGCAAGCTTCGGTTGTCTTTTCGCCGGTCTCCGGGAAACCGGAGGAACAGCAGCGGACAAACAGAGAATCCGACCAGAGACAGAGGACAGAAGTGGTAAAACCATGTAAGCGCATTAGGGGTTTCTCCATACCCTTTGCCTCCGGGGCTGCCCGGTTATCTTAGCCCACCAACGCAAATGATGGGCATTATTGAATCGATCGTATGAATTGAACTCCGACTGTGTGTATGTCGTTATACGGTTTGCCTTGAGGAGATGTAGAGAAAAAAAACGAGTCAAAGAAAAGTGTACCACTTTGGAAGTGGCGGGAAAAAAAATGGAAAATAAGAGAATTAAATAACAGAAAAAAACGACGAGTTTACATTACATGCATCAGTCACTCGACGAACGTCGTGTTTGGTACAATGCAATGTGCCAATAGATGGATGGCATTCGATAACCTCTTCGAAACTGATCATTTCTTCGTTTGAAATCTTCTTGCTGCAAATTGAATGACCATCCAGTTTGAAATTCTATGAACAGAAAAATTTGTATAGGTTTCTGATAACATGCATAATATATGTTGCAATTATATGGGCTCAACAGGGTCACCCCCTCCAACGAGAGGGCAAAATGGCATGGATTCTATTTTGCATGTACACGGTGACACACAGTGAAATGGGGAGCAAATCGTTTGACTTGAAGCCATTTGCCATTAAAAACGTTGATACGGGAAATAGGTATAGCACGCCTCCCTTCAGATATAATTTCTTGATGTGTGTCCTCATCAAGTTTCAGCCAGATCGATCTTTTTGTGTTTGGCACTCATTTGATTCGAGGAAATCGAGTAATTTTTTTTCCACCACGACAACGCACCAGGTCATACCTTAACAGAAGAAGTTGTAAGAAAGTTGGGAATAGAATTCCAAATAGTTTCACATCCCCCCAATTCTCCAGACTTGGGTCCCTCGGACTACTATTTGTTTCCAATGTGAAGAATTTGCAGATGCAAAGGCTATTTTTCAGACCTGTACAAATATTATGATTCAGAAGGGATCAGCAAACTAGAGCAGCGTTGGACGAAGTACGAAAGCCTAATAGGAGACAATGTTGAAAATAAAAAAAGGCTCACCCCAACAATTTTCATTTTTGCACTGATTTTCCAAACGACCCTCGTACCACAATTGAGTGTAATAACGTTGATAAGCTAACCATAAATCAATAGAAATAATGTAAAAATCAAATAATGAACGGCTTCGAGTTGGAATGATTTGTATGATGTTTTTAAAATATGTTAAAACTGTAAAATTTGCGCAGTGGGGTGTAGGCGTTAACTATCAGATTTGTATCCTTGCTGACTCCAAAAAAATAGTGGACCACTCTCCCTAAAAGGGGCGTTTTACACCTTCCTCCCTTACATACAGCACATCTTTCCTTCTCCCACTGCCTGGTCATATCCATCAGGGGAATCAGTCGTCGCCGGTTGGGGGAAACTTAAGTGGAGAGCTAGGTGTAATGTGTAAGTAATGCAGTTACAACTACATCACTCCAATTTGTCCGGATATAGCATTCGCACGAAAGGGCAACAGCATCAGGTGACGGTGCAGGAGAAAACATGCAATTATTTACAGCAATTTCCCATTCTAATTACAGCTACACTCAATTCCATCGGGGTTCATCAAATGGCGGAAATGTGTGTGTGCTCGAAATAGTCCTGGGAAATTTGATTCCGATGGGCGTTTCAGAGTGACACAGCTTTGCATCTATTTCCCATATGGCAGGTTTTCCATTTTTGTAATTTGGCTACATCAATAGTGAAAACGAGCAGTTTTAAAAAATGACAAGGAATTTTATTATTGTACGAAACACCTTTCACCGAAACATTCATCTCATATTTAACTCTTTGTGGTCGTTTGTCTGCTCTCAGCCACCACAGCAAGAAACCATGCTAATCTCATATTTTACTCAACCAAGTATCAGTTTATGCTTTTCCTAAACGAAGCATAATATCTAGTGAACCTGTTTACGAATCAATACGGTGTTCCTATGAGTAATAGATAACGTTACTCAGTATCAAACAAAGTAGTCACCCACACAAGACAACGCACACTGCGTTGAATACATAGGAATGTGGGACAAAAATCATAACAACAAAATTAAGCCATTGTAACACTTTGGTGTAATGGAAAAGATTGTTCATAAGTATCAGAACTACTGTTTGCATAAATGTCTCATGTTATTTTAATAATCGCATAAGTGTCTCAAGCGATAAAATTTTTGTTCATCTAAAGTGAAAAGCTCTGATCATTTCGGATACGCAGGAATAATTTTAGTAAATACTGGTTTAAATTATGACTCAAAACACTCAAAGTTTCAATTTTATAATCCTCGAAAATCTTCCAAGGGAAATTTGGTAAATCGAATTTCTTCCTCGATGCCAAATGGTTTAAAAATGCATAAAACGACAAGATGTCAGCGCGAAAAAAAAATCAAAACTTTGAGCGCTTTGAGACACCCCTAAATCATGTCCGATTGAGCTGAAGCTTAGCACAGGTCATTTTTTTTGGCTAATAAACAAATTGTACATGGTCGGTTTTTGAAATTCGATGATGATTTTTTTTCCATACATCCATTGCTACCCTATAATACATATACGAGTATATAGTTCACATAAAAATTGTTTATTTTTCATAATCTTGCATGTATCACTGCTTTTTCAAGGAAAAATAATTCCGACCAGTACGACACCCATGCCCAAATTTAATATGACCGCAAAGGGTTAACATTCGATTTTCCACAAAGCAATTTTAAGCGGAACCCCTGTCTAGAAGGTCGAAAAATAATAAACTTCCGTGTCTTTTTTTGGATGCTAGAGTATTTTGGTTGTTGAGAGTGTGTTAGGGCCTATAATGTTCATTGCATACATTGGTTATCTGTTAGGTAAATGATTTACTATACAATAGTGTTCATCTATAAAACTATGAATGAAATGCTACCTTGATACTTGTATGACCGAACTTGTAAGTAACTAGCTGACCCGACAAACTTCGTTCCGCCCAAAATGGATTTTTTTCGTTATCAATACCTTCACACATTCAGGTTTTCTTGCTAAGTGAATGTTCATGGATCCAATCGCAGAACTATTCATTGGTTGACCTTCTAATTGACCCTTTACAATTTCCATTTACCATAATTTTCGTAGTTTTGTTTCGAGTTTTGCGCTTACCAACACATTTGGCGATCCATTTTTATTTATATAGTTAGAAGATGCAAGAATACGTTTTTCACCTGAAAATCATATTCCACTTCCGAACAAAGATCAATTTTGTTAGCGCATACATCAAATGGACTAAAAACGCTTATCAAGATGTAATTGTAGAACGTTTGGAAATTCAATTTTCCAAAATTTCCTATTTTCCTTCAGAGTTTTCCAAATATTTTCAATTTTTTATTTATTAAATGGTTTTTTTTTACAGGCTCAGTTACATAAGTTTAAAGGAGCCAAACTCTTAACTATATTTCTACTAGCATATATTAACATGCTTCCTTAATTCTACGGTTAATAAAATAGGAAACCGATTACTCGCGGTCGACTCGAGTTTAGAAGGGTGACATATTTTCATTAGGAAATGGATGGGATGTAAGGAGATTGTAACAATGTTCACACTCAAACTCAAATTCTCATTCACATTCACATTCACACTTCACACTCAATTCTTAAAAACTATCATTACATCTAATATGTATTACAATTCAACTTATCCTTATGGAAGGGAACCGATAGCTCGCAAAAGACGAAAAGGAAGGGTAAAGGGAACAATCACACTCGAAGATCGATAGTTTTAAGGAAAACATATATTTGGACCATGTAATCAAGATCTAGCCGAGCCAACACATCTCTCACCGGCACATTGGGCTGCCTTCCTCTGGCCCGAAGAGATTTTTCTAAATTCGATCTGGCAACAACATATCCCTCGCACGACCAAACAACGTGTTCGATGTCGTGGTAAGCTTGGCCACAAACACAAAGATTGTTGTCGGCAAGATTAATACGAAAGAGTAGCGCATCTAACGAACAGTGATTGGACATGAGTCTAGAGAAGGTGCGAATAAAGTCCCGACTCAAGTCCAGACTTTTGAACCATGGTTTAAGGCTAACCTTAGGGATAATCGAGTGAAACCACTGACCCAATTCATCTTCGTTCCAGTTGCGTTACCAGTTAGCGATTGTATTTTTACGGACTAAAGAATAAAATTCATTGAAGGCGATTTTTTTTTGTCCCATTTATTTATTTCAGGCTCATTGACATTTTAGCTGTAACAGAGCCGAATTTTAATCGTGTACATGTCACATATTTATCATATCTATAATTAGCACATTACACAGTTGCCATTTTTCGGCGTTAGAGTATTCCCTTCTATACCATTCCATATGGTACACACATTTACACAGTAGCAGCCATTTAGGCGTAAGAGTTTTCTATCTGTTCTTCCATTATCCAGTTAGACCGGACAGCGGAGACAGTTGATTGATCATTGTTGAGTTATTTATAGAACAGCAGCCCGATGTGTCTTGCAGAGCAGAGCAGTTGTATGGATGAATCGATCATATTTCGACCGTGGATCGATCTCCATCGCTGATGATTATTGCATGGACGTAGTTATTCTGTAACACCACAAAGATGGTCAATGAGGGCCCTGAGTTTCGAACTCACGATCGATCGCTTACTAAGCGAACGCGCAACCAATGTGGCTACGGAGCCCCCCTTTGAAGGCGATTTGACGCTGATAAATATCGCCTTCAATCGCACCCACCTTTGCTAATGAGTCAGCCCTCTCATTACCCAGAATTGAGCAATGTGAAGGGACCCAAACAAAGGTGATGACATAACAGCGTCTGGATAAAGCACTCAAAATTTGTCGTGTTCTCTCAACGAAGTACGGCAAGTGCACTTCCGGCCTCACTGAACGGATAGCTTCGACAGAGCTAAGACTATCCGTTACAATGTAATAGTGTTCAACAGGTCGTGAGGCGACGCTGTCCAGCGCCCAGTGTATTGCTGCCAATTCAGCAATATACACTGAGCAAGGATTCTGAAGACTGTGGGAGGTGCTAAAAATTTCGTTGAACACTCCAAATCCTGTGGACTCATTCATAGAGGACCCATCAGTAAAGTACATATTATCACAATTGATACACCCATACTTTGCATTGAAGATCGTAGGAACGATCCCCGATCTATGATAATCTGGAATTCCATGGATTTTCTCCTTCATGAACAGATCAAAATGTACAGAGGAATTGATGTAGTCAGGGAAACAAACACAGTTGGGAATATACGAAGAAGGATCAACCTGCATGGAAATGAATTCATGATATGAGCTCATAAATCCAGAATGAAAATTCAGCTCGCTCAGTTGCTCAAAATTTCCGATCACCAATGGGTTCATAACCTTACACCGGATGAGGAACCGAAGAGATAATACATTGAAGCGATCTTTTAGTGGGAGTACGCCTGCCAAAACCTCGAGACTCATGGTATGCGTTGAGGGCATACATCCCAACGCAATACGGCGACAAAGATACTGAATTCGCTCGAGTTTAATGAGATGTGTTTTGGCAGCTGATTGAAAACAGCAACTGCCATACTCCATCACTGAGAGAATAGTTGTTCGATACAACATTATAAGATCTTCGGGATGGGCTCCCCACCAGGTGCCGGTAATTGTACGGAGAAAATGTATTCTTTGTTGGCATTTTTTACTCAGATACCTAATATGGGCCCCCCAAGTACATTTGGAATCGAACCAGACCCCAAGATACTTGAATGACATAGCATGAGTGATCGGTTTACCCAAAAGTTGAAGCTTTGGTTTTGCTGGTCTATGCTTCCTAGAAAAAAACACCATCTCTGTTTTCTCCGTGGAGAATTCTATCCCTAGCCCAATGGCCCAGGTTGAAAAATTGTTCAAAGTATATTGTAAGGGTTCTTGCAAGTCGGATTCGTTTGATCCTACGACAGACACCACTCCATCATCTGCAAGTTGTCTTAGGCTGCAATTTTGTGTAAGGCAATTGTCGATGTCGCTTACATAGAAGTTGTACAAAAGGGGGCTTAAACATGAGCCCTGGGGGAGGCCCATGTAAGAGAACCGACTTACTGCCGAATCTCCGTGAGAAAAGTTCAAATGTTTCTCACAAAGCAAGTTATATAACATATTATTCAATAGAGGCGGCAGACCCCGAGAGTGTAATTTGTCTGACAAAACTTCTATTGAAACAGAATCAAAGGCCCCCTTTATGTCCAAGAATACTGAAGCCATTTGTTTTTTTTTTCGGTGTAAGCCATTTGAATTTCTGAAGAAAGCAACGCAAGACAATCATTCGTCCCCTTGCCCCTGCGGAACCCATATTGTGTATCTGAGAGTAGGCCATTCGTTTCAACCCATCTATCAAGGCGAAACAAGATTGCTATTCGCCGGTACGAATTGAAGTCGGACGCGGGCTTTCCGGGTTTTTGAATAGCTATAACTCGTACTTGTCTCCAATCATCTGGAACAATATAATGCTCCAGAAACCGATCGAATAAATTCAATAAGCGATGTTTCGCCACATCAGGGAGGTTTTTCAGCAAGTTGAACTTAATTCTATCCGATCCCGGAGCAGAATTGTTACATGAAAGGAGAGCAAGAGAGAATTCTACCATCGAAAACTCGGAATCAAGATCGCACCTATCTTATGAAATATCTCGAACAGTTTTTTGTACAGGAACGGAATCGGGACAAACCTTCCGTGCAAAATTTAAAATCCATCGATGTGAATATTCTTCGCTTTCATTCGTTGAAGAGCGATTTCTCATGTTTCGAGCCACTTTCCATAATTTTTTCATTGACGTTTCTTGTGACAGACCTCCCACGAAATTTCGCCAATAAGCACGTTTTTTCCCTTTGATCAAGTTTTTAAATTGATTCTCAATGGATAAATACGTTTGAAAATTCTCAATGGTTCCACTTTTCCGAAAAGCTTTAAATGCATTCGATTTATCCTGATAAAGCTTGAAACATTGGCTATCCCACCATGGATTGGGAGGCCTTCGACGAATAGTGGAAACTGGGATGGGTTTCGTTTGACCGCGAACCGCGCTGTCATAGATCAAACGAGAAAGGAAGTTATACTCCTCCAATGGAGGTAAACCATCTCTGGAATTGATGGCTAGAGTAATCGCGTCCGCATATTTTTTCCAGTCAATGTGTCTTGTGAGGTCATATGCCATGTTTATAGATTCAGAAGAATTCGACCCAATGGTGATGGAAATTTTGATTGGCAAGTGATCACTACCGTTGGGATCCTGGACTACATTCCACTTGCAATCTAACGATAGAGAATTCGAGCAAAGCGAGAGGTCAAGAGCACTTGGGTTAGCAGGAGGTTTAGGTACACGTGTTGTTTCTCCAGTGCTCAAAACGGTCATATTGAAGCTGTTACAAAGGTCATATATCAACGATGAACGATTGTCGTCGTACTGTTCCCCCCAGGCAGTTCCGTGAGAGTTGAAGTCTCCCAAGATCAATCGTGGCTCAGGAAGGAGTGAGCACATGTCAACAAGTTGCTTGCGGCTAACCGCAGCTCTCGGAGGCCAATACAAGCTGACTATACAGAGGTCTTTGCCTCTGATGTTTGCATGACAAGCAACAGCTTCGATCCCTCCAATAGGTGGAAGGTCAATTCTAAAAAATGAGTGACACTTATTGATCCCCAATAGTACCCCTCCGTATCTGTCATCGCGGTCCAAGCGTATTATATTAAAATCGTGGAAAGAGAGATCATTTTGAGAAGAGAGCCAGGTTTCGGACAGAGCAAAAACATCACAATTGACTTAGAAATTTGAATGTATCCAATTTAGGGATAAGACTATGACAATTCCACTGTAAAACAGTGATATCTCCGACCTCTCTATTTAAATTAGACATCAAGAGAGATAATCATTGCAAGGAGGGGCCAATTGCTGCAAAATTGTCTTTAACAGTGGAAGCATTGAGATGACAATGGTTCTGATGGAGTCGGAAACATTAAAACACTTGAAGATTTGATCCAAAAGGTCAGACAACTTTATAAATCCCGATCCCGGAAGTTGAGCTGGACGGAAATATTTTCAATTGTCATGTTCAGTTGTTAATATGGTTGGTTGAAATTTGTGTAATATTGTTAAAAAATCATGGATCTACCATCAGAGGAGTAAGATATGTCAAACCATCGAAGAAACATTTGTCGTCCCCTAAAACCAAATTTAGCTCCATTTGCTCAACTAGTTCTCGAGATATGCAGAAATTTGTATTTCATTTGGTCGATGTTAAGGGGGTAGTACACCATAGAAACTTGAAAAAAAATATTTCTAGCCTAAAATGTTCTCTGGGATGTCTACTTTACTGTAGTTCTTGTCTCAGGTTTGTTCGATGCTCCGTTCCAAAGTTACAAGCGAATTAGTGGACTCAAGGTTTGCGTAAGAAGCGCGGATCCAAAATTTAGAACGCGTTTTTCTCGAAACTATGTTTTGCAACTGGTAGGAGTTCTACCTCCAGAACGGTCCATCCGAATTTTGATTAAATAGGTTTCCCCAGATTCTCCACTAAATTTCCTGTCATCAGGGTTTTTTTGATATTTTGAAAAATAAAATTTTGGTGAATGTTTTTATCTCGATTTTTTAGGCAAAAACGCAATTTTTTACAAAAAATGTCGCCATTTCGCCAAAAATCAATATTTTGAAAAAAAAATTCTACGTACGATGACAGGAAATGTATCCAAGATTTCGTGAAAAAAATCATTGATTGAAATCGGTCCACTAGAAAAACTTGTAAAACTCCCTCCAGTTTACAAGGTTTTGACTCTAAGGGTTCAACACATCGGTTGCGACTATTCAGGGGACAGCCCAATTGACTCCAGTTTATTTTTTGTTTGTTAAGTAATATATACCTATTAAAACTGTGATATCAGACTAATCATAGTAATTTATTTTCTCGTTGAAAAAAAATCGCGAAAATCACATACTCTTTATGATGTTCATAGTGTATTACCCCCTTAAGTCAGACCGGACCATGTGACATTTTTATATTTTCGAAAAAAAAACGAGCTCGAAGATTGGTAAGTTTGGAAGAATACGGGGTTTTCATTGAATGTTCAAAACAATTTCGATAAATGACGCAGTACGCGTGATTTTCCAAATCTGATCAAAGTGGAATGTGGCTTACAAAATGTTCAATCCAATGCCATCAATAACTTGCAATTTTTAATTTTGCGACTTGGTCTCCTCTGACTTAACACTGACCATTTGTATGGCAGCGTCCCCTTTTTGAGGGAGAGGGGTCTCGAACCACCATAAAAACCTTCTCCGACCCCAAAAACCAAAAACATTTTGTCGTAAGTCTGCCACTGACACACCTTGAATAAATATACCTTGGTCCACTCGTGTTGTTCATTATGACAGTAATGTGTGGACGTATGCTGTCCATGATTGCATAGGAGACGTAATCGACAACACCATTAGTGTTGGGAAAACGCGTTTTTGTTGTTTTTTAGTCTACAAGCATAACCATGCAAATTTCCGATGAAATGATCTGTCCAGTTGAAGGATATTATCGGCAAAAAGAGGGCCTAGGTGATTTAGCGGATTAAAACATATTTTTTTCCATTTAGAAAACGCTTGCGTCTATTTATGCGGACAATCGATCGTTTCAATGAACATTTGTCCGCATAGCTAGACGTAATCACCAGGTTTCTCTGTTTGTAGCGTTAGTATTTACAATTTCGATAATAGTCAAAACGTCTCCGGTAGTTTCAGTTGTTATCGGATAAAATCAAAAAGGGTTGGAAGAAATTTAGTGAAATGTCTGGAAAAGGTGCTCTTGATTTGTTGCAAGTCTATGATAGTACTTTTTCCGGAAGAATACTCTGGAATATGATAAGAACAGCAGGTTCGTGTTTTTTCAATTAATTGAATTTGTAAAGTCAATCTGTAATGTTGGTAATTTTAGCAACATGATTTACCGATATCACGATCAATCGCATAAAGATGGTGTAGTGACTTATTCCAACGGTATGAGTAAATGCTAGGTATGTGGAATAATTCAATGTTGAATCCGAGGAGTTTGTTTCATTATCTACTTGACGATTCAAATGCAGAAATTTATGTAATTATAACATTCAAAAAACAAAATTGCTTCTCTTTGTTCATTGTGTACAGAAAAGAGGAATTATATGAGCGTTTCAATGGTTTCTTATATTCATCTATTAGGAAACACTAAGTAATAAGACACTATCGTGACATACATGTTTGGACTCTAAAAAGAATGTGATTCAAACGTAAATTTACCTTATAGCACATAATACTGACAATTGTTGATTTTCGAACGATGTATGAAAGCTGTATGGAACTACGTCTGTTATGCGGACAAACAGTGATTTTTCGGAAACGTTTGAAAAATTGCTCAAATGTTTTCTAACAAAAAATGTTTGTTTGCATGTTCAACAAACGTATAACATTGTGTAGAATGCGAAACAACGAAAAAGTCGATTTGGTTCATTTAGTCGTTTACGTCTCCTATACAAACAAGGGCAGTATGTCTGTTGACTATTCGGAATAAGAGTATGTTCGGCTAGCGTTCTGGTTTATGACAGTTTAACTTAAGAAGACTTAAAAAGACATCGGACAGTGTAGACGTTTTCCCAAGTTACTCCGAATAATAATCACCAATCCCATGTAAAACCGATATAGTGGTTCTCAGATTTTCGTCAAATGTGTTAATTTTATTCTTTATCACAAAACATTAGACCCGCATTTTTTTTATTAGATGCCCGAGGGTGGTCAGAAAAATAAATTATTACCACATTTTTTTCTCAAAAATTACTTTTTCTTAAAATTCATAACTTTTGAACTACTAAACCGTTTTAGATGATCGACATATCAAATTAAAGCTAGCCTTTTGTGAAAAATATTGAACTTTCAAAAAACGTAATTATCGTAATTAACGTAAATCGTAATTATTGATTGTAGTTATTTTTTCCTGAAAGCTGAGGATTTTTACATACCATATCTCGATATCAGAGATGCTTTTTTCCGTTTTTAAGACATGATTTCCCAGAGTTAACCGATGGCTCGAAAAAACGATTTCTCCACCTTTTTTCCATTACAAAAATTCATAACTTCTGAACTACTGGACCGATTCAGATGATCGACATGTCAAACTGAAGCTTATAAGTTTAAAAAATATTAAAAAAATCGTTTTTGTTATTATTGATTGATTCAGTTTTTCATAATTTTCTCAATTGAAAATAGAGAGCGCTATTTTTTTTTATATTTTTTTCTGGAAAGCTGAAGATTTTTTACATACCATATATCGATATCAGAGATGCTATTTTTTGGTTTTTGAAATATGCTTTTTAAAAATTTAACATATTTGCAATATTTGCTCAGTATTCCTATGTGACTACACTAGATCTATGCGACTAGAATCCAATCTTCCCACTCGTGTGAAATTTTTTTCAAACAAGGTTAGCTCCACACCATTGAGGAAGTGGCGGATCCTTCGGCTGAAGGAGGCCTGGATGTAGATAGCTCAGATTATCGGTTAATCAAGAACTTTGGCCTTGAGGGAGATCATTGGATGCGGCACAGGAAAAATTAAACACACTTGGATAACTACTAAACACAGGATTTATTGTCGCGATCTTTCACATTTGAAGGTTGGAATTGGAATGGTATATATATATGGAAGGAATCGTCGGAAATATTTGTTTGTATGTGTTCGGTTTCTGTTTCTCACATATTAAAATTTGGGAAAGGATGGGAAGGCTTGGATGGGAAAAGTATAGGGATGGAAAAGGAATGTTGAGTCTTGCTCCTCTTTCGCGCTGTCGGTTGCGAACAAACAGTGTATTAAAAATATTATTTTTCCAAAATATTTCAGCTATCAACCGTTTCAATCAGACATCTTGATTTCAAGTTAGGTTTGTTTTTTTTTGAAAAACAGTACCATTTTTTACATACGCCTTCATAGAAAATCAGTCGTAATTAATGTTGGTCATATGATAATGAAAATTGTGATTTTGAGTAGTTTACTACGAGTCTACTCTCGTTTCATCGAGTAATCGTTAGCGTTGGACGCAGACACATTGCAAATAAGCACGTATGAAAGCTTTTCGTATAGTTTGACAAATACACAGCCCAGACCGAGAAAGATATAGATTCTCGTTTACGCTCTTCTTTTACTCCTACAAAACACTATCAAGCTTCATATTATAATGACGTGTAATATTATCACGCATTTATACAACAGCATCAGTAGCTATGTGGATAGCGTGGTCGTGTTAAATAGCCTTGCATTCGATCTGGCCTTGGTTCGATCCCCGTTGACATCGTATGGACTTTTTTTTTGCTACAATCCAAAAAGAGATGAAAAAAGAAAGAAGAAAGATTTGTATGCTCCCATACATACAAACAAACATACAAGCTTGAGAATCTTGTCTGAGGGAATCGAGCAACTGTGTAAAGAAATCTACTCCTATCTAAGTTGTGAGCATAACGAAACAGTAAAGGGCCTGGCCGGGTAAGGGAGTAAAAAGTGCCCCCAAACCAAATCACTAGCTGTATAGAAAATATTGTAGAGGATATTAAATAAGAAATTTTGGCGGTTTATTTGAACCCCTATGTGGTTTGACGTAGGATCTATAGTGAAAAACGTACTTTTTCGTTTATTTCACGCCATCCTCAATAGATCCGAGATACAAATTTAAAAAAAATACTGAATGTACATCTTACCACGGTGTATCAAGAAAAATTATCAAACAAAATTTCATCAAAAATTTTAGTACTTAAAAAATATTTAAATTCTGAAAAAAAATTTTTTTGGGATTTAGAGATTCAGTACTACTCTAATTCATATTTAAATGTGCTCTTACGGCTTTTCTGGATTGATAAATATCTTCAAACTGTTTTTTTTTTTCAAATATCTAATAATAAAAATAAAATTAAAAAAAAAATACACAGTACAAAGAAATGTTATAGATTTTCTGGCATTTCGAAATTTTGAAAAAACAAATATAGCTTTGAGACCCACTCCTGCTCAAATTTTTATTTAAATGCGTTCGTATGTGTCTTTTTTCTACATGTGGCGTAATTTTTCCTGAATTTTTAAGAGCATTGTGTGACACAAAAATAATTTTCTTCATCGTCTGCATTATTATTTTTATTTTTTTTGAAATCGATTATTTTATTGTATTCGTGGTTTTCAATTGAAAGATTAAAATAAAAAAACAAATCGGATTTGTGGTCTCAAAGTTATATTTGTTTTTCAAAATTTGGAAATGCCAGAAAATCTATAACATTTTTTTGTACTGTGTATTTTTTTTATTATTTTATTTTTATTATTAGATATTTAAAAAAAAAACAGCTTGAAAATATTTATCAATCTAGAAAAGCCGTAAGAGCACATTTAAATATGAATTAGAGTAGTACTGAATTTCTAAATCCCAAAAAATAAATTTCAAAATTTAAATATTTTTTTTTGTACTAAAATTTTTGATGAAATATTTTTTTGATAATTTTTCTTGATACCCCGTGGTAAGATGCACATTCAGTATTTTTTTTTCAAATTTTTATCTCGAATCTTTTGAGGATTGCGTGAAATAATCGAAAAAGTACGTTTTCACTATAGATCCTACGTCAAACCACATAGGGGTTCAAATAAACCACCAAATTTTCTTATTTAATATCCTTTACAATATTTGCCATACAGCTAGTGATTTGGTTTGGGGGCACTTTTTACTCCCTTACCCGGCCAGGCCCTTTGCTGAAATTTAAAATCTCTTGGGGTTGATGATATCCTTGAAAATGCTGCATCCGTCAGCCACGCGGAGGGCTTTTATTAGAAAGTGTTGTCAAAAGTATATTAGAGCTTAATGAACCACTCCGAATTCGTTTTGGATTTGTTTTGAATGGCGATCATGTGACTGTTTAGATGACTCTTCGACGATTGTTATTGAACCTTCTTATCTTATGCCTTTAGCACTAACAGATTATTTCAAAGCGAAAATAAAGAACTATTCGCTTTGTATTCGAGATTTTCAAGAGTATTCAAGACACCTTTGAATAACTTTTTAAGGCAAACTATATGAAAAACATAACCAATCTAAACAACGTTCTGTTCAATCAGAAAAATTATGTCAGTTTAAATAATGTTTATGTAGGTGTTGCGACCAAAATGTTGATCAAAGGATATTTTACTGATTTCACTGTAAACGAACACAAGGATGCTTCTTTCTTTTGGAGTGAAATTTCGTCACTGAAAAGTAATGACAATAATTTAGCTTTTCCCATTCTTAGAAATATATTCTAACATTTATGATTCTTCCGCATTCCTCAACAACCGTTGAACGATTGTTTTCGGAATACAATTTGAACAGAGCAAAACTAAAAAATAGAACAGGAACAAAAATTGGGCGAAAAATTTTATCTTCCAAAAATTATTTAGACATGCATAAAGAACAGTCAGGATTATATAGAATGGCACAAAATATAAAACAAAAGTATAATGTTAAAACGTATTATCACAAACAAGCTGAAGAAAATTGAAAATGCTAGGGTACTTACGTATTAACGCCACCGGAGCGCAATTTTATATGAATGTATTTTGACGTAGGATTACGTCTTAAATTAAGGGTGCTAAATCATAAAACAACTCACATTTTTATGAAATAAAACTCACGTTAATAACTATTTTTGCTGCGAACGGATTTTAACGATTTGCATACCAATCGAATCGGAAATTTTCTAAGATTTGTTTGATATACTATACATTACAATCCCATAGTCTATATATGGTTTAAATAGATGAAAATTGGAAGCATTCCCATTTCCCCATACTGTCCATTTGTGTGCTTTCCCGAACAGAGCTGTCGATAACGTGCAACCTATGCATCCGCTAGAATAGAAGCAGAAGTAAGTAAGCTGTCGCTAGCGTATAAGTGTTGCATCTCCTCTGAAGAAACTTCTCAGAATCTTTCTGTGCCCGAAACAACAAAGTCGCTTATTCTGCTCGTTTTGTGTTTTATGTTTCCCCTCGATCTGTGAACGCTAGCAAATATTTCACTTCAAGTGCATATGGCATTGCAATTAACACAACCATCCACGCAAGTCATTAAAGTGGCAATTTGGTTCTGGAAAATTCTTGTATGCTGATCCTGCCCATTCAACCTTCCATGGTGGAACGAATGCTTCATTCGACGATTATAGCTATAATTCGCTTCAACAAGTCAATTCCATTAGAAATGAAAATGACCGTATGCTCGATCTCTGCTTTGTGAGCAAACCTGATGAAGCTCCAATGTTATCAGTGGCACCTGCGCCCTTAGTAAAATCAACGCCTCACCATCCTCCACTTCATTTCACTATGAATATCTGTGTGAATAGATTCAGCATCGTTCCTACCGCCGGCCACTATGATTTTAAAAGTACTGACTTTAATAGCATAATTGAAGTGCTTTTAGACATTGATTGATATGAAATATTGTACAAGGACGACGTCGATGCTGCTGTCCAAACCTACACGAACATTGTGAGCTATCTGATCGTCAGACATGTTCCGAAGAAGTTTATACGATCACCCACTCATCAACCCTGGCAGACTACCGACCTTCGTCGACCCAAAACCGCTAAGAAGGCTGCACTTAGAAAATATTCGAAATACCGTCTCCCATCCTTGAAACAACGATACCCACAGCTGAACCATCAGCACCAAAAATCAAGCAAAAGATGCTATGCAATCTATCTACGTCGTATTCAGCGCAAATTGAAGAGTAAACCTAAATCTTTCTGGAAATACGTCGATGAGCAACGTAAGGAGTCTGCATTACCGTCTTCTATGTTTCACGATGGACATGAAGTGTCTGACAAACAGGAAATTTGCAGCCTCTTTCTGCTAAGTTTTCCAGCACTTTCTCGAAAGAGAATTTGTCCCTAAACCAGCTCTTGAGGGCCACAAGAAACGTTCCAATACAGAACAGCTCGTTGTTCCGAATCACCGTGGATAATGCAATGTTGGAATCGGGCATCAGCAAATTAAAATCCTCGAATTCCGTCGGACCAGATGGAATCCCAGCATCAATTATGAAAAAGTGCGCAGCAGGGCTGTTATTTCCACTATGCTTTTTGTTCAATCTTTCATTAACATCTTCCGATCGCTTCGGAAGAAGGCTCACATTTTCCCGGTTCATAAAAAAGGCGATAAGAGAAACGTCGACAACTACCGAGGTATCTCCGCTCTGAACGCGGTTTCTCAACAGTTTGAGCTTGTAGTCATCGAATCGATTTTCACTCACTGTAAACATTACATATCTATCGATCAACATGGTTTCATGCCGAAGCGTTCCACCACAACGAATCTTTTGACGTAGGATTACGTCTTTCGGGAACATATTGGGGTACAAATTGAAAATCGAAAATCGAGCACATCGTGAAAATTGTCCAATTTCAAACGCTTATTGCTCAGTCATTTAATGATGGATCGATGAAATTTTTGCGTCAATCGATTTCGGTACTCCATAACAATTTTTTATATTGAAGAAAATAATATATGTCATGTAACTAACTATCGAACAATTGAAAAATCTCAACCCTTATCCTAACGGAAATACCCATTTCTGATTGGTCGAAATTGACTACACATGCGGCGAGTCCCTAACAGAGACATCAAAACCAAGCTGCCTGGGGGAATTGGCATTGCAAATACATGAAAGTAGGGGGGGTGGGGTCTTTTGTTCCTACCGACATGCGTTCCCTAAAAGAGACATCAAAATCAAGCTGCCTGGGGGAAATCCACATTGCAAATACATGAAAGTAGGCGGAATTTTTGTTCCTACCGAGATGTGTTCCCTAACAGAGACATCAGAACCAAGCTGCCTGGGTGAAATCGACATTGCAAATACATGAAAGTAGGGGGAGCTTTTGTTCCTACCGAAATGTGTTCCCTAACAGAGACATCAAAACCAAGCTGCCTGGGGAAAATCGGCTTTGCTAATACATGAAAGTAGGGGGTGCTTTTGTTCCTACCGAAATGTATTCACTAACAGAGACATCAAAACTATACTGCCTGTGGGAAATCGACATTGTAAATACATGAAAGTAGGGGGAGCTTTTGTTCCTACCGAAATGTGTTCCCTAACAGAAACATCAAAACCAAGCTGCTTGGGGAAAATCGACATTGCAAATACATGAAAGTAGGAGGAGTTTTTGTTCCTTTTTAAATGTATTCCCTAACAGAGACATCTAAACCAAGGTGCCCAGGGGAAATCGGCTTTGCAAATATATGCAAGTTGGGGGCATTTTTATATTGCAAATAAGGTGAGTGATACGATTAATTCTAGCAAATCAAATTTAAATTTGGATTTTAATGTTGGTTGCTTCGTTAAATTTCATATCAATGGCCGATCGTGTATTGTGAAAAATTTAGCACAAGTGTAAGTGTAAAATTATATATGGTAGCAGTTGTGTTAAAAATGACTTGATGTATGGAACGATTTATTTCATATTTCATAAATAAAAACCAAGGTGTGTTCTCGCTCGAGAACGGGTCGTTTGGTTTAAGCTTTCTGTTTTGTTGTGTTTATTTTCACCCAAGGAAAGTTTATACGGCGAGAAAAAATTTAAAAGTGAGAAAATATTAGAAAAAGTGATTTCTCATATGCTCTACATATAGTATTAGGTGCTGTTAGTCCAATTAAAATTCGCATTGGATTGAATAAACACTCAGAAAGTGAAAGTTATAAAAGAAAATTACCTTTCCCATTTCAAATATGTTTTCTCTATATTGAAGTAACATGTTTTTACTGATGAGAAAAATTTATAATTGTGTTCGGTATTGGTAACTATTTTATATTCCATTAGTTTTTTTCATATTTCATCCATACATAACATAGGAGGCATCTCGTCTAGGATCACAGAGGGCGGTTTTCATCATATCTCATTCCACTTCGGTATCTTTTATCTGATACGCATCATCCAACGACTGTTTACCATCTTTCTGTCATCACTACTCGGTAAACACTGGTGGAGTGAACTAACAATATCCAACAATCAAACAAAATTGCCCTCAAATCATTATCAAAGAGTTTAACGGTGTAATTCTTCAAACATATCCAAAATCAACATATAGCCTAACGGAATCCTACGTCAACTATGCGGTCGTGTCTCGGACACAACCCTCCTGTAACTTTTTTCGTTTACAACATATATTGCTGACGGAATGTCCGGCGGTATGTCCCAAACGGATGCGATTTACACGGACCTGTCCGCCGCCTTTGATAAAATCAACCATGATAGTACAGTGCGTAAATTGGATAAGCTTGGCTTCAGCGGCAATGTTCTACATTGGCTTACATCATATTTGATCGGACGCTCCCTCGCGGTTAAAATAGACGATTGTTTCTCCGCAGAATTTCCTGCTACATCAGGAATACCTCAGGGGAGTCATTGCGGCCCTCTGATATTTCTCATCTATTTTAATGACGTAAATTTCGTCCTGGAGGGCCCTCATCTTTCATTCGGCGATGATATGAAAATATTTTTCCACGTTAACTCGGAGGCTGATGCATTGTTTCTCCAACAACAACTTGAAAATTTCCAGAAATGGTGCGTGGAAAATCGTATGACGCTGAATCCAAGCAAATGTTCCACGATAACTTTCACAAGAAGGAAAAATCCTATTCGCTACAACTATTCTCTCGACGATGCTCCGCTAACTAAACTCGACTGCGTGAAGGATCTAGGAGTGTATTTAGACTGTAAACTGAACTTTAAAACTCACGTCAACTACGGGGTTGGAAAAGCTTCCCGTAGTCTTGGATTCATCATGCGCACTGCGAGGGATTTCACCGATGTACACTGCCTCAAATCTATGTTCAGCGCTCTAGTTCGTTCAAGTCTTGAATACTGTTCAGTAATTTGGAATCCGCACTATCTGAACGGAGTCAACAGAATCGAAGCCGTACAAAAACGATTTGTCCGGTTCGCCTTAAGACGATTACCCTTGAGTAACGCCCATCAGCTAGCTAGCTATGAAAGCCGGTGCCAACTAATGGCTCTTGACACGTTGCACGTGCGAAGGGATATGAACCTTATTTGTATATGATGTGCTATTGGCTAGGACAGAATGCCCAGTTATTCTGGAGAGCATCAACCTTCTGGTTCAATCTCGAGCTTTACGGGACCACGCTTTCCTCCGAGTTCCTTTTCGTCGTATCAATCATGGATACAACTCAGCCGTATTGGGTCTTCAACGCCTGTTTAACAGAGTATCTGACATCGACTTCCACTACTCAAAGAATGCGGTTCGGCAACAATTTTTTGAACAAATACGTAGTTTTCTTTTTATTTATTTTATTGTCGTCAATCTAAATTGTAGACCGATACATTCTTAATACTACTTAAAACTACTTACTTAAAACTAAAAATCTAAAGAGAGCTGGCTGGATAATTTATCCGTTTAATTTAAAAGACGATTTTAACAAGTTACAGGAACAATTTTTTTTTAAATTTATTTATTTATTTCGTCATACCAGCGTAGACTAAATATGCTGCCCAAATATTACAGTGAAATTTAACGATATCTTATTCTATTCAGATAGTTTTTGAGCATTGACCTTGACTGGTTACATCAATTGTTTCACTGTGTTCGTTACAGAGGCTCATCATACGATTAATAGGACTATATTTGGCATAATTCGTTCTTCGATAATCTATGTAAAAAATGTTAGGGTTTCTCAGGTTCCTAATCGGTGCGTAAAAATTAAGGTTTCCTAATATTTATTCTGAGTCAACTCGTTATGATATGATATCAATAATAAATAGAATCATGGCAGAGTTCCGACGTACTTTTAGGCTTTTAATATTGATTAGCATACAGCGTGCTTCATATGGAGGTAGATGATATGAAGACCAGCCTAGTTTACGAAGTGCAAATAACAAAAATTGTTTTTGTACAGATTCAATTCTGTCTTCGTGTGAAGTTATGTAGGGGGACCATACAATACTACAGTATTCGAGAATTGATCTGACGTATGTAATATACAATGTTTTTATTGTGCACGGATCGTGGAAATGATAACTAAAGCATTTAATGAAGCCCAACATATTATTTGCTCTATGGATGATTGTATTATAATGATCCACGAATTGTTCAATGGTGTTCTTCTTGTAAAAGTAATCAAAGTGCATTTCCTAACATTGAGCTGTAACAAACTCTTAGTGCACCAATTATAAACTATGTCAACTTCATTTTTGAATGTTTGAGAGTCTTCTTCATTCTTTATTTCCATATACAGTTTCATATCATCTGCGTAGATAAGTGCCTTAACACTGTTAAGAAAAACACAAACGTCATTAACAAATAAAATGAACAACAGTGGCCCCAAATGAGAGCCTTGAGGAACTCCGGATGTAACAAATATTGGTTTTGAAATTTCCCCATTAAATCTTACCATTTGGGTGCGGTCAGTCAAATATGATTCTAGCCATTTCAATAGCTTGACTTCTATCCCCTATCCTATTTTTTGAAGTTTAAGAAGGAGTAAGGGTATATCAACACGATCGAAAGCCTTACTAAAGTCAGTGTATAGAGCTTCAACTTGATTACCATTATCCATTGCATTCAAAGTGAATGTGACAAATTCCAGCAAATTTGTTGTTGTTGATCGTCCTTTGAAAAAACCGTGTTGGTTATTCGTAATTCGTGTCTTTAGTTGTTGAAAAAGTTTTTGGTTTATAATGGCTTCAAAGAGTTTTGGAATGCAAGAAATGATTGCTACTCCACGATAATTTCTTACATCGGATCTATTACCGGATTTGAATATTGGTACAAGAAAAGAGTTTTTCCATATTTTTGGGAACCTTTCTGATTCCAATGACGTATTGAAAAGCCATAAAAGTGGATGAGTTAATTCAGATGCCAAATTTTTTATAAAAACCGGTGGAATTCCGTCAGGACCTGTCCCTTTCGAGACATCGAGCTTATTTAATGCGGCAAAAATTTCAATGTAAGTTAGTTTTCTGACTCCAACATCACATGGAAATTCTGGAAGAAATGCAAAGAAGTCACGATCTCGGTCCTCCTCAGTTGTTACAATATAAACTTCTTGAAAAAATGTTGCAAATAGATTGCAATTTTTTTCTGGGTCATTCCCCACGGTATCGTCAAGGTGCATGCATGCGTGATGGAAAACCATTGCTTTTTAATTTTGTTTTTATGTAATTAAAGAAACTTTTCGGGTTAGATTTTATGTCCGACTCTGTTTTTAAGCTGTAAAAAGCGCTTTTAGCAGTTGAGTTGAGCTGTTCGCAAATGTTCAGATATTTTTGGAGATTAGCGTCAGATTTGTATTTCTCATAAAATTTATGTGCCTTCTGTTTTTTGATTTTTTAGATTCTTTATGCTTTGATTAAACCAAATCGGATATTTTGTGTTCATATTTCTCCTTTTTCGTCTTGTTGGTATCTCCTGCTCTATAATTTCATTGATCATCGAGTAAAAAATCGTCACTGCTACTTCAATGTTTTCCACACTTCTAAATAAATCCTGCCAGTAGATATAGTTAAGCTTACACCTAATTGATTGGTAATTTGCTTTAGTGTAATCAGAGACTTCCTCAAATTCATAATCAAATGGTTTTTGAGTGTTATCTATAAATATAGAATATTCGATAGCTGTGTGGAAAGCTTCATTTTTCCAAAGTGGAGTTAATGATTCGGTCACACAAAAATCTTCGGTCATATTTGTCAACAAGAAATCCAAGAAGCATTTCTGTCGATTCTGAACATTATTTATTTGATTCAACCCAAGACCGGCTATTTTATCAAAAATAAGTTGCAGAGTCTTATTATCACCAACAACTGGAAGCAAGATAAATTCATTTTCAAAATCAGTGATAAAGTTCGTTGATTGAAATCTCCGTATATATGGATTTTTGATTCTGGTGCAAAGGAAGATAAAATATTTTCAGCAACTTCAAAGAATTTCTCATAACAACTAAGTTGAGCACGATCAGGGGGGAAGTAAACAGATGCAAATATATGTATCTCTCCCGCAATAAGTGCTTTGACCCACACTTGCTCAAACTCGTCGAATTCTGTTGTTGGAATATGTTCTGAATTTATTAATGAATTAATATTAATGAATTAATATCTGAATTTATTAATGAATTAATAATCATTAGGGCAAAATTCCGCCTGTCGATAACGATTAAAAAAAACCTTTTCAGTGTCTCGGAACTTTTTACTAAAGAGCTTGAGCTTGAGCTTGAGCTTGGGTAGACTGTACAATTCGTAGTTACTCTCCGTGATTGACCTGAACCAACCAAATTGCAAAAGAACACACAGAATGACGCTTGGGACTAGCAAATCATTCTCTTTGAGCAATTTTCGGTGATTCGAGCTTTAAATGGTCAATAACGACGCCGGCCACGTCCTTACAGTCACCAGGGGAAGGGAAGGAACGTTAGTATGATAATCGCCGCAAAAAGGCCAGAAGGGTCGTCTCTATAGCGTGGTTCCCTAGCGATTACCATGGGAGGGATAGTTGTTAGTGGGAAAGGTTAAGAATCAGGATTCACTGCGGTAAGTGATGTGATTATGTTAACGCGGACATGAAATGATTCGACGAAACATGGAACAAATCGAATGTTTCGAGTAACACCGGCTGAGGTTATCAACGAGCTACCTTAGAAGGTAACGAAAGAAGTCTACAAGAACTCGACTACTTATTATATGATTTTCGCGCCTAGTATTCTCTTGTATTCTTAAATCGCGATGTCGAAGATTATTCAAATTAGGCTTCCTGAGAACGTAACCGAAAAAAAATCTCCTCCTTGAAATTCCTTGGTTCAATCGACAAAGTATTATGAGATCGCGTAGTATTCCTCTATTGCATTCTTTAAGGGTTATGAATGGGCTACCTGAGAAGGTAGAATTCCTCTACAATGACTTGAATCGGCGACTTATTATATGACTTCTCGCGCATAGTACTCTCTTGTATTCTCAGAGGTCATTATTAGGCTACCTAAGAATGTAACCGAAAGAACTTCTCTATGATGAATCGAATCGATTATATAATCTATGTTTTCCACGGTAAATACTCTAAATATCACCTAACGACGGAGGTTATTTATGATAGACCTGAGAAGGTCACCGGGAATCATCTCTGTAGTAGGATAAACCTACATTGAATTCAGTGGCCTATCGCGTCGCATACATTCCTATTTTCAGAATATTCTGTCACACGATGACAGATCTTATTCATGGAGAACCTGAGAAGGTTACCGAGAAATAACTCTACAATAAAATGGACCTACAATAAGTTTGTACGCTACAGACGCGAATTTTGGCTGATGTCACAAACGTCAGTTTGTTCTGAAAATGTATCGCGGCTGATTCCTATGCAACTGAAGCACACTACATTTGTTCCACCACCACCCACACTTCACATAAAACAAACCATTCCAACAGAACACAACACTACAATAACCAATCAGTTAGTATGGCCATATATATTCAAACATTTTCACACCAGTAATCAATGACCCAAAAAAATATTGCTTCTCTTATAATTAATTATAATTATAATAATGAATGAATAAATGAATAAATTGTTACCACACATATAAATACTCGTTTTAGTTTCTGAGCATACGAAGCGCATAACGAATAGCGACAACAGCAACCTGTAGCTGTGATTAGTACATTTAACACAGAATATGAACCCCATAAGTCTACACAAAGCACATGAAAAGGAAAATTTAGAACCGCATTGAAAATGGAAAATTCTTGGATGAATATTGTTCCTTAAGGTGAAGGTGGAAGCTAGCCACAAATGGCTGCCACAATGGCGCTCATTTCTTTCATCTCCCTCCCTCACCCCTCGCCCGAAAATCAATTATTTTGCGAAACAGTGTCAAGAAAATGATCGTTTTCGCACACTTCCCATCAAGAAATATCAACCGAACGATCAACGAAGGAAAATATTAAGGATTTATCAACATCGAGTTACTATGCGGAAGAACTTGTTAATACCAAACTAGACCCAATTCGCATGTGTTATAAATTTGCTCATGTTACGCTCGTGTATAATCAGATTTTTACTTCACATGCAAATGCATCTTCTATATATATTTATATTTGCAATTGATCATCGGAGCATATCGTTCATACATTTTTCTTTTGTATTGAATTGTTATTTTTTCAAATGTATTCAATGACTCGTATCGATGAAGCGCCACACAGTCTGATAAGTGAATTGATATATTTACGTGTGCTTTGCTCTTCTTTCACAAACACTATTACCCCATTTTTACACTTGGGTTTACCTATACTACTACAATGGCTAGCTTCCACCTTCACTTTGATGTCTACAGTTCGTGTTTCTATCCGAAGCCTCTCTGAGCGAAAAACTGCCCCTTACCACATAAACTACACACACACAGTCACACACGATACAAACATATCTACCTAGACATGCAACTATAACCATGCCATGAACCCTACCGTTGTGGTGGAGTAATATGGGAAGTCATGAGACTACACACAGGAGGACAGGAGGAGGCAATAAGAGAGAAAACAAACTTTGCATTTAAAGACTTAGCTTAGTCCATCCATTGTTATCCGAGCTGTGATGTCCCCAACCAAAGTGATAATACCACTGTTTGATTAAGGCGCTGATACGGCTGTGTGTATCCCAAAGAAGGGATGAATATAATTTTTGCCTTCATATCGCGTCGGTGTAACACAGTAGTTCACTAAGCCATATGTACTCTTCTAATACGAACACAAATCAACGCAGAATTTTTCTCCAGGAATGAAAATAGTTGCATGCGACGGAAATATTTTTAGCGAGCACATTCATCAGTTTTCACTACGGCTTCACAAATCGGTTTTGATTCAGAAAATTGCACTTCACTCATAACGCACTTCGATATTCAAAGCGGAACATAACAATAACACTAATACATGGCAATTACGCGACGAAACAGGGAACATGTCGTAACATAAAACCGACAATAACATATCCTTTTCGCCGAAAAATTCATTTTTGTATCACAACATTCCGCATCTATCCTAGGAATTTGTACAAATTCCATCGGATATCGATGTAGAAAGCACACCTTTTTTTTTTTTTTATTATTATTAAACGAGTGCATCTTTTCATCGAAACACCACTGATACTCGAAGAAAAAACACGGAGCGCGAACGAGCACGTCCAGCACGCACCACTGCTAAAGACGTCCTCTGTCCCGGAACTTTTTACTAAAGAGTTATTTAAGTAATTTCAACGTATTCGCAAATAACATCCGAAATGATAAACAAAAAAATTTAAAAAAATTGCATAGTCCTACGTTCTAAGCGGTCGTGTCTCGGATACAATCCCTCGAATTTTTTTTTGTAATAAAATTTATTCTGTTACGTAATGGGGAGGGGCGAAGTTCCCCATCTAACGAGGATAAGGAACCGACGCGGCCTCAACATCGGCCTCAGAATAAATTTCATTGCGAAAAAAAAATTTTATAATGAAAATTGCGTTCCAGAGGCGCTATTATGTAAGTACCAATTCTATATACTGATACTTTCACTGTATATCCTAATTTTTATTGCTAATATAAACAAAATTGGGAAAAAATAAAAAATCAATTCTTCCAGCTTTTTCCTTTTTTTTCTATTTTTTCCAGCTTTTTCAAAAATTCGGTTGGCATCTCTGCTTGTGACGTAATGATAACAACGGCCATGAAGAATAAGAACATTTGTAAAATATGTTATGTTGCATGAGGATACTGAGAGGAAAGCGAAATATGGCAGCTTCGAGAAAAGTCAGTAGCTTATACTTTCGAATATGAAAAATATTCTACTATGATCCAATAATAACGAGCCGCTTAAAGATAGCGTGTTATTCTAATAGCACTTTACTCGTTCACGCCTGCATCGACTTCCTAGTTCAACCTGGGGTGGTTCCAAAATACAATCTTTTGCTGTGAAAAACACATTGAGATACCCACAAACATACCACACCAAACTCAGAAAACACAGCATTTAAGTGATGCGTTTATTTTAATTTACAAATTAAACCTTATATTGTTTCACCGACTGCATGCCTAGTCTATTTCCAACAGATCATTTTCCACTGTTCTCTGTCTTCATTTTTATTCACCGACAATTGAAGGTTAGCTTAGTTGGAGGTGCGATGTTTAGTGCACGCTATGTGTTCTCATGGATGGAAAGCGTTTAGGGTGATTCATACTGCCGCCGGCAGTAACATGTTGCTTGCACTTGTAGCGGCTCTGGCCACGGTACGAACCAAGGATGAAAGCTTGGGCACGGAGAGAAAACAAAAAAAAAACGAGAAAAGTGTTGTGCGATCGATCGGTGTTTATGTTTTGATGATGATGATGTTGTTAAAATGGCTGCACACATGACGACGTCGCTAATAACAGTAATAACGAAGTTGAACTTTTGCTCAGCGTGAAGTGCTCCAGTGTGCAGTGCTGGCATTTCTCCCAGATATTATATCAATTCAATTCACCTTTTGTCGTTACCTTTATAGAAAGAAGATAAATCAGAAAACAATCATATTGACTGAACTTATTTGACTTCTTCTACTTCAATAACACTGCGTATTACGTTACATTTTTTAGTACTTTTTAGTAGTTTTCTATTCCAACCAACATTCTGAGTGCCATGGTCGAGAAAACGAGATGAAAAAATTCCATAGCCAGAACGGGAATCGAACCTGAAACGATCAATTTTGTTCTGTTATTTATACTGAATATTATTAAATACCAGATATGCAGAAACGTTTGTTTTATTTCGTAAAATGCATATTTTTGAATAACATTATAGGTGAGATCTTTTTAGACGGGAACCAAATTGATTTCCGTACTCCCAATCAAAGGGCCAATATTAAATTCATCACCTTCAAAAGTACGCTCCAAGCAATGTAGCAATTGCTACCCCAATCAGAGTACAGGTATTCATAAAACGCACGAAAAGTACACGGGTGTAACATACCGTTTTGTCTCGCCACTTCCCGGTCAACTAGAACCCCTCAAACCAATGCTCATATCGCTCCATACGAAGGCTCCGATCCTCGGAATCAACCACACGAAGCCACTTTCGAATAGTGTTAAAATTACCATGTTTGGGCTCTAACGGCGCTACCCGGAATGAGTAAATGGAGGAAAATTTAGCGAAAGCCAAGCAAAAAGACCGCGATTCACGGTTCTCTCGGCTGGTTTCCGTAAAGACGGGTTAAGATATAATTTCGAGATTTCCGCGTGCGCAAGCTGTGGCCCGATTAGATCGGACCAAAACTCGCGCGTTACCGTGGTGATTTCATCAAACGGTGTTAAATTCTATTAGTTGAAAATAACCCGTCAGAAACAAAACGCCAACAGATAAGCCGCCACCGCCGCAACGGAAAACCGTACACGAAAGCGATGAAATGCAAATTACCTGGCAAGGATGCCATAAACACATGAACGGTGTAATTTCATAAATCACGCATGGTTATGAGCGTTGTGCAGTTCGTTTTTTTTTCATGCTTTCGCGCAGCAAGACTTGCAATAAAGATGTTGTGCATATGATTTACCCATTTTTGCCCCGATCCACGGAATGTCGGTTATTGGGAATGGACACTGGGAAAAAGTTAGGAATAGTTTGGCTAAACGATGGCTAAATGCATTTTCCAATCGCTGTTGCACAGTCTATTCGCACAGCACGGCGCGTAATAAATGGGATTTTTTTTTCCAACGGTGCAATTCACCCCTTCACACTCAAGTGCCGATTCAGCTGTCCAGATAGGGCTAATTTCGATCGTGTTTGCTCGTTTCACACTGCAAACGAGCCTAAACGGTGCCAGAACCCTTAGAAAATAACAAATATATTGAGTGATAAGAGGCGAATGAATTATTCTACCTCTCAAAGCAAACCATTTGACCACGACCGGCAATCAGGATAGAACGGGCAAACTAGCCCGTTTTCCGTCTATCTCCCTACTCCCTGTTATAATCCATTCCATTCGCACGCAAAGCAAATGCACTTGCTGAGGATGCAGAGAATAGGAGATGCAGTATCACTTTCTGGACGACGCCGTTGTCGGCAGTCCCGGAATCATGCCTTTAATTGCCTTCCTGGTTTGGTTCGTTTATGGCTGAAGAATGATTCTCGCAAACCAGGCCGGTGTGTTATGATGATTTCGTGGCAAAGGGAATCTGCCGATCACCGATCGAGATGGATGAGGCATAGAGGTTCAAATGTAAAGTGGGCAAGGTTAAATGCCGTTTGCAGGAATTGAAGTATAGATTTTAAACATAACACTGATGAACTGTTGAATTCCAATAAAATGTTTAATTTGAGCAGATTGCAAACAACTTATTTATACATGTAGGGGAAAAGGGGGGAATTTGGACCACCTAAGCAAATCGCCCAATATTTCCAAACCAATACGGTCTAAATAAAAAATGTCACATTGTATACTGAGCTACACTTGTTTTCTCTCAATAAATAATGTTCAATCATTATATCAAGCTTTAAACTACCAAATATATCATAAAATAAAAGAGATGATTTTTGGACATTAAAATTTGATGCGGGGTGATTTGGACCGTCTGTGGGGTGATTTGGTCCAGTGTGTGTTCTTATTTATACATGTAGGGGAAAAAAACATACTTATGTTTATGTAAAGTATTTTGGGATAATGTTACAATCAGTAACAATTTTTTGGGATCGATATCAGGTGTCTTGGTCTTGGTCAGGTTCCAGACCATAAAAGTTGGATTGACACCATCTTGAATTCTGCATGAATCTTTTCACTGTTGCTCGAGCATTTTCAAACACTTTTGATGCTTGGTCAAAGAAAATCCGTTCTCGATGGCCTGCGTTGCTCTTTCAAGCTCCTCCTTCTTCCAACGTTGTCTGCCCATCCTCTTTTTGTAAATCAGCGACATCTGGAATCGATTAGATCAAACAAAAACCTCAAATCTGTAGAACCAATTCACCCCACAAAAACGTGTCCATGTCACTCCACACAACATGCAAAAACATGTGGAGTGGAGATGAGTTCGGTCGTTGGTTACACACGATTATCCCTAAGGTCTCGACGAGTGCATGGTTCAAGGGATTGAATGTAGGTCGTGATTTCATCCGCGTGATATCTCGGCTTATGTCCAATCACTACTACCTAAACGCGCATCTCTATCGCATTGGGCTCGCAGCAAACAATCTTTGTGATTGTGGCGATGGCTACCACGACATCGAGCATGTTGTCTGGTCGTGTATCCGGTTCCATACACTAGAGCACTGAGAGCACAAGGCAGACAATCGGAGATCCCCGTCCGGGATATCTTAGGTAGCCGTGATCCTGATCTTCTGCTTCATATATACCTGTTCCTCAGAAACGCCGATGTCAACGTTTAATGATGTTTCCTTCGTTGTGTCCCCGTTTCATATCCCTCCTATCCGATCGATAAACATTTACTTAGTCGCGGCAATACATACACACACTTTTTACAGATACACGGACCAAAGATTGTGCAGTCCACTGATCATTCAACAAGAGCCAAATGTTGTATCGCTCATGACAACTCTACATGAACTGATGATTGCGCCGGTTATTGACCATTCTATCCTGGATTCCTGGAGTCGAGAAGACGCAGAGCATTGGAGACAGCAACATCCGAATTACGAAAACACTTGTAATACTAACCTCGAGCCAACCGCGAGTAATCGGTTACATATTACTAACATAGATAATAAGAAAAATTGTCAAAGTATTGAACTCCCGGCCCCTTGAGGCTAACGCCATATGAGCCTTGATAAAAATATATATTTTGGAAAAAAAAAATGCAAAAACTAAAATGCAATTAATTCCATTTATTGTTATCAAACTTACTGTTTCGCTACATCAAATTGTTCCTCAACAATACACAATACACGAAAAGTTTGTTTAATTAGCGGGAATAACCTTAAAACCACGATCGGAAAACTCACATTTTTTGACAATAAAAGTGCTTGCTGTGTTAATGCTACTTGTGAAGTTTTACCAAAGTTTTTTTTTTACTTTAGGTACATACGGTTCAACAATAGAAGGAAATGACATTATAAAAAATCCAAGTTGAGCCGTAATTTTTGAGATAAAGTGGTGGTCGAAATAACCTCATAGGACCAAATCACCCCGTGTTACCCTACATTAAAATGCCAATGAAAATGGTCATCTCGAATTTTCAAACGGAACTTCCTGCAAAATGTTGATTTACACGATAAAATACCTTATGCAAAATTTAGGCTCAACCGGACTTCATTTACTAATGTCGCAGACGTCAAAATGTGAGTTGGAAACCAAAAAACCAACCAAGGGGGGGGAGCACTTATAATAAGGGTTTTCAAATTTTTGATTCCAAATCTCTAAAAAAAAATTTTTACAAAAATCTACTTTTCAGAAATAAAAATGATAAAAAAATTCGACATAATTTAATTTTGGTAATTTGGCTTTCGTTCGAAACCTGGGCTTTGTTTGGACCTTTTTTTGGATACAAGCTGACGTTCAGTCTGAGAAAAAGAGAGGTCTGCTCCCACACATACAAACATTTCAAAACTCTTGAAAACAGTGCTTTTATTTGTTCATTCCACCCTTCAGCGCACGAAAAAAGCATTGTTTCTGACAATGATGATATTATTTCTGCTAACGCTAGTTTGGGTGTACAAATAAACAACACATCATGAGGTGGTGTATTATCATCGAAGGCAATTCATGATTTTCTCACATAAATCAGGTCTTTTTGGCAGAAAACTGTGAATAGCTGTCTCAAAAATTCGAAGTAATATGCATATTATCCTCTTCCTCTTCCTCTTCCTCTTCCTCTTCCTCTTCCTCTTCCTCTTCCTCTTCCTCTTCCTCTTCCTCTTCCTCTTCCTCTTCCTCTTCCTCTTCCTCTTCCTCTTCCTCTTCCTCTTCCTCTTCCTCTTCCTCTTCCTCTTCCTCTTCCTCTTCCTCTTCCTCTTCCTCTTCCTCTTCCTCTTCCTCTTCCTCTTCCTCTTCCTCTTCCTCTTCCTCTTCCTCTTCCTCTTCCTCTTCCTCTTCCTCTTCCTCTTCCTCTTCCTCTTCCTCTTCCTCTTCCTCTTCCTCTTCCTCTTCCTCTTCCTCTTCCTCTTCCTCTTCCTCTTTCTCTTCCTCTTCCTCTTCCTCTTCCTCTTCCTCTTCCTCTTTTCCTACTTCTTCAACAACACTAACGTTCCGTGGAGGACCTTCACCGTCTCAAGGTATTACAGGTCGGACTCGATTATCCGAAGACTCGATTATCCGGGATTCGATTATCCGGAGTATTTTATTTTTGATTTTCGGAAATTTTGAATAATTTGTGTAATAATTCCATACTGAAAAGCCAATATAGGTATCAAATGAAAAGGCTTGACTAGTAGAACACAGTTATTTATGAAAAATGCAAATCCAAAATGGCCGCCTCCACAAGATGGCGATGGTATATATTTTTCACAACCCCATCAATATGGGTATCAAATGAAAGGGACTGACTAGTAAAACACAATTATTTATGAAAAATGTAAATCCAAAATGGCCACCACCACAAAATGGCGCCACATTTTTTTTTTTCAAAACCCCATCAATATGGGTATCAAATGGAAGTGCTCGACTGGTAGAACACAGTAGATCATGAAAAATCCAAGTCCAAGATGGCCCCAACTCCCATATAAACAATTACTGTTTAATGATTTCATTCAGCTTGCCCTGTTTGTATGTATGTTTGAGTGTTTGTAGGATTGTCCCACATTAATTGAAATTTGACCCCGTTCCTGATCACTGATTGATCTGAAATTTGGAACATACATTCAATTCTACTGCCATTATAAATCTGCGTATTCCATGATCTTGAAAAATTCAATTTGGCCGCCGCTAAAAAATGGCTGAATGGCTTGACTTGGAGAATACACTACTTTATGAACAATATAAATTCGAAAAGGTCGCCGCCAGATGATGGTCGAGTATGTATTTTTTGCAATCCCCTCAATATTGCTATCAAATGATACCAAATGTTCCAATTTCAGATCAATTTCAATTAATGTGGGACAATCCTACAAACACTCAAACATACATACAATCAGGGCAAACTGAATGAAACTATTTAAAAAGTAATTAGTTATTTTGGGACTGCGGCCATCTTTGATTTGGATGTTTCATGATCTGCTATGTTCTACCAGTCGGGTACTCTAATTTGATACCCATATCGATGGGGTTGTGAAGAATATAAACCATCGCCATCTTGTGGTGGCGGCCATTTTGGATTTGCATTTTTCATAAATAACTGTGTTCTACTAGTCAATCCCTTTCGTTTCATATACATATTGATTCTGAGAGAATGTGTAATCTGCCATTTTGTACCGGCCGCCATCTTGGATTTTCAAGATCATGGTTTTATAATGACACCAGAGATAAAGATGTGTTCCAAATTTCAGACCAAACGGTCAACAGGAAGGGGGTTAAATTTCTATTAATGTGGTACAGTGCTACAGACAAAGTTACAAAGTTACAAAGTCACAAACATACAAACGCTGAGCTAGATAAAAACGTTTAATAAATAAGTGCAAATCATAATTATATCACGTTTTCCGAGATAAAAATCGTGTTTTATATTATTCGATTATCCGGAGGATTCGATTATCCGGGGTGAAAAAAAATCAATACTCCGGATAATCGAGTCCGACCTGTATTCAAATTTTTCCTCTTTCTAGAGCAAATCGCGTAAAAAAAATCACGTAGTTTCGAGAGAATCGCGTAAAAAAAGATTGCCCCTACATCGGCGCGTGCGAGTGGCATTGCGATTGCGATTGCCAAAAATTAATGACCTTTTCTCAATAATTTGCATTTCAGCTGCCCTGGAAGAATTGTTGTTGAAATCCAGTTATCAAACTGGATTTGTTTTGCATACGGGAAACTTTCCTGGATTATTTGTATTTATAGAATACTAGCTGACCCGGCAAACTTCGTCCAGCCCAAAATTTATTTTTCGTTATCACTTCCACGTTTTCTTACTAAAGGGTATATCACATCAAATTGCATCACGGAAAAAACGCTGTAGAAATTCGCCCAGTAGACCGATCCTTTTGAAAATTTTAGACAGTAAAATAAAAACTATTAAACAACTTTTGACATTTTCTTTTTATTCATACTTCGAGCCCAAGCCCGTATGCTCGCACCTTCCTCTTTACCCCGTCCATAAGGTTCTGTACAACGTCAGGTTGTAGTTTTTTTTTTAACAGAAATCCATTTTCTCTTGAAGTTCACCTCCGATTTGACAACTTTTGGCTTCTTCCGGAGGGCCTGCTTCATAATCGCCCAATATTTCTCTATTGGGCGAAACTCCGGCGCGTTGGGCGGGTTCATTTCCTTTGGCACGAAGGTGACCCCGTTGGCTTCGTACCACTCCAACACGTCCTTTGAATAGTGGCACGAAGCGAGATCCGGCCAGAAGATGGTCGGGCCCTCGTGCTGCTTCAACAGTGGTAGTAAGCGCTTCTGTAAGCACTCCTTAAGGTCATCACGAAGGGGGCGCTCCGCTTTCCGCAAGAGCAGATCGCTTGCCACACCATGTACTTTTTGGCAAACTTGGATAGTTTCTGCTTGCGAATCTCCTCCGGAACGCTGAATTTGTCCTCTGCGGAGAAGAACAACAGGCCCGGCAGCTGACGAAAGTCCGCTTTGACGTAGGTTTCGTCGTCCATTACCAGGCAATGCGGCTTCGTCAGCATTTCGGTGTACAGCTTCCGGGCTCGTGTCTCCCCCACCATGTTTTGCCTTTCGTCGCGGTTAGGAGCCTTCTGAACCTTGTATGTACGCAGGCACTCCCGCTGCTTGGTCCGCTGGACGAATGAACTTGACAAATTCAGCTTATTTGCGACATCCCGGACCGAACTTCTCGGATCACGTCTAAACTGCTTAACTACGCGCTTGTGATCTTTTTCACTGACGGAGCATCCATTTTTGCCGTTCTTCACCTTCCGGTCGATGGTTAGGTTCTCGAAGTATCGTTTTAGTACTCTGCTGACCGTGGATTGGACGATTCCCAGCATCTTACCGATGTCCCGATGTGACAACTCCGGATTCTCGAAATGAGTGCGCAGGATTAATTCACGACGCTCTTTTCGTTCGACGACATTTTTCCAAATTTACGAAAAATTGACAGTGAAGCATGGCCAACGTGATCTATACACTCTTATCTGATTATAAGCGAAAGCTGAAGATATAATTCCTAAAAATTAAATTTCTACAGCGTTTTTTCCGTGATGCAATTTGATGTGACACACCCTTTAAGCGCTGTTCATGGGTCCAATCGCAGAGTTATTCATTGATTGATCTTCTAATCTACCCTTTTAAAATTACCATTTACCTTTTTCAGACGCAATTCTCGTTCAAGATTTTTCAACCACTTGTAAATAACATGTTTCTCCGTTACGTTACATGCCAAATTTGGTTTTATTTGCTTGGTTAATTCTCGAGTAATTCAGAAATTTGTGTTTCATTTGTATGTCAGAACCAGGCCGTCGTTCGTCATCGTTTAGCGTATTGCATGTGTTGGTACGAAGGGGACGTGTGTCACTTTTTCAGCACTCTTGGTCTGAGATTCCGACGCAAGTATAGGAGTAACTTTTTTGGACATTATTTTGATTTTTTTCCTGTGTTAGAATATCGTTCAATTAATGATAGTGACGTGGAATATTTATTGAATATAATGCATAAGATCATTACCGGACTATTCTTATTTGACTTTAATCCTTTTTGTAACAAAAGAAAAATACAAATGTCTAACTTTCGTATAGTTATTCACTAAATACAATGGTCATACATACACACTTGTGGAAGAATTGTAAACTGTAAACTATAAACTAATAGGTGGCTTATGGTTATTTTTTACAGTTATAGTTTCGGGGATATTTTTTTATAATATATGGGCTGAACAATATCGACAAGAAAACAAGTCGCAGCAAGTTCCTAGAAACACTTCTGTATTATCTTTTTGTACCCCATCAAAAAAACAGGCATTATCTCTTAGTTTACCAAGAACACAGAGCGAAAGAATATTAGAAATATGAAAACCTGAAATTCCAGAATCTTTATCATCTGGTAACTATTCAAAAGGTTGTTAGACATTCTTCTTTTCGAAAACAGATACGAAATTGCATGAAATGTAAGAAATATGTTTATCTCAAGCGTGCAGTTATGGTAATGTTTGCATTGAAAAAATGGACTTTTTTCTAATGGTAATGAAAAAAAACTAAGACAGATAATTGAGTTTGATAAATTTCCCATAAAAGGTTTTTTTTTTTTATCTGTATTATAGTGATTTTCAACTCATTTGGCTGGTTCGTCACTTCTTACTTCCATTTTTGGAAGAATGTCAGGAGTGAGAATTGAACTCGTGACCTTTAGCGTGAGAGGCATGGATGTTACCACTACGCCAGATCGCCTCCTCCCATAAAAGGTAATTATATTATTACATGCGTTTAGGCATGTTTTTGAGTTCTTTCATCGTTTTATTTATCGTGGAGATGATCATGAAAATGAAAAAAATATTCGATATTGATGATCCGACGCTCAAGGCTGCGGCTCCCAGAAGTTTTTTTCTAATTTGACAAGCATTAACGCAAAACTGTGAATAAGCATCATGAAACACTAGAATGACTTGCAAATGCAAACGTAGTATTTGTAGTAAATAAATTAATATTTATAATAACAGTTTTGACGTAGGACTACGTCTTTCATTTCTATACTGGGGTGTAAGTTCAAAGTTTCGAAAACGATAGCGTTACGCCCGAGAACGAGATTTGCTTGTTGTGATGCTTGTTACTTTTTTAAACAAAAACTTGTTTCAATAGCCCTTAAATTGCTTTCAAAACAGGCTATTGAAATCACACCAATCGGTATATAAGCGAGTGCCGCTCGGAAATCCACTCAGCTACGATTGCGAACGATTCAGGTACGATCGCTGGATGGGATGGATGTTTCCCTAACACAGACTTTGAAACCATGGAGCCTGTGGAAATCAGCATAGCAAATTAGATGTAAGCTGCGGGTGCTTTTGTTCTCGCTTGCGTTTCTGGAAATCGGAATGTTTCTTTAACACAGACTCAAAACCATGGAGCATGTGGAAATCGGCATATAAATATAGATGCAATTAGTGGGAACTTTCGCACTCGTTTGCGTTTTTGCAAATTGGAATTTTTTCCTAACACAGACTTCAAAACCATGAAGCCTGGGGAAAGATGCAAACTACTAGCACTTTTGTACTCGTTTGCATTTTTGCAAACCGGAATGTGTTTTCCCAATACAGATTCCGACACCAAGAAGTTGGGAGAATCGGCATTGCACATACATTCAAGTCGGCAAAACTTTTATACCCCCAAACATTTTTACACTCCAGAATTCGTTTTGCTATCACGGTCTACAAAAGCGAGTACAAATGCAACGCTTTGGCTCGATTATTCAAGACTGCATTGGAAGATATCCCTTCATGTCACCAGCTCACTGAACATACCGTTACCGTTTGATGATTAGGCAAAATGTTGATAACTATTTGGTGTGATAACTACTACCATAATGCATGAATTGACTTAAATTGAAATTTGATTGCAATTGAATTCGTAAATAGTTTCATTCATTCGCTATTATAATCAATACACAAAAGATAGCACTGCGCAGCGGCGATATCGTACCCAATGAGGATCATCCGAGGTGGGATTATTGCTAATTGAAGAAATACAATTGATTACTAAGCCAACGGCAGTCCTACGTCAACCTTGCGGTTATATCATAGGTATAACCCAATTGTCAAAGTATTGAACTCCCGGCCCCGTGAGGCTAACACCATATGAGCCTTGATAAAAATATATATTTTGGAAAAAAAAAATAGGTATAACCCATCCATAGTTTTTTTCCTACAACAAATATTTTCGATGGTACAGATTTCTGAAAAAAAAAATACAGATGAGAAAAATTTTCAACCCCTCTAGTACAGTTTGAAATGTGGCAACACTGCCTAGATCTACCAACGCCTCTTCAAACAAGTATTTAATTATCCATCCAATTGTATATAGACATTAAAGTTTGGTTAAGCATGTACTGAGGTATCTCCAGAAACATAAACATAGTGAAAACCTAAAATATTTTAAATTAAATTATGTAGTTTTTCAAACTCACCTCTCTCGAAGGCTGGTGCATAAAAATGAAATTCGTTTCAAAGAATTTGTGATATAACTAGTGCTCGTCTATTCCTCGTCGAATTGGACGATTCCATCAAGTAGTGCTCAATTATTTGACGAATCCTCAAGAAGGATACGGTAAGCGGGAGAGAGCTCCACGTAAATCGAAACTCTCTGACCGGGATAAGCGGGAAATTGCTATAACAGATTTCAGTTCAATTAGGATGGTCTTGATGGTTTCAACGGGTACCGGCGTGATTTACGGAAGAAGGAACAGTATTTTTCGACCAGGAATTTTGGTGTTGGCTCGTGCATGGTTTGGGCGGAATTCTGTGCAACCGGAAAGCTCAAGATAGCTTTCACATCATTCATAGATTACACACATGTTCTGGAATCCTATCTCCTACCATTTTTGCGTGGATATCATCACAAAAAATCACATTCCAACAAAACAATGCTACTATTCATATCAGCAAAGAAACTAAGCAATGGATTAAGACCAAAAAAATTTTTTTTTGGATTGGTCGGCTCACTCTTTAGATTCGAATCCTGTTGAAAATCTTAGGGGGGATCTACACGGATGGGAAAACGGTACACCACGATTGAAGAGCTCAAGGTCGCAATTTCGGAAACATGGAAAAATATCGAGAAATTCGTTAAGCAGCCTTTGGTAAATAGTATGCCAACGCGAATTTTTCAGGTTATCGGCCGAAATGGCAAGTTGCCATTTATTGACATGTAAATCAGCAGATCGTTTTGAATTTTTAATTGATAATCCTTATGAACTTTGGAATGGTCTTATAGAAACTGGATAGCTGAAATTATCATATTTAAGCACAATAAATAATCAAACAACTATTCTGAACGAAATTGACGTCAAATATACTTAATTCTAAGCATTCAACAATATAGGAATGTATCTTGTTGACATTATAACTGTTTGTGTTGCAACGAAATAGAATCAGGGTGGTCTTATAGAAGATGGACAGAGTGTACACCATAGCAACAGTGTTAAACATGTTTAAAAGTTTCAAAACGGTCAACTTGACCGATATTGACAGATTTAGTATAGAAAGTAATGCTGTATGTATATAGAATGATCATCGTCTCAAATGAATTACATTGAACCCATTTAAATTATCGGAATGGCGCGCAAAGGTATTCATCCAATCAATCGCGTCGAACCTCAAAGCAGCAGCAGAAAAGCGTGAGGACCAATACTCAACGACTTCAGTGAAGTTGCGCGAGCTCACTTACCGGTTCCGGAAAACAATCGTTCTAGATTCATGAATCGAACCAATGGCGTGCGGGTGGATGGCGGTGGTGGTGGTGGTATGAGAGCTTCCGGACAATCGACCGGCCGGTTGTGTTTAATCACTGCTGCATCGGGCAGATGGAAAATTCCGATAAACGCTTAACTGTTCGGCGCGCTAATCACACGCTAATCTCTTGAAGAAAGAAAGAAGGGGGAAAAAAACTAACGAAACACGCTACTTGGCGGGCAAGGCCATAGTAAGACCTCCTCGAGCATGTGCGCCTCATGAAGCTTATCCACAATGGAAGGAGATGTGTTTGGGTTGAACAATATATGCAGCATATCGCGCCGCTAGCTGTTAATTTAAATTGAATGGGTGTGTGAGAGAGAAGATTCTAAGTCGAACTTGATGCAGGCTATGTGGCATACGTTACGTGTGCACAATGTTTATCTTATTAGTATGTTTGTAAGTCATTAACGAATTTGCTCGGTTGGAAGGTTACAATGAAAGCATTCGTTTTCCGCGACTCAATGTCAAAGTCAGTGGTTCGGTTGTCGGAAGGAGGTAGCGGGTGGTTTGAAGGTTGCACTTCTCTAATTAAATTTAGTTCCCATACGGTGGTGCTTTAATTGGCGGTGGTGTATGAAAGCTTTTTTTTCTCTCGTCTGAATGAATGAACTGTCTGGCCATCAATCACTGAACTGGACTGTGAGTTCCATCCACTGCAGGGTTGTCGGGAATGCACTGAAGAAAAACAGATCTTCCTTTTGATGATACAATTTGGACATCTGCTAATGCAAGCAGAAAGAAATTGCTTCGCGTCAGCCGTACAAAAGATATCCGTAAGAGTAAGACTCGGATCATACAAAAAAAAAACATTACCGATGTAATTATGATTACTGAACACCATCCAGAAATGTTTCCAACAAAAAGTACCGGTAAAAGGAGAACATACGGTTTAGTGGCACTGACAGCCCGAGATGAATTTCCGAAGCTTCCGAAACAGTAGCTGAATCATGACGTTGCTCTCGATTGGACTCCACGGAAGGGATGAGACGAGTATGAACGTATGTATGCGAATGGATAAACATTGATGGGGACTGCAGTCGGTGTTCATTATCCATTCAGCAATCTTTCCTTCACCCGAATGTGGTGAATCGGGAGGCTGGGTGCTGGCATTCAACATCATTATTCAATTATCATGTAATGTGGAATAATTGCTGCCATACTTCGTGAAACTATCCAGAGATCGAAATATTATGAGTAACGCTCGGTATAACAATATATACAATATTTCGATATTTATTTTTTCCATCATAGTTAATTGTCCTCTTTCTTTCTTTCTTTCGTGACCATATTCATTTCTCCATTTATTATTTTATTAGTTTTATATGTGTAGAACAATTTCACGAGAAAAATATCTACCGGTAAAATAGATTGTTGCAGGTGAAAGTTAAATTATTGCACATTTATTTCCAATAGAAAAAATTAGATCCGTTTTTTATTATGCTGTTCGAGTGCATAATCCTGAATTTTGCGGAACAAATCTTTTAAACTTTTATTATAGCTTAGTTAGATGAAAATTAGAAACATTTAAAGTTTTCATACATTTGCGCTTCCAGCGACGTAGTACCACTTCCCGTTTGGTGGCTATTGAGTGAACATCGTTCACCGGTGAACGTTAAACGAGATTAAATTGTCTTTCTCAAGCCATTGAAAGGAGTTTGGGTCAAGTTTTCCAAAAGGGTCCTTTTCAGGGCTAGAGGCGAATTAACTGAAAAAGTTCAAAGCCTTTCTAGCTTAAAAAAATGTCACAGTCATGTCACAAAAATCTTCTACGATGTCCCATTTCTTCCTTTTTTTGATGCGAAATAAATACATAATGTTTACCGTTTAGGGTGAATTTATAATGTTATATATGAACCGATCTGCTGTATAATCTTTTTCCATCTCTCAGGAAGCCTCAAAATTGTTGATGTTTATTTGCAAAATATTCATCTAGGTGCGTTTTTATTTCGCTGATGGATTTGAAAGATTTACCAAGGAAACAATTTTTGAAAGAGAGGAACAAGTAATAATCGGATATAGCAAGATAAACTGTTATAATGTTTGTCTTACGGTCATCGCAAAATGCTTTCTTGCGTTATCGTGATGGAAAACGACACCATGTCGGTTCGCCAATTCTGGATGTTTCTCTGCTATGGTGGCTTTTAATTGATCTAGTTGATTGTTTCAATTGTTACAATATTTGTCAGCATTGACCGTATCACCTCGAGGAAAAAACTCGTAAAGGGTGTGTCACATCAAATTGCATCACGGAAAAAACGCTGTAGAAATTTAATTTTTAGGAATTATATCTTCAGCTTTCGCTTATAATCAGATAAGAGTGTATAGATCACGTTGGCCATGCTTCACTGTCAATTTTTCGTAAATTTGGAAAAATGTCGTCGAACGAAAAAGAGCGTCGTGAATTAATCCTGCGCACTCATTTCGAGAATCCGGAGTTGTCACATCGGGACATCGGTAAGATGCTGGGAATCGTCCAATCCACGGTCAGCAGAGTACTAAAACGATACTTCGAGAACCTAATCATCGACCGAAAGGTGAAGAATGGCAAAAATGGATGCTCCGTCAGTGAAAAAGATCACAAGCGCGTAGTTAAGCAGTTTAGACGTGATCCGAGAAGTTCGGTCCGGGATGTCGCCAATAAGATGAATTTGTCAAGTTCATTCGTCCAGCGGACCAAGCAGCGGGAGGGCCTGCCTACATACAAGGTTCAGAAGGCTCCTAACCGCGACGAAAGGCAAAACATGGTGGGGAAGACGCGAGCCCGGAAGCTGTACACCGAAATGCTGACGAAGCCGCATTGCCTGGTAATGGACGACGAAACCTACGTCAAAGCGGACTTTCGTCAGCTGCCGGGCCTGTTGTTCTTTTCCACAGAGGACAAATTCAACGTTCCGGAGGAGATTCGCTAGCAGACACTATCCAAGTTTGCCAAAAAGTACATGGTGTGGCAAGCGATCTGCTCTTGCGGAAAGCGGAGCGCCCCCTTCGTGATGACCGGCACGGTAAACGGGCAGGTTTACCTTAAGGAGTGCCTACAGAAGCGCTTACTACCACTATTGAAGCAGCACGAGGGCCCGACCATCTTCTGGCCGGATCTCGCTTCGTGTCACTATTCAAAGGACATATGTTGGAGTGGTACGAAGCCAACGGGGTCACCTTCGTGCCAAAGGAAATGATCTCGCCCAACGCGCCGGAGCTTCGCCCAATATAGAAATATTGGGCGATTATGAAGCAGGCCCTCCGGAAGAACCCAAAAGTTGTCAAATCGGAGGCGGACTTCAAGAGAAAATGGATTTCTGTTAAAAAAAACAGGAAGTGGGTTATATCTATGGTATAACCGCAAGGGTGACGTAGGACTATCGTTGATTTAGAGATCATTTGTATGAAGTTGAATCTGAATTCATTCTGAATGAATGAATATTTGGAGAACTTCGAAAACGAGAGCGTTACGTTGGAGGCACAAGGTTTTATGCATCCAATATTGGATACGGAAATATCCTACTGATGGGGAAGAATAATCTTCAGAAGCTATCCTGTTGATTGCGATTGATTGAAAAACCACAAAACCTAATGTATTTGGTCACAGTGTAACATGGATAGAAAACATTCAATTAAACTCTTTCACATGAATATATTTTGAAAATTCCCAAAGGAACTGGCAGATTATTTTCCAGCAATGATTAGATCTTTCCGGAACTTTCTCGATGCTGAATGGCATCCTAACGGAAAGAGTTCTGCGCGTGTATGTGTCGATCCTTCGCCGTCCACCTCCTCCAGCACGTTAGGCAACGATGTTGTCTTGTCGATGTCCTCACGAAAAATGAATGTGTTTCACCACCAGAATATCGCTTAAGTATGCTATTTGTGTGTGATTGAATCGAGAGAAGGTGTGGTTTACGATGGCAATTTGGAAGGCAAACTAGAGGGGAATGAACTCTCTGAACTCGGAACTTTCGGCGACTGAGCAATAATCGATTGCGGGCGCATACAATATTGGATACGGAAATATCCTACTGATGGGGAAGAATAATCTTCTGAAGCTATCCTGTTAATTGCGATTGATTGAAAAACCACAAAACCAAATGTATTTGGTCACAGTGTTACATGGATAGAAAACATTCAATTAAACTCTTTCACATGAATATATTTTGAAAATTCCCAAAGGAACTGGCAGATTATTTTCAGTAACGATTAGATATTTCCACATTTTCCTCGATACTGGAAGCCCACCAGTGGTTAATGCCAACTCGATAACCACCTGTTAATAGCCGCGCGTGTATGTGTGTGTAGCGATGTCTTCCCAGGGAACCGTTTGTGGCATCACTCTCCTCCTGATAGATTCCCTTCTGGCCTAGGGTGCACAAACAGGCTCTTGGTGACACCGTTCATCCGCGCTTTCATGATAAATAAAGAGCTTCACCGCAACAGCGACAACATGCTCCAATCGCTGTTCAATTAGAACTGAGTGGATTTCCGAGCGCCGCTCGCTTATATACCGATTGGTGATTTCAATAGCCTGTTTTGAAAGCAATTTTAAGACTATTGAAACAAGTTTTTGGATCAAAAAGTAACAAGTATATAACGCGTAGACATTTTATCTTTCGAATGAAGTGTTTATCATACCATTTCGTTCAGTTGTTTAGGAGCTATTAACGCTCAAAATCTCGGTCTCCGGCGTAACGCTTTCGTTTTCGAAACTTTGATTTTACACCCCGGTATAGAAATGAAAGACGTAGTCCTACGTCAAAAAACTACAACCTGACGTTGTACAGAACCTTATGGACGGGGTAAAGAGGAAGGTGCGAGCATACGGGCTTGGGCTCGAAGTATGAATAAAAAGAAAATGTCAAAAGTTGTTTAATAGTTTTTATTTTACTGTCTAAAATTTTCAAAAGGATCGGTCTACTGGGCGAATTTCTACAGCGTTTTTTTCCGTGATGCAATTTGATGTGACACACCCTTTAGTACACTACACTAGTTCCAGTTCCACCAAATACTCAAAAGAACAGTTGAAGGTCTATTTTCCTTAGACCAAGTCTGTTTCTGATGCACATTTGGGTATAAAATCCAAGTCTCATCTTGCAAGACTCTCCGGCTTGCGTATTCTAAAGCATGTCACTCCAAAATAACATTTGTTCGAGACGACGCTAATTAAATTCGCGAAGTCGCGATGCACGAGAGGAGATTGATTAAAAATGACGAAATTTTAATTTCTTCCAATAGTGAAAAAATAAGCCGAACGAGATCGAGATGAAAAAAGTTGATGGGTCTGAGCCTAGGGGCACGGACGGGATCTTGACATAGGACTGTGATTGTGTGTAATAATTGCATTCAAATTGAGTTTTTCATTGTTCAAAATCTGTATTTTTTTCTCTTTTGATACATCAAATGGATGCCCTGGAAAACCCGTTTCCTGTATGTACTTGTATCCTTTAACGGGTTAGATGGTAGAATTCGGTACCGCATTGAGTTCATGTACACAAAAATACCATTAAAGCCATTATTACCATTTTCTTCTGTTTATTCGATCACACAGAAGAAGACAAAAAGTCATCATGGATCATTTTTGAACACAAGTCTAAATAGCCTACATAAATATAAGGCTGAGTCAAATCAATCTATGGCTACAAAAATATATTATAGATAAAAATAGCATTATCTCCTTCGTTACCACGTTGTCCGCAACATTGTTTGTAATAACTTTTATCCCTGTAAGATGGCCACTACTCAAGCTATCATAATCTGATTTACGTGGGTATACCCTTTCGATCTTCTAATTCAGCAGCCATTTAAATTCATTTATTGTATTTTTACATAACCAAACAACAGACACGATATAATGACATCCTGGGCTACAATTACACAAATTGTTAGTAGTGAGACCTACATGATAAAAACATGAATTGAGCACAAATTGATTGGACAACATACAATATAGTATAAAATTAATGCCTATTATCGGTAAATAGAGAATAATTCATTTTACGCATCAACTCAAATTATGAACTAACGCCCGAATTTAGACAAAAAGATTGCTCGTTGCGTCGGGGAGGAAAGCGAGTGGTTAGTGCAATCGAAAGAAACATACCCATTTAAAACGTCAAATTGTTAACTTTTGACGTAGGACTACGTCTAACCGGAAGATATAGGGGGTGAAATGGAAATCTAGGCACTGAACAAGTAGGAAAAAATGCAAGATTTGGAACGCTTATAACTCGAGCATTTCTCAATAGATCGCAAAGGTTTTTGCATCAATTGATAGGAAATATATCTACGCATCTATCATAACGAATAACATTTTTTTTTTAATTTCATTTTTCATGAGATAAATAATTGAATAATTGTGAAATATCAAGCATTGTCAAAATGCACAATGTGCCCATTTTTGATTGGTCTATTTTGTGCTCCTCAAATCGTACCGACCAAAACGGGCAACCAGAGCAGCAGCGAAATAGAACGAAGCACGATTGGAAAGGAAAAAAAATGAACGAAACATTGGTCGCAGTCTCACACATGCGTAATTCTCGAGCCAGCCAGTCAGCTTAAAAATCCCCGCTCCGCTGCCGTAACGATCATTCTTTGTGTGGACACCGACTGGACAACATCGTTGCTGGACGAGCTGGACGGCGAGGGATCGAGTGCCTTTCTCAAGGCAAGAGGGCGGAGGTGGTAGCGCTGGAGTAGAGTAATAGAGTAGAGTAGAGTTTTCAAATGGCCTTTCTCAAGGCTAGAGACGAATGAACTGCAAAAGTTTAAAGTCTCTATAATACAATACCTTCCTTCCTTCCGTAACGATCATTCTCATTCAAACCGTACACCACATCGGTTCGCATCACAACACATCAACAAACCAACCCAAGCAGCCATGTCTGGACATGGTAAAGGAGGAAAAGTGAAGGGAGAGGCAAAATCCCGCTCGAACCGTGTTGATCTGGAGTTCCCCGCAAGGGTAGCTAGGCCGAGCGCGTTAGTACCAGTGCACCAGTCCACCTAGTCGGCGTTATATAGTTTCGGCCGCCGAAGTGATCGAGTTAGCTGGCAAAGCTGCTCGCGACGATAAGAAAACCCGCATTCGGAACAGAACACATTCGGTTCGATGGACATCAAGACAACAGGCAGTTGCAGCGAGTGGCGAGTGGCAAACGCAATCGCAAAACGGCAGCAGGTAGCAGAAGAACAAAGTTTGTTCTTTATACAAACTGCTTTGGTGGCAAATCCAGAACAAGGCGGCATCGAGGGCGTTCGAAATGGTTTTTTTTTTCAAAACCACGAGTACTAAGTTTTCTAAATTGGAACCATTCCATAAAACAAAGCGCTTTTCAGGGCCATTAAACCTTCCAAAAAAGAGTTTATGAAATACAGTTCAATGCTTTCTAAAACATTATCCAAAATAATAATAAAACACAAATTGATTTTTTCATAACTTGTTTGCCAGGATCTGATGAGTATGTGAATTTGGCAGTTGTTCTGAGCTTATTGATAGTTGGGGACTTTCCTGATTATTCTATTTTCACCAATTCTTAAATTGTTTCCAGATTGAAAGTACAGTAATTTACAATTAGTTCGACATTTAGCTAATTGGACGGACATGTAATGCGACTTATTTAGTTGGACATTTTGTAAACATAGAGATCCAAATTATGACCCCACATCTAAAGGCGACACTGTACCACTGTCATCGCAAATGTTCAATTACAGGTTAAAATTACCTCCAATCCGATACTGAGTGGTGGTAATGCGACGTGCCATTGAATGTAATTTACTGTAAAATATGTCACAAGCTGGATGGGAAGAAATTTTCCAACTGTGAAAGCTGTGGTGAGTGGCAAACGCAATAGCTAAACAGGAAGGTTTAACCGAACAAGATGGGGATATCGAGTGATAACAAAACAATAAACTCTTTAGATTGAAGATAATTTTGTGATCCTGAAAAGGACCCTTTTTAGCCTGCATGTGAATCCAACGAGCGAACAAATCGTAATGAATGTATTTTTTTGCCATCGCTCCCTTTTAACGCTCATTCGTTCGTCTCGTTGGACTCGCCCCTCTGGCTGAGTCTGTCGATTTGTCTCTATCCTGTGAGTGTGTACCGCTAGAGTATAAAACACGCGGACCCCAAAAAAATATCTTATTTTCTTTTAAACCGTAAACCCGTGTGGTTGTACGGCATCGGCATCGTGGACGTAACAAAGGAGGACAAGTTAAGGGAAAGGCAAAGTCTCACTCGAACCGTGCAGGCTTCCAGTTCCTTGTTGGTCGCATTCACTGATTGCTCCGCAAGGGTAACTAGGCCGAACGGATTGGTGCCGGAGCACCAGTATACCTAACAGCGATTATAGAGTTTCGGCCGTCGGAGTGCTCGAGTTGGTTTGCAAAGCTGCTCACGACAATCAGAAAACCCGCATTAAGAACAGAGCAGCTTCGGTTCGGCGCTCATCAAGGCAACAATTAGTTTCAGTGAGTGGCAAAGTGTTTCTCCGGCACGTCGCATCAAATGTAATTTACTGAACAACATGTCACAAGCTGGATGGGAAGAAATTTTCCAACTGTGAAAGCTGTGGCGAGTGGTAAACGCAATAGCTAAACAGGAAGGTTTAACCGAACAAGATGGGAATATCGAGTGATAACAAAATCACAACACCAAAGGTTCTTTTCAGAACCATCAACATATTCATAAAGAGTAAACAGTAAAGTAATCCATTTTTCAGGTAGATAGGTAGGTATTCACGTAGGAGAAGAAAATAAAACAATATATTTAAAATATATATTTAACAAAAGCTGTCCCCTTTGTATAGTCCTACGTCACTCCGGTTATGTCCCCGACATTACTCACCCGTCTTTTTTTTTTACTATGTTCACTGTTTATGTTTCAAGCAAAATTTGGATAAATTTCCTGTCTAATGATATATAACACAACATATGTCGCAATCACCATTTTGAGTAATATGCGTTTGAAAACTCTAAATAAATCGTTAGATTTTTCGTAGAGTGGCCCCCCTATATAGAAATCAAAGACATAGTCCTATGTCAAAAAAACGATGCTGATACTTCGAGATATTTATTGCGAATGATTGTGGCTACAATTGTGTGGTGACCGGCTAATTCAAACAATAGGCATACAATACAGTGTGCTAATGGCATATTTGGCTTAGATACAATGGGGTTCAAAAAAAATTTGCTATAGCATTATATTTTACAACATTCAAGGCGAGTTTTTCGGCATAGAAATCTCAACTGAGTACCACTAGTAAAAATTACGCAAGTAATACCTACGTTGACACATACATTTGTTTTGCCGATTTATGTGCTAACTGTAGCCGTATTTCGAATGCTTATAACTCGAACATTTCTTAACAGATCGGAAAGATGTTTACATAAATTGATAGGAATTTTTTCTACGCGTCCATCAATAAATCAATAAAATGTTATTTTTCATGAGATGAACAATTGAATAACTGTAAAATGTCAAACGTTATCTCAACGCCCTAACTGCCAAGTTTTGATTGGCCTGATTTACGATTTCCCCAACACAGACTCCAAAATCGATGTACCTGTGGAAATCCGCGTTGCAAATATACATTCATATCGAGGGTATTTTCGTTCCCATCGAGCTGTGTTTCCCTAACACGGACTTCAAAATTAATGTTCCTAAGAGAATCCGCTTTGCAAATACATGCAAGTCGGGGGTATTTTTTGGTGTTGAGTACTTTTGTACTCGCTTGTCTTTGTATAGGCCGGAATGTTTCCCTAAAACGTACTTTTAAACGGAGAAGCCTGGGAAAATCGACATTTCAGATACTAGAGGTGAAGGAACTTTGAAGATGTGCAATGATTTCCGAGGGAAAAATGATCGTTTGACAATTATTCCGTTTACATATTTTGGTAGTCCTAGGTATCATAGCAAACGTGAAAGGACGTTCATCAAATTTATTTGTAACGAAGAACATAATCTATTACAAAAATATCGATGCATTCTAAAAGAATATACGAAGTAGTAAACAAGTGGATTGCTTAATATAATTGCGTAGGTCTACGTCGGAAATATGCAATCGTGTCCTAGACACGATCCCTCACATTTTTTTTTTAAATTGTGTACCGAACACGACTTTTTAAAGCCCAGTAGGTGAAGTTTTGCACGATTTTTTTTGTGCGGTCCCTATCCCCCGCACAAAAAAGGTTTGCCTGTATGTATGCGTTAATTAAATAGAATAAGTTAATTGGTTTTTAATTTCAGAGAGGCTTTAAACTTTGCAATTTATTCGCCTCTAGCATAGAGTAGGGGTATATGTTATGGAATACGTGAGCTACTCTCTCCTGATTTGAGAGTCGATTTCGCACATATCACGTTGCATCGCGAGTTATAGATGTACCGGTGGTGGGTTATGGCAGTGAAATTGAGTCAAAAATGAAGAAAGTTACTATTAGTAATATCTTGACAAATATTGCGAATATTTTTGAAAGCTGTGAGCCGTTTAATAGGAGACATATTTCCACAACTTCCAATGCATAATACTTAACTGTAGTACAAATAGTTATTATTTAATAATTCATCAAAGTTTGATATGTAAATAGCCAAATAGCCAGGGGCACGAACGGAAGTTTCACGTAGGACTGTGATTGTTCAGACCACTTGGTTATTTTAAATGTAATTCTTTTCATTGTTCAGAAATCTGTTCGTTTAATTCTTTTGAAACTCTAAAGAGTAACCCTGAAAAGAGCCGTTTGTTGTATGTACTCATAACCTTCAAACAAACAGAAAAAGACAATAAACTCCTGGCAGGAAGTTCAACTGTCTAACTGAAAATGATTAATGGATATCAGTGGGACACATAACAGTGTTGAATGGAAGATGTGAATCGTTAAACAAAAAAAAATATCGTCATTGAATATGAAATTTATGGGGAAGAAATTAAAAAATAAGTTGGAAATACTCACGAATTCGTGGAATTTTGAGGTAAAATATAAATGAAATCATGAAGTTGCTTTATTTTTAATGGATAGCTATGGTATTGTGATTACTTTCCATTGTCTTATTCTTTTTATTCGGCATCGAGAGCAGTAGCTTTTTCGGTGAAATAATGTTCGTTTACAGACTATTACAATCAAGTCGTATTGGTTCTTCTGCTCAATCTATCATAGCAGGAATTTAGTAATTGAGAATTATGAATATGAGTCATGAAGAACATTAATATTTCATTTCGTTCATTTTTGTGATGCGATGTAATATCGATCTCAATAAGTCTTCGCACGATAATCGCTGCCTCCTAGTAATTAATGAACGATCACTGGATGGGAGACACTTTCCTCGTTGCTTTGATGAAATCTTGCATGATGTTCAAGTGATGCATGAAATCTTGCATCTGATTACTTTAACATCTTGCTAATTTGTTAGGTAGAACGAATTTTTGCACGCAATTTTGTGTTACATACAACATTCATGGGAACGAAGTTGGAAGAAAGAATGCATAATACATGATTCACCTTCGCCTCCGCTCGCAAAACATACCTCTTTTATTTGTTAAATTACTCACTTGTTTCATTATTTCCACTGTTGATGTCTCAGGCGAAGAAAATGCTGGATAAATTTGCCGTCTAATGGTATATATTATAACATATATCGTAAGAACGATTCTGCGTAATGTGCATTTAAGAACTCTTAATAAATCGTTACATTTTTCGTAGAGTGACCCCTCTATATAGAAATCAAAGACGTAGTCCTACGTCAAAACTCATGCTCAGCATTATACAGCACTATTAAAATTGTAAATATTGGATGCAATTATTCTTCAAAGTCTTGCCCAGGCGTCCCAAAAGTACTGCATTTTCATTACAGTCGGTATGAAATAAAATCGAGACTCACTGTGTGCGCGCTACATTCGCATACAAGCGACAGAGCACGAATGAATAAAATAAACCTGTACTATAGCAGACGGTGCTTCGTCGAATTTGTCTGATTTGTCGGGCCCGATCGTAGTGAGCCAAACGTACTGTTCATTTTCGATTTTTTCGTGTCTGCTACTCCATTAATTCTGTCGCTGTAACAGTCGCTCGCGATGCGATGAATATCATCGGTTTACCCGAGTTACTGTCAAATTTGACTGTCGCAAGAAAAATGTCATGACCAAGAAATCGCGGTCGTAAAACAAGCCTTTATTTTATGCGTTTGTGCTTTTTCACCAGTACGCTCTGGGATGTGGTTGTGAGCACAAGTTACGTATATACAGAGACAGCCGATTCAATTTTAGATCGGCTGTATCGAGAATGATGTACTGTTGGGATGGCCGAATCAAGATAGGTACACAAATGAGCAGCAATTCATAGGAGAAAAAAGCACGGATTCCTTAATGATTCTAGGCGAGAGTTTCTTTGTTAATATATTGATGACATCGGGAAATACTCAGTGTTGGGAATGTTTAGATTTATCCTCCAAGTAGGAAACTAATAATGGTGGTGACAGATTAATATATAACAATGCATTTTTGGCCTTATTTCGATCAAATCAATTTCAAATCGCCTCAATAAACACAAATGAAGCCAACTTTAAACGTTCGAAAACCGATGGATTTCAAACAGGCTCAGTACAATTTTTTTAGAGGCGAACCAGCCCAGGAGGCTGAAAGTCTCTTCAATAAAGAATTAAAAAAGGACATATTTTTTATTATGTATGGTCCTCATGACCTAATGGTTTGCGTGGCGCTTCGGGGGCTTCGAGTTCAATTTCCGTTCGGGTTAGAAATTCCATCCGAACGATCCACTCTATCGTTGCTCCTACTCGCACACCTACCCCCAGCTTCACTCTCATCTAGCCATGCATTTGCACCCGCGAAACTTTCATCTACGCTATTTCCACCCACAACACTTCCTCTCGCATTTCTTTCAACAGATTCTTCCCTGTTGCTCACACTGCTCACTTGCTCTCCACATATGATAGCCGCGTCATCGACCAACAAATAATTTTTTTCCATTTCGGAATATGCTGCAGAATTCACCAGAAACTGAAAATTATCTTCCGTTTCAAAGCCTACAACCTATAGTTTGCGAATGAGAAAATGAATAAAATACTGGTGAATAAAGAACACACTTTTGTAAGCGAACGACGTTGCATAATATATACAAAGACACCCGACATCATCAGCACGAGGAAAAAAAAATCATTCACGACATTAGCAATGCATTTACGATTGCATTCCGAATCTACAAACAACATGACTAGTTAGCAACCAGGCCTGTCGCAGACGAATGAACAAAATACTCACATATGGAAATGCAGCCGTGTACAGCACACGACAGTAAATATAAATGTCGCACGACATTTTCACTGTGTGATTGTCGTTAATAGATTGATCTAACGACTGTTACGGGCCAATGATGGTGACAGTCGTCAGAATACAGTCGTGGTGCGGTACATTTGGTACCCCTGGTCTTGCCAGATGAGTCAATATTGATTTTGAACATCAAAAAGTTTTTGATAATAGTTTTCAAAAAGAGACTTGCTAATTGGCTTTAATTTGATATGTCGATAATCTGAATCGGTACAGTAGTTCAAAAGTTATGAATTTGAAAAAAAGTCATTTTTTTGAAAAAATGGAAAAAACAAAATTTTTTGGGCAACCCTAATATGGAAATTATCACCCTAATGATAAAAAAAGTCACAGGAGGGTTGTGTCCGAGACACGACCGCATAGTTGACGTAGGATTCCGTTAGGCTATCTGTTGATTTCAGATATGTTTGAAGAATTACATCGTTAAACTCTTTGATAATGATTTGGTTTTAATGTCTCTTTTAAGGAACACATTGTGGTAGGAACAAAAGCTTCCCCTACTAGTGATTCCCGATAATCGTTCGATTAATCGATTAATCGAATACTTCCTACAGAAATCGATTATTAATCGAACGAATACCGCGCAACCAATAATCGAAGCGAACGAATAATTTTCATCGATTAATTGATCCAGAGAAAAAAACGTACAGCCGCTGCAGTTCCATCCTGAACTTCAATTATTATCTTTGACGCTCCCCTGAACTCGTCGAGGAAGCTCAATGCCGTCAACGCGAATTGAGCTTCGTTTACGAGTTTAGCGTAAAAGATAATAATTGATTATCAGGCGGAATGAACCCTTTTTTGATTCTAGATGGCTTTCTAGCAAATGAGAAATATTAGTCTAACTAATTATTCCTCTCAGTGTGACGATTAATCGATTAATCGATTATTTGGGGCGATTAATCGTATGGAATATCAAACTGCTGAAAAGCATTCGATTAGCTGATGAAAGATTAATGTCATAAATCGGAGATCACTACCCCCTACTTCCATGTATGTTCAATGTCGATTTCCCCCAGGCAGCTTGGTTTTGATGTCTCTGTTAGGGACCCGCCGCATGTGTCGTCAATTTCGACCAATCAGAAGTGGGTATTTCCATTAGGATAGGGGCTGAGATTTTTCAATTGTTCGATAGTTAGTTTCATGACATATATTATTTTCTTCAAAACAAAAAATTGTTATAGAGTGCCGAAATCTATTGACGCAAAAATTTCATCAATCCATCAAGAAATGACTGAGCAATGAGCGTTTGAAATTGGACAATTTTCACGATGTGCTCGATTTTCGATTTTCAATTTGTACCCCAATATGTTCCCGAAAGACGTAATCCTACGTCAAAATACGGTTCTAATGTTTTGCGATAAAGAACAAAACTACCACTTTTCATGAAAACTGAGAACCACTATATCGGTTTGACATGGAATGGATGTATATAAACATTTCCATTGCACTTCTAGGTGGATTGACACTATTTTCGTAACTCAAATAATCATTCGAGACACTTACATGTTGTTAAATTTTCTGGAAATTATTGAGAAATCGATTTCTAAACAGAATTCTTAACAGAAAGTAATATTCACTACTTTGACCCATTGTCACCCCCTCTAATCGGTGAGATTGGGTAAACTTTCATTTAATGGTAGTTCAGTGAAAAATTAATATTATTCAACCATTCTTTGAATACTTACGACTGTTCATCATTAGAGAACATTTCTACGTAATCAGAATTGTGTTTTACTCAAATTTACGATAGTTATTCAACAAAAAGTTCGAAAACTACCTTTTTCGACTCATTTTCACCCACATCGACGGTACTTCTGAAAATTAGTTGAAGTGCGTTAGTTGTAATGCCCAATTGGAAGGATTTCATTCAAATATCAATGCACTTAGATAGCGTTCGATCTCGTGCATTTCGCATCGAACAGCAATATCGCGGACCTCCTGCTCACTTCTTCCAATTTCCATCGAAGGTTCGATCAGGCAGATAAATTGTTCTCCAACCCGTTCTTATGCTGGAGAAAGGGAACCAAAAACAATCCACTCATTTCCGTATGTTCCATTTTCCCACACTGCCTGCGGCAATTCACGATCAACGGTTTCATCGCTTTTCGGAGCCGCTCCTTTCGCGCCACAATTTCGCTTTCATTCGCAATTTCGAATTGGATCGGCATGCGGATCTTCATGCGTGTTTCCTTTAAGTGTGGATACTTATTTGGTCAGCGAATTTGCCTCTTGCTCCAATTCCATGCCCAAGAACAACAGCTGGTTTGTCTCGACTGCTGAAACCACAGTTGACCGTTCAACAGCTGACCCCGTTGATGTATCCTGTCGTTGGATTTCATTGGTGTAGATTCATTTCAATTCTACCCTGGTTACCACTGGCGCTAGTAAAATCCCAAATGCAGCGAAGTGCAACGTCCAAAAGTTAATCCGCCGTATTGTCGAGGGCCCGGGTATTCCGCCATGCTTGCCTCGGGTGCATTCAATCAAAACAGACGAAATCGTGCAAATTACAACCACTCAAGGGATCAGAATAGAGAACGAGGCAGGAAAAAATATCATGCCAAACGACTCCTCCTCCTCCTCCCCCATTGAGCCTAATCAGAAAGATGGGGAACTCCGTCCGTCATCCATCGCGCGGGGAAAGAAAGCAAAAACAAAGATAAAGTAATTAAAAAGAGTGATTGTAGAGAGTGTGGCTTTTTCGCCGGGACTTGGTTCACTCGTTCACTTGTTTTTGGTGGTGGGATTTCAAGAGACTTCCCGCTCTTTAGCGCCCCGCCCGTCCAGTCCTTGTTCTCGCAACGGTACCCACGCTGAATACCGTGCTGCTACACCTTGACAATCCTAGAACCAGGTTCCTGGGCGAGCATTTCATAATAATTACTGTCACGGAGATAAGATATGAATAATAGCGGCAGCGAAGGGTTGGCGAAAAAAAACAGCAACAGCGGCTCATTGAGATCACGACACCGAATATATACGTTGTATTCGGTTGGCATGGTTGGCCGCGGCCCGGCAGCAGTCGCGCACTCTTACTTCAAGCGGATAATTCAAAGATTCTCGGAAGCTCATTTTTTGGTCTGAAGTGACGTTATTTTTTTGTCTCTTTGTCTAGGTGGATGTTGTGGTGGACGAAGGGTTGCAATGCTCGCGCTTGCAATCAGGGATATTAACAAATATAAATATTAGCCTGAGACTTGTTTTGACGTAGGACTACGTCTTTCATTTCTATACTGGGGTGTAAGTTCAAACTGTCGAAAACGAAAGCGTTACGCAGAAGATCGAGATTTTGAGCGTTAATAGCTCCCAAACAACTGAACGAAATAGTATGATATACACTTCATTCGAAAGATAAAATGTCTACGCGTTATATGCTTGTTACTTTTTGATCCAAAAACTTGTTTCAATAGCCCCAAAATTGCTTTCAAAACAGGCTATCGAAATCACACCAATCGGTATATAAGCGAGTGCCGCTCGGAAATCCACTCAGTTGGAATTGCGCAACAATTGAGGTACGATCGCTGGAATGGATGGATGTTTCCCTAACACAGACTTCGAAACCATGGAGCCTGTGAAAATTGGCATAGCGAATTAGATGCAAGCAGGCGGTACTTTTGTACTCGTTTGAGTTTTTGCAAATTGTAATGTTTCCCTAACACAGACTTCAAAATCTTGAAGACTGGGGAAATCGACATTGCAAAATAGATGCGAACTGTGGGTACTTTTGTACTCGCTTGTGTTTTTTTGCAAATCGGAATGTTTCCCTAACACAGACTTCAAAACTATGGAACCAGGGGAAATTGGCATAGCTAATTAAATGCAAGCAGCGGGTACTTTTGTACTCGGATTGACTATGGATTTGATAGGGTATGATATGGTGTAGTGGATATGGTCGAAGTGGATATTATATTACATGTCGAAGAAATCACATTTATGAAAGCAGCGTTATAAAATTATTTGTTTACGAATGCTGCAATCGATCGTCGTTATTGGGAAGTTGGAATTGTTGGGAAGGGATCTTATTTTCGATGTGTAATTCCGAAGAGGAATCCATTCCTTCTCAAGCGTTAATAATCCTGCTCCGGATCAACGATGATTCCAATTGCCGGGGTTTGAGGAGTGGGTACTATTCACGGTGTGTATTTCCGAGGAGGAATCGATTCCCCCTTTGAGCGTTAATAATTCTTTTCCGGCTCAACGTGGAATGATATGATAGTCACTTAATTATATAAAATGATTTGGTATGATAATCACTTTATTCGAAAAATTAAATGTCTAAGATTTATATGCTTGTTAATTCTTGATTGCTAAGTCAACGTTAGTTCTACGTCCGCCTTGCGGTTATATGAAAGATATAACCCACTTCTAGTTTTTTTGTTGTTATTCGAAAGGGGGCAACTGAAGGGGACTTGAAGATGATGAATGTTACAACAGGAGTAGAATGAAGATGTTCTTGAAATTACAGCAGTTAACCAATAAAATCATTGCAATGGGGAATCGCAAATGGACATTTTCGTAAAACTTCAAGTCAATTCAAAAAGTAATGTCATAGAAACAGACTTCATAATGAGTGTTTTATTCACTAGAGTGAGAATGAACAGGGTTGCCGTACTTCCAACTCTAATGAAATGGACCATTTCTGCCCACTCCAGGCTAGAAGTCATACTTCCTGTTGAATTATTTTTTACGACATTCAATAAAAATCCATACGGGATTCAGGGATTTTTGAAATGAAATTACCAAATTGAGATGCGTATCATTAATAACGTTACGTGAATTAGCAGATTTATTTCTAAAATAACAGCTTGAAGTGAAGTGAAGTGAAGAAGCTTGTCACATTTTCGATTAAATGAATCCGGGAATCGATGAAAATTATCCGGGTAATGGTCCTTATACTAGTCATTTACGAAGTTAAGATAATTCTGTTCAGTTCGGCTGAAAAATTAAATCTATGTTTTTTTTTTGCAAAATTCAATTTTATTATTCAACATAATTGTCTTCGAGGGCGATGGAGCGATTATAGCGATCTTGCAACTTTTCGTTACCATTTTTATAGAACCCTTTCGGTTTTCCTCACAATAGTCCTCAGTTTCGGTAATCACTTCATCATCGGTCTTAAATTTCTAGCCAGCGAGCATTCTATTCAGGTCTGCGAACAGAAAATATTCACTGGGGGCCAAATCTGGAGAATACGGTGGATACGTGCTTTTTGATAGTCAAGTAGATTTTTGTAAGAGGCGCCATCTAGACGTCAACCAACTTCTGACTACCTAGCACGTTCGCCATGGACAAAAACAGGTGGTAGTCGCTTGGTGCAAGGTCCGGACTATACGGCGGATGCAAAAGAACCTCCCATCCGAGCTCCCGGAGTTTCTGGCGCGTCACCAAAGAAGTGTGTGGCCTGGCGTTGTCCTGATGGAAGACAATGCGGCCTCTGTTTATCAAAGATGGCCTCTTCTTCATGAGTGCTACCTTCAAGCGGTCCAGTTGTTGGCAGTACAGGTCCGAATTGAGCGTTTGGCCATAGGGAAGCAGCTCATAATAGATTATTCCTTGACAATCCCACCAAACACACAGCAGAACCTTCCTGGCCGTTAATGAGGGCTTGGCCACCGTCTGAGCCGCTTCAGCGGGCTTCGACCACGACCGTTTGCGCTTCACGTTGTCGTAAGTGACCCACTTTTCATCGCCAGTCACCATCCGCTTCAGAAACGGGTCGATTTTGTTGCGATTCAGCAGCGATTCACATGCGTCGATATGGTCAAAGATGTTTTTTTGCGTCAACGTGTGTGGCACCCATACATCGAGCTTCTTTGTGAATCCAAGCTTCTTCAAATGGTTAATAACGGTTTGATGACTTATCTCCAGCTCGTGGCCGATGCTACGGCTGCTACTATGCCGGTCTTTCTCGGCTAATTCAGCGACAATTTTCGACGACAGGCCTTCCGGAACGTGGCGCATCTTCGACGACCTCTACACCAGAACGAAAACGTTGAAACCATCGTTGTGCGGTGGAAATGGAAACTGTATCGGGTCCATAAACTGCACAAATTTTATTGGCAGCTTGAGATGCATTTTTGCCTTTGTCACAGTAGTACTGTAAAATATGTCGGATTTTCTCTTTATTTTGCTCCATATTTGCGACACTATAACTCACGAACGACTTAACCAAACAAAACACTGTCAAGGACTATATTATAGCGCGCAAAAATACTTTTCCAACAAGCTATAGTATGACTCGATACAATGAATACAACTAGAACTACGCGCTTACAACGACACCTCGCGGAAATACCGCAGGACTTTTTAGACAGCCTAATATAACCCACCCATTTTTTTTATTCACTCAGTTTCAACCTAGTTTCGCACGAGGTTCAACCCGAAAGCTGTTAGTTTCGCGCTGAGATGTTTCACGGGTTCGCACACGGATTCACCAATACAACTATACTGAACTGTCAAGTTCCGAGCAGGGGAGGTGGGGGTAGAACGGACATGTTAAGAAGAACTTCAATCATATCTTTGGAAACTCATGTTTCCCAAAACTTTGATGCAGTTTCCTGCAGTTCAATATACTGTTTTTTCTACCTAATTAGCCGAATATTTTACAAAAAGTGTTTTCAAATGTTTTGTACTCAAATAAAAACAGACCGAAAAGTACAACATTTCTTTCGATGCGGGTAATACGGACATATAGTGGGGGTAATATGGACAGGTTTGTAGTATATGAAGCGTAGAGGTTTATCGATCGCGAGAGGATTCATCACGAATGTCCGTTAAATGATGAAAAAATCGAATTAATCCATCTAGAAGTGATATCGTGCTTTTCAGCAATATAAACGGACAGACCCTCAACTATTTTGCTATTGTTTCTATACAGCTTCGAAATAGTCCACATTTGGCGATTTGATTTCCATTTATAGATACAGATACTTTTCACAGTCCATTCCACTCCCACTGGCAACTGTCGGTTTTACCCCACCAGTACAATTATTTCAATAATTTAAATTTTCCACTCAAAAATGAATTTACTTTTCCGTACATACCCAATATCGGTTCTCTGTTAACTCACAAACCGAAATACAGCGAATTGAATTTTGATATTAAACCACTCAAAATACATTATATCGAAGCAGCTAAAATTACATCCACACGCGGTATCATGTATGATTTTCGGTTTTTGTTTCATGTCTAGTGAACCTGTTCACGGTGCTCCTATGAGTAATAGATAACGGTACTCAGTATCTAGCAAAGTAGTTACCCACACAGGACAACGTACAGTGCGTTGAATGCATAGGAACGTGGGACAAAAATCATAACAGCAGAATTTAGCCACTTTGGTGTGATTAAGTATAAGTATCAGAACTACTGTTTGCATAAATTTCTTATATTACTTCAATAATCGCAAAAGTGTCTCAAGCGACAAAAACTTTTGTATATAAAAAGATCACATTAAAATACATTGTTAAGTTAACACTTTAAGGACCGCCCACGAGTTTCCTCGTGTTTCGCGTTCCGTCTGTTACGGATGGATCACGAAATAACCCGTGTTTTCTACACTTGATGGTTAAATCTTTGGTTTGCCAAGAATCTAACAAGGCCTACAGATGGCTCGCCTTCATCTCATCCTCACCGAAGGAAACGATCTCATTCGAGGAATCCGGACAAATGAAGCGTACAAGTTTGCCCCAAAACGTGCGGTCCCACGCGAATGTCTTACAGATTTCTTTTCGGTCCTTAATGTGTTAGTACTCATATAGTCAACAAAAAAAAATTTAAAAAAAAATTATTTTTCATAATCTTGCATGTATTACTGCTTTCTCAAGGAAAAATAATTCCGACCAGTACAATACCCATACCCAAATTTAATACGACCGCAAAGGGTTAATAGCATATTTTTGTCATTTCGAAACACCTTGCAACACTTGAGCGCACGAAATATCAAAATTGTGAACAAAACCAAGTTTTCGTCCATTGTGGTTGCAAACGATCTAATTTTCAAGGTAACCAAAACAAGTATTTCTCCAGCAAAAACTGTATATTCCGTTAGTTGCCAGTATCCCACTCCTTCAGTAGATTGTTCCGGTTCTGCCTGCGTGAAAAGGTATGTAAAATATAATATAAAATGCGTGTAAAGTGCAAAATAATGCAAAAGGTGTTCTGTGATTTTGAATGATTTTCATATCAAATAAAATACCATCTTTTCGCTCGTCTCTTTACACACAAATGCCTCGATAGTACATAAAGAAGTCGTCGCGGAAGCAATGGATGTTGGATAAGCTGAATATGGCCAAAGCGGCAGTGGATAACGGCATATCCATCAGGACAGCTTCAGTCAATTTTGGAATTCCTAGAACCACCAACAAATCAAAGGCAATAAATCACCGACGATGAAGCTCGGATCCATTGATCCAGTTTTTACCACTACTCAGGAACAAGAACTGGGGGAGCATTTGCTGCAGCTGGAGAATCGACTTTACGAAGTCGATTCTCCAGCTGCAGCAAATCGCGATGCCAGATGTCAAGGAACTGACATTCGAGCTAGCTGAACGAAACAACATACCAAATCGGAACTAGAAATCCCTACTATAGGGTCATTCAGACTTCACGTGAACAGATCTGTGCTCCCGTGGCCGAGTGGTTAGCGTCATAACTAACATGCCGGGTGTTCGGGTTCGATTCCCGTTCTGGTCGGGGGAATTTTTCGTCAAAGAAATTTCCTCCGACTTGCACTGTGATCACGCGTATTCTAGAGCTTGCCACTCAGAATGCATTCAAGGCGTGTTATTTGGCAAAGAATTCTCAACTAAGTACTAATAAAAATGACGCAAGTAATACTACGTTGAGACGGTGAAGTTCCTCTAGGAACGTTAGTGCCATTGAAGAAGAAGAAGAAGAAGTGAACAGATTTTGAGAGAATTAAGACCCACGTAGATAATTGTTTTTTCAAAACTTTGCACGTGGAATCTGGATGGCCTTTCCAGAAGTTTATGTGTAGTTTATGAAGAATCCTAAACATTTAGTACCTTAGACAACACTGTTCCTGTTATTTTTACTAGACTAAACTGAAAATAGCATCGCTCCGTCTTATCTCGTAATGATCCGTTTTACAACGCGAGTGGTCCTTCTTACCCCGCCAGTATTTTTCTATCATTTCAAAAATTAATGAAGCCAAAAAAGTTATATTATCAACAGTTTCACATTTTTTAGTAGTATATTATTATATACTCAAAGATATGAAGCACAACAATCAGGGGAAATCCTGAAGGACATTTTACTAAAAATTGGTTTTCCTAGGAGGCCGGTCTTACCCCGTCTTCCACTACATTTGTCATCGCAAATATAAACAAATCAGACTACATAACGCACACTAACAAACCGCCGCATCCGTGACCCTGAAAACGTTTTTTTATTACAGAGTCAGTGTGGCACTAACTCCGTTTTAAAAACGAATTCGCTAATAGAAAATCCGCTTGTGACGAAACGGGTAAATGAATAATGTTTCCTGCCAGATATGAAAATACAAATCGATGTGAAATAAATAAGGTCCTCTAACATGTTTTTATTGACGTAGGACTACGTCTAACCGGAAGATATAGGGGGTGAAATGGAAATCTAGGCACTGAACAAGTAGGAAAAAATGCAAGATTTGGAACGCTTATAACTCGAGCATTTCTCAATAGATCACAAAGGTTTTTGCATCAATTGATAGGAAATATATCTACGCATCTATCATAATGAATAACATTTCATTTTTCTTGAGATAAATAATTGAATAATTGTGAAATATCAAGCATTGTCAAAATGCACTATGTGCCCATTTTTGATTGGTCCATTTTGTGCTCCTCAAATCGTACCGACCAAAACGGGCAACCAGAGCAGCAGCGAAATAGAATGAAGCACGATTGGAAAGGAAAAAGAAAAAAATGAACGAAAATTGGTCGCAGTCTCACACATGCGTAATTCTCGAGCCAGCCAGTCAGCTTAAAAATCCCCGCTCCGCTGCCGTAACGATCATTCTTTGTGTGGACACCGACTGGACAACATCGTTGCTGGACGGGCTGGACGGCGAGGGATCGAGTGCCTTTCTCAAGGCAAGAGGGCGGAGGTGGTAGCGCTGGAGTAGAATAGAGTAGAGTTTTCAAAGGGCCTTTCTCAAGGCTAGAGACGAATGAACTGCAAAAGTTTAAAGTCTCTATAATACAATACCTTCCTTCCTTCCGTAACGATCATTCTCATTCAAACCGTACACCACATCGGTTCGCATCACAACACATCAACAAACCAACCCAAGCAGTCATGTCTGGACATGATAAAGGAGGAAAAGTGAAGGGAAAGGCAAAATCCCGCTCGAACCGTGTTGATCTGGAGTTCCCCGCAAGGGTAGCTAGGCCGAGCGCGTTAGTACCAGTGCACCAGTCCACCTAGAAAAACCGCATTCAGAACAGAACACATTCAGTTCGGTGGACATCAAGACAACAACAGGCAGTTGCAGCGAGTGGCGAATGGCAAACGCAATCGCAAAACGGCAGCAGGTAGCAGAAGAACAAAGTTTGTTCTTTATACAAACTGCTTTGGTGGCAAATCCAGAACATAGCGGCATCGAGGGCGTTCGAAATAGGTTTTTTTCAAAATCACGAGTACAAAGTTTTCTAAATTGGAACCATTCCATAAAACAAGGCGCTTTTCAGGGCCATTCAACCTTCCAAAAAAGAGTTTAGGAAATACAGTTCAATGGTTTCTAAAACAATATCCAAAATAATAATAAAACACAAATTGATTTTTTCATAATTTGTTTGCCAGGATCTGATGAGTATGTGAATTTGGCATTTGTTCTGAGCTTATTGATAGTTGGGGACTTTCCTGATTATTCAATTTTCACCAATTCTTAAATTGTTTCCAGATTGAAAGTACAGTAATTTACTATTAGTTCGACATTTAGCTAATTGGACGGACATGTAATGCGACTTATTTAGTTGGACATTTTTGTAAACATAGAGTTCGGGGTCCAAATTATGACCCCACATTGAAAGTCGACACTGTACCACTGTCATCGCAAATGTTCAATTACAGGTTAAAATTACCTCCAATCCGATACTGAGTGGTGGTAATGCGACGTGCCATTGAATGTAATTTACTGTAAAATATGTCACAAGCTGGATGGGAAGAAATTTTCCAACTGTGAAAGCTGTGGCGAGTGGCAAATGCAATCGCTAAACAGAAAGGTTTAGCCGAACAAGATGGGGATATCGAGTGATAACAAAACAATAAACTCTTTAGATTGAAGATAATTTTGTGATCCTGAAAAGGACCCTTTTTAGCCTGCATGTGAATCCAATGAGCGAACAAATCGTAATGAATGTATTTTTGTTGTTGTTGTTTCTTTGTTTTTAAGAGGCTTTAAACTTTGCAGTTCATTCGCCTCAAGCCCAGTGAAGAGCCACAATAAAACCAGCCCAGAGGGGACTGGCGAAAGGGAAACCAACAAAATCACTCATCAGACCTGTCCGCTCGACTCTCGGTTAAAGAAGAAGGTAGGAAGGGATCCTATGCTTCATAAGATATTTAATAGATGCTGTAAAGAAAAGTAAAAATTTACTGATCCGAGGACCAAAGCATTAACGAAGCACAAGTGACCCAGCGATAGGCGTGTTCCAAAGCCAAAAAACAAAAAGGCCCTTCTCAGGAGGATAGGAAGGAAAGGAGTGGAAAGGATTTGGGTGGGATTAGTGGAGTGGGAGGGGGTGGGAGTGGTATGGGAAGGAAAGAGGGGAGGAGTAGGTGTGGGGTGGGGTGAAATGAAATGAAATAAAGTTTGAATAGATAATAAAATATAGTGGTTTTGAATTTAATGGTATATAGTATAGCTGAAAAATGGAGAGGTTTATTTAATGAATTTATCCTCCTTGGTGAGTGTGGCTGTAGGAATAGGAAGTTGATTAAAGTATAATGTAATGGATAGAAGATAGATGTGGGTATGAAAGTATATATTATATTATTTGTTATTAATTATTATTGAATGCGTGTATATACATGTATGAATACCTTCCTTCCGACCCGTACATACATGTGTATACACACATAAACACGCATACATGACTGTGAAGTGGCGAACTTTAATAAGCAATTTCCAAGGTATTTAGTATTTCGGTTTAGATTTTACCAAAGAAGTCGGTTTCTTTCAGAAACGCAATTAAATTGGTTTCTTGGGTCTCGTCTCTACTGAGGATATCTCGGAGACTCTGACCTATGTTGTGTCGGACTCGAGCATCTTTGGTATGTTGACATTCAAGTAAAAGATGGCTAACGGAAACCGGAGCTTCGTTGCAAGCACATTGGGGTTTTTCGGCTCTGCAGAACAAGTGTGAGTGGGTGAAGTTAGTGTGCCCAATTCGAAGACGGGTAAGGACTTGCCTTTCCCTACTATTGAGACGGTCCTCCCAAGGGAGAGTGGAATTTTTGATTTTATGAAGATGAGTGGGACGGCTGTTTATCCAACCTATGTCCCAATTTTCACGGACTTGCTGTTTTACCCAGCGGACAATGTCAGATGGAGGACAGGGCATGTCTGGGGGTTCTATTTTGCTGCCCTTGCCGGCCAGTATGTCGGCGGCTGTGTTTCCGCGGATTCCTGAGTGACCAGGAACCCAGCAGAAGGAGATGTTTTTATTTGAAGCAGCCTCTTCTGTTTGCTTAATCCATGGGTGTTTGCTGTTTCCACTTAGAAGATCGTGGAGACAGCTAGCTGAGTCTGAGAATATTGTGGTAGGAAGAAACTCATGGGTGCATTCTTGGGTAGCTATTAAAAGGGCGAAAGCTTCCGCACTGAAGATGGAGCATTGCGGTGGAAGAGAAAAGCTACCAGTGTATCTACTCTCAAAGATTCCACATCCAACTCCATCGGCACTGACTGAACCATCTGTGTATACCTGGTGGTTGATTTGAAAATTGGATGCAACGAGGTTATTGAAGCAGGCTTTGACTTTTGGAGAAGGGTCTCCCGCCCGAACTGCCTTGAGAAGTTCAAGGTTAATGTTCGGCGGTTTGACGTTCCAATTTCTTCCCGTCGCAGATGAACGTTCACATATATCGGGAAGATCTTTGTTCGTGAGATTTTTGAACCATGTTCTAGCCCTATGTATTAATGGGACATTGTGGTCGTTTTCGGGGAGTGACAAGTGACGGATGGCTTTATTGGTGATGGCTTTTGTTACCAGGTGGGTGAAGGGAAGTTGCCCACTTTCTGCCATTACAGCAAGAGTAGGACTGGTGGGAAAAGCGCCAATTGCGAGCCGAATTGCTTTATTGTAAATTGGTTGAATGGTGTTTAACACCCTGTCCCCTCCACGGCTGAAGGTGCCTATTCCGTAAAGGATTTGTGGGACCAACCAAACATTTACAACATTTAGCAGCGTCTTTCTATGACCAGAGGCTAGGTTGCCTGCGATAGCCTTGATGATGTTCAGTTTCTTTCTGGTGGCTATTTTGGTCTTTTGGGAATGTGATAGGAAGTTGAGTTTCTTGTCGAAAGTAACCCCTAGTATTTTCAATGTCCTCATTGTAGGGATCGGAATTTTATTGAGCTGAAGATAGGTTCTCCTTCTGAGAGCTTTTCCGATATGTATGTGTTTGGATTTCTCCGGGGAAATTTTAAAACCTGTTTTTAGAGCCCAGTTTTGGATGGAGTCTAAGGTTTTTTGAAGCCTCTTTCTCTGAATTAAGCCGAAGCAGCTCGTAGAGATAAGAGTAATGTCATCTGCATAGACTATGACCTTTATATGGTCCGGGATAATCTCGAATAGAGATTGCATGGCAATGTTGAAGAGGGTTGGTGAAAGTGCTGAGCCTTGTGGGAAGCCGTTTTCTGGGATTTTTAGAGAAGATTGGTGGTTGTTAATAACGGTTTTGAAAGACCGGTTTTCTAGAAAACTTTTAACGAAGAGACCTAATCTCCCACGAATCCCCCAGTCGAAAAGGCTTTTCAGCACTGGGTACCTCCATGCCCGATCGAAGGCCTTGGATAAATCCAGGGAAACAATATCAATGTGGTGTAATTTTTCAGTTGCGTCGTCTAGGATTTTTTCGATTGCTACAAGGCAATCTTCTGTACCTTTTCCCGCACGGAATGCGAATTGTCTGGGATCAATCAGCTTATTTGACTCTAGAAAAGTCGTTAAGCGTCGATTGACCATTTTTTCCAAGACTTTCCCAACACAACTTAGGAGAGTGATGGGGCGGAAATTGTCAAGAAGATGATTGTTCATGTCTGGTTTCGGGATACAGATCATTAAACCCTCTTTCCAGCAACTGGGGAGGGTTCCACTGTCCCAGACTTTGTTGAGGAGCTTCAGAAGTGCTTTTTTCCCGAGATGGGGTAGATTCTTAAGCATAGGGTAGCTGATGTCATCAGGTCCTGTGGATCCTTGTTTGACTTTGTTCAGTACCCAATCGGGCTCTTTGAGGGAGAGGTTTTTGTTGAAGTCAAATTCCACATCGGTATGAAAATCGATGGGAATTCTTTCGCATTCCGTTTTGTGGGTTAGAAAGGTTTGGTCGTAGTTTTGATTGGAGGAGGCGGAAGCAAAGAAATCTCCAAACGCCTCGGCGATGATTTTCCGGTCATTGGTGTATTGACCGTTAATTAGAAGATTATATTCTTTGCTTCTTTTCTTTCCATGAAGCCTGCCAATCTTACTCCATAACTCCTTTGTTGACGCGTTGGGATTAATTTCGCTGACGAATTTAACCCAACTGTTGTGCTTGGCTGTGTTGATAGCAGTCTTAGCTTCTTTGCGAGCCCTTTGGAACTCTGCAAGCAGAGTGGGTCTCAGTGGGCTGTCCGGATGGGCCTTTCTTAATTTGCGTAGGGCCTTACGTCGACCTTTGATCGCTGCCTTCAGCTCAGGTGACCACCATGGGACACATTTCCTGCCAGGGATGCCACTGGTTCTGGGGATGTGCACCATTGCAACTTCTAGGACAACTTTGGAGAATTCCTCGGCTGTCCAGTCTCGTTTAGCGGAGAGGCGGTTTTCAATGTCAAACTGATAGCCAGCCCAGTCAGCGTATTCAAATTTCCATCTTGGCCTTGTTGAAAACTCTGGAGAAGTTTGGCCGAAGGAGGTGAAGATTGGAAAATGATCGCTTCCGCAAGTATCATCGTGGATGTTCCAAGAAAGTTTTGAAGATAGTTTGTCTGATACTATAGTGAGATCGATGGCTGAAGTAGTACCAGAATAATGGGTTCTGGTGTGTTGGCCGTTGTTAAGAAGGAGAAGAGAATGGTCGGATATGAAATCCTCAATGATGGATCCTTTTCGATCGAGGTATGCACCTCCCCAGGCGTATGAGTGGGCGTTGAAATCACCCATAAGCATGATTGGGGCGGGAAGTTGGGCGAACAGATGGTCCAGTTGTCCGCGTAGAGTGTTCGGATCGGAATCATTAGTGATGTAGATGCTAACGACGGTGATTGGAAAGGGGTGTTTAATGCGCACTACCACTGCCTGAAGATCAGTGGTAATGGGAAGAAGATCATGTGGAGTGCCATCTTTGATTGCGATTGCAACTCCGTTTTTTGAGGGGTTGGGACCCTCTTTGAAATATGTGATATATTTTGAGATGAAGTGTTTATCGAAGTTGTTTGGAGTCATAGTTTCTTGAAGGGCTATGACTGTGGGATTAGAGTTTGAAATAAGCATTTTCAGTTCTAGAATATTTCGTCGGATACTTCTGATGTTCCATTGTATCCCGAATTTCTGTGTTGGAGTGAATGTGTTGGTGTTTTTAACTCTAATTCCTAAGTCTTAATTGTGTGTATGTTTGAACTATTCAAAGAGAATTAGTTCGATGGTCCTTTACCCTTGGAAAGAGAAGCTTTCTTTGAGATATTGGTGTTGTTTTTGTTTGGTGTAGAAGTCTTTGGAGTGTTTGTTGTGTTTGTGTTGTTTTTTGTTGAATGTGCGTTGCTGTTGTTGTTATTGTTGTTTTTTGTTTGATGTGTGTTGTTGTTGTTGTTTTTTGTTGGTGTTGTGTTGTTATTTGTTGGTGGTGTAGTTCTTTGTTCGTTTTTTGTTCTTTTCTTGTCCTTGTTATTTTGGATTTCATCTTCGGATTTTTGATCTGAATCAGAAGATGATCCTTTCGCCATTTTCCGTTTATTTTTATTTTTGTTTGGAACATCAGAAGTGTCCATTGAAATGACTGATTCGGATTCGGATTCCGTTGTTGAGCTGTCGGTTGTCGACTCTGTCATAGAAGTATCGATTGTAGTGTCAATTGGTGGAGTGCTTTCGCGGCTAGAAGAGGCCGAAGCGGCCGAGGCGCAGTTGCATTTGCAGTTGCAGCTGGGTGTTGGTTTTTGCAAGTTGGAGAGTCTGTCTTGCAGAACACTTGCAAAAGTTGGTCCATTATTTTGACCGTTGTATTTTTCTTTCGCCTCTTTGTAGGAGATACCATAGTCGATTCTTAATTTTGTGATGTTGTTCTCAGTTTGCCATACGGGGCATTTCCTATTCGAAGAGGAATGGTCCCCTTGGCAATTCAAGCAAAATGCTGAAGCATTGCAGGTTTTAATTCCATCCTTTTGTTCTGGATGTTCCTGTCCACAATTTCGGCAAAGCGGGTTCTCGCGTTTGCATCGCTTGCTCGTATGTCCAAATTTATAGCATTTGAAACATTGCATTGGGTTGGGATAGAAATTTCTAGTCCCAGCCCGAATAAATCCGAAGTTAATAAAATCGGGAACAACAGTTCCACGAATTGTCAAAATGAGAGTAGCGGTTGGGATAACAATGTTATTCTCCTTCCTGGTGATTCGCTTGACATCGATCACACCTTGATCGGAAAGCTCTGTCACCAGTTCGGATTCTTTGATGTCAATTACATCACGGCAAGTGACAACGCATTTACGTTGATTTAGAGTAGGGTGGTAAATTACTTCGATAGGGGTTTCATCGATCAATTTGTTGATTAAAAGGAGCTTACCGATTATATCCTCGTCCTTGGCCGTAAGGATATACTGCGTCCTCTTTTTGTCGTCCCGTTGCGGTCGCGCTGTGTAGTATTTCGTTCCTACAGCGTTGGCGATCGTCTTACTCACGACGAACGGGTTAGTCGGGATCGCGTTCTCTCCTGTGGCACGAAGTAACAGGATCTGAAGGTTGCCGTTCAGTGGCTCGGCCCACCTTGGAGCAGTACGTTGGGTAGGTTTACCCTCGTACAAATTTGTAGCCCGGCCTCCCGGAGGCCCGGAGCTACTGGAAGGCATGCTGTTGTCGGCTACCCCCTAGGTATAGCCGACAGATCGATTTATTATTTAAAGGAGAGAACACTTATGAGGGCTTTTCACTTTGGGATATTATCTAGAAAAACACTGTCACTTTTTTTATAGAGCTCTTACAAAAACCACCAATAATCGCGAACAATTTAGGGGAATAAACTTTTGAATTTGTTTTCCTTCAGTCACTTCACCGTCCGTAATGCGTGTTTTCTTTTTGGTTTTTTTGTTTATGTTAAAAATCACTACGATACTAGAAGAGAAACTGGCACCACTGCCCAAAGGAAAAAGGGGGCGTGGCGTCGGTGACGCCGCAAAAGCGCGCGCTTTCCCGGTTTGCCGGCAAGCGCCCGCTCCTAACGGTCGAAACTAGCCGTTGCTATCTGCTTCTCCTTCTGCTGCCACTTAAAAATAATTAAAATTAACTCCTTCGGAATCGCCAGGGGGAGACGTCCTAGTCCGCTGTCCAAAACGCCAAACTGCCGAGCTGAAAGAAAACGCGACCTTCTCGGTCGGAGGTTAAAATCAGTATGATGTATTTTTTAGCCATCGCTCCCTTTTAACGCTCATTCGTTCGTCTCGTTGGACTCGCCCCTCTGGCTGAGTCTGCCGATTTGTCTCTATCCTGTGAGTGTGTACCGCTAGAGTATAAAACACGCGAACCCCAAAAAAATATCTTATTTTCTTTCAAACCGTAAACCCGTGTGGTTGTACGGCATCGGCATCGTGGACGTCACAAAGGAGGACAAGTTAAGGGAAAGGCAAAGTCTCACTCGAACCGTGCAGGCTTCCAGTTCCTTGTTGGTCGCATTCACTGATTGCTCCGCAAGGGTAACTAGGCCGAACGGATTGGTGCCGGAGCACCAGTATACCTAACAGCGATTACAGAGTTTCGGCCGTCGGAGTGCTCGAGTTGGCTTGCAAAGCTGCTCACGACAATCAGAAAACCCGCATCAAGAACAGAGCAGCTTCGGTCCGGCGCTCATCAAGGCAACAATTAGTTTCAGTGAGTGGCAAAGTGTTTCTCCGGCACGTCGCATTAAATGTAATTTACTGAACAATATGTCACAAGCTGGATGGGAAGAAATTTTCCAACTGTGAAAGCTGTGGCGAGTGGCAAACGCAATAGCTAAACAGGAAGGTTTAACCGAACAAGATGGGAATATCGAGTGATAACAAAAACACAACACCAAAGGTTCTTTTCAGAACCATCAACATATTCATGAAGAGTAAACAGTAAACTAGTCCATTTTTCAGGTAGATAGGTAGGTATTCACGTAGGAGAAGAAAATAAAACAATATATTTAAAATATATATTTAACAAATGATGTCCCCTTTGTATAGTCCTACGTCACTCCGGTTATGTCCCCGACATTACCCACCCGTCTTTTTAGCACAGAACCTTAAGTCCTTAACTTATATGGCCTAATCGGTTGCGTTTGCTGTATATGTATATGTATGTAATGTACTTCGAAGTGTGGCAGTATTTCCCTTTTCCATATTCTTTCTCACATCTTCATCCCATTATCCCTATCCATAAATAGTCCTTCTCATTTCACACTAAATGAACTCGAGATCCCAAACCCTCTTTAACCACAGGTCATAAATTGTTTATCACCCAAAAAACAATTTATGACCGCAGAAACAACATTCCCACCAAAGAAGTAAACATGATACTTGAACCGTGTGTACAATTCGTCGCACGACGCAAGCGTCAGTGTTTTGTTTCAATGACCCACTTGAGACATGCTTGTGCGTGCAAGGCGGAAACCCAATTGCAAGCACAAGAACATTTCTCCGTCCTCGTTCTATCTCTTTCACTTTCTACTTGTATCATTTCCCTGTGCGATGCTCCGCCCAGTAAGTTACGTTACGGTTTGTGTAGAGTTTAAGTTTATTTTGTAAACTAGTATATAAGAACATATTTTGTAAGAGACAGAGTCTCATCAGTAGTTTGTAGTCGAAGGCAGACCACGGTTCGTGTTGGACCGGGGTCCTGCGCTGTAAATAAATAAACGGTCTCATGAGGTTGTGTATCACATTTATTACTTACATGGCGACCGTGACAGGACTCGAACCTGCAATCTTCGGATTCCCTCCTCGGAGCACCCTCCTTTTCTTTATTTGATAAAATGTATAGTGTTAGGTTAATTTAAATTAAGTTCGGATTAACAAAAAGGGTCGGAAGTTATACGTGAAAAGAATAAAAAAGGTAAAATGGTCGTTCCACCAGTCTTTCTCCATGGTTCATGGTGCATGGTACATGAAAATACATGGTTTTTGTTGAATTTTCCACGAACCATCTCCTTGCACTGATTTATGGAGCAAAGGTTTAAGGTTCTCTTGACCCCGAGCGCCTCTTAAAGATATCAAACGGTAGTTCATTTTTCAAAATCAATTCTATAAGGAGTCCTCTTTTATCGTCCCTGACGTGAAATTGACCATTTCTGCCCAAACTAGTTTCTTTTAAAAAAATTTTACGACATTTTGCAAAATTAGAGAAGAAAAATTTGTGATAAACTGCGATACAGCACCAGTAATACCCAATAGAAAAAGTGTCATATTCTACCAAGCCAACCTCAGATCTCATGGTTGAATTTTCCTGGGATGTACTACCGTTCCTACAAGATATTACGGTTATGTAACTGCTAATCGAATGCCGTTTAGTAGAAAAAGCATGACCCGAATGTAACGATTATCCGCCTACAAACCGTTTTTTTAAATTGCCTCTCACAATCGGCACAGAGCTTCAAGGTAATACTCCTTATTGACCGTACGACCTTGTGGTGAGAACTCCCGATGCACTATCGGTAATCGAAGAAAACGATGAACAAAACTTTGACATTTTAACAAACTTGACGTGCTTTTTTCGATGCTGACGATACGATAATAAAAAGAATTGATCATGACGACAAATATACGGCTTTAGATTTTTTTTTTATTCTTATAGACGCTTTAACGATATCGTCATTCACGTCTTACTCATACGGCTTTAGATTTATCGTATTAAATGAATTGGATCTAATGATGATCTCATTATTATGTCCGTTGTTGTATGTGTTGACCTGATGGACCGTAATATTCCATCATGCCTTGGCAACTCGTTACCAAATGATATAAACTATTTGGAGAATAGTGGTTAAAACAATTTGTCTCTACAGTCTTGTCTCATCTTGACTTATCACTTCTTTCTATTGCCACTTGTTACGACTAATGCGGATCACTCTAACAAGTATTCCATGGATGAAAAAAGTGATGGACTAGACAATAGAACAGAACAGAACTCTCTCAGATGGTTCTCAATCATCTTTTTAAAGTCAGAACTCTCTCAATAATCTATTTATATATACAGGAGTTCTTCCTTCCTTCCTGGTTTGGTTTAAAGAGACTTTTGTGGATCATTCGTCTCTAGCCCTGAGAAAGGACCTTCTGGAAAAAAAACTCTACACTATTACTCCACCTCCACCTGTCTTGAGAAAGACACTTCATTGTCGTTCAGCGCTCCTCTTTAGAAAATCAACGAAACGCCAGCCAAATTCAATGGAGCTGATGTATCGGCCTATTTGGAACAGCATTATTTCGTCGTTGTCATTCAATCGAGGAGTTTGCACATGGGTATTCTAAATTTGAAACAGCCATATGGCTTCATTTATTCACGGACTTCTTCTTCTTCTAGGATGGCACTAACGTTCCAATGGAACTTTTGCCTTCTCAACGTAGCTTTACTCGCGTCATTTTTGTTAGTAGTACTAAGATTTTTACGCCGAATAACACGGCTTGAATGTACTCTGGAGTGGTAAGCTCTAGAATCCCCGTGACCACAGTGCAGGCCGGAAGAATTTTTTTGACGGAAAATCACCCGACCAGAACGGGAATCGAACCCGAACCCCCGGCATGATAGTATCGGACGCTAATCACTCGGCCACGGGAGCACACACGGACTTTCAAATGTGTTTATTTCTCTTCACCGATCTGCAGAACTCAACATTTATATGAGCATTAAATATTCTACTCAGCTGAGGCGAATATGGTATTACTCAACGATTTGCAATTCCAATGTCTGCGTTTTTCATATTTGTGAATTATAGTCCATCATTATTAATATTTCCTCGTTGATCTATTGGATACCCGCATACGCTTGTGATCTCGTCATTGGTGAAATCTCTAGGAAAACTCTTTGTAGTTTCTGATCACCAGATCACCGCATGGACAAATGTGGATCACACTTGTGGTAACAGTATCGAACGGTCACTCATATTCCGGAATCCGATTGGTTTCAATGTCGATCGGATTTCACGATTCAATTGAACTTTCGCATTCTTAAATCCGTTCAACTCAAATTCAATCGTTCTATGCAAATGTGGCAACCTTGCCTTGTCGCAAAACAAACGTCAAAATAATTCATCCGAATTCGTGGAGCAATTTACTCTCTATCAGATTGGCAGAAAATCTGCCTTTGGATTCAATTGGAAATGAATTTTTGCTTCTCTCAGCAGTTTCTCCGTCCACATGGCTCAACAGTCATCCGGGCGTTTAGTTGCTATCCCCCTCTACGACGATCCGAGATCATTTCATTTATCGTCGTCAAATGGTCTTCGCGGCAAATTGAAGTGACTCTCCCAGACTGAATTCGTTTCTCTCTCTTAACGTAAATAGTATACCAGGTATATTACTCCCCGCTTTTTTATGTAGTGGCAGGCAAAAAAAGCAAAAAATAATTTTAACATGACAGTTGTACAGTGTTTTTAAAATTATCTTCTTTGTATTGAAGAGTGTGTGTATCACACAGGCGATGTAATATACCTGTTATACTATTCACGTTCTCTCTCATGTATCATGTATGTATGTATCGATGTTTGAGTTCACGGTGGGTAAACAATGGAGCCGATCATTAATGGTGTAACTACTTTTTTGCATCAGAAATCATGTTTTCGTTTAATTGTATATGGACGTTAAAACAAGATTGTGTACGCGGGCAACGAGATTCATGTCAAGGTGGAGTAGTAGTGGTGGATTGAAGTCAGGTTAAATGTAGAGGCAGATTTGTATTCATTTGTCACGTCAATTAGGATAATCATTTGCTCAAACTTCATCAGTCATACTCACTCTTAACGCTCGTCAATTAATACATTGCGGACTGATCACGAGTTTTCTCGTGTTTCGCGTTCCGTCTGGTACGGATGGATCACGAAATAACCCGTGTTTTTTACACTTCAAGGTTAAATTTTTGGTTTGCCAAGAATCTAACAAGGCCTACCGATGGCTCGCCTTCGTCTCATCCACATCGAAGGAAACGATCTCATTCGGGGAATCCGAACAAATGAAGCGTTCAAGTTTCCCCCAAAACATGCGGTCCTTAATGTGTTAATTTCTAGCCAATCCAAGTCATGTTGACGGTGAATGCCGAAGTAGTCCTACTCGAAGCGAAGCGACTGAAAAGAGAATCGATTTTCATGTTCTACCTTCGAAAATATTGGACGCTAGTCCTTTTTCTACAAATTCCCTACATTCCCACCAAAACATTCTCATAATACAAAATCATCAAACACAATTTTCGTTCAAGATTTTTCCCCACCTGTCAATGTGTTACTCTGTAACAAAGAACTCATATTTCATGCGATAAGGCGTATCTTCCAAAATCACTTCACTAAAATTCATTACTATCCTCGTTTGTATAAACGGAACACGGAGCTCGATGTCATCTATGTGGAATTGCGTAGCAAGGTTGCAACATTTGCACTGGATTACCACTTGAGCATGTGAGGATGAAGGTTCGATCAAACGGACGTAGCACTAACTGTCATTTGAAAACGTAAAAAAAAATAGTTCTGTTCGAAGCCGAGCGTCGGTTGAACTATTTGTAAAGTGTTTATATACCAAAAATAATGATATCGTGATAGAAAATTGTGGAAGGGGGTTTATATTTGGGGTTCTATGTATTGTTTGAACCCAAATTTAAGAAAAAAAATGGGTGGGTTATATCTATGATATAACCGCAAGGTTGACGTGGGACTATTTTGTTCAGCAATCATTTGTTTGTATTGATTCAATTTTTGATTGAATGAAACGAATTCCGAATTCAATTGAATTCGATATATTTGCTTTGTAAGTAAAGAGATTGAATAAATGCCATTTAAGGTCAATTCATGCATTGTGACGGATTATGTTCTTCGTTACAAGTAAATTTAATGACAGTCCTTTTGCGTTTGGTATGATGCCTAGGACAAAATATGTGAACGGAAGAATTATCAAACGAATATTTTATTTTACATTTCCTTCTGAAGTTTGCACCTCTCAAGTGTACGTACTTCTCGAACCGCGAATTTGCTTGATATGATGGATTTCAGGCACTCAGTTTCGATTTTGACATGTACGTCGAACGCATATTGTTTAATTAATAGGTGTTATCGCAGCAAATGATTATCAACATTTTGCCTAATCAAATGGTATGCGTAGAAATTCAGTGAGCAGACGATATGAAGGCATATCCTTCAATGCAATCTTGAATAAACAAGCCAAAGCATTGTGTTCGTACCCGCTTTTGCAATCCGTGTTAGGAAAACACTTTTCGGAGTGCAAAAAAAAACATACGGGTACAGAAGTACCCCCAGCTTGCATGAATCAACCACTTCAACATCTACTTTTTATACTGTAAACTTGAAAGTTCATTCGCCTCTAATTTCTGCACGATTTTCCCAAGTTCCTGAGTTTAGAAGACCGTATTAAGGAAACATATTCTAGTCAGCACAAAGGCAAGCGAGTATAAAAGAACTCGCAGTTTGCATTTATTTGCAATGCCAATTTCCCCACGGCTCCATGGATTTGAAGTCTGTGTTAGGGAAACACGTTTCAGTCGGAACAAAAATAACACCGACCTGCATGAATTTGCAATGCCAATTCCCCCAGACACCTTGGTTCTGAAGTCTGTGTTAGGGAAACACGTTTCAGTCGGAACAAAAATACCCCAGACTTTATTGTATCTGCAATGCCGATTTCTCCAGCACTGCTTGGTTTTGAAGTCTGTTAGGGGACACATTTCGGTGAGAACGAAAGTCCCCACACTTTCATGTATTTGCTATGCCAGTTTCCCTAAGGCTGCTTGGCTGGGTTGGGGAAACCGTAAATCGAGCCAATCAAAACGAGGCAAATAGGGCGTTTAGATGACGGTTAACATTTAACAGTTATTCAATTGTTTATCTAATGAAAAGTAACATTTTAATAATTGCGATAGGTGCGTAGAAATGTTCCCTATCAATTGATGCAAACATATTTCCGATCCAGTAAGAAATGTTCGAGTAATAAGCATTCAAAATCTTTCATTTTTTCCTGCTTTTTGTGTGTTTAGTTTTTCATTTTACCCCCCATATACTCCGGTTAGACGTAGTCCCACGTCAAAAATCGTTCAGAAATTTTTTTTTCTGCATAGAGCCTCCCTAAACCTTATCAATATATGGTAATCGATACCCTAGTGGTGTCATATATAGTTTACGATCTATTCACATGCTTACCAAGTTTATTGTGTATATTTTCATCAAAATCGATCGAGCCGTGTGGGAGGAGTTCAATCACAAACATCGTGACACAGAATGTTTGTAGGTATGATACTCAAACTCGCCTCTCGCTTGAGTAAGTGCTATACCAGTATGGGTAGATATCATTTTTATGATGTTTCTAAGCTTATTCAAAGTGATGTTTTAGGATGTCAGAAAATGTGCTAAAAATTGAGTTTTCATGGTGAAACATATTTTTTTCGTGTTCGAATCTTATTTTTAGCCCTTTAGTGTGTTATCCAAAAGCGTGAAACTGTTCAAAGCTAACTGACGTTCTGCGGCGAACAAAGTCGACAAGGCCGTTTCATAAAACTTAATGATGTGTGTTTAGTCTAACTGAATATTTTTCTTTGTATAATATTGATTTAACTACTACATAATAGAAAAAAGTAATTGTTTATTCTAAAATTTATCCAAATTACAAACATTTTCTTCGACCAAATTTTGATCGTTCTACCTTTTCGCTGAGTTCTGGAGTTGCATATGCACTCCAGAACATAACGGGACATAACGGGAACAAAATCAAACAAAACTGAACAAAAAAGAAACAAAAATAAAACATAACGGGAAATCAACGAAAGTTGGAAGTAAAACAGATCCAAACGAAATATAACTACAAAGCAATAAAAATTAAACATAACGGAAAAAGAACGAAAACAGAAAGTAAAACTTGGAATATTTATCTCAAGTATTCCACGAATAGACAACAATCGCACCGATCGCTTCGCATCCACGGCAAAGTGCAGCGAAACACACCACGCGGTCGACCAATAGCTTGGGGTGCATTTAATTTCGTTATTATTACATTTATTTCACCCATTATGAACAAAGGCGCTAATGTTTGCGATTACACAAAATTACACCAGCATTCTGTGGCTCTCCTTCTCTCTCTTTCTCTCGCTCTCCTGCATCTCTTTGGGGGCTCTCAGTGTTGCCACCATTTATCGAGTGCAGCTCGTGAACGCCTGGCTGAGGCGGAAAAAACTGGAGAGGCAAATCAAAATGTCAGAGGTTAAATGTATCCAACTCGTCTCCCTGATTTCGAGGCTCGACTTAAGGCTCCCCCAACAACTTTCCACCGATAGGCTGTAACAACAACGATGTGTTGCTGCAGTTCTGCAGTGTGAGAGCTTTTGTGTATGCATTCAGGCCGGGGCCTTTTGTTACACATTTCTCGCTCAAAGGTAAAGGCGCGCGCGCGCTCGGGTTTGCATGTTTGCGGCATTGAACGTTACCTGCGGGGGAGGGCCCAGAACTAGCCTTGTTTCACTCGTTGGAGTCACGTGAGAGAGGGGTGGAGGGGGAGAAATGAATCGATATACGCGAACAAAACGAAAATTGATTGTGAAACATGAGGAAGGTAAATTGAAAATTGCATTTTTTTTTCTTCTGTTGCCGATGTTCGTTTGGGCTGCCTGTGGTCGCCTCTGGTCGCCGTGTGGGGCGGGATATTGGGGGAGGTCAGAAGGTGTTACGCTGATGCACATGGCGTCAGACGCTTGGCCATGTCGATCAGTGGTCTCCCTCTCGTCTGACGGTGGCGTGTTTGAACGAATGATAGCTGAATGTGAACAACCCCAGCAAATGGTCAATTATGGCTGTTGTAACGACGTGCAGTTTGATAAGAGCTTGCTTGTGAATTGCTTCCCCTTCACTCGGGTTGTTGGGAAACACCGAAGCACCGAGTACAAGATGTATTGACCTCATTAAAAGCGTACAACTGAATGCAAGCTGTGTAGAGCATGAAAACAAATGCAGTGTTGTTATGGGAGAACTATTGTAGTTTCGCCTTTCGATGATCCAGCGCAAAAAAAAAACGATTAAACATTTCTAAGTTTCAATATAATCATTGTAATAGAGTCGAATGGGAGACTTGAACAACTATTACCTCTGGCGAAACATATATTCGAACGGTATCATCCTGCATATTACCGAACGCGATACCTTGTATCACTCAGCGAAATAACCCTATCAAAACAATCTCATGTGGATCGTGATTCCTGATAATTGATTTGGATTTTCCTCCCGAGCTTGCGCTCGCACTCATCGCTTCCCACCGTGGATTTCATTTTATCGTCTCGAATCCGTGCATGGGCTATATAATTCATATGAAAGTTATAACATAATAATACACGACCAGAGAGAATGTACCTCATTGCTCCTTTCAACTAGGCAATTTTCTGCTTTCCACGTGATCTCGAACAGCATCCACAGACCGCCCCAATCCACCTCCCATCGATTCCACTCCACCTCGCGTCACTCAAGCATATTGTATAGGAAATTAATTTTCCCGCATAAAAATAATTCTTTGCGAGACCACAAGAAGAAGACACTACACTCCAAGCTGGTCCATCAAATGATTCCGAAATAATTACTGGTCGTGAAACTGACCGCGCCTGATAAGGGACCTCGGGAGCACGTGAAGCAATTACTACCGAACGACGCCACGAATGTAAGTGTCGCTCGTGGGAGAATAACCTCCATCGCTCCTCCCGTCTCTAGTTGGTTGCGGGTAATCACGAACTTTCGTGCACCCTGGCCGGACCGGCCACGATGTGATTCGCGCTTGATTAAGGACAATTTGATATGAAATAAATTGAAATTGAAACAGGCGCGCTCAGGTTTGTGCGATTGTTGCAAACTTTTGGGGCCACAGAAATCAGCACGTCACTGCTCGGAATCCCTCGGAGCGGCTTTCGGTTTTGGATGGGGATCACTACTATATTGCACCATTTAGCTGGCACAGTGGTCAAAATGTTCATTTGGCCATTAAAAAATAATGCAGAGTACTGGAAAACGTGTAGTATGGAGACTTAAGTTATTCACAAATCTACACTCTGCCCAACTTCTACAAGACCAGCTGATGATCTTGCTGCTTTGTGTCATTGTAAACAAACAACGCTTCAATTTACATTCTAGTGTATTTGTATTGGTAACTATCATCAGGGCTTGGAAATATTGAGCTTGTTGAGTAATATTGAAAATACATTTTTATCAGTGTAACGCGTTTATTTTGCTTGTCGATGCTGCTGTCACTCACTCGACGTCAAACAAATTTACAACTGTGTTCATTCATATTCATTCTGTGTTATCTGAGCTTTCCTCAAAGTTCGAGTCATGAGAATTCATTCACATTTATCCATTGCCACTGAATTGTCAGGAATGTTGCGACTGTTGGTTAGTAAATGACTGGACTAAGCGAGTAACGAGTAACGAATATGATTTCATTTCAGTGTAAATGACTTTCTCCAGCTTGTAACACACTGCCCTCATTATATTGATGACAATAAAAAACGAGTTCATTTTGTTTATATCGCTAATGCATGAACAAATTTGCTATAATGAATGAGTGCAACATTGAGTGGGGTTCATAACTTCGCTGTTATTTATACTTTGAATATCAAAAGCAGCAAATTGATATTCATCAGATTCGAATCGATATTCGTTCTGGCATTGATTTTGAGTCAAAATTCAAAAATAAAAAAAATAGTCAGGCTGAACCATTTAGAGAGATATAACGCCAGAGTTCGATGAAACGAACTTTGCAAGAAATCGCGCAGGATTTTTGTTTGTCGAGACGGTAACAACGGCATAAAAACCAACCGCACACAGCTGTCTCAGGTTGAAAGTAAACAACAGCTGATATTCATTTAGCTAAAATGAAATTCAATTCTGGCATCGTGAATAATCAAGATGAAAATGACACTGGGTGGAAAAACAAACTTCAAAACATATTGAAGAACGATAGTTCATTTGCTCATATTCACTGGTTGTCTGGATCTGTCATTTCGATTTTTGTTTTGAATATATAGGTTTTCGATGCAATCTAGCCCGAAAATCTATGGATTTGAGCTTAGCGAGGATGATTTTTTTCAACACTGATAGATCCCATTCGTGGTCCTTAGCTTCCTGTCCAGTAACTCCTATCCCTACCCCATGGTGCCGGCTGGGGTACAAGTAATCATAGTGAAGATCGGGTAACCAACCCCGGTGGGATCTTGGTCGTTTGCTGACAGGGAAGGTGGGGCTTCTCTTCTCCCCTCCGGAGGGTGAAGCTTTCTCATTCAGTGCGCATCTGTTCTCCATGGTAGGAACGGCACACAGCTTCTGACCCGAAGCGGGCGGTTGAATCAAGTAACGTGTTGTCTCGAACACTATAGCTAAGATGGCAGCCCCATCACGAGACTCGGTAGCGTGGCCCTAGTAAGGCAACCTACCTAAAATAACCTACTACGAATACTCAATTAATTACGACTCGGAACATCCGGCATAGACCCAGGCAACGAAATAAGGACATGGAATGGAAGCTTGGTACCTGGAACTGCAGTTCGCTAAATTTCGTGGGTGGCGACCGAATACTGCTCGAGCAGTTAGAACCCCACAAGTTCGGTATCGTGGCTTTGCAGGAAATCTGTCGCAAGGGTGAGAAGGTGTGGAAGGTTCGCGGTGGTAAGGCCCAGTTTTACCAGAGCGGTGGGGCTACCAACGAGCTGGGAACGGGCTTTGTAGTGTTGGGCAGAATGTTGGATGTGTGTACTGAGGATAAAAGGCCAGTTCTACAACTGACAGCATTATCAACGTGCACTGTCCGCACGAAGGCAGACCCGACGACGAGAAGGAAGCGTTCTATGCGCAGCTGGAAGCGACATACGACAGCTGATCACAACGGGACATCAAGAACGTCATCGGGGATATGAACGCCCAGGTTGGTAGGGAAGCAATGTACAGAGCGGTGATAAGTCCATGCAGTCTACACACCGACACGAACGACAACGGCCAGCGGTGCATCAACTTCGCAGCTTCCCGAGGCCTGGTGATCAGAAGCACTTTCTTCCCCCGCAAGGATATTCATAAGGCCACTTGGAGATCACCTGACCAACATACAACAAACCAAATTGACCACGTCTTCATCGAAGGCTGATTTTTCTCAAACATCACTAACATACGCTCCCTGCGCGGTGCGGATATTGACTCGGATCACTACCTAGTAGGAGTACATGTGCGCTCAAAACTATCGAGGGCTTACAATTCACGCCAAAACCGCCCTCCTCGGTTTAACATTCGGCAGTTGAAAGACCCGCAAGCTGCCGAGAATTACGCGCGCCTGTTGGATGAGGCACTACCCTCCTCTGGGGAGCTAAATGCTTCGAATCTCGAAGACGGCTGGAGTAAGATTAGCTCTGCCATTGAAGAGACCGCAACCGCGGTACTAGGTGAGGAAACTACGAGCGATGGAGAGAAGCAAAACAGCTCGGAAAAAACTATCTAAGCATTTCCACGAGGGAGAATTTGACCAAATATCGACTAGCGCGGAATAAGTTGACCACGATACTGAGGCGAAAAAAGCGCCAGCAGGAGGACAGGGATCGTGACGAATTAGAACAACTATTTCAGGCTATTGATACGCGCAAGTTCTATGAGAAGGTGAACCAATCACGTAAGAGCTACACACCGAATCCAGACATGTGTAGGGACGACGAAGGAAACCTGATTACAAGCGAGCGTGAGGTGGTCGACAGGTGGCAGCAGTTCTTCGATAAGCACCTCAATGGCGAGATAGCAGATGGAGGCGTAATGGAAACCTACCTGGGAATGCCTTCAAACGATAATGATGTCCCAGCCCCCGACCTCCAGGAGATCCAGCGAGAAATCAGGCTGCTGAAGGCAAATAGAGACGCTGGAAAAGTCCGACTTCCGGCTGAACTCTATAAACACGGTAACAATATACTGGCAACGGCACTTCATTGGGTAATATCCAGGATTTGGGAGGTGGAGAAATTACCGGAAGCATGGATGGAGGGTATTGTTTGTCCCATCTATAAAAAGGGCGATCGGTTCGAGTGCGGCAACTACCGCGGCATAACGCTAACTAACGCCAGATTAACCAGATTCTAACACGTCGTCTATCCCCGATAGCCAAAGGCTTCGTAGGGCAGTACAAAGCGGACTTCATGGGGGCCCGCGCCACTACGGACCAGATTTTTGCCCTCCGACAAATCCTCCAGAAATGTCGGAAGTACAACGTGACCACTCATCACATATTCATAGACTTTAAGGCAGCTTATGATACAGTCGATTGAGAACAGCTATGGCAGATCATGCACGACTAAGGACAAACTTTGAGGGTGTAATCCGACGTGCGGGCATCGAAACGAGGGGCACGATTTTCAACAAAAGTACCCAACTCCTGGGCTTCGCAGATGATATTGACTCAATAACAAGAAACTTTGCGACGGCTGGGACAAACTACGCCAGACTAAAAGCGGAGGACAGGAGGGTGGGACTACTTATTAATGCGTCAAAAACCAAGTACATGGTGAGAAGAGGCTCAAAGGAGAAAACAGTGAGCCTTCCACAGACAGTGAACTGGAAGTGGTTGATGAATTCGTGTACTTGGGATCTCTGATCACCGCCAACAACAATACCACGAAAGAGATCTAACGACGCATTCAAGCTGGAAATCGTGCATACTTTGCGCTCCGCAAGACGCTTCGGTCAAGGAGAATACGGCGTCGAACAAAGCTAACGGTGTGCAAAACCTTAATAAGACCAGTGGTCCTTTATGGACTCGAGACTGTGACGCTGCTCACGGAGGACTTACGTGCTCTGGAACATGGATTCTTTGAGCGGAAAGTGCTGCGGACTATTTTTGGTGGAGTACAAACGGAGAGCGGAGAGTGGCGCAGACGTATGAACCACGAACTACAGGCACTACTTGGAGAGATTCCCATTCTACACCTGGCGAAAGTCGATGGGGGGTTATGGTGGGCTGGACATGTCGCGAAGATGCCGAACGACAGTGCAGTGAAATCCGTTCTCTTCAATGACCACGCCGGCACCAGAAATAGAGGGGCTCAACGTGCCAGGTGGTTCAACCAGATCGAAGCCGACTTGCGAGTGACGGGACGCTTACGGAATTGGCGACGAGTGGCCCAGGACCGAGTAGATTGGAGACGAATAATTGAGACAGCACGAGCCACCACGGCTCTCAACTGATTATGTAATGTAATGTTGCGACTGTTCATTTTCAATATCCCGATAAGTGTGTGATTTTCTCATTGAGTCAGTTACTCCGAAAGCGCAACGCAAATCGGAGGCGCAAGCGGAAATGCCAACAAAAGAGCAAGATCTACACACACACACACACACACGAGGAAGCATTCTGTAGAATCGATTCGAATAGCGAATGCAAACTTCGTCAACCAAAGATGAATTTTGGCAACTGATGAATTTCATCCGCTAATTCTATAGCACAGTTTGATCCTTTTGATATTGTAGAAACTTTTTGATGACTGAAAGAACGTTCAATTAAACCGTATTCACATTATCAAGTATAACCATAATTCTGTCCTTGAAATCGCGATTGCTCTCAGCAGAGAAAATTTGGAACGAAGAAAAGTGGTAAGTTACCACCACTGGTAACACTGCAGTCGTGTAGTTCGATATCCTCCTTCAATCTCACCAAATTTCGCGGTCCCGTCAATATTTGTTCGGTTTCCTAGCAACGATAAAGTTCGGTCATTACGAGAAGTGTGTGGCAACTGTCACGTTATTTAAGTGCGGGAAAAGGGCAAAACAGATCTACGAGTTGCTCAAATCGTTTTCTATCAATGAACGATTCGTATTCCGAACACTGAAACAATACTAAAACAGTACAGTACAACTGATGTGGGCGATAGACCCAAAAAAGGGACTGCACAATGTTATCTATGTTGTTCATCAACACGCTCAATGCAATCCTCTTCGGTAACAAAAGCGTTCATCGGTCAAAATGAACTGAATAAATTAATTGGTGCGTACACCGATATGTGAGTCATTTATTAGCACCCAGATTGAAGCGAATATGTTTGGAACGATGCAAAAAAAACTCCTAAAATGGTTAGAAAACGAGACTAGCAACAAACATATCATACTTTATCTCCGAAAATGATTGGCCATTTAACAATCCATCAGATTACTCACTTCGGGCCAGGTTGGAGGAGCTTGCCTGTGGATGTTCTCATTGGAATTACCAATCGTTAAAGAATTCTATCGAGAAGCTGCAGCGGCCTTAGCGTTTTCGACTCTGCGTGAAAAAGAGATGGTCGAATAATTTTGCCAAAAATGTTAATGTAAAAATGTAAATCTAAAATAATAAATAATAAATAATAAATATAATTTATTATTATTATTTATTTATTATTTATTAATATTTACTTCTATACCTTCAATTAAAGTTTTTGGTTTTTATCTTATTTTGTTTTCGAATTATACATTTATGAAAATCTAATTTCAAAAAAGTACCATAAATCTAAGTCAAAAACGTACCACATAAATACGTATATTTTTACATTTCATTATGAAAAGTAGTGAGAATGGCTATAATGAAAATTCTAATGCGGCCCGCACCATGTCTATACCTGGCCATCACTAATCTAAATTCATATTATCGCCTTCAAAATAGGCCTCTTCTGAAGCAATACAGGGAAACTTCGATATAACGTACATTTTGCTTTCAAAATTGTACGTTGTATCGAAGCATAAAAAGAACTAAGAAACGTAGCTTATATTACTTCATTGTGTTGCTGTTTGGGTAAGGTTAATGATTAAATTCAACTAGAAAACGAAGCTAGCCTTTATCATGATGTTTCCCTTCGCACTGTTGATTAAAATTTGATTCATTTAGAATCCAGAATCACAAAACAGTTGTACTTCGGGATTGGTTAAAAGTACAAATCATGCTTTAGTATCAAAATACAGATAATTTAATGTTCTTTCAGAAAAACAATATTCAAAAAATTATTCCTTTGGACGTTGAAAATGTGTACGTTATATCGAAGTAAAATGTACGTTATATCGAGTGACGTTATGCCGAGGGTACGTTATAACGAAGTTTCCCCGTACACCTTTTCCAACGAACAATCCAGTCACCAATACACTTTTAATAATTGCTTTCAGTTCACGCAGCGAATTCTTGTTCATGTCTTCAATGCTGTCAAAACGGGTTCCACGAAGCGGAAATTTGAGTTTCAGAAACAGGAAAATGTCACACGGAGGCATATCTGGATAGTACGGTGCTTATTTAATCACATTAGTGCCAATTTTGGTCAAAAATTCGTTCACAATGATCTATCGATGAACTGGTGCATTATCGCGGTGCAAAATCCAAGTATTACCCTTCCACAAATCGAATTTTCCCTCTCGAACACCCCCTAATGTAAAGGTATGCTTTATTGACCGTTTGGCTCTCTGGAAGGAATTCCGAATGGACAGCACCACAAATATCGAAGGTCATCATTATCTTTTCTTTTATCACTATCTCATGATCATTGACTCGTTTGCATGTCACACTCGTACACCCATGTCTCGTCGTCAATAATTATGCGTTGGATGAACGTGGGATCAGAATTTGATCGTTCAAGCATGTCTTTAGCTACTTTATTGCGATGACATTTTGAAGAGAATTGAACTGTAGTGTATTCTCCAAATCAAGCCTGAATGGCTTTGATTTGGAGGCGGCCAAATTGAATTTTTCAAGATCATGGAATACTCAGTTTTATAATGACAGTGGAATTAAATGTATATTCCAAATTTCAGATCAATCAATCAACAGGAACGGGGTCAATTTTCTATTAATGTGGGACAACCCAACAAGCATTCAAACACACATAGAAACAGGTCAAGCTGAATGAAACCGTTCAAAAAGCAATTAGTTGTTTGGGGACTGCGGCCATCATTAAATTGGATTTTTCATTATCTGCTATGTTCTACTAGTCGAGAATTTGATACATTTTTGGGCATTTTTCATAAATAACCGTGTTCTACTAGTCAAGCCATTTGATACCCATATTGATGGGGTTCTAATAAAATAGGTAATCCGCCATTTTGTAGTGGCCGCCATCTTGGATTTGCATTTTTCATAAATAACTGCATTCTACTAATCGAGCCCTTTCTTTTGATACCCATATTAGCTATTCAATATAGAATTATTGTACAAATATTTCAAAATTTCCGAAACTCAAAAATAAAATACTCCGGATAATCGAGTCTAAAATTCCAGATAATCGAATCCCGGATAATCGAGTCTCCGGATAATCGAGCCTCCGTATAATCGAGTCCGACGTGTATTATACAAATGCTTACCAGTATTTGTGAGTCATGGCATTTTCTGTCATTTTTACGCCCATTTAACCCATTAGTGCCCAGCGTATGAAATTTAATACGCAAAAATGCCCGTTTCTGAAAACTGTTTTTGATGAAACTAAAGTGTTAAGCGCATTTTAAATGATACCACATGACAATTTAAGAGTGTTATTTGTGTCAGTGTCATTTTATCTGTAATTTTTGTTGTTTTGTTGTGTATTGAAGCTTGCAAAGTTCGAGTTTAATGGAGTCGCAAAAATAAACATAAATTTATCAAAGTTTTACCTCTTAAAGGATTCTAAATTGCTCAAATCTATGACACAACACTACTAGACGAGTGTAAAAAATGATATCTAGCAAAAAATCCGAAGAAAATTATGAAACCGCAAAAATATCTATGTTTACTTTTGAGCGTATGAAATTTCATACGCTGTGCAGCTACGGTATATTTTTTTCTCAATAGAATATTTCAACTTCCCGATAATCCGGAGGAGCTGTACAGTTATTGAATTGATTTTCGCGCACATGTTTTTGTGCGTTTTTGTGTGTGTCATCAGGGAATTTCTTTTCAAGTATGGAAAACCACGAAAAACCTTTCAAGCGAACGATTAAAACGCTAACCATCATCAACGCTAACGTGCATCATCGAGCAGGTCGAAAAGTATGGACGGAAGAGGTCTAAAGCTGCAAAAGAGTTCAGTATTGCACAAAGTACGGTATCAACACTATTCAAGCTAAAGAAAAAATGGAATCGGAAGGGAAAATTGTGTAAAAACCCACGATGTTTCAAAAAGAAGAAGTCATTACCAGTGATATACGAGAGCAACACCAAGGCCTGGATGGACTTAATGCTTTTTGAGAAATGGATCAAGCAACTTGACGAAAAATTTTCCAAAGAAAATAAAAAGATATTAATTCTGGAATTATGTGTAATGGTAATGTATCGTACTAATATCTATTTCTTCAAAAAGGTGGTCATGTTCGTTGATAACTGTACAGCGCACCCAAACAAATCTCCGACCAAAGCTCAAATCGATAAGTTTACAATTTTCCCACAAATTTTTACTTCCGTAGCTCAGCAGCTGGACTTCGACATAATCAAGAACCTGAATCAGTACTATCGTCATTTTCGATTGATTAGGACTTACGAAGACTGCAAGAAATGGAGGATGTTTGTCCTTTTTAACTTCCATGTTAATCAGCATTCTTACTGTATTTAAATGCACTCTAGGACCCTTCAGATATATCGGTATTGGATGCAATTAGAATACTTTCACCCTCCAATATCAATAAGGTTCAACTATTCAAAATTGCTTCAGGAAAGCCGAATTTTCCTTCAATGATGATGGTGATATTCCGCTGGCACAATTAGTGCGCCGTGAGCTTGCTGATATCGACAGTACTATACCGTTCGATTGATCAACGTCCATTAATGATTAGTGCAAAAAGGACCAAAACGTGATTTACTGTGATCTGATGCCAAATATCGATATACTGGAATGTGTTGAAAAAGCTGATTGTGATGATTGTGTCGATATTACACCTTCGATCGTTAAATAAAACTTTTTTTTTTTATTTATTTTTTTTTATTTTACAAAGACAACAGGCTATACATGGATGCCCTAATGCTTCATAACTACTACTACTACTTATAATACTACCACTACAAACTACAACTATGTAAATATATACTACTGTAACTAATCAAGTTAATTAAGAGCAATAGAATACATTTTTTTGAGGGACGAACGAGACAGATGGAAATCGAAACAGACACTACAACGGTTAAATACGCGGCACATGCTAGATATAGATTCATTATACCCGTAATTTGTTCGGGTTGATGGGATGTATAAATAGTTCTGAGATTGTAAATTACGGTGATTTATGTTGAAATTAATCAACCGAAGGAGCTCAGGACAATCGATGTTCGACAAAATCAAGTCGGAGGTAAATAGAGCCTTGGCAACGTTCCTGCGTGAAGCTAATGAGTCCAGTCCAATCAATTTGCAGCGATCCTCGTATCTAGGTAGGTTTATTGGATCATTCCACGGTAAATTGCGCAAGGCGAAACGAACGAATTTTCGCTGTATCGACTCAATTCGCTGAACATTATTCTGGTAATACGGTGACCAAACCACGCATGCATATTCAAGGATCGAGCGTACCAATGAGCAATAGCTCCGAAGCTTATTGACGAACGCTTGCGTGAGAATGAAATGGCTGAACATTTTGAAGGGTTTAAAAACATCCTGTTGGTTACACACCATTGGGCGAATATGTCTAATTGCTGTTGTAAAAACTCAGCTTCTTCGATGCAGTTCACTGGGAGGAACAATTTAAAGTCATCCGCATATGAAAGTTTCAGACACTTGAGGCTAAAATTTACATCGTTAAGGTACAACAGAAATATGTATGGACCCAGGTGACTGCCTTGAGGAACACCTGATGTTACGCGAAAATACGTAGATATAGTGTCTCCTAGTTTCACTGACATTTCGCGATCAGTGAGGTATGAATGAAGCCACTTCAAAAAAGAACCGTTGAATCCAAGACGATGGAGCTTAGCTATTGCAATGTCGTGGTTGATTAAATCAAATGCTGCAGAAAAATCTGTGTACACCGCATCAATTTGATTTCGAGATTCTAGAGAGCGGGCAATGTACGAAGTATACAGAACGAGATTTGTAGTCGTTGATCTCTTAGACATGAATCCATGTTGTTCATCTGCAATGTAGCTGTTGCAAGCATGGGAAATGTAATCCAAAATAATTATCTCAAATAGTTTGGAGATAGCGCATAGGCAGGCAATTCCTCTGTAATTCCTGACGTTCTTCTTGCAACCCTTCTTGAATACCGGGAACACGAATGACTTCTTCCACACATTTGGAAAAGTACCACAGAGGATGGAACGGCGGAACAAGATGCTCAACGGTGTCGACAGGTTGCTTGAGCACTTCTTCAAAATAATAGAAGGGATACCGTCAGGTCCAGCATTTGAAGAAATCCTTAATTTTTTGTACACGATAATAACGGCATTTATTGACGGATTATTACCAACAGACGACAGGCTGGGAACGTTGCTAATAGTTGAAGAAATTTGATGGCTATTGAGTTTTTCGTCAACAAAAACTCCGCTAAACTGCTTCCGAAACAGCTCACAGATACCTTCTTTGGTATCAGCAACATCGTTGTCGCGCATCATTACGGTAGGCAAACCAATCTCTTTTCTCTGGCTGTCAATATGTCTCCAGAAACCTCTTGGATTGGTACGCAAGTTTGACTGAATGCGATTTTTATAGGCGTTACACAGGATTTTGTTCAAATTTTTATAATTTTTGTTCGCAACTGAATACCGGTTTCTCCACAAGTCACAGCGATATTTAGCAAATGTCCGTAGGTTTGATCTTTTTTTTGTTCTCAGGCGTTTTAGATTGTGATTCAGCCATGGTGGGTGGGGTGGTTTACTATTCACCTTTTTGGGAACAAACTGTTCGATCGCGTAAAGCAATACACACAACTTGAAGAATATGTCCGGAATATTGAAATCAACTGAAAACGTTCCAGTGAAACTATTTGAAAATTTCGTTGTAATTGAACAGTTCTTGCGTGATCGTTACGATTTAGTTTGAATAACATACTTAATCATTTTTTTCTTCGTTAACCTAGTTCCTTATACAAGACGGACTCTCAATTATATATGATTCGTTTATATAATTTTGGACTCGATTATATACAGTTTGAAATTTTTTTTTTTATAATTCAAATATGACTTATTTCAATAAAAAATGTAATCTCTCAACGTTAAACTGAAATAAACTGAAATTAAGCGGCTTTTATAAGTACAGTGGGTTCAAAATCGCGATTTTTTTATGCTTTTGCTTAAATTTTCACTAGGAATTGTTTCTATCGATATTGCATCGAAATTAAAAGAGATAAAGCTGGGTGTCGAAGAACAAATTGTAGAGTAGTTAGAGAGCTTTTACTTGATTGATACAAACAATCATGTCTAGTATGAATTTTTAGGATTAAATTAATAATTACACATTAAAAATTACTAACGTTCAAATTTCAACTTCCCAAAATGTTATTTTAATCCACTAATTTAGATGTTCCACTACTATATCCTGTACTGAATTTCCTCATCTTTCAAATGAAAGCAAAAGAATCGGCTTACGTAGCGTACTTTTCAATATAGAACCAGTTTGAGACAACAGATTCCGAAACAAAAAAAAAGTTTTATAACAGATGTCTTCGTTGAAATTCGAACATATGCGTAGAAGGATTTTTTTCTTCAAATATAACTGTCTACACTTCCTGAAAGATTCTGGAAAAAAATATTTCATGTAAGAAAGGTGTTTTCTGTTTTTAAGGGGATGAATCAAAAATTCCAATTCATACCATAATTGCGATACTTACCCTAATATAATATATTAGCAATTTAAAACATAAAAAAATTATGAAAAAAAATCTGTATCTCGATACCTCCCTAACTCGATCCCCTTGGATATCGAGTTAGGGAGAGTTGACTGTAGTTGGATTGTTTATTTTCGCCTACAAGATCCAAAGTAAAATCGATTCTTTTTTCATTGTCACCAGAAAAAAAGGCTTTGAAATCCGTTTGGAATCACCAGAACTATATTACTTTCATTACCACTTTTGAAACTTACAAAAAAATACATCTCAGTTTTCACTCTACCAAATCTGTATCAATAATTGAAAAAAATCAGAAGCAATAAAAATTTGACATTCGACGTTTTGTTTGCCACTCATTTACGCTAACGTAATAGAAAAGTGAAAAAACAAGAAAGAATAAATCGACACTCAAGTCTCATTATAGCTTTAAATGTTAACCCAATCTGAGCATTTCCATTTGTGGACAAGCATGGAAATCTTTCCCAAAGTGCAGGATACCTTCCACTACAAACCCGGTCGTGTCGGTCAACCACTGATGGCGGCGGGTTGTGGAACGGGCAGAACTTAATTCAATAACATGAGACCGCTTAAGGAGTGCCACATCATAAGTTTTCACCAGCGAAATACGTCACGTTTTGTTATTTAAGAACAATCATAATCGTTGATCACATTGCAAGCTTGGGGGAGAACACAGACAGAGGGCAGCAGCAGCAACAGCGGAGAAAACAAAATTTTAATAGCGAACCCCAGCGTGTATGAACCGGCCCGACAAAAACAAGTTCATGTTTATGAGGAACGACTTGGCGCTAACTAACATAAAAGTTTGTGTATCGACAAGCTTATCCGTGGCGCTGCATCAAGTGGCGCCTACGAGCTACGAGTGCTGGGCTGCATAATAATCGATATCGGTTTTTTTCTCAACCATCCCTAATTCACGTGCAGTCTTGCACTCGTGCCATCTCGCGACGTCCGGGGTGTACATTTCAATCAAATTCAATTTCAGCGAGTATAAGAAACGGTTAAAAAATGCTTCAGAAAAAGGGTAGTTTTAAAATTGTGTAAAACAAAGCGGTACATGGTACAACATTAGGGATTTACTGGTCGAACATTCCTGGAGCTCGGGAAGTTGTCTGGTGTACCAAGCGCGTAGTTTGGCTTTCGATCGGCGGCGCAAGGATTGGTTTGGAACGATCCAACTACAACACTGTCCACAAGACACTCAACGGAGATGAATTCGTTTCCCAAGCCAAAACAGTGTATCCAGAGTGGATACGGTATAAACAAAAAAGTCGTGACTTTTCTTGACAAATAATTCCATTCGGTTAAAGCGCGCGCATCAGACGCGGATCAGGCATTCGCTCACTTCCCTTCCCCAGTCCGCCACTTGTATGGGAGTCTCACTTGTAGGCCATCGTGAAACACGACTCACGTATGTTACCAGGTACAAGTTTCGCACATGCTTTGCGTTTGTCTTACATGAGTGGATTGTTTAATTTGAGCGAAGAACAGATCGTTTCGACGGGTATTACCATCCACACCACCCACCCACAGCTGAACCGAATCTCGCACAATCGAACTTTAACAAATTTATAACGACTTTTTATCCCTCCTGTGCCTGCCGAGACCGGTGCTTTCCGACGACGTCTCAGAGCGTCTCAGACGATCACGTTCACGGTTGAAGCAATTTTCTGCGCAAACATGAAGCCTTCTATGACGTATGAGCACCCATAGCCTGGCGGGTAATCGAGGCTTCAGATGCTCGTTAGTGATGTACCTTGTCCGGTGTCCAGCGTGTAAGGTTGTTGTTCGGGAACTGACCTCACCATGGTCCGGCGGATGCAAATACATAAGGAAATAACTCTATCTGAGTGTCGACTGTCTCTGTGATGGGCTTCTGCAGTTAAGCAATTTGACTGAATTTTAACTCCAGTTCTGATTTTGTGAAACGATGAGATTTTTCCATCATACATTTTGAGGCTAGATTGCTAGATAATCTTATCAGAGCATTCTAGTTGATAATAGATAAAAATATTATCAAACATATTGAAAATGCACAGAAGAAGAAGAAGAAGGCTGTCGAGTTTAGAAGAACGATTGGACAACAGTAAAGGGTGTGTCACATCAAATTGCATCACGGAAAAAACGCTGTAGAAATTTAATTTTTAGGAATTATATCTTCAGCTTTCGCTTATAATCAGATAAGAGTGTATAGATCACGTTGGCCATGCTTCACTGTCAATTTTTCGTAAATTTGGAAAAATGTCGTCGAACGAAAAAGAGCGTCGTGAATTAATCCTGTGCACTCATTTCGAGAATCCGGAGTTGTCTCATCGGGACATCGGTAAGATGCTGGGAATCGTCCAATCCACGGTCAGCAGAGTACTAAAACGATACTTCGAGAACCTAACCATCGACCGGAAGGTGAAGAACGGCAAAAATGGATGCTCCGTCAATGAAAAAGATCACAAGCGCGTAGTTAAGCAGTTTAGACGTGATCCGAGAAGTTCGGTCCGGGATGTCGCCAATAAGCTGAGTTTGTCAAGTTCATTCGTCCAGCGGACCAAGCAGCGGGAGGGCCTGCGTACATACAAGGTTCAGAAGGCTCCTAACCGCGACGAAAGGCAAAACATGGTGGGGGAGACGCGAGCCCGGAAGCTGTACACCGAAATGCTGACGAAGCCGCATTGCCTGGTAATGGACGACGAAACCTACGTCAAAGCGGACTTTTGTCAGCTGCCGGGCCTGTTGTTCTTCTCCGCAGAGGACAAATTCAGCGTTCCGGAGGAGATTCGCAAGCAGAAACTATCCAAGTTTGCCAAAAAGTACATGGTGTGGCAAGCGATCTGCTCTTGCGGAAAGCGGAGCGCCCCCTTCGTGATGACCGGCACGGTAAACGGGCAGGTTTACCTTAGAGAGTGCCTACAGAAGCGCTTACTACCACTATTGAAGCAGTACGAGGGCCCGACCATCTTCTGGCCGGATCTCGCTTCGTGTCACTATTCAAAGGACGTGTTGGAGTGGTACGAAGCCAACGGGGTCACCTTCGTGCCAAAGGAAATGAACCCGCCCAACGCGCCGGAGCATCGCCCAATAGAGAAATATTGGGCGATTATGAAGCAGGCCCTCCGGAAGAACCCAAAAGTTGTCAAATCGGAGGCGGACTTCAAGAGAGAATGGATTTCTGTTCAAAAAAAACTACAACCTGACGTTGTACAGAACCTTATGGACGGGGTAAAGAGGAAGGTGCGAGCATACGGGCTTGGGCTCGAAGTATGAATAAAAAGAAAATGCCAAAAGTTGTTTAATAGATTTTTTTTACTGTCTAAAATTTTCAAAAAGGATCGGTCTACTGGGCGAATTTCTACAGCGTTTTTTCCGTGATGCAATTTGATGTGACACACCCTTTAATACCGGAAATACGTACATATATTGGGGTTTTATATGCTCGTGTAACTTACAAGGCAAAATAAAAAATAAAACTGGTTTATTTATACTCTCAAAAGTAGTTCCATTTTTTTAGAAAAATTATGCAAAAAGAACCTACACCTACAAACAAAGAAAATTGCCTTGTTTTCGGAAGTATGGGACATGTTCATTGAAAATAGTCAGACTTGTTATCAACCAAAATATAACAGTTGATGAACAATTATTTCCGTCAGAAGCTATATGCAGATTTACAGAGTATATGTCTAATCAACGGAAAGAGTTCCTGTGCCAATTAGCAGAAACGCTTTCTGCCGAATACAGAGCTGCAAGACAGTATAATTGCAACCCGTTCTAATAGACGCTAAATTTGTGAAATGCAACTTTGCTGCAATAATAAAACAACAATTAAAAAAATGTGACAGATGTCAAAAGTATGTTTGGGAAAGATGTACGCATAACAAGATTTCCACTTTCCTTTGTAAAAAATGTACAAACAATAATGTTTAATTTCATTCCCAAGTGATTTTTTTTACTTATATTTACTTAGAACTTATCTTATAAGTGTAAATAATATAAAACAATATAGAAAATTTATTTCAAACGAATTTCTTTACACATTAGTTATTCTTTTGCATTGTAGGTAGGTATATACGTAATTTCAGTCTTTCTAGTGTTAATACGTAAATGACGTAAACCAGAGGTAGAAATACCCTTTGCAATTGATTTTTATGATATTAAAATTCATTGCAAAAACAATGAATGCTTTTTGCCGCTTGATAGAGCTCTAATTTATTTTGCTCTAGCTGACCCGGCAAACTTCGTCCAAAATTTGTTTTTTGTTATCAATACCTTCAAACATTCACGTTTTCTTACTAGGCGCAAGTTCATGAGTCCAATCGCAGGACTGTTCATTGATTGATCTTCTAATCGACCCTGTTGAATTAACCTTTCACTAAAAAAATCCAAGTACTTCTACCAGAACTCTTCATTATAATATCAGATTATTTTCTGACACAATTCTCGTTCAAGATTTTTCAACCTCTTGCAAATAACATGTTTCTCCGTTACATGGAATAAATGTTTCATACAGAAAATATGATAAAATGAAGACAGACCCCTCCACTCTTCTAACCTTAGAGAGAGGGGAGGAGTGTCTATTCACCATAGAATCGTTTCGTGCCCCCTAAAATTTTCACATGCCAAATTTGGCTCCATTTACTTGATTAGTTTTTGAGTTATGCAGAAATTTGTGTTTCATTTGTATGGCAGACCACCCTCCTCCCTGAGAGAGGGTGGAGGTGTATCTAATCACCATAGAATCATTTGTTGCACCCTAAAACCTCCACATGCCAAATTTAGTTTCGTTTGTTCGATTAATTCTCGAGTAATGCAGAAAATTGTGTTTCATATGTATGTATACAAATATAGTTGGTTACGCAATCGACCAGTTCGTACCAAAGAAAATTCCGCTCCGCTCCGTAACGTTTGAGTCAAAAATTTACCAATTGCGGTGAAAAACTCATATTTCCTCCAACCCAAATACAAACTTTCATTCGAATAAAAAATAGAGTAGTGTGGGGCAAAGGTGCGCACCTAACTGTTGTCGTCCAATAACTCTTGAAATAAAAGCAAATAAAATCCAGTTTACTTACCAAAATGTAACTATATATATTACCTTCGAAACGTTGTACAAGCACTTCTCGAGTTTTGTTTGTAGCAGGACCCACAATGGCGGCAAAAGTGCGCACTTATTGAATTGAACTTCTGAGATAACTTGTAACGAACTTGTACCAGCGGGAGAAGCATCATTACTCTAGTGTGTGGGTACCATCCAGTGAGAGGAGGGGGTGTTGTATGATAATTTATGAGTGAAGAAGGGCGATTCTTATGGTCGAACATGATATTGTTATGTGTTGATTGATTCTTGGCACCTAGAAATATGATAACGGGTCATCCGCATACCACGTGGAAATTTTCGGGAGGGAGAAGATTGAAAATATAAGATATCTGAAAATGTCCAACATTTGAAACAGAATTCTTTTCATTAACAAATCAAGTTTATAAGACTTTAAAAAAAACAAGGCGATGGGGCGATGAAAAGTACATACGATAGATACTAGAATATTAACCCTTTGCGGTCGTCTGTCTGCTCTCAGCCACCATAGCAAAGAATTATACTAAATACTTTATTCAACGATGTAATAGTTTACATTTTTTCTAAACGAATTTGAATGCCTAGTGAACTTTTTCACGAATGTATAAGATGTTTCTATGAAAAGTAGGTATGTGTCGAAAGTCACTATAATATAGAAAAAAAATATGAATAGTAAGTAACGGTACTCGGTATGAGCAAAATATTATTAGCGTGAAAATATAAGAGAATCCCTTCCAACGGAAATTAATTCCGACCGCAAAGGGTTAATATAATATATTATATAAAATGGTTCAATTTTATAGGTTTTCCTTCTCAGGATGCCTAAAAATAATCTTTACAGCGTGTTGTAACACATCAGATTTTAGGGTTTTCGTTTCGTCGAGTAGTCAATAGTTCGCATTTATATCATCACATCACTTACCGCAGTGAATCCTGATTTTTCTTAAACATTCCCACTAACAACTATCCCTTCCATGATAAACGCTAGGGAACCACGCTATTGAGGCGACCCTTCTGGCCTTCGGACAGCGAACATCATACTAACATTCCTTCCCTTCCCCTGGTGACTGTAAGGACGTGGCCGGCGTCGTTATTGACCATTTAAAGCTCGAATCACCGAAAATTGCACAACGAGAATGATTTGCTAGTCCCAAGCGTCATTCTGTGTATTATTTGTGCAATTTGGTTGATTCAGGTCAATCGATAAGAGAAACTACGAATTGTACAGTCTACCCAAGCTCAAGATCAAGCTCAAATAACCAGCAGGGCTGGAATCGTGTACGTCATGGCACAACTTTTTTCGAACCCCCTCACTTCATCAGCTCTTAACTATTATAGTTATGAATATTTTTTCTCCGTTCAATTTTTGGTTATTTTTAAAAGATAGATGAACAAATAATGATAAAGTGGATAGTAAAAATATTCTTTGTTTTATTTTCACGGAGCTCGAAAAACCGTCCGAAAATTGCTTCTCTACACTAGAATACATCCTTAAACGTATAATTCGTTTGTACTTCAGAAACTAAATTTTTGTCTGAAATTCACGATGTTAAACTATTTATTTATCTACTGTTTGATTATTTTTATTCGCATTTATTGTTGATTTTGTTGATGAAAGTTTGAAGTTACTTCGCGATCCACTTCTTAATTACGAAACTTCAATAGTTAGTGTGTTAAAATATGGTTGAAATGAGAGCTTTTGTTTTCCCATTAGTGTTTGTAGAACAATTATCGTAACGTAATCCTAAGTCAGCTGGACAAATGTAAACGTCACCAAAAACTAGGCTCCATTCAAGAGTGTTCGCTGAAGATAGTTTACGAATTTTCAAAAATATACCACCCAATAAAATAGAAAGCGACTAATCCTTAACCAGAAGTCAAACTTGTCTGAATTAAGTTTGATCCATACAGCTGCAATACAATGCAATGGCCATAAATACAATACAGCTGGTCATAAAAAAGGAAATGGTACGTCGACCCACAGATCAACTCCAACAAACTTCAAGAATGAGACATGTATACTTAGGGCAGTATTTTGAGCTTTTCTTGTTCTCATAGTTGGGCATAAATAACACTCATAATAATTGTGAACCCCTCGCCATATTCTCGAGAGTTAACATTAACGTCGTGTTCATGATTATATTAGGTTGGAGATAAAGTAATCTATTATTTTTGGGTGAAATTCAAAACTATTTTTTATATGCTTCGGATTGTCCGATTTGGGTCAAATATGCACTGTTTTGTTGCAAAATTTGTTGCCATCCTAAAGGAAGCTTCATAATGTCACTATCATAGAGGTCTCGGTCCTTGTTGGCGATAAACTATAGCAATAGACTTTTACAAGCTTCTCTCCATCCAAATTTCTTATCACTCTTGAAATTTTTCAATGCGAAGAAAAGGTGATAATCGCTTGGTGCCGGGTCCGTACTATATGGTGGATGCATATAAACATCCTAATCAATCTGTGGTCTTGCGTTGTTCTGGTGGAACACAAAAACTCTTCTGCTAGTCAGTTTTGAATGTTTCGGGTCAATCACAAGCTTCAAACGGTCCATTTGTTGCCAGCAGAGATCTAAATTTAGTATATTCCATTAGAATAAAAATTAAAAAAAAAAACCATTGTTAACACCCCTGAACTCACAACTGACTGGAACAAATAAAAAATAGCAAAACAAAATGTTTTAGTGTGAAGTGTCATCTCTACAATGAGCCTAAACTTGAAATTATATGATAGATATTACGCGAGATATAGATCAGTAAAGCAAGCTATCGAGAAAATTAGGGATAACTTTTTCCCCAACCTAATATTGTGAAGACATTGAAAAAAACTCAATTTGTCAGTAGAGATCAACCGATGTAAGATAGATAATATATGAGTATACTTTCAAAGTTTTTGACTAGAAACGCATACCACAAAAATGTATGGAAGATTGCAGGAAATACAGTTATAATAAACCTATTGTGGATGCATCTCACCTTGTACTATAGCTACAACTGAGCATCTTGCGAAACGTTAAATTGTTAAATTTCTTGAATGAATCGGTATCTCTCTTTTTCTTATTGTGTAATATGTACGAGTTAATCAATTCTGGCATAGAAAACCCGCAGTGTATTGTCAAATGATAAATGTAAACTCTTCAATAGAAAGATACTTACAGATTGGTTGCGAAGAACGCACTGATATAGTTTATTACAATTAATAATCGATACTCATTATATTTCACACAAATAAACAGTTCCGATCACATCATTCAGTCCAACAAGCACGAGCTGATGAATGATTCCCGTTTCAGATTGCTTCCACTTTCCAATTATCCTCCACATGCGAACACTTTTTGTTGCTGGTCATCGGGTTCCCCACGGTAGGTACGAAACCCGGCAAACGGACATAAACGAGCAACACTTTTAGAACACAGCTCCAATAAATATCACAACCAAACAAATAACCATAAATTTATTCGACATCATTCTCTAAATCAAACTTCACTGACTAATTTGAACATGAACAGCGGTGCGGAGCATCAACTCTTCGGCAGCAGCGAGATTCCTTTGAGAAAAAGCAAAAATACACACCGACCGACGTAAACAAACTCCATTTATCACTCCGATTCTGATTCTTTCCGTTTTCTTACGATGTGATCTTCCACAATTGCCTGATTCGCTCTCTTCTGTCTCGCCCTCTCTTCGCCGGCTAAGTCAGGATCACCACACCAGCCGTCGGTCAACTTCGAAAGGTACTCGGGTCGAAAAGCGCGCGCGGTTTCTGGAGAAGCAAGAAATGCAACCAAAAAAAAAACAACTAAATACGTGAAAAACCAAAACAAAACAACAAACCGTGCCGTGCAATAGCGAAAACAAACCGCTCTGACGTTTGGCTTTGGTCGTGCGCTCTTCACTTCACTCTCCGGTGCACGCTGTGTTGTGTGCCAATACCAGCATCCGAATGATCGTAGCAAAAACGTTTGCCCCTAGCGTGTGTGCCAGAACGGGGCGCCGCGAGCGAGATCATTCGGAGGGCCCCCGCCAATCGTCATCATCATCTTCGCCGGCCAGCAACAGCAGCAGCTGGGGCTGAATCTCAATGACCCCTACCGTGAAGGGAAAAACTGTAAACAATAATTGCAACGATAATATTTATTTGTGCACAATCAAGCGCGACAGTCAAAAAACGACGTGAATTAGTGAGTGAGTTGTCTTGCAGAACTCGACGAGAAACACTACAGACACATTTCGTGGATCATAATATAAGCTTTGTTTGCAACCCAATGACAGATATATGGTCCACAAACAACGGCTGCACTTAACTTCAAGCTGAGAGAACTATTCGCTATTAAATTGTATGTTAGTAACGCAGGAGACTTTAGAATGAGTTTTATTATAAACGTAACGTCCTCGAACACAAGCTCAAGAGCAATTGGAGAAAATTTAAATGTTAGGTTGTTCAAAAAGTATTCGCGATTATTTGTCAATAGATGATATTGAGTTATATAAAAGGAGGGGTCAAAAATGGGGAATCGTAGAAACACATTCCATTATAGAATCAGTGATACCGTAATGTCAATATTGTCGCCAGAGAGCCCAATGAAATCTTTTTTAAGTGCAGTAGCAAATTATATCCAAGTATATTATCTTTTTTTGAAAAAATGTTGTTATTCCAGAAATGGCCGAATTGTTCGAGTTATAATTTTCAAAATTCATTTTGGAACAGGATTTCTATCGCTTTTTTCATAATTTTTCAACAATATTGAAACAATTTTCCGAAACGTTCATTCATAGTTACATTGATTTATAAAAAAGGGCAGGGTCGCGCATTCCAGAAGACGGTCTAGATTTACTTTGGGAAAATTAAGAGAGATGCCTAATCAAAAAATATTTCAGGGTGCTGCCAACACCAATACGAGTCGACGTGAAATACATCATAGGGGAAATGCGGTCAAAATGAACCGGGTTGGTAAAATGAACCAGTACTCAAACTTCGATAATTTAACTAAAAACCAATTGATACTCCTTCATTATCCTATTCTTAGAACATTTGAAGCTATTTAAGACACCCTGTTATGCATGAAACTGTCAAGTGTACAAAATCTATACACCCAGGTTTTTTTACGCGGGGGATAAGTACCTCGTAAAAAAAACCGCGTTAATTGGAAAATCCGTGCCATGTCAACCAATGATAGATATCATGTCACCTAATGATAGATATCAAATGGGACTATCTTTACGTAGAACGGAAGTAAAGAAACTTCCGAAACCCCGTAGTTTTTTTCCTGAAATTTCGTTGGTTACTGGTAACTATAGTTCGGTTTTCCTCACAAATGAGGTCATCTGCTGTTGCTAGAAGATTCACTAGTAATTTGTACACTCTTCTGCCGATGCACGTGCAGTACCACTGTTGGACCGTCCAGAGCTAAGTAGACAGGGAAAGACATTCACGGATAGCTGCCCGTAAAAACCCCGTCCCGTTGTACCGCCCGGCGAGCTCCCCGTTACCCAACACCTAAAATCCACGTAAGAATCGTGATAAGGTGCGGCACTAAGCGCTAAACTCCATTACAAGCACTAATTACCGTAATTTGCTCTGAGGGAACATGAGAGAAAAATGTGAGCTGAGAGGGAGATGTGATATTGCACTGGTCTTTTTTTACGCGGGTACCGCGTTAAAAAAACCGCGTTAATTGGAAAATCCGCGTAAAAAAACGCGTTAATTAAAAAATCCGCGTAAAAAAAACCTCGTAAAAAACCGCGCAAAAAAACCGCGTAAAAAAAACCTGGGTGTATAAATAAAAATATAAGGCAAAATCTGTTGGTAAGCGGAAAACCCGAAGAAGGGATGGTCCGATTTTAGCCTCCTGTATTTTGTTGTATTCGTCTCTTCCCGTAGATCAATATAGTGGAGAGAAAAATCGGAAAAATTTCGGAAAATCCTGAAGGAAGGTCGGATCATTCGGGAAATTGAATTCCCACATGTTCGAAAATTACATCATAATAAGCGTTGTTAGTCCATTCGATGTTTGCGCTATCTAAATTGATCTTTGTTCGTAAGTGAAAATGGATTTTCAGGCGAAATATAACGCATTTCCATATCTTATATCTATAAATAAAAATGGAAGGCCAAATGTGTTGGTAAGTGCAAAACCCGAGGAAGGAATGGTTCAATTAGAGTAATCTATATTTCGTTGTATTCGTCTCTTCCCGTAGATCATTATAGCGGAGAGAAAAATTGGAAAATTCGGAAAATTGAATTCCCACATGTTCTACAATAAGCTAAGCGTTGTTAGTCCATTTGATGTTGGCGCTAACGAAATTGATTTCTGTTCGAAAGTGGAAAAGGATTTTCAGACGGAATAACGCATTCCTATATCTTCTATTGATATAAACAAAATGGAAGGCCAAATGTGTTGGTGTGCCCTAAATCCGAGGAAGGAATGGTCCGATTTGAGCTGTCTTTATTTTGTAATATTCTCTGTATCAAACATGTATTCCATGCAACGGAGAAACGTGTTATTTCCAAATGCTTGAAGAATCTTGAACGAGAATTGTGTCTGAAACTAATTTTATATTATAAGGACGAATGTTTGTAGGAGTACTAGACAATTTATAGTAAAAGAAAATTGTAATTTTGCGCGTGCGCATTGCTCGCGAAATTTAAATTGTTCGCCCTGAAATCTTCGACAAATCGTCAGTTTGGACAACTGTTCACATATTCAATGAGAGGTAAACAGATATTTTGTTTGGTTTCAGAGATTAATCCGCATTCGAAATTACTTTGTTGTTTGGGGTAAAATGCCACTGGATATGGATTAACAATGTTATGTTTTCCAAATCTGATCTACCTCATCACATGTTGCTTTTCTATGGCTTCTTTTTGTGGCTTTGACCTTGAAAAAATATGTCACCTCAACAAAAACCAAACCTCAATATGTGAAGGGTTATTTGTTTCTTACTACGGTTTTGTACGTATGAGAAAATTATAATTACTACTCAAGGTGAATAAGCTCAGCTTGGTTCGTACATGTATCTACTGTTTTAATAAGGATTTAAACAAATTAAGGTAAGAAACAATGCATGAATCTATCCCATTTAGCATGATATGTGTAATTGCTCATTTTACCACCACCATGTGATCATTTTAACCGCACGATAAAACGTGTTCGATTTTACATCTTTTTTTCTTATAATGAAAAATGTACTGTTTTTATTTTTTATAATAAAAACTGTTTGATATCTTGAACAACAATTAGTTAAGCTATAATATTCTTCGAAGAACGGAGATTGTAGCGGTATGTGGACACAGTAAATGGGCATATTCCTTTAGCCGCTTTCCCCCTATTTATTTCTTCATCTACTCAAGCCCATACTTTCTGTGGTATTGAATTATCCATGTTTAGTAATCCGGAACCAGAACAGTTAATCAATATTGACTATCGCTAGAAGCAGTTGTGGCCGAGTGGTTAAGGCGTCTGACTCGAAATCAGATTCCCTCTGGGAGCGTAGGTTCGAATCCTACCAGCTGCGCAAAAAGATATTTTTTTTTTTAATTCATATTCTTTTTTGACTTAGGACTACGTCTTTGGATTCTAAAATGTTTAAACAATTGTATTAACACGTTGAGTGCCGTGTCAGTCGCCGGTGACTGACAGTATAAAATATTTTAATAAAAGTAAAAATAGAATTTTCCAGAAAATTTTACTGATTTTTATTAACACGTTGAGTGCCATGTTAGTCATTGGTGACTGACACTTTCCGTTCAGATCGTGACTGACACCGAGCTTTCTAATTTGCCAATATTGCGCTACGCATTTGCTGTACACGATACCGGCGCGTGCGTTGCCTGACGGGAAAGTCGCTATAGAAGCGCGTGGCACTCAACGTGTTAAACATTAAAAATGAAGATAGCAAAACAATTGACCCAATGAAGTAGATATGTTTTTCAGATTTTATACACTGCTTGGGCTTCGGTCTAAGTTCGGGCGTTACCCATCATCTGCTTTCCTTATTCGTTTTGAAATATTATTTTTGTGGCTGACGAGGTGCGTCGATGCACATTAAAAACAATTCTACACTAGCTGACCCGGCGAACTCCGTCTCGCAAAAAAAATATATTTTATATGAAAATTTCCGAACATTCACGTTTTCTTATTAAGCGAACGTTCGTGGGTTCAATCGCTGAACTTTGATTGATTGATCTCCTTTATTTAAATTGTGTTAGGGTCACCACGAAAAAAACAAGTTTTTTGCTTTAACTATTATATTTCAAATTCTACATGCAAACTGTCTTCAGAAGACTTCTAGAGCTCACTAAGACAAGCATTTTGTGATGCAGAGCTTGTCAATATCTCAACTCTGCTCAAAAATATTGATTATTGTTCCCCAAAAATACAATCCTTTCATTTGTTTGTCGTTCTTTTTGAAGCAAACATAAAACATGTTTGTTGGCGGAATTTGAAAGAACAAATTTTATCCTGTATAATATGTATTTTCAAAACTATGTTATTTTTTTGTGTTTGAGTAAATTAAAATTGAAATCATGGTAAAAACCCATCAATAACATTGAGCAGGATTAAGATATTGACAAGTTCTGCATCGCAAAATGTTGGTCTTGATAAGCTCTGAAAGTTATACGAAGAGAATTTGTATGCCTAATTTAGTTTCATTTACTTAATTCTCGAGTGATGCAGAAATTAGTGTTTCATTTGTATGGCAGCCCCCTTAGAGAAGAGGAAGGAGTATCTAACCTCCGTAAAAACATTTATTGCACCCTAAAACCTCCACGTGCCATATTTGGCTCCATTTACTTGATTATTATTTGAATTATGCAGAAATTTGTGTTTCATTTGTATGACAGCCCACCCTTAGAGAGCGGGGGAAGTTTCTAACCACCATAGACACATTTATTGCACCCTAAAACCTCAATATGCCTAATTTGGTTCCATTTGCTTGATTAATTCTCGAGTTATGCAGACATTTGTGTTTCATTTCTATGGCAGACCCCCTCCCCCCTCAGAAAGGTTGGAGGAATGTTGAACCATTTTAGAAATGTTTCTTGCCCCATAAAACCTCCACATGCCAAATTTGGTTCAGTTTGGTTGATTAGTTCATGAATTATGCAGAAATGTATGCTCCATTTGTGTGGTAGTGCCCCCCGGCTCCCCCTCAGAGAGAGGGAAGGAGTGTCTATTCACCATGGAAACGTTTCGGGTCCCTCAAAACATTCGCATGACAAATTTGGCTCCATTAGCTTGATTAGTTTTCGAATTGTGCAGAAATTTGTATTTCATTTGTATGGCAGCTTCTCCTTAGAGAGGGGCGTGGAGTGTCTGACCACCGTAAAAATATTTATTGCACTCTAAAACCTCCACATGCCAAATTTGGTTTCATTTGCTTGATTAATTCTCGTGTTATGCAGAAATTTGTGTTTCATTTGTATGGCAGCCCCCCCTAAGAGAGGGGAGAGGAGTATCTAACCACCGTAAAAACATTTATTGCACCCTAAAACCTTCACATGCAAAATTTGGTTCTATTTGCTTGATTAATTTCGAGTAATGCAGAAATTTGTGTTTCATTTGTATGGCAGCCTCCCCTTAGAGAGGGGGGAGAAGTGTCGAATTACCACAGAAACATTTATAGCACCCTAAAACCCCAATATGCTTAATTTGGTTTCATTTGCTTGATTAATTCTCGTGTAATGTAGAAATTTGTGTTTCATTTGTATGGCAGAAAAAAATATATAGATAGGCCGTATCGATACCTGTAAATGTTGTTAAAAAGAAGCCTATACCCTAAAGATTGTCAGGGTTTTCATTATTCCATTCTTTTTAACATAAAAGTTCAATAAATTTACATTCAAAACTGAAGTGTTCGGAATATGAGACAAAATGGTGTCCGGTACTCGTTGTTACGGTGATTTTGATTGCTGTGACGCAGAGCTGCTCAAAATATATTCATTTGGAGATTTACTTCGTACTATGAACTTTCAGGGTTTTTATGGACAAAAATATTTTTATGTTGCTTTGACAATATTTTCACAACCGCACCGACTAGTTTTTGTTCTAATTTCAAGACGCAATTGAAATTGCAATGATTTTATCAATCAAATAGAGTAATTCCTCCAACATGAGAATGTGATTTTCCAGCAAAAGTTTCGAACAGAAATACCATGTTCTACCAAACAAACATAATTGGTGCAAATTCAATCCTCTGTGTAAACACTTTCTCCTTACCCGACCCAGCACTGAACGAACTTTCCGTTCGAGCACACGCACACCGTCCTCACAAGCGAAACAGCACAAACTTCAATTAGGAAAATTAAGCTGATTCTTCTTAATTTAGCAAAATTTGCACTTATTCGTCGTGCCCAGGCTTGGACATGGAACGAAAAGGACGGCAGCGCGCGCTTTATTTACCATCTTGAAATTTGTCTACTGCTGTTGCAAAAGTGCATTGCGAATGGAAAAAAAAACTTGTCTCCGCCTGCGTCTGCTTGGGAGTTTTCACTGTAGAGTGGAAGATCATAAGTTCGATTTTATGATTGCACAATCAAGGCTAGACGGGAAAATCGTAGCGTAATCAATGTTTACAACTTACGAGAACCCGGCGCTGGGATGGCGTCGCGAGCCGCTCCGTGGAGGAATTAATTTAAGCGATTATTGTAAAAAGTTTCTCGGTAACAAAACAACTCTCCACTTCTTCGCCGACGCCATCGCGTGAAACCAAAGAGCTCCGCATCGCAAAACAAACATCAAAAATGATGACAACGGCTGAGAGAAAGAAAGAAGGAAGCTAAAAAATAAAGTTATTACTAATAATAGTTATCGTCGGCCGCTGGCTAATGGCGGTACTCGCAGGACCTTTCGGTTCGTGTTGAGAAGAAGAGGGAGAAAAATTCACGCTTATAATGTGCGATCTTCGAGAGACACAGATCAATGGTAGCTCTGCAAAAGCTTCAGCTCGTGGAGTGTGACGGTGAGAGAGAAAAAAAATTGGTGTAAACATCGAGAGAATGAGAGTATTGTTTGTGTACAGCTGAGTTCCCTCCTTCCAGTGCAACATACTTCCAGTGAGTGACCCTGGTTGAGCTTTCGGTGAGTGTTCCCTCTCCCTGGCCCACATATGCTTTTAGGTAACACATACACGTACGAGTTCACATACGAGTGGTGCTGCTGCATGCCACAAACCAACACATTCGCGGCAGCACCCTCTCAACCCAGCATCGTTCGGTCGCAACAGCTCACACCCCCGCATAACTCACACACGACCGATTGACGTGTGTCGGTATATGTGGTGGCAGAGCCGGAGAGACAGAGAGAGAGCGCGCACTCGATTGAAGGAACCGTACGAACGTGTGTGCTAGACGAAAAGACACACACGAGAGCATGTGGAAGAAGTTGTTGGCTGGAGGCAGGAGTGGTGGCAGCGGGCGCGATTCGGTACGATGGGCGTGGTTTATGCTTATTCTTGCTTCGCTTTGCTGTCAAAGCAATATCGAATAATGTTTATGCTCGTAGGAAAACACCACTTCGCTCGCTCTCTCACCGCCCTTGGGCCCACTTCGCAGTGTATATGGGTTGTGATGTGTTGTGTTGTGTTGTGTTTGCCTCCTCGGTGTACATGTTTGTACATAGGAACCCGATCACTCAACTCTTTTTGCGAACATAAAAATCGCCTTTATCGCTCTTCGGCTCTCGGAACTTCTCCGGAAAAATCACAACATTCTCTCCCTGCTGCCGCAAAAATACCCCATATATTTCGCCTAAATGTGCTGCTCTCATGCTGCTCATGCGGGGTTTGATGTTTGCTCACTTGCCATCGTGGGAAGCGCGTGGAGGTTTCACATACGGATCTGTGGCACACACAGGAGCAAAAAAGAGTTGAGATTTGCCCGCGCAAGCCGTGACGTACATACACAATACATTCACACAACGTCTGCAGATGTGTGTGGGCACAAGGCTTTAGCAGCATCCAGTCAGCCAGTCAGCCAGCCAGCGAAAGAGTAAACGACACCAGCAGCGGCGTATGTGTTCAGGTGAGAAATGTAACGACTTTCCACCAACTGGGTGGCACTGGAGGGCGCTCTCTCGCCAAGCCAAGATAAGGAAACTTTTTAGACAGCGACTTCCTCCGCTGCGTTAGTATATAGACAGGGTGGGTGCGATGCGGAAGATGAAGAAGAACACCGGGGGCGGAAGATAGGACACAGCCCAGATATACGAGGTACGTGAGTGACGTGATATGCATGCACAGGATTGGGACGGGAGCGTGGCGTGGAAAAGTTTCCTTTGCTTTGCCGTCTTCTTCGTTTTCCCTCTTGGTATGGTGGTATGGCTCGTGAAGCTGCCTTCGTAGGACCTCCGCTGGAAAAACTAGCGGGTCGATATTGGACAATGGGAAAACTGTGAATTCGCAGCGAATGCTTTGACAGTAAATTGGGCAAATAGTAATCAATATGGTTTTTAGCATTGTTTGAAAAACAGAAAACTGTGGTTACTGGTCACTGTATATTTTTCAGGTAGGTGACGTCAAAATTGAAGCCCTATTGAACTGACAGAAGCCAACATATCGAGTTTCCCACTGACATTTTCCCTCTGGTTTGCTCTGAAATGGGGTTTCCACTGTCTGCTTAGCTCAGGGTTGCCATATTTAATTCTGTAAAATTTTCAGAAAAAAAAATCTGTATATCTGTATTTTTAGAAAAAAAATCTGTAACAAAAAAGGGTAGGTTATATCTATGACATAACCGCAAGGTTGACGTGGAACTACCTTAGCTTAGCAATCATTTGTTTGCATTGATTGAAATTTTGATTGAATGAAACAATTTCCGAATTCAATTGAATTCAATATATTTGCTTTGTGAGTAAAAAGTTCTTTTATGTTTGGTATGATGATATCTTGGTTTCGACCGAAATGTGTTTATCTAATAAAGACTTCTAAAGCAAGGTGTCTGGGGAAAATGGCATTGCAAATACATGAAAATCGGGTTCACGTTCTGACTGAAATGTGTTTGCTTAACACAGACATCAAAATCAAGATATCATCATACCAAACGTCTGTGTTGGGGAAACACATTTCAGTCGAAAGACAAATAGCCCCGATCTGCATGAGTTTGCAATGCCAATATCCTCAGACATCTTGGTTCTGAAGTCTGTGCTGGGGAAATACATTTCAGTCGGAACAAAAATGCCCCCGATTTGCATGTATTTGCAATGCCAATTTCCCCACGCTCCATGGATTTGAAGTCTGTGTTAGGGAAACACATTTCAGTCGGAACAAAAAAAACCCGACTTTCATGTATTTGCAATGTCGATTTCTCTAACGCTGCTTGGTTTTGAAGTCTGTGTTAGGGAGCACATTTCGATGCGAACAAAAGTCCCCATACTTTCATGTATTTGCAATGCCGATTTCCCTAAGGCTGATTGGTTTTGATGGCTGTGTTGGGGAAACCGTAAATCAGGCCAATGAAAACGAGGTAATTAGGGTGTTTAGATAACGCTTAATATTTTTCAGTTATTCAATTGTTTGTCTAATGAAAAATAACATTTTATTAATTGCGATAGAAGCGTAGTAATATTCCGTATCAATTGTTGTAAACATCTTTCCGATCCAGTAAGAAATGTCCTCGAAATCTTTCATTTTTTCCTGCATGTTCTATGTTTATGTTTTCATTTTACCCCCATATACTCCGGTTAGACGTAGTCCCACGTCAAAATTAAGGGAAAAAATCAAAATAAAGGTTTATTCTCATTTTGAATTTCTTTCTCTTGTTTATTGGTTGTTCAAGTCGTATCAATGCAACAAAATAAATCATAAAACGGTTTTCTCATAATCCTCGAAATTGTATGATGTTCATACATGGTTTTGTTGAATTTTGCCTTCAAAATTTTCAGCAATTTCATCATTGAAGCTCCTCCTTGAGCCGGTACATAGTTCTTCGCTTTCAAAATAGAGTCTATAATTGTGGGTGCCAACCGATTTCCGGACTTTGTTTTGTTGGTATTGTAAAGCGAAAATATTCGCTCAACATGTATGTGAATGTTATCAAAAAGTGTCTTAGAAACGACCTTAGCAATAGAAACAAACATTTCTGCTCACGCCTTTTGTCATCCAACAGCTGGGACCAAGTTATATCTGAGTCACTCATTTTTTGCCTCATGAGATTCGTCTTGAGTAGCATGAATTTGTTATCCACGCCTTGTATATAAACCGTTTCAATTAATTGAGAAAATTGACGCATCAAATTATTAAGGTTTGGTAGCTTGACAAAATTTTGAGGGTTTATCAAGGCCGAAGTTTTGATAATTTCAATTGAATCGCTTTAAATTTGTTTCATGGGTTTAATATAGAAGTCACGACAAATCGATTTGAAGGTCAGCTTCCTAGCTGAATCCAATCCTTTTTCAGCTTCCTCTGCATTGATACCAACATAAGCATCCTCAGGATTATTCAGAGAGTCTTCAAAATCTTTCACATCAAGGTCAGCATCAGCGAATCGTTGCACGTAACTCTCCAAACATAAGTTACCCAACATGATCAACAATAACATTCTTGTCTCATTATAAAGTTCGCAAAATTGAGAACTTTCAGATTGAAAATTGCAATATACGTTATTGATGAGCGGTAGAACAAAGTTTAGGAACAGCATAATCGGTTTAGTAATAGGATCGTTTAAATGAGTCAATATGCGATTGGCGCATAGATTATGGTTATACTTAACATGGAACGAAAAGAATAGTTGAGGCTCGATATTTTACTTAACAACTGCCTCCAACGAAAGCCATCTCGTTGCATTGCGTTAAACGTTCTTTTAAATCAAGGTATCTATGTATGTACTGTAATAAATTTAATGTTCAAAATTGGATTTAAAAAAAACTATAAATTCTGTGCTTCTTTACCTAAATTTTGTAATTCTGTATATGCAGATTTTGTATATGAAATTTGGCAAAAAAAAATCTGTAAAATTCAGAATAACCTGTATATGTGGCAACCCTGGTTCTGCTTGAAATTTTCCTAAACGATCTTAGCATCAATCATAATACCAGGCTGATATTTTTCTAGCTGAATATAATCCTCATAAAAACTATATACACAGGTCAGACTCGATTATCCGGAATATTTTAATTTTTCATTATATTAATTTTTAGTTTTTATATTTTAACTAGCTGACCCGGCAAACTTCGTCTCGCTACAAATTTATTTTTTATTATCAATACCTTCAAACTTTCACGTTTTCTTACTATGAGCAAGTTCATGGGTCCAATCGCAGAACTGTTCATTGATTGAGCTTCTAATCGACCCCGTTGAATTTACCTTTTACTATAAAATTCCTAGTAATTCAAACAAAACTCACCATTATAATATCAGATTATTCTCAGACAGAATTCTAGTTCGAGATTTTTCAATCACCTGCAAATAACATGTTTCTCCGTTACATGAAATATATGTTTGATACAGAAAATATGATAGAATAAAGACAGCCCTAAATCGGACAATTCCTTCCTCGAGTTCTGCTCTTATCAACACATTCGGCGATACTTTTTTATTGGTAAGAATAGAAGAAGATATAGGAGTGAGTTTCATCACATTAAAATCCATTTCCAGTTTCGAACAAAGATCAATTTCGCTAGCGCAAACACAAATGGATTAACAGCACTTGTCACTATGTAATTGTAGAACATATGGGAATTTAATTTTCAGAATTTTCCAGAGGAGGGAGGGGTGTCATACCGTCATAGAAACATTTCTCATTCCCACAAAGCCTCACATCCCAAATTGTGCTTGATTAGTTCTCGAGTTATGCAGAAGTTTGTGTTTCGTTTTGTATAGCAGCCCCCCTTAGAGAGGGGGTAGGAGTGTGTTCACCATATAAACGTTTGGTGCCCCGTAAAACCCGTCACATGCCAAATTTGGCTCCATTTGCTTGATTATTTTTCGAGTTATGCAGAAACTTGTGTTTCATTTGTATGAATGCCCATTCGCGGTTTTTTTACGCGGAATTTCCAATTAGCACGGTTTTTTTACGCGGATTTTTCAATTAACGCGGTTTTTTTTTCTCGCGGGTACCTCGTAAAAAAACCAGAGCAATATTACATCTTTCACTCCGCTCACATTTCAGAGCATATGACGGTAATCAGTGCTTGCGACGGAACTAAGCGCTTATGACGGAAATTAGTGCCGCACTCTATCACGATGCTTACGTAGATTTTAGGCGACCTGGTTTTTTTAGGCGGATTTTCCAATTAACGCGGTTTTTTTTACGCAGATTTTCCAATTGACGCGTTTTTTTTACGCGGATTTTCGAATTAATGCGGTTTTTTTTGCACGCGGTTTTTTACGAGGCACGTATACCCCGCGTAAAAAAAAACCTGGGTGTATATCTTTTTCAATGTTTGAAACTACATTTTCGACATCTGAACAACGAGTAAAACAATGCTGTGTCATCAGCGAAAAGTTTAGCAGTTCCTATAAGTGGCAGGTTCCCGATATCGTTTGTGTACAATAGAAATAGCTGAAGTCAGGTTTAACTGCCTTGGGGTACATCGTTTATTGAACACAGGTGGCTTTTGGCATTGTTCAAAGATACGTTTTGCTGTCTATCGGAGAAATAACTTCGTACAAGGTCATTGGCTTTTCCTCGGATACCATAAATATTTAGTTTTCTTAATAATATTTTGTGATCAGTTGTATCAAAAGCCTTTCTGAGATCTAGAAACAGTGCACCAACAATCATTTTATGATCGATTCCTTCAATTACTTCATCCACACGTTCAGTGAGGGCTGTTGTAGTGCTACACCCACGCCTGAACCCATATTGAAGCTTGTAGAAAACACGGTTTTATTCAGAAATTCAAGGAATTGCTTCACAAGCAATTTTTCAGTTTTTTTATTTACTACAGCTGGTATTGGAATGGGTCTGTAATTGCTCGGATTCGTAGAATTACCGGTTTTAAAAATTGGCACATTTGGGCAACTTGGATAAATCCCCGCAGATAGCATTTTATTGAAAATATCTGAAAAAATAATTGAAAATGCAGCTGAATTCCCTTTTATGACACTTACTGGAATGCTATCAGGACCTCAACTCTTTTTGCTATTCAACTCATTTATAAAGGGTGTGTCACATCAAATTGCATCACGGAAAAAACGCTGTAGAAATTCGCCCAGTAGACCGATCCTTTTGAAAATTTTAGACAGTAAAATAAAAACTATTAAACAACTTTTGGCATTTTCTTTTTATTCATACTTCGAGCCCAAGCCCGTATGCTCGCACCTTCCTCTTTACCCCGTTCATAAGGTTCTGTACAACGTCAGGTTGTAGTTTTTTTTGAACAGATATCCATTTTCTCTTGAAGTCGCCTCCGATTTGACAACTTTTGGGTTCTTCCGGAGGGCCTGCTTCATAATCGCCCAATATTTCTCTATTGGGCGAAGCTCCGGCGCGTTGGGCGGGTTCATTTCCTTTGGCACGAAGGTGACCCCGTTGGCTTCGTACCACTCCAACACGTCCTTTGAATAGTGGCACGAAGCGAGATCCGGCCAGAAGATGGTCGGGCCCTCGTGCTGCTTCAATAGTGGTAGTAAGCGCTTCTGTAGGCACTCCTTAAGGTAAACCTGCCCGTTTACCGTGCCGGTCATCACGAAGGGGGCGCTCCGCTTTTCGCAAGAGCAGATCGCTTGCCACACCATGTACTTTTTGGCAAACTTGGATAGTTTCTGCTTGCGAATCTCCTCCGGAACGCTGAATTTGTCCTCTGCGGAGAAGAACAACAGGCCCGGCAGCTGACGAAAGTCCGCTTTGACGTAGGTTTCGTCGTCCATTACCAGGCAATGCGGCTTCGTCAGCATTTCGGTGTACAGCTTCCGGGCTCGCGTTTTGCCTTTCGTCGCGGTTAGGAGCCTTCTGAACCTTGTATGTACGCAGGCCCTCCCGCTGCTTGGTCCGCTGGACGAATGAACTTGCTTATTGGCGACATCCCGGACCGAACTTCTCGGATCACGTCTAAACTGCTTAACTACGCGCTTGTGATCTTTTTCACTGACAGAGCATCCATTTTTGCCGTTCTTCACCTTCCGGTCGATGGTCAGGTTCTCGAAGTATCGTTTTAGTACTCTGCTGACCGTGGATTGGACGATTTCAAGCATCTTACCGATGTCCCGATGTGACAACTCCGGATTCTCGAAATGAGTGCACAAGATTAATTCACGACGCTCTTTTTCGTTCGACTACATTTTCCCAAATTTACGAAAAATGGACAGTGAAGCATGGCCAACGTGATCTATACACTCTTATCTGATTATAAGCGAAAGCTGAAGATATAATTCCTAAAAATTAAATTTCTACAGCGTTTTTTCCGTGATGCAATTTGATGTGACACACCCTTTAGTCAACAGCACCTCATCTTGGGTTGAGGGAAACCAAAATATCGGATTTTGGACTTGGGTTGGGAATTCGTAAGAGAAATGTTATCTATATTTTTAGGGATTACGCTTTACAACTGAGTTCAAATGTTTGAAAAATAGTTGTTAAAAATGTCACATACTTCGTTGTCGTTTTCAAGCTTTACAAATATGATCATTTGAACAAAATTGAACGTAGCTAGGTAGAAGAGAGGGTTAGAGTAATTAGATACGTTAAAATCCCAAATTCAAATGAATACATCGATTTAATATTTAAAGATACTTAATATGATAATTTACTGAAACATGGATGTAACGAGGATGAGCAGGGTCCGTTTAATATGTTTAAATGCGGTTCTCCAGAGTGTACATTTTGCTTCAAAAATCAAAAATTCAATTGAAAATATTAATTCAATGATCATATATAACTCATTTATACGAATAATCATGAACGTACAACGACTCGTACGTTTTCAGCAGCACCAAAACCAACACTGCGGAACTAACAAATGCCATATCATCGCTAGCAGAAATAGTCGAAAACATCGCCCCATTCCGGAAAGAAAGCCAGACACATAACGGCAGTATCCAATCAACGTCAAATGCAAATTCCAAATTCCTGGAGAAGGCTCTCCTTTCTTGAACCCAATGTGGCCTCCTGACGCTGTTCGAAGGCACCTCCTTAGAGGACTCTAAAATAATGGATACAGTGAGGACGTATCTTTCCTTCCTCCAAAACCAAACAACTGCTGTTTGTATTCGTGGAATAACGAAAACTAGCGCATCTGTAATGGTCGCAGCTGAAGACGTGAGGACCCTGAAACATGGAAAATTTCAACAAACGATGGAGAGAAGAATGTGTTCACGCGAAGTGGAAGAATGCTGAGGTCTCCTGTATATACTCGAGTGACCACAACGAATACCGGCAGTACCAAACCACAAGGGGAGCGGCAAGCACTCCAGGTAGATCTTGGCTCTCAATCAAGCCAGGTATTTACGCCTACTCCACGCATCAACGTATACTAATAAGGGCCACAACATGACTGACGTCAGAAAGAAGTTGAACGAGCTGTATGATTTTGTGAAGGATAGAAACAACGTCCATTTGAAAATCGAACAGCTAGTGACGAGCATCAGATACGCCGTCATGTTCGCTGAACGCGAACAAACTGAGCTGCAGTCGAGAGCAGAGGTTGCTGAAAAGGCACTCGTCGAGGCTAAGGAGAAGATAACTATTGAGATGCAGGAGACGCCGAAAGGACCCCGAAACTCGCGATCGGACAAAAAGAAGAGGGATACTCCAACAGATGAAGAAGGCTCAAAATGATAACCCGGGTAATAGGAATGCGGAATGCGAAAACAGTAGGTTAAGAAATGTTAAGAAATTTGTCGCTCTGCGAGGAAGCAAACGTGAGAGTTCTATCCCAAACATCATTGGCCGAGTGCAGGTATATGGACTAGAGATGGGCAAACCGTTCACGAACGGTACGAAAGAACTAGTTCGCCGAAAAGAGTGAACGAACGGTCGTTCTTTTTCAAAGAACGGTAGTTCTCCCCACGAACTGATTGCGAGCGAACGGTTTGTGAACGAACTGATTCCGAAAGAACGGTTTGTGAGTGAACTGATTGAGAGTGAACTGTTTGTGAACGAACTGTTTGCGAGTGAACTGTATGGGAAAGAACTGATTGGGAGTGAACTGTTTGAGAACGAACTGTTCGAGAACGAAGTGTTTGCGGGCAAATTGTTTGCGAACGAAAGAGTGCAGCTGAACTGATTTGCGCTGCACGGAATGGATAAATAGAACGAGAATGCTTGTAAGAAAAATAGAACGATATTGTTATTTACGAGCAAAATGCATGTAACGCAAGGTTTATTTTGTTGATGTATACTCAATTTTGGGTTAAAAATTAAATAAGATTTTCGTAGTTTTAAAGGCGAAGCTGTATATTTTCAATTTCATGTATTTTCTTCAATTCCGCGAAACATTCATATACTTCCTGATTATCAGAAAAAAATCTAGGGGAAGCTGGGGCGATTCAAGAATTAGGTAAACATTGTAGCGCTGCACTGATTTTAGTATTGTTGAGCCCCTCGTTTCTATGAGTATGAACGTCAGTTTCAACACAACTCCCGTGTGTAGAATCTGAGTGTTTTTTCTTAGTGAAATCGGAAAGGGGAAAAGCATTCGCTTTGCAGTTCATCCGAAACATACACATATGAAAAGACACTCAGATTCTACACACGGGAGTTGTGTTGCGACTGACGTTCATACTCATAGAAACGAGGGGCTCAACAATACTAAAATCAGTGCAGCGCTACATCATTCCCTGCTAAATTTTCGAAAATTTGATTGGCCTAAACCAATCAAATTTTCGAAGGCGAAACTCATATGGCGAAACTCATATGTGTATGTTTCGGATGAACTGCAAAGCGAATGCTTTTCCCCTTTCCGATTTCACTGCTAGCTATAATTGAGTGCCAGATGTAACTCGACGGCTCAATTTAGCCAAGACACGTCTCAGAAAATGTCTTAGACACTCGTGTGAGTTTTTTCTAAGAAATTCACGTTTCCTTAACCGGGAGAGTTTTTGGCGGGTTTTCTTGGTATTTGAATTCGGAATCCGGCGAGCGACTCGATTTAAGCTGCGCTCGGGAGATTAAAGATAATCGCCCGAAAATGTTTGAAAAGTGGACAGATGTAGGCAAGGGGGTTGAGGGTAAGACTACGTATTATTAATATCATTAATAATTGCGTAGTTCCGGTCCTTTTGATCATTGCGCTGATCTGAGGACTTCGAAGAAATATTCTTCCATTTCAACTTGGCCCGTGGAAGAGGCAGCAGTGTGTAGTTCCGTTTGTGAAATCGCGAGTAGTTCAAAAGGTAGTTGGTACTTTTCACGCCATAGTTAGTGTAGCTCATTTGTGTTTTTTTTTCTTTGTTTGTTCTTTTTCTTTTGTTTTTTAGTGAGCGCAGTTAGCTCAATTTTAAATTTTAAATTTACTCCTCCAGTGCGTAAAAGTTCAAATTCACTTGGAGGTAAGCATTGGCTTTTTTTTTGCAAAATGTGGCTTTATGGTAAATGGCTTGTGTGTGCGCTTTTTTATGTGTTGTTTCTAGGTGGCACCACTTCTGACCCCACGGCTACGTTGGAATTGGCCCTCTCCGTCAACACGAGGGCCCCAGCAAAATTCTCGCGCTCCCGGCGGCTCGTCATCAGCGGAAGTTCATCGCTCTTCGCCGCCGTACCACGTAAATCCATGGTAGTGAGTACCCATTTTTATTTTCCTTTTAACATGCGCATGTAGGGAAATAATACTCAACACGCTAATAATGAGAGGTGCGCTATAGAGCGCAAGAACAGAAGCAACACCACACAAAAGTACACACACAATAGCCATTGAATGTGAGTGAATGGAGAAGCCATAGCAGTATGACTAGAAAGTCAACCGCCATTACCAAATCTTTTTGAATGGTCCTTTAGTGTAGTGAGCTAATTGCTATGTCTGCAAATCCAATGATTTGATGTTCGAGTCTGGAGTTAGATTAAATTTTTCTGTTATGTTATAAATTAGTTGAATTAGTTTTTTGTCGTCACGCTGTCGAACACTCAGATTCTACACACGGGAGTTGTGTTGAAACTGACGTTCATACTCATAGAAACGAGGGGCTCAACAATACTAAAATCAGTGCAGCGCTACAACATAAAATCTCATTTTCAGGGCAAGTTGAGAAGAAAGTTTTTTCGTTGCTTTCAATCCATTGTTTGGCCTATTGCGTGTACGTGTTATCGTGATTGTTTATTAATTGATTGTTAGTAGAAATAGTTGCTGAATTTTTCCTCTGAATGAAATATGATCTTACATGGAATCTGTGTGTTGTCCACACAGAAAATATGAAAAATTGCACATTTTTTGTTCGCATTAAATTATTACTTATACTTTTGTCGTCCGATAAACATATTTTCACATACAGTTTGCGACTTTTAAAGAAGAAGCACCATATCTTTCCCCACTAAATTTCAAAAAAATAAATCCCATACGTACACTATCCAATCCAACGGTATCAATGAATAGCTGTCTATAGATGTTGGGTTCCAGCTAATATTTTATGTTATTCTGAATACCGCTGAACGAAAGAGCGAAAGAACTGTTCAAAAAAACTGATTCACTTAGATGAACGGTTTGTGACTGAACCGTTCATCAAAGTGAACTGTTTTGCCCATCTCTAATATGGACGAAATCACTACAGACGAGGAATTAAGCGCACGAAACTGCACAGCCCCCGAAAGATGTAATCTGTGCAGGAAATGTTCTTGAATTTCAAATAATATGAGTATAGTCTAGCAGCTCGTTTAGATGAGAACACTTCATCACTTTGTTTACGTATACTTAACGTGGGCCGATCCCGGTGGTACTGCAATACCGGGCCAACCCGTGGTGGAAGTGGAGCAAGCCCCTAACCATTCCACCCGATTCCAAAAATCAGTTTAACATTTGTTGTCTCCCTATGGGAGATCTATCAGATGTTAAGCTGATAAGAACAGATACTACACTTTGATCTTAGCCTTTAGGCCGAGAAGCGATAAAGGACAGATCACGCAGCAGATCTCTAGTGTGCGATTGAACGTGCTGCGCTAGCGATGGAAACAACGAGAGAAGCAAAGCAAACGACTTTGCTTGGTGCCCAAAAACACCCTGAAAAGAATATGATCATAAAAAGGAGAAAGAAAAGACTAGGTGTTAACCGAAGGTAAGGGGATGAGAAAATTCATTAAAAAATATGTAAAGCAATAAGATAATCTCATTCTTCTGAATATTTTCTAATAAGAGTTTCCGTCTTCCTAAATACGATAGAATCGAAGGTAAATATTATTGAACGATATTTGATTTTTTCGAATACAAAGTGTTGCATTACGCAAGTGACAAGTGTGGTACGTTTTTCAACACCATAAAACATATTTTATGATTCAGAGTTTCTATATTTTTTCCTAATGTTGATACACATAAGAATATATAAATATATAAACAAATATTTATTTTACTGCGCATATTAATGTTTGGACAATGCACTTCGTTATATTAGAGTACTAGTTGACCCGGCAAACTTCGTCCCGCCCACAATTGCCATTTTGATTTGAGTAATTTCGAACACTCACGTTCTCCGAAAATTATTTCTCTGTACGCGATCTTTACTCGCGATATAATATCTTTTTCGACACATACACCTGACGCAGACTGAGACACACCAATCCTGATACTGACTGTTTGAATCCGTTGCTACGTTCTTGAGTTAAATCGTGAGGAATGGACAAGGAAGGAAGGAAGGTATTGAATTAGAGAGACTTTAAACTCTGAGAGTTCATTCGTCTCTAGGAATGGACATCAAATCATTTTTATTTATATAGATTCCAAATGTTTCTTCCTTTTTTTGATGCGAAATGAATACACGTGCCTGGAACCGCATGTTTTGGGGCAAATTTGTACGCTTCATTTGTTCGGATTCCACGAATGAGATCGTTTCCTTCGGTGTGGATGAGACGAAGGCGAGCCATTGGTAGGCCTTGTTTGATTCTTGGCAGACCAAGGATTTGACCATCAAGTGTAGAAAACACGGGAAAACTCGGGAGCGGCCCTTAATATGTATTTATTATTTATCAGCCGCTCTGATCTATAACCTCCTTCCATCTCCCAGGGAGTCTCGTTATGCTCTCTTACCAAGAATGTTTAAGCTTGCTTGCAAAATTTCTGCTTCGGCTGTCCGATGCGATGAAATAATGATGATCGACGGGCAAGGTTTCGATCATCCCTAGAGTACATCGTGCCTAATTCTGCGTGTGCCCTACAAAAACGACAATTCTAATCTTCTCCGTTCAAAATTCGATATCCAGCATGAGAGCCCAGGTGGGCAGATTGTATATATAGAGTATCTTGCGATGGGTCTAGATCCCGCGATAAAATCAACTCCGTCATCTGTATGTTATTTCAGCGCGCAATTCCCTTTCATATAATCCATATCATTGACGTACAAATTGTACAATCTGAGACCACTCAGACAGGAGCCTTGCGGTTGACTTTTGTAACGCTTCAAAACTAACATGAGCATCTATATTTCCGACAGTAAATTGTACAGGAAATTATTAATATTTGGCCGAAGCTTCTCTGAGAGTAAATTGAATCAGACTTCCCTTTAAATTTGGAAAAAAAAATATCTGAGACCATTCGTTCTTTACAAGCCAATGCAATTTGGATTCCAAAAGGCACAATATCACATGCATGCTGGATGCCCTTTTTATTCGCTTGAATGGGTTTCACTAACACGGACTACAAAACCGAAGAATCAGTGGAAATCGTCATTACAGATACGCTTACAAATCATTAGTCATCCAGCTAGCGACCGGACGGCAGCGACGACGAGACGAGAAAATATATCGCCACGATAGTTGCTATAGTTACACATCCCACCAAGAATGCGAATAATGCTTACAATGAATGTTCAGTGATAATTTCTGAGTCCGCCTAGTGATCACCACGTTCCCGGCCAGTTTCGTCAGCTCCGGATCGTGTTTCACCTTCCGCAGGATTGCTGCGTAGATCCTTTCTTCCGTTATTTCAACAATCAGGGCGTCGCGCTTACTTACAGATGAGTTCCATCACGTCTCCAATACCTCAACCGCTTTCTCCGAGACTACAATCAGCGCCAGTTCATCCACCTCTGCTCTCTTCTGCAGCTCCTTTCGTTCGCGTAAGCATAACGGCGTATTTGATGCTCGCTACTTCAAATAGACGTTTTTTCTATCCTTTACCTTTTTCTTGCCTCCATCATGTTAGACCTTCCAATTTGTAGCACTTCTAGGGATGTACTGTAGCATGAAGTCGGCGTAAATACCTAGTTTTGTACAGAGACGAGATCTTGCTGGAGCCTGCTCCTCTTGCTTCTCTTCTCTGCTGGGATATGTTTAGAATTTTCATGATTTTGTGTCCCCATTCCAGGTCGCTATTCCCACTCGGTGGACATAGTCGCTCTCTGTGACTCCATGGTTATACTTGCAAGAAGTGAGGCCATGCTAGGGTTGACACTACCCTTTATGGAGACCGTGTTCCAAGCTGGATCAGTGTAAGTCAGAAATGTTACATCTGAGCCTAGTACCTAGTGCCTGAGCCTAGACGAGCTTGTAATGTATCCGAATGGCTGCCAAGGTTTCACAGAGACGGGGGCAACCGCACGATTAATCCATATTTCAGAAAGGCCCACCTCACTCAGGGAGCAGAATAACACGACTATCCTGCTTGTTGTCTGTAACCAGTACGTCATAACCTAGATCATACACCCAACTTTTTATTTTTATTTATTATGCAACGTAAGAACTTCACGACATGCACTAAGACGCGACGCGAGACAACGCATATTGTTCTTACTATTTAAATGGTTTAAAAATTAACTTAAATGTCGACCAGCTTCGGGCGCGAAGCTGCCCATTTACGGAACAATGTCCGACTGATAACATATTGTCTTCGTACGTGTTGCGTAGTTGTCCGAAGATTGAAGAGACAAGTTACTGAATTCTCAGCTCCGTCAATTTGAACAAACACGATGTAATGGGAGGATCATCTTAATTCGTCAGAGGCTGCTGGGTGTTGCTGATGAACATTGATTCCCATGCGTTAAGGTGTCTAGTCTTTTGGACGTACATATTTTCTCAGTTTTGCTTTCGTCCGATCGATGTTGTGATTAGGGCTGGTGGTGTGTACCGCTACTGCTGATTCATTTGGTTTGTTGTTGTCTACTGCCGTTCTATGCTCCCTTACGTAGATGACACTTTTGCATCGGTGAAAGAACGCTACCTAGGCAAAACGCTCGACATGCTGAATTCCCGACACAATTCGATCAAATTCACTTGCGAAAAGAAGGTTGATGGAAAACTGCCTTTCCTGAACTTGGTTGTCACCATGGAAGGAGACAACACTTTAAAATTCGGGATCAACAGCAAACCAACTTCCACCTACCGTTTCATAACAAGCGATTCCAAACATTTTCGTGCGCCAAGACAAGCAGCCTTCCACTCCGTGGCACATCGCCTTTACAATGTACCCATGAAAGAAGGAGAATTCGCAAAAGCTTTTTCGTTTGCTGAAGGGTGAAATGAACATAAATAATAGCATCTTTTTCAAGAGTTTGAAAATATTTGTATGTATGGAAGCAGACCTCTCTTTCTCTCAGGTTGAACGTCAGCTTGGAATTGTGCCAAAAATAGGTCGAAACGATGTCAAGCAAAGATCGAACCAAGGCCGGCCGTAATTTAATGAACCACTACGCTATCCACATTCCGATTTCCGGACCATAAACCGCACCAAACCATATTTTTTTCGGGATGCAATGGTGACTCATGGAGTACCTGTGGATTGCTGTCTGCATATTTTGCTAATTGACGAAGCCATTCAGCCAGCAATGAGCCTCATCGCTGAAGATGATTTTTCGATGGAAATCCGGATCATTTTCAAGTTGTTGCTCAGCCCAATTCACGAACATACGAAGCTTCTAATGGCCAAGCGGCTTCAGTTCTTGCGTCAATTTGATCTTGCAAGGATGTAGGCCAAGATCTTTTCGCAAAATTTTCCACAACGACGTCACAGAGATGCCCAATGCTTGAGAACGACGTGTGAGAGACTGATTTAGGTCTTCTTCAATATTCTCGACACTACGGGCACTTCTTTGTCTTACTGGCACGGGAACATTTTGTACTGTGCCTGTGGATTCAAATTTTTTCCATTAGACACTCAATTGTTGATCTGGCAGGACGATTATGACGTCCATAAACTGGATGTAGCGCTCTAAAAGTTGAGGCCATTGACTCCGAATTTCGGTAGTTCGGATAGTTCGGATCGTATATCTTTCCATTATGAAATGGCAAACCTTACTGAAGAGAAGTGTTAAAAGAGCGGGAAAAAATATGGCGTCGTTTGCTGTCCCTATCGGTCTACTTTTGTAGAGTCCCTATTGAAATACACGTTATGTATGCGTACTTGTACGTGTGAGTTACCCACTCATAACAAATTTCTTTATTTCGTCAAACTATAGTAAACAACAATTACATACATTACATTACAATTGCAATATACTTAATAAATAATTTATAGCTATATTTATGAAAATCAATTATTAGAGGTATCATGTATTTTGTATTAATAATGAATCACGAAATGCAACGCAGCAAACAATTATGACAAAACTGTAATTCACGAATACAATGATCTTTCAGTCAATGACTTTTTCAATAATTTTTTCGTCATTGTGACATGAATTACATTACTGTACTTATTGTACGTTCTCATTATTCTATTAAGTGGACCATTCATATAGAGTTCGAAATGACGTTGGTTTGAACCAATTCCGTGCTCGGAAGGTTCGTGTTGGTGCATAAAAATTTAGATTTTCAAGTAAGTTTTCAGAACTAATCCTGTGTGAAACTAAGTCAATTAGATATGAAATTGTGGCATTTTCTCTGCGTTTCTCAAGTGTTTCAATATTTATTAACATACAACGAGCTTCATATGGGGGAAGGGGATATGTTGCCCAGCCTAGCTTGATCAGGGCAAATCATAAAAATTGTTTTTGTACTGATTCTATTCGATTGGAGTGCAGTTCTTGATAGGGTGCCCATACAACACTGCAATATTCTAAAATACATCTTACAAAACTTGTGTATGGATTACTGAAATTGTAACTAAATCTTTTTATGAAACCAAGCATACTATTTGCTTTATTAATCATTGTATTGTAATGTTCGCCAAAAGTGAGTTTCAAATCAAGAATGATACCTAAATCTCTAATTTTGACGCATCTCTCTACAGTTTCAAATCCTAGAGAACATATGAAGTCATAAGTTTCATGTTTTCGAGTATACGATATAATATTACATTTTTTCACATTTATATCTAAAACACTTTTCACGCGCCATTTGAAGAAAACATCTAATTCTTGTTGGAAAATCACAAGGTAACTACGTTTGGTTACTTCCATGTGCAATTTCATATCATCAGCATATATTGGAATGTTGAGGTAATACTAGTGACACATCATTTACGAATAGGATGAAAAGTAAAGGGCCTAAGTGAAAACCTTGTGGAACTCCGGATGTGACATTCACTGGACTAGAGATTTTTCCTCTAAAGCGAACAAACTGTGTTCTATTGGTGAGGTAAGATTCTACCCACTTCAATAGAGTTCCAGTTATTCCCATACGTTTGAGCTTGAAAATAAACATTGGAATATCTACTCTGTCGAAAGCCTTGCTGAAGTCTGTATAAAGAGTCTCGACAACGTTGCCTCGATCCATTACCGCAAGAGAATAGGATACAAATTCTAACAGATTTGTGGCAGTGGATCTTCCTTTATAAAAACCTGAGAGAGGAGCCAGCTCGCGTTTGTTGTGGTCGCCCTTATGTCAGCGCGAACCAGTCACGGTGAACCAAGGAGAAGCATTGAAATAAGTAGAAAATTTTATCATGACATTTTTTTGCAAGACACTTTCTGTGAAAATAATTTTGACGTTGGACTACACCTTACATTTCTATACTGGGGTGTAAGTTCAAAGCTTCGAGAACGAGAGTGTTACATCCGCGTTGATGGCATTGAGCTTCCTTTACTAGTTTAGGGGAGGTCAAAGAATAACTAATTATCAGGCGGAATGAGCATTGAAATTATGTATGAAAATCAACCTTCCCGCATCAAATTAGCTGTCTATTTGAATGAAAAACACTTTTTTTTTGCAAGTAGTGAAGAAATCTCATACGAAAATTGTTTTTGAAGACAACTTTATATTATAATGGAAAGATTCAGTAGTAATGATGGAAATGTATAGCCATATGATTACATAAACGTCAGAAATACGTGTTTCAAGTAATTAAAAAACATGGTGTGAAAATTTTCATTCAAATTTTTACATTTGAAAACTGGCTTCATGTCTTTTAATCTGATAAAGATTATACTAACGAATTTGGGACCGAAATGATGGCCCCTAATTGGAAGTCGCCATCAGACGTCGACATCGTACCACTGTCATCTCGAATTGAAGAAACAGGATTTTGAGCAATAATACCTCTGTCGGTTGAAAGAAATGGTATGATAACCACTTCATTCGAAATAAAAAATGTCTACGCGTTTTATGTGTGTTACTCATTGATTCAAAACCTTGTTTCCATAGCTGAAAAATTGTTCTGAAAGCAAGCTATTGTAATCACAAAAATCTGTGTCAGCTTGGAAATCCACTCAATTATAATTGTACTGAGGATGCAGCATGTTATCGCTGCTCAAGATTGATGTGGCGAAGCTAACTTCGTCCATCAAGAACGTTCTGATGAATAGAGTCACCACCAAGAGCATGTTTGCGCAAATGAAGAACACTGCTGCAGGGTGTTCATTCAAGCTTCTCCCAAAGCCAAAAAAGAGTCCACCGGAGAGAAGAATGGTACCGCTAAGAAGGCGACCAAGAAAGCGCCAGCATCAAGAATAAGGGAAATGCATACGAAACATCCGCCGAGAAGAATCCGAAAAATTTCATCACTGTTGGCAAATAATCTGCCGCTGCTACCGGGGAGAAGAAAACAGTAACCGTTACATTTTGTTGTGTTTTCAGCAAATCAAACCCAGTTCTTTTCAGAACTCCAAATTGCCTTGAATCGAAAGAGTTTATCAAATACTGCGATCAAATACTTTTTGTAATTTCTTCGATCAAGTGCGATCAACGTAAGATTGCATCCTTCGAGAACGTACAATGAATCTTGAGAAAGACAATTCATTCCTGCTCGACACTCACACAAACGATGTTCACTTAACAATTTCTCAAACGGGGAGTGGGTGTTGTAAGGAAAGGCAGAGTGAGCGCAACATTTATGTAGACTGATTGTAAGCGACAGATATTTTGTCTATTGAAAATGGTATACAAATTATATCACTTACAAAGACCCTTTCAGTTTCATGGACGAGACTGATTGGTTCACCTTCACTATCGGCCAATCCGATTAGACCTTCAGTGATACTACTGCCTTGATTAACCACTTGCATGTCAAATTTGAAATATGAATGGTCTACCAGCGGTGGTTAAGAATATAGCGGCAAAGACGTCGAGAGACTGGTAGTATAACTATTATATTCATCCGAATCGTGATCGCCACCTATTAAAATGCAGACACAGTTGGTACTGCATCTTTTTGACGTAGGACTACGTCTTTCATTTCTATACCGGGGTGTAAAATCAAAGTTTCGAAAACGAAAGCGTTACGCCGGAGACCGAGATTTTGAGCGTTAATAGCTCCTAAACAACTGAACGAAATGGTATGATAAACACTTAATTCGAAAGATAAAATGTCTACGCGTTCTATACTTGTTACATTTTGATCCAAAAACTTGTTTCAATAGTCTTAAAATTGCTTTCAAAACAGGCTATTGAAATCACCAATCGGTATATAAGCGAGCGCCGCTCGGAAATCCACTCAGTTCTAATTGAACAGCGATTGGAGCATGTTGTCGCTGTTGTGGTGAAGCTCTTCGTTTATCATGAAAGCGCTGATGAAATGTGTCACCAAGAGCCTGTTTGTGCACCTTAGGCCAGACATGAATCCATCAGGAGGGGAGTGATGCCACAAACGGTTCCCCGGGAAGATCACACACACACATACACGCGCGGAATTCTTTCCGTTTGGATGCCATTCAGCATCGAGAAAGTTCCGGAAAGATCTAATCATTTCTGGAAAATAATCTGCCAGTTCCTCTGGGAATTTAAAAATACATTCATGTGAAAGAGTTTATTTGAATGTTTTCTATCCATGTAACACTGTGACCAAATACATTTGGTTTTGTGATTTTTTAATCAATTGCCATTAACAGGATAGCTTCTGAAGATTATTTCTTCCCCAGCAGTAGGATATCTTCCCCAGCAGTAGGATATTTTCGTATATTGGATGCATAAAACCTTGTACCTCCAACGTAACGCTCTCATTTTCGAAGTCCCCCAAATATTCATTTATTCATTCATTCAGAATGGATTCAGATTCAACTTCAAACAAAGGATCACTGAATCAACGATAGTCCTACGGCACCATTGCGGTTATACCATAGATATTACCCACTTTCTGTTTTTAGTCAACGTTTTATTATTTCCATCGGCACATTAGCATGTTTTTTTGTGAGGTGTTTAGAGCAACCCTGAAAAACTGAACTCATTGAATATCAAATTAGTTATTCAGTATGATTACAGCAAAACTTCATCTCAAATGCTCTCAAAAACATGGACATTCCCAAATAAATAATCCACAAATTTGGCTATACACCAACTTTCGATGAACGGCAACAGTAATCCGAACCGAACCAGTAATTACGTTAGATGCAGTTAGTGATAGCAACCGCAGAGAAACTAACTTTCATCTTTTGTTTTCGTTCAAAGAAAACAATTCTCGCCGCTGGAAAATGCTTTCTTCGCGTCCAGCTTGACTTTTAACTCGGAAAAAATTAACGAATTCGCGAAAATTGAATGAACGATCGAAAAAAAAACCACAAATGGGCCCAAAACACTCATAAATTCACACGAGATCACCACCGGAAAACAAATCATAAAAATCAGTTGCTTGTTATTTCGGATATTGTTTATATTGTTTTCGTTTTACCCCCAAATATTCTTGTTAGACGTAATCCTACGTCAAAAATCAAATCGCAGATAAAAATGTACAAATGTACTCACAAATAAAGATTCGCGTCAAGTCTGAACACTTTTCCGAAAAATGAATGACAACAGCTTGCTTGATTGAAATTGTCCGATTTGAATTTTCTTGATTAAAATGTGTGAAAAGAATAAGAAGAAAATAAACTAGCTGTCATTCAGCTGGCTCCTCTCTCTCAGATAAAAACCATGTTGATTCGGTGCGATTAACTGATTGAACATTTTAGTATTGACAATGGATTCAAATAATTTGGGAATACAAGATAATATGGCGATGCCACGATAGTTATTTATGTCAGAACGGTTACCTGATTTAAATATGGGTAGTAGGAATGATTTTTTCCAGACAGAAGGAAATATTGCGAATTTTAGCGATAAATTGAAAAGCAAGGACAAAGGATGAACGAAAGCCGATGCCAACATTTTCAACACCATTGGAGGGATACAATCCGGCCCAGAACCTTAAGATGAATCTAGATCCTCCAGCACGATAAGAAGTTCGTTAGAGGTAATATTATCAATTGAGACCGAGCACGCTCGGGTAAAAATGAAAAATAATCGTAATCTCGAACCACGTTATTTATTGTGTAGTTACCTTGGAAAAAACGGACGAATTGATCAATAATATCACTATCATTTGATCCAACGTATTCCCAAATTTCATACATGATGGGAAATTATTAGATTTCATCTTATCGCTGGCAAAATTGGGAAATTTCTTAGGATCGGATTTAAGATTATTTTCTATCCTTGTAATATAGCTTTCAAATTGTAGTGATACGAGGGTCACTATTTATATTTCGGGAATAGGAACAAAAACAAATAGTTAAGCTGCGAATATATTTTTATTGTTTTTCAAAGTACTCGCCACGATGATCGATACACTTTTGCATGCGCTTATACCAATTTTCAAAGCATTTATTCCAATCGACACGAGCCTTTTTTTGAGCTATTGTCAAATTATGTGGGACCCAACGTTAACGTAATTTTCGCACAACTAAGTGTTCATGTAAAATCGCATATATGCTGGTGGAACTAATGCTTAGGGATGCCTCAATCTCACAATAGGTTACATGACGATCTTGCTTAATCATTTCGTGCACAGCATCGATGTTTTCTGGCACTACAGTCGATTTTGGACGACCTTCACGAAACTCGTCGGACAGCGAACTACGACCACGATTGAATTCACTATACCAGCGATACACAGTGGTTTTTGATGGAGCTTCATCGCCAAAAGTCAAATTAAGTTGATTGACGCACTCTTGTTGTGATAATCCACGTCGAAAGTCGTAAAAAATCATCGCACGAAAATGTTCACGATTCAGTTCCATTTTTTTGCCGAGACCAAACTTTCAACTAAATATAAAATAAACAAATAGCGTCCGTGTGACAAAATGTTCTGAGTACGTATATCGTCAAAAATGTCAAACTTTACGATGGAACCGTCAGATGGACTCACATGACATCAGTGTTGCCAATTCCCGAAATATAAATAGTGACCCTCGTATTTCCGCATCAAGGTTTTTACAAATATCTTTGTATATGATTAAATTATCCAAAGTTTCGCTTGCTTTGTATCTTTAATGAGCTTTTTGTTTTTTTTTTGTTTTTGAGATTTTTAATATCACGAGTGAACCATACTGGTGTTTTTGAATTTGTATTAAGTTTTTTCTTTCTTGTTGGAACATGTTCGCTTATGATTCTATACAGATTATCATCAAAAATTTCAACAGCTTTGTCTATGTTCCTTTCATCTTTAAGTGGAAATGACCAATTTATATCATTAAGCTTACAATTAATTTGCTCGTAGTCTGCCTTTTTGAAATCAAAATTTATCTCAAAATCGCAATCGGCGGGGCGTGTATTTGTGCTATCGATAAATAAAGAGTTTCACTACAGCGGTGTGGAATTTTTCATTTTTCCAAAGAGGACATTCAGCTTTCGAAACATGGAAATCTTCTGTGCAATTAGTAAACAACAAGTCTAGGAAACAAACAACATACATACTCACAAGTGCATGAACACGAAATAAATCAATCGTTATTTTTTTCTTACTTATTAAAGACTGATCAAACGCGGTAGAAAAATGGATGAACATTGAAATTATATAAGAATTTCATGAACACATTAAGCTTAAAATTCACCTCCTACCACCTGCAACAAAACTGAAATATTTGCAAAATCATAACAATTTTTTCTAAAACCCTGTTTTTGGCACTTTTGTCAAATTGATTGAAAAAAATTAAAAACTTGCTTTCACAAAAGCAAAAATTGGACCTTCTACTGAATTCTTTCAAGTTTCCAAAACTGTCTATTGATTTGCTGTGCGATCATTATTTCACAAAAAATAATAATCATACACGAAAGGTAATATTCCACTCAATCGATAGGTTACAACAAAACATTAGTAACCAAAATATATCGCTACTAAAACATGGAACATTAATTACATGGAGTAATTCAATGATTTGTTTTTTTTTATGATTCCTAATGTAAAATGTCTGGCCTGAAAATTCCAACCATTTTCCAACTATTTTCCCATAATGCTCCTCTCCTCCCCGGCGAATACCACAACAACCCCCCCTCCCCAAAGGACCATTCCACACCAAGTCACTACGCTTTTATGAGAAAATCAAGCGAAAGTCTTCCCTTCGCTTTGTTTTCTACGCTATCGTTCATTTTTTTTGTGCCACGCTCTCTGTCTTCCCGTGTTTCCCCGTATCCTGTCATCCTGGGTCCTGTTCTGCCGCCTGGTGCCTAGCGCTCGACGCGGTACAGCTGTCCAGTCAACCGGTAGATTCTTTTGTTTTGATTTCAGTTTGCCGTAACTTTTTATCCTCCAGGTCCACACTCACTTTAGTGCGCACGCCATATTCAGAACTTTCCAGCGCGATGTGTTTGTCATTGGCCTGTGTGGGGGGATGGGGGTTTTGAGGAGGCAGCAGAAAAAAAATTGCACTTCGACGGAGCTGGACAAATGGGATACCTGCGCCCGGCTTTGCTGCATTTCCTTCGCTTCAGTTCTTCGCTCTGGCGAAGGAACCTGAACAATGGTGAAAAAGGGTCATCACGGTTTTTTTTGTGGCTGCTGCGACAGCAACCGCACAGGGGAACACAAAAAGGGAGTTACAAATTGAGATCAACGAGAAGGTCAGCGGATGTTTTCTTTACGAGCGCTGGTAGTCGTGAATCAATGCAGCAGCGGTGATGGCGGCAGCAGCTGGCGCAGTCCAACATGAGTGATGCAGCTGGGAAAGGGATGATCCCTTCTCGTGGACACTTTTAGTTTGTTGTGTTGCAATGTTTGTCAAAAAGTCTCGCTCGTATATCCAGCTACCACATCTGTGTTTTCTATATAACGGAAAGGAGTGCCACAGCATATATGTATTCGCAGAAACGCACACTCACATATGAGAGTACATGAACAACAGCGAGATGGAGGTACGTGCGCATATGCGCTCCAACTCGGACGAGTTGTACGCAGCAGCCCCCCGCATCCGCAGATCCTCCGCAGGGGTAGAAGGCACGTATGATTTCTTTCCAGAATTTATATTTATGATGTGTACACGTCCTGTTCGCAGATCGAAGGCGCATTGTGCTCGCACACACACTCACTCATCTGGGCCCCAACATTTCCACCACACCCCCATCCCCCCGTCTCACGCCAGTCGTTCTCCCGACGGGGAAACTTGTGGCGCCTCCGTGTACATGTACATGTGGGAGGGCGTGATTCGAAACCGAACGTTGTATTTTTATTGGTCGAAACAGTTATGTTTGTCAACATTTCATAGCATTTCTTCTCGTTCCCCGTTGGCGCTTGCTGTCGCACTCTCGACGTGGGGGACTTTTTCCGCACCAAGCAAAAAAAGCTCCGTTCCTTCGTACAACTCGTTAGCTCGAATATTTTCTCTCTTTTCTTTAGCCATCCTCACCCTGTCGGGCGAGAAAATGTCGCCCCCCTGGTCGGCTTCGTCGCAATCACACTCCTACATCGAAATAAATAAAATATTATTCGAAATAAAATACTTTTCTTTCGAGATGCTGAGCTTTGGCTCCTAGCGTTCAGCGTGGCCTGGTTCTGGCGAAAGACCCGGGACACTTGGATTCCCCCTTGAAGGAGAACAACTGCGGCAGAGCTGGCAATGGGGAGAGCGGTGACACTTTCTCCGCGTCGTGCTGAGATGAAACGAAACGTAAGAACAAGAAAAAATAATAACATCAACAGAGAACCCTACCGAGTGGATTTCAGAGAAAAGGAGGATAACGGGTGGGAGAGCCCAAATGAAGAATCTGTAGCGTGGAAAATTTCAGTCATAGCCACCCAACCCCATCCCCAATCGACCCACATCCGTGGGCGCCGTGTCGATGCAAAAACGAGATGGGAAGATGAGGGCTGAGAAAATAAATTCAATTTTGAAAACTTCTTCCTTCGCTTTGCGACATTTTATTTCATAAGAGCTGACAAAACAAGCGGGCCTGTGTACCCGAGAGATGGTGTGTGAGTTTGGGAAAAAGCAAGACGAGTAATTACTACCTAGGGAAAGGATTCTACGAATTTTGGAGTTGCATTGGTGGAGCGTTTCGACGGCTTCAGATCCAGAGGACTGGAAGCGATGCAAGAAAAAACAAGAACTCGGTTTATTAAATTGGCATTATTATTTCAATATTAAAAACTATATGGAAGTGACACGCAATTAATAGAAATTACTATTTTCTAATAGTAGAAGATCTTTTTCATTAATTTTCTTTCATTCTTGAAAACATTCAATTCTGATTTCAACGAAATACTAGTTCAGATCCAAAATATCACAGATTCCGACCGTTTCTTAAACATATAAATTCTACTTCAAAACAGCATTTTGACGTAGAACTACATCTTTCATTAAGGGTGCCACATCAGAAAACAGGTCACGTTATTATGAGATAAAGTTTTTTTTTTAATTTAAATCGTTTATTTTTACAGGCTCAGTTACATAGGTTTAAAGAAGACGAACTCCTTACTGTATTGTTACTAGTATATATACATTTTTCCTTAATTCTAATGTTAATAATATAGGAAACCGATTACTCGCGGTCGACTCGAGTTTAGAAGGGTGACATATTTTCTTCAGAACAAGGAGGGGATATGAGGATATGTTGACAATGATCACACTCACACTCTCAATCACGCTCATCACACTCAATTCTTAAACCTATCTTATATCTAATATGTATTTACATTTCATCTTATTCTTAAGAAGGGATACGATCTCTCACAAAGGAAAAGGAAAAGGAAAAACTAAGGGTATAAGGAAGATCGATAGCTTTAAGGAATACATATATTTGGGACATGTAATCAAGGTCTAACCGAGCCAACACGTCTCTCACCAGCACCATGGGCTGCCTTCCTCGGGCCTGAAGGGTGTCTTCTAAATTCGATCTGGCGACAAGATACAGCTCGCACGACCAAACAACGTGCTCGATGTCGTGGTAACCTTGGCCACAAACACAAAGATTGTTGTCGGCAAGATTAATACGAAAGAGTAGCGCGTCTAACGAACAGTGATTGGACATGAGTCGGGAGAAGGTGCGAATGAAGTCCCGACTCAAGTCCAGACTTTTGAACCATGGTTTGAGGCTAACCTTAGGGATAATATGAGATAAAGTGAACACTAATAACTATTTTTGGCGCGAACGAATTTTGGTGATTTACATACCAAACGAATCGGAAATTCCCAAAGATTTGTTTGATGTGCTATACACTGCGTTTCACAACTATAGAATCACTCATTTTTTCTGAGTTTCCAGAGATATGTAAGAAGTCGGTTGAATTGAAGTATAAAGTGTAGGATATAATAGCTATCTTCATTTATAGGACTGCCCATTTGAACTTCATTGTTGAGTTCATACGCGAAACAGTCAAAAAACTAAAATTTCAGTGTTTCATAACCTTTAGAACCAGATGGAAAAACTCTCACTCCTCAACAAAATTAACACCAATTTCACATGAATTTCCATAAGTTCCTAATTCGTAGATCATCTTTAATTCTCAATCAGTTCAAATAACCCATTCAGGGTGGTTTTGATCAACTTGCGCCATGTTGTAGTGTGTATCACGTTCTACGCAGAGGATACTGCTCGTTGAGGCCATTCAAATCACTCATACTGCTTGTAAGCTGCATCTACTATTCGTACGATCACTCTTCATATGTTTTTGATAGGGTTTTGATCTGGTAAACAAGCTGACCAATGCAGAATCTGAAGCTCTTATTCATCAAAATATGCCATGACTTTCCGGGTTTAATGAATTGATGCCGAATTACCCAATTATCGCATTGTTTTTGATGTAAAAACAGCAGTAAATAATTCTGAAGTACTTCTTCGCACTTCTGACTGTGCGATTCGTGTTAATGGTAAGCTATCTAAAACAAGTCTTTTCTCCCTAAACCAGAGGTTCCCAAACTGTAGGTCGCGACCCCCTGGGGGCATAACCCGCCCCCCTATTCTACGCGGCGAATGACGTGAGATGTCTCAAGTCACGGTGTTCCCGGAGGCGAATGGGGTGACTATAGTTTGTCACTAGGTGAAATTTTAAGTCGTACCCTCATATGCTATCGACTCTGGTATTGAATAAGAGCTGAAGAGTAAGGCGACTTCCAGAATAAAGCGAGAAACTTTGCCACCTCGCTTCACTCGCCACGCGGAATAAAGGGGAACAATTCATTGTTATTGAATGAACTCAGCCAGTCCGACCACGAGCAAATGCAAAATGAAAAGTGACACACACAAGCGGCCTTGATGCTGATGTGTATTGCAGGTATTGGTGTTCACTTTTCTCTTCCATTCATGTTGATAGACAAACGCAGAAAAGTTGCTGATCAGCTAGCATCGTTTTGTGAATCGTTTCCGGGTTTTATTCATTGTTATTGAGCTAAAAACAGTAAGTGGATATTTTCATTCAAAAATTGTGAATATTTGTCGTTCATTGTTTCAATATTTTTCAGGGATGGATAAGTGGTTGCTGAAGAGGCCAAAAGTGTAGATTTAGAATCTGAAATGAAAAGTAATATAGCCACGACAACAGAAGGTGGAACGCGGAGAAAACTTGAAGATGACGATGACAAGCCGAGCAGTAGTGAAAAAAAGAAAACACGGAAATTCGATCCTGATTATGTGCAGTACGGCTTGATGGTGTATGACGAGAGTGAGTTACCTCGGCCGCAATTAGTGGTTTGTCTTGAAATCTTGTCCAATGATAGCTTGCGCCCTAACAAATTAATTCATCATCTGCATACAAAACATTTTTTTGCTGCAAAAGTTAAGGAACTGAAAAAATCCAGAAATAATATACAAGCCTTTACAAAAGTTACTGACAAAGCTATGGTTGCGTCTTATCATCTGAGTTTGAGAATTGCGCAGTCCGGGAAAGCACATACGATCGCTGAAAATTTGGTTCTCCCTGCAATCAAAGAAACTGTATCAATCATGTTCGCGCAGGAGATTGAAGCCATTCCACTTTCAATCAACACAGTGTCAAGAAGAATTTATGAGATGTCGGACTGGATCGAGAACGAGTTGGTAGCCAGGATAAAGGCAAGTACATACTGTCGCAATTGATTGTTTTTGTTCGATATTTCTGGAATGGTGATGTGCACGAAGATCTGTTGTTTTGTGAACCGATTATGCGCGGAACAAGTGAGGGAATATTTGGAAAATTGGATTCTTTTGTGAAAGCCAAGGGATTAGAATGGGAATAGTCCGTTGAAGTCTGTACTGACGGCGCACGCACCATGTGTCGGAGGCACAGTGGAGTTGTGACGAGATTCTCAAAGTTAAGTCCAAACGCTTCTTGGACTCACTGTAGCTTGCACCGGGAGGCATTGGTGGCCAAAACTCTTTGCGATGATTTTAAAAACGTGTTGGCAGCAACAGTAAAATTTTTTAACTTTGTGAAGACCAAACCTCTTCAATCACGCTTGTTAGAAAAGCTATTTTGAAGACATGGGAAGCAGCTTCACTTCACTGTTGTTGCATACGGAAGTACGATGGCTATCGAGAGGCAAAATTCAAACAAGAGTTGTGGCACTACGAGAAGAGTTGGCAACGTTTTTGGAAGGGAAAGATAATTTTTCGGTTCTTCTGAGAGATCAGAATTTTTCACTCAAACTGGCATATCTTTCTGACATCATTCAAAAGTTAAACCATCTGAACACCTATCTTCAAGGCTCAAAATCGATTGATATATTTGATGTCCATGACAAAATCATAGGTTTTATGAAAAAACTGGATTTTTGGATTTTGGATTCGTTCGAAACGCTGATTGTGGAAAAGAATCTCAAACCATCACCTCTAATCATCCCAGTCATCACCTGAAAAATCTGAAGGAAAAGTTCGTCGAATATTTCGATGCAGACATGGTGAAAACAGCCAAGTTCATCTGGATTGTCGACCCTTTCAACCAAAAAATGGCTGTTTCCCATATATCTACGAAAGCTGATGAAGAGCTGATCGATTTGTCAGAAGACAGTATTCTGAAGCTTAGGTTCGGTCGGCGGAATGCGCTGAAATTTTGGATAAGTGTGGAACACGTATACCCACACTTATTCAAAGAAGCAGTGAAGTTCCTTCTGCCTTTCACAACATCCTACCTATGTGAGACTGAATTTTCTGAAATGGTTGCCATTAAAACGAAATACAGGAATAAACTTCGCTTGGCTCCATCGTTGTGGTTGAAATTGACAAAAATGGATATCAACATAAACAAGATCATCGACGATAATCGTAAACAAAGTCATCCGTCACACTGAATTGTTAACAAGGAGCATGTTTTCTGAATAAAAGATGATCATTCCTATCAAACATTTTATCTTTTAATCTTATTTTATCCGAACAAACAATAATATTGACACCAATTTCATTTAAATAATAATGCGTTCCCATATTTCATAGTGTTTATTGACTGCTAATGGATAGAATCATGTAAAATTTTTCATTTTTAAATCATACCTATTTCCAATTAAGGTTAAAAACAACAAAAATAGATCTAAAATTTTCAGGGGGGTCGCGAAAAGTACAATTAATGTCTAGGTGGTCGCGCACTCAAAAAGTTGGGGAACCTCTGCCCTAAACCATAAACATATCATTTTAAAGCAGGCGATCTGGCGTAGTGGTAACATCAATACTTCTCACGCTCAAGATCACGAGTTCAATTTTCACTCCCGACATTCTTCCAAAAATGGAAGTAAAAGTGACGAACCAGTCAAAATGTGTTAAAAGTCAGAGAAAAAAAAATCATTTCCGAAGCTGCGGGTCCAAAAACTAATGTGGGAGCTAATGCCATGGGTTTCACTATTTCAGGAGAACTTCTTTGATAAAAATAAATCCAACTTGAATAGAATTTCTTCATACTGGAAGGACTTACGAACGTGTCATGTAATTTTTCAACTCGTAACTATGCAGGCGGGAGTTTGATGGTTTGAGGAAAATATTTCCAAAACGACCTGGTTCAAATAGCGTTTCATCAACACCTATGTACAGTCAGAAGTGCAATGAACGTATCAGGAGTAATCGTACGAATAATAGATGTAGCTTACGAGCAGTATGAGTGATTTGAAGAGCTTAAACGAGCAGTATCCTCTACGTAGAACGAGATACACACTTCAACATGGCCCAACTTAGAACTAAAGATGACCTATGAATTAGAAACTTATTGTAATTCATGTGAAATTGACGTTAATTTTGTAAAGGAGTGAGGGTTCTTCCATCTGGTTCTATAGTTATGAAACACTGGAATTTTTGTTTTTTGAGTGTTTCGCGCCTGAACACAACTATAAAGTTCAAATGGTCAATCTATTAAATGAAGATAGTTGTTATATCCTGCACTATATATTTCACTCCAATAGACTTCTTACATATCTCTGGAAACTCAGAAAAGAACGAGTGGTTCTATAGTTGTGAAACGCAGTGTACATTACAATCTCATGGTGTGTAAATGGTTAAAATTCATGAAAACTATAAACGTTTCCATTTTCCTATACATTTGTTCTGTTGATTTGTGAACTTTTCAATGGGGGTGAAGGAGTAATATGCGGAAAGAGTAGAATTTTCCAAGGGTCTTTTTGAAGACTAGGGACGAATGAACTGAAGAAGTTTAAAGTTTCTATAATTCAAAAGAAGAAGAAGGAAAACATTCAGTATCATTCTAAATACGAAGCAATGAATATCGCTTGTTCTTCCTTGTTTTGCGTCATCACATGTCTTCGGTTTCGGATTGAGCTGTGGACGCTACCAAATTACTTAAGCCTAGGTAACATTGGCTCGGAAAACGCACGAAAATTTGATTATACGAGAACTGATGAAGAGAAACAAAGAATTTCGTTCGATAGAAGCTGACGAATTCGAACGAAGCAAGAGGGAAGCAATGTAACCACACCAATACAATTCCATGTAGTTATTTACTTGTGACGATTGCATGCGCTTCGTGCAGTCACATTCTCGAAAGATGATGCAGGCAGTGTCACCGCGGCCTTACTCGCTGATATCTTTGGCATTGCAATCATTGCACCAAATTAACGCCATTGCATTCAGGTTCTGAGCTACATAATTGTGTGAGGAATTATCAAGCTAGGCTATCGTCGGCTCATCAAGAAAATAAATGTTTTGGAATTTTGTCTGTGATTTGGTTTCGCACGACGGTAGCAAAACTGAGAGGCACCATTCAGATCGATGTGTCTAAATGTCTTATCTCTGTTTATGTCACAGACACAAGCAACCTTTTCAGTGTAGCCGACAGGGCCACCAATACATAAGTCCCAAACTATGCGTGAATGGTTGCTAATCGCCACGATATTTAGTCTGCGGCACCACTTTCATCTCCTATAGCGAAGTAGGACTTTGTCTTCGACATCAGTTAGAACTCAGCCTTCTTGGCGATTGCAATATTTCTTCCAAAGTTAGTGAGCCCAATAAGTATGGAACACGACGACTGAATTACTTCTAGTGAAGATGAGTTAAATTTTTCTGCAATAACGAACGAAATTACATCACTACATAAACAGCTTGTCCAGGAGAACGAAGACAGAAGTGATGAAGATAGCGACCCCGTTAGAGGAGTAAGAAATGAAAAATCCGATTAATCGATAGTGAATCTGAAAGCCAAAGTGATTGTACAGAAGAAACTGAACCTTCAGAATGGACACTATGCACAGAACCCGAAGAAATCCCCACAAGAATTCCGTATGTATCTGGTGAAAGATTTTTTCAAATTATTTTCTACCGAGGAATTAGTTACTGACATAGTGCGGAAAACTAACAATAACGCTGCAAAGAAGGTAGAAGAGGAAGACATTATCATCCCGTTCTATATGGCGATAATAGTACGATGTAACAGTTACCGAATTCTGGGCGTTTATTGGAGTTATCATAAATATGGGGACAATGCCGTTAGCCAACATACAAGAATACTGGTCGAAAAATGATATTAGTTATATTACGTTTTACTCATCCACGTTTATGAGAGACTGATTTTGTCAAATATTTTGGAGTGAAGTCTCAAGACCCTCACACCCTCACAAAACACAAACCCTAGAACCCGGTTGCAGTTAGTATCTGGTTTCCTCGAATATATAAATGAAAGGTTTTTGAATTATTTTGTACCCGGAGAGCAGATTTGTGTGGATGAGTCGACTGTAAAATTCAAAGGTTGAATATCATTCATAACTTACAGTCCAATGAAACCTACAAAACGGAGTATTCGGGTTTATACGCTCGCAGATCCAAATACCGGCCTTTTCGTGGTATTCTGCCGTATTATGGATTTCTAACAACAGAGACTTTGATAAGACCCGATCTACCGGTATCAACCAGAATACCGCTGCATCTGTTCAAAATGATACTGGATAAAATTCCCGGTGCTCAGGGGAATCACATGTTCACGGATCGTTATTATACGAGTTATATATTGGCGGAAGAGTTACGCAAACAAAGATGCCACTTAACTGGGACGATCTTGACAAATAGCCATGTGAAATACGAAAGCCAAAATTTGAAAATCGATGTGCATATCGGAGAGGTAATACTACTGGTACTTGCGTGGAAGGACAGAAGGATTGTGAAAGCTTTGGCGAATTGGAATACTGCGGGAATAACTCCCGTAAGAAGAACTCTAAGAGGCGGTACTGAAGTCGTTATAAAAAAGCCTAATTTCATCGAAAATTATATCAAATTTATGAGCGGTGTTGATCGAGCTGACCAACTGGCTTAAACATATTGTTTTCTAAGGAAATCTGTAAAATAGTGGTGAAAACTATTTTTTTGGGGCTTAGAGATCTGCTCCATCAATTCATATATTCTTTACAAATCAGTAAAGAAGCAGAGAAACGAACGGCCGATTAGCCACTTGCAATATTTGAAAACTCTAGTTGATCAACTGAGAGGAGATATTCGACAGAAACAACTTAACACAGCTTCTTCTTCACAGAGCACTTCTGAAGTGACCCGACTAAATGAGAAGCTGCACGTTATTTTTGATGGGGCAAAAAAAATGCAAGAACGTCCGGCCAAAGGCGACTAACTGTGTACTCCTGTGACACATGCCCCGATAGGGCAAGAATGCACACTGGAGATTGTTTCATAAAATATCATAAGAAGCAAATTTATGGAACATAATTTTTAATAGTTGTGTTTCATTAAACTAAAAAAGTATGAATAATGTTAAAATATACGATTTTAGAGTATATTATTGTGTCTAAAATTATTTTAAGTTAAAAACAACGAACTCATGAAATAAGCGGGAGCGCGTGAGATTACTCTCGAGTTGCTGGTTCACTCGACAGAAAAGCTCCTCGAGCGCAAAGGGTTAACGGAAAGAGCTTCGGTTGAGAAGAGCGCAAAGCGTAGATAAGTGTTTGTATATTGGGTTGGGGAGAAAGAAATGTCGTATATTATCAATATATGGCAACACTTAAACATATCTTGTGCTGTACTTATCGCATCGGGTCATACTATACGGCTATTTAAAGACGACAATCTGTGCAAGTGTCGTTTTGACAGTGTTGTGATTGTCCTTTTCAGTCTCAAGTTATAGCGCGTCAAAGATGGAGTCCACCAAGCAAGAATTTCGCCATATTTTACGTTTTTACTACCTGCAAGGTAAAACTGCAACGAAGGCGGCCGAAAAAATTCGTGTAGTTTATGGACCCGATACTGTAACGATTCGTACAGCACAGCGTTGGTTTGATCGATTTCGTTTTGGTGTAGTGGCTGTCAAAGATACATCCCGTACTGGTAGGCAAATCGTCGTGGAAACCGATAAAATCGTTGAAATCATCCAAGTAGACCGGCATGTGAGCACTCTTTCGATTGGCCAGGAACTGGGTATAGACCATAAAACCGTTTGGAACCATTTGCAGAAGATTGGATTCCAAAAAAAAGCTGAATGTATGGGTGCCACACGAGTTGACGCAAAAAAATCTGTTAGACCGAACCAACGCTGAAACGGAACGAACTCGACCCATTTTTGAAGAAGATGGTAACTGGTGATGAAAATTGGATCACGTACGACAATCTAAAGCGAAAAAAGTCGTGGCCGAAGCGCGGTGAGCCGGCCCAAACCATCGCCAAGCCCGGATTGACGGTTAGAAATGTTTTGCTGTGTGTTTGGTGGGATTGGAAGGGAATCATTCACTATGAGCTGCTCAACTGGCCAGACCCTCAACTCGGTTCTCTACTGTGAGCAGCTTGACCGTTTGAAGCAGGCGATTGACCAGAAGCGGCCAGAAATGATCAATAGTTGGTGTTGTTTTCCACCAGGACAACGCTCGGCCTCACACGGCCTTTGATGACCCGCCAGAAGCTACGGGAGCTCGGATGGGATGTCCTATTGCACCCACCGTATAGTCCGGACCTGGCTCCAAGTGATTATCATCTCTTCCGGTCCATGCAAAACGCTCTTGGTGATACTAAGTTGGCCTCAAAAGAGGCTTGCGAAAACTGGCTGTCTGAGTTTTTTGCAAATAAGGAGGGGGGGGGGTTTATAAGGGGGGATAATGAAGTTGCCTTCTAAATGGCAACAAGTATGCGAACAAAACGGTGCATATTTGACTTAAATTGGATAATTTTAAGTATGTAAATAAAGCGTCAAATTTCGATCAGAAATACGACATTTCTTTTTCCCCAACCCTATATTTAGTTGCTTCAAACCATCGTAATTAGTAATAAATCTTTGCTGAAGCAAATATTCGGTCTTTTTCCAAGCAGTTAACGTTGTTCGTTTTCCGTCATCATGAAGGCTTCGATGGTGTCTTTGACATTGCATCAATGCATTGAAGTGACGCTGGCGAAGCAGACGTTAAGGTTGTGCGCCAAAAAAATATTTGGGGAATACCAACCATCTTGAATGTCGTGTTGGAATGTTATAATTTATTTGGGTTCGCGTTCCGATCGCTAAACTGCCTTCAACTAGGATGACATTTCCGCTAATCTTGATGATTAAGAAGCAATGCTAGTCTTCTCGAGATTTTTGAGATTAACAGATAGAGTTTATTTCGTTTATTTAGTCACCAAGAAAGTAAATGTCGTTCTGGAATTTTGTATGTGATTTGGTTTCGCTTGTCAGTGGCAAAACTTCCTCCACTAAGGATGACAGCTGCGCTTATCTCGAGCATGAGAAAGTAATGCAACTTTTTCGAGGCCAGTAATATTAACAGAATCGTTTCTTTTGAGAATAGCGCACAATGATGAAAAGTGTTTATATTCCTAGTAGCATCAATCCACCGATGTATACATGCTATGATGAACGCTTGTTTGGCGCTTGGTTTACGTTGTACGAACGATGCCTAGAGGTGTGACTCCACTGAGGTTATACTAAATAACATGTAGCATGATGTTTGATATTTGCAAATTTTGTCATTGTTGTTGTTTCCATACGGTGCCAAAGTGTCAAGTGCCAAGTTGATGTAGTTATGAGATGTGGAATAATGGTTCTGGTGCAATAAGTATATAATCGAATGTAACTGAGTCCATGTCAATTGCGAAAACAAACCACCGGAATAGCGTTCGAGGTGAATTTGCAATGCATTGACATGAAACAAATTGCGACATATGATCAGCTAGTGTCAACTGATTTTTCTTCATTTTCGTGCGAATCACTGTGAGTGAGAACGTGAGAACAAGCACCGAACTGAAACGTGCACAATCGCAGCGGAGTCTGCGATCATCCGATCGAGCAGCAGTCGTTACCGTAATCATCGCACTGGTGTGCACTAGCAAGTAGTTTTTATTATTGTTATTCTTATTGTTTTTTTTTCTTAGGTTATAGTAATCATTTCAACTAATTGTGTTTATCAGCCACATAAATGATGGACGAAGGTGGGGGGTCTTTTAATATGGAAATCTCTTACGATGACTCACTTTCGGCTGCACAAAAAGGTGCCGTGAAGTCACTTAAGCGCGTTCCGTGTGATACAGAAGAGTCGACGAGTCCCCCTCTAAGAAATCCGCAAACCTCGCCACTCATCCCCCGAACCCTGCCGTTTTAACTCAACCATCGACCTCGCATTCCTCATCTGTTGCTCTCGATCTCCCTCAACCATCCACATCATCTCCCCCCTCTAACGTCACAGTTCCCGCACAAACCTCGTCCTCGTCTTCCCCTTCTGTTGTGTCCTCTCCCCGTGTCAAGGTTTATCTAGAAGATGCACCTGGAACTGGTCCCTGGGTTGTTTTCATCCGGCCCAAACCCAACGGGAAATCGTTCAACGTCATTCAGATTATGAAAGATCTGACAAAAATTATTCCTCCGTGGTCGAAATTAGAAAGCTTAGACCGAAAAAACTGCGTGTTGTCGTGGCAGATCGGAAGCAAGCTAATGAGATTGTTGTCGACAATAGGTTCGTCTTAGAATATCGTACGTATATGCCCTGAAATAACGTAGAAATTTCGGGGGTGATTACAGAAACGGGTCTCACGAGCGAATTTATAAAAAAGGGAGATGGCAGATTTAAAAAGCTCCCTTTGACGAACGTTAAAATTTTGGACTGCTAACAATTAGGAAAAGTGTCTCAGGAAGAGTAAAAACAAAATTAACGCCGTCCGTTTCGAGTAACTTTTGCTGGTTCCGCCCTCCCTGACTACGTTATGGTGGATGAATTAAGGCTTCCAGTGCGACTCTTCGTACCAAAGCCCATGACTTGCAACAAATGCAAGTCAGTTGGTCATACAGCAGATTATTGCGCCAACAAGGTGCGCTGTGCCAATTGCGGAGAGCAACATGAGGGTAAATCCTGCAGTGCGACTGAGCATAAATGTCCATATTGCGGGGGATCCCCACACGAGCTCTCAGCTTGTGAAACTTACAAGAGTCGCTGGGATAAACAGAAGTGCCCTTTGAAGGAACGCTCGAAGCGCACTTTTGCGGGAATTTTGAAGGACGCTTCTTCACTGGCTTAAGAACAACAACCAATCAACACCCTTAATGTTTTCGCTACGTTGCCACTTGACGAAATAGAAGCGGATACAGCTAACGGGAGCACACCGTTTATTTTCCAAGGGAACCCCCGGCGCAGACTACTTCCAAAATTCAAGGACAAGTCCCTCCGGTGATACCCCCTGTTAGCTTGCCTAAAAAATCGAGTGAAAAGGATAAGCAAAATCAGGTTCCTCTTGGCTTCCGTGGAAATAGTTTACCTTCAAACGACCCAGCACTCGAGGGGACATCAAAAATCCCAACTGTCCTTATTTTTCCGTCCAGCTCAACTTCTCCTTTGGGATTCATAAAGTTGTCTGACCTTCAAATCTTCACGTGTTTTGATGTTTACTCAATCAAAACCATTGTCATCTCAATGCTTCCAGTATTAAATACAATTTTGTAACAATTGATGCAAACATGGCCCCTCCTTGCAATGATTATCTCTCTTGATGTCTAATTAAAATAGAGAGGTCGGAGATATCACTGTTTTACAGTGGAATTGTCGTAGTCTTATCCCTAAATTGGATACATTCAAATTTTTAATTCATAACTTCAATTGTGATGTTTTTGCTCTGTCCGAAACTTGGTTTTCTTCGCGAGACGATATTTCTTTCCACGATTTTAATATTATACGCTTGGACCGTGTTGACAGATACGGAGGGGTGCTATTAGGGATCAGTAAGTGTCACTCATTTTTTAGAATTGACCTTCCACCTATTGTAGGGATCGAAGCTGTTGCTTGTCATACAATATCAGAGGCAATGACCTCTGTATTGTCAGCTTGTATTGGCCTCCGAGAGCTGCGGTTAGCCGCAAACAACTTGCTGACATGTGCTCACTCCTTCCTGAGCCACGGTTGATCTTGGGAGATTTCAAATTTCACGGGACTGCCTGGGGGGAACAGTACGACGACAACCGTTCATTGTTGATATATGCCCATTGTAACAGCCTCAATATGACCGTTTTGAACACTGGGGAAACAACACGTGTACCTAAACCTCCTGCTAACCCAAGTGCTCTTGACCTCTCGCTATGCTTGAATTCTCTATCGTTAGATTGCAAGTGGAATGTAATACAGGACCCCAACGGTAGTGATCACTTGTCAATCAAAATTTCCATCACCAGTGGATGGAATTCTTCTGAATCTTTAAACATGGCATATGACCTCACAAGACACATTGACTGAAAAAAATATGCGGACGCGATTGCCCTAGCCATCACTTCCAAAGATGGTTTACCTCCATTGGAGGAGTATAACTTCCTTTCTCGTTTGATCTATGACAGTACGGTTTGCGCTCAAACGAAACCCATCCCAGGTTACACTATTCGTCGAAGGCCTCCCAATCTATGGTGGGATAGCCAGTGTTCCAAGCTTTATCTGGATAAATCGAATACATTGAAAGCTTTTCGGAAACGTGGAGCCATTGAGAATTTTCACACGTATTTAGCCCTTGAAAATCAGTTTAAAAATTTGATCAAAGGGAAAAAACGTGCTTATTGGCGAAATTTCGTGGGACGTTTGTCACGATAAACGTCAATTAAAAAATTATGGAAAGTGGCTCGAAACATGAGAAATCGCATTTCAACGAATGAAAGCGAAGAATATTCCCATCGATGGATTTTTAATTTTGCGCGGAAAGTTTGTCCCGATTCCGCTCCTGTGCAAAAAATTATTCGAGATATACCACATGGTAGGTGCGATCTTGATCCCGAGTTTTCGATGGTAGAATTCTCTCTTGCTCTCCTTTCTTGTAACAATTCGACTCCAGGAACGGATAGAATTAAGTTCAACTTGTTGAAAAACCTCCCTGATGTGGCGAAACATCGCTTGTTGAATTTATTCAATCGGTTTCTGGAGAATAATATTGTTCCAGATGACTGGAGACAAGTACGAGTTATAGCTATTCAAAAACCCGGAAAACCCGCGTCCGACTTCAATTCGTACCGCCCAATAGCAATGCTGTCTTGTATACGGAAATTGTTGGAGAAAATGATCTTGTTTCGCCTTGATCGATGGGTTGAAACGAATGGCCTACTCTCAGATACACAATATGGGTTCCGCAGGGGCAAGGGGACGAATGATTGTCTTGCGTTTCTTTCTTCAGAAATTCAAATGGCTTACACCGAAAAAAAACAAATGGCTTCAGTATTCTTGGACATAGAAGGGGCTTTTGATTCTGTTTTAATAGAGGTTTTGACGCAGGACTACGTCTAACCGGAAGATATAGGGGGTGAAATGGAAATCTAGGCACTGAACAAGTAGGAAAAATGCAAGATTTGGAACGCTTATAACTCGAGCATTTCTCAATAGATCGCAAAGGTTTTTGCATCAATTGATAGGAAATATATCTACGCATCTATCATAACGAATAACATTTCATTTTTCTTGAGATAAATAATTGAATAATTGTGAAATATCAAGCATTGTCAAAATGCACTATGTGCCCATTTTTGATTGGTCCATTTTGTGCTCCTCAAATCGTACCGACAAAAACGGGCAACCAGAGCAGCAGCGAAATAGAATAAAGCACGATTGGAAAGGAAAAAGAAAACAATGAACGAAACAGGAAACACATGCGTAATTCTCGAGCCTGCCAGTCAGCTTAAAAATCCCCGCTCCGCTGCCGTAACGATCATTCTCATTCAAACCGTACACCACATCGGTTCGCATCACAACACATCAACAAACCAACCCAAGCAGCCATGCCTGGACATGGTAAAGGAGGAAAAGTGAAGGGAAAGGCAAAATCCCGCTCGAACCGTGTTGATCTGGAGTTCCCCGCAAGGGTAGCTAGGCCGAGCGCGTTAGTACCAGTGCACCAGTCCACCCAGCCGGCGTTATATAGTTTCGGCCGCCGAAGTGATCGAGTTAGCTGGTAAAGCTGCTCGCGACGATAAGAAAACCCGCATTCGGAACAGAACACATTCGGTTCTGTGGACATCAAGACAACAGGCAGTTGCAGCGAGTGGCGAGTGGCAAACGCAATCGCAAAACGGCATCAGGTAGCAGAAGAAAAAAGTTTGTCCTTTATACACACTGCTTTGGTGGCAAATCTAGAACAAGGCGGCATCGAGGGCGTTCGAAATGGTTTTTTTCAAAACCACGAGTACTAAGTTTTCTAAATTGGAACCATTCCATAAAACAAGGCGCTTTTCAGGGCCATTAAACCTTCCAAAAAAGAGTTTAGGAAATACAGTTCAATGCTTTCTAAAACAATATCCAAAATAATAATAAAACACAAATTGATTTTTTTATAATTTGTTTACCAGGATATGATGAGTATGTGAATTTGGCAGTTGTTCTGAGCTTATTGATTTTCACCAATTCTTAAATTGCTTCTAGATTGAAAGTACAGTAATTTACACTTATCTCGACATTTTGCTAATTGGACGGACCAGTAATGCGACATATTTAGTTGGACATTTTTGTAAACATAGAGTTCGGGGTCCAAATTATGACCCCACATTGAAGGTCGACACTGTACCACTGTCATCGCAAATGTTCAATTACAGGTTAAAATTACCTCCAATCCGATACTGAGTGGTGGTAATGCGACGTGCCATTGAATGTAATTTACTGTAAAATATGTCACAAGCTGGATGGGAAGAAATTTTCCAACTGTGAAAGCTGTGGCGAGTGGCAAACGCAATAGCTAAACAGGAAGGTTTAACCGAACAAGATGGGAATATCGAGTGATAACAAAAACACAACACCAAAGGTTCTTTTCAGAAACATCAACATATTCATGAAGAGTAAACAGTAAACTAATCCATTTTTAAGGTAGATAGGTAGGTATTCACGTAGGAGAAGAAAATAAAACAATATATTTAAAATATATATTTAACAAAAGCTGTCCCTTTTGTATAGTCCTACGTCACTCCGGTTATGTCCCCGACATTACCCACCCGTCTTTTGTCAGACAAATTACACTCTCGGGGTCTGCCGCCTCTGTTGAATAATATGTTATATAACTTGCTTTGTGAGAAACATTTAAAATTTTCTCACGGAGATTCGGCAGTAAGTCGGGTCTCTTACATGGGTCTCCCAGGGCTCATGTTTAAGCACCCTTTTGTACAACTTCTATGTAAGCGACATCGACAATTGCCTTACACAAAATTGCAGCCTAAGACAACTTGCAGATGATGTAGTGGTGTCTGCCGTAGGATGAAACGAATCCGACCTGTAAGAACCCTTACAAGATACTTTGAACAATTTTTCAACCTGGGCCATTGGGCTAGGGATCGAATTCTCCACGGAGAAAACAGAGATGGTGGTTTGACGTAAGATTACGTCTTTCGGGAACATATTGAGGTACAAATTGAAAATCGAAAATCGAACGCACCGAGAAAATTGTCCAATTTCAAATGCTTATTGCAAAGTCATTTCATGATGGATTGGTGAGATTTTTGCGTCAATCAATTTCGACACTTCATAACAATTTTTCACATTGAATAAAATAATATATTTCATGAAACTAACTATCGAACAATTGAAAAATCTCAACCCCTATCCTAATGGAAATACCCGCTTCTGATTGGTCAAATTGTCGACACATGCGGCGGGTCCCTAACAGAGACATCAAAACCAAGCTGCCTGAGGGAAATCGGCATTGCAGATACATGAAAGAAGGGGGAGCTTTTTTCCCCACCGACATGTATTCCCTAACAGAGATTTCAAATCCAAGGTGTCGGGGGGAAATCCGCATGTTAATACCCTCGTGGTCGATAGTTTAACTAACGACGCGCACAAATGAATAGTGCTCATTGTAACTAGCGTGGACATTGCTGATTGCATACGTGCTGGCGAATAAGTTTGGAGCGATGAATGAGTGTTTTTTTTGACGTGGGACTACGTCTAACCGGAGTATATGAGGGGTAAAATGAAAACCTAAACACAGAACATGCAGGAAAAAATGAAAGATTCCGAATGTTTATAACTCGAACATTCCTTACCGGATCGGAAAGATGTTTGCATAAATTGATAGGAAATTTTTCTACGCGTCTATCGTAATTAATAAAATTCTATTTTTTATTAGATAAAGAATTGAATAACTGTAAAATATTAAGCGTTATCTAAACGCCCTAGCTGCCTCGTTTTGATTGGCCCGATTTACGACTTCCCCAACACAGCCATAATAACCAAGCAGCCTTGGGGAAATCGGCATTGCAAATACATGAAAGTCGGGGGTATTTTTGTTCCGACTGAAATGTGTTTCCCCAACACAGACTTCAGAATCAAGGTGTGTGGGGGGAGTTGGCATTGCAAATTCATGCAGGTCAGGGGTATTTTTGCTCCGAACGGAATGTGTTTCCCTAACACAGACTTTAAATCCAAGGAGCGTGGGGAGATTGGCATTGCAAATAACGTAAGTTGGAGGCATTTTTCTTCCAACTGAAATGTGTTACCCTAACACAGACTTCAAATTCATGAAGCGTGGGGAAATTAGCATTGCCAATTCATGCAAGTCGGGAGTATTTTTGTTCCGATTGAAATGTGTTTACCCAATATACGTACTTTGGTACTCGCTTATCTTTGTGCAGACTAAAATATGTTTCCTTTACACTGTCTTCTAAACTTGGGAACCTGGGAAAATCGTGCAGACATTAGAGGCGAATGCTCTTTCAAGTTTAAAGCAAGCAAAATTCATATGTGCTGTTCACTGAATTTCTTCGCATACCATTTGATGATTAGGCAAAATATTGATAACCAGTTGCTGCGATAACGCCTATCGATCAAACAATATGCGTTCGACGTACATGTCAAAATCGAAACTGAGTGCCAGAAGTTCATCAATTCATGCAAATTCGCTGTTCGAAGAAGTACGTACACTTGAGAGATGCAACCTTCAGAGTGAAATGTAAAATAAAATAATCGTTTCAAAATTCTTCCGTTCACATATTTTGTCCTAGGCATCAAAGCAAACGTAAAAGGACTGTAATTCAATTTACTTGGAACGAAGAACATAATCTATCAAAATGCATGCTTGACATTACATGGCATTTATTCAATCTCTTTACTTAAAAAGTAAAGATATTGAATTCAATTAAATTCGGAAATTGTTTCACTCAATCAAGAATTTAATCAATACAAACAAATGATTGCTAAGCTAAGGTAGTCCCACGTAAACCTTGCGGTTATATCATAGATATAACCCACCCATTTTTTATTTTGTTATGATGTTTCAATGTTTCAACGAACTGAATAGAACTTATGCTTGATAGAATATAAATAAAATTTAAATTTGGAACTTTTATGTTGGTAGCTTCGTGAAATTTCATATTAATGACCGATCATTTATTGTGAAACTTTTAGCACAACTGTAAGTGTAAAATTGTATATGGTAGCTATTGTTTTTACATGACTTGCAATTTGAAACGCCATTTTTTCCCAAGGATAGTTCATGCGATGAGCAAAATTGGAAAAATGAAGGAGTATTCGAAAAAGTGATTTCACATATGCTCTACATATGGCATATGAGGCATGTAGCATCGTGTTCCGTTGGGTTTAAAGCGAAAAGGAAATGGATTGAATAAACATCCAGAAAATAAAAAATTATAAATGAAATTACCTTTTCTATTTCAAATATATAAAGTAACCTTTTTTTCTGGTGAGAAGATTTGTGTTCGATAATGATAATTATCTTATATTACATTGATGAGCCTTTTTTCCTTTATTTCATCCATACATAATACAGGAGCCATCTCGTCCAGAACAACAGAGGGCGACTTTGATACGTGATACGCACCATCTAATGACTATTCACCATCCTCCTATCACTATCACTCGGTTATGGACACTGGTGGGGTGGAGTAAATGGGGGGGGGGGTTCATATTAGATATCTGAGTAAAAAATGTCAACAAAGAATAAACTTTCTCCGTACAATTACCGACACCTGGTGGGGAGCCCACCCAGAAGATCTTTTAATTATATTATATATTATATTATATCTTATAATTATTGTATAGAACAACTATTCTCTCAGTGATGGAGTATGGCAGTTTCTGTTTTCAATCAGCTGCCAAAACACACCTCATTAAACTCGAGCGTTGCGTTGGGATGTATGCCCTCAACGCATACAATGAGTCTCGAAATTTTGGCAGGCGTACTTCCACTAAAAGATCGCTTCAATTTATTATCTATTAGGTTCCTCATCCGGTGTTAGGTTATGAACCCATTGGTGATCGTATAATCATAGCTCTGTCGAAGCTATTCGTTCAGTGAGGCCGGAAAAGCACTCGCCGTACTTCCTTGAGAGAATACGAGAAGTTTTGAGTGCTTTAAGCTGAGAGGGCTGACTCATTAGCAAAGGTAGGTGCAATTGAAGGCGTAATTTATCAGCGTCAAATCGCCTCCAATTTATTTTTTTCTTTAGTCCGTAAAAATACCATCGCTAACTGGCAACGCAAGTGGAACGAAGATGAATTGGGCCGGTGGTTTCACTCGATTATCCCTAAGGTTAGCCTTAAATCATGGTTCAAAAGTTTGGACTTGAGTCGGGACTTTATTCGCACCTTCTCTCGGTCCATGTCCAATCACTGTTCGTTAGATGCGCTGCTCTTTCGTATTAATCCCACCGACAGCAATATCTGTGTTAGTGGCCAAGGTTACAACGACATCGAACACGTTGTTTGGTCGTGCGAGAGGTATGTTGTTGCCAGATCGAATTTAGAAAACTCTCTTCGGGCCAGAGGAAGGCAGCCCAATGTGCCGGTGAGAGATGTGTTGGCTCGACTAGATCTTGATTACATGTCCAAGTATATGTTCAAGTATATCTTCGAGTCTGATTGTTCTTACATCCTTTTCGTCCTTTGCGAGCCATCGGTTCTCTTCCATTAGAATAAGTTGAATTGTTATGCATATTAAATGTAAGGATGGTTTTTAAGAATTGAGTGTGAAATGTGTGTGAACGAGAATGTGAGTATGAGCGTGAACATTGTTACAATCTCCTTACATCCCATCCTTTTCTTAATGAAAATGTGTCACCCGTCTAAACTTGAGTCGACCGCGAGTAATCGGTTTCCAATTTTATTAATCATAGAATTAAGGAAGCATGTTAATATATTCTAGTTGAAATATATAGTAAAAGGTCTGGCTCCTTTAAACTTATGTTACTGATCCTGTAAAAATAAACGAATTAATAAATAAACACTACTAGAGATCAAAATGTTATTTGAAATATATTTGGCAACTCGAAAGTATTCGCAATAATTGACGGGACTCATTTGCGTGTTTCGCCAAACCAAATACTGCATAGAATATATTATCCGAAATGCCTCATCCCAGCTCAACGACATGATTCGCATCGTCAAAATCAACCATCTCCGGATGCGATGGGGGGAAAATTATTAGCTCACGACGCCACTCGAAATGATATCATCGATAAATCAATTTCTTACATACAGCAAATTATCGTTTCTTCACGTTTTGTACCCCACCTTCACCCGCGCCCTAGTGCCTCCGATCTCACAATAATGTATGGTAAGCGAATATTGTTATTTGTTTGCAAACAACTGAAAAAAAAACATTGCACAGATAATCGCTGGCTCTCCCCACCCTCTTCTTCTCGCCCGGCAGTGGATCCCGTCGATGGGTGGGGTGGTCGAGAGTAGTGGGTGGATGGGAACCGACGGCGGCATACAACAAGAGATCGGTTTCAATGCATGGGCAAGATTAAAGATATGTTATTTGCTCATTTCATTCCCTTTCGCGCGGATTTTCTTTCTCGACTACTCAATCCGCAATCCGCCGCCGTTGCGATGCTGCAAAAGTGCAGCCCGAGCTGCAGAAGAAAGTACTCGCATGCCGGGTTTGCTCCGATTTTCTACGTGCAAAACATGTATAAAACATAAAATATATAGTTCAAACATACGTGCTGCATCACCGCCAGGCTCCGGGATCGGATTGGGTCGGACTGAATCGGAGCGGGGGGAAGGTGGGTCCTCCTCGGGAGACTGATGATAAAATATGTTTTTCATATCACGCTCCAATTTTGCGGGCCCAGGTTCGGGTATCTCGGGCTTGCTTGGAATTTGTGTAGAGGCCGGGACTGACTGCCGGCTGCCGATGTGGTTGTGGCGGCGGGTGGGGATGAGTGTGTCCGTGGCCGGGAAAGGAGGTGAGCTTCATACGTGACTTCATTGTTTATTATTCATTATTATCATCATTATATGATCAAAACTATTATTATTCATTTTCTGGAATCAAATAAGAGAATCAAATATGAGCGATGCCCGTGGTGAGGTGAGGCCATATCTGTTTACATCACCCGGAGGATTCCACCGGTGTACCGGTGGTGCTGAGAGATGGATAAAATAATGCAAGGCCTGGTCGAACACAAAAGACATGATCATGGTGGTCGAGGGGACGAAAGACGCGAGGCGAGCGGCGGACTGAAATCTCATCTTCATTTACATGTGAGTGTTGGTTTATTAGATCACGAGGATTTTGATAACCACAGCCCTTTGCTCGGATGGAACGAAACAAATTGACTGTGACTGAAATTTCGACTTGTGATTTTGTCTGTTCGAATGCTTTTTTGTCAGCTGCAAATCCGACTAGTATGTTTGGATCAAATTATTGGTTTTGTAAAATTAGTTCTGATTTAAGAACTATCCCTCTGATCTATTACCAAAAGAATGGAAATGGTGAATTGTTTGTATACCGCTCCATACTGATTAAGTCGTCCGACCTATCTATCGGCCGACGAAAGACTGCAGTGTGCGGGACTCTAAAAAGCCGATCAAACTATCGACCAATAAAAAGTCTTCAGTCTGGATATATAGGTTAAAGTATTTGTAAACAATTCACCACCACTACAAATAAGAGCTTTCACCAGCATCAGCTGAATTTTATGCGAGAAAATTGAGACATTCCACCCTACAAAGCTTCATTTGAGGTTTAACTTTTCGTGTTTTATACGAAATATTTTTAGATTTTTATGGAAGACAATGGGCATACAGTGTTTTAAGATGCAGATGCACACGATAAGGTGATGTTTCTGCATGACAACGCTCCACTAAATGTTGCTCAGGTCATTAAAATATACACTCCAATCGGATGACCTACCCCATCAGTCGTATTCTCATGATTTCACCCCCTCCGACTATCATTTGACCCGAATGATGACACATGGCCTGACTGGCTATCACTTCAATTCCTACCAATAGATGAACAAATTAAGTAGGTTCAAGGATCGCTTCGAGGAATCCGTATGTTCAAAAAAGTCACAGAAGGGTTGTGTCCGAGACACGACCGCATAGTTGACGTAGGATTCCGTTGAGCTATCTGTTGATTTTGGATATGTTTGAAGAATTACATCGTGAAACTTTTTGATAATGATTCGGTGGCAATGAAAAGGGCCGTTTTGCTTGGTTGTTGGGTATTGTTTGTTCACTCCACCAGTTTTCACCAAGTAATGTTGACAGAAGGATGGTAAACAGTCGTTGGATGGTGCGTATCAGATAAAAGATACCGAAGGGGAACGAGATATGATGAAAACCACCCTCTGTGATCTTAGACGAGATGCCTCCTGAAATATTTGTGGATGAAATAAAGAAAAAAAAACTCACCAATGTAATATAGGATAATTACCAATACCGGATACAATTATCAATTTTTCTCATCAGTAGAAACATGATACTTTAATATAGAGAGAACATATTTGAAATGGAAAAGGTAATTTTCTTTTATAATTTTTACTCTCTGAGTTTTTATTTAACCCAATGCGAATTTTAATTGGACTAACAACACCTAATACTATATGTAGACGTAGTTTTATAATGACAGCAGAGATAAAGATATATTCCAAGTTTCAGAGCAACCGGTCGACAGGACGGGGGTTAAATTTCTATTACTGTGCGACAGTGCTACAGACAAAGTTACAAGGTTACAAAGCTAAATAGTTACAAAGTTACAAACGGACATACAAACGGGTCAAGCTTAATATAACCGTTTAATAAAGAGGTTGTCATTAGCGACGGTCCACACTTTCAAGGTTAGAAAAATTTTGCTACAATAAAGTCTCATTTTTTACAAAAAATGTGGAATATAATTTGTATAGCTGATATAGTCAAATTTTTAATAACAATGCACAATGGTTCAGGAGATGTATTTAAGTGGAAATTAGCATTGAAGCTCGACAGTTACTCTGTAGACAAAAACTTCTTTCGACAAAGTTGTTACATACGATAGAGCGCTTATTTTTACGTTATTTGAGACGTTTTTTTCTATCTCTTGAAATAACCGATATAACCGATAAGTTACGTTAGGGACACTACAAAAAAAAATGTTTTTTTGCCCTAGCTTTTTTATTTCAAATTTTACATCAAAACTGTCTTCGAAAGACTTTTAGAACATACTAATAACAACATTTTGCGATGCAAAACTCGTCAATATCTCAACTTCACACAAAGTTATTGATATTTCTTCCCAAAAAACACGCTCTTTTCATTTGTTTGTCATTCTTTCTGGGGCACACATAAAAAAAGTTTATTGACGGAATTTGAAAGAAAAAATTTCACTCTATATAATATGTGATTTTCAAAACTATGTTATTTTTTGTATTTGAGTAAATTGAAATTGAAATCATGAGTTTTTGGATAAAAAACATGAATAACTTTGAGTAGGATTAAGATATTGACAAGTTCTGCATCGCAAAATATTGACATTGATAAGATCTAAAAGTCATACGAAGACAGTTTTGATATAGAATTTGAAATATAAAAGTTAGTCGATTATTAACGGAGTTTATCGACGATCGGATTGGTTTAGGAGAGTTCAATCGGTTACCTTCTCAGGTTTCCTTAAAATAACTCTTAGTCTTCGTAATTAAGCTTAAATGAACACGCGCGTTGAATAAGAGAATATATCGTTAGTTTGATTAGGTTTGGAGGATATTTCTCGGTTACCTTCTCAGGTTTTCCAAAAGTAACTCTCAATCGGCAGAATTGAATTTCCATACAAAATACACGAATATTAACGGACTTTATCGACGATTGGTTTAGAAGAGGTTTAGAAGAGTTCGATCGGTTACCTTCTCAGGTTTCCCTAGAATAACTCTCAGTCACCACAATTGAGGTTAAATACACACTACGCTATGAATAAGATAATATATCGCCAGTTTGATAAGGTTTAGAGGAGTTATACCGGTTACCTTCTCAGGTTAACTATCCACAGTTAACTCTCCTTCATCGTGACTTGAGTTCGCGGGATGAAAAATACAATATATAGCTAGTCAAATAATTATTTTCTCTGCCGCGTGTCGTGACATACAAGATTTTCAGATTTTTTTTCGAATGGTCGATAATTTGTGTTTACTTAATCACATCACTTATCGCAGTGAATCCTGATTTTTCTTAACCATTCCCACTAACAACTATCCCTTCCATGATAAACGCTAGGGAACCACGCTATAGAGGCGACCCTTCTGGCCTTCGGGCCAGATTTACATACTTACTTACTTCCCTTCCCCTGGTGACTGTAAGGACGTGGCTGGCGTCGTTATTGACCATTTAAAGCTCGAATCACCGAAAATTGCACAACGAGAATGATTTGCTAGTCCCAAGCGTCATTCTGTGTGTTCTTTGTGCAATTTGGTTGGTTCATGTCAATCACGGAGAGCAACTACGAATTGTACAGTCTACCCAAGCTCAAGCTCAAGCTCAAGAATTTGAAATATAAAAGTTAATCAAAAAAAAGCGTTTTTCCATGTATGTAAGCAACTTAGATAGAAAGCGCCAAAAATTACTTTGTGGGAAATATTTGTTCTTTAGACAAAAACAGGAAGTGGGTTATATCTATGGTATAACCGCAAGGGTGACGTAGGACTATCGTTGATTTAGAGATCATTTGTATGAAGTTGAATCTGAATTCATTCTGAATGAATGAATATTTGGAGAACTTCGAAAACGAGAGCGTTACGTTGGAGGTACAAGGTTTTATGCATCCAATATTGGATACGGAAATATCCTACTGATGGGGAAGAATAATCTTCAGAAGCTATCCTGTTGATTGCGATTGATTGAAAAATCACAAAACCTAATGTATTTGGTCACAGTGTTACATGGATAGAAAACATTAAAATAAACACTTTCATATGAATGTAATTTTAAATTCCCAGAGGAACTGGCAGATTATTTTCAGTAACGATTAGATATTTCCACATTTTCCTCGATACTGGAAGCCCACCAGTGGTTAATGCTAACTCGATAACCATCTGTTAATAGCACTTGATTGAAACATATTTGGTCACAGTGTTACATGGATAGAAAACATTCAAATAAACTCTTTCACATGAATGTATTTCTAAATTCCTAGAGGAACTGGCAGATTATTTTCCGGATCTTTCTCGATCCAAACGGAAAGAATTCCGTGCGTGTATGTGTGTGTGTGTAGCGGCTGCTTCGAGATCTTCCCAAGGAACCGTTTGTAGCTTCACTCTCCTCCTGATGGATTCCCTTCTGGCCTAAGGTGCACAAACAGGCTCTTGGTGACACCGTTCATCCGCGCTTTCATGATAAATGAAGAGCTTCACCACAACAGCGACAACATGCTCCAATCGCTGTTCAATTAGAACTGAGTGGATTTCCGAGCGGCGCTCGCTTATATACCGATTGGTGATTTCAATAGCCTATTTTGAAAGCAAATTTAAGACTATTGGAACAAGTTTTTGGATCAGAAAGTAACAAGTATAGAACGCGTAGACATTTTATCTTTCGAATCAATTGAAACAATTATCACATTACTTTACCTTAAAACAATCTGTTAACGAAGCCACTAGAATATCTAAATATAGTAGAACTCTAATAGATCACGTGTATTCTAATTTTGCCACTGTCCATTCTTCTACACAGGCCAAATTAAAAAATAACTGATCATGAGACAATTTTTGTTTACATTGAGAATGGACAGGATGACCGTGACGGAAATAGAATAAAAATTAAAAACTGGAATAGATATTCCAAAGAAGCCATGTCTCAGCTTGTTTCGACAAGCCTGGATTTTGAAGCAATGACGGGACACCTGAATGATAAAGCAGCTGTTCTGACCGATATTCTGAGAGAGTGTACCAATAAATTAGTGGTTGAAAAATATATTGAATTAAACAATTCGAACAGCTGGTACTCTTTTGATCTGCTGCGTCTCAAACGCAAAAGAGATAAAAAGTACAAAAAGTTTATAAAGACTAATTTAGAAAATGATTGGAATAGGTACACCTTCGCGCGGAATATATATTCACAGGTCTTGAAAAGGACTAGAAGTGAATATATACAGAGGAAAATCGATGAACATCAAAATAATAGCAAAGAACTATGGAAATTATTAAAAAAGTTATTAAATTCTAAAAATAGTACACCGCGATCCATAGTTTTCGAAGGGTCAGAAGAACAGTCAGACCAAACTATTGCCGATAAATTCAACAGTTATTTCGTCAATAGTGTTCTGCTGATCAACCAAAGTATTGACTTGGTCAGCGAACCTGACGAAATAATACAGCCGATTAATATCAATTGTAGACTAGATTGTTTTTCACCCATCACTTTTGCTGAGTTAAGAGATATTTGTTTTTCATTGCAAAAATCGGCTGGTATCGATAATGTCAACGCAAAAGTGATACAAGATTGCTTTCATGTCATTGGACACGATCTACTGGACCTAATTAATGAATCTTTACTAACTGGGCACGTGCCAACGGTTTGGAAGGATCCCTTGTGATTCCGATCCCCAAAGTTAATGGGACGGATAAAGCCGAAGAGTACCGCCCTATTAACATGTTGCACACATTAGAAAAAATACTAGAACTTGTTGTGAAAGTCCAGCTGATGCATTTTGTAGATAACAACAATTTGCTAATACCGGAACAGTCGGGATATCGAGAGAGACACTCTTGTGAAACCGCTCTGAATCTGGTGTTAGCAAAATGGAAAGAGAATATCGAAGCGAAAGAGACTATATTTGCGGTATTTCTGGATCTTAAACGCGCTTTTGAAACAATTTCTAGGCCCTTATTGTTACAAACATTGGAGCGCAATGGAATTGTAGGAATGTCGTACAAATGGTTCGAAAGCTATTTGTGCGACAGAACTCAAAAGACTCGTTTTAATGATTCTATTTCCGATCCCATCGGCAACTCACTCGGGGTGCCGCAGGGAAGTGTCTTAGGGCCCATTTTGTTTATTTTATATATAAATGATCTGCGACGGGTTTTACGATATTGTGATATTAATTTGTTCGCGGATGATACTGTCCTGTTCATCGCAGCTAAGGATATAAAAGAAACCGAGGATCACATAAACGAAGATTTGCATTCTCTGGCTCAATGGCTTAAATTTAAACAATTGAAATTAAATGTTGGCAAAACAAAATACATGCTGATTTCTTCAGTGAACTCCAGTATTGACGTAAATTTTGAAATAGATGGTGAGACATTAGAACGCGTGAATGAAATCAAATACCTAGGAGTTATCATTGATGACAATTTAACCTTCAAGTCTCACATTAATAATGTCATCAAGAAGATTGCCAAGAAATACGGCGTTTTGTGTCGTTTGAAAAAAGAACTGACGGTGAACAGTAAAATTAAATTGTATAAATCATTGATCTCACCGCACATAGACTTTTGCTCGTCGATCCTATTCCTTGCAAACAATACACAATTAACGAGATTGCAGCGTTTACAAAATAAGATTATGCGTTTGATTTTAAGATGTAGTAGATACACTTCCTCTAATTTGATGTTGGACGCGCTACAGTGGCTATCTGTGAAGCAAAGAATTTATTACTTGACAATGGTGTTCGTCTTCAAAATTTTAAACGGTATGCTGCCTCGATACTTGTGTGATCGAATTGAAAGAGGAAGTGATGTTCATAGATACAATACTAGAAACGCGGATGATGCAAGAACACCTAACTTTATATTCAGTAGGTCGCAGAACTCGTTGTTATACAAAGGAATACATTTTTTCAATTCGATGCCCAGAGAAATAAAACGTGCGGCAACAATGGCAGAGTTTAAGAGAATGTGTATTTCCCACGTAAAATCTGTTTTGTAAACAGATCTCGTAATTTTTTGTCAAATGATTTATTTATGTTTAATATCAATTGAAATTAGAAAAATATTTACAGGTATCTCAAACTGCCATGTTCGTACTGATGATGATGATGTTTTTTTTGTTGTTAAATTTGTATTGTTAAATTTGTTAAAATTGTAGATTATTATTAAAAAAAAAAAAAAAAAATTAGCGTTGTCTACGAAAGTTTGAGCCTCGCGCGCGTTTGGTGGGTCTGGACAAATGTTAATAATGAACACTGGCAGAAAACTGACACATAATGAAATTTTTATATAGGGTCTGGAGTGGAAACTGGAATTGGGATAGCTCATTCGGAATTGTCGTAAACTATCTTTCATCAGATGGTTATATCGATTATTTCTGATTGTAGCAGATCTCTTTCATGTTCTAAGTAGAAACTTTTAGATATTGGGTTCAATTCCCAATCAGTCAAGGATCTTCCCGGGTTGGAAATTTTCTTGACATGCCTCAGAAAAAACATTGGGCCTGAAGTTGAGACTATGACTATGGCAATGTCAATATGGATAGGAACATTGTTTGTTTTTTCGCAGTTTGTGCCTATTTTTACTGTTCTATTAATAGATATTTATGCCTGCAACAGATCCAGTTCGCTTCGTTTTTTTTATAATACTGGTCTCTTGATATTTTTAAACTTAATTATTATCTATAAGATAAATCGTCCTGCTCAAACCTTTGTAGGGGTATGAGGTGGGCCATCATCATCATCATCATTTAACATACCATTTCGTTCAGTTATTTAGGAGCTATTAACACTCAAAATCTCGGTCTTCGGCGTAACGCTTTCGTTTTCGAAACTTTGATTTTACACCCCGGTATAGAAATGAAAGACGTAGTCCTACGTCAAAACTGTGTTCAACGCTCTATCATATGCAACAATTTTGTCGAAGACAGTTTTGACGTGGGACTACGTCTAACCGGAATATATGGAGGGTAAAATGAAAACCTAAACACAGAACATGCAGGAAAAAATGAAAGATTTCGAATGCTTATAGCTCGAACATTTCGTACTGGATAGGAGAGATGTTTGCAACACTTGATAGGGAATATTTCTACGCATGTATCGCAACTAACAAAATGTTGTTTTTCATTAGATAAACAATTGAATAACTGTAAAATATTAGGCGTTATCTAAACGCCCTAACTGCATCGTTTTGATTGGCCTGATTTACGGTTTCCCTAACACAGCCATCAAAACCAAGCAGCCTTGAGGAAATCGGCATTGCAAATACGTGAAAGTAGGGGGACTTTTGTTCTCATCGAAAAATGTTCCCTAACACAGACTTTAAAACCAAGCAGCGAAATCGGCATTGCAAACACACGAAAGAGCCTAGAGGCGAGTGAACTGAAAAGTTTAAACCCTCTTAAAGCCAAAAAGAAGAAAAAGAACACACGAAAGTAGGGGGAGCTTTTGTTCCCACCGAAATGTGTTCCCTAATAGAGATTTCTAAACCAAGGTGCCTGGAGAAATCGGTATTTCAAATTCATGCAAGTCGGGGGTATTTTTGTTCCGACTGGAATGTGTTTCCCTAACACAGACTTCAAATCCATGAAGCATGGGGAAATGGGCATTGCGAATTCATACAAATCGGGGGTATTTTTTTCCGATTGAAATGTGTTTCCCTAACACAGACTTCAAAACCGAGGTTTCTGGGGAAATCGGCTCTGCAAATAAATGCAAACTGCGAGTACTTTTGTCGCTTGATTTTGTGCAGAGTGGAATATGTCTGTCCTAACATGATCTTCTAAACTTAGGAACCTGGGAAAATCGTGCAGCCACTAGAAGCGAATGAACTTCCCAGTTTCAAGCAAATTCGAGATTCGAGAAGTATGTACACTTTTGGGATGTAAACTTCAGAGGGAAATGTAAAATAAAATAATCGTTTGATAATTTTTTTTTGTCTTTATTGGAAAGATTTTCAGCCTTAGGCTGTTTCATCAAACGTTTGATAATTCTTCCGTACATATATTTTGTTCTAGTCATCATACCAAACGTAAAAGGTCCGTCATTAAATTTACTTGTAACGAAGAACAATCAATCACAATAAATGAGTTGACTTTACACGGCATTTGTTCATTTTTTTCACTCACAAAGCAAATATATTGAACTCAATTGAATTTGGAAACTGTTTCATTCAATCAAGAATTTAATCAATACAAACGAATGATTGCTAAGCTAAGGTAGTTCCACGTGAACCTTGCGGTTATATCATAGATATAACCCACTCATTTTTTGTCTAGGGAATAACTGTCGAGCTCTAAATGCTAATTTCCTCTTAAATGCATCTCCTGGACCATTGTGCAATGTTATGTCTACGACAAATCATTTTGAAGAATACAATTAGCCTAAAAAAGCTGGTTATGGACCAATTGATACAAAATCCCGGCATATTCGATAAAATCGAGAAAGATATCGCAGAATCAATATGTCAAATCAGCTACCAAAACTGCCTCAGCACTGGAGGCAGCAACAACCGCTTTCCCGGTCAAATGACACAAATTATCACGCTAATTGTCCACTACACTGAATCAACAGTCAATTACCGCCGGTAATCCCCTCCGAAGAACAAGGGTCAGTCAGCCGGGAAGCACAAAACGGCAAAACTTTAATAAATGCAAATGAGCCTTGTTGCGTCTGCCGTCCACCGGTCGTCGTCCGCTAAGGCCACCGCCGCCGCCACGGTTCGGCCAAAGCATCCTCTCCGGCGTTTGGATTCATATCCAACCTTCAGCTCGGTGGCACAGCGTGAGGAGAGGGAATAAAGTCCCACCGCAAGTGCCAGTGCCAGAAGGATAAACGTCTCAATCAAAACCGGTTCGTTGTGTTTTTTTTCGTCGGATCCACTTGATTCTCTCCCTCTTGTTCCAGTTGTGTCCAGCGAATCCTGCCGACCGCTGCAAAATCAGCCTTTTTTCCTCTCCCATTAAAAAAAAAACACGAACAATGAACAAAAGGAGGCTCGAGTTTGACTTTTTCCCTCGCCCCAATTTTCAAACGAACTGACCACTGACTGGATGGGAGAGATGGTGGTGATGGTTGTTCGCAACAAGCGGGACGGAATTTTCCCTCGGGGAAGGTTTAAACATTTTTATAGCCTTCTCACTGCTGACTGGACATTGATCACACCTTAATTGTTGTGTGAAACACTACGGGAACACTTTGTATAAACGGTTCTTTATGGCGTGAACGATTATGTTGCCGCTTGACACGCCAATTTTAATGCTGGTTTATGCAAATTGGGAACGGTGGTAGGTCAAACAGGAAGGGAGGAGATCCGAAGAATGACCGCAACTGTGAAGCGCGGTTGTTTCTACCTGCTGTCATGTGCACTGATCTACACAGGTCTAACGGATTGTGTCAGTAACACCCTCATAACACAAACCAATATCTTACATAACCAGACTGATCTAATAGAATGCGCCGTAGTTTATTACTTAACACCTCCAATCAAGTTGCCCATTTTCTCCACTTAAGTTTCCAATCAAGCGCTGGACCATTCCGAACGATTTTGGTCTCACCCTTTAGTCAATTACCTTTCTCGTGATGAGCGCAATGCGCGATGGTCATCCACACTAAACAAGCTGCATAAGATGTTCATCTCGTTGACTTTAACCTCTATATCGCACTCGGAAAATTATTCCCATCTCTACGCCACGGCTAGACTCCCTAGCGTGGTGTTTCTAACAACGATCGCAATGTTTACAGCTCTTATTAAACTAACTGATCTTTTTGCATCACCCACAAATGGCGAACACTGAAAGTGGCCAAAGCTCGGCTCCGTTACTCCGCCTCGGACAAACCTTCAATGTCCGAGCCGACCCGAGCCAGTGTGCACATGGGATGTGCAAAATTTTGCCCCAACCACTCCGGCTCCTTGAGCGGCATTAAACTTCATCAAAAGGTCATACATGATCTGCTGCACATCATTTGACGGTTTCGTCCGCTCCGTTCCACCGTTGCAACTTTATCCGTCAGATGGATGTTTTTCTTCCCTATTTAGGTGCTTCTCCTTGGCCCAGCCGAAATGGATCTTTCGGTGCGGGGGACACGGATCAATCTCTGAGAGGTGCGCCTTATTTTCGTGCTAGAGCTTTTTGATAGACTATGCTGGGCTGAGCTGTGATTCTCGCTGTTCGGTCTGCTGTCTGGTTCAATTTCTGCTCCTTTGTGTAAACATAAGTGTGCACATCACGATTCCAGCATGCAGCAGAGAGAGAGAGCGCAGATTCGTATAGATAGTCGTGCCTTATTGGAATTCGCTCGAATCTTACGATTGGATTTGAGAAGAAAATGAATTACATGTATAAATTACTACTTATCAATTCTCAGAATTTTTCCGAAAAAGTATGTTGTAATCAGTAAATATCGTCAAAACAGCACAAATGTACGTACTTTAGGCGCTTTTTAAGATATTGTGTTCCAGCCTAGATGGGTTGCGCGCAAAAAACCAGACCCTTATTATGGTTGTAATGAAATGATCTCGGTGAAATGGAACTGAGGAAGAAGCAATGTCCATAAAATGTTCTTTGAAAATTTGGCAGATCTTGATTTCCTCCTAACCAACGTTGTCCTTTTTAATTGTCCAGGGTCACATCTGTACCAGTTTTTAGAAGAACCACTCAGTGAATAATTCTACATTGATCTACCATCAGCTTTTAACATCTATACAATTTCACAGCAGTACAGAATATTTGTGTTCTCTGTAGTACTTCGAATTTTAAATTCTTCAATTAGGCAGATCTTACGATCATCTTATTTTAGGATATTAAATAATCAGATGCTCGATACACAGTGTGCTTGATTGTTTCAGGACCACATTGTCGAAGGATTCCGAATAGATTCTCAATGCTCTGAGCATAGCAGAATATTTGCATGTTCACTACCGCCACCAAATGGAAGAATTCAGTTTTTTGAAATGTATATTCAACTCATCAACATTTATTCGAAAACGTCATGAATATGTATTGCGCAAAATGAACAATACAGTGAAACAAATGACGAATGACGATCGAATTACTCAACTCGATTAATCTGAACCAGCAAAATTGCACAAAAAACATTCTGAATTGTGACGGATAAGCTTAAGTCGCATATTTTTCTTCTTTAATTCTCTTTCTTTTTTAACCCTTAATAAAGCCGTGGCAACTATACTGCAACCCACAAAAAACAATTTTTCGCTGCAATTGAAATATTATTTCAATATTTTGCTTAACCAAAGACTTCTAAAGCTATCCGGTAATACTCCAATTGTTCCGGGCCACAAACGAGCACTACTCTTCAAAGTAACCTTATTAAGAATTGCTTAAGGTGAAGGTGGAAGCTAGCCACAATGGCGCTCTTTTCTTTCATCTCCCTCCCTCACCCCTCGCCCGAAAATCAATAATTTTGCCAAACAGTGTGAAGAAAATGATCGTTTTCGCACACTTCCCATCAAGTAACATCAACCAAACTCTAGTCGATTACTCACAATATATTAAACTTTCATCTGCTGTCGCACTGTATAGTGAAAAACGTCGGAAAACTCGAGCTAGTGCTCTGAAAGTTAAATTTTAATTTTTCAATCTCCGGCAATGGTTTTGTTTTATATTTATTGGTGAAAGCATCGTTTTTTTCGACAATGATGCCAGACAACATCATCGAAACAGCTATAAAAACCACACAATAAAATGTTATTCCTGAGTCATGAAAATCAATAGAATAAAATTGTGTTGATATCAATACAATTATCATTTTTACGTTTAATGGGTCTATAATGTTAGTTTTAGCAACTTTAACATTGGGTAAGAAAATTGTATTGCAGAGCTCGGAACACTGCCACGGCTTCCTATGCTTTCAAAAACAGTAAACGGAAAAGTATTACATTCAATCAAAATGCCTCGGCCAACGAAGAGAAGGGTTAAGGCTCGTCAACGTGAATATGTGAAAACAATACGATCCACGAAGGAAAATATTAAGAAATTGTCAACATCGAGTTACTATGCGGAAGAACTTGTTAATACCAAAAGAGCCCCAATTCGCATGTGCTATAAATTTGCTCATGTTACGCTCGCGTATAATCTGAATTTTAATTCATATGCAAATGCACCCTCTATATATATTTTTCTTTGCAATCGGAACATATATATACATTTTACTTTAGTATTAAATTGTTATTTTTTTTTTCAAATGTATTCAAAGACTCGTGTCAATGAAGCGCCACACAGTCTGATAAGTGAATTGATCTATTTACGTGTGCTTTGCTCTTCTCTCACAAACACTATTATCCCATTTTTAGACGTTGGTTTAACTATACTACTACAATGGCTAGCTTCCACCTTCACCTTAAAGCTAAAATTGATTGGTACATAAAAATTGGTTACGAGAAAGTGTGATGATTCACTTACATTCAATAATGCGATGTTTAGCCAAATTTTTCGTCTACCAAGTCAACCGTACAATATACATAATCGATCCTGAAAACTTCAGTTTCTAGTTTTGATTGAGAATGAATCCTGTTCTGTAGAAATCAGTTTTTAATTTAGGTTTTCTAATTGTGGGGAATATTTCATTGGTTTTCTAACCTACCCGAACTCTTTGTTCCTAGTTTAATTAGCCTACTAGGAACTCTTTGTTCCTAGTTTAATTAACCGTTTTTTAGATTTGTGTAGATATAATTTTAGCTGTACATTAAGAATAGGATATAAGTAATTTGGTAATTGAACTCACATAGTCATAAGTTACTCACAAATAAAGATTTAAGAAGTTTGAAAGAAATCAATATTAGGGCACAATTTTCAATTTACTATCAAGCAATATAATTTTCTCGTGATAATTGAGATATTTATCTGTTGTTATAGCAGCTTCGATAATTCGGTTAAGTCGGTTCTGCCGGTGTTTACATTTGTTGAAAATGCAATAAGTTGATAAGTTTTTCATTGTGAGCGTACTGTTTAGGACCTACTGTGTAATATCATGCAGTTAGATCTACGTAAGACTACGTCTTACATTAAAGGTGCCAAATCAGAAAACAGGTCACGTTTTTATGAAATAAAGTTAACGTTAATAATTATTTTTGTTGCGAACGGTTTTTAACGATTGGCACACCAATCGAACCGGAAATTTTCTAAGATTTGTTTTATATGCTATACACTACAATCCTATAGTCTGTATATGATTGAAATTGATGAATTGGAAGCATTCTCATTTCCCGGGTCTCCGGAACTTTTTACCAAAAAGTTATTTATGAACTATCGGCGTATTCGCAAATAATATCCGAATGATAAACCAACATTTCAAAAAAAAAAGATTGCGTAGTCCTACGTCCTAAGCGGTCGTGTCTCGGATACAACCTTTTTATTTTTTTCACTGTAAGCGTACTGTTTAGGACCTACTGAGTAATACCATGCAGTTTTTTCAATGAAATAAATGGTGTATTCGATGAAAAATTTAAATTTAATTTTTTTTTGTTGCAAGTCTATATAATACTTTTTTGCGCCATGTTTACTGATTCTGAATCTGTTCAATTTTTTGGCTTCGGATAACCTCGAGGACTGGAATGTTGTACGCAAAGATATAACTTTTTGACGTAGGATTACGTCTTTCGGGAACATATTGCGGTACAAATTGAAAAACGAATATCGATCGCATCGTGAAAAATGTCCAATTTCAAACGCTTATTGCTCAGTCATTTCATGACGGATTGATGAGATTCTATAACAATTTTCCACCTTGAATAAAATAATATATATCATGTAATTAACTATCGAACAATTGAAAAATCTCAACCCCTATCCAAACGGTACTGATTGGTCGAAATTGACGTCATTTCTTTTTCGCCTGCTTCGCTTCTTTCGTTCCCCGATAAGTCATATATTTGCATGGCGAGCGAGTGGGGGGCGCCTATTTCTCACATACCAACTGATATAAAAGGACGGTAGCATTTTTGGATTTCTCATTCTCGTTCAACGCTCAGATCGGCAAACATCTGGGATTCTAGTGTGCAGTGCTCTACAAATCAACCAACACCATACGGTGCGGCAAAGGAGAGGAAGCCATCGGCAACCAACGATGGATGCGATGCAGCAAAGGGAGCAAAGAAGAGGAAGCAGCGGAGAGCATCAAATTAAATCTAGTGTGCATTGCTGGTGCGCTCCTCTTCACATCAACAATTGGATGCGGCAAAGGAGGCAGAGGAGCGAAGTGCATTGCATCGCATCGTATCACACCCGCTATCCGTCGTTTAGCTCGTCGTGGTGGTGCCAATCAAACCCTCGCAAATCGACGCACAGAAGCCGATGGCGCCAAAGTCAAGGAAAGCATCAGCGAATCCGTAAAAGCTACCGCTCCCAGAACTAAACTGCTACATCCGACTGAAACGCAGCAGACAACCATACAACCATACAACCCATTAAACCATTCCAGTCCTTCTCAGGACTATCAATTTTTTTTTTTTTTTTTCATCTTCGCTTATTTTTCGTCGGCCTATTTCCGCCACTTCAGTGCCAATCACCGACATCAGGGAGGCGACTCCACCTGTTCCTACCTATCAGACTCAACAACTCATGAGCCGGGCCAACTTCTTTTACTTCCACTCCGAAGGAAGACGTAACCAGAGATTTTTCGCCTCAGAAAATCCCAACGACGCCAGCTGGGATTGAACCCAGGCCGATCGGATTGTGAGGCTGTTACGCTAACCACACAACCACTGGCGCCGTCGATTATCAATTTGTTTTGAAACAAAAGAGTTTATTTTACTGTTTTCCACTTACCACAAAAACTACATAGAACCGATCAAAAATACTGTTTATTTTTACATTTTCTACTAACAACTAACATGGAACGTATCACGTCAAAAACATACGTTTCATCAACCACCTTTTTTTTTTGACGGCGCCAGTGGTTGTATGGTTAGCGTAACAGCCTCACAATCCGATCGGCCTGGGTTCAATCCCAGCTGGCGTCGTTGGGATTTTCTGAGGCGAAAAATCTCTGGTTACGTCTTCCTTCGGAGCGGAAGTAAAAGAAGTTGGCCCGGCTCATGAGTTGTTGGGTCTGATAGGTAGGAACAGGTGGAGTCGCCTCCCTGATGTCGGTGATTGGCACTAAAGTGGCGGAAATAGGCCGACGAAAAATAAGCGAAGATAAAAAAAAAAAAAAAAATCAACCACCTTTTACTGGATTTGGCAAAAGAAGCGAAGGACATATGCATGCACGTATATAACGGAACGCTCCAGTCATTACACAGCCCCGATAAGAGACGAATGACCTCTCAGAGTTTAAAGTCTTTCTAATTCATTACCTATTACCGATACACAGCCCGTTAGGGACGAATGACCTTTGGGTTAAAGTCCCTTCAAAAACAAGAACGAACGATACACAGCCCGTATCAGACAAATGCATGAAGGAATTCTATAAAATAATATTTTTGCGGTTCCTTTGCGCCATCATTCTTTGTGTGGACACCGACTGGACAACATCGTTGCTGGACGAGCTGGACGGCGAGGGATCGAGTGCCTTTCTCAAGGCAAGAGGGCGGAGGTGGTAGCGCTGGAGTAGAGTAATAGAGTAGAGTAGAGTTTTCAAAGGGCCTTTCTCAAGGCTAGAGACGAATGAACTACAAAAGTTTAAAGTCTCTATAATACAAGACCTTCCTTCCTTCCTTTGCGCCAACTACACGGGCGAGTAGCACCATAGTAGCAAAAAATGTCGAAGCTTGTGACATCTGGTAGCAATATTTTTCTTCTTTTGAATTATAGAGACTTTAAACTTTACGTTCATTCGTCTCTAGCCCTGAGAAGGGCCCTTGCGAAGAAAACTAGTTCATACTCTTTCTCGACCTATCTTTAGAAAGACATTTTCATTGTCGCTCAGCACTCCTCAGCAAACGAGTCTGCTTTCGGTGGCACCAAACGATGCCATGAGTAATATTCTTTTAGGGAGGCAGATTAATCTCCCATCGAACTAGAAGGCCCGAAGGCATATTGCCTGATGTTTCTACCAAAACACATCATTCAAACACATTTTTTTTCATGTGCAATTTTCATATAAGATTTTTTGACGTTTTTTTTTATCCCTTTTTGTTTATTTTAGGCTCCTTAGCATTTTAGCTGTACCATTGCATATGGTACACATTTACACGGTGACCGGAATAAATCGCCACAGTAAACAACTGCAACAGAAACAACCGCTTAGAAAAAGTGTAGTAGGCTAGAAATATTTGGCGCGGGAAAAACATCATGTGCCTCACATTTCTATTATAAATTTATTCTCTTGTTCTCGTTTTTCGAAATTTATTCTGAGGACAATGTAATGGGGACGAAGTCCCCATTTGGCGAGGATAAGGAATCGAGGCGGCCCATGCCGCCAAGATGACGCAATCCGAGTCCACCGCCGACCCGCCGTCGGAAGCGGCGGTGTCTCGCACGCAAACCTGGGATCCACTGATTGCCCGGTTAGTTTGAAACATAGGATACGATCCTTTAGCAATGTCCGACCGAGCTCTAGCGAGCGTCGGACGGTATACGTCTGCCCGGGGCGTTACGTTTGCCTGGGGCGATACGTTTGCCCGGTTAATTCTTGTTTTGAAATACAATACCGCGCCACAATATTTATAGCCTACTACACATTTTATAAGCGGTGGTTTCTGTTGCAGTCGTTTTCTGTGGCGATTTATTCCGGGAACCCATTTACACAGTTGCCATATAGGCGTAAGAGTTTTCGTTCTGTTCTTCCATTATCCAGTTAGACCGGACAGCGGACACAGTTGATTGATCATTGTTGAGTTATTTATAGAACAGCAGTCCGATGTGTCTTGCAGAGCAGAGCATTTGTATGGATGAATCGATCTTATTTCGACCGTGGATCGATCTCCATCGCTGATGATTGTTGCGTGGACGTAGTTATTCTGTAACAACACAAAGATGGTCAAATGAGGACCCTGAGTTTTGAACTCACGATCGATCGCTTACTAAGCGAACGCGCAACCAATGTGGCTACGGAGACCCCCATTTTTTGAGGTTGGATTACGTCTTTCGGGAACATATTGGGGTACAAATTGAAAATCGAAAATCGATTACATCGTGAAAATTGTCCAATTTCGAACGCTTATTGCTCAGTCATTTCATGATGGATTGATGACATTTTTGCGTCAATCGATTTCGGTACTCCATAACAATTTTTTATATTGAAGAAAATAATCTCATCCCCTATCCTAACGGAAATACCCACTTCTGATTGGTCGAAATTGTCGACACATGCGGCGAGTCCCTAACAGAGACATCAAAACCAAGCTGCCTGGGGGAAATCGGTATTGCAAATATATTAAAGTAGGGGGATCTTTTGTTCCTATCGAAATGTGTTCCCTAACAGAGACATCAAAATCAAGGTGCTCGGGGAAATCGGCATTGCAAATATATGCAAGTCGGGGGTTGCTCCATGAAATTTCATATCAATGACCGATCGCTAATTGTGAAAAATTTAGCACAAGTGTAAGTGTAAAATTTGTTGTGCTAAGAATGACTTGATATATGAAACGATTTATTTTAATTTCCTAAAATTAAAAACCAAGGTGTGTTCCCGTTCGAGAATGGGTCGTTTAGTTTAAGCTGTGTTTTTTTGTTCATTTTCACCCGAGGGAGGTTTATACGGCGAGAAAAATTGGAAAAGTGAAGAAATATTCGAAAAGGTGATTTCCCATATCCTCTATATATAGTATTAGATGTTGTTAGTCCAATTAAAATTGAATTGGGTTGAATAAACACTCAGAAAGTAAAAATTATAAAAAAAAGAATAACTTTTCCACTTCAAATATGTTTTCTCTATATTAAAGTAACATGTTTTTACTGATGAGGAAAAACTATAATTGTGTTCGTTATTGGTAATTGTCTTATGTTACATTGGTGAGTTTTTTTCTTTATTTCATGCATACATATCACAGGAGGCATCTCGTCTAGGATCACAGAGGGCGGTTTTCATCATATATCGTTCCACTTCGGTATCTTTCATCTGATACTCACCATCCAACGACTGTTTACCATCCTTCTGCCATCATCACTCGATAAACACTGGTGGAGTTAACATACAATACCCAACAACCGAAAAAAACGGCCCTTTTCAGGGCCACCATATCATTATAAAAGAGTTTAACGATGTAATTCTTCAAACATATCCAAAATCAACAGATAGTCTAACGGAATCCTACGTCAACTATGCGGTCGTGTCTCGGACACAACCCTCCTGTGACTTTTTTTCAAACCACCTCACTTCACTGGCTAGCTATTTTAATTTTCTAGATTTTTCCCGTATTCAGTGATGGACGCAGAAAAATCCACCCTCATTTGAAATCAAAATGATCCGATATCAATTTTTGACGTGATACTACGTCTAACATGAATATATGTAGAGAAAAATGCAAAACCTAAACACAGAACATGCAGGAAAAAATGGAAGATTCCGAATGCTTATAACTCGAACATTTCTCACTGGATCGGAAAGATGTTTGCATCAATTGATAGGGAATATTCCTACGCATCTATCGCCATTAGTAAAATGTTATTGACGTATAGCTACGTCTTTCAAGAAGGGTGCCAAATCAGAAAAGAGGTCACGTTTTTATGAAATAAAGTTAACGTTAATAACTATTTTCACTGTAAACCAATTCTCATGATTTGCAAACCAATCGAATCGGAAATTCTCTAAGACTTGTTTGATATGCTATACATTACAATTCGCTAGTCTCTAAACGGTTTAAATTCATGAAAACTGGAAGAACTTCCTTTTTTTCCGATACATTGTTCTGCCGATTTATGTGCTAACCCTATCCGTATCCGTAATGAACTTTTAAGTTGAGAAGCCTGGTAAAATGGTCTTTTCAGATACTAGTAGTGAATGAACTTTCGCGGTTCGAGAACTACGTGAACATGAGATGTGCAATAATTTCAGAGGGAAATGTAAAATACAATGATCGTTTGACAATTTTTCCTTTCACATATTTTGGTAATCGTAGGCATCATATCAAGCGTAAAAGGACGTTCATGAAATTTAATTGTAACAAAGAACATAATCTATTACAAAAATTTCGATGCATTCTAAACTATTATTCGAAGTGGTAAACAAGTGGATTGCATAATATAATTGCGTAGTTCTACGTTGGAAATATGCGGTTGTGACTTGATACAACACCCCTTACATTTTTTTTCATTAGATAAACAATTGAATAACTGTAAAATGTTAAGCGTTATCTAAAGCTTGTCCACGTTAAATTTCGGACACTTTTCTTTCAGTGTATTTTATGAAATATTTCACTAATCAATGAAATATTTTACTTACATGACAGCTGAAACCCTCCTCTTTATTTTGATCAAGGCGCCTAGAAGTATATCCTAAGGTGGCCCAACTTGCTAAAACGACTCTTCAGCCATCTTGGAAGTCTACTGTGTTTTGTTTGTAAACAATACACAATACGCTAGTGGCAAAGCTCGCTCGTGATCAGTCTGTCTCTTTCACGCTACAAGCAAATAATTCCCCTTCTGCTTTCTTCCGTACTGTTTTCATATACCGCTCCCCTAACCAACTTAGTGACGAAACGGCCTCACCTAGTACCATAGACCCGTCTTGATTTCGATGTCCAACATGCATTCTTCTTCAGTTTGGTAAAATGGCGTCGAATCAAGTGGAAGTACGCAAACGCATTTTGCGCGAACGGCAGCAAAATCCAACACTTTCGTACGTGATCTCGCCAAAAAGCTAGAACTGCCGAAGAGTATCGTGTTTAGTGTGTGCAAATCGTTTAACCAGCGCTTAACTGTGGATCGGAAGGTTAGAAGCGGAACAAATCTAAAAGTATGCACCCGACAGATGGACCGAAAGGTGGTTGCCATTATTGAGAAACATCCCAACCTTTCAGTTAGAAATGTGTCTCGAAAGGTTGGAAAATCAAAATTATATGTACAAAAAGTGCAGCAAAGGCATGGACTGAAGGCGTACAAAGTGAAAAAGGTGCACAATCATGATGATAAGCAAAATTTCACTGCAAAAATCTGTGCTAAAGTGCTCTACAACCAGTTCTTCCAAAAATGTTCATGCGCCATAATGGACGATGAAAGTTATGTTCTCGAAGACCTCAAACAGCTTCCGGGTCTCGCTTTTTATACTGCAATGCGAAGGAATGCCGTAGCCGAGTGTTTACGGACCAAGAAACAGTCTAAATTCCCCGAAAAGGACTTGGTTTGGCAGGCCATATGCAGTTGTGGCCGAAAATCCAAATCTTTCGTCTCTACCGGCACTATCAACAAAGATGTCTTCGAGAAGGAATGTCTCCAGAATCGGTTGCTACCATTCATAAGAAGCCACGACTCTCCAGCGTTGTTCTTGCCAGATTTGGCCTCTTGTCACTATGCAAAATCTATCCTGGAATGGTATAATGCACATGAGGTCAAATATGTGCCAAAAACAGCAAATCCACCGAACTGTCCAGAACTTCGCCCAGTGGAAAAGTACTGGGCTCTGATTAAGCGAAATCTATTCGAAACTAATAACAAAGCGAATGGCATTCATGATTTCAAGAGGAGACAGAAAAACGCCGCAGCCAGCCTATCTGAGGATACTGTACGGAACCTAATGGCAGATGTTCCCAAGAAAGTTTGTGAATTTTACAGACAACGTAATTAACATCGAAGTAAGCTTTCCTTATTTTAGATATAAGTATATTTTACTGAAATAAACAATCGGTTTTGTTGTATTACGTAAATTTTTGCTTTACTGGCAACATCTTGGTGTCCGAAATTTAACGTGGACAAGCATTAAACGCCCTGACTGCCTCGTTTTGATTGGCCCGGTTTACGGTTTCCCCAACACAGCCATCAAAATCAAGCAGCCTTGAGTTAATCGGCATTGCAAATACATGAAAGAAGGGGGAGCTTTTGTTCCGACCGAAATGTGTCCCCTAACAGAGATTTCAAAACCAAGGTGCCTGGGGAAAATCGGCATTGCAAATACATGCAAGTCTGGGGTATTTTTATTCCGACTGAAATGTGTTTCCCCAACACAGACTTCAGAACCAAGGTGTCTGGGGGAATTGGCATTGCAAATTCATGCAGGTCGGGGGTATTTTTGTTCCGACTGGAATGATATTCTCCAACACAGACTTCAAAACTAAGGTGTCTGGGAAAATCCTCTTTGCGAATAAATGCAAACTGCGAGTATTTTGTATACTTTTAAGTTTGAAGCATCTATAGTATAAAAAATAAAAGTTGAAGTTGTTGATTACGGCGGCAAAAATAGTTGTTAACGTAAACATTATTTTTATAATTTTTTTTTTATGCTGACCAGTACGGCTATTTTGAATGTTCAGTTAATTTTTGGCATTTTTTATGTTTTCTCTATATTAAAGTAACATGTTTTTACTGATGAGAAAAATCGATAATTGTGTTCGGTATTTGTAATTATCTTATATTACATTGGTGAGTTTTTTTGTTCATTTTTTCATCCATACACATAACACTGGAGGCATTTAGTCTAGGGTCACAGAGGATGGTTTTCATCATATCTTATTCCACTTCGACATCTTTTATCTGATACGCACCATCCAACGACTGTTTAGCATTCTTCTGTCATCATCTTTCGTTAAACACTGGTGAAGTGAACAAACATTACCCAAAAACTAAACAAAAGGGCCCTTTTCAGGGCCACCAAATCATTATCAAACGATGTAACTCTTCAAAAATATCCATAATCAACAGATAGCCTAGCGGAATCCTACGTCAACAATGTGGTCGTGTCTCGGACACAACCCTCCTTTGCCTTTTTTTTCAATGATAAGATAATACAAAAGCCTGACATTGAGAATATGGAAGTGTTTGGTAAATCCTTCCAAAGATCCAAGGCTACAAGAAAGATAAACTAAGGAGCTCCTTCACCAGGACTGGACAAAGACGCTTACAGCAGTGTCAACTCACTTAGAGAAGCTGTTTCCGGGTTTTTGTGGCATTTCTTGGAGACCCTACGCTCATTGTTTATCCTACCACTCCCTAGACAGTTTCCCGGAGCCTATGCAAGGCAGAAAAACGATCTTTGACGATGAGATTTTCGAGCAGAACGACATTTTTTTTGTGTGTCGCCCAGTTACCAGGAAGATGTAAAAAATGTATAAAACGTAGAAAGTTTTTCTGATAGATACATAATTTTTCTCAACCTTTTTAAATTGTTACTGCCCGAAGCTTTGATATTCACTCCTGAAAACTATTCATAATTGGAAATGATTTCATAAGCATAATGTCAAATCATCTTCTACGGACCGTCGAATCGCGTCGCACGGCGCATTCCTGCTAGGGAGATTCTTTTCAGAACGCACCTTCACTGGTGAACATGCGAGAACCTGCATCGGGGAGGGAAACCAAGAACCGTTGTCCCGCGTCTTCCTTTGTCTCTCTCGCACGGATCAGCGTAGCGCCCGCAATTCAAACGAGCAAACAAGGGAAGTGCTTCGGAGAAAATTCACTTAAGTCAATTTCATGCTTCCTTATCGAACTTTTGCTATCGATGCACCTTCAAACGGTGAGGATCCCCGAACCCCGCGCTGCTGGGAGTAGTTGTATAGTTGTGGTGCGGATTAAGGGCCGAGATGTGGCATGACCTCTTTAACGGCTCGCTTGATGGAAAAGTGACTAATTTTACAGGTTTGCGTTCGACCGTCGCAGCGAACGGACGGAACAGGTCATAATGGGAGGCGGCAGATTTAGGTGGAAGTTTAGCAATGATGGATCGCAATTTTTTTTCCTGATTAAAATGTTGTTGCAGCTCGCAGATCGGTGCGGTTCGAACGATTAATGCTCCCTGCCGAACGGGGTAAAAGGTGATTACGGCGAACGATTTGCTATGATCGGAAATTGGATTCGGAAGAATTACGCATTTCTAATCTGCACAGAAAGGCGTTAACTTATCGAGGCACAAAACATAACGATCAGAGAATTTAATTTAATTCCCAGCATTACTTTCTCCCTGCTGATTTCTTCTATGAAGTTATCAGCCGTGAAATGAACTCTGGAAAGTACAAAATCCGTCTGTCCTGTGCAAGAAAAAAGGTGTGTAAAGCACACAACCGATACAAATCGATGCTACACGTAAGCCAAACACGTTTCCTTGAGTACACACGACGCCCGAAAACAAATAAGGGTGCGTGACCGGTTTTCCGCCGGAGGGATGATATGTATATCTGCGACGGCCCAATCTCACCCCATCCTGCTTTTGTCTACAAGACAGACAACCGGCCGGACACCGGGTCACAATCAAATAAATCAGCAGTGAACCTGTCATAAATCACATTACACCACCACTGAAGAGTCCCTTCTTTGTCCCATCCAACTAGAAAATCGGACAAAATTATAGTGTTTGACATTGAAAAGGATGCGATGTCTTCAGCGTGGTTCCTTATAAAGCTAAGAAGGATACCATCATCATATGTCATTCTCAAATTACCCATACCGGCGGGAATCGCATGTGGTGAGGGACCAATAATGGGTTGTCTAGTAGTAGACTGATTAGAATGTCGTCCCATATTCTTTCCCAAAATCTTACATTGTCAGCTATTTTAGGGTGTCGGCAAGAAATACGAGCTTTATCTCTTAATCAAGTATCCACGGTTGAAGTTGAGATGCTAGAGCAGAATATGTGATATTTTTATATACGTATAGTGATAGTGGAATATTTTGCATTCTGTCAAATATATACCGGGAATTTGTAATTTTTAAATCATCCCGCTAAACATTTTTCATATTATTTATACATATTTTATTATGATGGTACATGGTACATATATATTTTTTTATGATGGTACTACTGCCAGTGGTCAATTTTGAGCGAGATCTGTCATTTAGCTTGTTTACTGCGTCACTAAGAATAAGTTATCATTTCTCGGCCGGCGGTTTTTGATATGATGCTCCTCACCGTTTTCGAAATTCCTTCCGGAGGGCCAAACGGTCAATAAAGAGTATACCTTGACGTTATAAGGAGTTATGAGAGAGAAAATTCTTCGCAAACGGCCACATTTGTAGAAGTATAGCACTTGGTAGTTAACCGCTGGTCAAAAAATCATTTTTCCCCTTTTATTTAAAAATTACTTTTTGCAAAAAATTCGTAACATTTGAACTACTGAACCAATTTAGATGATCAATATATTAAATTGAAGCCAATAAGCCAACCTTCTTTGAAAAATATATCACACGTGTGGGAAGACTGGATTCTAGTCGCATTGGTCTAGTCTAGTCACATAGGAGTAACGAAGACTTAAAACATGTTAAATTTGAAAAATCATCTCTCAAAAACGAAAAAATAGCATCTCTGATATCGAGATATGTATGTAAATATGTTATGTAAAAAATCCTCAGCTTTCCAGAAAAAGATATTTAAAAAAATATAGAGCCCTCTATTTTTAACCGAGAAAACCATGAAAAACTGACTCAATCAATGATTGCATAAACGAAAATCCAAATTTTTCCCAAAAGTAATATTTTTTCAAAGAAAACTAACTCATAAGCTTAAGTTTGATATGTCGATCATCTGAATCGGTCCAGTAGTTCAGAAGTTATGAATTTTTGTAATGGAAAAAGGTGAAAAAATTGATTTTTTCGAATCATTGGTTAACTTTGGAAAACCATATCTTAAAAACGAAGAAAATAGCTTCTCTGATATCGAGCTATGTTATGTATGTTATGTTATGTTTCAAGAAAAATGTAAAAAATATAGCGCATATATGAATTTTAAAAAAATCATTTTTGAGAAAAAGTGGATAGAATTGATTTTTCGAACCACCCTAAAATGGAAATGGTCACTAGAGTGCCAATGAAAATGGCCATCTCGAATTTTCAAAGCGAACTTTATTAAAAATGTTGATTCCCAAGAAAAACTACCCTGTGCAAAATATCAGCTCAATCGGACTTCAGCGGTCAAAGTTTGAGTTTTTTTGAAAACCGAAAAATCACCCAAGGAGTAAAGAAAATCGTGGTTTAAAATAAATTGATGTATTTTATCGTGCGAATCAACATTTCACAGGGAGGACCGTATGAAAAATCGATATGACGATTTTCATTGGCACCCTAAACCATACGTTTTTCTTTGCATTCCGAAAAAACGTCCCAGGATGTCGGTTTTTGGACAAAAAACAAATTTTCGAGATGACAGTTGAGATCTTGTTTCATGAAATTTGAAGACATTTGGCATTAAGAATTTTTTTTTCTTAAAACTCCGATTTCCTTTTTCGATTTTCAAAAAACTTACATTTTGAGATCTGCGTTAATAGTAAATAAAGTCCGTATGAGCTAATATTTTTCAGAAGATATTTTATCGTGCCCCCAAGCAGCTTGGTCAACATTTGACAGGGAATCCCGTATGAAAAATCGATATGACGACACCCTAAACCATACGTTTTGCCTCGTATCCCGAAAAGACCCAATGTGTCGATTTGTAACAAAAAAGTCACAGGAGGGTTGTGTCCAAGTCACGACCGCATAGTTGACGTAGGATTCCGTAAGGCTATCTGTTGTTTTGGATATGTTTGAAGAATCACATTGGTAAACTTTTCGATAATGATTTGGTGGCCCGGAAAAGGGCCGTTTTTTCTGGTTGTTAGGTATTGTTTGTTCACTCTACCAGTGTTCACAACCGAGTGATGATGATAGAAGGATGGTGATTAGTCATTGGATGGTGCGTGTCACGATAGAAGATGCCAAAGAGGAATGAGATATGAAGAAAGCCGCCTTCTGTGGCCCTGAACGAGATGGCTCCTGTGTTTTGTATGGATAACATGAAGAAAACAAAACTCATCATTACATTAAATATAAGATAATTATCATTATCGGACACAATTATCAATTTTACTCACCAGAAAAAAAGTGTTACTGTGTTACATTTGAAATGTAAAAGATAATTTAATTTATAATTTTTACTTTCTGAGTGTTTTTATTCAACCCATTTTCGTTTCACTTTAAACCAAACGGGACACGGAAGTCCTCCATTTTCCCAATTTTTATCGTCGCATGAACTTTCCTTGGGAGAAAAAAAATCGTTTCATATTTCAAGTCATTTTAACGCAACCGCTACCATATACAATTTTACAATGCATGATCGGGTATTGATATGAAATTTCACGAAGCAATCAACATAACAATCAACATTCCAAAAATTCAAATTTTATTTATATTCTATCAAACATAAGTTCTATTCAGTTGATTGAAACATCATTCTTCAATCAATCCATCGAAAGATTCTTGTTGGAACGAAAATAAAATAAAAACACTCGTTCATCACTCCCAACTTATTCGCCAGCACGTATGCAATCAGCAATGCCCACGCTAGTTACAATGAGCACCATCCATTTGTAGGCGTCGTTTGTTAAACTATCGACCACGAGGGTATTTATATGCTGATTTCTCCCAGTTACCTTGAATTTAATCTCTGTTAGGAAATACATGTCGGTGGAAACAAAAGCTCCTCCTACTTTTATGTATTTGCAATGCCGATTTCCCCCAAGCAGCTTGGTTTTGATGTCTCTGTTAGGGAACACATTTCGATGGAAACAAAAGCTCCTCTTACTTTAATGTATTTGCAATGCCGATTTCCCCCAGGCAGCTAGGTTTTAATGTCTTTAATGTTAGGAAACACACTTCGGTGGGAACAAAAATATTTGCAATGCCGATATCTCCGTATCTTCAATTTCGACCAATCAGAAGTGGGTATTTCCGTTAGGATACCCGGATACCGGTTGAGATTTTTCAATTGTTCGATAGTCAGTTTCATGTCATATATTATTTTATTCAAAAAATTGTTATGGAGTGTCGAAATTGATTGACGCAAAAATCTCTTCAATCCATCATTAAATGACTGAGCAATAAGCGTTTGAAATTGGACAATTTTCACGATGTGCTCGATTTTCGATTTTCAATTTGTACCCCCATATGTTCCCGAAAAACGTAATCCTACGTCTAAAAATTGTTCATGATGACAGTAGATCTCAACGTTTCATGCAATTTGAAGACATTTGGCATCAATTTTTTTTTTCGAAAACCCTGATTTCCATTTCCCCCCTTGGGTAATTCCATCTCGGATGGTCCACATTGGGTACGATATCGCCGGTGCGAAGAGCTATCTTTTGTGTGTATTGATTAAATTATTCATTAAGCTGGCGAAAAAATGAAACTATTGACGAGGTCAATTGCAAACAAATCCCAATTTAAGTCAATTCATGCATTATGGTAGTAGTTATCACAGCAAATAGTTAACAACATTTTGCCTAATCATCAACGGTATGCGTAGAAGTTCAGTGAGCTGACGACATGAAGAGATATCTTCTATTGCAGTCTTGAATAATCGAGCCAAAGCGTTGCATTTATACCCGCTTTTGTAGACCGTGATAGCAAAACGAATTCCGGAGTGTAAAAATGCATAAGGTGTAAAAGTATTGCCGACTTGAATGTATCTGCAATGCCATTTCGGAATTTGTAATTTGAAAACATATTCCGATTTGCAAAAATGCAAGCGAGTACAAAAGTACCCACAACTTGCATCTATTTTACAATGTCGATTTTCCCAGGCTTCGTGGTTTTGAAGTCTGTGTTAGGGAAACATCCATCCATTCCAGCGATCGTACCTCAATCGTTGCGCAATCATAACTAGGTGGATTTCCGAGCGGCACTCGCATATATTTTGCGAGTTTTTTTGGAGTCATTTCAATAGCCTGTTTTAAAAGCAATTTTAATGCTATTGAAAAAAGTTTTTGGAACAAAACGTAACAAGTATATAACGCGTAGACACTTTGTCTATCGAATGAAGTGTTTATCATACCATTTCGTTCAGTTGTTTAGGTGACACCCCTGTATAGAAATGAAAGACGTAGTCCTACGTCAAAAATAAAAATTTCAATAATTCTGCAATGGCTTCAAAAACATTATTGACAAACGACAGAAACCTTTATTCATTTAATTTGTTTCATCAAAATAAGGAGGCATCATCTTTCGATATATTATCCAAAAAAAAAAGTAAAAAGCTTATTAATACACAATTTATTCTAATTAGCCTATAATTACAGAAATATATTAGGCTGTCAAAAAAGTCCTGCGGTATTTTTTTTTGAATTTTCATTTGTTCATAAAATTAGTTTCAATCATCTGTTTTAAGTCAAATATGCGCCGTTTTGTTCGATGACTTGTTCCCAACGAGATGCCAATACCCATAATACCCCTGTTATAGAAGCTCGCTTCCTTATTGTCAAAAAACTCGGATAGCCAATTTTCACAGGCCTCTTTTGTGGCTAACTTCTGACTACCTAGCTCGTTCGCCATGGACAAAAACAGGTGGTAGTCACTTGGTGCAAGGTCCGGACTATACGGCGGATGCAAAAGAACCTCCCATCCGAGCTCCCGGAGCTTCTGTCGCGTCACCAAAGAAGTGTGTGGCCTGGCGTTGTCCTGATGGAAGGCAATGCGGCCTCTGTTTATCAAAGATGGCTTCTTCTTCATGAGTGCTACCTTCAAGCGGTCCAGTTGTTGGCAGTTTCCTTGACAATCCCACCAAACACACAGCAGAACCTTCCTGGCCGTTAATGAGGGCTTGGCCACCGTCTGAGCCGCTTCAGCGGGCTTCGACCACGACCGTTTGCGCTTCACGTTGTCGTAAGTGACCCACTTTTCATCGCCAGTCACCATCCGCTTCAGAAACGGGTCGATTTTGTTGCGATTCAGCAGCGATTCACATGCGTCGATACAGTCAAAGATGTTTTTTTGCGTCAACGTGTGTGGCACCCATACATCGAGCTTCTTTGTGAATCCAAGCTTCTTCAAATGGTTAATAACGGTTTGATGACTTATCCCCATCTCTTGGCCGATGCTACGGCTGCTACTATGCCGGTCTTTCTCGGCTAATTCAGCGATTTTTTCGCAATTTTCGACGACAGGCCTTCCGGAGCGTGGCGCATCTTCGACGACCTCTACACCAGAACGAAAACGTTGAAACCATCGTTGTGCGGTGGAAATGGAAACTTTATCGGGTCCATAAACTGCACAAATTTTATTGGCAGCTTGAGATGCATTTTTGCCTTTGTCATAGTAGTACTGTAAAATATGTCGGATTTTCTCTTTATTTTGCTCCATATTTGCGACACTATAACTCACGAACGACTTAACCAAACAAAACACTGTAAAGGACTATATTATAGCGCGCAAAAATACCTTTCCAACAAGCAGTATGACTCGATACAATGAATACAACTAGAACTACGCGCTTACAACGACACCTCGCGGAAATACCGCAGGACTTTTTTGACAGCCTAATATGAAAAATTGAAACAACATTTTTTTCTTTTGTTGTCGATGGTGGGTGGTAACGACTACATCGTCAAGCGATATGGATTAGAAAACAGACAAAACAGACCGTGAGAGTTCTCTAGTTAAAATTGTGTGGCTCAACTGGTCTGAATTATTTGAATCAATTTAATCCCGGAAAACATTCGGGGTCATTTATCCTTTCAATTCCGTAGCTCAGTATTCCAATACATGACTTTTTTACCCTGAAGAATTAAATCTAATTCCAAAACTAAGCTACTTACCGCAAAACAATGAAACGCCACAGCAGAAATTCCGTCACCGAATATTGTTCAATTAAGTGCTATTAACAGGTGGTTATCGAGTTAGCATTAACCACTGGTGGGCTTCGAGTATCGAAGAAAATCGGGAAAAAACTAATCGTTGCTGAAAAATACTCTGTCAGTTCCCCTGGGAATTGAAAAATACATTGATGAGAAAGAGTTTATTCTAATGTTTTCTATTCATATTGCATTGTTATATGAATAGAAAACCACAAAACCAAATGTATTTGGTCACAGTGTTACATGGATAGAAAACATTCAATTAAACTCTTTCACATGAATATATTTTGAAACTTCCCAAAGGAACTGGCAGATTATTTTCAGTAACGATTAGTTATTTCCACATTTTCCTCGATACTGGAAGCCCACCAGTGGTTAATACCAACTCGATAACCACCTGTTAATAGCACTTGATTGAAACATATTTGGTCACAGTGTTACATGGATAGAAAACATTCAATTAAACTCTTTCACATGAATATATTTTGAAAATTCCCAAAGGAACTGGCAGATTATTTTCTAGCAATGATTAGATCTTTCCGGAACTTTCTCGATGCTGAATGGCATCCTAACGGAAAGAGTTCTGCGCGTGTATGTGTCGATCCTTCGCCGTCCACCTCCTCCAGCACGTTAGGCAACGATGTTGTCTTGTCGATGTCCTCACGAAAAATGAATGTGTCTCACCACCAGAATATCGCTTAAGTATGCTTTTTGTGTGTGATTGAATCGAGAGAAGGTGTGGTTTACGATGGCAATTTGGAAGGCAAACTAGAGGGGAATGAACTCTCTGAGCTCGGAACTTTCGGCGACTGAGCAATAATCGATTGCGGGCGCATACAATATTGGATACGGAAATATCCTACTGATGGGGAAGAATAATCTTCTGAAGCTATCCTGTTAATTGCGATTGATTGAAAAACCACAAAACCAAATGTATTTGATCACAGTGTTACATGGAAAGAAAACATTCAAATAAACTCTTTAACATGAATATATTTTGAAAATTCCCAAAGGAACTGGCAGATTATTTTCAGTAACGATTAGATATTTCCACATTTTCCTCGATACTGGAAGCCCACCAGTGGTTAATGCCAACTCGATAACCACCTGTTAATAGCCGCGCGTGTATGTGTGTGTAGCGATGTCTTCCCAGGGAACCGTTTGTGGCATCACTCTCCTCCTGATAGATTTCCTTCTGGCCTAGGGTGCACAAACAGGCTCTTGGTGACACCGTTCATCCGCGCTTTCATGATAAATAAAGAGCTTCACCGCAACAGCGACAACATGCTCCAATCGCTGTTCAATTAGAACTGAGTGGATTTCCGAGCGCCGCTCGCTTATATACCGATTGGTGATTTCAATAGCCTGTTTTGAAAGCAATTTTAAGACTATTGAAACAAGTTTTTGGATCAAAAAGTAACAAGTATATAACGCGTAGACATTTTATCTTTCGAATGAAGTGTTTATCATACCATTTCGTTCAGTTGTTTAGGAGCTATTAACGCTCAAAATCTCGGTCTCCGGCGTAACGCTTTCGTTTTCGAAACTTTGATTTTACACCCCGGTATAGAAATGAAAGACGTAGTCCTACGTCAAAATAATCTGTCAGTTCCCCTTGGAATTGCAAATTACATTCAAGCGAAAGAGTTTATTTTAACGTTTTCTATCCATATAATACTGCGACCAAATACAATTGATTTTGTGGTTTTTCAATCAAGTGCATATAAAACAGGTGGTTATCGAGTTAGCATTAACTACGGTGGTGGACTTCGAGAATAATCCGGAAAGGTATCGCTGCTGCAAAATAATCTGTCAGTTCCTCTTGGCATTGAAATTAACATACAAGCGAAAGAGCTCTCGTTTTCAAAGTGCCTCAAATATTCATTTAGTCATTCATTCAGAATGGATTCAGATTCAACTTCAAACAAATGATCACTGAATCAACGATAGCCCTACGTCACCATTGCGGTTATACCATAGATATAACCCACTTCCTGTTTTTTACTATTGGGTAAAAATCAATCAAATTTTGCACACTTTCTCATTGATGTGTATTGTCTACATGCTGTCAAACTCGAAGTCGTGTTTTTCGATTCAACGAAAATGGAGGTGAATCAACGCGAGTCGAGAGAACAAAATCTTTCCAAACACCTGGAATTTCCTGACCTGTCGCACCGGCAGATGGGAAAAATGTTGAACATTCACCATTCAACCGTCTCCAGAGTGTTGAAGCGGTTCCAGGAGCGGTTGACGTGGGACCACGGCAAAGGAGCTGGAAGAAAACCGGGACCGGAGAACAAAAAAGACGGAGGGAAAGGTGAAGCGGATGATTAAAGCAAATCCCAACGTCTCAAGCCGTGATTTGGCTAAAAAGATCGGCATGTCGCAGAGCTACGTCCTGAAGGCAGAGAAGAGAGCTGGACTTCATACATACAAGGTACAGAACTTCCCAATTAGCGATGAGCGGCAACAATCGACGGCTAAAACTCGGGCACGGAAGCTTTACGAGAAGTTGCTGACAAAATATGGCTGCTGTGTGATGGACGATGAAACGTATATAAAAGCCGATTTTAAGCAAATTCTGGGGTTGGAGTTTTTCACCGGCAAATTTAAGAAGAAGAAAATGTCGAAGTTCGCCTCCAAATATCTCGTTTAGCAGGCCATCTGCTCTTGCCGACTGAGGAGTGAGCCTTTCGTGACAAAGGCCACAGTAAATGGCAAGATCTACAAATATAAGTGCCTCGAGAAGCGCCTTTTGCCGTTCTTGCAGCAGCACGACGAAGCTCCGCTATTTTGGCCAGATTTGGCATCATGCCACTAAAGGGTGTGTCACATCAAATTGCATCACGGAAAAAACGCTGTAGAAATTCGCCCAGTAGACCGATCCTTTTGAAAAATTTTAGACAGTAAAATAAAAACTATTAAACAACTTTGGCATTTTCTTTTTATTCATAGTTCGAGCCCAAGCCCGTATGCTCGCACCTTCCTCTTTACCCCGTCCATAAGGTTCTGTACAACGTCAGGTTGTAGTTTTTTTTTTGAACAGAAATCCATTTTCTCTTGAAGCCCGCCTCCGATTTGACAACTTTTGGGTTCTTCCGGAGGGCCTGCTTCATAATCGCCCAATATTTCTCTATTGGGCGAAGCTCCGGCACGTTGGGCGGGTTCATTTCCTTTGGCACGAAGGTGACCCCGTTGGTTTCGTACCACTCCAACACGTCCTTTGAATAGTGGCACGAAGCGAGATCCGGCCAGAAGATGGTCGGGCCCTCGTGCTGCTTCAATAGTGGTAGTAAGCGCTTCTCTGCCGTAATCTCGCAAAGTGACGCAAGCGGCAACATTGACATTTTACGTTTTTTGTTATAGATCGATAAAGAATACCAAATCCTTCCAAACAACTGTAAAAATTTACAGAAATGTGAAAAAATGACCCCGTGAAAGCTTGAAAACGGAGTGGCGCAAGCGCCATTTCCACTGTGATGGGGCGCAAGCGCCATTTTCTCTATGTTGTGACGTAATTTGATAGTGATGCGATGTGATTTATTTATCTGTTCTGATAGAGTACGACGAATGAGCAGGGACTGCAATATTCACATAACTTGTTCCGTAATGAAGGTTTAGCATAATAAAAGTCACATGCCTTCTTTCTTGTAAAAAAACACTTTCCCGAGAAGCTTGTCATGCCAAGTATTTTAATCAAAAACAGTCCATCCCCATGTAATGTTACTTTTATAATAGCAATTTTGTTTAAGAATTAGAAATCATGTACTAAGAAGCTCACAAAACCATGTACTTTATATTCATAAAATCAAACTCATCAATTTAATTGTTGATTACAAGGATTCCCTAATATGTAGTGTCTTTTTTCTTCAGGCATCAAGGGACAACGCTTCTTGACGATGTTTACTTTCCTCGCCTGTTCAATTTCTCTTTCGGATAAATTGAAGCTGAGTGTTGATTGAAGGATAAATGTCGGATTTGGTGAACAGCTGCACTCTTCTAAATGCTCCAAACGAAACGAAACACATATTGTAACAAAACTCAAAACATCCTCGCGTAAACTGAATCTGTTTTACTTCGGATAATTTCGGACGGCATTATGTTATTTAACACGGATGGTTTCAATTGCATTTTGAATTCGAAAAAAATCGGTGCTGTCCATAATTATTACAATCGGGTTCTCAACTACGTTAACCTGCTCGACTCATGCTACAAAGTTGGGTAAGTATGTGAATTCTTCTCCCTGATGCTTAGCTCAACGGCAGCATGTTGGAGAAAATAATTGGAAATAGATTCTCACATATTTTGATGGATGAACGCCAATCGGTTGTGGAAACAGCGATTTAAATTTGCTGTTTCCAAAACAAATTGGCGTTGGTGGCATAGCTTAAATAAAACTGCATTTTTTCAAAAATCAAACCGATGGCAATGTTTTTCCATCAACAATACACATTTTGTACAGATCAGATTTTCGTAATGTACGCGTATGCTGATTATACATGCAATTTTACAAAAAGTCTCGTACTGAAAGTTCTTACCTCTGGCGCTTGCGTCACTTTGCGAGATTACGGCAGTTCTGTAGGCACTCCTTAAGGTAAACCTGCCCGTTTACCGTGCCGGTCATCACGAAGGGGGCGCTCCGCTTTCCGCAAGAGCAGATCGCTTGCCACACCATGTACTTTTTGGCAAACTTGGATAGTTTCTGCTTGCGAATCTCCTCCGGAACGCTGAATATGTCCTCTGCGGAGAAGAACAACAGGCCTGGTAGCTGACGAAAGTCCGCTTTGACGTAGGTTTCGTCGTCCATTACCAGGCAATGCGGCTTCGTCAGCATTTCGGTGTACAGCTTCCGGGCTCGCGTCTTCCCCACCATGTTTTGCCTTTCGTCGCGGTTAGGAGCCTTCTGAACCTTGTATGTACGCAGGCCCTCCCGCTGCTTGGTCCGCTGGACGAATGAACTTGACAAATTCAGCTTATTGGCGACATCCCGGACCGAACTTCTCGGATCACGTCTAAACTGCTTAACTACGCGCTTGTGATCTTTTTCACTGACGGAGCATCCATTTTTGCCGTTCTTCACCTTCCGGTCGATGGTTAGGTTCTCAAAGTATCGTTTTAGTACTCTGCTGACCGTGGATTGGACGATTCCCAGCATCTTACCGATGTCCCGATGTGACAACTCCGGATTCTCGAAATGAGTGCACAGGATTATTTCACGACGCTCTTTTTCGTTCGACGACATTTTTCCAAATTTACGAAAAATTGACAGTGAAGCATGGCCAACGTGATCTATACACTCTTATCTGATTATAAGCGAAAGCTGAAGATATAATTCCTAAAAATTAAATTTCTACAGCGTTTTTTCCGTGATGCAATTTGATGTGACACACCCTTTATTTTAAAAGTGTCCTGGAGTGGTATGAGGCCAATTCTGTTCATTTTGTTCCAAAGGACATGAACCCGCCAAACTGTCCGGAGCTGCGCCCGGTGGAGCAGTACTGGGCAATAATGAAGCGGGAACTTCGGAAGAGCAAGAAGCCAGTCAAAGACGAGAAGGACATGTAAAGAAAATGGAAAAAAACCTGAGAAACTGGTACCGGATGACACTGTAAAGACTTTGATGGAGGGCATCAAGCGAAAATGCGTTCAATTTTACACTCAAGGCTCCATCGATTAACTTTTCTTTTGATTTTTGAAGTAAATATATGTATAAAACTACCCTAACATTTTGGAAGGAAGGAAAGTCTTGTATTATAGAGACTTTAAACTTTTGCAGTTCATTCGTCTCTAGCCTTAAGAAAGGCCCTTTGAAAACTCTACTCTACTCTACTCCAGCGCTACCACCTCCGCCCTCTTGCCTTGAGAAAGGCACTCGATCCCTCGCCGTCCAGCTCGTCCAGCAACGATGTTGTCCAGTCGGTGTCCACACAAAGAATGTGCCCTAAAATTTTGGTTTGATTCTAAACATTATAAGAAAATTGGCATGACATTTTCGGTGTCGCAATAATTTCGTGTTCGCCCTTTAATATGAGAACTTTTGCTTTGGGCATCCAATACAAATATTCACCTATTCGAGATGGGAAGAATCTTTGCATATCAGTCCACTTTATACCATTCCAGTCAAAGGACCAGTCACACTTTCATATATAGCGACACACACACACCGAGTCGGAAAGCGAAACCAGTCACGATTGAACAGATTTCGGATTTCCGAGCTGCAGCAGCAGCCTTTCAGGAGTTGGGCGAATCCATTTGTTCAGCGTTATCGTATCATATCATATATTATTTCATAAATCTCGGGTGTCTCCTTGCCGGGAGCAGATTTTCTCACAGAGTGCTGTCGGTATGCGGAAAGAGCGACACGATGATGACGAAGATGATGTAGATGGGTGATGATCCCATCGGAGAATCTGGCTTCTGCATCGGAGCGGACGGCATTCCACCGGTCCGGCTCAGTTTAACTCCGAGTTCGGTTGAGGTTTTCTAAGGTTTGCTTACGATTTTCCCCTTGGGTGCCCCCGAGGAAGTGTCAGCCAGTTGGAAGTTTTACTGAAGACGCTCCGGCTGCTGCTGCTCCTCTAGCTTTATCTTACGGATGCTGTGCATGTTTGTGTATTTTAGGAGGGGTGATGGTGCCGGATGACGAGGCATGATTGCCACTTTCGACCGACTGCAGGAGAAATATGTTATGTGAAATATGGTAAGATTTCCTTCTTTCATAACTCCTCCACTTCGAATTATATGTTTTGTGGTTTATCTCGCTGCTTCTTGTTCCTCGGTTTCTTTTCCGAGAAAAGTTTGCGGACTCTGTGGCTTGGCGTTTTGCCTGTCTCGTAGAGATAAGGTAGCGAATGCATACACGATTTATTTGCACAGAGCACAGAGTGTATAATGGACAACTATGCGAAAGTTTGCAAAATTATTTCCATGCTGGCTGTCATATAATAATGAGAACATGACAACTGTTTTATCGCGTGCCCTTTGAGACGGGGGGAAGAATAATAAACCACCGCATCGGCAATTGGTCAGAAGTGAGAGGGAGTGAAGGTTGAGATATGGAGAGGGAGATATGGATAGCTACAAAGATCTTCCTTTTAGCTTTGGTTGAAGATAGTTATTGACGTACATGATAAATCTTCCTTGTGGTTTTTCACATAGATAAAATTATACAATAGGTTTATGCACATTCGATTGACTCTGATAAGCATGAGTCCAACATTCACTGATTTGACGGCAACAGCCATCTAAATGAGTTAGTTCTAAAATGGTACGATCTATCTTGATAGCAGTATTGACGTAGGATTACGTCTTTCGGGAACATATTGGAGTACAAATTGAAAAATTAAAAATCGAGCGCATTGTGAAAACTGTCTAATTTCAAACGCTTATTTCTCAGTCATTTCATGATGGATTGATGAGATGTTTGTATCAATCGATTTGGGCACTGTTTAACAATTTTTTTTTACATTGGATAAAAAAATATGTATCATGAAACTAATTATTAAACAATCAAAAAATCTCCAAACGGAAATTCCGTGTGATGGTCGATCTATTCTCTTACATCCAGTGCATCTTCGCTCTGTAGAAATTGGGATACGGGAGAGTATAATGAAATAAGTTCGACGTTTAATTTTCTGCTCATGTGCGTTGCATTCGGCATTCAGATTCAGTTGTTATTTTGTGTTGTTGTGTTCAATGATAGATTAAAAAAACCTGCATAATTTAATAAAGGGTGTGTCACATCAAATTGCATCACGGAAAAAACGCTGTAGAAATTTAATTTTTAGGAATTATATCTTCAGCTTTCGCTTATAATCAGATAGGAGTGTATAGATCACGTTGGCCATGCTTCACTGTCAATTTTTCGTAAATTTGGAAAAATGTCGTCGAACGAAAAAGAGCGTCGAGAATTAATCCTGCGCACTCATTTCGAGAATCCGGAGTTGTCACATCGGGACATCGGTAAGATGCTTGAAATCGTCCAATCCACGGTCAGCAGAGTACTAAAACGATACTTCGAGAACCTAACCATCGACCGGAAGGTGAAGAACGGCAAAAATGGATGCTCCGTCAGTGAAAAAGATCACAAGCGCGTAGTTAAGCAGTTTAGACGTGATCCGAGAAGTTCGGTCCGGGATGTCGCCAATAAGCTGAATTTGTCAAGTTCATTCGTCCAGCGGACCAAGCAGCGGGAGGGCCTGCGTACATACAAGGTTCAGAAGGCTCCTAACCGCGACGAAAGGCAAAACATGGTGGGGAAGACGCGAGCCCGGAAGCTGTACACCGAAATGCTGACGAAGCCGCATTGCCAGGTAATGGACGACGAAACCTACGTCAAAGCGGACTTTCGTCAGCTGCCGGGCCTGTTGTTCTTCTCCGCAGAGGACAAATTCAGCGTTCCGGAGGAGTTTCGCAAGCAGAAACTATCCAAGTTTGCCAAAAAGTACATGGTGTGGCAAGCGATCTGCTCTTGCGGAAAGCGGAGCGCCCCCTTCGTGATGACCGGCACGGTAAACGGGCAGGTTTACCTCAAGGAGTGCCTACAGAAGCGCTTACTACCACTATTGAAGCAGCACGAGGGCCCGACCATCTTCTGGCCGGATCTCGCTTCGTGCCACTATTCAAAGGACGTGTTGGAGTGGTACGAAGCCAACGGGGTCACCTTCGTGCCAAAGGAAATGAACCCGCCCAACGCGCCGGAGCTTCGCCCAATAGAGAAATATTGGGCGATTATGAAGCAGGCCCTCCGGAAGAACCCAAAAGTTGTCAAATCGGAGGCGGACTTCAAGAGAAAATGGATTTCTGTTAAAAAAAACTACAACCTGACGTTATACAGAACCTTATGGACGGGGTAAAGAGGAAGGTGCGAGCATACGGGCTTGGGCTCGAAGTATGAATAAAAAGAAAATGCCAAAAGTTGTTTAATAGTTTTTATTTTACTGTCTAAAATTTTCAAAAGATCGGTCTACTGGGCGAATTTCTACAGCGTTTTTTCCGTGATGCAATTTGATGTGACACACCCTTTACACACACCATTGTGTTGTTACAGAATAGCTAGGTCCACGCAACAATCATCAGCGATGGAGATCGATCCACGGTCGAAATAAGATCGATTCATCCATAAAACTCCTCCGCTCTGCAAGACACATCGGGCTGCTGTTCTATAAATAACTCAACAATGATCAATCAACTGGATAATGGAAGAACAGAAAGAATACTCTTACGCCTAAATGGCTACTGTGTGAATGTATCATATGTAATGGTATAGAAGGAATACTGGCGAACGGCAACTCTGTAATGTGCTAATTATAGATATGATAACCATGTGACATGTACACGATTAAAATTCGGCTCTGTTACAGCTAAAATGCTAATGAGCCTTGATTAAATAAATGGGATAAAAAAAATAAATCATGTCGCATAGATTTGTATAGGTCGGTAGGTATTCCCAAAAACAGATTACACAATAGTGCACCGTGACGATACGTTTTAGAAATCGTCGACTAGCTAATTGGCCTTAATTTGATTTATCGATCATCTGAATCGGCCCAGCTGTTCAAAAGTTATGATTTAAAAAAAAACATTTTCACTGTTCGGAATTTGAGACAGGGTTCGGAATATGAGTCAGTGAAAAAAAATGAGGTTCAGAATTTAAGACAAATCTGATTTAACATATGATTAGTTTTTCACCATTAATATGCATTTGTAAATCAAATTGCAAATGAAAAAGAAAGCTCTATTGTGTCCAAAAATCAAATTAATTTCGCGAAAAAGTACCATTCTGTGAGAGGTCAATTCCCCATTTCGTTTCTCACTGTTTTCAATCCAGCTTTCCGCATTTTTCAACTGCATCGTTTCCTGGTGGTGATGCGCTTGGTGGGGTCAGTTAGTTCTTCTGCCCACATTTGGACAGGAGGCTAGGAAGAAGAATTTTTCACTCCGCTGATTTCAAAGGGCTGGCGGTGGCGGCCGCTTGGTGGCTTTGCTGTCAGCGGTGCCAGTTTACCGTGGTAATTTACATTTAACAAACTTATCTTGTTGTGATTTATTTCAAATTAATTTTCAATAAGTGACTTCTCTGCATGTGATTTTTCCTCATGTGACTATTATAAATATATTTACCTCAAGTGATTTCCTCCAAAGTGTTTCGCGATGCTTGAGATATAAGCTGCGTTGAAGTTGTCCCCCGCCATTTCGTTCACTGCCCTACGGTTACTGTACCCCGCTGCCTATTGCTTTAAACTTAATTTTTTTTTCTTCACCTGGCTGTACCGCGGTATGGTTTCACACGAACAAATATTATCAATGGTATCCCCACAACTCACACTTCCCCCAAATGGGCTGATCCTTTTGGCGAGAATTTGCAAATTTTACTATTGAAAGCAACCGAAGGAAATATTCTTCCAGCTAGTCCTTTTGTAGTTTCTATATCGATTCAATGTGTGATAGGCCGAAAATTTAAAGATGCTAAACCACAACTCGACGATATGAATCGTCTACAATATACGCTACAAATCTATATCTATAAAAATGGATTTCTGCCTAACAGTCTGTCTATCTGATTCTTATGGACTCGGAAAAAAACTGAACCGATCGGTATGAAAATTTCCTACATACCAATTTTTGGGGTTAGGGAAGGTTCTTATGATAGTTCGAGACCCCTCCCCCCACTCTAAGAGGGGGCTACCATACAAATGAAACACAAATTTCTGCATTACTCGAGGATTAATCAAGCAAATGAAACAAAATTTGGCATGTGGAGGTTTTAGGGTGCAATAAATGATTCTATGGTGGTTAGATCGTCCTCCCCCTTCTCTTAAGGGGGGCAGGCATACAAATGAAACACAAACTTCTGCATTACTCGAAAACTGATTCGGCGAAATTCGGCATGAGAAGATTTTAGGGGACACGAAACGTTTCTATGGTGAATAGACACTCCTCCCCGCTCTCTCTGAGGGTGGGGGAGCTGCCATACAAATTTATTTATTTATTTATTTATTTCTTTGAATCATCTGACTCTCATTTGGTCTAAATTATTATTTAAAACTAAACGTCACAACTACATATAATGCTTTGGTCATACGGAATAAAAACGATACAAAATACAAAATAAGTCATCTATGAATGAGTCGTCTATAAAAGGTGGCCGAGAAAATATTGAAGTCAAATAAGTCGAAAACTTCGTTGAAACGGACTGACATGAAACGGACAGGATTATGCAACGCATAGTTCACACCGCGTCCTTCGAGATACAGGAAGTTTCCGACACGAAGAGTACGTTCAGGCGCATAAATATTGATTTGTGTCAACAGTGCAGGGCAGTCGATTCCGGCGGTCAAAAGTTTAGCGACAAACATAGCTTGAGCGTTGAACCGCCTTCTTTCCAGCGTCTCCAGTCCCAAAAGTTGACAACGCGCCTCGTATGGTGGCAAGTTTAGTGGATCCCGCCACGGAAGGTTCCATAGAGCATGTCGTACGAATTTCCGCTGAACAGACTCAATTCTTGAAATCCAATTTGCTTGAAATGGGCACCATACAAACTCCAGTATGGATCGAACTAACAAGCAGTAGAGAGATCGGAGACAGTGTAGATCACGGAATTCCCTTGTAATTTTAAGGATGAATCCTAACTGCCGGTTGGCTTTAGCGATTATTTCACTGAAGTGTAGTCGAAAGCTGAGTGCATTATCGAGTGTCACTCCAAGGTCTCGGATATGGCTTACTCGTGACAGAACTTGGCCACAGATGGAGTTGCCAAACACAATTGGCTTTAGCTTACGATGGAACGAAATAGTACTGCATTTCGTGATGCTGAGCGACATTATATTTCTTGAGCGCCATTCTTCAAAACAGTCGACCATATTCTGAAGTGTAAAGCAATCAAGAGCGTTCCTGATAACCATAAAGATTTTCACATCATCGGCGTAAAAAAAGCGGCAGCCAGGTGGAAGTAGTAAGGACACTTCATTGATGAACAATGAGAACAACAGTGGGCCTAGGTTGCTTCCTTGAGACACTCCCGAAAGATTGGAGAAACTCGCAGATTACGCAGATCCAATGTTGACACACATCCACCGATCTGTTAGATAAGAGTTCAACCATATCGTGAATCTCGAGGAAATGCCTAGTTTGTTCAGCCTTGCTATCAGGATTTTGTGATCGACACGGTCGAAAGCAGCCTTAAGGTCTGTGTACACTGCGTCCACCTGAGTGCCTTGCTCCATGCTGCGCAGACAGAAAGAAACAAAGTCGACCAAATTGGTAGCGACTGACCTTTTTGGGAAGAATCCATGCTGATCTTGTGAGTGAAGCATACATTTCTGCATAACTCAAGAACTTATTAAGCGAACGGAACAAAATTTGGCATGTGGAGGTTTTAGGGGACATGAAACATTTCTATGGCTGCCATAGAAATGAAACACAAATTTCTGCATAACTCGAAAACCAATCAATCCAATGGAGCCAAATTTGGCATGTGAAGGTTTTTGAATACGAGAAATGTTTCTATGATGGTATGACACCCCTGCCTCCTCTGAAATAGAGAGGGGTTCCATAAAAATAATACATATTTCAACCAAACATATTCCAACCAATCATGACAATGAAAATTTTCGGAAAACTCTGAAGGGAAATGGAAAAATTCGGAAAATTCAATTCGCATATATTCTACAATTACATATTGACAGGCGTTGTTAGTTCATTTGATGTTTGCGGTAACGAAATTGATTTTTTTTTTGACGTGGGACTACGTCTAACCGGAATATATGGGGTAAAATGAAAACCAAAACACAGAACATGCAGGAAAAAATGAAAGATTTCGAATGCTTATAACTCGAACATTTATTAATGGATTCGAAAGATGTTTGTATCAATTGATAGGGAATATTTCTACGCATCTATCGCAATTAATAAAATGTTATTTTTCATTAAAAAAACAATTGAATAACTGTAAAATGTTAAGCATTCCCCAAACGCCCCAACTGCCTCGTTTTGATTGGTCCGATTTACCGCTTCCCCAACACAGCCATCTAAACCAGGCAGCCTTGGGGAAATCGGCATTGCAAATACATGAAAGTAGGGAGATTTTTGTTTTCACCGAAATCGGCATTGCAAACACACGAAAGTAAGGGGAGTTTTTGTTCCCACCGAAATGTGTTCCCTAACAGAGATTTCTAAACCAAGGTTCCTGGAGGAAATCGGCATTGCAAATTTATGCAAATTTGGGGTATTTTTGTTCCGACTGAAACGTATTTCCCTAACACAGTCGGGAAATCGGTATTGCAAATTCATGCAAGTCAGGAGTATTTTTGTTCCGACTGAAATGTGTTTCCCTAACACAGACTTCAGAACCAAGGAGTCTGGGGAAATCGGCTTTGCAAATAAATGCAAACGGCGAGTACTTTAGTCGCTTGATAATTCTTCCGTTTGCATATTTTGTCCTAGGCACCATATCAAACGTAAAAGGACTGTCATTAAATTTACTTGTAACAAGAACATAATCTATCACAATGCATGAGTTGACCTTACATGACATACGTTCAATTTTTTACTCACAAAGCAAATATATTGAATTCAATTGTTTCATTGAATCAAGAATTTAATCAATACAAACAAATAATTGCTAAGCTAAAGTACAACGTCCCACGTCAACCTTGCAGTTATATCATAGATATAACCCATCCATTTTTTTTAAAGTGGAAATGAATTTTAATGTGATAAAACGCATTCCTATATCTTCTTCTATCAGTATAAATAAAAATGGATTACCGAATGTGTTGATAAGAGCAAAACTCGAGGACGGAATTGTCCGATTTAGGGCTGTTTTTATTCAAACATTTATTCCATGTAACGGAGAAACATTTCATTTGCAAGTGGTTGAAAAATCTTGAATTGTGAATTGTGTCTGAAAATAATGTGATATTATAATGACGAGTTTTGGTAGAAGTACTAGGAATTTTATAATAACTGGTAATTTTATAGGGTAGCTTAGAAAATCAATCAATGAACAGTTTTGTGCTTAGTTGCACTCAGTAAGAAAACGTGAATGTGTTGACGAAAAATAAATTTTGGGCGGGACGAAGTTTTCCGGGTCGGCTAGTATGAGATGAAAAGCAGGTTCAAAAGCTTTTGGGTACGAAGTCGTTAATCGACAAGACCCCTATTGAAATTATATACCATACCATCCTTAATCAACGCAAATGCGTGGTTACCTGCCGGGATGTAGTCTTTATGACGAAAGAACAGCTTCTTACTGAACTCTTTGACCAGAAAGTGTTCGGTCTCAGAAAAATATTTCGGTTGTTACAATTTTGGACACATTTTTAAGAAGTGTATGAAGAAAATCCAACTTTGTCTTAACTGTGGTGAACTTCACCCTGAACGAAACAATAATGATAGAGACAGAGCAATGAATTTTTGACGTAGGATTACGTCTTTCGGGGGCTTATTGAGGGTACAAATTGGAAAACGAGAATCGATCGCATTATGAAAAATGTCCAATTTTGAACACTTATTATTCAGTCATTTCATGATGGATATATGAGATTTTTGTGTCAATCGATTTGGGCACTCCATAACAATTTATAACATTAAAGAGAATACATATATATCATGTAACTAATTATCGATCAATTGAAAAATCTCAACCACTATCCAAACGGAAATCTCTCGTTTTGATTGGTCTATTTGTGAAAGCAATCTTTGTTCTCACATCCAGTTACTCTGCACTCTGTACAAATTAGATTCCGGGACTATGTAATGAAATAATGTTTGATTTAGTGCTGATGTGCGTCGCATATGTTTTATGTTTCTGAAAACCAGTTTCAGTTGTTGTTCTTGTATTGTGGTGTTTTATTCTTTTTAATTTTAATTTTAAAATCTGCGTAATTCAATACAATATTGCTTGGATTCTTTGGCGGCAATTTCTAGACATTTCCCAAATATGTTTAGCAGTGACTTATTTGCTAAGTCTGGTTTACTTTGTAATTTTTCTCAAGTGATTGTGATTTTTACTCCTGGTGTTTGTAATATCGGAAACCCTTATCCGAATATTTCTTCATGGTCTTTTAGTGATTTTTTTCTTTTCTCGGTGGATTCACAGCCTAATTGCTATGTCGTTTGTCCCCCGCCGTTTTTCGTTCCCTACCAGTTTTTTGTTGTGTTGTGTTTAATAATAGATTTAAAAACCTGCATAATTTATTACACCATCATTTCTGACAATCTAATCAAACTGTGTAGCCTTTCACTCACAATATCATGTCGCATACGTTCTCTCTTTACCGATTTCTCAAAAGAAATTATATCACACTTTGATTGATTCCCTCTCCATCAAACCTAACTACCTCACTCGCTCCATCCTAGTCCTAAATCTCAATCCTGTCGGATCAATTTAGTGTTGGATTTAGTCATTATTAAATTGTTAGACTTAATTATATAGAAAATAAGTTTTAATTTAAGGTGAAATTTGACTCTATAAAGGCAAGATTATAGGCATTCGTTACTGATTAAATAAACGTTTTTGGAAAAAAAAAGTCACAGGAGGGTTGTGTCCGAGACACGACCGCATAGTTGACGTAGGATTCCGTTAGGCTATCTGTTTATTTTGGGTATGTTTGAAGAATTACATCGTTAAACTCTTTGATAATAATTCGGTGCCCTGAAAAATGCCGTTTTGTTTGGTTGTTGGGTATTGTTTGTTCACTCCACCAGTGTTTACCGAGTGATGATGACTGAAGGAAGGTAAACAGTCGTAGGATGGTACGTATCAGACAAAAGATACCAGAGTGGAACGAGATATGATGAGAACCGCTCTCTGTGATCCTAGACGAGATGCCTCCTGTGTTATGTATGGATGAAATAATGAAAAAAAACTCACCAATGTAACATAAGATAATTACCAATACCGAACACAATTATCATTTTTTATCTCATCAGTAAAAACATGTTACTTTAATATAGAGAAATCATATTTGAAATGGAAAAGTAATTTTCTTTTATAATTTTTACTTTCTGAGTGCTTATTCAACCCAATGCGAATTTTAATTGGGCGAACAACACCTAATACTATATGTAGAGCATATTGGAAATCACTTTTTCTACTATTTCTTCACTTTTCCAATCTTTCTCGTCGTATAAACTTTCCCTGGGTGAAAATGAACACAACAAAACAGACAGCTTAAACCAAACGACCCGTTCTTGAGCGGGAACACACCTTGGTTTTTATTTATGAAAATTGAAATAAATCGTTTCATATATCAAGTCATTTTAACACAAATGCTACCATATACAATTTTACACTTACACTTGTGCTAAATTTTTCACAATACACGATCGGTCATTAAAATGTAATTTCACGAAGCAGCCAACTTTAAAGTTCCAAAGTTAAATTTTATTTGCTAGAATTAATCGTATACTCACCTTGCTTGCAATATAAAAATGCCCTCTACTTTCATGTATTTGCATTGTCGATTTCCCCCAGGCAGCTTGGTTTTGCAATCAGAAGTGGGTATTTCCGTTAGGAAAGGGGTTGAGATTTTTCAATTGATCGATAGTTAGTTACATGATATATATTATTTTATTCAAGGTTTTCACCTTTTATAGAGTGCCGAAATCGTTTGATGCAAAAATCTCATTAATCCACCATGAAATGACTGAGCAATAAGCGTTTGAAATTGGACATTTTTCACGATGCGATCGATTTTCGTTTTTCAATTTGTGACCCGATATGTTTCCGAAGGAAGTAATTCTACGTCAAAATCATGTCAAATACATTTATATAGCTCGGTGAGCATTTAAAACATATCCGAATAGTGTTTTCTATGTGAAAGCACAGAATTTAGTGCTGTGTTCTTTGTCTTCCCGTATTTCCGAATCTCCGAATTTTTCACGTAGAATTACTTCTTCCAGGGGTACAAAACCGAAAATCGATCGCATTATGCAAAATTTCCGATTACTCATTCATTTCATGATGGATTTAATTTTCAAACATCCAAAATCAGCATGCAGCAGATATCCTAACGTCGTAACCCCATGTGAACAATGCGGTCGTTTCGCGGACACAACCCTCCTGTGACTTTTCTCTGAGGGGCCACAAACATGTGTTAGTCATGTTAGTCATTTAATCGGCCCGAAAAAAATGAATAAATAAATAAAGTTGGTGTCCAAGACCAAGATTGCATTGATAACGTAAGACTGCGAAATAATACCGACGAAAAACAAAGATCAAAAATATTCAATAATGAAACTCTTTGGTAGAAACATCATGTAGCACTAATAAGCACTGATGAATGAAGCAATAAAAAGCCAACTTGAGCAGATTTTCAAACTTGCTCTCATAATCAACATGTACTGTTGATTGCTCGCTGTCTAGAGCGACGCTGAATCACTGAGCATTCTGAGTATCCAAGTATTTCTTAGCAAAATTACATTTCCAACGCTCCAAAGAACATTCAGAACGGCGACATAAAATAAGAGCCGAATCGGGTGTGTGTTACGGTGGCACTGTCGACAGCAACCGTTGTGGAACAAAATTTCACCTTTTAATTTTCCTTCGAAGAACCCAACTCTTATATCTTTTTCACATTCGGCTTCAATAGTGCTGCACTGCGCTACACAAACCTGTCATCACTTTCAACCCGGAAACTATGTTTGAATTCACGAAAATTAATTCATCGATCGGGAAAAGTCAGCAATAACTAAATTAAAATAATATGAAATTAAATTTAAAAAAAAATTCGCGATTTATCAGTCATCTTGCTAGCGAAAAGATGGAAGCGATAACGAGGCTTTTCAAATGGCCTTTCTCTATATTAAGTGTTTACATTTCCAAAACGATTTTTTAAGGCCTGATGCGAGTGATCTGAGAAAGTCTGAGAGTCTGAGAAAGACTATATTCCAAAACAACATCATCATTACATCAATAAATTCGAATACACTCCAAAATTCACACAAGCTCTCTTCTAGTAAAAACATAAAAAAATAATTTATGATTATGTTTTAAGCATCGAAATTATTGAAATAACTAGAGTCGAAAATTTTGATTTTGTCGATGCAGTTGAAGATGGGCGATTCATGATTAATTCTTGTTCTCACGAGAACAATACACGAGAGTTGTTTCTTCATTGCCAATATACGTTTCACACTCAGTATGCATCGCAAATGTTCTTCTCGTGCTAGACACAGTGCAGTCCGAGGTGATTACATATGTATTTTCCCACCACCGTTGTTTATTAGATAAACCATAAAATCAACGATTCGTACGTGTGATTCAATCCTACAGCCAATAATCTCATAACGGTCGGAAAACTAACGCTTTTACTATGTTTCTGCCCATCAGTGCAATCTCTGCACTATGCTCGTATTCCGAGAATGCATTCTGAGGAGGAAAACATTACATATCCGTTCAACGCACAAGCGCAATAGCACAATAATGATGGTGCTTTCACAATCATCCGAAGACTTGCATCAACTGCTCACCAATCTTGACTTCGATCACTTCGTTCGGTCAGCGAAGAGGTGTTTTCTTTCAAATATTTGTTTATTTGTTTTTTTGTTCGAGTTAAAATTCATCAGACAACATCGTCTTAATAAAATAAAATACTTATAAATTGTTAAAAACACATTAATACACGACATTGAGCACATTTGAATTCCCGATCCTGTTTCTGAAGCGTTGTGACAGTTCTTCGAAATCAAAAAAATGTTCTACTGATGAAAATGTCCTTATCATTCCCGTAATCGGTTCATGATGACCAAACGTTGAACGACGCGGGAACGGTTGCAGCAAATACGAAGATCGTAGGATTCGGCTGGGAGCGCGAAAGATAACCATCTCTAGCAAGTTAGGTGCATCTAATTCACCACAAATTAGTTTGGCAACGAAAGTGGCTTGTTGAATACGCCTACGACGTTCAAGCTTATCCAGATTCAGAAGTCGACATCTAGCTATATATGGCGGCAGATTCCGTAGATCACGCCAAGGTAGACGCCTGAGCGCTCTACGGATGAAGCGTTTCTGAATTCGTTCAATCCTGATGCTCCACATGTGTTGGTAAGGGTTCTAAACCACCGATGCGGTTTCAAGAATTGGCCTTACAAGAGAACAGTAGAGTGACTTCAGGCAGTAAGAATCGGTGAAGTCCCTCGCTGATGATTGGCTTTAGTGATCAGCGCAGAGCGTTGTGAGTTTAGGGTCGAACGCTACACCCAAGTCGTTGACCTGACTTACTTTCTCCAAGATGATATCATCAATCATGTACTCAAATATAATTGGTTGTCTTTTTCGATAAAAACTCATGATCACACACTTAGTAATGCTGATGGTAAGTTCATTCAGCCGACACCAACATACGAACTGGTCAAGCAAGCTCTGCAACTGAAGGCAATCCTCGAGAGTTTTGATAGCCAGATAGATCTTCAAATCGTCTGCGTAGATCGATACACCACCGGATGCGAGAATAAGCGACACGTCGTTGTAAAATATCGCGAACAGCAGTGGCCCTAGATTGCTTCCTTGTGGAACTCCCGAACAAACAGCAAAGGGGATATGAAGTGTGAGACTGGAGCTTAACACGGAGCGTCCTTCCAGTAAGGTATGACCTCAGCTAGTAGATGAATCCTTCAGAAGCACCAAGACGGGATAGTTTACTCAACAGGATGTGGTGGTCAATTCGTCGAAAGCGGCTTTTATGTCGGTATAAACAGCATCAACTTGAGCTCGTTCTTCCAGGCAGTTGACACAAAATGATGAGAACTCTAAAAGATTTGTGCTAACCGAGCGTCCTGGCATAAAACCATGTTGTACTGGTGAGATATCGCTCTTCACTACGAAGAAGATAACATCGTTCACGATCATCTCAAATACCTTAGATGCGGCAGAAAGGCTAGTTATCCCGCGTTAGTTGGTCACGTTGCACTTATCTCCTTTCTTGAAGACTGGAAACATATAGGAGTGCCTCCACACATCTGGAAAGATTCCTTGATCCAGCGAAGCTGTGTAGACACGGGAGAGTGGTAAAGCCAAAGCTGAAGCACAGCGACGAAAAATTATTGCTCGAATGCCATCTGTGCCAGGAATTGTTGACCGTTTCAACTTTTTACGCTTTTTGCAGCAAAACGTAACGCTCTCTTTTGACGTAGGATTACGTCTTTCGGGAACATATTGGGGTACAAATTGAAAATAGAAAATCTAGCACATCATGAAAATGGTCCAATTTCAAACGTTTATTGCTCAGCCATTTCATGATGGATTGATGAAATTTTTGCGTCAATCGATTTCGGTACTCCATAACAATTTTTTATATTGAAGAAAATAATATATGTCATGAAACTAACCATTGAAAAATTGAAAAATCTCAACCCCTATTCTAACGGAAAAACCCACTTCTGATTGCTCGAAATTGACGACACATGCGGCGAGTCCCTAACAGAGACATCAAAACCAAGCTGCCAAGAGGAAATCGACATTGCAAATATATAAAAGTAGGGGGAACTTTTGTTCCTACCGAAATATGTTCTCTAACGAAGACATCCAAACCAAGCTGCCTGGGGGAAATCGACATTGCAAGTACATGAAAGTAGGGGAAAATTTTGCTCCCACCGAAATGTGTTCCCTAACAGAGATATAAGAACTGAGGTGCCCGGGGGAAATCGGCATAGCAAATATTTGTAAGTCGGGGACATTTCTATATTGTAAGTAAAGTGAGTGACACGATTAATTCTAGCAAACAAGATTTAAATTTGGAACTTTAATGTTGGTTGCTTGGTGAAATTTCATATCAATGACCGATCGTGTATTGTGAAAAATTTAGCACAAGTGTAAGTGTGAAATTATATATGGTAGCAGTTGTGTTAAAAATGACTTGATATATGAAACGATTTATTGCAATTTTCATAAATAAAAACCAAGGTGTGTTCCCGCTCAAGAACGGGTCGTTTGGTTTAAGCTGTCTGTTTTGTTGTGTTCGTTTTCACCCAAGGAAAGTTTATATGGCGAGAAAAATTGGAAAAGTGAAGAAATATTAGAAAAAGTTATTTCCCATATGCTCGACATATAGTAATAGTTGTTGTTACTCCAATTAAAATTCGCATTGGTGAATAAACGCACAGAAAGTAATAATTATAAAAGAAAATTACCTTTTCTATTTCAAATATGTTTTCTTTATATTTAAGTAACATATTTTTACTGATGAGAAAAATTGATTATTTTATATTACAGTGGTGAGTTTTTTTTTCTTCAGTTCATCCATACATAACACAGGAGGCTTCTCGTCTAGGATCACAGAGGGCAGTTTTCATCATATCTCGTTCCACTTCGGTATCTTTTATCTGATACGCACCATCCAACCACTGTTTGCCATCGTTCTGTCATCATCACTCGGTAAACACTGGTGGAGTGAACAAAGAACACCCAACAACCAAACAAAACGTCCCTTTTCAGAGCCACCAAATCATTATCAAAGAGTTTAACAATGTAATTCTTCAAACATATCCAAAATCAACAGATAGCCTAACGTAATCCTACGTCAACTACGCGGTCGTGTCTCGGACACAACCCTCCTGTGACTTTTTAGAATTTTAAACTAACACTCCAGTACAGAGACAGCAATGATGTGGTGCGAAAACATAGAAGCACTCTCCACCAGACGACATACAAATCAACGCGGTGCTGAACAAAATTTTACCTTGAAAAAGGTCAATTTGTAAAACTTGACCTCGTCTGGTCGTTAGTAAGATGATTGATGAATCGTGAATCGCGAATAGCTTGTTTATACACAATAGAAAAAAACGGACGAACTTAATTTGCAATACTTTCTCTATCCACATTGTCCGTAGAACAAATGCTGTATTTGCTATTTCTATTTCATAGAACCGTGTTCTGTTTTCGTAGACGTAGTCCGATATAAAAAAAAGACGGGTGGGTAATGTCGGGGACATAACCGGAGTGACGTAGGACTGTACAAAGGGGACAGCTTTTGTTAAATATATATTTTAAATATATTGTTTTATTTTCTTCACCTACGTGAATACCTACCTATCTACCTGAAAAATGGATTAGTTTACTGTTTACTCTTTATGAATATGTTGATGGTTCTGAAAAGAACCTTTGGTGTTGTGTTTTTGTTATCACTCGATATTCCCATCTTGTTCGGCTAAACCTTCCTGTTTAGCGATTTGTTGTCACTCGCCACAGCTTTCACAGTTGGAAAATTTCTTCCCATCCAGCTTGTGACATATTTTACAGTAAATTACATTCAATGGCACGTCGCATTACCACCACTCAGTGCCGGATTGGAGGTAATTTTAACCTGTAATTGAACATTTGCGATGACAGTGGTACAGTGTCGAGTTTCAATGTGGGGTCATAATTTGGATCTCTATGTTTACAAAAATGTCCAACTAAATAAGTCGCATTACATGTCCGTCCAATTAGCTAAATGTCGAACTAATTGTAGATTACTGTACTTTAAATCTGGAAACAATTTAGGAATTGGTGAAAATTGAATAATCAATTTGTGTTTTATTATTATTTTGGATAATGTTTTAGAAAGCATTGAACTTTATTTCCTAAACTCTTTTTTGGAAGGTTTAATGGCCCTGAAAAGCGCCTTGTTTTATGGAATGGTTCCAATTTAGAAAACTTAGTACTCGTGGTTTTGAAAAAAACCATTTCGAACGCCCTCGAAGCCGCCTTGTTCTGGATTTGCCACCAAAGCAGTTTGTATAAAGAACAAACTTTTTTCTTCTGCTACCTGATGCCGTTTTGCGATTGCGTTTGCCACTCGCCACTCGCTGCAACTGCCTGTTGTCTTGATGTGGTCTGTTCCGAATGCAGGTTTTCTTATCGTCGCGAGTAGCTTTGCCAGCTAACTCGATCACTTCGGCGGCCGAAGCTATATAACGCCGGCTAGGTGGACTGGTACACTGGTACTAACGCGCTCGGCCTAGCTACCCTTGCGGGGAACTCCAGATCAACACGAGCGGGAACTCCAGATCAAGGTTCGAGCGGGATTTTGCCTTTCCCTTCACTTTTCCTCCTTTGCCATATCCAACCATGGCTGCTTGTGTTGGTTTGTTGATGTGAGGTGATGCGAAACGATGTGGTGTACGGTTCGGATGAGAATGATCGTTACGGCAGCGGAGAGGGGATTTTTAAGCTGACTGGCTGGCTCGAGAATTACGCATGTGTGAGACTGCGACCAATGTTTCCCTCATTTTTTTCTTTTTCCTTTCCAATCGTGCTTCATTCTATTTCGCCTCTGCTCTGGTTGCCCGTTTTGGTCGGTACGATTTGAGGAGCACAAAAATGGGCACATAGTGTATTTGGACAATGCTTGATATTTCACAATTATTCAATTATTTATCTCAAGAAAAATGAAATGTTATTCGTTATGATAGATGCGTAGATATATTTCCTATCAATTGATGCAAAAACCTTTGCGATCTATTGAGAAATGCTCGAGTTATAAGCGTTCCAAATCTTGCATTTTTTCCTTCTTGTTCAGTGCCTAGATTTCCATTTCACCCCCTATATCTTCCGGTTAGACGTAGTCCTACGTCAAAATTGGTAATGATTTCTTACGTTCTCGTTATTGTTACACATACAAAATAGTTTCAAACAAAGTAACACCAGATGGGCCAACTATAAGAGACTGCTGGGTCACATGTTGGGTATAGCTGATCTATACTATTTGATGGAGTCTGATGCACGTGAAATCATCGTTTTAGTATATTTATATTTCGACTGAACGAATTAGTATAATGTATATATTCATTCAGCTACTAAGAATTTTCACTTTAATCTACCAATAATATTGAGAGTCGTTGGACCAAGAGATTTTTATGTTGAAAGCTCCTCAAAAGCAGCATTGGCACACGCGCTACCGGCATCGTTCGAGCCCTTGTTATGACTATTTCTGGTGCACATCTTCATTGCTATCGTCGGGCACACTTTGTCTATCAACATCATTTAATTATCCCCGTGCTGTCCGAAAGTGGTCTCGTCTACACTCACGCCAACCAGCCGACAATGATGATGATGTTGTTAAACTCCTTGGCAACCGCCAGGCAATCACCTCTCTTTCTCTCTCGATGGACAGGGTTTGTTTTCGCACGAAAAAGAAGGCACTCCAACGAGAATTTTCGCGTCCTGTTGGCACCTCTATCCCGTGCCCACTCGACAGCACACACACATAAAAATTACGATGCGTTTCGCACTTCGCATTTGCCGCGCTCCAAGGAGGATCCACTCTCCGTTCTCAGCTCTGCGTTATTAAAGCAGCATAAATCATAAACTCTAATTGCATAGTATTTATTTTATTACATGTCAAATATTATTTATCCATCCCTAAACACTGGTTTTCCGGTCGGAGAAACGAATGTTTGATTAACATCACACTCCGGCCTTAGCGCGGCCGGCCGGATTGAACCCCGGTACACTTTGTGCCTGGTGAACCGATTTCTTACCGTCAGCCCCACCTACCATAATTCCCCGTTCTGATCGTTCTCCCAACAACACATGGCCATTAAATTCGTCCGAGCAAAGAAAAACATCAAACCCTGCTCTTTCATTACACCCGAACCCGATAATGGGTGGGTCTAAGGCCGGGGCTGCTGTCTCTTCTGCTGCTTTCCTTTCGTTTTCACATATTAATCAGCGATAAGAGAGTCAGCGGAAAAATCATGTGAGAATGAATGTTTGTACAGAGCCCCAGCGTTTAATGTTGTTGAGCCGGGAATGGTAAACGGCAAACGGAGTATCGATTGACCTCGGCCCTCGAAACGATGCCGCCCGTAAACGAAGAAAATTTATGCACTCACGTGACCATTAAGATTTTTGATAATTTAATAAACACTTGCGGTTGAACTGAACAGAGCTGCGCTGTGGTGGCGGCTGTGTTATGCTCGATAGCCTTCGTAGGGTGTAGGGTTCTTACGACCTGTACAGGGTCCGGCATATGAAGGGGGAAAATAGTTCAACTTTTTGACGTAGGATTACGTCTTTCGGGAACATATTGGGGTACAAATTGAAAACCGAAAATCGAGCACATCGTGAAAATTGTCCAATTTCAAACGGTTATTGCTCAGTCGTTTCATGATGGATTGATGGATTGATAAGATTTTTGCGTCAATCAATTTCGGCACTTCATAACAATTTTTCACATTGAGTTAAATAATATATGTCACGAAACTAACTATCGAACAATTGAAAAATCTCAACCCTTATCCTAACGGAAATACCCACTTCTGATTGGTCGAATCTGACTACACATGCGGCAGGTCCCTAACAGAGACATCAAAACCAAGGTGCCCAGGGGAAATCGGCTTTGTAAATATATGCAAGTTGAGGGCATTTTTATATTGCAAGTAAGGTGAGTGATACGATTAATTCTAGCAAATAAAATTTAAATTTGGAACTTTAATGTTGGTTGCTTCGTTAAATCTCATATCAATGGCCGATCGTGTATTGTGAAAAATTTAGCACCAGTGTAAGTGTAAAATTGTATATGGTAGCAGTTGTGTCAAAAATGACATGATATATGGAACGATTTATTTCATATTTCATAAATAAAAACAGGAAGTGGGTTATATCTATGGTATAACCGCAAGGGTGACGTAGGACTATCGTTGATTTAGAGATCATTTGTTTGAAGTTGAATCTAAATCCATTCAGAATGAATGAATAAATGAATATTTGGGAGACTTCGAAAACGAGAGCGTTACGTTGGAGGCACAAGGTTTTATGCATCCAATATAGGATACGAAAAACTTTATTCTGAAGAATAATCTTCAGAAGCTAACGTGCTAACTGTACTTGATTGACAAATCACAAACCCAAATGTATTATATGGATATTTTATGGATAGAAAACATTAAAATAAACTCTTTCGCTTGAATGTAATTTTCAATTCCAAGGGGAACTGGCAGGTTATTTTCCAGCAACGATTAGATATTTCCACATTTTCCTCGATACTGGAAGCCCACCAGTGGTTAATACTAACTCGATAACCACCTGTTAATAGTACTTGATTGAAACATATTTGGTCACAGTGTTACATGAATAGAAAACATTTAAATAAACTCTTTCACATGAATGTATTTTTAAATTCCCAGAGGAACTGACAGATTATTGTCCAGAAATGATTAGATCTTTCCGGAACTTTCTCGATGCTGAATGGCATCCAAACGGAAAGAATTCTGCGCGTGTATGTGTGTGTAGCGATATCTTCCCGAGGAACCGTTTGTGGCATCACTCTCCTTCTGATGGATTTCATTTCGTTCAGTTGTTTAGGAGCTATTAACGCTCAAAATCTCGGTCTCCGGCGTAACGCTTTCGTTTTCGAAACTTTGATTTTACACCCCGGTATAGAAATGAAAGACGTAGTCCTACGTCAAAACCAAGGTGTGTTCTCGCTCGAGAACGGGTCGTTTGGTTTAAGATGTCTGTTTTGTTGTGTTTATTTTCACCCAAGGTATAAACTTTCCGAGAAAAATTTGAAAAGTGAAAAACTATTAGAAAAAGTGATTTCCCATATGCTCTACATATAGTATTAGGTACTGTTAGTCCAATTAAAATTCGCATTGGGTTGAATAAACACCACTCAGAAAGTGAAAGTTATAAAAGAAAATGACCTTTCCCATTTCAAATATGTTTTCTCTATATTGAAGTAATATGTTTTTACTGATGAGAAAAATTTATAATTGTGTTCGGTATTGGTAACTATTTTATATTCCATTAGTGAGTTTTTTCCATATTTCATCCATACATAACATAGGAGGTATCTCGTCTAGGATCACAGAGGGCGGTTTTCATCATATCTCGTTCCACTTCGGTATCTTTTATCTGATACGCACCATCCAACGACTGTTTACCATCTTTCTGTCATCACTACTCGGTAAACACTGGTGGAGTGAACTAACAATATCCAACAATCAAACAAAATTGCCCTTTTCAGGGCCATCAAATCATTATCAAAGAGTTTAACGATGTAATTCTTCAGACATATCCAAAATCAACATATAGCCTAACGGAATCCTACGTCAACTATGCGGTCGTGTCTCGGACACAACCCTCCTATGACTTTTTTAAAAATATTTTCAACTGTAGCGAAATACGCGTATGAGCCAGTAATGTGTAATGTGTTCTGTTAGGTACACTATGGATGATGCGGTTATACCATGACATATATCCGATTATTCTATTTTTGTACCTTTACTCTTGTTTTACGATTTAAATTTCTGGTCATGCGATATGAAAGTGTGTCCCCGTATAACTAGTGATTATTATTTAGCATTAATATTAGCTCTAAAATTTAATTGAATTTCTCTAAAAAAGAAATTGAAATGAAAAATTTAAATATTTCAAGAAAATTGAGCTCTTTTGGTACTAATCGAGCTGCGACTTTTCTCATGCCAAAAATATCAACCAAAATATGACGAACGGTCCAACTTAAACGTCGATTTTCCGAGTTTCGGCACAAGACATTTTGCTTACAATACAAAATTACGCACAATATCTTTGACCAACAAACCAAATTTAAACAAACTAAATGACAGATCGCGCTCAAAATTGATATCAAGATAACTGGCAGCAGTTACAACTAAAAAAAATAAAAATGTTCAACGAGAAGATTTTAAATTACAATTCCTTTGTTCCTGTTTTTTTCTGCCTAGGGGAGGAAAGAAGAAACTAAAGATATTCCTCCATCTGATATCATCCGTTAGGTGAAACATCAGTCTGGAGAAACATTCATCCTAAAAAGTAAAAACATAACAACCCTTAAGTTCCTGTAATGTGGCCCCCATATTCGTTAGCCTTTTTTTATTGTCAGTATACCAAAGATGCTCAAACCCAACTCAATATAAATAAAAAAATAACAAACATTCCCAGTCGAGACGAATCTAACCAAACCAAACCAATTTGATTGCGTTTTGATAAAATTTGATTTGATTGTCGGAGACAAATGAATCGAAAGATTAAAAGTAATTGCGGTGCTTAAATCGCAATATCTTCTCTCTCATTATCCTTACAACAAACGCTGCATTTGATTCGTGTATCACGTGTATATCAGTCGGGGGTAACTGAAATACAAATGATTGAGAGAAGATATTTCAATTCTCTCACATAAAATAACCAACTAATGAGGCATTCAGCGCCATAATTCAAACATAACAATCGATTCGACCAAATCCAATAAATCTGGATGCAACGATATGGAAGTGGCTCTACACTAACGCTGCTTCCACCGAATAAAATTGCGCTGCTGTTTTGAAATATATTCCATTCTTTCCATTCTTTTCTCGAAATGTGTGTATCTGTGTGTGTGATATCCGATTAGGAATGAATGTTGTCTGCTCGCCAACTGGATTGAGATTGTAATTTCAAATCGCGGATGACTTATTTATACCAAATGAGTTGAACACGGGCAGTTTTTCTTCTTCTTTTCCATTGTTGTGGAACACTTCAAACCTTTGCGGAAGTGCGTCGGCATAAAGCCGTCTCATGCGTGTGTTGGCGTACGTCCGTCAGCCTAAACGAGAGGATACGCATAGGAATACTAGCCAAAGAAGTCAAATTGCCTCTCAATGAAGTAAGATACCGTCTTTGTTGGATTTTAAAAAAGAAATCTGAATAAAGCTTTAGTTTTTATAAGGTGCTCCCATGGCCGACTGGTTAACGTCACAAATGTTTCGAGGGATGTTTCGTCAAAGATATTTCTTCCGATTTTCACTGAGGTTACTCGTATTAATAAGAATATAAGAATAAGAACGAGAACGAGAACGAGAACGAGAACGAGAACGAGAACGAGAACGAGAACGAGAACGAGAACGAGAACGAGAACGAGAACGAGAACGAGAACGAGAACGAGAACGAGAACGAGAACGAGAACGAGAACGAGAACGAGAACGAGAACGAGAACGAGAACGAGAACGAGAACGAGAACGAGAACGAGAACGAGAACGAGAACGAGAACGAGAACGAGAACGAGAACGAGAACGAGAACGAGAACGAGAACGAGAACGAGAACGAGAACGAGAACGAGAACGAGAACGAGAACGAGAACGAGAACGAGAACGAGAACGAGAACGAGAACGAGAACGAGAACGAGAACGAGAACGAGAACGAGAACGAGAACGAGAACGAGAACGAGAACGAGAACGAGAACGAGAACGAGAACGAGAACGAGAACGAGAATGAGAATGAGAATAAGAATATTAAATCGTAGAAGAACTGTAATAGATTAATTGTCGGACCCTGTAGGACGTAATGTGATGGATTTGTAATACTTCAATCGTGTATTTATCATTATTGTTTTGTGGTGTCAATCGACCCTATGTCTTTGTAGCCCCTATAAATCATACACTTCTTTGGGATGTTACCAGTCAGACTTTATTTCCAACTAATCACACCTAATAATACCCCTCCGGCAAAACAAAACGCTTTGCACATAACTGTAATTCCTCCAGTTCGTGAATTATTCAAAATTCCTCCGGTGAACAACAAAACGATTCCGCAAGCCGTAATGTGCAATTCCGGCCGAGAACGATAATCACCGGTGTGTGCTTAAATACACAAACCTTAAGTATCTCCGTGAGCGAAAGCGATTCCCCATGATGAAAATTACAGGCCTCTCGCACTCGCGAACTGTCCCGCATGAGTTCGCTGTTTTCCGGCGCCCATACGTATCCCTGCCCATTAGGATTAATTATGTAAGATAAATACAGCGTGCGAAGACCTAAACATAAACGCAGTGAAATGATGATCCTTGCGGAAAGAACATTTCATTTCTCGGGCTTTGTTTTTGTATGCAAGCCCACTGCACGAATGCGCCCGTTTCCTTGGGCGTCCACCTGGCCGGACTCTTTCTCCCAGCAGACAAGTGGGAATCCTCGCTATTTGGTCCCCTTCTCCGATGTCGACCGAAGGGAACGAAAAAAAAAATACTAGCAGAAGTCCGCCCCTGCAGCCTCTAAAGAGCCCAGCCAGGAAGTGGAAGGTGCTGGACGCTCCGCGAAAGCTTATTGAACGTATTAAATTAATGTTTGCTCAGATGATATCACACACGATTTATAAATATTTAATGTCAAATTTATTATATTTATTGTTATAGGCTTCAGATACCTGCCGGAATTGCCACCCTCGCCGCCCGGACAGGTATTGCACACTGGCCGGCGGGAATGATGGTGTGTATAAATATTTTGCTCCGTTTCGGCGTGAAGAACCTTCTCCGGTCCTTCCCTTCCGGAAAGCGGTGTGCTTGAAGCTGGGGCGGAAAAATAATCAACTGAAGATGTGTTTCTGGGTTTTCTCTCTTTCACTTTCTATATCAATATGAAAATTGGAGGTTGGGAATCAGGTAACAGTGCGGTATGGATTTGGTGCTTCTCCGATTTTCAGTCATTTACTGTAAAAACACCAACAAAAATAAACCAAAAACAATAGAACACTCCTTAAAACTGAATTACACTTCGATGTTATCGGAGAAAGGTTGGTTCACAATGCCTACATTACTCTGTGAAACTTGGAATTTTTCAAATTGAATAGTAGCGCTGGATGGCAGGAACGTCAGCATTGTGGCACCGGTCAACAGTGGCTCATTAAACTTCAATTATAAAAAAAAAGACGGGTGGGTAATGTCGGGGACATAACCGGAGTGACATAGGACTATACAAAGGGGACAGCTTTTGTTAAATATATATTTTAAATATATTGTTTTATTTTCTTCTCCTACGTGAATACCTACCTATCTACCTGAAAAATGGATTAGTTTACTGTTTACTCTTTATGAATATGTTGATGGTTCTGAAAAGAACCTTTAGTGTTGTGTTTTTGTTATCACTCGATATTCCCATCTTGTTCGGTTAAACCTTCCTGTTTAGCTATTGCGTTTGCCACTCGCAACAGCTTTCACAGTTGGAAAATTTCTTCCCATCCAGCTTGTGACATATTGTTCAGTAAATTACATTTAATGCGACGTGCCGGAGAAACACTTTGCCACTCACTGAAACTAATTGTTGCCTTGATGAGCGCCGAACCGGAGCTGCTCTGTTCTTGATGCGGGTTTTCTGATTGTCGTGAGCAGCTTTGCAAGCCAACTCGAGCACTCCGACGGCCGAAACTCTGTAATCGCTGTTAGGTATACTGGTGCTCCGGCACCAATCCGTTCGGCCTAGTTACCCTTGCGGAGCAATCAGTGAATGCGACCAACAGGGAACTGGAGACCTGCACGGTTCGAGTGAGACTTTGCCTTTCCCTTAACTTGTCCTCCTTTGTTACGTCCACGATGCCGATGCCGTACAACCACACGGGTTTACGGTTTGAAAGAAAATAAGATATTTTTTTGGGGTCCGCGTGTTTTATACTCTAGCGGTACACACTCACAGGATAGAGACAAATCGGCAGACTCAGCCAGAGGGGCGAGTCCAACGAGACGAAAGAATGAGCGTTAAAAGGGAGCGATTGCAAAAAAATACATTCATTACGATTTGTTCGCTCGTTGGATTCACATGCAGGCTAAAAAGGGTCCTTTTCAGGATCACAAAATTATCTTCAATCTAAAGAGTTTACTGTTTTGTTATCACTCGATATCCCCATCTTGTTCGGCTAAACCTTTCTGTTTAGCGATTGCATTTGCGATGACAGTGGTACAGTGTCGACTTTCAATGTGGGGTCATAATTTGGATCTCTATGTTTACAAAAATGTCCAACTAAATAAGTCGCATTACATGTCCGTCCAATTAGCTAAATGTCGAACTAATTGTAAATTACTGTACTTTTAATCTGGAAACAATTTAAGAATTGGTGAAAATTGAATAATCAGGAAAGTCCCCAACTATCAATAAGCTCAGAACAACTGCCAAATTCACATACTCATCAGATCGTGGCAAACAATTTATGAAAAAATCAATTTGTGTTTTATTATTATTTTGGATATTGTTTTAGAAAGCATTGAACTGTATTTCCTTAACTCTGTTTTGAAAGGTTTAATGGCCCTGAAAAGCACCTTGTTTTATGGAATGGTTGTTCCAATTTAGAAAACTTAGTACTCGTGGTTTTGAAAAAAAACCATTTCGAACGCCCTCGATGCCGCCTTGTTCTGGATTTGCCACCAAAGCAGTTTGTATAAAGAACAAACTTTTTTCTTCTGCTACCTGATGCCGTTTTGCGATTGCGTTTGCCACTCGCCATTCGCTGCAACTGCCTGTTGTCTTGATGTCCGCCGAACCGAATGTGTTATGTTCCGAATGCAGGTTTTCTTATCGTCGCGAGCAGCTTTGCCAGCCAACTCGATCACTTCGGCGGCAGAAACTATATAACGCCGGCTAGGTGGACTGGTACACTGGTACTAACGCGCTCGCCCTAGCTACCCTTGCGGGGAACTCCAGATCAACACGGTTCGAGCGGGATTTTGCCTTTCCCTTCACTTTTCCTCCTTTACCATGTCCAGACATGGCTGCTCAGGTTGGTTTGTTGATGTGTTGTGATGCGAACTGATGTGGTGTACGGTTTGAATGAGAATGATCGTTACGGCAGCGGAGCGGGGATTTTTAAGCTGACTGGCTGGCTCGAGAATTACGCATGTGTGAGACTGCGACCAATGTTTCGTTCATTTTTTTCTTTTTCCTTTCCAATCGTGCTTCATTCTATTTCGCTGCTGCTCTGGTTGCCCGTTTTGGTCGGTACGATTTGAGGAGCACAAAATGGACCAATCAAAAATGGGCACATAGTGCATTTTGACAATGCTTGATATTTCACAATTATTCAATTATTTATCTCAAGAAAAATGAAATGTTATTCGTTATGATAGATGCGTAGATATATTTCCTATCAATTGATGCAAAAACCTTTGCGATCTATTGAGAAATGCTCGAGTTATAAGCGTTCCAAATCTTGCATTTTTTCCTACTTGTTCAGTGCCTAGATTTCCATTTCACCCCCTATATCTTCCGGTTAGACGTAGTCCTACGTCAAAAAATTCAATCGTGTTGCTAGCACTAATGGAGGCTAGCTATAGATTCATTGTTGTTGATATTAGAACACACGGAAGAAATAGTGATGGAGATATATTTACCAATTCTAAAATGGGAAGATGAATGTGCGAAATGACAAAGTATTTCCAAATATTTTCGCACCTCACTTTATAATCACGGATTAAGCCTTTCCTCTGAAGTTGTACCTCATGAGACCACATCCAAGGATACAACATGATGATGCAAAAAAACAGCACTACAACTATTGACATTCACGTACAACAGGAGTATCTGAAAATGCTTGACGAATTGACGAATTCGATTGAAACCAAAGCATGTTGACAAAGTAGTTCTAAGTATATAATTCAATAATTTAAACTGCTCATTCATAGTTGCAAGACGTTGAACCTTGTAACTTGTCAAATATTCCCAATACCGGCGGCAAACTATCTAAATAGATTCAAAATGCAACTTTCTGATAAACTAATAAACTGGTCTACTAGCTACTTCTTCAAGTGCTTCCCATGCTCGTTCCTTTTTGTCCGCAATACTGATGTATTGTCTTTGTCTTCTTGATGACCACTGTCGGATTTGAATGGTAAATTACACTACGAAGAAGTCACGCTTTAAACGTTCCGGCACATGGCGGCTCCGACAAAATATTCTTTACGGCAGTGTCTTTGTCTGAAACGCGTTGCGAATGACAGGATCGGTTCCGCTGTACATACACTAGGGTGAATGTATGGGAAAAATTTCATCGTCGAATTTCAAAAACCGACATGTACATTTTGTGTATTGGTCCAAAAAAATGATCTGTGCAAAGTTTCATCTCAATCGCACATGATTTAGGGGTGCCTCAAAGGCACTCAAAGTTTTGATTTTTTCATCCTCGAAAATCTTCCACAAGAGAAGTAAAAGAAATTTGGAAAATCGATTTTTTTTTACGATGCTAAATGACTTAAATACATGAAACGTCGAGATCTGGTGTAATCTCGAAAAAAAAATTTTGGCCGAAAATCGACCTCCTGGGACTGAGACCTGAGAGGTAATGAAGATAGAGAAAAAAATAATTATCGAATTTAAAGGACCGACCATGTACATTTTGTTTATTGGTCCAAAAAATGACCTGTGCAAAACTTCAGCTCAATCGGACATGATTTAGGGGTACCTCAAAGCACTCAAAGTTTTGATTTTTTGACAACTCAGGCTTAGTCCCAAAAAGTCGATTTTCGGCCAAAATTTTTTCGTGATGACACCAGATCTCGACGTTTTATACATTTTTAAGTTATTTGGCATCGAAAAAAAAAATACTATTTTCTAAATTTCCTTTTTCGAGGATTTTCGAGGATGAAAAAATCAAAACTTTGAGTGCTTTGAGGCACCCCTAAATCATGTGCGATTGAGCTGAAACTTTGCACAGATAATTTTTTTGGACCAATAAACAAAATGTACAATGGTCGGTTCTTTAAATTCGATAATTATTTTTTTCCAACCCTTCATGCATTTTTAAGTCATTTGGCATCGAAAAAAAAATCGATTTTCCAAATTTCCCTTACAACTCCCCCCCACCCTTGAAGATTTTCGAGGATCAAAAAATCAAAACTTTGAGCGCATTGAAGCTCCCCTGAATCATGTCCGATCGAGCTGAAACTTTGCACAGATCATTTCTTTTTTTGAGCCAATAAACAAAATGTGCATGGTCGGTTTTGACGTAGGACTACGTCTTTCATTTCTATACCGGGGTGTAAAATCAAAGCTTTGTAAACGAAAGCGTTACGCTGAAAAGGCGACCAAGAAAATTACCAGCATCGAAAAACGGTTCCGCTTGAGGCATCGGAGTAGCCGCCACACACACATACACGCGCGCAACTCTTTTCGTTTGGTTTGTTATCCAGCATCGCGAAGAATCTGGAAAGATGTTATCGTTGCTGAAAAATAATGTGCCAGTTCTCCTTGGAATTTAAAAATACATTTAAGCGAGAGAGTTTAATTTAATGATTTCTATCCATATAATACTGCGTCTAAATACATTTGGTTTTGTGGCTTTTCAATCAAGTGCAGTTAGCAGGATAGCTTATGAAGATAATTCTTCCCCATCAGGATATTTTCGTATCCAATATTGGATGCGCGCGCAACAGAAACAAAAATTTCAAGCTAAGAGAGTTCATTCGCCTCTAGTTTGTCTTCTAAATTGTCATCGTAAACCACACCATCTCGTTTTGAAATTTTTCAATCAAGTGCAATTAACAGGAAAGCTTCTGAAGATTATTCTACCCCATCAGTAGAATATTTTCGTATCCAATATTGGATACATAAAACCTTGTGCCTCCAGCGTAACGCTCTCGTTTTCGAAATCCCCCAAATATTAATTTATACATTCATTCGGAATGGATTCATATTCAATTTCAAACAAACGATCACTGAATCAACGATAGTCCTACGTCAACCTTGCGGTTATACCACAGATATAACCCACTTCCTGTTTTTGAAATTTGACATGAATATTTTCGCTGTCACCCTAACATACACATACACATTTAAAATACTTGCAACAATTTTGACTTGTCTTGAAACGTGTCTCGTCGGATAATATAAAACTGGCTTCAGGGAAGCACATCCCGATCTGCACAAATGTATGCGGATGTAAGAGTATCCGTAGATAGCATGTATCTGCAATGAAGATTTCCCCAAACTCCTTGTTTTAGGAGTCCGTGTTAGGGAAATACATTCCGGTCTGCACTAGGATTGGGAGTCCACATTTACATTCAAACATATAACGCATTTTCATTTGATTTTCAACATGAAGGACACAAACAAAACTAGAAAGCATAGAAAAATGCATTTTCCATTCATCGTGTACCGTCATGGAATTATTCAATTGAATAAATTAAATGAAAATTATTATTAGAAATTCAACAACTGTTATATTCTTCCAGGCAAACAATAATCCCATAAAATACCATGCCATACGTTTGGCAAAACAAATCAAAAATAAAAATATTGGTAGTTGTTCCAGTTTTAGAAAAGAACGCTTCAACTGGACCTGATGTCACCATCCAATTTCGTTTGATATGCGATACATCCAATCATAATGTATCGCATATCAAACAAATCTTAGATTCGATTGACATGCAAATCATCAAAATTTGTTTGTAGCGAAACGTTGACATGCATTCAGAAAATCTGTTTTCTATTTTGGCACCCTTACTGTGAGACATAGAGTCCTATGTCAAAAAAAAGTTGATGGGTCTGAGCCTAGGGGCACGGACGGGATCTTGACATAGGACTGTGATTGTGTGTAGTAATTGCATTTAAATTGAGTTTTTCATTGTTCAAAATCTGTATTTTTTTCTACATCAAATGGATGCCCTGGAAAAATCGTTTCCTGTATGTACTTGTATCCTTTAAATTGGTTAGATGACATAACGTGGTAGAATTCGGTACCGCATTCTGTTCAAAAATGAACACAAAAATACCATTAGAGCCATTACTACCCTTTTCTTCTGTTTATTCAATCATGCAGAAGAAGACAAAGAGTCATCATGTATCATTTTTGAAACCTATATAAATATAAGCCTGAGTCAAATCAATCTATGACTACAAAAATATATTATAGATAAAAAATAGCATTATCTCCTTCATTACCACGTTGTCCGAAACATTGTTTGTAATAACTTTATAGCGCCGCGACCTTACAGGGCGACTGCTCAAGCTATCATAATCTGATTTACGTGGGTATACCCTTTCGATCTTCTAAATCAGCAGCCATTTAAATTCATTTATTACATTTTTACATAACCAAACAACATACTCGATATTATGACATCCTGGACCACAATTACACAAAATGTTAGTAGTGAGACCTACACGATAAAAACATGAATTGAGCTCATATTGATTGGACAACATACAATATAATATAAAATTAATGCGTATTATCGGTAAATGCAGAATAATTCATTTTACGCATCAACTCACATTATGAGCTAACACCCGAATTTAGGCAAAAAGACAGGGAGGAAGCGAGTGGATAGTGCAATCGAAAGAAAACATTTCACCCAATTCAATCGTCAAATTGTTAACTTTTTTTTACTATATTCACTGTTCATGTTTCAAGCAAAAAAAATCTGGATAAATTTCAACACAACATATGTCGCAATAACTATTTTGAGTAATTGGCGTTTGAAAATTCTTAATAAATCGTTACATTGTTCGTAGAGTGGCCCCCCTATATAGAAATCAAAGACATAGTCCTATGTCAAAAAATTCATCATCATTGGGTGCTCTCTACCCTCTACTACTAGCTGCTGACATTGTTTACGAGTCTCAAGATCATACTCATATATCCTCGTCTTGACTCCAGCGACTACGCAACTCATCCAGTCTCTGATTTAACTCTGAATGCGGGATAAAGCTTGTTTTCCAACCCTTCACAATGAAGACAAATTTACGCGAATTTTTACGAACATTTTTCGCCAACCAATCAGAACGAAGCGCGGGATCACGAAAGAGCGAAAAAAGATAGAACCTCCCAAGCTTTTGCTGTGAAAAAATACGAATCCGCGTTGTTTTGACAGTGGCTTCTGCCCACATCAGAAAGTTGGAACAAGGCAATCAAGATAGGTGCTACGAGATATAAAAGAAAATCGCTCAGTTTCACATCGATGGAACGATATAAGCAACATTCAAGCTTGCTGCGGGATAATAAATAATTTTCCGAATTTATATTTATACTCTACTGAAATTTTTAATATTGAATTGTATCGAGTTCGAGATATAATTGAACTCACATTTGTGAGTGATATGAATTTGTTTCACCAGAATTGCCGTTCTGACGTATCCCGTAAGTTTGAATTTATTTACATAGATGGTATCCAAACAACACTAAACATTGGCTACAGTTTCGTCAGCACAGTTGATTGCCGTTATGAACCAGAACAAAAAACAAAGCTGCAAATTATGCACCATGTCGGTACCACGATCAAAGCATTCCCTGAATAAATCATATCACATTAGCCGAGCCAGCTGGCGGAAGCATATGCATAAAGGTTACTAGGTTACTATTTTCAACGACAACTGTTTATTTATTATACTGCTTCAAATACCTTCGACGAAATCAAATGTAACCATACCAACGTAAGTAATAACATAAACAAATCCAAACCTTTCGTCTTGCCATTCCTCATACGTCTTTTCTAAATAGTGTAAATTACGAGCCACCTGTTAACTCCACCTTCTTGGTAAGGACGATAGTTTGACAGATTCGCATGCTTTCGTAGTTCAATGTAAATGACTTCAGCGAAAACATTTTGCAAGGACGAATTTCGCAAGTGAAAAATGCGCTCATTCTGAAGCAAGTTTAACAAGCTGAAACCATGGACAAAGTCACATTCTGAAAACGCGCGCGAAAAATGGAACAGAAGTGCTATCTTCATGAAATCCGGATCAAAACTGATCTCAAGGTTTCCTCTAATCTGAAGAAATTCGCATCAGCAATGCTGTGTTATCAGAAATCCAGTGGTGATCCGTCAAAATTCGCCTTTCAACCCGAGCCATCCAGCGATGCCGATGTTCAACTGGCTGCGTCTAACATCGCTCCGGACGCAGTAGATTTGGCCACGTTCCCGCAATGCTCATCGACGCCTCTAAGAAGTTAAAGAACTAATTTTCTCGTGGACCGGATAGTTGCGGAGCCGCTTGCCTTCATTTCCAGACACTCGTCCGAAAGAACAGTTTTTGCCAAGTTCTGGAAAGAGTCGTACATGCTAAGACACTAAAGTTGGGATCGATGTGATGTTGAGCACTATCGTGAAATAACCAGCCTTCCTGTAGTATCGAAAATTTTTGAGATTATCGTCAGCGATCATGCTACGAAGTCCCACCTTTCGTCCGATCAGCATGGTTTCATTCCCGGTAGATCCATCACTGCCAATCTGTTGGATTTCAGCAGTATTTGTTCCGAAGTTATTGAACAAAAGGCACAGGAAGACGTGATCTACACAGACCTGAAGGCTGCTTTAGATGAAATCGACCATTAAGTGCTACTGCGTAAACTCCAACGGATGCGAGCCTCCAATAGATTGATATCGTATTTGTCCTGGTACCTAATTAATGGGAAGCTTCGTGTCAAGCCTGGCTCTAGCGCAGTGGTACTCAACCATTTTTCCAGAGGGGCCACAAATACGTTAGTCATGGTGTCACGGGCCGCAAAAGAAAAAAAAAAAGGGTGGTGTCCAAGACACGACAAAGACAAAGGCCTATGAACGAATGCCTTCTCTGAGTCAGTGGCGAACGTTTCGCGAAGCAATAAAGCGCCACATTTCCGAGTTAACTTTCAAAATTAACATGCACTGTTGATTGTTGGCTGTCTACAGCGACACTGAGTCACAGAACTTACTGAATATCGAAGTAGTTTTTCAGTATCTCTTAGCAAAATTCCGAACGCTCCGAATAACTGTCAGAACGGCAATAGAAAATCCGTACCGAATCGGGTGTGTCGTTGGATGGCGGCGTCGACAACAATCGTTGCGGAACGAATTTTACCTCGAGTAAAACACAGAGAACACAGTTCTCACAATAGTCCAGAAGATGCATTTAAGTGGAAATTTGCATTTAGAGCTCGACAGTGCAAGATTAAGATATTGACGAATTGTGTATCGCTAAATGTTTGTGTCAGTATGTTCTAAAAGTCTTTCGAAGACAGTTTGTATGTAGAATTTGAAATATAAAAGTAAGAGCAAAAAACAGTTTTTTTAATGGTGACCCCAACGCAAATTATGTTGGTCACCCTATTTTTGGCAACATGAAAATGAGCGCACTATCATATGTAACAACTTTGTTGAAGACATTTTTTGTCTAGAGAATAACTGTCAAGCTCTAAATGATAATTTCCACTTGAATACATCACCTGTTCAATGGCGTCTAGTTTGGTTTGAGCTTAGAATAAATTTTCTAAATTGGCCAAATCAACTGCCACAGATTAAAGCATAATCAAACACTCATTCTCTCGCCAAAATATCATTCACGATTCAACAATAATCCAGCTAACAAGCAGTTGGCGGCAGCGAGGCCATCCGAATTGCCAGGAGATGAGAGTTTAGGTTTAGTTCTTCAATTTGTCCTTTTTCTAGGGAACAGACGAATACCTGAAGATATTCAAAGCTTTTATAATTCAAGACATCGTCATCGCCACCAAAACATCCCAGTCGAACGATCGTTTAAGTCCTTCGATGAAACAAACGAATTGTGAAATGTAGGGGAAGTGGGGGCATAGTGGTCACCCTAAGGAATATGCCTATTTCCAGCGCCCACATACCGATTCAATTCCCGTTTCTCGAAGAATATTATAGTTCAACTCATTGTACTTCAAGATAGCAAACGGTTTTTACTATGAAAAATCAAAATAGTACACTTTTCATCATTAGAAAAGAAGGTGAAAAATCAAACTTTTTTTTTTGCTTGGTGGTAAAGTGGTCACCACCCGGGGGGGGGGGTGTTATTGATAGTCATCTTCTTCAAACATAAGGTGACTATCAATACGGCATCCATAGTCAACAGTTATACTACCAAACAAGCAGGTGACCACTTTGCCCCCACTACCCCTACTAGGCACCACGCTTACTCATGTATTGCACGATTCGAGTTTGGCCAGACTACTTTTCAACATATATTATAGTAGTCAAGCAAGCCACTGATGACATCAATTTTACCATTAAGAGCATCATTAGCTGCAATCAAACCAGTTAGCCGAATAATAGTCGAACAATAGCATTGTTCGACTATTTCGATATGCGGAACTATACGTTGTATAAAAGTTTTTTTATGGAAACTTTTGTTCAACCATTGATATTAAACCAGATTCAACCAGGTGTTAAAAAGCAAATCCTTTTTTTAGAGATTGGTAGAAGTTGGTAGAAGAAAACAATGCAGTCTGACAAAGATCAACTTCTTTAAAAGCGCAAACTAAGCAAAGTTGGATAAATGTATTCTAATTGACTTTAAACTGCATTTAACGAACAGTATTGGCTATAGCTTGATAGTTTCTCCAAATTTCCATGAACAAGGTTCATAAACTATAACTATCATAAAAACGTCACACTGACGGGGAATTAGTTAGTTGGGAAGTTCAATACTTGTTATCTACTCTAGACCAAATCACGTTAATTTTTATGACGAGGGTGGATAGGACACTGACGCTGCAGATGAACCAAATGAAGGCCAACAAAGCAGAAAAAAACGTATCCACACACCACAAGTAAGGCAAAACAAAACTACCCAACATCCGAAACGCAACGCGTCTTGTCGAAGAACCGAGAATCGTGGGGAAGACTCCCAGAGTTGCACACTCACAAAATTTTATAATCATCGCAAGGTTATGGATACTCATGGGCCTCCGTGTTTTGTGTCTTCTGCCTTGTGCCTTCTGCCTTTTCGCCGCCCACTACCCATTCCTTGCCTATCCTGGCAACCGGCCAATGCGGTGGAACGTGATTATTTAGGATTAATATTTAATAAGATGAGTGTTAACGATAATTATCAATTTTAATATTTATTTATATTTACGCTCGACCGGTCGACCGACCGACCGATCGTCCCGGAGTTTGGTTGCGTCGGCAGCGCGACGGATTGTCTGGCGTGAAGATATTTCGCTTGTTTTGTTGCTTTTTTTTTCAAATATTGTTCTTCCTCCACGGAAATCGCCGCCCGGCCAGAGTTCATCTGGAAGTGAATCTTGTATGCGTGAGCGAAGTGCATTAGAGGCAGCCCAACCGCCCGATAAGAAGCTTCCCGGGTTGGTACCGATTGGTTGGTACTTAATTCCTGAAACGTGGTTATGTAATTAAGATATGGCCAAACGTTCTATCGGCTGAGCAATTTTTCAAACCACCGAGCGGAATTTTTTTAAGGGAATAGCATGATATCAGGTATAGGTACTAGCAAATAGTTGACTTGCTCGGATTCTCGGCAATCCGAGGTCAATTTGTAATATTAATTATAAATAAAAATCCAATAAATCTAGTTTTATATTTGGTTTCAATACTGCTATCAAAACAATGTGTACCCCAGAAAAGGGGCTGTCCACATACCACGTGGACAGAAAAAGCACGGTTTTAGACACCACCCTCCCCCTCCGTGGACAAGCGTGGACATTTTCATACCCCTACCCCCCCTTGTCCACGTGGACATTTTTCCTTTTTAAATTAAAATAATTAAGGAAAGAACTAATTTGCGTCTAAATTCCACTTGAGGGGGACCTCGTCTGGAAGGTCGGAAAATAATGAATTATCTTGGATTTTTTTCGAATGCTACGAATAAAGTGAAGAGCTCGGGTATTTTAGTTATTATTTAAGGTATATTTGAAGATGTATTTTTCATTTTTTGAGTGCACGAATAATGATTATTACGCTGTTGACAGCTGGATGCGTAGATGCTGTCTGAACATTGGTACCTTGCTGGTGGTATCGGTTCTGAAGCAACGGAGTTTCGTAGAACAAATTACAATCAGTATTTTAAAACATTAGGACAATACCTAAAGCGTTACATATGGGTTTTTTTTCGAAAAGTTGCCGAAATGGCGACCATTTTTGTTAAAAATGAGTTATTTTTTATAAAAAATCGCTGTTTAGAAGCTCATAAAAGATCAAAAAAATTAGATATCAACAAACGGATGTGTAATGCTTTAGATAATCCATTTTTAAAGGCTGATAAAAAATTTCAGCCAAATGCTCGAGTAGATCCTAAGATATTGATACCACCAGTTGAAAAAACACGGTATCGAGAAAAACGCGTTTTAAAATTCGTACAGTAATACTATATACCTTGAGGTGAGGTCATACTTTTGGCTGTAACTTTCCAACGAAATCAAATATCGAAAAGGGGCATAAGCTTCCCAAAAATGCAAAAAAAAACAAAGTTCGATTTTTTTCGATCTTCCAGACCGGGATCCCTTCTACAGTTGTTTTCATTTAAAATTTCACTAGCTGTACCCTGTACCAGTTGTAGCCCATTGTTTTTGTATGGTAGAGAAATGGGTAGCATAACAACGCATATGCTTCATATGAGTTTAATTTTGAAATACTTGTGAGTATATGATATTTTTTTGTTTTTCCATTATAAGCGAATATATATAGGCTATCTGGTTTGCTAACACGGGAACACGCAATTTACAGTTGACCAGGTGAGGAACAATTCGCATCTGAATATAAACTACACAACTTCAAAGATTGATCTTGAGCTTTAGTAATTGTGATTGCCAATCGCCAATCGAATAAAAATGAATAGATTTGAAAACATTTCCAAATACATTTTTAGTTCACGATTTTCTAAACACTTGCAAAAATATGTTGATATAGATAGAGTAATAATGAAATCAACTTGATTAATTTGCTTCCATTTGATTCATATGGAATTCCAGTAGGACATTTTCTACAGAGATGCATTGTTTTGCATTGTTTTATGGCAGAGTTACAGTGTTACTCAAAATTTTAGATGAAAAAAATTCTATGCCAACTCCGGAATACGATCGATCACTGCTAATGGCGATTCATCTTCACTCTGGAATTCCGATTCACCTTTAGTCGGTAGCGCAATTCAAAACCTATTCCGCCATAGTTCGGAGAATTTTCAGAGGGCGTATTAAGCGAAATAAGATGTTTTATTATTTTTCAAATCCTTATAGACCATTCTGCATTGAGTGTCTAGATGACTTCCAAAGTGCTCGTGGGGAAGAATTCCATCAGACAACTCACGTTTCTTTCAATATGACCGTTTTGAACACTGGGGAACAACACGTGTACCTAAACCTCCTGCTAACCCAAGTGCTCTTGACCTCTCGCTTTGCTCGAATTCTCTATCGTTAGATTGCAAGTGGAATGTAATCCAGGATCCCAACGGTAGTGATCACTTGCCAATCAAAATTTCCATCACCATTGGGTCGAATTCTTCTGATTCTATAAACATGGCATATGACCTCACAAGACACATTGACTGAAAAAAATATGCGGACGCGATTGCTCTAGCCATCAATTCCAGAGATGGTTTACCTCCATTGGAGGAGTATAACTTCTTTTCTCGTTTGATCTATGACAGCGCGGTTCGCGCTCAAACGAAACCCATCCCAGGTTACACTATTCGTCGAAGGCCTCCTAATCCATGGTGGGATAGCCAATGTTCCAAGCTTTATCAGGATAAATAGAATGCATTTAAAGCTTTTCGGAAAAGTGGAACCATTGAGAATTTTCAAACGTATTTATCCCTTGAAAATCAATTTAAAAACTTGATCAAAGGGAAAAAACGTGCTTATTGGCGAAATTTCGTGGGAGGTCTGTCACGAGAAACGTCAATGAAAAAATTATGGAAAGTGGCTCGAAACATGAGAAATCGCTTCAACGAATGAAAACGAGGAATATTCACATCGATGGATTTTAAATATTGCACGGAAGGTATGTCCTGATTCCGTTCCTGTACAAAAAATTGTTCGAGATATTTCCCAAAATAGGTGCGATCTTGATTCCGAGTTTTCGATGGTAGAATTCTCTCTTGCTCTCCTTTCATGTAACAATTCTGCTCCGGGATCGGATAGAATTAAGTTCGACTTGCTGAAAAACCTCCCTGATGTGGCGAAACATCGCTTGTTGAATTTATTCATTCGGTTTCTGGAGCATAATGTTGTTCCAGATGATTGGAGACAAGTACGAGTTATAGCTATTCAAAAACCCGGAAAGCCCGCGTCCGACTTCAATTCGTACCGCCCAATAGCAATGCTGTCTTGTATACGGAAATTGTTGGAGAAAATGATCTTGTTTCGCCTCGATCGATGGGTTGAAACGAATGGCCTACTCTCAGATACACAATATGGGTTCCGCAGGGGCAAGGGGACGAATGATTGTCTTGCGTTGCTTTCTTCAGAAATTCAAATGGCTTACACCGGAAAAAAACAAATGGCTTCAGTTTTCTTGGACATAAACGGGGCCTTTGATTCTGTTTCAATAGAGGTTTTGTCAGACAAATTACACTCTCGGGGTCTGCCGCCTCTATTGAATAATATGTTATATAACATGCTTTGTGAGAAACATTTGAACTTTTCTCACGGAGATTCGGCAGTAAGTCGGGTCTCCTACATGGGCCTTCAATTTATTATCTCTTCGGTTCCTCATCCGGTGTAAGGTTATGAACCCATTGGTGATCGGAAATTTTGAGCAACTGAGCGAGCTAAATTTTCATTCTGGATTTATGAGCTCATATCACGAACTCATCTCCATGCAGGTTGATCCTTCTTCGTATATTCCCAACCGTGTTTGTTTCCCTGACTACATCAATTCCTCTGTGCATTTTGATCTGTTCATGAAGGAGAAAATCCATGATATTCCAGATTATCTTCTATCGGGGATCGTTCCCACGATCTTCAATGCAAAGTATGGGCGTATCAATTGTGATAATATGTACTTTACTGATGGGTCCTCTATGAATGAGTCCATAGGATTTGGAGTGTTCAACGTATTTTTTAGCACCTCACACAGTCTTCAGTATCCTTGCTCAGTATATATTGCTGAATTGGCAGCGATATACTGGGCGCTGAACAGCGTCGCCTCACGACCTGTTGAACACTATTACATTGTAACGGATAGTCTTAGCTCTGTCGAAGCTATCCGTTCAGTGATGCCGGAAAAGCACTCGCCGTACTTCCTTGAGAGAATACGACAAATTTTGAGTGCTTTATCCAGACGCTGTTATGTCAACACCTTTGTTTGGGTCCCTTCACATTGCTCAATTCTGGGTAATGAGAGGGCTGACTCATTAGCAAAGGTGGGTGCGATTGAAGGCGACATTTATCAGCGTCAAATCGCCTTCAATGAATTTTATTGTTTAGTCCGTAAAAATACAATCGCTAACTGGCAACGTAAGTGGAACGAAGATGAATTGGGCCGGTGGTTTCACTCGATTATCCCTAAGGTTAGCCTCAAACCATGGTTCAAAAGTCTGGACTTGAGTCGGGACTTTATTCGCACCTTCTCTAGACTCATGTCCAATCACTGTTCGTTAGATGCGCTACTCTTTCGTATTAATCTTGCCGACAGCAATATCTGTGTTTGTGGCCAAGCTTACCACGACATCGAACACGTTGTTTGGTCGTGCGAGGGATATGTTGTTGCCAGATCGATTTTAGAAAAATCTCTTCGGGCCAGAGGAAGGCAGCCCAATGTGCCGGTGAGAGATGTGTTGGCTCGGCTAGATCTTGATTACATGGTCCAAATATATGTTTAAAACTATCGATCTCCGAGTGCGATTGTTCTTACACCCTTTACCCTTCCTTTTCGTCTTTTGCGAGCTATCAGTTCCCTTCCATTAGGATAAGTTGAATTGTAATACATATTAGATGTAATGATAGTTTTCAAGAATTGAGTGTGAAGTGTGAATGTGAATGTGAATGAGAATGTGAGTATGAGTGTGAACATTGTTACAATCTCCTTACATCCCATCCTTTTCCTAATGAAAATATGTCACCCTTCTAAACTCGAGTCGACCGCGAGTAATCGGTTTCCTATTTTATTAACCATAGAAATAAGGAAACATGTTAATATATGCTAGTAGAAATATAGTTAAGAGTTTGGCTCCTTTAAACTTATGTAACTGAGAATGTAAAAATAAACAATTTAATAAAAAAAAAACTCACGTTTCTTTGATTCCCAACTATGAAATCGAGCTTAAATCTCAACTATGAAAGTTGAACATTTCTTGAGACCCATCTTTTGCCTTAAATTGATCCCAATTCAAAAGTACGCTTCATAGAACAATTTAATTGAATTCATTTAACAGATGAGAAAATTTTCCATAATATTCTGTTAAGATAACAATAGGAATAACATTGTAGTGTCGAGGAAGGAATTGTAGGAGGGCTGGAGAGCTTTAATTTTGTTGATAGAAACAATCAAGTTTATCATGTATTTTTGGGGGGGGAAATAATAAAACCCTCAAAAACGAAAAAAAATTAAGTATTTTTCCACTTCTGAAAGACACTTCAATCATTCAATTCAAATGTTTTACAACTGCAATCTATGCGAAATTTTCTGAAAATAATAGAATACTGGGTCAATTGATTCATGTTTGACGACTAGTGGTGCATGGATAATTTCACGCAAATGAAATATTAATTCCTATAAATTGACGGGATTTCAATACTTTGAAGAAATTCTAATTTTTCGAGAAAAGTAATGCATTTTTTACACGAAATTCTGCATGAAAAACTATACAGACATTATTATCCTAATACTAATTGTTCTCGAGAGCTCTATACAAGCTCTATAGAAAATTGTATTTGATAAAAAAAAACCATATGTGTAATATGAAGATGTTAAACAACATATTCATGACATTGCGGATGTGGACTCATCGTTAGTAAAAGTTGTGAAGCTAGTTCCTCGTGGGAAAAGTCTAGCGGAGCTGTCCTTTGTGTCATTCAAAGTTACCGTCAGTAAGGCTGTTTCCAACGTGGTCGGCGATCGCTGGTACTGACCAGAAGGAGTCACTGTTCGAGCATTTGATCTGAACCAAAAAAACGATGCTGCTTCTACTCGTCCGAAATTCTCATAGAGGTGACAAAAAGCGAACAACCGACATTCGGCACCGAGGGTAACCCGGGACGCACACAAACAGGTCATATGGGTAGGCCTTATCCTCTCGACACAGTCGAGCCACATCATATCAGTTCCTGCTGCAGTCGTCCCGGCTCTGTGCTCAATGGTGGGGATAGGGCAGCCCAGCCTGCTCTGTCAGGCAAGTATTCTTCCGATAAAGAATCGTTGCTCTTTCATCAAAGTTCAGGTTTCAGCAATTCTTTACAAAACGTCTGCTATCAACAAGCTTCACTGCACATTGAGACCACCGGAGGTGTTAAGCAGTTACCGGGACGCATGTCAATAAGCACGATGGAAGCCTCTTCTATGCGCAGCACAGTCGTGACCGATCAATCAAGCAGTTCATCTCTGCAATCAAATCGACTCAGTTCCAGTCTACGCAGTCGTCCCGGTCCTGTGTCTGCTGCTACGGAAGAGGTCTTCCAGCCTGCTTTTCAAGGCAAGAACATATCCACTTCGAACAATACGCTTCCTGATTCATCCGTCGTTCACAGATTTCCAACAGTATCTGACCAGAATACACGAAACGCGTAACATAATGACGATTTCTACAACAGGAGAAGCATAACGGTTTTCTATCAGAATGTGAGAGGACTTCGAACCAAAATTAATGACCTGTTTCTGGCTGCATCGAATACGGAGTATGATGTTATTGTTCTCACCGAAACATGGTTGAATGATGATATCCACTCCACCCAACTATTTGGTGACTACTATACGGTGTTTCGAAACGATCGTGACTCTATTATGACAGAGAAAAAAGAGGAGGCGGCGTACTCATTGCGGTATCGAAGAAGTTTAGCTCTTCAAAAACAGTGGCGCAAGTTAGCGATTTAGTGGAGCATCTTTGGGTGAATATACATGAACCAGACAGTATTATTATTGTTGGAGCGGTATATTTGGCGCCAGAGCTTGCGGGTAATGCTAACTTCCTCGAAAAACATTTCCGTTTCCAGTATCACTGAATCTTTGAAAACGAGTGATTCTCATATTCTTCTTGGAGATTACAATCAACCTCACCTTGTCTGGTCGAGTTCCACTACTGGATTTCTGTATGCTGATCCTTTAGAGTCCAGATTTTCAACATCTAACGCGTATCTCGTCGATGGAATGTCTACTATGAACCTGAAACAAATGAATGACGTCAAAAATAACAGAGGCCGTACATTGGATCTGATATTCATAAACGAAGAGGCTTTCCTCAAATGCACTGTGACAGAGGCTCCCGAACCTCTCATTGAAGCTGACGTGTTTCATCCTGCTGTTGTCGCTAGAATGCATTTCCCAGAGCCTGTGAGTTACGATGATTCCATAGATGATGTGAGATTGGACTTTCACAAAGCAAATTTCGATGAAATTAGTCGAGCTATTGCTAGCTGCGATTCGATCCAGCTTCTTGATAACAATATTAAAGTGGCTGTCTCCATATTCACCAACACGCTTGTACAATTATTTCGCCGCTTTGTGCCCCCTAGGCGCCACCGAAGTAAACCCCCATGGTCGAATCACCAGCTGCGCGAACTGAAACGCCAGAGAGCGGCTGCTCTGAGAAGATATACTATTCACCGGAATCCAATAGAAAAACAACAGTTTAATGCTGCCAGTCGAAGATACCGCACTCAAAACCGGCTACTCTACTCAAGGTACGTAAAACGCAAAGAGAATGATTTCAAACGTAACCCTAAAAGTTTTTGGGCTTTTATGAATGAAAAACGCAAAACGAGTGGTCTTCCAAAATCTATGTTTCTTGATGATAAAGTAACTGAGTCTCGTATGGGAATTTGCGATCTATTCGCTAAGCATTTCTCCAGCGTGTTTGAAGCGAATTTCATCACGGATCAAGCCATGGGCCTGGCACTAGAGAATGTACCCAGAAACGTAATTGAGATGGGAAATTTCACATTTACAGAGCAAAGCGTTCTTGACGCGATTCGCAGATTGAAATCTTCCTCGGCCGTTGGACCTGAGGGAATTCCACCGATCGTTTTTAAAAAGTGTGCTGAGGCTATTGCTGCTCCGTTGTCAATCATCATCAACAAGTCACTATCAGAGGGGAAGTTTCCGGAGAAATGGAAAGCATCAGTGATGTTTCCTATCCATAAAAAAGGTGATAAACGTGACGTGTCTACGTATCGTGGCATAACCTCTCCATGCGCTGGGTCTAAGCTCTTCGAGATACTTGTTGGTGGCGTGCTTTTCAATGCCGTCAAATCATACATCTCGCCTGATCAACATGGTTTCTTCAAAGGAAGGTCGATTAACACGAATCTGGTGGATTTTTCATCGTATTGCGTCAGGGCAATTGAGAATGGTGTATAAATCGACACTGTTTACACTGACCTGAAGGCTGCCTTTGACCGTGTGGATCATCAATTGCTGATTGCTAAGATGAAGCGATTAGGTGCTTGTTCACACTTCAGTGGATGGCTGAGTTCCTTCTAAGTCAACAGGCCACTCGCCGTGAAGCTCGGATCATCGCAGTCCTATACATTTACGAATTGTTCTGGAGTTCCACAAGGAAGCAACCTGGGACCGTTATTGTTTTCGATATTTTTCAATGATGTGTGCTTGCTCATCCCACCAGGTTGTCGAATTATGTATGCGGATGATCTCAAGCTCTACTTAACAGTTAGATCCACCGAGGATTGTAAGGAATTATTAATCAATTTGAAAGCTGGTGTTGTTGTTATCGTCTGACCATCAGCGTCCAGAAATGTTTTGTCATCACCTTCACACGAAAAAAATCTCCAATTCACTGGGTTTACGACATTGGTGGATGCCAGATCGAGAGAGCCAGCGTTATAAAGGACCTTGGAGTTCATCTCGATTCACAGCTCACATTCAGAGATCATTACTCTAACATAATTAATAAGGCGAACAGGAACTTAAGTTTCATAATGAGAGCTGCAAACAACTTTCGAGATCCTTACTGTCTCCGATCGCTTTACTACGCCCTTGTTCGATCTGTCCTGGAGACGGCTTCAGTGGTATGGAGTCCATATGCGCACGTGTGGATAAAAAGAATTGAAGCTGTTCAATCTCGATTCATTAAATTTGCATTGAGATTTCTACCATGGACTAACTCGGCTGACCTACCACCGTATAAGGACCGTTGCCGTCTGCTTGGGATAGAAACTCTGCATCAAAGACGTAGCTCGGCAAAAGCTTTATTTGTCGCCAAAGTACTACTGGGACATACGGACTCCTCCCACATTCTTGAACAGTTCAATTTAAACGCACAGACTGTGGTCCTACAATCAAGGGAATTTCTGCGACTAGAATTCAGACGAACCGAGTACGGAAGAAATGAACCGATTGTATCGATGTGTCGTGAATTTAATTGAATTTAATGGATGAATTTAAGTACCGTTTGAAACGTTTCAACTTGACAACTTGATATTTTATGTTTTCGACTATTTATTTACATTTAATTATAATTTCATATTCATGTAGACTGTAAGTCAGATGGATCAAATAGAATAATAATAATAATAATAATAATAACGATGGTGGTCTTCCTGAGATTGACGAAGTTACCCAGTTTTGGTCAGGCTTATGGGAGAACCCTATTCAACACCGAAGTAACAGGATGTGGCTGGCAGAAGAAGAGGAATATGGAAACGGACTTGAAGCAATGCCTGCCGTTATGGTAACCGCCCATGATATCAACGAAGCCATTCGATATTCCAGGAATTGGGCTGCGCCAGGACCAGATTTCGTGCACAATTTCTGGTACAAAAAGTTTTCTTCAACTCATGGGCGAATGGCAGAGTGCTTCAATAAGGAATTAGAAAATCCCCAAACAACACCGGAGTTCGTGACCAGGGGAATTACTCATCTGATGCCAAAGGATCAAGACACAGCGAATGCGGCGAAGTACAGGCCAATAACATGTCTAACGAGCCTGTACAAGCTACTTACGTCGGTGATTAATAAAAAGATACAAAACCATTGCGAAGTTAACGAAATATTAACAGAAGAACAGAAAGGCTGTAAACAGAACACGCGGGGCTGCAAAGATCAAGTCGTTATCGATGCAGTCATCGTCGGACAAGCAAGCCGAAACAGAAGGAACCTGAGTATGGCGTACATTGACTATAAAAAAGCATACGACTCAGTACCGCATACGTACCTGATAAAGGTACTAAAAATGTACAAGATACATGATGGCGTCATCAGGTTTATGGAACACGCAATGGTAAACTGGAACACCTCGCTTAGTATCACCGACGGAACAACTATGTTGAGATCCAGAACTCTCAATATTCGCAGGGGAATATTCCAAGGTGACACATTCAGTCCTTTGTGGTTTTGCCTTGCGATGAACCCCTTGAGCAGAGCACTCAACCGAAGCAGCCATGGCTACCATATCAACAGAACAACGACAATAAACCATACCTTCTATATGGACGACTTGAAACTGTTTGCGGAATCAACAGAAGCGCTACATAGTCTTCTACAGTGTGTTAGCGACTTTAGTTCCGATGTGCGGATGGAACTCGGAATCGAAAAGTGTAAGGCAGTACAGCTCCACCGTGGACGATTGGTGGAGACTGAAGGATTCCGCATTAACGAGAGTGAAGTGATTCAAGATTTGGTGGAAGGCGAATCCTATAAGTACCTGGGATTTCTGCAATTGAAAGGGATTTGTCACACAAAAATCAAGAAGGAACTCCAGGAACAATTCTTGATCAGAATCAACCAGGTTTTGAAAACAAACCTCTGCGGCGGCAAAAAAATCAAAGCCGTCAATACGTTTGCCGTTCCTTTACTCACGTACAGTTTCGGGGTGCTGAAGTGGACGAAAACCGATTTAGAAACAATAGAAAGAGCAATGAGAGTGACGTTCACAAAGCACCGTATGCACCATCCAAAGTCGTCCATAGAAAGATTCACCTTGCCACGTGTTGAAGGAGGAAGAGGTGTCACTGACATTAGAGCGCTTTGCAGTTCCCAGATCCAGCAGTTGCGGAGTTACTTCGTGGAAAGTCAGACCCGTCACGATATCTATCGCGCTGTCTGTGAAGCGGACCGTGGATTCAGTGCCCTGCATCTGGCGCAGGAGCAGTACGAACTTAGCTGCAATTTGCAGACCATAGAAGAAAAAACAACATCATGGAAGCAAAAGGAACTTCATGGGACACACCCCCATCGTTTAGAGCAAGCGCATATCGACAAAGTATTATCGAACACGTGGCTGGTGCGAGGTGAACTCTTTTCTGAAACAGAAGGGTTTATGGTAGCCATCCAGGACCGGATAATAGCGACCAAAAACTACCGGAAGTACATCTTGCACGAAAACGTTGTTGACTGTTGCAGAAAGTGCAATAAAGTAGGAGAGACGATAGAACACGTCATAGCCGGCTGTGGAGCGCTAGCCGAATCAGCTTATCTCAATCGTCACAACTCGGTTGCCAAGATTGTTCATCAACAGCTAGCATCAAAACGCAACTTGGTAAATCAGTTGGTACCCTACTACAAGTATATTCCGGATCCGGTTTTGGAAAATAGCTGCTACAAGTTGTACTGGGATCGCGAGATTATTACGGATGTCCGAATACCAGCTAATCGCCCTGATATTGTGGTCTACGATAAAAATAAGAAAGAAGTGCTAATAATAGACATTGCAGTACCGTTAGACCACAATCTACAATCTACGTTTGCTGCCAAGATAACCAAGTATCACGACTTGGCAGAAGAACTAAAACAAATGTGGCATTTGAAAGGCATCCGTATTATACCAGTAGTGATCTCTGCTACTGGTTTAGTTCCACACTCTCTCACGCAGTCATTGGAGGAGCTGCAAGTAACAGAGCAGCTTGCGGTTATGCAGAAAGCGGTGATTCTTGGAACGTGTAACATAGTGCGACGGTTCCTGAATCACCATAATTAGAACACGATGATTGTGCAGACACTATTATAAAGAGAAAAAAAGAAAAAAAAAAAAAAGATACCACAGAGCCTAATCCCCCTTTGGCATTTAAGAAGCCCGGGGGTAGGTGAATATTCCAGCTCAATGCTGAGAAGTGCCATAACTCTATATAATAATAATAATAATAATATCAAGGAGACTTAACCATTATGGAATCGCTTATTTTTTATAGGTTTGAGCTAGGAACGTCTATGCATAGCCCACAACCATAAAGATTATAGGATCATACAAAATATCTCGGTCGCTCACAGTTTACGTGAGTTATTTTTAGAATATGGATTTCAGTGAAGAAGTTCAATGATATATGAAGCACTCTCAGGCAGCTCAATTCGTTTATGGATAAGTACGGAATACTCAAGTTGGGCGGAAAGTTTTCAAATTCTTAAATATGTAACAATTTTTCATTTAATTTAGAATGTATCGGTGATTATATTTGAAAAATGTTCATTTTACGTGTCCACGTGGACATAGTCTATACCCCCTGCCCCCTCTCCGTGGACAAGCGCGGACACGGAGACTGGGCAGGGGGCACCCCCTACCCCCCTAAAATTGTCCACGTGGTATGTGGACAGCCCCAAACATCTTGATATATATTCTGCATATAAAATTGTTTGTTGGGTATATACATATAAATCTCGGTTATCAATTGTAATATAATACATGGAAACTATTTCACTTGGATGACAATCGCCCAGCGAATTACACAAGCCACACAATCATTTATTACAGTCATCGTCCCGATAATTGCGTGGCACTTGCGGCCGTCCGAAATTCCAATTGCATAAAAGAACCCTGGTAGATCGGCAAATCGTGCGGTCCATCACATTTCGTATGCAAAATAACTATAGCTTGAAAAAACAAAATGCACATCTAATGGCTGGGGGGAGGGAAAATATACATCACAGTGAGTAAATATTGCTTCGATAGATAATAAACCGTTCCAACTGCCGCAGAATTCGGAACGAAGCGACGGATGGCTCCGCTTGGGTTCACGATTGATGGTTCCACATTGAGTGAAAATAAAGAAAAACTGAAATAAAACGAGCATCGATGACAGTGCTATCAGCTACAAATTGTTTTTGCTCTATCGATCACCGAATAGTAGCTTTTCGGGAACCGGAGAGTGCACATCGGTGCGGTCAGATGAGCCGCGGGGAGGCTGGTTGGTGGTTGGTGTTTCCAGAGGAGATTTATGTGAGCGTCATGATTCTTGTATCTTTTAGTTTCGGGAACCCGATGAAAAATAAACCTCCCTCTGAATTCTATCCACTGTTCTGAAATTTATCGGGACAAGATACGATAAAGATTGGAACCTACAAAAATTGTTGCATCTATTTTTTTTTTTTTTTTTGAGTAGCAGAAAATGTTTTACTCGGGCCACCGCACCCGCACCGAGAGCAGAATCCGAGCGGAAAGTATCGATGAAATCTCAATCACCAATCGATGATGCTACTTCGCAGTGCTCCTTGATGGCTTCTATACGACAACGGTTTTGATGATGATGGAGATGATGTCTTAACCAAAATGCAAAGTGACTGTGTGGTGTAATGAATCTTCTCTCGCTCGTGGTTTCCTGACATTCAGCTGAGCACAGAGGAGGAAAATTGGCGAGGGATCTGCTCTTCTGCTCTCTGTGGAGGAGCAAATGTCGGCTCGAGTGCGGATTCTGGGGTTTTCGAAAGAGAAAATAAATCAACCGTTGTTTGTTTTTCTACTGCTAGACAGCAAGTGAATGTGCAACACCACTCACAGTCCGGAGGGGGATTCCTCCGATTTGCAATTTATGAGCCCTGTATCGGACCTGTGTTCTGGTTAAGTGAAATATGCTTTCTGCTGACCCAAATTATGGGAAAAAGCAAAAGCATGAGCAGGCATGATCGTTGTGAGGGCTCGATTTTGATTTTTTATATTCTTTTAATACTTTAATATTTTTCCAATACATATACTGGGTGGTAAATTTTATATTCGTCCATTTTTTAAAAGTATTTTCTGCGTTTTCAGAAAAAGGAAGAATTAAAGGGTGTGTCACATCAAATTGCATCACGGAAAAAACGCTGTAGAAATTCGCCCAGTATACCGATCCTTTTGAAAATTTTAGACAGTAAAATAAAAACTATTAAACAACTTTTGGCATTTTCTTTTTATTCATACTTCGAGCCCAAGCCCGTATGCTCGCACCTTCCTCTTTACCCCGTCCATAAGGTTCTGTACAACGTCAGGTTGTAGTTTTTTTTGAACAGAAATCCATTTTCTCTTGAAGTCCGCCTCCGATTTGACAACTTTTGGGTTCTTCCGGAGGGCCTGCTTCATAATCACCCAATATTTCTCTATTGGGCGAAGCTCCGGCGCGTTGGGCGGGTTCATTTCCTGTGGCACGAAGGTGACCCCGTTGGCTTCGTACCACTCCAACACGTCCTTTGAATAGTGGCACGAAGCGAGATCCGGCCAGAAGATGGTCGGGCCCTCGTGTTGCTTCAATAGTGGTAGTAAGCGCTTCTGTAGGCACTCCTTAAGGTAAACCTGCCCGTTTACTGTGCCGGTCATCATGAAGGGGCGCTCCGCTTTCCGCAAGAGCAGATTGCTTGCCACACCATGTACTTTTTGGCAAACTTGAATAGTTTCTGCTTGCGAATCTCCTCCGGAAAGCTGAATTTGTCCTCTGCGGAGAAGAACAACAGGCCCGGCAGCTGACGAAAGTCCGCTTTGACGTAGGTTTCGTCGTCCATTACCAGGCAATGCGGCTTCGTCAGCATTTCGGTGTACAGCTTCCGGGCTCGCGTCTTCCCTACCATGTTTTGCCTTTCGTCGCGGTTAGGAGCCTTCTGAACCTTGTATGTACGCAGGCCCTCCCGCTGCTTGGTCCGCTGGACGAATGAACTTGACACATTCAGTTTATTGGCGACATCCTGGACCGAACTTCTCGGATCACGTCTAGACTGCTTAACTACGCGCTTGTGATCTTTTTCACTGACGGAGCATCCATTTTTGCCGTTCTTCACCTTCCGGTCGATGGTTAGGTTCTCGAAGTATCGTTTTAATACTCTGCTGACCGTGGATTGGACGATTCCCAGCATCTTACCGATGTCCCGATGAGACAACTCCGGATTCTCGAAATGAGTGCACAGGATTAATTCACGACGCTCTTTTTCGTTCGACGACATTTTTCCAAATTTACGAAAAATTTACAGTGAAGCATGGCCAACGTGATCTATACGCTCTTATCTGATTATAAGCGAAAGCTGAAGATATAATTCCTAAAAATTAAATTTCTACAGCGTTTTTTCCGTGATGCAATTTGATGTGACATACCCTTTATTTATACAAAATATGCTCCATCTGTATTTGCAACCTCCTCACATACCGTATAAGTCATGATGTTTGCAACAGTGAGCAATATTAAAATTTTTAAAAAATCTCAAAGAATTCGTTTTCGATTTTTTTTTTATTCAAAAGGGAGATATTTGTGGAAGCTATGATAATCATCGATCCAGTTCCTATTTGCTGCCATTACAGACTCCACACGGCAGGTCCTAAAAATGTAGACTGTATCCATTTCTCTCCAGGTACGGGTCAATGTCACCCGAGACCTTCATGTTTACTTTGCGCCCTTTGGAAGGAACATCAGGTTCATTTGTTGCCATCGGAAGCCACCAATCCAAACACCATAACACTGGCAGAATGCTTGGTCAGATACACGTTTTTTAGCTCGTCGGTCACGTCGTTTACCGGAAGAAAATTAATATAGCGATCGATTCTGAAACTTGAGGATGTTGAAGATTGTCTTACATCGCTCGACATCGCGGTTGGTAATCATGTGAGTTTTTTTTCCATGCCCTCGACTCCGCCCCGCCTTTACCATCTTCTGTGCCGTAAAGTCTTTGATCCCATGTACCTCCGACACTTTCCTCATTGAACGCACTGGATTCACCCGAATATTCCTTTTGATTGGCAGGCAATGATAACCCTCGGAATCCGAGCTGCCCTCGGACGATCTGTGACCACCTTCGCGGATAATTTCCGTTTTCCTACTCGGCCCCCTTTCCACTTGTCCCTTGTCTTCTTCTTCTTTCTTTGTTTTTAAGAGGCTTTAAACTTTGCAGTTCATTCGCCTCTACGTCCCTTGTCTTCTTGCGACATTTGCGCGTGGGACAAATCACGAATATACTGACACTTCGTCATGGTGCAACTGCCAAACTAAGGAAATCGGGTTCTTCTACTCGCAGCCTATTATAATATAAATTATAGCTTACGTATATGCAAAGATACCCAAAGCATGTATGCATAGGTGAAACGGGAACCTCATTTGTACGATGATGCAAACATTATAAAGCATACGGAAGAGTAACATCAAAAATGCTGCAGTCCGACCGAAGCTCAATATTGCTAGCAAATTTTGATTGCGTTTGAAAAATTTGATCATCCAGAAATGGAATGGAGTTTAATGTGAAGGTGGAAGGAAGCCACAAAGTGCTGCCACCAGTCTTCCGAAAAATACTTACACATGTCCACGCGATGTGAAAATTCCATGTTTTTGTTCGGATTCGAACTTGATTCTCGCTAGTGTTGAGTGTCTATCCCACGAACAATGATACACAAACATAGACATGTGAAAACAAACACGATGTTTATAATTCAAGAACATCATGTACAGTTGAATTTCACTCGTTGGGCTATCTTTAGTTGGGCTTCGATTTAGTTGGGCTCCCGTTCGTTGGGCTATAGCCCAACTAAATCGAAGACAAACGTCAATTCTGACAACGTAAAATTTTTTTCGAGGGGCTCGTGGATGGTGTTTTTAGGTTTAAAATAAATTTTAAATGAATCATTGAAATAAATAAAATCGAATATTATTCAACAAAAACAATATTTATTTTAAGCGTTTCAAACAAAATTAAACAAACCACGTAAATTCATTTTCAACAAAATGGTAGAGTTCTTCAACATGCTCGTTCTAGCCATTCAACTTCAGTGATTTTCGAACGTAGCGCGTTCAAACGGCATACTTCTGCAACATCATGCTTCATATAGCGAACTAGGCAATCAATTGACTTGATTGCATCGCAAAATCAGGATCTCCGGTACTAGTAATGGAAGTATCAAACGAATTACTTCCATCTTCTGTGTCTACCAACCATTCTTCTTGCATTTCAGGTTGATCTTTCTTGAGAACTGATGACAAAATCTCGTCATCAGAGAACACTTCACTGGTTACCCAATCTGGATTATGATCAGCATCATACACCTGATCTTTGATCCACAGATCAATATCTTGCTCAGATGTTTTTGTTCCTGCCAAACTGTCAATCCTGGACACAAGCGCTTTGAAGTCATCATCGGCCGCTTTCGAGTCTACATTAACAGCATCCTCCGGCAAACCATCGATCAATTTCTTTCACGAATTATGTATAGTTTTGTCAGATATCTCCTCCCAAGAGGTTGCCAACCACGAAATACACTGTTGAAGATTAATCTTCTTCAATCGTTCTTCGAAACTAATGAGGAAAGTACATAAATAAAACCTCAATTAGAATTTGAATTTAAATTTTGAAAAAGCACAGACGAAAAACTATCGTGCTCATAGTTTTGTGTTTATATTTGGAATTAATTACAAAAATTTAATGTTTAATATTTCGAAATTTACCTTAAGTGTTCGTTTTCCAGAATTAATGCGAGCATCAGTTTTCTTTTATACTTTCGCTTGATTGCATTGATGACCGCTTGGTCCATCGGCTGGCATTCAGCAGTTACATTTGGTGGGAGGTAGATCACTTGAATCAGTCCATCGTCACTCTGTAGAGATTCGTCAACGTCATGATGACTGGTGCAATTATCAAGAACCAGCAATGCCTTTGGCTCCAATCCTCTCTCGGCCGAAAATTTTCGAACAGCGGGGACAAACTCTTCGTGGAACCATTGACGGAACAACAGTCTGGTCATCCAAGCCTTTTTTGGAATGATTATATGAAACGGGAAGTTCTTCGATGTTGATTCCTCGTGGTTTTGCAGCAGTGCAAATGAAATACAACGGAAGCTTTAGGGAACCATCTATGTTGGAGCAAGGCATAAACGTATACCTTGTCTTGTTTTGCTTCCGTCCGCTTGCCACGGTCTCATCACAGGTAACGATAGAGCGTGTGGTTAGGAGCTTGATGAACAAGGCAGATTCATCTGCATTAAAGACTTGGGATAGTGATAGCTGCATTTCCTGAATCTTCTTCTGTAGAACCTTCTTGAAATTTAGGTACGCTTCAACGTTTACCGATGCCTTTTCTCCTGTTACGGCTTTCACGCGCAATCCAAACCGCTGCTTAAAACGATGCATCCAGCCATCCGAAGCAGAAAAACCGTGCACCGCATAGAGCCCCCGGTCCTGGAACATCTTAAACAGCAGCTCCGCCTTTGCTTTAAGAATATCCACTGTCAACAAAATGTTGGACTGCCGCTGCTGTAAAATCCAGATGTAAAGAGCTTCTTCCAGCAAAGTAAACGTCTGCTCTTTCAATGTTTTTCGATTATTTACACCATATTCCTTGAACTTGTCCACCGCCTCACGAATTGCTTCTTTCTTTTGGATTATTCTCGTGACCGTAGAAGATCCTACGCCGTACTTCTACCCAAGAAAGTCATGCGTACCACCTCGTGCTTCAAAATATTCAATTATGCGAACCTTCTCCACCAGCGTCAGGAAATTGCTCCTCCGTTTCCGGTTAACGTTCGTACTGGATCCTTGCAAACCATCTATTTTGAGCCTGGCGATCGAAATGAACGTGTATTAAATCTACGCTAACTTTAATATCAAACTTCATTAAGAGCTTACCAATTAATCCAACCTAGAACGAAACTCAACCACGAATGAAATAAACGTCAGTGGTGTGAAAACTTTTCTGCGTTTCCCATAACAACAAACAATCGGTGTGACCCTCGATCGATTTTCGACTTTGACAGTTCAGCCCAACGAGTATGAAAAGAAACGAAACGAAAGCAATGAATAAACTAAGACTTTCATTCACAAATTGGGCTAAGAGCTTAGTGCAACGAGTGAAATTCGACTGTACAAATAATCACCCGATGTCGCAGTATTCATTGCTTTCGTTTCGTTTCTTTTCATACACGGAAAGAAATTATTCATCCCAAAACATTTCTTCGTAGAATACTTTTTCACAGAAACGAACTTGAAATTTAGTTCGCATTTCAAAAATTACACGAACTAAGAGGCTATAAGTTCATGCACCAAAATATATGTTTTTATTAAGGCTCATATGGCGTCAGCCTAACGGGGCCGGGAGTTCAATATTTTGACAATGTTTGCTTACAACTATGTTAGTAATATGTAACCGATTACTCGCGGTTGGCTCGAGGTTAGTATTACAAGTGTTCTCGTAATTGGGATGTTGCAGTCTTCAGTGCTCTGTACGTGTGCCCGACATGGGATACTTCCTATTGGGATGCAGCTGACCGTTAATCAGCAACGCCCCCCTAGTCTGCACCCCATATCTAGCGTGGTGCGTCTTTTTCGACTCGAGGAATCCAGGATAGAATGATCACTAGCCGGCGCAATCATCAGCTCGTGTAGAGTTGTCATGAGCGGTACAACCTTTGGCTCTTGTTGAATCATCAGTGGACTGCACAACCTTCGGCCCGTGTATCTGTAAAGAGTGTGTGTATGTATTGCCGCGACTAAGTAAAAGTTTATAGATCGTTCATGCACATTTTGCAAGTCTGATTAAATAATCCTTGGTTTCGTTCAAAGAAAACATTCTCTGAATAGAAAGAAGCTTTCTAATTTTTTTTTTGCGTGCATGTTGGCAATTAAAGTCTGGGGTGCCGACTGCATAGCGGGTGACGTCGTACAAATGCTGACCAAAAAAATAAATACCCAAAAATTAGTTTTAGATGCAACCTTCAGCGGCACACAGCAGAACCAGCAGAGAAATTTCAGCGGCTAAAACACACCATTAATTTCTTGATATTATCACAAACTGAATGAAGGAAAAAACTAAAAGCTACAGTTACACTGTACTACATATGCTATGTGTGCATGCGATTGCATCATCCTTTCTTCTCCACTTCTCCGCCCGTTTTATAGCTCGGGTCGCGATCGTCGCGAACAAGCAGTATTGGCTATTTGTATTCAAAGATCCAGCCAAAATTGTTGCTCCCGTGGTCGAGTGGTTAGCGTCACGCCTAACATGTCACTGTTGAATTATTCAATTTTAGTACTTGTTCAAATAGCTAATAATAGCGAATGTTACATGAATTCAATATATAAATTGATGCGTGCACTGAATAATGATATCAAATGTGAAAAACTCTCATATCAATCGATGTTTATTTTGTTCAGAACAGAAAAAGAGGTTTATTTTATTTGCCCAATATTTTTGATGAAGCACCCATTGTCATGAAAGGAAAGCATTTTTTCCATGTCAACATACCAACACACCACGCGTTGAGTGGTGGTGGTGTGGTGTCCGATTCGCTTCTTCTACTCTACGCACTGCCGGTGCTTGGGGTGAAAATGCAAGAGAAACTGTACACCATATTCGAACATCATGTGGAACATTGGGATTAAACATCGTATGTCCAAACATACCACGAATACAAACATGTCACATTTTCTAACATAGGTACGAAAAAATCGTGTTTGTTCTCAAACACAAAACTGTGAACAGCAGCGTGGACATGTTTGTTCCGGACGCAGTGTTTTTTGTGAAGCATGGAAGACTGGCTGCCACAATGGTGCTCATTTCTTTCATCTCCCTCCCTCACCCCTCGCCCGAATATCAATAATTTGTTTTTGAAAAACTTCGAAAAACTCGACCTAGTGCTCTAAAAGTTAAATTTTAATTTTTCAATTTTCCGCAATAGTTTTGTTTGTATTGGTGAAAGCATCGTTATTTTTTCGACACTGATGCCAGCCAACATCATCGAAACAGCTATAAAAACCACTTAATAAAATGATATTCCTGAGTCATAGCCTTACAGTCATGAAAATCAATAAAATAAAATTGTGTTGATATCAATACAATTATTAGTTTTACGTTTAATGGATCTATAATGTAAGTTTTAGCAACTTTAACAAAAGTATTACATTCAATCAAAATACCTCGACCAACGAAGAAAAGGGTTAAAGCTCTCCAACGTGAATATGTGAAAAAATACAATCAACTGTTACTGTTACGCGAAACATTTAAAAAACAGAACTTCCAGTGTTTCATAACTATAGAACCAAGTGGGAAAACTCTCACTCCTTTACAAAATTAACAACAATTTCACATGAATTACAATAAGTTTCTAATTCGTTTAGTTCTCAATCAGTTCAGATATCCCATTCGGGGTGGTTTTGATCATGCTGCGCCATGTTGTAGTCGGTATCTCGTTCTGCGCAGAGGATACTGATCGTTGAGGCTCATCAAATCACTCATACTACTTGTAAGCTGCATCTAATAATCGTACGATAAATCCCCATAAGTGCTTAATAGGTTTTTGATCTGGTAAACAAGCTGACCAGTCCAGAATCTGAAGCCCTTATTCAATAAACCATGCCTTGACTTTCCGGATGTTATGAATTGATGCCAAATTACCCAATTATCACGGTGCTGTTTATGCAAAAACAGAAGTAGATGATTCTGAAGTACTTGGTTGCACTTCTGATTGTTCATTCCTGTTGATGGTAAGCTTTTTGAGAAGATTGTCCCAAAACCATAAAAATCCCATTTCTTTGTAATTAATTTGGCATCAATTACAAAGAAATCGAACAGATTCTGAATCAGTTAAGATGCTACTATCACATGAACCTCGGACAAGTCAAGAACGTGTTTTTGACAAAATGGCGGAAATTTGAAGAAAAAAAAAATGTTTGAAACATTTTGTTTTAAGTTTCTTGATTTTTTTAAAATGGTAAAGTTACGAAATTATGATTGTTTATAGGTTCATGCGATAGAGAGATGCATACAGATTGTATTCATATAAATATAGATCGGATAAGTAGAATTTGAGATATCGTGTGAGCCAGTTTGAATAAAAAACATGTTTTGAGAATAACGCGTTTGAAGTTAATTCTTATGGACGTACTAGATAAGATATCGCATCACAAAAATGGCTATAACTTGGTAAATAATGAGATTTTCGGAAAGTCTCTTCTATGGTATATTCTTAAATGTCTGAACTAAAGAAATATGAAGAAAAAAAAAGATTTTTTTTCAAATTTCTAGACTACAATATCCTCTTGAAGAACGCAACTTTGTGCTAATTTTGAATCCGACCGGATTCTGGAATAAGGGTTTATTTTACCCAAAAACACTTGAAGGGACTTATCTTAATCTGCGATTCGTTTCATTAACGCGACGAAAATACATATTTGTAGCGAATTCTGAAGGGCAAATCATTCACCAGAATGTTGAGTTAAAAAAAATCTTAGCAAGTGAATGGAATCCCGAAGCAGGTTTTCGCTTGAAGAAAGTTATGGCTTGGTCTGGTAGGACTGGAAAAAAATCTGTATCATGAGCTTCTACCAAGCAACTAGTTTCGATGAATTCCAACAAGTACTGCTAGCAGCTGAACGTATTAAAATCAACGATCCAGAACGCTTCTAGGGCACTTCCAAAGCTCCACCCGCCTTACTCAACAGATATTGCATCTTCAGATTATTAACTGTTAAGATTTTTGTAAAAACTTCAACTTACTGCATAGCATAAGTTCTGAGAGGATGGAATTCTCAAGTTGCATGAAGAGTGCTGAAATATTCAGGAAAAAACGGTGCATCTATGATCGAAAAGATGTATGTCAACAAAAATATGCTTTTGGTTTTTTCCTTAGAATCGGCACGAATTTTTCAGGACAATATTTAGCAAGATTTAACAATTGAGGGTTGTAGGTCAACGGAATCGTCGATCACGATGATACTGCAGATATTTTGTTGACGTGGAACTACGTCTATCCGGAGTATATGGGGGGAAATGAAAACCTAAACACAGAACATGCAGGAAAAAATGCAAGATTTCGAATGCTTAGAACTCGAACAATTCTTAATAGATCGGAAAGATGTTTGCATCGATTGATAGGAAATATTTCTATGCGTCTATCACAATTAATAAAATGTTATCTTTTATGAGATAAACAATTAAATAACTATAAAATGTTAAGCGTTATCTAAACGCCCTAACTACCAAGTTTCGATTGGCCCGATTTACGGTTTCCGCAACACAGACTTCAGAATCAATGTGCCTGGGGGAATCCGCTTTGTAAATACATGTTAGTTGGTGGTATATTTATTCCCACCAAAATGTGTTTCCCTAACACGGACTTCAAAACCAATGTGCCTGGGGGAATCCGCTTTGCGAATATATGCAAACTGCGAGTAGTTTTGTGCTTGCTTGTCTTTGTGCAGACCGAAATATGTTTCTTTAAAACGTACTTCTAAACTGAGAAGCCTGGGAAAATCGCCATTTCAGATACTAGAGGTGAATGAAATTTCGCGGTTCAACAATTACGTAAACATGAGAGATGCAAAAATTTCAGAGGGAAATGTAAAATACAATGATCGTTTGAAAATTCTTCCCTTCACCTTTTTTGGTAGTCCTAGGCATCATACCAAACGTAAAAGAACGGTCATCAAATTTACTTGTAACGAAGAACACAATGCATCAATTGATCTTACATGGCAACTGTTCAATCTTCTTACTTACAAAGTTGAATTCAATTGAATTCGAGAATTGTTTCATTCAATCGATAATTTTATCAATACAACACAAATGCTCACTAAGACAATGGTAGTCCCACGTCAACCTTGCGGTTATATCATATTTATAAGCCACTCATTTTTTTACTAGGTTCATTATAGCCATCAGGCACTACCGAACCTGTAAAAGCAAAAGTCATTGATGTTTAGACGAGAATTCTGTTTACAAACAAAGTGCTTGATTTCACTGTCTGTTTTTTTAAAAACTCAAACAGCCAGCCAGCTGTAATAAAAATACTCGAGAATAAGTTTACAATCGATATTTTAAAATGGATATGGAGATAAATTAAATGGAATTCGGAAGAAAATAATGAACTCCCGGACAATGTTCGAAAAAATTGAAGATTTCAAGACAAATCGTTACCATTGGTAAGGCTATAATTTTTATCAATAAAAATATGGAATAGAAAATAGAAACAAACTTGAAATGAAATTTAAGCGAGATAAATAGAATTTCTTGATTTTTTCCTCAAAACCGGAGGAATGTCCACGGAGGAGGAGGGGGGTGTCTAAAACCATGCTTTTTCTGTCCACGTGGTATGTGGACAGCCCCTTATATCCTACGCGATATACTTCAATTCAACCGACTTCTTACATATCTCTGGAAACTCAGAAAAAATGAGTGGTTCTATAGTTGTGAAACGCATTGTATACAGAACTTAGCACCCAATTAGATCAGTTCACTACAGCAGCTACACAGGGAAAGGAGGAGACTCTCTCCTCCCCTCTCCTTTCTACAGGAGCCCCATCCCGTTGACCGATTGATCTGAACTTTGGAACACACTTTTATCTATGCAGTCACTATAAAACTGCACATTCCATGATTTTGAAAATCCAAGAAAGCGGCCGCAACAAATTTATAGATAACATATTTTCTCTAAATTTCACCAATATGAGTATATTTATAGATAACATATTTTCTCTAAATTTCACCAATATGTGCTAAGTTCTGTATACAATGCGTTTCACAACTATAGAACCACTCATTTTTTCTGAGTTTCCAGAGATATGTAAGAAGTCGGTTGAATTGAAGTATATCGCGTAGGATATAAGGGGCTGTCCACATACCACGTGGACATAAAAAGCATGGGTTTAGACACCCCCCTCCTCCTCCGTGGACATTCCTTATACCCCTCCCCCTGTTGTCCACGTGGACATTCCTCCGGTTTTGAGGAAAAAATCAAGAAATTCTATTTATTTCGCTTAATTAGATGATTAGATGAAAAAAAAATATTCTACGCACATTGAATTTCAACAATGACAGAGTTATTGAACTTTTTTATTGTTCCGGGATCTGTTTACCTCAAACTGACTCTACGATATGTAGGACAATTCTGTTGATTCCATTTAAAAAGGTGAGAAAATTTATTATAGGATATAGTTGCGAAGGATATAAATTAGAGGATTTAAATGATATTTTGTTATTAAAAAAAAAAACTTGGAAGATAGTGGTTTCGAATGTGTTATTATACATTTTAACCCACAAATTCATAATAATTTTAATTGTTTCTATCATCTAAATTAAAGCTCTTAAATCGCTCTACAATTTGTTCCTTGACACCCAACTTCTATCTTACTTAATTTCGCCGCAATTTCGTTATAAACAATTCCTGGTTAAAATTCAATCGAAATCGAATCCTGTATATAATCGAGTCAATTTTTTTCTTAATTTTTTTTTGCATGTATTTTTTGTTTTTTGAAAATAAAAGAGGATTTTGATTTTTGGTTCATCCCCTTAAAGTCAGAAAACACCTTCCTCACATGAAAAAAATAAATTTATACAAATTCTCTCAGGAGGTGATAGACGATCATATGTGATGAAAAAAATCTGATGCATTGGAAAGATGAGAAAATTTTGTACAAGATGTGGAACAACTAAATTAGTGAATTTTAATAACATTCTGGAAGTGTTGATACTTTTTTATCAACTTAAAAGTTGATAATTTTTAATCTGTTATTTTTAATTTTATCCTAAAAATTTATATTAAACTAGATTGTTTCTATCAATTAAATTGAAGTTTTTTAACCGCTCTACAATTTGTTTTTTTTTGTTCTTCTTGAACTTTAATCTTCCTTAATTTGGTTGCAATATCGATATAAACAATTCCTGTCAAAAGTCAAGCAAAATCTACAAAAATCACGATTTTTACGCCACTGTACATGTAATAGCCACTTAAACTTCACCTAAACTTCGAAAGCTTACATTTTTCATGAAATAAGCCATATTCGAAATATTGAAAAAAAAAATTATATATTTATATAATTATATAATATATATTCGAGTCCAAAATTGTATATAATCGAGTCTGTATATAATCGAGTCCGACCTGTATCACCATTTTTATTCCACTGTACTTATAAGAGCCAATTAAATTTCACCTTAACGTTGAAATATTGCATTCTTTCTTGAAATAAGTCATGTTTCAAGTATAAAAAAAAATCTTACTGTATATAATCGAGTCTGTATATAATCAAGTCCGACCTTTAGTAGTGTGGTGTCGGCCTCTTCAAAATGAAGATATATATTTTTTTAAATTATCAAGATACAATACTCTGCGAAATCGTATCTATTTAGGAAAACTAATTTGCAAAATGGAATCTATATGCGATTCTACATGAAAAAGTATATATAACACTAGCTAACCCGGCAAACTTCGTCCCGCCCATTTACTTGATTAATTCTCGAGTAATGCAGAAATTTGTGTTTTATTTGTATGGCAGCCACCCCTAAGAGAGGGGGGAGGGATATCTAACCACCATAGAAACATTCATTGCACCCTAAAGTTTCCATATGCCCAATTTGGTTTAATTTGCTTGATTAATTCTCGGGTAATGCAAAAATTTGTGTTTCATTTGTACGGCAGCCCCCTCTAAGAGAGGGGGAAGGAGTATCTTAACACCATAGAAACATTTATTGCATCCTAAAACCTCCACATGCCAAATTTGGTTTCGTTTGATTGATTAATTTCCGAGTAATGCAAAAATTTGTGTTTCATTTGTATGGCAGCCCCCTCTAAGAGAGGGGGAAGGAGTACCTTATCACCATAGAAACATTTATTGCATCCTAAAACCTCCACATGCCAAATTTGGTTTCATTTGCTTGATTAATTCTCGAGTAATGCAGAAATTTGTGTTTCATTTGTATGGCAGCCCCCCCTTTGAGTGGGGGAAGGACTGTCTAACCATCATAGAAACATTTATTGCACCCTAAAACTTTCACATGCCAACTTTGGTTTCGTTTGATTGATTAATTTCCGAGTAATGCAAAAATTTGTGTTTCATTTGTATGGCAGCCCCCCCTTAGAGAGGGGGGAGGGGTCTCAAAATATCACGAAAACCTTCCCCGGCCCCAAAAACCCCTACATACCAATTTTCATGTCGATCGGTTCAGTAGTTTCCGAGTCTATAAGAATCAGACAGACAGACAGACATCACTCCATTTTTATATATATAGATATATAGATATAGATTTTATCCCGAGACTAACCATTTTCGAGATATGATCAGTTTTATATAACTAAAATCATGTTGCTATACGAAAAACAGAAACTAATAGAGCAAAATTTGAGTACTGGATCTTCTCTATCAGTTGGAAACACGGATTTAAACCGTATCTCTCATCGAACGGTTCTTATTCATAATTCAGTACATCGACTTCCAAATTGGACGAATTTATCTTGAAGTGAACACAGCTTCATTTGTTTTATCCTCCACGAGCGTGTAATTATCCTCCAAAACATAGCCCGTTTAGTTTCTCATTTGTGACACAACTCGAACAGATTTCTTTCAATCGAAACGGTTAATCGGAATGCGACCAATAGATCATCACCAAGGGCACAATAGCTGATGGGCACTCGCGAGCCTCGGACTATCCAATAACTAACACCGATTGTAAGCTCGTCAAATTGTTTGATAATGATCTATTTCGGTAGAAAATAGTCACTTTTCATCTCCCCCTCAATAATAACACACAACCGATTCGACTATTCATCGGGCAATCGCATATACAACACCCGCTCGGCACAATTGGGGGCCTTCTCAAACATCTTTGAGCAGCGTATAATTAGATTTAATTCATAACATACACACATACGAGCCGGTCGGTCCACAATATGTATCATCGTCACAACCATTTTTCGAGGGGCCCAATTCATCAAACAGTCGAAACGGGCTGTATTCAACGACCCGCGGATGAATAGTAACGCCACAGATCATTCCTCCTTTTTTCTGATTAATCACGATGACATTCGCATTTTTTTCTCCTTTCTTCCTTTCTCGAAACTTGCACCTACCCAATTTGATCATGAACATATTATGTATATAGAGAGGCTCACACGCACGACAGTAGATCGAGATCGAAGAAAACGCGGATACGGGCGCGGAATTTGTACGAATTCATCGATCCCTGCCCGAAGCCTTCAAACCATACGTGACATGACGTATACGCTGCACACACACATACAGCGTGAGGTCGACGAAAGTGTACAATCAACGCGAGATTTTCAATCAGTTCACGCTCCTGCCCCGTTGTTAAATAGCAAGAGAAAAAAAAACACTGTTCGAGGAGAGGTGAAACATCATCATCCCGTGCGATCATCGCAATCAAAAACAAGCTCACAGCATGTAAATGCCATCACGCTTTGAATCGAATGTTTCCGACGAATGTGAATTGAAATTTGCCGCCCTCCCGACGAAGGTAGGGGGCGTAGGTACCTCGGTTGGGTGGTGGAGAGTGCGAACATCAAATTGAATTTAGCTCGTGGTATGCTTTTCATGGTTGCCGCATAGTGGCGATGATCGGGTTCAAATGTGTGTGCTTTTCTCCAGCGTATCAAAACCAAAACAGGTCATTGGAAGTTTCGATTAGCTGTGGAACATGAAATAGGTGTCGGATGGTTAGAGGGGACCATTCCTCTTGCTACCCGTATCCATTCTTATTTTTGTTCCCCGTTTAATTAAGCTCCAATTATCATAATACAAACACAATCCCCGAAACTCACACGACCTGCTGATTACTTTTAATTGAATCAAACACAGTAAATTATCTCCTAATTGATCTTAATTTATTAGCATAAGAGCGAAAGCCGGCAAATGAGCTTTGTTGAACAAGAAGCAACACGTAATGACGCAACAGAAAGGGTACAAAGCATTAAACGGTACGTGTGGCAGGAGTTCTGTCTGAGCCAGATTGTCTCCCACTTCCCCACCCGCTGTTGCGCCATGTACAACACCTACGCAATAAACCCACAGTTCTGAGCTCAGTTTCAGAGCAAAATCTGTCCTCGGTACGGTGATACCCATCCCGCGTTGTTTACATGTGTCCTTAAACCCCCACTCATCCGGAAGCAGAATGAGCGCGACGACCGAAAAGCATTGAAATTATCGTGTATCCTTTGTACATACATTATTAAAGCCACATTAAAACACAATAAACACAGTGGAGCTCTCCCGTCGGAGAAGTCGACCGAGGGGACGGGGAGACGACTCCGTTGAGATCGTTGAGACGGTTAATTTCATGAAGCTCTCGCGTCGAAAATTATGTCGCTCGTAAAATATGGATCGTACAGTCATGACCGAGTAAACAAACGGGTCGACTGGGGGCTGATGATGAGGATTAATATACGTGTGATTTAACATTATCGGTAGCAACATCGCTGAAATCGTACTCTGTAATAAACGAAGAACAAGGTATTTCTTTGGTTAAATCAATAAAAATGAATAGATAGGAAATTGCAGTATGTCGAAGACGTTTTATTCTAACTTTCATTTCACCTATACACTCAAAGTTATTTTTAGCACATTTTTTAGCGTCCTTAATTATTACATTAAATGAACCTAAAATTAACAGAACTAACTCTTCAATACTTGTAAGGGAGGACGGGGTAAGACGGTCACCCTAAGCAAGAGGTACAACCAAGCAAAATGTATACAAAATTGAAGTATTTCATTGTGTCAGCATCGATCTTTGGGATGTTTTCCAGAATCACGCTGATTTTCAGAAAGTTTATGTTGGGAGGACATCCCACCAACCGTCAATTGACGTTACCAAATTCGCCAGCGGGGCTCTCCAGCTGACAGCCGTCAGCATGACAGATGCCGCCGCGGCTCTCGGTTTACATCGTCGTCGACAACGGCAGCCATCATTGGAGCACAAGTTAAATTGCGATCAGCAGTTCGCGTACACTAGTTTTATTGTTCGTAGTCATCGTCTAATAAATACATGTATTTTTACCACTAATCGCGAGTTGCTCATTCATAAACCACATATCGCAACAGTTCAGTTTTTATTTCGTAATGTTATATGACAAATAAAAAAAAGGTATGAAAATGGTGATACTAAAATCACGCGGGGTTACGTTGGCCACCATTAGGGGTATGAATGCCACATGATTCTAGCTATATAGAGGATTATTGCTTCCGGCAAAATTGTATTGCAGATCAAGGCCATTGTACTATAGAGGAACCGGGGGTAACACGGACAGTGGTGGTAATATGGACAGGTGGATGATTTGTATAGTTACATTTTGAATTTCAGATTTCTGTTAATGAGAACACCTTCTGCATTTTATTCTAAAATATTTAAGCCACCCTATGGCAATGAATACTGATCAAAAGTGGAAACAAAAACCGAAAATCATACATGATTCCGCGTGTGGATGTAATTTTAGCTACTTCAATATTAAGCAATTTGAGTGGTTTAATATTAAAATGCAATTCGCTGATGGTTGTATTTCGGTTTGTAAGTTTACAGAGAAGCGATATTAGGTATGTACGGAAAAGTAAATTCATTTTTAGTGAAAATTTAAGTTATTGAAATAATTGTACTGGTCGCGATCGATAAACCTCTACGCTTCATATATTACAAACCTGTCCATATTCCCCCCACTATATGTCAATATTACCCGCATCGAAAGAAAAAGTTATACTTTTCGGTCTGTTTTAAATTCAGTAAAAAACATTGAAAAACATTTTTTTGGAAAATATTTGAACAATTAAGAAGAAAAACCGCATTTTGAATTGCAAGAAAGTGCATCAAAGGTTTGGGAAACATGAGTTTCCAAAGATAGAATTGAAGTTCTTCTTAACATGCCCGTTTTACCCCCACCTCCCCTCGAAGAAGTGTGACAAGGGTGTAATTTTCCCTGATTTACTTATAACGTGCTTAATGCGCAACCCTAATCACAATAAAACATTGTTAGGGGAAAAGGAGGGAATTTGGACCACCTAAGCAAATCGCCTAATATTTCCAAACCAATACGGTCTAAATAAAAAATATCACATTGTATACTAAGCTACCCTTGTTTTCTCTCAATAAATAATGTTTAATCATTATATAAAGCATCAATCTACCAAATATATCATAAAATAAAAGAGATGATTTTTGGATAAAGTATTTTGGGATAATGTTACAATCAGCAACAATGTTTTGGGATCGATACCAGGTGTCTTGGCCAGATTCCAGACCAGAAAAGTTGGATTGACACCATCTCGAATTCTGCATGAATCTTTTCACTGTTGGTCGAGCATTTTCAAACACTTTTGATGCTTGGTCAAAGAAAATCCGTTCTCGATGGCCTACGTTGCTCTTTCAAACTCCTTCTTCTTCAAACGTTGTCTGTCTATCCTCTTCTTGTAATTCAGCGGCATCTGGATTCAATTAGACCAAAGAAAAGTCTCAAACCTGTAGAACCAATTCACCCCACAGAAACGTGTCCATGTCACCCCACACAACACACAAAAATTAAAATGCAATTAATTTCATTTATTGTTATCAAACTTACAGTTTCGCTTCTGTTTGCGAACAGAACTTTACTGCACAATACACGAAAAGTTTGTATAATCAGCGGGAAAAACCTTAAAACCACGATCGGAAAACTCACATTTTTTGACGCTCAAAGTACTTGATGTATTTATGCTACCGTTTCCCTCTACTTGTGAAGTTTTACCATAGTTTTTTTACTTTAGGTACATACGTTTCAACAATAGAAGGAAATTACATTATAGAAAATCCAAGTTGAGCCGTAATTTTTGAGATAAAGGGGTGGTTCAAATCACCCCGTATTACCCTATATGTGGCATCTGAAAACAAATCAAATTTATCATAGATGCACCTTGAGTTATGCAGCCAATAATACAAGAAGTGTGATTTTCTCAATGAACTCGTCAACTACGTGCGTTCAAATGATATCTTTCATAGCTAATCACATCTCTTACAATAATGGCCGAGTCTTACCGTCTCTTACAATAATGGCCGAGTCGAGTAAAAGTGCCTCAATAATTCAATGAAATGCTTAAAAAACATACTATTTTTTACATTTACCGCTAAAACGCTAAATTTCTAGCGAGCAAAAAAAAATAAACCGGTGCACATCGCCATCTGAAAAGTTTATTTTTGTTGTTGACGCAGGACTACGTCTTTCATTTCTATACTGGGGTGTAAGTTCAAAGTTTCGAAAATGAAAGCGTTACGCCGGAGCAACGAGATTTTGAGCGATAATACCTCCTAAACAACCTAACGAAATGGTATGATAAACACTTCATTCGAAAGATAAAATATCTACGCGTTATATGCTTGTTACCTTTTGATCCAAAATTTGTTTCAATAGCCGTTAAATTGCTTTCAAAACAGGCTATAGAAATCACGCCAATCGGTATATAAGCGAGTGCCGCACGGAAAGCCACTCAGTTATGATTGCGCAACGGTTGAGGTATGATAGCTGGAATGAATGGATGTTTCCCTAACTCAGACTTCAAAACCATGGAGCCTGGTGAAATCGGCATTGCAAAATAGATGCAAACTGCTAAAATCTCTTGTACTCACTTGCGTTTTTGCAAACCGGACTGTGTTTTCCCAACACAGATTCCGAAATCAAGAGGTTGGGAAAATCGGCATTGCAGATACTTGTAAGTCGGCAGTACCTTTATATCCCCATGCATTTTTACACTCCGAATGTCGTTTTGCTAACACGGTCTTCAAAAGCGGGTGCATCGCTCTGGCTCGGATATTCAAGACTGCATTGGAAGATATCCCATCATGTCGCCAACTCTCTACGCATACCGTTTAATGATGAGGCAAAATGTTGATAACTATTTGCTGCGATAACTACTACTATAATTTGGGATTTGTTTGCAATTGAATTCGTAAGTTGTTTCCTTCATTCACTAGTTTAATCAATAATTTAATCAATATACACAAAAGATAGCTCTGCGCAGCGGCGATATCGTACACAATGAGGATCATCCTAGGTGCGATTATTGCTAATTGAAAAAATAAAATTACTAAGCCAACGGCAGTCCTACGTCAACATTGCGGTTATATCATAGGTATAACCCATCCATAGTTTTTTTATCAGAACGTTTCACCTATACACACGCAAAAATGGGTATACATATTTGAGGGTAATGCAATACACTAACATAATGTATTATAACAATCCAATAGTTGATTGTTTCAATAATTTAGAGAGTGGCCATCTTACCCTGGGTGACCGTCTTCCCCCGTCTTCCCCCGTTTTCCCCTATATCATTTGTATAATATAGATGCTATAGCAATATAAAAGCAATATGAGTAAGCGAAACAAGAGACACATTGCAAATAAGCACGCATTAAAGCCTTTCGCATACTTTGCCACATACACGGCCTAGACCGAAACAGATATAGATTCACCATTATGCTCTCACTTTTATTCTTAGAAAACACTTTCCAACTTCATTTTATAATGAGGTGTAATATTATCACACATTCATGTAACAACACCCGTGAATATGTTGATAGCGTGGCCGTGTAAAACAGCCTTGCATTACAGTCAGCCTTGGTTCGATCGATCCCCGTTGATATCCTTTGGACTTTTTTTTTGGGTATAATCCCAAGCTTCAGTCCGAGAGAAAGAGATGTCTGCTAACATACATACAAACATTTTAAAGCTTTTGAAAAATTTTCATTTCATTTCACCCTTCAGCACACGAAAAAGTATTTTTATCTTTCGGAGATGAAATGTTTTCTGTCAACGCTAGTTTGGGTATGACGGGAGTTCATTAAATATGGTAAATAATAATTTTTCAAGCAATTCAGTATTTTTTAATTAAAAACAAAACGGTTGTTTTTCAAAAAAAAAATCATTGAACGTTGACAAAGGTGCCGTGCTCAACCGTATTGCGCTACTTGGTGGAGATGCTCTCACAAGAGCGCTGTACGGCACTGAGGTACGCCAACGTCTTTTTGGCGTAATGGGATGACGCCTTGTTCGTTCAGAAAACGTGCTTCCCATCAGAAAGATGTTCCTCTAAAAATTGAACCAGAATCCTCTCCAGGCTGATTGAAGTCCACTCGGCTTGTTAAATCTTTGAAATCCCTTTGTCGGAGATTGCAATATGCAACTTTCTTCTTAAACTTATGCTTGTTTTTGTACTTCACCCCGGGGGGTGTGGACGCCTGGTATAGTACCGGTCATTGCCGGGAATATCGGATTTTGAAAGCGGAAAACATCTCTCGTCGTCCAGCACGAACGACGTCCCGCGATAATTCTTCGTCATCCACCGGCACTGAAATTTCACGGTCGCTATCTGCTCGTCCGTGTACTCTGGCGACCTAGTCTTCTTCCGTCAGATGATGCCCTCCTGGCCGACGTCACGCAAACTCGTACCGTCCTTGTTGTCGAACAGTTTTTACAGAGATTCCTTCTTCATTTTGGTCATGATCTTCGTCGGACGGCCACTACCGAACTTCCGCTCGACGTTCCGGGATGCCAGGATCCAGTGAACAGTGCACATTTTCGTCCCGAAAAAGGTCTAAAGTAAATGATTTTGGTTTTTCCAGTCGAAAATATGATCATGGTTTACCCACTTTTTTGAATGCTCTAATTCAGCGCACCTTTGTCAAGTCAGGTATTCGAATGTTTGAAAACATATAAATGAAATTGTCTTTCTCATGATTTACAGTAGTTTTATAGTATATTTTTACAGATTCACATGTTTTCAAGGATTATAAAATCCACCTTCTATTGGTGTCAATGCGCCTCGCTTTTGAGCTAACTTTCAATCAATCACCAGATGATTATTTGGCACGTATTCAGACCTTTTCTGGATTATAACACTTACAAATATTGTAAGCATCATTCTTGCACACCATTTGTATCAGATTTACATAGCTAAACCATTAAATTAATCGATGACCTCAATTCTGATCATGAGATGTCCGATTCACTGATGTTATTTTGTCCACATGATTTCTATGACATCCGCTTGGCGCGCTGCAGTTTGTTTATTGTCTTCTTCGCGCATAGCACAAATAAAGTTTCTCTGTGTTGAGCGTGTTGAGGTGAATACTTTTAAAATGCCCAAGAAAAGGCAATATTCTGAAGAAAGCCTAAATTATGAATGGATCAATATGAAGTCAGTAAACTCAAACAATGATAAATGCAGCATCTACTTGAAAATTCGTTTTTTTTTATTCAAAAATGATGATTTCTAAAACCGGACAAACCATGATCAAAGGTGGTCAAACCATGATCATAATTTCTCTTTGAGGAAAATCGTTAAAAACATAAAAATTTGAATAATTTCAACGCCTTATGGTAGTATTAGAAAGTATTAGATTATAATAAATTAATAACAAATACGATTAAAATTTCATATGAAAAACTTAATGTTACTTCATGTTGAACATTTTATAAACATTACTTTCCATCAAAATTTTGAAACTGAGCGGAAATTAAAAAATTAAACCAAAGTTTCATGTATATTTTATCTAAATTTAGCTGTACGTTACATATTTACTGGAACTAGCTGAAAACCCGGATTATGTTAACTTTTCGTGCCTACTGATTTTCTATTTATCTCAATTCATTTTTAGTTGAATGCCTGACCTAATAATATTTTCTAAGCATTGTTTAAATATTGAGTTCAAATTTAGCATAAATTATTTCATGATCAATACACTGCGTTTCACAACTATAGAACCACTCATTTTTTCTGAGTTTCCAGAGATATGTAAGAAGTCGGTTGAATTGAAGTATTTAGTGTAGGATATAACAACTATCTTCATTTAAAAGACTGGCCATTTGAACTTTATTGTTGTGTTCAGGCGCGATACATTAAAAAACAAAAATTCCAGTGTTTCATAACTATAGAACCAGATGGAAAAACTCTCACTCCTTTACCAAATTAACGTCAATTTCACATGAATTACAATAAGTTTCTAAATCGTAGGTCATCTTTAGTTCTCAATCAGTTCAAATAACCCATTCGAGGTGGTTTTGACCAAGCTGCGCCATGTTGTAGTGTGTATCTCGTTCTACGCAGAGGATACTGCTCGTTCAAGCTCTTCAAATCACTCATATTGCTTGTAAGCTGCATTTAATATTTGTACGATCACTCCTCATAAGTTCTTGATATAGGTTTTGATCCAGAATATGAAGCCCTTATTCATGAAACCCTGTTATGACTTTCCGGATTTTATGAATTGATGCTAAATTACCCAATTATCAAAAGTAAATGATTCTGAAGTATTGCATTGATCTTCTGACTGATCATTCGTGTTGATGGTAAGCTACCTAAACCAGGCCTTTTTGTGAAAATTCACCCCAAACAATAAAAATCTCATCTCCAAAATTGTGGGTCCAAAAACTGATGTGGAAGCTAATGCCATGGGTTTCACTATTTCAGGAGAACTGCGCTGATAAAAAGAAATCCAGCTTGAATAGAATTTCTTCATACTGGAAGGGCTCATGGAACGTGTCATGTATTTTTTCAACTCGTAACTTGGCAGGCGGCAGTTTGATGGTTTGAGGAAAATATTTTCAAAACGGCCTGATTTTGTAGTACTTCAACATAGATACTCCAATCCACCCCCCACCCCCCCTCTCGTTGGTAGGGGGGGGGGGCTCTTAGGGTGGTCTGTCATAAAAATGAAAAACAAATTTCTGCATAACTCGAAAACTAATCAAGCAAATGGAGCCAAATTTGACGTGTGAAGATTTTAGGGGACACGAAACGTTTCTATGGTGAATAGACACTCCTCCCCCACTTATGAACTTGCGCTTAGTAAGAAAACGTGAATGTTTAAAGGTATTGATTACAAAAAACAAATTTTGGGCGGGACGAAGTTTGCCGGGTCAGCTAGTTGCAAATATATTCATTCACCTTTTTGTTTTTATTTTCCTTTTTTTATAATTGTTGTTTTTTTATGTCTAGAAACCAATCAATTTTCTACGAACTATTCTAAAGAGATAGCAATTTTATTCTTCATTGTTTGCATCAAGTGGAAGTCAGAAAGAGTCTGAAGGCGAATTCCGGATGAAAATCAGGGTGGAGAAAAACTTTATATCGACTTTCTTTTTCAATATTCTCAACCATTATAGTAGCACGAGACTGAATGTTATCATTATGGAATATAACCGTCTCGCCTTCTATCTATAGATAATGGACGTTTTTCGAGCAATGCCAGCGTTGAACAAATAACCTGTTGTCCAAAGAAATATCCTATAAAAGGATCAAAAAAGTAATTACTGCGATTCATGCTATTTAAAAGAAAAAGACATCAAACGTCGAATTGAACTATACATCAAATTTCCACTAGTCACTATTAGTTTAGAATAGAAATAAATATACGAGGTTTTAATAAAATCGGAACATTTTTTTAAGGTACATCAGGTTTTCATCAGTCTCTGATTATCAAATATTTTCGTTCAACTACACCCATTACCTCACAAAAACAAACCTGCCCTGCGGCACTTGTCTTACGCGTGAACTTGCATACATTTCCCTGAACACGAGATAAATCTACCCAAAGAACAAGTTTTCAGGATTCTCTGATTCATCCCCCCTCATCCACTCAGTCTGGCTAGAGCCCCAAACATCCTTAATTTAAATATTATCAATTTATTGGCTTTTACTTAAACGCGAAATAAATTGAATGAAGGGAATTCATTTTTCAGCAGCCTCAACAACCAACATCCTTCACCCCGACCAACACGGCCGAGGAGCCAAGTTTGAACTCCCGAAGCCCAACGGTGGCCCAACTCTTGTTTGCGTCGATATGTGAAGGAATTGGAAATTGAAAATAAATTATGTACTGCCTCCTGTCACCCGCCTCCCACACGCCTTGAAGTGGATTTGTTGCTCGGCTGGAATTTCTCGCATAAGTCAAAGAAGTGAGTCTCGAGTTGGGTGAGCTTGGAACACAGGGACGCCATGGGCGCGCACTTCCTGAACCCGCACACCAGAGGAAGCCGATTTTATCGTTATCACACGGACCGATGATAAGAAAGTGAAGTGTGCGTCAATGGGGAACGGGTTCGAATGGAGTGATGCAAAGAACGACGGATAAAAGGAAAGAATCCGGAATGCAGCATCAGTGAGGGCGAAAGCTGGAAGGGTGGGAGGGTGTTCTTCCAGGAATTGAAGCCTCCTTGGGAACCCTAAGGGCTGCGTTGGCGGAATCGGCAGAGCGTGTAAGTTACGAAACATGCTTGTTAATACGAGGAAAAGATTAAGACGCGTGGTGTATGAGAGGTGGAAGCGGGGTGAGGGAGATTCGTGGCGCAGGATGCTGCCGTTGTATAGGGAAATTTATCTTTTCGCATCTAAATTGAGTTCGAGATGAGTGTCTTACCGGCGGAATAACATGGCTCATTGCCCTGCCGTTTCACCTTGGCGGAGTGGGATATGAACGGATGAAAATTTATGGGTAGCGAATGTATACGCATACATTATCGTTCAATTATTTATTGAGACTTAATAAAGTTGAACGCGAAGCGTGAGTTTAGGAATCTATATGAAGTTGTGCGGAAGAATTTCGTTATAACAAAATTGAATTTGCATATTGAAGAGAAGTTTTGAGGCGAAGGGTTCGAATGTAGGTTACTGTAACATGAGAGATTTTTTCAAGACAAGATACGAAATTTGTGATCTGCTGTTTTAGTTTACGTGAGATTTTTTGAATTTTCGCTTCTAGAATACTCGATCTCGATTTTGCAAACAGCCACGCTCATTGTACAGTTTCTAACAAAAAAAAATCATGAGATTTTGCGTTACTGATAAAGACTATGAAGACAATCGGACTAGACCCACGCAAACAACACGAACTAGAGATCGTGAACTCGGGACATGGAACTGCAAGTCCCTCAACTTTCTTGTGAGTACCCGAATTCTTCTAGAAATATAGAGAACACGCAATTTCTACTTCGTAGCGTTGCAGGAGGTGTGCTGGAAAGGCTCAATTGTGCGACCGTTTCAAGGTGGCTATTTATTTGGTGTTTTGATTTTTTAAATGTTTTACGATTGTCCTGTTGAAAGTTGAAGTCTTTACCTACGCCAGCATAAAAAGCCCACCGTGCATGTTTATTTTTTTCAATTTATAACTATTTCATTAAAATCTACTACCATAATTTCTTATAATTATATATTAACTAGTACTTTTTCAAATTATTAACAAGTTTTGACATTTTTATTAGATGTTGTTTACATGACTTCTTTCAAGTGTGCAAGCATGCGATGATAAAAATAAATCCCACCCCCAAAAAATAATATTAATCATTCAAAACCTTTGAGTAGCCCTTCGGCTCCACATATTTTGACAGCAAAGGGCTGTGCGATATTATTTACAACCTTTCAGTGAATCAGTTGACGTGATATAAACAAAGTGTTGTTTACGTTGGCACATAAAAGTCGATTGTTGTTGTCTACACAAAGAGTTTTCAACAACATCCAAATGGATGGGAATAAAATCATCATGCAAGTCCGAAATTTTGTTGTTCAGGATCATTTGCAGCAGATTTCACTGCGGAAGATTGCAAAGAAATTCGGAATTAGCCCGAGAGCAGTCCGTGAAATTGTGCACAAACACAAAGCTTACGGTTCGCTTGCTGACATATCCGGAAGAGGCCATCGTTGGAAGACCGTTAGACCGACGGACTCAAGAGCAGATTCACATAAACACGTCCGTTCAGCCGTTTAAACTTGTAAACAAACCCAAAGACTTTTGAAAAAAGTTCTTCGTACTGACGAATCGTAATTTGAGTTTTGCAACGAGAAGAAAGAGTGTGGCGGAAGGATGATGAAGGGTTGTAGGAACATTATTTGCAGGCTACAGTCTACAGTCACGGAGAAGCCAATGTAATGGGGTGGGGATGATTTCCCTGGGTAGGTGTTGGAAATCTGGTGCGAATCATCACGGTATCATGACAGCAGATGTCTACATTGATATCCTTAAGGACAACCTGAAGTAATCGCTTCGAAAAACTGGTCTACGAAACAGCTTCGTTTTCCAATAGAACAACGATCCGAAGCATATTGCTAAGAAGACCAAAACCTATTCCCGTTCCGGAAAACTGAACCCCTTCAATGGCCACCACAAAATCCTGATCTCAACCCGATTGAGAACATGTTGGCCATTCTCGACAATAAAGTGGTGAAAGATAAAGTCACTAATAAAGACACTTATTTCACGGCTCTCCAGAAGGCGTGTAACTAAATCGACCCTCAACACCTCCAGGGTCGATAGTATGCTCAAACGTGTTCACCAAGTCATTTAAGCTTCATGAGGCCACATTAAATATTGATGCTTTTAACTTTTTTGCTGTTTTGTGTGATTTGTTATTCCTCAAACTCGGGCTTTTATACTTGGATTTTATTTTTGTTTTGCGTGTCATTGAAATAAAATGTTTAATTCAAGTTTTATGATTTAAATCCAGCTGAATATTATAAAATTGCAATGAAAAATGTTGCTTATAATAAAAACTCATGAAATTGCTATTTTTACTTAACAAAATGGTTTTAATTCAAACAAAATTGAGAAAATCGTTATCTAATACTGTTTTTGATACAATGTAAACAACACTCTGTTAATATCGCTTCAATATTGATTGCTAACAATACCGAACAGCTCTAACTGTCATAACTGGAAGAAACGAGGGAATACTCAAAAGTTTTGAGTGATTTAAATATAATTTTTTGGGGGTTGGCTTTTAGTTTTGTTAATGGATATTTGCACACATTAAAGAAATCATGTAAGGGAGTAAACAAAATCTAACAAAAATTGTTAAACTTGTTAATTACTCGAAAGAGTAATAGTTAACAAACATTCTTATAAAATCACTGTAAAAATTTTTGATAAAGTAGTTCAGAAATTGAGAAAAGTCTCTATACATCCAAGGTGGACTTATTTATGTCTATAAAAGTACCTGTTTTAACCAAAAATTACCAAATTCACATAGAACTTGGAAAAATGTGAATCAAATTGGAATTATTCAATGCTGTTCAATGTTTGATATTAACTTCTATTTGAGAGGGTATCTTAATTATCATCCACATATTTCTAATCATTCAGCAATGAAAAAGTTTATGAATTTGGGTGGATTTTTTTCGTTGTGGGTCACTGTAGATCTGTATAACTTCATGGTGCAATAAATTCGTTTTAAATCAATTATGCGCCGAAGGTGTTCCAATAACAAAACCTAATCAATATCGAAACCTAAAAAAAAATAAAAAATATGTAAACATTCCTACAGCAGTACTTTGATAAAAGAACACACATTGTGATGTAGAACAAAAACCATTTGATTAAATCTCCTACAGGAAAAAATTGCAGATTTCAGTCAATCTTAGATTTCCAAACAGTCTTTTCCCGGAGAATGGAAGATTTAAATAAATTATTCTTGAATATTAGGATTCCTTTGACGCCAATAAATAAAATTACACAAAGGTTTCGTCAAAAAAATATTTTCAAAGCTTGGCCGCTAATGGGCTTATACTGTTTTATGGGCATTTTTTGAACATCGATACAGAAAAAACCAGAGAATGTCATGTCAGTTCTCGTGTTTATGTTGGAATATCTATCTGTTTTATTTGGCGATAGCTGACTGTTTAAAATATACAGCATCAATCATTTATGACTCCCTTATCCTTTCTAGTGATCCAACTCTTTCAACCAATATATAACCAGTTCATTCATCAAATGGCTCTTCTCAGGTTCATCATTTGGAGTTTTGAAAGAGTTAAATTCTATGGATTCCTGAATATTTAAAAGTACGTCCGAGGCTCTTGGCTCTAGTGTCTATTGTATTAAAAAAAAGCTCTGTCTCTGTCGTTATTTTTCAATCTGTCGGATCGAAAAATAACGTTCGAAAAGTTTGTTGGAAAATCAATGAACATTATAGCCCCAAAAATATTTATTTTAATACAATATTGACCCAAGATGGCGGCCGCTACAAAATGGCGGATTATGTACATATTTTCTCAAAATCTCATCAATATGGGTTCTCCCAAAACCCCATCAGTATGGGTATCGAATGAAAGGACTTGACCAGTAGAACACAATTATTTATAGAAAATGTAAATAAAAGATGGCGACCGCTACAAAAAGGCGGATTACATATTTTCTCAGAGCCACTTCAATGTGGGTATCAAACGAAAGGGCTTAACGAGTAGAACACAGTTATTTATGAAAAATGTAAATCCAAGATGGCGGCCACTACAAATGGCGAATTACTCATTTTCTCAAAACCTCATCAATATGTATATCAAATGAAAGCGATTTTTCATAAATAACTGTGTTCTACTAGTCAAGCCCTTTCACTTGCTACACATATTGATGGGGTTCTGAGAAAATATAAAATCCACCATTTTGTAGTGACCGCCATCTTGAATTTGCATTTTTCATAAATAACTGTATTTTACTAGTCATTTGATACCCATATTGATGGGTTTGTGAAAATATATATATGGCGCCTTGTGGTGGCGGCCATTTTCGATTTGCGTTTTTCATAAATAACTGTGTTCTACTAGTCAAGCCCTTTCGTTTGATAACCATATTTATAGTGTCCTGAGAAAATATGTAATCGGCCCTTTCGTAGTGGCCGCCATCTTGTATTTGCATTTTTCATAAATAACTGTATTCTACTAGTCAAGCCCTTTCATTTGTTACCCATATTAGCTATTCAATATGGAATTATTATACAAATTATTCAAAATTTCCGAAAATCAAAAATAAAATACTCCGGATAATCGAGTCTCCGGATAATCGAGTCTCCGAATAATCGAGTCCGACCTGTACTAAAGGGTGTGTCACATCAAATTGCATCACGGAAAAAACGCTGTAGAAATTTAATTTTTAGGAATTATATCTTCAGCTTTCGCTTATAATCAGATAAGAGTGTATAGATCACGTTGGCTATGCTTCACTGTCAATTTTTCGTAAATTTGGAAAAATGTCGTCGAACGAAAAAGAGCGTCGTGAATTAATCCTGTGCACTCATTTCGAGAATCCGGAGTTGTCACATCGGGACATCGGTAAGATGCTGGGAATCGTCCAATCCACGGTCAGCAGAGTACTAAAACGATACTTCGAGAACCTAACCATCGACCGGAAGGTGAAGAACGGCAAAAATGGATGCTCCGTCAGTGAAAAAGATCACAAGCGCGTAGTTAAGCAGTTTAGACGTGATCCGAGAAGTTCGGTCCGGGATGTCGCCAATAAGCTGAATTTGTCAAGTTCATTCATCCAGCGGACCAAGCAGCGGGAGGGGCTGCGTACATACAAGGTTCAGAAGGCTCCTAACCGCGACGAAAGGCAAAACATGGTGGGGAAGACGCGAGCCCGGAAGCTGTACACCGAAATGCTGACGAAGCCGCATTGCCTGGTAATGGACGACGAAACCTACGTCAAAGCGGACTTTCGTCAGCTGCCGGGCCTGTTGTTCTTCTCCGCAGAGGACAAATTCAGCGTTCCGGAGGAGATTCGCAAGCAGAAACTATCCAAGATTGCCAAAAATTACATGGTGTGGCAAGCGATCTGCTCTTGCGGAAAGCGGAGCGCCCCCTTCGTGATGACCGGCACGGTAAACGGGCAGGTTTACCTTAAGGAGGGCCTACAGAAGCGCTTACTACCACTATTGAAGCAGCACGAGGGCCCGACCATCTTCTGGCCGGATCTCGCTTCGTGCCACTATTCAAAGGACGTGTTGGAGTGGTACGAAGCCAACGGGCTCACCTTCGTGCCAAAGGAAATGAACCCGCCCAACGCGCCGGAGCTTCGTCCAATAGAGAAATATTGGGCGATTATGAAGCAGGCCCTCCGGAAGAACCCAAAAGTTATCAAATCGGAGGCGGACTTCAAGAGAAAATGGATTTCTGTTCAAAAAAAACTACAACCTGACGTTGTACAGAACCTTATGGACGGGGTAAAGAGGAAGGTGCGAGCATACGGGCTTGGGCTCGAAGTATGAATAAAAAGAAAATGCCAAAAGTTGTTTGATAGTTTTTATTTTACTGTCTAAAATTTTCAAAAGGATCGGTCTACTGGGCGAATTTCTACAGCGTTTTTTCCGTGATGCAATTTGATGTGACACAACCTTTAGTTTAGAGTGTTATGTTTATGTGTGCAAAATTGTATCGCGATCTATCAAGTTGTTTCTGAGATGCATTCGAAACAAGAAATGCTACGCCAGCAAATCTTGGGAGCGGTGATCGATAATCCTGGTCAGTCGCACAGATGGATCGGCAAAAGGCTTGGAATCCACCATTCCACCGTGTCCCGCGTTGTGAAGATGTTCCGGGAGACGAAGACCATCGAGCGGCGCACTGGAAGCGGCCGAAACCGAGAAGGCGCGGAAGATAAGGCAGTACGTTAAGAAGAACCCGAACCTTCTCACCAGAGACGTGGCCCAAAAGGTCAATTCGTCGAAGTTGTTCGTCCAGCAGACAATGAAGCGGGCTGGGCTACATGTTTTTAAGGTCAGGAAGGCGCCAAACGAGCAAAACACGGTGGCCAAATAGCGTGCGCGGAAGCTGTACCGTGAGTGGCTGTTCAAGCCAGGCTGTCTCGTCTGGGACGACGAAACATACATCAAGGCGGACACCAAACAAATACCCGGCCTCGAGTTTTATGTCGGTACGTCCCGCATGGAGGCTCCGGAAAAGTTCCGGAAGAGGAAGACGGACAAATTCGCGAAGAAGTACCTGTTGTGGCAGGCGATCTGCGGGTGCGGACGGTACAGCAAGCCGCTCGTTACAACCGGCACCATAAACGGGCAGGTTTATGAAGAAGCTGAAGAAAAGCGGAAAAACATTCAAAACCGATGAAGCTTTGAAGAAAAACTGGGAGAAATTTTGTAAGAAAGATGGGCAAAACCTCTCCCAAGATCTCATGAGCAGTGTTAAGGGAAGCGTACGAGTATTCAGCTCGAGGAAGGAAATTGAATAAATAAATTATGCTGAAAATTTGAGAAGTATCCTATTTAAACTGAATTTTCGGTGATCATTTTTCTTTGTCATTTTTTTCGAGTCCAATCTTTATCTTACAGGTTGGATGCTAAATGAATGATGATGATGGCCCACCTCATACCCCTACAAAGGTCTGAACAGGCCGATTAATCTTATAGATAATATTTATGTTTGAAACAATAAAGAAACAAGTGTTTAAAAAACAGTCAAAGCGAACTGGCTCTGTTGCAGGCATAAATTTCTATTAATTGAATTTTTTGAATTTCTATTGATGTCGATGAGACGGCAGGTTAAATTGGATTCAGAATATCTTTTGACATATTCATCGGTGCATTCAAAATTCACACGATAGTTTGACGATTTCTCGCCGGGGAAAACATTACGAAAACAAACGTTCTATAATCATTGTGCTCCAAAATGCCACGCGTTATCTCCAAAAAAGGCAATGTATCAAACAATAAATAAACGATAATCTGCGCTGAGATACCACAAAATAATCTTCGGCCGAAATGAGCCGACAGCGAGGTAATCTCTGCACGCTCCTCTCCTGATCGCCTGCACCGATCGAGATCATAGCTTTATCTGCCGAAACCGAAATCATCACCACATCTCAACGCCGTCCTCCGCGTCTCGTCATGATTTGCAGCGAAGCATAACAGTCAGCGATCGAGGACTAAACGTGATCGACGAATGAGGTAGTGATTGATCTACTGATCATATACGTGATCTATTAATTATTGATATCTATTTTCGTTCAGGCACCGATTTCGCTTCCCCAGCCTAGGGTTACCAGCGGTGACCGGGCAAGCAACCGGGGAACAACAACTTGAAGCTGGCCACCGTTTGGTTGGGGGTAATCAATCCACCGAAGCCTGAGAACCTAACGCAATTTCTCTAACGGAATGTCGGACCAATCATTGAGACGTGGACATGGGCAAACACACGTACAGCAATAGCACAGGACTTCAAAGCGTTCGATCAGTCGCTGCAAACGGCACAAACCACCGAAAAGTTCAACAGGTCAGCGATGTGATCGATCATATGGCGCTGAGAGGGCGGCCTTTCGAGCGGTGCTCCGTTTTCAAGTGGTGTGGATGGGGATGTGGATGATGGGTGGTAGCGGCAGCCACAGTCATCATAGTCTAGATTTTTATTTCGTTCCAAGCGGATAATAAGCGGTTGCAGTTCACCAGTCAGACTGAGTTTGTTTTTCGTGCTTTATTAATTCATCGCTCATGTTGAACGGTAGGTCCGCGCGTTCGCAAATTAGGGATCGATAGTTGGGCTGTTGCACTGTTGTTTGCAATTGATAGTTTGCTGCTTGCGAGTGTTTTCCGATTTCTCATGGTCTTTTCGGAAATTCGAAAACAGCGACGACGTGATCCGCTTCTTGAGATCGATACCGCGCGCGCGAAAGTAGCTGCCCCCCTTTCGATGACGACGATGCTCATTGCGATGCCCCAAAGTATTCGTGGCGAATCGATTCGAATCGGAAGCGGCTGCTGTTTGAAGAGTTCACTATCCTATCCTTCTGTTTTCTGGGTTCATACTGAGAAGAAAGCATTTTTTTTTAGATTTACTTCGATAAATATCCTGATACAATCTTATTTTCTCAAACTAAAATGAAATAATTAATAACCCCAGCCTAGAAATTTTTAAGATCAATAACCGATATTAAAAGCCTTTTTTCCACACGAAAAGAGGCCTCTTGTCACAGCGAACATCCGATATTGAATTCGAAATGAAGTGAAAACCCCCCGCTGAAGGAAAAGCCACCCTGCGTGTGGCAGACTAACACCTTACCCCGTGTCGCGCTCTGTCCGCTTCCCTATTGGCGCACGCTATAATTATACATTCAGCGGAGGGATTTGCGTGAGTGTTTTTCTTCCAGAGGAAGCGGGCCGCGGAACGCAGCAGTAACGCTCATCCCCAATTTGAATATCGATTTATTTCCATTTTGATTGACGTGCCTTTTATTTGCTTCCATTGTTTCGCGCTCTGCTTTCGCTGAGTTTCCGGCCATCCCAAGGCGCGTGGCGGGCGCGGGGGTAAGACCTGGCCGACTGATAAACTTTTTCCCAATTTTCTCTCCCTAGCCTCCTTACCGGGGGCGTCTTGCGCCATCAGGATGGAGAGTCAATCCGGTTAGCGCTGTTTTCCATCGTCCTCCCCTCGAATCCACCAATAGATTAATCCTGTTTCCACGAATGTATTTAAATTCTGACACTTTTGCAACGAGGAGGAACAAGCAGGAAAAAATACGACGCGGAAGGGACCATAAGCCCACGGATGGTCTGCGTTATATCGTTTTTTTTTCCTCTCATTTCATTCCAGAAGGTGTTGAAAAATAACAGATCGCCTGGTCTGTGTGTGTTTACACCCAATATGCTGTCTTTGCTTAGAAAATGTGTATTTATTTTGTTTAGAGTAGCGTTTTTTGCTTATCTAATATCAGGTCCTTCACGCGAGCAAACGACAGGCTTACTGTGAAAATTCCAATCATTTGATAAGAACTGAGTTATATATTTATTTTAGCATTTTCAAACCAATCTCACATTCAAACGAAAACAGCAAAAATTGTATGTGAAATTACTACAGGAAGCGCCATCCCAATCTGGACGTTGGAATAATCAAAAGACTTTGACAGTTCTCAAACGATCGGTGTTATTGTTTAAGTTTGAAAAATATCAATTCAGTGCAATTTGAATCATGTAAAGATGAATGCGGCTCCCGTGGCCGATTGGTTAGCGTCACACATATCATGCCAGTGGTTTCTGGTTCGAGTCCCATCCTGGCACGGGAATTTTTCGTCAAACAAATTACTTCCGACTTGCACTGGTAAACGCGTATTACCGAACTTCTCACTTGATAGTGAGAATTCAATGAAGGAATGTTATTTGTTATTTATGAAAATTATTTTTAAAAATTATGCAAACGATAATAATGAAAATAGATGAAAGAAATCATAGGAGCTTGAGTCCAAGATACCACCGCATTGTTGACGTAGAACTACGCTGTTATTTTAAATATGTTACTTGTTTATAACTTCGGATATTATTTTATAATGTTGTTAAAGTTTAGAAATTACTGTTTAGTAGAATGGTTTGATGGCCCTGAAATGTTTTTTTTTATTGTAGAATCAGTTGACGATAATTCATTGATGTTTCATTGTTGACCTTCATTCCGGTGGCCCTTTTTGCAATTAACATAGACTCGGCTATCGTCGATTATATACTCGTTGCACCAGCACCATTATTCCAGATCTCATAACTACAACAATATACCTTTGGCACCGCATGGAAACAACAACAATGACAATACTTGCAAGTATCGAATATCATTCGTACAACGTAATCCAAGCGCCAAACAAGCGTTCGTCATAGCATGTATACAGAGCCATACATTCGTGGCTTGAAGCTTCTAGAAATATGAACACTTCTCATCATTTTGCGCTATTCTCTATAGAAACGCTTCTGTTAATATTACTGGCCTAAAAAAAGTTGCATTACTTTCTCATGCTCAAGATAAGAGCAGCTGTCATCCTTAGTAGAGACAGTTTTACTATTGGCAAGTGAAACCAATTCACATACAAAATTCCAGAACGACATTTACATTCTTGGTGACCAAATAAACAAAATAAACTCTTTCTGTTAATCTCAACAACCTCGAAAAGTCTAGTATTGCTTCGTTATGATCAAGATTAGCGCAAATGCAACCCTAGTTGAAGGCAGGTTTGCGAACTCAAATAACTTATAACATTCCAGCACGACATTCAAGATGTTTGGTATTCCCCAAATATTTTTTTGGCGCACAACCTTAACGCCTGCTTCGCCATAACGTCAGCTCAATGCATTGATGCAATCTCAAAGGCACCAACGAAGCCTTTATGATGACGGAAAACAAACAATGTTAACTGCTTGGAAAATGACTGAATATTTGCCTCAGCAGAGATTCAATACTATTACCCTAGCGCAAATATTTCCCTCCCGCTATCTCCCCTCCTTATATTTATTATTACGACTGCATAATTTTCACCACCAAACAATCGTCAATAACATCAAAAAAATAGGCGATTGGTGCATCGTGACAGGGTCAATGAACACGGGAGCAGATGCAAATGGGGTTTCAGCGAAGTGAAGATGTACCTACTATTTTTACGTACGGGTTGTGAAGCACGCACGTACGCACACAAATATGCATATGTCTTAGCTTGAAGCAACTAAATATACGCACGCTTGTATTCGTTTTTAGCTCTTTTCGACAGAAGTCCTTTCTGTTATATTGCCGGTCTAGATCTTTGGTGGAGAGAGTTTTGCTACCGTCATGCGAAATCAAATCACGGGCAAAATTCCAGAACATTTATTTTCTCGGTGAGCCGACGATAGCCCAGCTTGATGATTCCCCTTCTTCTTCTTCTTATATGGCACTAACTTTCCTAGAGGAACTCCGCCGTCTCAACGTAGTATTACTTGCGTCATTTTCATTAGTACTTAGTTGAGATTTCTATGCCAAATAACACGCCTTGAATGTATTCTGAGTGGCAAGCTCTAGAATACGCGTGACCACAGTGCAAGTCAGAGGAAATTTCTTTGAAGAAAAATTTCCCCGACCAGAACGGGAATCGAACCCGAACCCCCGGCATGTTAGGTTTTGACGCTAACCACTCGGCCACGGGAGCACGATGATTCCCCACAAAACTGAAATATAATTTCACTGGGCATATAGTGTCGGAGATGAAATTGCTAGTGCCGATACGTTTAAAATGTTACAAAATACATTTAGTGACTCAACTATATCGGAAACACGGGTGTATGAATGGTATAAGACATGATCATGAAGCTAGCTAGAAAGCTAGTCCCTGAATTAATTATCTTTCACGAGATCGTTCGTCATATTTTGATTGATGTTTTGGGCACGAGAAAAGTCCCAGCACGACTAGTGCCAAAAGGTTTTAGGTTGTATCTCGTTTCACGCAGAGTTCCGTTTGGCCCCTGTATGACCTAGTGACCGTTGATGTGGCGAGTCGCAACCAATCCTCTAGGGTTCACCAAGCCATAGTTCTGATTTGGTGAACAAGCTGATCAGTCCATCAGTTCAGATCAGTTCTATGACAAACTACAGAATTATAATGGTGTTTTTGGTTTGGTGGCATGGTTTTGTGCAAAAACAGTAAATGATACTGAAGTTGTACTTCTGACGTTTTCTTCTTGTAGAAAACTTCTTTCGTGTTGATTTAAGGCTATCTGAACCAGACCTTTTTGAAATTATTCTCCCTATACCATGAAACTTCCGCCTGGAGCGCAGAATGTCTGTCAGAATATACTATTTACATTTGAGATCCTTACCGAATTGAATACTGAATTATTACATTGATAGGAGATTTCATCCACGGGTAAAATTTAAACATAGGGGAAGTGGAGGAACACGGACATGCTAACAAGAACTTCAATTGTATCTTTGGAAAGCGATTTTTTCCAAAACTTAAATTAAAACTTAAATATACTGTTTTTCGAATTAATCGGCCATATAGCGGGGAGAATATGGAAAAGCAGGTTTGTAGTATACGAAGCGTAGAAGTTAAACGCTCGCGAGAGGAATAAATTCGCTCTCTCTCTCTCTTTCTCTCTCTCTCTCTCTTTCTCTCTTTCTCTCTCTCTCTTATCGTTTGTCTATCCAGCAACTGAAAAAGAACAAACAGAGAAAACGAGCGAAAAAAGAATAAGGTAAACGATTTTGGTTTGTCCAGCCGAAAATATAATATGATCATGGTTTGTCCACTTTTTTGAATGCTCCAATTCAGAACGCCTTTGTCAAATCAGGTATTCGAGTGTTTCAAAACATATAAATAAAATTGTCTTTTTCATGATTTACAGTAGTTTTATAGTATATTAGGCTGTTAAAAAAGTACTGCGGTATTTTTTTTTTGAATTTCATAAAATTAGTTACAATCATCTGTTTTAGTCAAATATGCGCCGTTTTGTTCGATGACTTGTTCCCAACGAGATGCCAACTTCATAATACCCCTGTTATAGAAGCTCGCTTCCTTATTGGCAAAAAACTCGGATAGCCAATTTTCACAGGCCTCTTTTGTGGCTAACTTCTGACTACCTAGCTCGTTCGCTATGGACAAAAACAGGTGGTAGTCACTTGGTGCAAGGTCCGAACTATGCGGCGGATGCAAAAGAACCTCCCACCAAAGAAGTGTGTGGCCTGGCGTTGTCCTGATGGAAGACAATGCGGCCTCTGTTTATCAAGGATGGCCTCTTCTTCATGAGTGCTACCTTCAAGCGGTCCAGTTGTTGGCAGTACAGGTCCGAATTGAGCGTTTGACCATAGGGAAGCAGCTCATAATAGATTATTCCTTGACAATCCCACCAAACACACAGCAGAAACTTCCTGGTCGTTAATGAGGGCTTGGCCACCGTCTGAGCCGCTTCAGCGGGCTTCGACCACGACCGTTTGCGCTTCACGTTTTAGTAAGTGACCCACTTTTTATCGCCAATCACCATCCGCTTCAGAAACGGGTCGATTTTGTTGCGATTCAGCAGCGATTCACATGCGTCGATACGGTCAAAGATGTGTTTTTGCGTCAACGTGTGTGGCACCCATACATCGAGTTTCTTTGTGAATCAAAGCTTCTTCAAATGGTTAATAACGGTTTGATGACTTATCCCCAGCTCTTGGCCGATGCTACGGCTGCTACTATGCCGGTCTTTCTCGGCTAATTCAGCGATTTTGTCGCAATTTTCGACGACAGGCCTTCCGGAGCGTGGCGCATCTTCGACGACCTCTACACCAGAACAAAAACGTTGAAACCATCGTTGTGCGGTGGAAATGGAAACTGTATCGGGTCCATAAACTGCACAAATTTTATTGGCAGTTTGAGATGCATTTTTGCCTTTGTCATAGTAGTACTGTAAAATATGTCGGTTTTTCTCTTTATTTTGCTCCATATTTGCGACACTATAACTCACGAACGACTTAGCCAAACAAAACACTGTCAAGGACTATATTATAGCCTTTCCAACAAGCTATAGTATGACTCGATACAATGAATACAACTAGAACTACGCGCTTACAACGACACCTCGCGGAAATACCCCAGGACTTCTTTGACAGCCTAATAGTTTTTACGGAATCAAATGTTTTAAAGGATTATAAAATACACCATCTTTTGGTGTCAATGCGCCCCTCATTCAAGCTAACTTTTAATCAATCACCAAATGATTATCGTCACAAAAAATTCACATTCCAGCAATACAATGCTACATACCAGCAAGGAAACTAAGCAATGGATTAAGGACCAAAAACTTATTTTTTTGGACTGACCGGCTTGCTCTCCAGACTTGAATCCTGTTGAAAATCTTAGGGGGATCCTTGTACGCTGAGGGAAAGCGTCACAATTTCGAAAACATGAAAATATATTGAGAAATCCGTTCAGCAGAACTTGGTAAATAGTATTCCAACACGAATGTTCTAGGTTATTAGCCGAAATGGAAAGGTTGTCAACTATTGACATGTAAATCAGCCGATCGTTTTGTTTTTTTTTTATTGATAATACTTATGAATTTTGAAATGGTCTTATAGAAACTGGACAGCTGAAATTATCATATTTAAGCACAATAAATAAACAAACAACTCTTTTGAACACAATTGACGTTAAACATACTTCATTCTAAGCATTCAACAATTTATTAATGTATCTTGTTGAAATTCTAACTGTTTGTGTTGTAACGAAATAGAATTAGGGTGGTTGGACAGAGTGTATACATAACTGTCCCACCATGTCTTTTTTTGTAGATCCATCATCAATAAATCGGTTCAAGTACAAGAGTTTTATGTCATTCTTTCAGCAGTACTAACGCACTCATTTCTGGTTTGGAAGAACGAACTAATTCTCAAATAAATAAAAAAGTCACAGGAGAGTTGTGTCCGAGACACGACCGCATAGTTGACGTAAGATTACGTTAGGCTATCTGTTGATTTTGGATATGCTTGAAGAATTACATTGTTAAATTCTTTGATAATGATTTAATGGCCCTAAAAACGGCCGTTTTGATTGGTTGTTGGGTATTGTTTGTTCAATCCACCAGTGTTTACCGAGTGTTTATGACAGAAAGATGGTAAACAGTCGTTGGATGGTGCGTATTAGATAGAAGATACCGAAGTGGAACAAGATATGATAAAAACTGCCCTTTGTGATCCTAGACGAGATGCCTCCTGTGTTATAGATGAAATAAATAAAAAAAAACTCACCAATGTAATATAAGACAATTACCAATACAGAACACAATTATCAATTTTTCTCATCAGTAAAAACATGTTATTTTAATATAGAGAAAACATATTTGAAATGGAAAAGGTAATTTTCTTTTCATTTTTACTTTCTGAGTGTTTATTCCACCCAATGCGAATTTTTGTTGGACTAACAACACCTAATACTATATGTAGAGCATATGGGAAATCGCGTTTTCTAATATTTCTTCACTTTTCCTCGCCGTATAAACTTTCCTTGGGTGGAAATGAACACAACAAAACAAACAACTTGAACCAAACGACCCGTTCTCGAGCGAGAACACACCTTGGTTTTTATTTATGAAAATTGAAATAAATCGTTTAATATATCAAGTCTTTTTAAACACAACTGCTACCATATACAATTTTATACTTACACCTGTGCTAAATTTTTCACAAAACACGATGCGTCATTGTCGTCACGTCGAAGCAACAAAGATTATAGTTCCAAATTTAAATTGTATTTGCTAGAATTAATCGTATCACTAACTTTACCTGCAATATAAAAATGCCCTCGACTTCATATGTTTGCAATGCCGATTTCCCCCGAGCACCTTGGTTTTGATGTCTTTGTTAGGGAACACTTCTCGGTGTGAACAAAAGCTCCCCCTACTTTCATGTATTTGTAATGTCGATTTCCTCCAAGCAGCTTGGTTGAGACGTCTCTGTTAGGGAACACAAACAAAAGGAACAAAAGTCCCCCCTACTTTCATGTATTTGTAATGTCGATTTCTCCCAGGCAGCTTGATTTTGATGTCTCTGTTAGAGACCCGCCGCATGTGTTGTCAATTTCGCCCAATCAGAAGTGGGTATTTCCGTTAGGATAGGGTTTTTTTTTTATTAATTCGTTTATTTATTCAGGCTCAGTAACTTAAGTTTAAAGGAGCCGAATTCTTAAATATAATTTTAAAACTATATATATATATATATATATATATAAACAATTTTCTTACATCTATGGTTAGTAAGGTGGAAAACCGATTACTCGCGGTGTACTCGAGTTTAGAAGGGTGACATATTTTTAGGAGAAGGATGGGATATAAGTAAATTGTAACAATGTTGATGAACACTCTATTCTTAAATCTATTCGTATATCTATAGTTTATTTGCATTTCAACTTATTCTACTATTTATAGCAAGGGGACGAATTACCCGCAAAGGAAGGAAAGGAAGGGTATAAGGATGTAGGGACAATCACACACGAAGATCTATAGCTTTAAGGAAAATATATATATGGGACATGTAATCAAGGTCTAACCGAGCCAACACATCCCTCACCGGTACATTGGGCTGTCTTCCTCGGGCCCGAAGGGAGTTTTCTAAATTCGATCTGGCGACCAGATACACCTTGTACGACCAAACAACGTGCTCGATGTCGTGATAACCTTGGCCACAAACGCAGAGATTGCTGCTGGCAAGATTGAAACGGAAGAGTAGTGCATCTAACGAACAGTGATTGGACATGAGTCGGGAGAAGGTGCGAATAAAGTCCCGACTAAAGTCCAGACTTTTGAACCACGGTTTGAGGCTAACCTTAGGGATAATCGAGTGAAACCACCGGCCCAATTCATCTTCATTCCACTTGCGTTGCCAGTTAGCGATGGTATTTTTGCGGACTAAAGAATAAAATTCATTGAAGGCGATTTGACGCTGATAAATATCGCCTTCAATCGCACCTACCTTTGCCAACGAGTCAGCCCTCTCATTACCCGGAATTGAGCAATGTGAAGGGACCCAGACAAAGGTAATGACATAACAGCGTCTGGATAAAGCACTCAAAATTTCTCGTATTCTCTCAAGGAAGTACGGCGAGTGCTTTTCCGGCCTCACTGAACGGATAGCTTCGACAGAGCTAAGACTATCCGTTACAATGTAATAGTGTTCAACAGGTCGTGAGGCGACGCTGTCCAGCGCCCAGTATATCGCGGCCAATTCAGCAATATATACCGAGCAAGGATTCTGAAGACTGTGGGAGGTGCTAAAAAATACGTTGAACACTCCAAATCCTGTGGACTCATTCATAGAGGACCCATCAGTAAACTACATATTATCACAATTGATCCGCCCATACTTTGCATTGAAGATCGTAGGAACGAACCCCAATCTAAGATAATCTGGATTTTCATGGATTTTCTCCTTCATGAACAGATCGAAATGTACAGAGGAATTGATGTAGTCAGGAAAATAAACACAGTTGGGAATATACGAAGAAGGATCAACCTGCATGGAAATGAATTCATGATATGAGCTCATAAATCCAGAATGAAAATTCAGCTCGCTCAGTTGCTCAAAATTTCCGATCACCAATGGGTTCATAACCTTACACCGGATGAGGAACCGAAGAGATAATACATTGAAGCGATCTTTTAGTGGGAGTACGCCTGCCAAAACCTCGAGACTCATGGTATGCGTTGAGGGCATACATCCCTACGCAATACGGAGACAAAGATAATGAATTCGCTCGAGTTTAATGAGGTGTGTTTTGGCAGCTGATTGAAAACAGAAACTGCCATACTCCATCACTGAGAGAATAGTTGTTCGATACAACATAATAAGATCTTCGGGATGGGCTCCCCACCAGGTGCCGGTAATTGTACGGAGAAAGTTTATTCTTTGTTGACATTTTTTACTCAGATACCTTATATGGGCCCTCCAAGTACATTTGGAGTCGAACCAGACCCCAAGATACTTGAATGGCATAGCATGAGTGATCGGTTTACCCAAATGTTGAAGCTTTGGTTTTGATGGTCTATGCTTCCAAGAAAAAACCACCATCTCTGTTTTCTCCATGGAGAATTCGATCCCTAGCCCAATGGCCCAGGTTGAAAAATTGTTCAAAGTATCTTGTAAGGGTCCTTGGAGGTCGGATTCGTTTGATCCTACGACAGACACCACTCCATCATCTGCAAGTTGTCTTAGACTGCAATTTTGTGTAAGACAATTGTCAATGTCGCTTACATAGAAGTTGTACAAAAGGGAGCTTAAACATGAGCCCTGGGGGAGGCCGATGTAAATATATCTAAATATGTAAATCTATCTAAATTAGACATCAAAAGTGATAATCATTGCAGGATAGGGGTTGAGATTTTTCAATTGTTCGATAGTTAGTTTCATGACATATATTATTTTATTCAATATAAAAAATTGTAATGGAGTTCCGAAATCGATTGACGTAATTATTTCACCAATCTATCATGAGCAATGAGCGTAATCTTTCAAAAAAATAAAAAAAAATTGATTGTTCCCAGTATTTCGAAAAACAACATCAAGTTCGATTGTCCCATGTTGATATTCTATACATAACTGTCCCACCATGAATTCTTAAACCCGGAACTAAGATTGATTGATTCGAGTGAGAAGATCTGTTCACATTTTATTAAACAATAGTTTTCTGCTTATAAAAAACCTAGTGTATTACTAAAATGAAATGCCTAAAATTTCTAGTAGACAAATATGGTAAAAAACTTTGATTGCGTTTTTCTCAGTTGCTGGTTGTGGAACATGGGGCAACTATGCTTAGAACGGCAGTAATCATACTCGAAGAAAATTAGTTTGCAATTGACCACATGATTCTAGAGGTGTTGTGGTGTTTCTGATTAGTTTCATCAAAATATCACATTCCGCATCCCTCGTGAAATGTCGTCCTTGCTGTATCGAACCTGTCAACTTGCAAATCTATTGGTAACCTCAGTCACTACGGGTGGGGAGCGTGACAGGGAATCTGCAAAATCGCATATATTATATGAACACCCACAAAACAACCCATCCATGAAGCCGTCGCTTGACGTCCGAAATTGATCCTTGAAGCAGTCAAGAAGAACAGCATTGCTGCTTGTGGCGTGTGTCACGGGGAAATTTGCATGTTGAGCTGGCTCGTATTCATCTCATCCAGTTTACATTACAGAGGGAATCCTGCCACGGGGACCAAAATCACACGCTGAAGCATACGGGCTCTGTTCTTCCTAAATCGATTGCTGCCAAAATCCGATCAACTGCTTCCTACCGGTCCAGAGAGCGCAGAAAGGCTTCCACTCAAAGTGGTTCCCTATTTTGCAATTTCACCCCTCGTGGAAGCGAATAATAAAAAAAAAATATAAGAAAGTCATCTCGGCTGAATTGCTTGTAAAATTTGCAAAACATACATTCTGGTTTATGGTGAATTATTGCGTAGGAGGCACCATACTTGTTCCGGGAGTGTGGAGTGCTGCCTTTCTCTCCTCCGCTGGATAGTATCATTTCGTATCAATCGCGCCTCGGTGAGTTGCGGCGCGCAGAGGCGAATCTTTATTGGCATCAAATTGGAGGGTGTCGGTTGCGATTGTGTTTTATTTTTCGCAAACCAAACATTACCCCGGGAGAAAGGGGAAGGAATCAGGGTACTCGATGTGGCAGAAGCTAACGGGAGGGAACGTCAAATTTTCACATATTTTTATTTGATTGCGAAAATTCCTGTCTTCTTGTGCTGGTGAGGCGGGGTATTGATGCTGTAAAACGGCTGTAATCGGATGCATTATGTGATAATAGAGTGTAAAGTGGCTATTGAGATGGTAATAGAGTGATCAAGGCTTGTTATTTTTGTTATCTTTGGGAACTGCATTGAACCATATGTGTCCAAGATATGTGTTTATAGAGGGAGATAAAAGTTGAACGTGGGGTGATTTTACTATAAGAACGGTCGTCGGTACATCATTCTATTGTGACTTTTAACGGAGCACAGTACAACATATTTTTCCAGTACAAACAGAATCGTTAAATATGCAATACATTCCCGACCCAGTCAAACATACCTCAGATCTACGAAATCACAGCTTATACATAATAACAGAGGTAGAGAAACATCTATCAAATGATACCTCGGCGCTATTGCTCGATTCGGTGCTGAAAAAAACCCTCTAATAACAAGCACCAAAACATGAGTGGGAGGAAAACGCGAGCAGTGGCGCCACAATACAGTACCTATGTATGGATTATGAGTTTAAATCAATAAACGACCGGTCTCTCTACCATCCCTCACTTCACCGATCCCTTCAACTGGTCAGCAAAACAAAACAGTGGAAGGAAAAAAAGCAAAAGCATGACTCCTAGACAGTTAACCCAGATCTTCATGTGAACCGGCCACGGCTAGGCTCCCCTCCATTCGTGAGGGGGAAAAGAATCCTTCATACATGATTAATTTCTATTTACGTCTTCATTTGCATAGTTTAAGCTTGTTAAAATTATCATGCCCGGTCGGTTGGGTCCCTCGAACTTCGGATTCCCTCTTCTCGGTCGACTTCGGACTAGATTGGACGGTATGATTTTCCACCTATTTTTTTTTGTGCTCGTAAACCGAACCGTCATTGTTCATCGCTCTCTGTTTCGCGGGGGAAAGAGATGCGGAAAGAAACAACACGATGCTTGGCCCCGAGAGTACTTGTTGTTCGGACCAGCGTTTATCCCATCCTTTACAAACATGTAAACCATAATCATTGGAAAATTGAACTCTTTCACAAGTTCTTCCCCGGTCCACCTTGGACCTCGGACAATCGGGCATATGCTTTGGACGGTTTTGGTTTGGCTGCTGCGGTGTTCTCTATTTCATAAATCTGCTCCGCTTCGTTCTCCATTACTATTATTATGGATTTATTTGGTTGATTGATTGTTTGTTGGTTCTTTTTTGTGTGCACTTCTTTCATTTCGGTAAGTGAAGGAGTCTGAAATCGAGCGCCAGTTCTTTGTTTTCGCTTGAATCAGTGTTTAACAATTATGGTATCGGCTGTGCGAAAAAAATCGTTTCAAAAAAGTCCTTTGTAGATTCCGTGACATATTAGTGAGTTAAGTTATTCTACCCAGAAAGTATGCGAATTTTTGCACAACCATCATGTATAAGAGATGATATATTTTTTCACTGATAGAGATAGTCCACTTTATCACGCGCCACGAATGACGTGAGATGGCTAAAGTCAGAGTCGTGTCCTCATATGTTATCGATACGAGTATAAAACAGGAACTCAAAAATAAGACGGATTCCAGAAGAAAGTGAGGAACTTTGTTATCTCGAGGCACTCGCGACACAGATCGAAGAAGTCTCTTCTAACTAGATTTTATTTTTATAAAGTGCTGTCTTCCAATACAGGTGCCTTTACTTATCAATCGAATCAGATAATTAAATTTATTTTAAGCCGTTTTCAACTTATCAAATGTAAATAATCTATTCGCGATTTCAAATCACAGTCACAGTCACAGACACACAACGTTTTTACTCGGTATAAAGGAAGAATGGAAAAGATGAAGAAGCAAAGCAAAACATTGCATTGCAAGTCCCACCCCTGGAGATCTTGCCCTAAATATCATGCTGCAGTCCTTCTTTCCGAAGTGATTACGCGAAATTCTCAAGGGATCACTTTATTTCTTTCTGGAAAGATTCCAAGGTATTGAAGTCTCGCCCTTAAACACTTCCTCCACTCAAGTCAAGTGATTCAAAGTTGATTACCTCTTCTGAACAATTTCAGTTCTTTATCATTAAAAAGAATGATGGCAAGGAATACAAACTCTTAGCTAATATTTTCAACAGGTGTACGGAGCTTCATTATTATTCATATGATTGAAAAGTTTCATTATCATTTAGTTCGTGTCCGCCGGATATAACCGATCTGGCATTTACAACATCCTCTTCCTTCTGTAGAAAAAAAGACGGGTGGGTAATGTCGGTGACATAACCGGAGTGACGTAGGACTATACAAAGGGGACAGCTTTTGCTAAATATATATTTTAAATATATTGTTTTATTTTCTTCTCCTACGTGAATACCTACCTATCTACCTGAAAAATGGATTAGTTTACTGTTTACTCTTTATGAACATGTTGGGGGTTCTGAAAAGAACCTTTGGTGTTGTGTTTTTGCGTTTTTTTTTTACAAAGTTGATTCTTGATTTTTTTCTGAAGGCTTTGTACTTATTAAATGTTCAACGTCGGGCATCTTTCGGCGTATACACATATCGTACAATCAAAATGATGGCTGTGATAGGGAATGCATAGGTGGTCATCAGCTCGTTCACTATCATATATTTCACTATTGAGCACATTACCGTACCTTAAGCTGTGGTTTCGGAGACGAATGAATTGTAAGATTTGTAGTCTCCGCAAACAAAGTAAATAAAAATGAAAAAGAACTGAGGTTTTGGAGACGAACTCTACGATCTGTCGAGAAATAAACGAGCTATAAGCGTTCTGAAAAACCAACAGTAAATACAGGGACGGATGACCTTCGGATTAAAGCCCTTTAAAATAAGAACAGAGCAGCAGGAAATACATAGCTCATCGTGTTGCTCCTTAGTTATTTCTCTATGCAATGCATATGTAACGTCAGTCAATTTTCAACATCAGTTATCAACCAAAGAAAGCAGTTCTTGCTGCCGAGAAAATTCGTTAATGCCATCCTGCATACAATGTGTTGTAATTTGAAGCCACTTTTAATTCGGAAACCATACGTGGGTTTGTGAAAAATGAATGATCAATTTAAAAGAACCCAACCACCAATAAGTTCAAGAACAAGCATAAACAAAAAAAATCAGTTTATATCATATGTCATATTATGTCACTTATAGTGTATTGGTATTGTGAAAAACTTTTAATAACTCTTATTTGAAAGATTTAATGGCCCTGAAAAGCACCGTGTTTTACGGTGGCTGGTTTTGCCACCAAAGCAGTCTGTATAAACAAACTTTTTCTTTCTTCTACCTGCTGCCGTTTTGCGATTGCGTTTGCCTCTCGCTGAAACTAGTTGTTGCCTTGATGAGCGCCGAACCGAAGCTGCTCTGTTCTTGATGCGTGTTTTCTGATTGTCGTGAGCAGCTTTGCAAGCCAACTCGAGCACTCCGACGGCCGAAACTCTATAATCGCTGTTAGTTATACTGGTGCTCCGGCACCAATCCGTTCGGCCTAGTTACCCTTGCGGAGCAATCAGTGAATGCGACCAACTGGGAACTGGAGACCTGCACGGTTCGAGTGAGACTTTGCCTTTCCCTTAACTTGTCCTCCTTTGTTACGTCCACACGTCCACGTTGCTGCTTGTTTTCTTTTTATGATGTGATGCGATGCGATGTTAAACGATGCCGTACAACCACACTGGCTTTTCCTTTGTGAGAGATCGGATCCCTTCTTAAGAATAAGATGAAATGTAAATACATATTAGATATAAGATAGGTTTAAGAATTGAGTGTGATGAGTGTGATTGAGAGTGTGATTGAGAGTGTGAGTGTGATCAATGTCAACATATCCTCATATCCCCTCCTTTTCCTGAAGAAAATATGTCACCCTTCTAAACTCGAGTTGACCGCGAGTAATCGGTTTCCTATATTATTAACATTAGAATTAAGGAAAAATGTATATATACTAGTAACAATACAGTAAGGAGTTCGGCTCCTTTAAACCTATGTAACTGAGCCTGTAAAAATAAACGATTTAAATAAAAAAAAAAAAACCACACTGGTTTACGGTTTGAAAGAAAATGAGATATTTTTTGAGGTCCGCGCGTTTTATACTCTAGCGGTACACGCTCACAGGATAGCAGTGTTTGGATTTCGATCAAAATCAAATGATACACAATGTGTCATGCAAGTAAACTCTCACGAACATATAACCAAATATGAGAGGATCATTCAGATACTTGTATGAATGTCAGCAATCACTTTTGTAACATTTAGTGATTAAACTAAGAGAGGAACGAAGACTGTTGTTTGCATATTCGAGTTGTATCAAACATGGCACACTATTTTCGAAGCCTGCATACAAGTTTGAACCGCATATATCGTCTCATTTTACTATAGCGAAACCCACTGCACAGACAAGTGTAAAGCAATAAATGATACAAGAAAAATTACGTCATCATTACGTCACCATTTGCGGAGAGCAGCGAATGGGAAAAGAGATAAAACGCGAGAGTTTTTGCTTTTCACTGGAGCGGTGTTGCTAGTAAAACTATGCGGTCTATATGAATATACACATTTCAAGGGATAGCGGCGTTAAAAATGGAAAATATAATCTGACTACCCTTCCCTTAGCCTCTATCGAGCTAAATAATCATATAGTTTGCACTCTCTGAGACTTAAAAATCAGGATCTGCTACATTAGCTGAATATGAATCTTTCGCTTTGCGTTGTCCGTATGATCCTGCTGTTTCATGATGCATGGAGAGGTCGGTATGCATATGTTAGAGGCAAAGAAGAAAATAAGCTTTCTGCACTGAAAGCGTATATGATAGCTTTGCTTGCATGCTGGTGTGCAATGAAGTGCGAGCCGATGCAGAGTTGTCTCGTTCTCTTTTGTGTTGTGATTTGCAGCACATAACAATAATAGAATACCGCTGGGGGAAATGTTTCCTGAAAGATCATATTTGAACGAACGAAAGCGATTTTTTCAATGAGTGGATCATTTGGCAAACACTGCAGGATAGAGACAAATCGGCAGACTCAGCCAAAGGGGCGAGTCCAACGAGACGAACGAATGAGCGTTAAAAGGCAGCGATGGCAAAAAAATACATTCATTACGATTTGTTCGTTCGTTGGATTCACATGCAGGCTAAAAAGGGTCCTTTTCAGGATCACAAAATTATCTTCAATCTAAAGAGTTTATTGTTTTGTTATCACTCGATATCCCCATCTTGTTCGGCTAAACCTTTCTGTTTAGCGATTGCGTATGCCACTCGCCACAGCTTTCACAGTTGGAAAATTTCTTCCCATCCAGCTTGTGACATATTGTACAGTAAATTACATTCAATGGCACATCGCATTACCACCACTCAGTGCCGGATTGGAGGTAATTTTAACCTGTAATTGAACATTTGCGATGACAGTGGTACAGTGTCGACTTTCAATGTGGGGTCATAATTTGGTCCCCGAACTCTATGTTTACAAAAATGTCCAACTAAATATGTCGCATTACAGGTCCGTCCAATTAGCTAAATGTCGAGATAAGTGTAAATTACTGTACTTTCAATCTAGAAGCAACTTAAGAATTGGGAGAAAATCAATAAGTTCAGAACAACTGCCAAATTCACATACTCAATATATCCTGGCAAACAAATTATGAAAAAATCAATTTGTGTTTTATTATTATTTTGAATATTGTTTTAGAAAGCATTGAACTGTATTTCCTAAACTCTTTTTTGGAAGGTTTAATGGCCCTGAAAAGCGCCTTGTTTTATGGAATGGTTCCTATTTAGAAAACTTAGTACTCGTAGTTTTGAAAAAAAAAACCATTTCGAACGCCCTCGATGCCACCTTGTTCTGGATTTGCCACCAAAGCAGATTGTAAAAAGAACAAACTTTTTTCTTCTGCTACCTGCTGCCGTTTTGCGATTGCGTTTTCCGCTCGCCACTCGCTGCAACTGCCTGTTGTCTTGATGTCCACTGAACCGAATGTGTTCTGTTCCGAATGCGGGTTTTCTTATCGTCGCGAGCAGCTTTGCCAGCTAACTCAATCACTTCGGCGGCCGAACTATATAACGCCGGCTAGGTGGACTGGTGCACTGGTACTAACGCGCTCGGCCTAGCTACCCTTGCGGGGAACTCCAGATCAACACGAGTGGGAACTCCAGATCAACACGGTTCGAGCGGGGTTTTGCCTTTCCCTTCACTTTTCCTCCTTTACCATGTCCAGACATGGCTGCTTGGGTTGGTTTGTTGATGTGTTGTGATGCGAACCGATGTGGTGTACGGTTTGGATGAGAATGATCGTTACGGCAGCGGAGCGGGGATTTTTAAGCTGACTGGCTGGCTCGAGAATTACTCATGTGTGAGACTGCGACCAATGTTTCTTTCATTTTTTTTTCTTTTTCCTTTCCAATCGTGTTTCATTCTACTTCGCTGCTGCTCTGGTTGCCCGTTTTGGTCGGTACGATTTGAGGAGCACAAAATGGACCAATCAAAAATGGGCACATAGTGCATTTGGACAATGCTTGATATTTCACAATTATTCAATTATTTATCTCAAGAAAAATGAAATGTTATTCGTTATGATAGATGCGTAGATATATATCCTATCAATTGGTGCAAAAACCTTTGCGATCTATTGAGAAATGCTCGAGTTATAAGCGTTCCAAATCTTGCATTTGTTCCTACTTGTTCAGTGCCTAGATTTCCATTTCACCCCCTATATCTTCCGGTTAGACGTAGTCCTACGTCAACAAGAGCGTCAAACGGAAGCCTGGTTCCGGCCGCCCGACCGAGCTGCGCGACCGTGAAGTGCAGGCGAAACTGAGTAGGAAGATCGAAAGAACGATCGGCTCATCGTTTCACACCTTGGGCTGGGAGGCAGGAACAACCGGACAAACGGACAAAGAAGGACCTGACCAAAATGGACATTTTTATGTGGAACCGTTAGTCGAGGCCAACCGTTTCTGAGCGGCTGAAAATGCTGGTGAAAACGTCTTTCCGACGAAGCGCGACTTCGTGATCATAATGGATGACAAGACCTACTTGACGTTGGATGACAACGAGTGGCATGGGACCGATTACATTAAATTCCCTCCAAGAAGAAAAGAGATGATGCCAGATATCTGCCTCACCAACCCTTCCCGAAGAAGGTCCTTATGACGATCAACGAGAAGGACATGTTCAAGTCACTGTTTTTACCGTTGGAGCCTGCGGTAAAAGACACAAAATATCTGAGAGAAGTTGCTGCCTCCATCAAGAAATATCAAACGAAGAAGGCCGAACCTTGCCTCGACCCATTATGCCAAAAATCACTGAAAAGAAGAACCGGATGAAGGTAATAATTGTGCCGAAGTCCGCCAACCCTTCCAATATCTCTAATGATTTCGTGGTCAAAACTGAACTGGAGAACTGAAGAACTGAAGAACATGTCGATTTACTTTTCCGTATGAAAATGAATTATGGTGAAATTGAGTCAAAATGGAGAAAGTTACTATTAGTAATATCTTGACAAATATTGCGAATATTTTAGAAAGCTGTGAGCCGTTTAAAAGAAGACATATCACCACAACTGTAGTACAAATAGTTATTATTTAATTATTAATCAAAGTTTGTTGTGAAATAGCCATCAAATAACACCTCAGAAAAAAATCTCATGCCCAGCATTATACAAAACTAGTAAGATTGTAAATATTGGATAGAATTATTCTTTAAAGTCTTGCCAGATGAGTCATTACTCATTTTAAACATCAATTTTTTCCATTCGAATTTCAATATTTTCGAAATAATCTCTTATTTACACTGAGTGGGGGTGAGAATGGATCAAGCACAAAATGGAATTCCAAACCGATATAGTGATTGTCAGATTTTCAAGAAAATTGGTAGTATTATTCCTCATACTTCATCAGAGTGCCTTTTTCATTTTATGGTGGTCCGAAAAATCAACTTTTTCCCCTTTTTCCCAAAAATGACTATGAATCATTATGAATCATTCATAATTTTTGAACTACTTGACCGATTTAGATGATTGATATATCAAACTAAAGCCAATGAGCTAGTTTTGTTCGAAAAACATTACACTTGAAAAGAAAAAACAGATTTCGTTTGCGTAATTATTGATTATAATTATTTTTCACAGCTTATATGGTTTCGGAACTAAGGTCACTATATCTATCTACATATATATAAAAATGTTCTGTTCGTTTGTGTACGCGTCAAAAACTCGAAAAGTACGGAACCAGTTGAGCTCAAAGCTGTACACAATATACAATCCACTTCGAGGAGTGTTGTTACGGAAAAAAAATTGAAAAATTGGAAGAAAGATGATTTTATATATCACCAGAGTGCGTTTCTGAAATTGAGCTTCTAATGAAAATCGTAATGAATATGTGTTCTATGTGAAGGGAACATCTTTTTCCACGTGTTTGGCAAAATCATGAGCTGAAATTGTGTTTTAGTGATTTAAAATTAAAAATTTATCGATTCCCCTCATCTATCTCTATATATATAAAAGTTTTCAGTTCGTTTGTGTACGCGTTAAAAAAATCGAAAAGTACGGAACCGACTGAGCTCAAACTATGATACAATATACAAAACAACCAAACACATCTAGGATTGTTGTTACAACATAAAAAATGAAAAACCATGCAACCACAATGTGCCAGAGCAAAGTGTGGCAGGGTACAGCTAGTTTTTTATATTTTTTCTTGAAAGCTGAGGTTGTTTTTCATAACATATCCGAATATCAGAGAGGTGTTTTTTTTCGTTTTCGAGTGATTTTGCAAAGTTAACATGTTTACAATTTTCGTTCAATATTCCTATGCGACTGGACAACATCTATGCGACTAGAATTCAATTTTTATGCATATGTGGTATTTCATGTAGCTTCAAATTGGTATATCGAATATCTGAATCGGCCCGGTAGTTTAAAAGTGATGTATTGAAAAAAAAAAAGGGAAAAATGATTTTTCGGGGCATCGGTGAACTTTGAAAAATCATAACTGAATAACACAAAATAACGCATCTCTGAATTTTAGATATGTTATCTAAAAAAAATCTTAGCTTTCGAGCAAAAAATATAAACAAAAATTGTAGGAAGTTGTGTCCAAGACACGACCACATTGTTGACTTAGAACTACGCTGTTATTTTATTCAAGTCACTTGTTAATAACTTTGGATATTATTTTAGAATGGTGCGAAATTTTAGAAATAACTGTTTAGTAGAATGGTTTGGTCACCCTGAAATGATTTTTCATTGTAAAATCAGTTGACAATAATTGATTGAGGCCGCATGCCGCACTATGTTTCATGTCAATGCATTGAATATTTACCTGGAACGCTATTCTGATGAGCTTTTTCGCATTTGACATACACTCGGCTACAAGCTATTATATACTTGTTGCACCATCACCATTCTTTCACATTTCATAACTACATCAATCTTTATTTGGCACCCCAGGGTAACAACAACAATGGCAATACTTACGAGCAGTGTTGCCACATTTTAATCTGTACCAGAGAGGTTAAAAATCTTTCTCATCTGTACTTTTTCTCCCAAAAATCTGTACCATCGAAAATATTCGTTGTAGAGAAAAATCTATTTTATTTGAATGAAAATACTCATTTATTTACTATAAATACTACATTTCCGTTTGCAAGTCATTCTTGTGTTTAGTGTTGTTTATACAAAGTTTTTTCGAATTATCATAATCGAATCTTTTTCTCATTTGCTTGATCAGCTCTAAGAAAAAACTACGACAAATATCCTTAGAAATGATGAGCCTTTCGCTATCCATTGTTCTGATAGTTTCTTCTGCTGCCATTCCAATCTAGTAGCATTGGACATTGAAACAACGTACGATCCATCGCAGATTATAGGTAAAATTGATAAAAATCTTTCAGCTCTTCATGTAGCATCGTGGATTCATGTTTTTCAGCCTGGAACAAACTATTCAATCTGTTTGTCTGGGGCAAAACATACTTCAAAAAAGCAACAGGGATTTTGTCATTAAATCTTTGTTGCTTTATTCAAATGTAAGTAATTTCACACGCGGAAAAAAAGCTGTACCAATATGTACTTTTCGAGGAAAATCTGTACTCTGTACCGTACAGAATCTGTACCAAAAATAACGAAAAAATCTCTCTCTAGACATCGTTCGAACAACGTAAACCAACCAGCGTCACTCAAGTGTTCAGCATAGCATTTATACAGAGCCATACATTGGTGGCTTGAAGCGACTAATAATATAAACACTTCTCATCGTTTTGCGCTATTCTCAAAAGAAACGCTTCTTTTAAATTTACTGGCCTCGAAAAAAGTTACAAATGTAATATTTTTTATATATAATTAAATTTTATCATATAATATTTTTTTATCATTACATAACGAAGACACTTTTTGTCGTTTCAAGTTAGGTTTTGTAAATTACTACTAGGCATGTTTGCGGATTCATAGAAAGATAAGATTTCATTTGATATGTCGATATTTGAAATAAGCTCAATGGTTTGAAAGTTTAGAATTAAAAAAAAAAACATATAAAACCCATGATTTCTCTCAAAAATTCATAACTTTTCAACCATTGAGCCGATTTCAAAAATCAACACATCAAATGAAATCTTATTCTTCTATGCATTAACATCAATCTGTCATTCAACAAACTCAGAAATGTAGCACTACAGAAAAACTTAAATTATAAAGCTAGAAATATTTGCCACTTCATTTTTCACATTTCGTTCTTTCAAAATTAATTTCTATCTTGTTGCAATTCAAACCTCTCAACTTGAACCGTCAAAATGATAGGTCAAAGAACGAAAAGAATGAAAAATTGACAAATAATGGAGGGAAAATGATAAAGTAAAGGTAATCATGGATTTTTAATAACCATATCAATTTCTCTTTCAAATTTTGATAAAATTTCACTGAATAGTTAATATAAGAGCAATATTAATATTTCAATACACTTATGTAATTATGAACATGTTTATAGAAAACCTTCCCTTCTTATCATTCTTCATTAAAGGCCTTGCATCAAGACAGCTAGAAATCGATACACTCTCAAATCAAGCATGCCTGAAAAAAAATTATTCTTCATGTTAACAAGGATTGAAAATATGGACACTTTTTAGTCAGTGAATTGTATGGAGTTCCACTGCTGTGGTTTCAGTCCAATGTGCAATCGTTGACAGGTGATGCGACGCGACAAACAATGCAACATTGCGTTTTAAACAATAAGAATAAAAATGAAAATTGAAGCCAAAATAAGCCTATCAAATAAACCACTTTTCGAGTAAAACCTCCCCACTCCACATGCACTTAGGTGCAGAGAGTGACCATCAGATCAATATAGCACCTTGCCACTATAGAACATTATTATGCTGACAGCATAACGCGCGAGGGATGTAGCGTCACGGTATGTAGGGGAAAAGGGGGGAATTTGGACCACCTAAGCAAATCGCCTAATATTTCCAAACCAATACGGTCTAAATCAAAAATGTCACATTGTATACTGAGCTACATTTGTTTTCTCCAATCAATAATGTTTAATTATTATATCAAGCTTCAAACTACCAAATATATCATGAAATAAAAGAGATGATTTTTGGATACTAAAATTTGATGCGGGGTGATTTGGTCCACTGTGTGTTTAATCGAAAAAAACATACTGATGTTTATGTAAAGTACTTTGGGATAATGTTACAATCAGTAACAGTATTTTGGGATCGATACCAGGTGTCTTGGCCAGATTCCAGACCAGAAAAATTGGATTGACACCATCTTGAATTCTGCATGAATCTTATCACTGCTGTTCGAGCATTTTCAAACTCTTTCGATGCTTGGTCAAAGAAAATCTGATCTTGATGGTCTGCGTTGCTATTTCAAGCTCCTCCTTCTTCCAACGTTGTCTGCCCTTCCTCGTTTTGTAATTCTGTGACATCTGGAATCAATTAGATCAAAGAAAAGCCTCAATCCTGTAGGACCAATTTACCCCACAGAAACGTGTCCATGTCACCCCACACAACATGCAAAAATTAAAATGCACTTTATTTTATTTATTGTTATCAAACTTACAGTTTCGCTGCTTCAAATTGTTCCCTTTTTGTAGGCGAACAGAACTTTACTACACAATACACGAAAAGTTTGTTTAATCAGCGGGAAAAACCTTAAAACCACGATCGGAAAACTCACATTTCTTGACAATCAAAGTGCTTGTTGTGTTCATGCTACGGTTTCCTTCCACCTGTCGAATTTTACCAAAGTTTTTTTACGTTAGTTACATACGGTTCAATAATAAAAGAAAATGACATTATAAAAAATCCAAGTTGAGCCGTACTTTTTGAGATAAAGGGGTGGTCCAAATCACCCCGTATGTCCAACTCACCCCGTGTTACCCTACTCAATATGACAATTGTAGATTTTACTCTTTCTCTGCACATCACCCGATCTTCAAACTGCCGGCGGCGGCATCTTTAAGATGTTCTTCACGCCTCGGCCGTTGTGACACGATGATAATTGTGTTTGTTATTCGAACGGTCCCAAATTTGACTCGGTTACCACTTTGACGGTTTCTGATTCTTGCTGTGGGAATTGGACTGGGACACTGAACTCTGCAAGCGAAAGATGCTCATATCGATTTGTCATGAGTGGGAACGGTGGTTTGGGGGGAAAGGTCGGCACTTGTGTGTCCAATCTCTGGAGTAGGGTTTAGCGCATGATACAAATTAATAGTATTATTCACGTCTGCATGGTTCATATTTGTAGCCGACTGAGAGACGATATAAAGTTGCTCGTGTTCCGGGGGTGAAATGGGGTGAGCGAATGCCGATGTCAACAGCATGTCCTTCGGTGCTGTGTGCTGGTGTCAAGAAAGTTACCAAGATATTTGCATATGTTGCAGAGTGATAAAACGTTCCTTTCCGGACGTGGGATGTCGTAAAACATATGACTTGAAAGGGAGGAGAGGTATCCTCATCGGTCGAGGCAAAGTTAGAAGTGGGCCACTTGAAAGAGATTGTCCTTTGGATTTGTTTATGTCTTCAGAGATTTCCGTCTCAAGGGTTGTACATTCCATATGCTTTCTAATATTAATAATTTCGGTTGTGGTTTCGTGAAGGTCCGCTCGTTTTCGGAATGGTTCTCCGTCTACCCAACGGCTGTCGCTTGTGCTGTCTGCAGTCACAATCGGAATAAAACAACCGATTGAATATATGTTTACAGTACTAAACAAGCGAGAGCCACGAATATGAACTTTCCGCTCGACAGTTCGACTCACGTCTTCATTTCTTCCATTTCGATTCGATTTTGCAATCTCTTCGGTTTCCCACTCCACTATCTCTCTGTCACTGCTGACGCCGCTGGCAAGTGGGTTTCAATAGGACCCCGCGACTGCAGGATTGTCGTGACTGGTAAGATCGCACTCAATTTATCCGCTTTGACCGGCTGACAGATGAGTGCTATTCAGGCTCGTGTTACACATAAACACAATTTACCAGTCATTTCTTGTTCGATGTGAACATAATGCGACTGTGGAATCACTTCGAGCACACACATATGCTTATCTGATTGGATTTTGTTTGGGAGGGCTGAGGCGAAGAACCGTTGAGCCCCGAGATATGATACAAAGTGACGGTGGTGTTGTGTGGCAATCAAGATCCCCGACAGATAGCCTGTGATCAATTATGCCTGACCGTTTCGTGGTGTGGAAAGTGATATTTTCTTTTCATTCAAAATTAACTGCTCGTGTGAAGTGTGCTCGTGCATTGAGCCAGAGTTTCATCAATGACTTTGAATTAACATCGTCGTATGTTGATATATAGAGTGCGAAGTGTGGCTTCTACTCCAATGATTTTTCGATGTTTTTTGTGTATTTATCGTTTATTATATATTATATATTATATATTTGTGTATCCTATGGTTTCATTCCGTCACCTTTTGTATAAAATTTTTCAAATTGTCCGGTTTTTTCGATGAAGAAAACATTTGATTTTCAGGAATACCTCAAAATATTTTTTGTCAAATAAACATCATTTGATACTACATATTTCGTTCATCTCTCAAGCAAATTGTGAATCCCTATCCAATAAACCTTTTTTATTTCGACGAAAACCATTCGCCGGCCCATTTTTCAACATTTTTCTATTCGGTGAAGTGCATAACCGATTGCAAAAAAAAGCTACAATCCGACGGGGCCAGGTCTGAAGAAAACGGCAGGTGCGATAACGTTTCCCAGTTACGGGTTTTGATTGTGCCCTCCACGACTTTACTTGGTCTGTGCCGGTTCCTTGTCATTCTGTGATATGTCTTAGGACCGATTCCAGTATGTTTACCATCAATGTAAAGTTTAAATTTATGATTTGTTGTTTGTAGGGTTCTGTGTTCACTGTTTCACCCGGTTTAAGTAGCTCATGGTACACCACACCCTCCTAGTTCCACCCAGGGCCCGACATCTTCGAAGAAAACAACATGAAAATCGACTCTCGTTTCGCTTCGTTTGTACATTTGTATAGCCGAAGTATAGCCGATGCGAAGCGACTGAAAGGACAATCGATTTTCATGTTTTTTTCTTCGAAGATGTTATAGCAATATTACCATACTCGTCATACCGATATTCGCCCTAATCCATTAATGATATAGAAATCGTGCGTTTTTCATTTTGCATTTCGGATATCATAAAACCGATTAATGTTGTACCGAACTACGACTTAATATGGCGTGATGAATAAGATAGTGTTTTTCGTATTTCATACGATTTTACTTTGATCTACATTATATACGACAGCAATTTATATATGGTTTAGAATGTGCTAGTTATACGATTTAATGTTTGCTGGGTCGTATAACTTTTGCAAATGCTAAGATGCATATAAATTTGTATTAGGCTGTCAAAAAAGTCCTGCGGTATTTCCGCGAGGTGTCGTTGTAAGCGCGTAGTTCTAGGTGTATTCATTGTATCGAGTCATACTAGAGCTTGTTGGAAAGGTATTTTTGCGCGCTATAATATATATATATATAATATATTGACAGTGTTTTGTTTGGTTAAGTCGTTCGTGAGTTATAGTGTCGCAAATATGGAGCAAAATAAAGAGAAAAACCGACATATTTTACAGTACTACTATAACAAAGGCAAAAATGCATCTCAAGCTGCCAATAAAATTTGTGCAGTTTATGGACCCGATACAGCTTCCATTTCCACCGCACAACGATGGTTTCAACGTTTTCGTTCTGGTCTAGAGGTCGTCGAAGATGCGCCACGCTCCGGAAGGCCTGTCGTCGAAAATTGCGACAAAATCGCTGAATTAGCCGAGAAAGACCGGCATAGTAGCCGCCGTAGCAGCGGCCAAGAGCTGGGAATAAGTCATCAAACCGTTATTAACCATTTGAAGAAGCTTGGATTCACAAAGAAGCTCGATGTATGGGTGCCACACACGTTGACGCAAAAAAACATCTTTGACCGTATCGACGCATGTGAATCGCTGCTGAATCGCAACAAAATCGACCCGTTTCTGAAGCGGATGGTGATTGGCGATGAAAAGTGGGTCATTTACGACAACGTGAAGCGCAAGCGGTCGTGTTCGAAGCGCGGTGAGCCGGCCCAAACCATCGCCAAGCCCTCATTAACGGCCAGGAAGGTTCTGCTGTGTGTTTGGTGGGATTGTCAAGGAATAATCTATTATGAGCTGCTTCCCTATGGCCAAACGCTCAATTCGGACCTGTACTGCCAACAACTGGACCGCTTGAAGGTAGCACTCATGAAGAAGAGGCCATCTTTGATAAACAGAGGCCGCATTGTCTTCCATCAGGACAACGCCAGGCCACACACTTCTTTGGTGGCGCGCCAGAAGCTCCGGGAGCTCGGATGGGTTCTTTTGCATCCGCCGTATAGTTCGGACCTTGCACCAAGTGACTACCACCTGTTTTTGTCCATGGCGAACGAGCTAGGTAGTCAGAAGTTAGCCACAAAAGAGGCCTGTGAAAATTGGCTATCCGAGTTTTTTGCCAATAAGGAAGCCAGCTTCTATAACAGGGGTATTATGAAGTTGGCATCTCGTTGGGAACAAGTCATCGAACAAAACGGCGCATATTTGACTTAAAACAGATGATTGAAACTAATTTTATGAACAAATGAAAATTCAAAAAAAATACCGCAGGACTTTTTTGACAGCCTAATATAAAATCACAATCGTATAACATATCATCAATGGTTTAAATCGTAAATCGATATAACAGTGTGACAAACATCGTAATATGAATACATACGACTTTATATACGTACATAGCATGGCATATACGTATATCGCCTCAACTTTGACATGTATACGCCAGTTATACGCATCATATATCACCCAAATGTGTCTTGGATGTATGTATATCGCCTCCAGTTCCAATAAATGTTTCTATAGTGGTTAGATACCTCTCCCCCCTTATTAAGGGAGGGATGCCATACAAATGAAATACAAATTTCTCCATTACTCGAGAATTAATCAAGAATATGAAACCAAATTTGGCATATGGAGGTTTTAGGGAGCAATAAATGTTTTTACGGTGGTTAGACACTCCACCCCCTCCTTAAATGGGAGCTGCCACAGAAATGAAACACAATTTTCTGCATAACTCGAAAACTAATCAAGCAAATGGAGCCGAATTCGGCATGTGAAGATTCTAGGGGGCACGAAACGTTTCTATGGTAGATAGACACTCCTCCCCTCTCTCTGAAGGAGAGGGGGCTGATAGTGTGATAAAACGCACTCCTATATCTTCTGCTATCTATATAAATAAAAATGGATCACCGAAAGTGTTGATAATGGCAAAACTCGAGAAAGGAATTGTCCGATTTAGGGTTGTCTTTATTCTATCATATTTTCTGTATCAAACATTTGTTCCATGTAAAGGATAAACATGTTATTTGCAAGTGGTTGAACAATCTTGAACGATAATTGTGTCTGAAAATAATCTGATATTATAATAACGAGTTTTAGAAGTACTAGGAATTTAATAGTAAAAGGTAATTTTAAAGGGTAGATTAGAAAATTAATCAATGGAAGTTCTGCGATTGGACCCATGAATTTTGGGCGGGACGAAGCCCATTTATTTGAACACTAGCCGGGTCAGCTAGTGTTCAAATAAAAAAAATCCTTTATAGAAAATTATAAAAATAGAAAATATTTTTGAGCTACTGTTTTAAATCTACATACATATCCAATAGCCCGTAAAATAACTAAATTTATTTCAATGAAAATCGAATTCGCTTCCTTTACTATTTGAGTTCTTCATTATGTCAGTAAGTAATTTTCGGAAAGTAATATCATAAATACTGTTGCAAGTGGAAAATAAATGTATGCTCGCTATTTATGATGCGAACATCTTGCTTGAATGGCGTTAACGTTCCCTGTGGAACTTTTGCCGTCTCAACGTATGCATTAACTTGCGTCATTTATTAATACTTAGTTGAGATTTCTTAAGCCAAATAATACGCCTTAAATGTATTCCGAGGGGCATGCTCTAGAATACGCGTGACTACAGTGCAAGTCGAACGAAATTTCTCTGACGAAAAATCCCCCGGCCAGAACGGGAATCGAACCCGAACACCCGGCATGATAATGTGAGACGCTAACCACTCGGCACCGGGTGCACCAATGATTCAACTACAACTTTTCAACTTTTCAACAAATGGCGCCATTCAAAATGAACAAGATTCATTCGAGAGATTCTTCTGTCATTAGCTTATGTGAGAAGTTTGACATTTCGTTTATTTGTTCACAAACTAAAGTTGTTTAAGTCTCACTACTTAAGCATTCGTATAGAAAATGGAAAAAGAGGAGTATCGTATTTTTATCAAACATTGTTTTTTGATGAAAAAAAAAACTCCTGAACAATCAATTCAGTAGTTGACGAAATGTTATTCCACTTCTGCTTCTTCGAGAACAACAGTTTATCGGTGGTGAATTTCAAATGGGCCATACAAGCACCGCAGATGCACCTCGCACCAAAAGAGGCTACGAATCCAGTGTATCGACTCGTTTTAAACGATCGTAAAGTGAAGTTACGCGAGTTAGCTGAGGCCGTAGGCGCTTTAAAAGAACGACGTAGGCAACATCTTGGACCTGAAAAAGCTATCCATGCGATGGGTGCCGCGTTTGCTGACCGTTGACCAATAACAGCCGGCGCGTTGATGATTCAACAGCCGATTTGGCGTTGTTTAAGCGTAATCGAGTGGACTTCTTTCGACGTTTTTTGACAACGGATGAAATGTGGATCCATTACCACACTCCTGAGTCCAATAGGCATTCTGCAAAGTAGCTGACAAGCCATGAAAGCCGGCCAAAAGACCAACGGTCGGCCGGGAAGGTTTTAGTCTCCGTTTTTTGGAATGCGCATGGCATAATCTTCATCAATTACCTGCCGAAGTGAAAAACAATTAGCGGAAAGTATTATGCAGAGTTATTGGACAAATTGAACGACGAAATAAAGAAAAAACGGCCCCACATGGCGAAGAATAAAGTTCTGTACCATCACGACAACGCACCGTCGCATACGTTCTTAAAAGCGATGGCCAAGTTGCACCAATTACGATTCCAATTCCACCATGTTCTCCAGACTTGACCCCCAGCGACTAATATATGTTTCCAAGCCTCAAGCGGTGGAGATCCACATCGAATGAGGAAGTCATTGCAGAAACTGAGGCATAAATATTTCGAAAACTTAGACGTTTCTTACTACAGAAAGGGAATCGAAAAGTTGGACACTCGCTATACCAAGTGTATTGCCCTCGAAGGAAACTATTTTTTTTTTTTATCCAAAATATATATTTTTATTAAGGCTCATATGGCGTCAACCTGACGGGGCCGGGAGTTCAATATTTCGACAATGTTTGCCTTATAACTATGTTAGTAATATGTAACCGATTACTCGCGGTTGGCTCGAGGTTAGTATTACAAGTGTTTTCGTAATTGTGATGTTGCTGTCTTCAATGATCTGTACCTGTGCCCGACACGGGATACTTCCTATTGGGATGCAGCTGACCATTAATCAGCAACGCCCCCCTAGTCTGTACCTCATATCTAGCGTGGTGCGTCTTCTCGAGGAATCCAGGATAGAATGGTCACTAGCCGGCGCAATCATCAGCTCGTGTAGAGTTGTCATGAGCGGTACAACCTTTGGCTTTTGTTGAATCATCAGTGGACTGCACAACCTTTGGCCCGTGTATCTGTAAAGAGTGTGTGTATGTATTGCCGCGACTAAGTAAAAGTTTATAGATCGGATAGGAGGGATACGAAACAGGGTCACAACGAAGGAAACATCATTAAACGTTGACATCGGCGTTTCTGAGGAACAGGTATAGATGAAGCAGAAGATCAGGATCACGGCTACCTAAGATATCCCGGACGGGGATATCCGATTGTCTGCCTTTTGCTCTCAGTGCTCTAGAGAGCTGAGAGCGAGCAGCATGGAACCGGATACACGACCAGACAATATGCTCGATGTCGTGGTAGCCATCGCCACAATCACAAAGATTGTTTGCTGCGAGCCCAATGCGATAGAGATGCGCGTTTAGGTTGTAGTGATTGGACATAAGCCGAGATATCACGCGAATGAAATCACGACCGACATTCAATCCCTTAAACCAAGCTTTCGTCGAAACCTTAGGGATAATCGTGTGTAACCAACGACCGAACTCATCTTCATTTCAAAAAATTCGTTATAAGCAATTTGCCTTTCAAAAAGTGTGCCTTCTGAAGCGCCCACCTTAGCTAGCGAGTCCGCTTTCTCATTCCCCGGAATCGAGCAATGAGAGGGAACCCATGCTAAGGTAATCTTGAATAATTTTTCGACCAAAACACTCAATAGATGTCTTATTATTGTTAGGAAATAAGATGAGCGTTTATCAACTTTCATTGGGCGGATTGCCTCTATTGAGCTGAGACTGTCTGAAAGATCCCTAAAGCGTAGTATATTGCACCCAGTTCAGCGACATACACGGAACAAGGATCTTTGAGTTTGAAAGAGGCACTGGAATTTTCATTGAAGATGCCGAAGCCAGTGGACCCGTTTATGTATGAACCATCAGTAAAGAACATTTTATCAGATCTAACTTTCCCATATTCTGCCGAAAATATCTCCGGAATATAATCGGAGCGTAGATGATCTGGGATTCCATGGATCTTTTGTCGCATGGACAGATCAAAATTGACAGAGGAATTGCAAAAGTATGGGAAGCAAACTTGGTTGGAGATGCCCGGTGAAGGGTGCACTTCATGGGTAAGGTACTCATGGTATAAAGACATAAAACTTGACTGAGAAGTCAGTTGGAGTAGATTTTCGAAGTTATCAATCACCAATGGATTCATGATCTTGCAACGGATGAGAAATCTGTAGGATAATTTTGTGAACCGAAGAGTAAGCGGGGGTACTCCTGCCAAAACTTCGAGACTCATCGTATGTGTCGAATGCAAACACCCCATGGCTATACGCAAGCAACGATATTGTATTCTCTCCAGCTTGAGAATATGAACCCTGGCAGCTGATCGGAAGCAAAAACTGCTATATTCTAACACTGATATAATCGTTGTTTTGTACAACTGAATGAGGTCTCCTGGATAGGCGCCCCACCATGTTCCGGTTATTGTTTGGAGAAAATAGATTCTTTGCTGGCATTTCTGTTTCAAATACGCAATGTGTATTCCCCAGGTACATTTAGAGTCAAAATATACTCCAAGGTATTTGAAAAACATCGAGTGCCTGATCGCTTTGCCGGATAGGTGAAGCTGGAATTGGGCGGGTTCGTACTTCCTAGAAAAAACGACCATATCGGTTTTCTCCGTAGAGAATTCGATACCCAGCTTGAGAGCCCACGTGAACAGGTTGTTTAGGGTATCTTGCAAGGATTTTTGCAGAACGGCGGGATTAGTACCCGTGATGGAAATAACTCCATCGTCTGCAAGTTGTCTCAACGTGCAATCTCTAGTTAGACAATCATCTATATCATTGACGTAAAAACTGTACAAGAGGGGGCTTAGGCAGGAGCCTTGTGGCAGGCCCATAAAACTGTATCGACATAGGAAACTATGTTGGGGAAAAAATACAGCTTTATCCAAAAAACGATTGTTTTCATTAAAAATCCCGGGACTTTTCAGCCCATGTAGCAAATCTACCTATCATATTAAGCATAGCAGTAATAAACTCAACAACAAAAATCAATCCACTTATTACACCCACGGTTGGGCTAAACGGCACCAATTGAAGCCCCTTTATTTCCCGAATTGCTCACTAAATTTTCGCTTTTCGCGTTTTCCCCAAAATATTCCAACGACGCAAAAAGTGCAATATAATAATAGCCCTGGCAGCGATTTGTCAGTTGATGCTGCTGGTTGGTCGTCGCTCGGTGCCAAATTGATGCAATCCTCATCTGGATGGGATCAGCGACAAAAATGCTTTGGTGTGTCTGAGGTGTGAGGAAAATGGATTATTGCCCTACTTCAACAGGGTTCAATGGGTGGGCAGGAAAGGAAGGGGCGAGAAAAAAAATCCGCAATGTTGTTTACTCGCCGAATCGTTGGTTGGTTTGACGACAATTTGCGAATTTTTCTTCCCTTCCCTTGCTTGCTGGTCCCAGCGCCGATCCCACAGTGTTTATGATTGTAATCTGAGGCCAAATTATACGGAAGTTTTATGACCTGAACGGGGAAGAATTATGTGATGCTGGATGATTTTTTTCCTCTCTCTCTCCCTCATCCTGCCGGATGCAAACAATGGGGTCGAGTTGGCTTTTGTTTACCAGTTTGCTTCTCTTATATACGTCTGATTGGAAAATTGACTTGTAAACATTTTATTTTGCGCATTTTTTTCCTTTTTATTTTTTTTTACTCTTCCCTCAGACGGAGCGGAAATTTTCCCGACCGCAGTATTTGTGCGCTGCCGGCCGATGGAAAACTCCGCCAAAAGAATTTCAATGCACTTTTCTTAAACTTTTGCCGTCCATCTGTTACTACTCATCAAGCCACTTCAGCGGGAAGAAGTTGCCCAAGCCGAGCACAAGTTTCGTAGTTTATTGAAAAGGGGAAAAGATTTTTCGAGAGTTCTCGTCGAATTTCTTCGCGGGTTTTTAATGAATGGGGAATCGAAGTAGTAACGCCATCTTAACTCTTATTTTGCTCTCGACTCATACTTGTATTTTTGTGTTTTCTGAGCCTCCACGCGAGGAAATTGAAGAGAGCACAAGGAAAGAAATATCCTACAGCAGAGAAAAAAATTCCACCGGCTTTTTCTTAGGAATATTTTAATGAGATGGATCTGGGATTTATGTGTTTGAGAAGCGAACGAGAGCACCGGAAAAAAAACTATTCGCAAAAACAGATTTAATCGTACATTTTCTTCGGTAAGAAAGGATCATATTTTATAAAGTGCTTTCGTCTTATTACATTCTTAGCGTCGTAATTAATGAATAATTTTGATGAAAGGAAAGTGAAAAAGTTGTGTTCGCGACCGACAGCGCGAATGTGGAATGTGGATCTCCCTCAATGGTGCGATCCACCAAGTTGCTTTACGCAACTGATTATAAATCAGATTTTTTTTTCTGGTTATGACCACAACAGTATCAGTAACTGTAAAGGTAGGCATAACTCGTCTTAATGAATAACACAAACTCATAAAAATAAAAAACACAAAAATACAAAAACACAAACCCCACCCCCCACCCCCACCACCCACCCACCCACCCCACCCCACCCCCCCAACACCCACAACCCCACCCACCCCAAACCCACCCCCCCCACCCCCCCCAACACCCCACCCCACAAACACCCCCAAAAACCCCCAACACCCCCCACCCCCCACCCCACCACCCCCACCCCCACCACCCCCCCCACCCCCCCACACCCCCACCCCCCCACCCCACACCCCACCCCACCCCCCCCAACCACACCAACCCCCCACACCCCCACACACACACACATACAAAAATACAAAACACAAAAATACCAAAAATACAAAATACAAAAATACAAACAAACAAAAATACAAAAAACAAAAATACACAAATACAAAAATACAAAAATACAAAAATACAAACATACAAAAATACAAAAATACAAAATACAAAAACACAAAAATACAAACAATACAAAAATACCAAAATACAAAAATACAAAAATACAAAAATACAAAAACCAAAAATACAAAAATACAAAAATACAAAAATACAAAAACACAAACCCAAAACACCAAAATACACAACACCAACACACAAAAATACAAAAATACAAAAATACAAAAATACAAAAATACAAAAATACAAAAATACAAAAATACAAAAATACAAAAATACAAAAATACAAAAATACAAAAATACAAAAATACAAAAATACAAAAATACAAAAATACAAAAATACAAAAATACAAAAATACAAAATACAAAAATACAAAAATACAAAAATACAAAAATACAAAAATACAAAAATACAAAAATACAAAAATACAAAAATACAAACATACAAAAATACAAAAATACAAAAATACAAAAATACAAAAATACAAAAATACAAAAATACAAAAATACAAAACACAACAAAATACAAAAATACAAAAATACAAAAATACAAAAATACAAAAATACAAAAATACAAAAAATACAAAAATACAAAAATACAAAAATACAAAAATACAAAAATACAAAAATACAAAAATACAAAAATACAAAAATACAAAAATACAAAAATACAAAAATACAAAAATACAAAAATACAAAAATACAAAAATACAAAAATACAAAAATACAAAAATACAAAAATACAAAAATACAAAAATACAAAAATACAAAAATACAAAAATACAAAAATACAAAAATACAAAAATACAAAAATACAAAAATACAAAAATACAAAAATACAAAAATACAAAAATACAAAAATACAAAAATACAAAAATACAAAAATACAAAAATACAAAAATACAAAAATACAAAAATACAAAAATACAAAAATACAAAAATACAAAAATACAAAAATACAAAAATACAAAAATACAAAAATACAAAAATACAAAAATACAAAAATACAAAAATACAAAAATACAAAAATACAAAAATACAAAAATACAAAAATACAAAAATACAAAAATACAAAAATACAAAAATACAAAAATACAAAAATACAAAAATACAAAAATACAAAAATACAAAAATACAAAAATACAAAAATACAAAAATACAAAAATACAAAAATACAAAAATACAAAAATACAAAAATACAAAAATACAAAAATACAAAAATACAAAAATACAAAAATACAAAAATACAAAAATACAAAAATACAAAAATACAAAAATACAAAAATACAAAAATACAAAAATACAAAAATACAAAAATACAAAAATACAAAAATACAAAAATACAAAAATACAAAAATACAAAAATACAAAAATACAAAAATACAAAAATACAAAAATACAAAAATACAAAAATACAAAAATACAAAAATACAAAAATACAAAAATACAAAAATACAAAAATACAAAAATACAAAAATACAAAAATACAAAAAAAATACAAAAATACAACAAATCAACAAATCAACAAATCAACAAATCAACAAATCAACAAATCAACAAATCAACAAATCAACAAATCAACAAATCAACAAATCAACAAATCAACAAATCAACAAATCAACAAATCAACAAATCAACAAATCAACAAATCAACAAATCAACAAATCAACAAATCAACAAATCAACAAATCAACAAATCAACAAATCAACAAATCAACAAATCAACAAATCAACAAATCAACAAATCAACAAATCAACAAATCAACAAATCAACAAATCAACAAATCAACAAATCAACAAATCAACAAATCCGGATATATATTAATCGATACATTATGGCCCGTCCCATCAAAATAGCCTGCTTCCATCCATCAGTTATAGCACAATAAAATATTCATATGTTTTCCGATCCAATATAATCGTAGCCTAAGGCTACAGGGTCAGTGAACCCGAGTTCTCACGAAAACTTGACTGTAGAACAACCGACGAATACAAACAAGCCACCCTGTCCGCCCGTAACACGCGATTCCGAATGAGAGGAAGCAATGCCATCACACCAATACAATCCCATGCACCTGTCCATCCTTCACGATCCGTAAGGCCACACTCTCACACAGGGTTGCCAACCATAATTTAAAAAAATCTGGAAGAATGAAAATAAAAAATCAGGATAAATCAGTATAGCTCATGTTGGTTTGTCCGAAAAGTTAATGTCGATTCTTGGGAAAACAGAAACATCACTTTCAATCAAAGCATTTGATTTAATTTTATATCCATAGTTCTGGTTCACAATCTTTCGTCATCTTTCACATAGCTTCAATATTCTATCCTCCCAGTACATGTTTGCTCCTCGTCGAAAACTGCTAGGAGTCATACCTGTGAGAAACAGGTTGCTTGGTAGTAGCTCATAATACAGAATCCATTCCAAGTCCCACCAGAAACAGAGTATATCTTTCTTCGGGCGAAGACCGGATATGTAAAAGATTGAATAAGCATGGTATAAATCCTCGCATAAGCAGAAATGCTATTGTTTCACCTGACCTTTCGATTGTTTATATTTTTTTCCGAAAACCCACAGCATCACTACAGTCAATTGCAGAAAAATCAATATACAAATTTTCACTGAATTCATCGTCCATGTTTTGGAATAAATTTTTAACCAACAAATGAGGAAAGCATATACGCAGTGGAAGACTTGTTGAATTTTTCGTAATTTATATGATATTCAATACGGTTATAGATATATTTACCATAGTCCCATCATTAAAGTTTATTCTACTTCGAATCAGATGAACAGATTACATATAATTTTTTTTTTAACTGGAATATCCCAATTATGAGAATCTTTGTAATACAAACCTCGAGCCAACCGCGAGTAATCGGTTACATATTACTAACATAGTTGTAAGACAAAAATTGTCAAAATATTGGACTCCCGGCCCCGTCAGGCTAACGCCACTTGTGCCTTAATAAAATATATATTTTGGAAAAAAAAATTAAATCTTTTTATATTTTTATATTGACAAGTGCGAATCGGAGACCTATCGTGATAGAAAACTTTGGCATGGAAACCAGTATAATTATCACGAATAATGTTAAGAGTACAAAAATCAGGATCATTTCAGAAAAATCAGGATAAAATGAGTGTTCGTCAGGATATCAGAGAGCGTACTAAAAAGTATGGGAAATCCTGGAAAATCAGGAAGGTTGGCATCTCTGCTCTTACACACAGCTGCATTCATCGGCGCCTCAGCATTATATTAACCCTTTCTCTACGAGTGTCATCTATAGACGACATCAGGGTGATACTGCACATCGATCACACCAGCGCGACATGCATACTTTTCGGCGCAGTGCTCCGTTCAGCAGTAGCACTCCGACGGAGAACACTGCCGTAGTGAAAGGGTTAACTGACACTCTTCCTCTTACACTACACCGAGAGGCTCTCTGCAAACGAAGTGCATTTCGGATTAGTTATCTAAATTGCAAATTATTGAGAGATTTCAATAACTCGAACATTTCTCAATAGATCGGAAAAATGTTCGCAACAATTGATATTCTATAAATCTACGCAATTAATGAAATGTTATTTTTCCTGAAATAATCAATTGAATAAATGTAAAATGTCAAACGCTATCTAAACGCACTAACAGCCCCGTTTTGGTTTGCCCGATGGACGGTTTTCCTAACACAGCCATCGAAACCAAGGCGCCTGGTGAAATTGGCATTGCAAATACTTGCATGTTGGGGGAACTTTTGCTTTCACCGACATGTGTTCCCTAACACAGCCATCAAAACTAAAGTGCTCCCGACGACTGTTCGATCAAGACACTCAAAAACTTATATCTTTTGATACCAATTACACCGCAGGTACGATTCTTTTCTATCCACTGATTAACAATAACACCTGCGTAATCATATATGGAAGAAATGTAAGCCTAAGAAGAGCATCATATAAAATGAATTTCTTCCACTCTGCTGCAGTGAAAAGGATCGAAAAATTTACTCTAATCCCCCCACGAATAATCCCTTTTCCTGTCCCAAATCTCAAGCGCACAATCCATTTCTGCCTTGTCCTGGTTAATATGGTAAACAATCAATTGATAATGATTAATATAGCTTCAAATTTGAATGCAAAAAAAACTGTAAAACTTCTTTCAGCGAATGGCCCTGGATGCCAAATTATACAGTGAATGAAACGATGAAGAAGTAAAAACTGCTATTTGCTACAAAACACTTTGATGAAATACCGCACTACAATTTTCTCAATAAATAATATACTTCCGATCACGTTAAATGCTTCTGAACCAGTGCCCAGCAAATCAACAAATTATGAAATCAACGAAAAATCAAGAAATCACGAACTTAAGCTTGAGCTTGGGTAAACTGTACACTTCGTAGTTGCTTTCCGTGATTAACCTGAACCAGCGAAATTGCACAAAGAACACACCGAATGACGCTTGGAAGTAGCAAACAATTCTTATTGTGCAAGTTTCGGTGATTCTAACTTTAAATGGTCAATAACGACGCCGGCCACGTCCTTACAGTCACCAGGGGAAGGGAAGGAATGTTAATATGATATTCGCCGCACGAAGGCCAGAAACGAAACGAAACGAAGGCCTCTTTAGCATGGTTCACAAGCGATTATCTAGTAAGTGATGGTTGTTAGTGGGGGAAGTAGAAACAGGATTCGCTGTGGTGAGTAATGTGATTAGGAGTTTATCCATTTCTTTCTTTGCATAATAACCATGGATAACATCCATTAAAATCATCCAAGGGCTTTAGACCCTGTGCTCTGGTTTTCTTTCAGGTCCTTTTTCAGACATGCTATTATAGAGATCCGTCGGCAGTATCCAAAAAACAAGAAATCACGAAATCAAAAAAACATGAAATAGAAAAAATCAAAAAATTACGAAATCGAAAAATCAAGAAATCAAAAAATCAAAACCAAAACAAAAAAATTTTAAAAATCCAAAAGCCAAGAAATCAAAAACTAAAAAATCCAAAATATTAAAAAAAAACAAAACAAAATTAAAAATTAAAAAATAAACCATTAAAAAATAAACCATAAATAAAGGTTCTCAAATGGGGATCAACACTAGGGTAGGAGCCTGCCCGTTGGTCTCAAATGTTCCTATCTCACGCCTCCACGAAGATCATATGACGACATTTTTAGATCGGGCGTGAACTGGAAACACACACCTGGTCTTGGCTCCGAGAACGGGTGTCGAAAGTGGCTAAGTGAGGGGGTGCGAGCGAGTCAGAGCGCTATATCTCTCCCGGGGAAGGCCTCCCGGGTCATGGAGGCCTTGCCAACCCGCTGTCTCCCGGGCAAAGGAGATACACCCAGAAAATGGAGCTACGTTCACGAAGAATACTTAGAATGCGATCGCCCGAGGAGGGTCCCCGAACTGGAGCTGGTCCTGGAACGGGAGTAAGAGCGAGCGGCCAGCGGCTGGAGGGCGAGGTGCAAGAGCGGGCCACCAGCCGGGTTCAACCCGAAGAGCTACCGCCACACGGAAACAGCAGCCATCGACATCACCAACGAAACGCTGCGCCTACGAGGCGTGTTGCGACTGTCAGACGACAGTCGTCCACACTTGTGGGTACTACTAGGCGACGGATCATGTGGACACACGAAATGAACGAATTCGTGATCCGCGCCTATTACATCTGCACTGCTTTGGAGACGGACATGAGCGGTCGCCCTCGAATACTCGCAATGTTCGAGGAAGCGTATCCAGAGTTCGTCGGGAGGCTTGACCAAAACGCGATGAACGCGAGGCGTAGAGCGATTGTACGCAACAATATGCTCTCCCAAACGCAAGTCGACGAGATCAAGCAGCAGGTGCAGAGAGAACTAAGCTCCAGAACAAGCAGAGCAAGCGATGTGTCGAGACGAAGTTCAGTACGGCTGAGCAATTCATTCGCGAGTGGGGCACGCGAATCAGCACCAGTGGAGGCCACAGTACAACAACCCCCTGAGCCGGAAGACCCACAGCCAGATCAACAACTACTACGCGATCTGGTCTTCCATTACGACGAGGCGATCTCACAGTTCCGCGACACGGACCCTTTGTCGCGCCCCAGGATCCCGAAGTTACAGCATTCCCGCAGGCTGACAAGTGCAGTAAAGCTCATGAACGAGCACGTTCTTCCGCTGCACTTGGTTGATGCTGAGAACATGGAGGAGCTGCAACTGAAAGTTTACTGTGCTGCTGTGGCGACCGCCAAAAGTTTAGGATACCGTATTAGGCCAAGAGGCAGACTGCTCCAACATCTCCGTGAAAGGCGTGAGCCTCCATGGCGAAGGAGATTGGAGCAACGGATCCTAAACAAGCGCGCCGCAATTGGAAGACTGATGGCGTACAAAAGAGGCAGCAGATCGGCGAAATTATGTCGCCAAGTTGCTGTGATCGTGCGGCCTACTGAACTTCGCCAGCTGGGAGCTCACCAGCTGACGGAAAAACTCGACACACTGGTACAGCAATTGAGCGTCCTTACAAAACGGCTGAAACGTTACTCTGACTCTGCAAAGCGCCAGGAACAAAATCGGATGTTCAGAGATAACGAGAAAGCGTTCTACGACCACATTAGCGACGAGAAGCCCGACTACCGCGAAGGTTTGCCAGATATTAGCGATGTGACGAACTTCTGGGCTGGTATCTGGGAGACCCCAGTAGAACATCGCGACGGGCAAATGTGGTTAAGACGGGAGGAGGAGAGTTGTGGTGAAATTGGAGAGATGCCAGCTATCATCGTCGGAGAGAACGATGTCCGCGAAGCCTCGCGGTACCTGAGGAACTGGGCAGCACCGGGCCCCGATGGTGTCCAGAACTTTTGGCACAAGAAGCTGACCGTCGCACATCCAAAGATAGCTGAGTGCTTCAAAAAGGTGCTACGTGACCCACACAACCTTCCTGAATTCGCCACCCGTGGCGTCACCTTCCTCCTCCCGAAAGACAGCAACACATTGAACCCATCAAAGTACAGACCGATAACGTGCCTATCGAGTCTGTACAAAATACTGAGCAGCATAATTACCGCCAAAGTTTCTGCTCACTGCGAACAGCATCACATCATCGCAGAAGAGCAGAAAGGATGCAGGAAAAATACGCATGGCTGCAAAGACCAGGCCATCATCGACGCAGCCATAGTCGGCCAGGCGGTATATAACCAGCGGAACCTAAGTATGGCCTACATCGATTGCAGGAAGGCTTATGACTCCATACCTCACTCGTTTCTCGTCCGGGTATTGGAGCTATACAAGATTGATCCCGTCGTCGTTAGGTTCCTGCAGCATGCGATGAGGCAGTGGAGCACGTCTCTGCACCTCAGTGATGGGGAAAATGTGTTGCAGTCTAGAACGCTGCAGATAAAGAGGGGGATATTCCAAGGCGACTCTTTCAGCCCGCTTTGGTTTTGTCTGGCACTGAACCCCCTCAGTAGGACGCTCAATAGAAACGGTCATGGCTATAAAATAAGGTATGGCGACGGCGCCCACGAAGAAGTGACCCATACCTTCTACATGGATGATCTCAAGGTCTACGCTGATTCACGTCAGCGTCTAGGTGTAGCTATCCGGGTTGTCGAAGACATAAGCAGGGATATCTGCATGGAGTTCGGCCTCGACAAGTGCCGCTGTGTCCATCTGCTGAAAGGGCAGCTTACCGAATCCGGAGGTTACGAGGTCTATGACGGCGAGTTCATAAGAGACATGGTTCGTGGCGAATCCTATAAATATCTTGGATTCCGACAGCTCACCGGGATTCGCCACTCCGACATCAAGACGGAGCTGCGAGACAAGTTCTTGAGTCGAGTGAACTGTGTCCTGAGGACTTTCCTCAACGCGGGGAACAAGGTACGCGCGATGAACACATTCGCGGTTCCCCTACTGACCTTCAGTTTTGGTGTAGTCAAATGGAGCAAAACTGACCTAGAGGACCTTGAGAGGAGGATGAGGAAAGCATTCAAAGAGGCCGGAATGCACCATCCTCAATCGGCACTGGAGAGAGTTTCACTGCCACGCAAAGAAGGGGGACTTGGAATAGTCGACATATCTGCACTGTGTGTTGCCCAGGTACGACAACTGCGCGAGTACTTCGCAGAACGCGCCAACCAAAACGCGCTATACCGGGCTGTCTGCGCCGCCGACAGAGGATACAGCGCTCTGCACTTGGCGCAAGCGGAGTACCAACTCAACTGCAATCTGCAGACAGTGGAGGAGAAGATTGCAGCTTGGAAGCAGAAGGCAGTGCATGGTGCCCACCCCCATCAACTGGACCGGCCACACGTCGACAAGGCCGCATCTAATCTGTGGCTAACGCGTGGTGAACTCTCTTCAGTAGTAGAAGCCGACATGATAGCCATCCAGGACAGGATAATGTCGACGAGAAACTGCAGGCGGTACGTCTGGCATCAAGACGTTGATGACATTTGCCGGATGTGCCATCAACCAGGTGAAAACATAGAGCACATTATGGGAGGCTGTCCCGTTTTGGCCAACGCAGCCTACACCGAGCGCCACAACAACGTGTCCCGTATTGTTCATCGACAACTGGCGCTCCAATGTGCTCTACTGGAAGACAACGTACCAAACTACCGGTACCTGCCTGCACCTGTCCTGGAAAATGACCGTTTCAAGCTGTACTGGGATCGCACTGTTCTGACCGACCTCTCGATCCACCACAACCGCCCAGATATAATGGTTTACGACAAGAGCGACCGCAAAGTCACCATCATCGATGTCGCTATTCCACTGCACCAGAATCTGGAGGAGACCCACGGTCGCAAAATCTGCAAGTACCGACCATTGGCCGTGGAGCTCAAGGAACTGTGGGGGCTAAGGGAGGTCCCAAGAATTGTTCCAGTCGTTCTCTCTGGAACTGGAATTGTCCCGAAGACACTTCTGGAAGCGCTAAAGGTGTTGAACATGGAGAAGGAATTGGCCGGCATCCAAAAGTCGGTCATCCTTAGCACCTGCGCGATTGTCCGACAATTTCTCGGTCAGGACTGAAACAGCACGAGCATGCAGATACGTGCATTCCGCAGAGCCTAGTCCCCCTTTGGCATTCAGAAGCCCGGGGGCAGGTGAAAATTCTGGCTAGGTTCGCCTAGTTAAGAAGTGAGATAAGTCAACCAAACCAAAAAATTAAAAAATTCAAAATTTAGAAAATCAAAAAATTAAGAAATAAAAAAAAACTATGAAAATCAAAAATTCGAAAATATGAAAAATGGGATTTATGATATAACCACAAGGTTGACGTGGGGCTACCGTTGGTTCAGTAATCTTTTGATTGTATTAATTAAATTGAATTGAATGAAACAATTTCCGAATTCAATTGAATTTAACATATTTGCTTTGTAAATAAAGAATTTGAACAAACGCCATATAATGTTAGGCACCTTGGTTTTGATGACTGTGTTAGGGAACACATGTCGGTGGGAACGAAAGTTCCCCAAACTTGCGTGCATTTGCAATGCTAGTTTCTCCAGGCATCTTGGTTATGATGGCTGTGTTGGGGAAACCGTAAATTGGGCCAATTAGGGCGCTAGGGCGTTTAGATAGCGGTTGATATTTTACAGTTATTCATTTGCTTATCTCAGGAAAAATAACAACATCTTTCTGATCTATAAAGAAATGTTCGAGTTTTCGAAATCGAAATTCGAAAACTTTCATTTTTTCCTGCATGTTCAGTGTTTAGGTTTTCATTTAACCCCTCATATATTTCGGTTAGACGTAGTCCCACGTCAAAATTCAAAACAGAAAATTCGAAAAAAACAAGAAAGATTCAAAAAACAAAAAATTTCAAAAAATCTGAAATTTTCTAACTCAACAAAAAAGCCTGAGTGGAAGATATTTGGCTTTCTCGATGAAGAATCAGAAAAATTACAAAAGAATCCTGCAAAATTTGACCAGAAAGGTCCAATAAATTATCCCATTATTTTGCCAGCAAGGCATCAGATAATACAACGAGCTACAGTAATTCACATTTAATACGTCATTTTGATAATTGGACAGACCTGTAAAGCGACACGTTTAATTGGACATTTTTACCTCTAATTGGACATTTTTGTAAACATCGAGTTCGGAGACCAAATTATGGCCTCACATTAAAAGTCACCATCAGACCTCGACACTGTACCACTCTCATCGAAAATGTTCAATTACAAGTCAAAATCGTCTCCAATGTGACACTAAGTGGTACCTCGGCATGTCGCATTAAATGTAAATTACTGTACTTACAAATTCGAACATAACTGAAATTTGATGCCGCAGTTTCTGAGGTTTGGCGAGCATTCAAGCGTTCCCAAAGCAAAGCATAGCTGGTCAGTGCTCGTCGGTTGCTACCTAGTCACAAAGAAGCGCAGCTGGAATTTACACGTCCGTATTGTTAACATAGGACTACGAAATTGTTTCTGGCGAGAACAAATATAATAGAATTTTGAGAATGAAACTTTATTACAAATGTTAGGTAGCACTTGCACCTTGCACTGAGTGAGAGGCGCGAACGATTCGAAAATCAACAAAAATCCAATTTGATCTGACTGTTTAACACAATCTAAGCATTAACTGTACTGTTGATTTCTCGCTGTCTGGAGCTAGACTAAAATACTGATACCTATATATTCAAGTAGTTTTTCATAATCTCTTGGCAAAATTACATTTCCAATGCTTCCAAAAATATCATTCCCAAAGAAATAATCAACAAATTATGATACGCAACACCTTTCCCAGAACGGCAACGGGAAATCCAAACCGAATCAGCTATGCAGAACGAAATTTTATTTTCATTTTTCAACCGAAGAACACAGCTCTCACCGTTGGCAAATACTTTCTTCCTGCCGACTTTTTCGACCTTTTTCAAGGCCGAGAGTTAAGTTTAGTTTCCCAAACTGACCCTTTTCGAGGCTAGAAGACGAATTAACACTTCAAGGACCGGGAACAAATATGTAAGACATACGCCTGGGACCGCACGTTTTGACTTGTGTGAAGTTGCTTGCTTTGCTTGCAAGTTTTTAAAAAGCTTCAAACTTTGCAGTTCATTCGCCTCTATGTGTGAAGTTAGCGGATGAATGTTCAGGGGATAAAAGTTTTTGTTACGTCCAAGTTTCTGTTCAACGTCTTGCAGGGTTTAATGAATAATGAATTATTTCAGTTGAAATAAATTGATTGTTGATCAAGTAACAACCTTCAAAATCATGCTCATAAGATAGAGAATTGAATCATTCATCTTTTCATATAATTAATTTTTTTTCTTGGTCGTGACAGAGAAAAGTTATAGACTGAAACGTGAGCATTGTTCAATAGAGGAAAATTTACAGAATTTTGAAAATCAAAAAAGTTGTTCGAATAGAGTTATCGGAGTTATTCGATAGAGAAATATTTCACCTATCTTCCAGCCACAATTTGATTAATCGGAAAAGGGTTTGAGAAAAGTTATAGGCCAAGTTGTATGGGAGGGAGTCAACCGCGAGTAATCAGTTTTTCACCTCATTAACCATAGAAATAGGTAATTGTTTATATAAAGTTATTAAAATATAATTAGAAATTCGGCTCCTTAAAACTTATGTAACTGAGCCTGTATAAATAAACGAATTAATAAAAAATAAGTTTTTTTTTTTTTTTTATCTTCGCTTATTTTTCGTCGGCCTATTTCCGCCACTTTAGTGCCAATCACCGACATCAGGGAGGCGACTCCACCTGTTCCTACCTATCAGACTCAACAACTCATGAGCCGGGCCAACTTCTTTTACTTCCGCTCCGAAGGAAGACGTAACCAGAGATTTTTCGCCTCAGAAAATCCCAACGACGCCAGCTGGGATTGAACCCAGGCCGATCGGATTGTGAGGCTGTTACGCTAACCATACAACCACTGGCGCCGTCAAAAACTAAGTTGTATGGGTGAAATTAATTATTTTAAAGAAAATTGAAAAGTTATTTGAAAGGACCGGAAACACATTCTCGAGACAGTACTCATTCGATAAAGAATATTTTGTTTTATCTTTAGCCAAATTTTCATTGGTACAACTTGTATGGATGAAATAAATTAATTTAAAGAAAATTGAAAAAAGTTATTTGAAAGGACCCAAAACATATTTGACAAAATTCTATCCCCTGCGTAAAAAAATCCTGGGTGTATAGAATTTATTAGAGTTTTCAAAATTGTTTTTTGATGATTATTTATTGAACTATTTATTACCAAATATGAATTCGAGATTTTCCGTTCATGCAATAATATCTCAGTACTGAATGGTCCACAACAACGTTATAGAAATCCAATGAAAGATAGTTGATAACGTTGATTGGATTTGCTATCTTTAAAAAAACAGAAAGAAATCGATTTCTCACTTCTTCCCGATATTTTTATCCACTACATCTACAATACAAAAGAATACAAAAGTATTCTCTATCCAATGAGTATTATCTCAAAAATGTGTTTGGGTCCTTTCAAATAACCTTTATTCAATTTTATTTAAATTAATGTATTTCCCCCATGCAAGTTGTATAGGTTTCGGGCTATAACTTTTCTTGGATCCTTTTTCCGACTGGAAATTTTGCTAAAGATAGATAAAAATATTCTATATCGAATAAGTACTATCTCGTGAATGTGTTGAATTTGAAAGGACACAATTTCAAATAACTTTTTTCAATTTTCTTTGACATAATTAGTTTTTTCCATACAACTTGGCCTATAACTTTTCTCATACCCTTTTTCGTTTGATAAAATTGTGGCTGGAAGATAGGTAAAATAACTTCGATAACTCTATTCGAACAACTTTTTTTGATTTTCAAAATTCTGTAAATTTTCCTATATTGACCCATGCTCACGTTTCAGTCTATAACTTTTCTCTGTCACGAACAAGTAAAAAATGAATTATGTGGAAAGATGAATGAATCAATTCTCTATCTAATGAGCATGATTTTGAAGGCTGTTACTTGATCAACAATCAATTTATTTCAATTGAAATAATTAATTATTCATTAAATCCAGTAAGACGTTGAAAAGAAACTTGCACGAAACAAAAACTTTTATCCGCTGATTTCACACAATTCTGTTAAAAAAGGAACGCCAAAACGAGAAATCTCGTGAGCGGTCCGCAAAGTGTTAACTGAGGAAGTCAACGGCCTCTGTTATTCAAAACATCATCATCATTATCCATCTATCCGAACACACTCTTACATTCACACATGCTCTTATCCGGTAAAAAATATAAACATCATCTGGCTCTTCATTACTTAGGATATTATTTTAGAGTTCATTGATATTTTAAAAATAGCCTACTAGCAGAGAGTTTGCCCTATAAATAGGCTGACCAAACAGTTCAGGAATAAAAACGAATAGGCTGACCAAATAGTTCAGACTTTGCGAAGCGGATCAGGATATTTAGAAATTGTCACATTCCAGATCGAAGTTTTGTTTCACAATAATCTAAGCCTCCCTGGATCCAACATTAAGTCGCGACTTTTTCGTTGCCAGCATCCATGTTCATCGTACGAAAATCCTTTCACCTGGTCCGGTACTACTAGGCAGACACAAAATATGATTAGCAAGCTTCACGAATTCCTTACACTCTAGATATTTGATTTCTATGTCTGAAAATATTTGCATCCAGCGATTCACAACTAGCACAGATTCCTTGCTTCAACTTGTTATCTCGTCATTTATAATTCCTCTGATCATCGTCCATCAATCAGAAAATATGTTTTATCTATCTCAGTTTTAGTTTTTTACGAATACTACACCCAAACTAGCGTTGACAGAAAACATTTCATCTTCGGCAGAAACAATGCCTTTTCGTGTCTTGAAGCGTCAAATGAGCAAATAAAATCATCTGTCTCAAAAGCTTTAAAATGTTTGTATGTATGGGAGCAGATTTTGGAATTATACTAAAAAAATCCACACGATGTCAATGGGGACCGAATCAAGACCGGCTATAGCTACTAGTGCTGTTCTATAAAAGCATGATAATATTACACCTCATTTTAAAATGAAGTTGGAAAGTATTTGGGAGTAGTACATTCTCTGTTATCATTAGGCTCATTTAATTTAATAAATAAAGATGCTAAAACATGTGCTAAAAATTAATTTTTGGTGTATCCATCAGCTCCGCTCATAATTTTTCTAAAGGTTTCTGAAGGTAATGAATTAGGGAAATCACGCTGAGATGACTTCGGAAAGAGCACTGTTTTAGGTGCAATTCTAGGCCGATTTCAGACCTATTTGTAGCAATGCTTGAGTAAAACATATGACAGGTATCCTTTTTAGTCTTTCGATATCTTGCTTCTAGAAAAAAATTTCGATAGCCCAATAAAAAATCAGATTTTTCTAAAATTCAAAATTATCATTCGCTTTCCATATTAGTGAAAAATGCTCAAACTCAAGGACTTCCAATTTGTGCTGAAGCCAATGAAAAACCATAGATGGAAATCATGACAGAAGAAAAGTTATTTTTTGTAGCACTGTGTTATTGGAAAAAAAAGACAAAGAAATTTTTTTTCCCCTTATACTCAAAATACGGTACAAGTTGATAAAAAGACGGGACAATCAAAAAGGGTCGAAAAAACGATACTTTCCCCTTAAAAACGGTACGATTGGTCAGCCTACCTTGAAAAGAACCGGTGGACTTGCGTGGTTTTGTAGAAGCACCTGAAAATCGTGTATACATGACTCTTGTATAATTCTCGCGAGAATAATACATCAGATGTGTGTCCTTATTGCCGTTATTCTTTATTCTAAACCCATACTGCGACCACAGATGATTCAATTTCTGTTCCATCACCAGTTAACGACAACGCATTAAATCAACAATTCTTAGGTGCGATTCAATCATACACAGAGACCTTCCACCTAACGATATGAAAACCGATGCGGGACCAGCAATTCAGCATTTTTTTCGCCACATTAACAGTGCAAATAATAAAACATGTGAGCCCGTACCCATACAGTGATCGTTCGTTAATTGGGCCGGAAGAGCAATACAATTAATGAATTTCACTCGTTAACTGGACTACAAAACAGCAAAAGCCATCCTTTAAATTAAAGATGACATTCATTATTGATACATAACTGCGTTGCAGCCCAGTTAACGTACGCCCTGTTATAGATAAGACCAGTTGAAGATAGTCCAGTTAGCGAATGACTTCTGTATATGACGGGACGACGAACATCTTAAGCGAGTGACTTACAGGCTGTGGCAACATGAGCAATTGTACAGCGAAAAATTATATCAATACTAGGAGGATGGCAGCGATTATCATGCGAGGACTTATTGAGATCGGCATTGCATCGCATCACAAAAATGAAACGAAATGAAATATCAATAATCATCATGACTCATATCTATAATTATCAATGACTCAATTGAGCAGTAGAACCAATACGACATGATTGTGATAGTCAGCAAACGAACATTATTTTACCGAAGAAGCTACTGCTCCCGATGCCTTAGAATAAAACTAATAATAAGAATAAGACAATGGATAGAAATCACAATACACCCATACCTCGCTATACGGCCGCTCTTTACACGGCATTTCTCTACAACGGCACTTTTCAATTAAAGTACGTTTTCGTTTTACGGCCTAAAATGTTTCGCTATAACGGCAAAAAAACTGTTTCTACGATGTCGATAAAACTAGCTAGGTTCATATTGGAGTACCAATGAAAATGGTCATCTCGAACTTTCAAACGAAACATTCTTAAAAATGTTGATTCCTACGTAAAACTACCCTATGCAAAATATCAACTTAATCGGACTTCATTTACTTGTGTCAGCGCCTGCACACATACATATGAAAATCATGTAGTGTATGGTAGTCACCGATACCTTCACGCTAGAATATTAATTGAAGAATTGTTTGTTTACAATGACACAAAGCAGCAAGTTCATCACCTGGTCTCATAGAAGTTGGACAGAGTGTAGGCTCAGGCCCTTCTACTTTTTTACAAAAATTTCTAACTCAAAAACTATAATACACACAAATTTTTTATCAAAAAATTAAATGTAGGAAATTGTTTAAATGTTTCATAAAAAATATAATTTTTTTAAATTACACTGAAAAAAAATAAAATTTAATTTTCTGAAAAACGTATTTTTTCAAATTCTCAAAAAAATACCAAAAATTATTAGTGTATAGGAGATTTGTTCATAACTGTACGGGCTAATCATATAATTTTCGCTCAGAATTTTAAAAAAGTTAATGAGTCTGGGCCTTGAGGCACGGACGGAATCTTGACATAGGACTGTGATTGTGTGTAGTAATTGCATTTGAATTGAGTTTTTCAATTGTTCAAAATAAGTATTGTTTTTCCTTTTGATACATCAAATGGCAGCTCCGAAAAAAAAACTGTTTCCTGTATGAACTTGTACCCTTTAAATAGGTTAGATGAGATAACATGGTAGAATCCGGAACTACATTCTGTTCAAAAATGTACACGAGAATACCATTGAAATCAATTACGCAGAAGAAGGCAAGGAGTCATCATTTATTGTTTTTAAACACATGCCTAAATGGACATTATTATAGATAAAAATAACATTTCCTCCTTCTTTGCCATCTTGTCCGGAGCATTGTCTGTAATAACTTTATAGCCCGATGATGTATATTGAGTATCCTATGGCCATGAGCAGGGTTGCCAACTATAATTTAAAAAAATCAGGAAGAATGAAAATAAAAATCAGGATAAATCAGGAAACAGTCGATTTTTGGAAGAACAAAAACATTATTTTCAATGAAAGCATTATAATTTAATTTTATTTACATAGTTCTGTTTCACATTCTTTCGCCATCTCTCACAGAGCTTAAATATTCTATCCTCCCAGAACATGTTTGCTTTGTCGAATCCATTCCAAATCCCATCAGAAATGGAGTACATCTTCCTTCGGGCGAAGATCGGATATGTAAAATAATTAATAAGCATGGTATAGATCCTCGCATAAGCGGAAATGATAGTGTTTCACCTGATGTTCAAATGTTCACTGAATTCATCGTCCATGCTTTGGAATGAATCTTTACTCAACAAATGAGGAAAGCATATCAGCAGTGATAGACTTGTTTATGATATTTAGTACGGTTATAGATATGTTTACCATAGTCCCATCATTAAAGTTTATTCTATTTTGAATCAGACGAACAAATTACATATAAAATATTTTTATCTTGACTGTGGATTCAAAAAATTTCTCTTGAGTAATTTTACACTCTGAAACGTATTCCTACAATCATTACTCTGGGGATACATCTATATACACATTATCCTCAATAAAGCAATGTTGTTCCTCAAACTTAAACTCGTTGTAATTTCATAAATTCGCCAAACAATCTGGTTTCATGAGTTTTATAACACTGTTTTGGAAAGCCACGAAGCAATTGGGAGTAGAGATAAAAAAAAAGGTTAAGTACAAAGTTTAACTTAATGTAAGATAAAGGGCGAACACGAAAATATTGCGACACATTCAACAGGGCATAACTTTTTTACCATTGGGTAAAAATCAACCAAATTTTGCACACTTTCTCATTGATGTGTATTGTCTACGTGCTGCCAAACTCGAAGTCGTGTTTTTCGATACAACGAAAATGGAGGTGAACCAACGCGAGCCGAGAGAACAAAATCTTTCCAAACACCAGGAATTTCCTGAACAGTCGCACCGGCAGTTGGGAAAAATGTTGAACATTCACCATTCAACCGTCTCCCGAGTGTTGAAGCGGTTCCAGGAGCGGTTGACGTTGGACCACGGCAAAGGAGCTGGAAGAAAACCAGGACCGGAAAATAAAAAGACGGAGGGAAAGGTGAAGCGGATGATTAAAGCAAATCCCAACGTCTCAAGCCGTTATTTGGCTAAAAAGATCGGCATGTCGCAGAGCTACGTCCAGAAGGCAAAGAAGATACCTGGACTACATACATACAAGGTACAGAACTTCACAATCCGCGATGAGCGGCAACAATCGACGGTTAAAACTCGGGCACGGAAGCTCTACGAGAAGATGCTGACAAAATGTGGCTGCTGTGTGATGGATAATTCCGGGGTTGGAGTTTTTCACCGGCAAGAGCCGAAGTCGATGTGGACGACAAATTTAAGAAGAAGAAAATGTCGAAGTTCGCCTCCAAATATCTCGTTTGGCAGGCCATCTGCTCTTGCAGACTGAGGAGTGAGCCTTTCGTGACAAAGGCCACAGTAAATGGCGAGATCTACAAATCTGAGTGCCTCGAGAAGCGCCTTTTGCCGTTCTTGCTGCAGCACGACGTATCTCCGCTATTTTGGCCAGATTTGGCATCATGCCACTATTCTAAAAGTGTCCTGGAGTGGTATGAGGCCAATTATGTCCATTTTGTTCCAAAAGACATGAACCCGCCAAACTGTCCGGAGCTGCGCCCGGTGTAGCAGTACTATGCAATAATGAAGCGGGAACTTCGGAAAAGCAAGAATACAGTCAAAGACTAGAAGGACATGTTGAGAAAATGGAAAAAAAAAACTGAGAAACTGGTACCGGATGACACTGTGAAGACTTTGATGAAGGGCATCAAGCGAAAATGCGTTCAATTTTACACTCAAGGCTCCATCGATTAACTTTTCTTTTGATTTTTGAAGTAAATATATGTATAAAACTATCCTAAAATTTTGGTTTGATTCTAAACATTATAAGAAAATTGGCATGACATTTTCGGTGTCGCAATAATTTCGTGTTCGCCCCTTATATCCTACAAGTGCGAACCGGAGAACTATCATGAAAGAAAACTTTGGCATGGAAACCAGTATAATTATTACAAATATTATAAAGAGTGCAAACATCAGGAACAATCAGGATCATTTCAGAAAAATCAGGATAAATTGAGTTTTCGTTAGGATACCAGGGAGCGTGCTAAAAAGACTGGGAAATCTTGGAAAACCAGGAAGATTGGCATCTCTGGCTATGAGTGCTCTCTTGGAAAGTTCGAGGAGTTGCTGTAGTGAACTGCAATTATGGTTAATGCAATCGAAAAAACAAAACCTTGAAAATTTTCCTTTATTTCATTGTATGAACAAAATTATGTAGTTCTTCTAACTTTTAAGCTTGATGTTTTTAGGTTTTTTAAACTTTTTTGGAAAAATTTAACTTGAAAACTTTGAGACCTACAAAATTTCAGTCAAATATATGAAATAATCTTTCATAAAAAATACATCATGAGAAAGGTTAGCTTCACCTTCTTGTTGGATTTCTCTCGTTATTATTTACTAACTCTACCCAAACAGCATCATAAAAGTGATACGAACTATGTTTCTAAGTTCTTTATTATGCTTCGTTATTACGTACAATACGATACAACATTTTTAGAAGTGAAATGTACGTTATATCAAAGTTTCCCTGTATTTATAGTGCTTTAGCTCCTAGCCGACGACATGCCTCAACCGCTGACTAATAATGACCGAGATTGATCCTCAGGCAAGTTTTCATATTTATAAATTTTCGAGATATCAATAATTTACATTCAAAGCAGTTTTCGAGCTATTGAAACAAGTTTTTCGGGGCAAAAAGTGAGAAACATCACTCGTAGACTTTTTATAATTCGAATAAGGCTTTTTTCACACAACTTCGTTCAGTCGGCAAAGACGTACACCCAAACTAGCGTTGGCAGAAATGATACCATTTCGAGTGCTGGAGAGTCAAATGCGCAAATAATGAGCTGTTTTAATAGCTTAAAAATGGTTTGTATGTATGCGAGCAGACATCTCTTTCTGTTTTCTTTTCTAATTTTTTTTTCAAAAAAAGTCCATACGACGTCAATGGGGATCGAACCAAGGCCGGCTGGAATGCAAAGCTATTTCACACGACCACGCTATCCATATAGCTGCCAGCGCTGTTATATTGAAGCGTGATCATATTACACCTCATCATAAAATGAAGTTGGAAAGTGTTTTCTAAGAGGATAAAGAATAACATGAACGAGAATATATCTGTTTCGCTCGCTCATATTAGTTCTAGCATATATATTATACAAATAATATACATGTATTGGGGAGTAGAACATTTTCTGTTATTTTTCAGCACATTCAAAGTAATAAATCGGGAAGCCATAACTTGTGCTAAAAATTAACTTCGGATGTATTAATGCTCAAAACCTCTTACTTTGAATGCTCTCTTTTCATCTAAGATGTGATGAGTTTCAGATGATCAACTACTATGTTGGTGTATCAGATTATTGAATAGTGTTTGTTGTTGTTTAGTTATCATTGATTCATGATAAACTATTAACTAAAAAAAATTATATAATTTATCGTCAAAGAAGTTTTTTTTTGTTACTGAGATAGTAACTAAGATGGATATCTGGTAGAGAATTTGCTCAATTCAATCAAGATGAACTTCATAATAAATATTTTATCTTTCTTCATGAACTATGTTTTACGTGCAATACTCTCATCCTTAGACAGTCAATATAGAGGAAATAAAAAACAGCAGCGTCTGGGCCGCAAGAAGCTTATTTACATATCTCACTCACTGGCTAACCATCAAGTAGGACTAGTCGCCTACCACCCCCAAGACACAATCCCATCGGCCTTAAAGTCCGCAGCACTGCGCCAAGTATGCAAATTTCTTAACCTGATCAACTCTGTTGCTAATGAGGTCTCTCAATTGAATCTTGCATCGTTTGCTCCACCGTAATCACTGTTGCTTACAACTCTGCAGTTCAGTACCCCCGCGGTCTCACCCGTGTATACGTTGCTATGGTGCACATTCCCTTGCTGATCCGCGAAGCGAGACAAAAACCCCACTGCCAACGATGGCGATAGGAGATAGTTCCAGGGAAAAGGCTACAGTTTCGATACACCGAATCCCGCGGGCGATGCAATCAATCTCTGATTAAACGTTCATTATTTATTCCATCGATGTCCGCTGGCTGGAAACTGTCTACGAAAACTATTGTCTACAGATGATCGATACCGATGGAGGCTGTTGCTTCTTTTACTCGATGTATTCATATGAAGTTTGCTTCCTACAGCTTCCTTCCAATGGCAGCCTGTCCCCTTTAAAATCTATAATTAATTCGTTCTGTCCAGAACAAATTGATGACTGAGTGACCTACTGCATCAACCCTTCCGGTGAAAATATTATTAAATATCCCATCCCGATCATCGCCAGTTAGCATGAATTTCTCAATCCCAGATACAAAGTTTTCTTACGGCAAAATTCTAGAAAGGGTTCGTGCCGAAGGAAATGTAATATACGCATAAATCTTCTGGATGTGTCTTCTTTCGCCCACACGTAAGGATTCCTCATCTATCCTTAAGAGAAACAAAATCCCCTCCTTCTTTGGTCAAGAGTGTGTACACAATAGAATACACTGCTCGAATGCTAAAAGCGTGAAATAAATTATCTCGAGATGACCACTCGCCTGCCTGTCTCCTGGCAGGGTTTTCCTGGGCCAAAGAACTCATTTTACAAATGACCACGTGTTCCGTCTTCGAAAAATTAAATTTCCAGACAACAAATGCCCGTGTGTCAACGTTAGTTTGTTTTGGGATGAGCCGCTTTCTTGTGATCCATAGCGGGAAATTAACATTTCCCAACCATCCTCCCCCCGCCCCACACACACAAAATCGGTTCATCATCATGTGCAGGAAGGTTCCTTTTTTGTCACACATCCCTTCTCATCCAACGAGCCTAGCCTTGAGCAGGCAGCAGCAGCATACTTCCACTTATGATTCATAAATCATTCCGCTTTTTAGCACTCCGGCTGAGCTGAATAATTTACGACTGTTGGAGTTTTCTCGGCAGTAAAATTTATTTGATCTGGCACAATTACAAATTAGCATGGAAATCTTGAGAGAAACCCCATCCCCATCCACCCACAGCACCCCCCAGGAAACCTTTTCCGCATACACTAAACGGTATTAACACCCCGGGCGGAGCGGAAACGTCGCTCCGCTTTCGGTTGATGTGTTAAAGATGTGGAAAATATATTTACCCATGCTTGCGTGAGGTGGTTGGGTGGTGGTCTCAGGGATACGTGAGGGTATGCATACTTGCAGCCGCTTGCCGTGTTTTGCTGGTGTACTGCTGCTCTGCCAAAGGGTTGAGATAACACACGTTTCCGAGAGTGCTGGTGTATTCCCGAAGAGTTTAATATAAATCATATGCGGCGAGAAGAAGGCACACTCGAAATAATTTGCTGTCCTCACAAAGCGATGATTAATGGGGTACAAGTTTTTAGTGTGGAACTTTAAAAAATGACACGATGCGATTGCTGGTTATGAATTGGGGAAATGGTTTCATAATATTTGCACTGGGTGAGGTAATTGTTTCGTGCATTCATTTTCAATCATTTTTTTCAGAAATTTCATCGACTTTTGAACCTGAAAAATTCTTGAGATTATGTTGCATTAATAGGGGCTATCATGGTGATTACAGCATTGTTATGCTGCACGTCATAACGGGTGTTAAATAAAAAATGAGATTTTTTTCAATACCTTTCAGTAACTCAAATAAAGAGCGTAAAATTTTCTTTCTCCAATAAAATTGCTCTTTGGGCTCCCTAGAAACAGTAGGCGTGCTTGGTTTTGCTAGTTTGAATCTAGTCAAAGCAAAGATGGTGTCGAAACAGCACGTGCTCCGCGAACGCATTGTACGGTTCTACGAAACGCATTTCCAGCAAGGAAAAAAGTTCACGGTGGCACATTTTAATAAAGAAAATGTACCTGTCAGTACGGTATATCGTATCCTGGGTTCCCTGAACGTAGAGCGGAAGGTCGGAAGTGGTCGTCCGGTGACGATAATGACGAAGCAGAGGAAGACATCGTTGAAGAAGCTGTTTAACAACAAGGACGCAACCAGCCTGCGTGACGCCGGTCGGAAATATGGCTGCTCTCACTATTGATCCATCGGACCCTCAAGATGGAAGGAATCGTCTGCAGGAAGAAGACGAGGTCGCCGGAGTACACGGAGGAGCAGATTGAGACGGTTAAATCACAGTGTCGGTGGATGACCAAAAAATACCGCGGGACGTCTTTCGTTCTGGACGACGAAAGCTATTTTCCGCTGTCCTAAACGCATATTCCAAGAAATGATAATTGCTACTCCAGCGACAAGACATCCACACCGCCTGAAGTGAAATAAAAGTTCAAGCACAAGTTAGAAAAGAGGGTTAAGGTGGGACCAGAATGCCGCGTTGTGCGTCGCTTCTCGTCAGCTGTCATTGCTTGCGTTTTGTACTAAAACATTTGCTTGACGCAATCGGTTGATTTGTAATCACAATCTAACGTTCGCGTCACCGCTTTACATGTAAACAAAAACAAAGCAAAACGCTCAAAAGAATTAATTCAACGAGTGAATCTGTAATTTCTTACAATTATTCTATGTTTGCAGATTACGTGTAGTCAAAAAAATTCGATCTGAAAAAATACATGAGCCGACATCGAAGAGCAGCTGGCGCCGTAGCTGCTATTTATGTCACTCGGAATAATATTCGAGGCACCGGCTATGGTAGATGGTGAGTTCAACCTACGAGCCAAAACCGCGAGCAGGAGAGATTTTCGATATGCTGATGTGACAAAGAGACCTCGATTATTTTCTGAACTCGACTTATGTCTCTTTAATGTTGTGTAGCCATTAACACAACATTAAAGTGGCGATGCCAATTATAATTTACGCTTCATTGATGTTGGTACATATAGTGGAGATGGCGATGGAGGAGATTTTACCAGCGCTGAGTTTAGAAACTATAGTAATTAGCCTGGTCCTTATATCGTGTCTGACCCCTACAAAGTATTTTCACATCACATTGTTGGTAACACAGCGTTTCCTCTAAAGCCCAACCTCATGCAGCATCTTTCGGTTGTTTATGGAAGCTTCAATTATCGGCTTTATCGTGTTAGAAAAACTATTGAAAACTTAATTCATCTTGGTTGCATGTTGAAAAATATCCGGAAAGACAATATAATTACTCCCAGAAATAGCTGACATATATGTGGAAGTGGTAACGATGCTCCACAACTCCATGAGTGCAGTGGGTTGTGAAGGTTCTATGAATTTAAGGGAATGGCGTTCTCAAGTTTCATTTCTTATGGATTTGTCAGCTACAGAAATTCGAATAAGGAGCGATACTAGTAAGGCTTCGTATCAGCTACCTGATTTACTGCTTACTAGTTATGTATAAAAGATAATAAAAAATAAAACAATTAAAACAACAATTTCATTTTTATTTTATTTTCGCTGTTGGCGACACCTTTCGGAAAATTCTCTCAGCAAACTCCTTTTTTGATTTTGAGTCAGCTTGAAGCTGTAAAGTAAATTTTAAACTAACATTATAAATTTCTGACTTATAATTTAGTCTCCTTTTAAGTGGTCAACAATTTTAATATTTTGTATTTAGTCCTATTAGTGATTTTCAGCTCATCTTTATATCAATTCAGTTTTTAAAATTGTTTACAATAACACACATTGTTCACAATAACAATAACAAAGAGTTTTGGCTCAAATCTATTCGCTCACGTTGTATGAGGGGCCCGTCGTCGTTTTGTCGTAACACTTGCATTCCGATTGATAATACTTTTAATCATTTGAGGATTTATTGAGGTCACCGTTTTTATTCAGATGTAAATCGGTGAGGCATCAGCATCGGCATCTCCTCCATCTATTCGCAAATGTATTTTACGAGGGCATCATGTCTCGTAAGTTCTACTACACACATTGTTTTCACCATAAATCGAACGGAAATTAAAAGCTTTGTGCTACCGTTTGCCAGAGGCACTCGTTTGTTTTCACTAATTCGATGAAATTTGTTTCAAACTCGATTTTCAACAAATCTGAGAACGTAGAAAAATCTTGTTCTTGTTGTGTGCACGACATCAATTGAATGTTGTTAAAAACAACACATTGACATATTCAACGCAAGCAGTTTAGAACAAACTCCAAACAAAGTACAACGATACTAATGGCGCGACGCATCATTGTGGACGACTAGATGGGAACACACATATTCAAAATGAACTGTCAAAGTACAATTGTAGCGACGCGGCGTATAAAGGTGGAAACAGCATACCGCGTTGTGCGTTGCTTCTCATCAGTTGTCATTGCTTGCGTTTTGTACTAAAACATTTGCCCGACGTAGTCTGTTGATTTGCAGTCACAATCTAGCATTCGCGTCACCACTTTACATGTAAACAAAAACAAAATAAAATTCATATGAAAATCTTGTTCTTGTTGTGTCCACGGATCAGTTGAATGTTTATAAAAACAACACATTGACATATCCGCTCTGGCGGCATTGAGCTTCGTTTACTAGTTTAGGGGAGCGTGAAAGAATAGCTGATTTTCAGTCGGAATGAATACATTTTCAAAATTAAAATTATGAATGAAAATTAGCTTTTCCTTATCAAACCGGTATTCTATTTAAATGAAAAACATTTTTGTTTGCAGGTGGTGAAAAAGTCTCATACGAAAATTGTTTATGAAGACAAATCTATATTATGATGAAAAAATTCAGCAACAATGTTGAAATTGTTTAGCCATATTGTTGAATGAAAGTCAGAAACACGTGTTTCTAGTAATCAAATAACATGATGAAAATTTTCATTCAAATTTTAGAATTTAAAAACCGGCTTCGTGTCTTCTAATCTGATAGAGATAACACTAACGAGTTTGGGACCCAAATTATGGCCCTAATTTGAAGTTGCCACCAGACGTCGACACCATGCCACTTTCATCGCGAATTCGGCGCAAGCAGTTTAGAACAAATGTTAGCGTTTGGTACAACGATGTTAATGACGCAACGCATTATTGTGTTCGACTAAATGGAAACACACATATTTAAAATGAAGTGTCAAAGCACAATTGTCGCAACGCGACGCATAGCGCGGCATTCTGGTCCCACCTTAACGCGACATTCTGGTTTCACCTTCATGTTGTACATCGCCATTTCCGACCGGGGCATTTCAAAGCCTTGGTTTAAGCCGAGCGGTCTGGCAATCAACCAACAAATCTATCGAGAAGAGTGCCTCGATAAAATCCTGCTGCTGTTCCTGAACGAGCATCACGCGGATGGGAAGTACGTCTTCTGGCCGGACAAGGCGTCTTCCCATTACGCCAAGAAGACGCTGGCGTATCTTGAGGAGAAAAAGATACCGTTCGTGCCGAAAGATCGTAACCCAACAAACTTGCCCCAGTGCCGCCCAATAGAGGATTTCTTTGGCTCACTCAGTGCCCTAGTGTATAAAAACAATTGGAAGGCCAAGGACACGAAGCAACTGACTACAAGAATCCGGAATTGTATCCGGAAAATGGACGTAAGTGCCGTACAACGTACTTGTGAGAGCATCGCGTACAACGTTTGAGTCTAAAATTTGAATTGGTTTCATGATTAAAAATAGAAAGTACAGGGCGGACTCGATTATATACAGCCTTCGATCACTTTTCAATGTATACAGGTAAACTTCGATATAACGTACATTTCACTTTCAGAATTGTACGTTGTATCGAATTGTACGTTGTATCGAATTGTACGTTATATCGAAGCATAATAAAGTACTCACAAACGTAGTCTATAATACATTATTGTGTTGCTGTTTTAGTAAAATTAATGAATAACTTTAATCAGAAAACGAAGCCAGTCTTTCTCGTGATGCTTCCCTTCGTACTGTTGATTAAAACTTGATTCATTTAGAATCCGGAATCACAAAACCAGTCGTATTTCGGGATTGATTGAAGGTACAAAACTTGTTTTAGCATCACAATACAGATAACTCATTGTTCTATCAGAAAAAATTTCCTTTACACTTTGGAAATGTGTACGTTATATCGAGGTAAAATGTACGTTATATCGAGTGACGTTATATCGAAGGTACGTTATAACGAGGGTACGTTATATCGAAGTTTCCCTGTATGATCAAATCCTGTATATAATCGAGTCAAAAAAAATGTTTTTTATTTGGTCTCGAAATAAAGTCGAAAATTTTATGTCACTTCTCAATTATCTTTGCTTCTTCGCTTCGCGATCATCGAGGCGAGGAGGAGAACCAGCAGTATTCGTTTACAAGGATATGAACGCCAAACTTGTTGAATCGTATTGCGACGAATACATTGTTGCTGTGGAAATCGGATATCCAAAAAAGATTGTTTTGACCTGTGTATATAGGCCACCCCAAACACTTGTCACAGCTGTGGTTGGATTCATAGAACTGCTAGATGGATTTCTCACTCGACGAGGACAAAACACCATGATCGTGTGCGGAGATTTCAACATCGATTTGCTGCGAACCAACACTACCGTGCAGAAATATACAACTAAAATTCTTTCAAATGGATTTAATTTCTTTGACACTACTCCGACCCGATATGAAGCGTGTCTGGATCACATCATCACTAATAACACAGCAATCCAAACAACAGTACATCATCTGCAGTACAGTTTATTCGACCACGATGCTATTTTCGTTGAAGCTGACTACAAGATAACTAGCTTGCCGCAAATGAGAGAAGTTCACCCGAAAATCAACATCAACAGTTTTCGTGAGATCCTGCTACAGCACCCGATAGCGGCGAGCCGCAGCGTCGATGTGGAAACTTGCTACACTTCATTCATCTCCAGATTTCAACAAGCTCAGGGAGATTCACCGAGACGCATACCAGCATCAACAATGGCTCGCAGACATTCAAAACCGTGGATGGATTATGAAGTAGTGGTGTGTATACGAACCAAAAATTACTGGTATGCAAAACATCACAAAAACCGATCCGATAACTTCGTCCGGAGCGTATACTGTGACTGGTGTAGAAAAGTGACATACATGAAACGAAGTAAAATGAAAGAATACTTTGCTAATAAGTTTGAGCGAACTAGGGGAAGTGTATCAAAAACTTGGGACACTATAAAGCAAGTTATAGGTACGAACAAAAACTGTGATGCAATTACCGGAAAGTGTGATACCTTGGAAGATAGACTATGTGTGCTTGAAAATGCGGAGAAGATACCATATGTGGATCTGGGACCACTCTGTGAACAAACTAATGCTTCGCTCAACTTCACTACTATTGGTGATGATGATGATGATGGTCCCGCCTCCTTCGCCTACAGAGATTTCAGCAAGACGAGTTATCTAAAAGATAATTTAGTTATTTTTTTCAGCATTGAAATCAGTTAGGCAAACAAAAAAAACAACGAACTGATTTTTTTACAGATATAAATTAAAAAAATTGCAATGTCAAATGACAAGTCAATACTCAGTCATGTCCGCAACAGAGCCGATACGGTCCCGACGAGGCCCTTGCAGCCGAGTGGTCCACCAGAGCACAAGCCCAACCGCCAGCCTTGTATTGGATTGACTATGAATATCCTCATCCAGAGAAATCGAGAAAATTTCCTTAACGAAAAATTTCTAGACCGGCACTTAGAAAACTTTCAATTTAATATCCTTTATATCTGTGTTACGCGCGCGACGCTCAAACTTATGTAGACTACTTTTATTTTTTTTTTTAACTAATATAATATAAAACAACAAAATAAAAATATAAATAGTCCATCATCACCAGGATCATGACGGACATAATAGAGAGGACATAAATACATATTAAAAAAAAGACTGCAAAAAAGAATCCCACATTAAATTATCCGTTCGTATAAAAATTCGTCAGTAACAATCTTCGTCATAAAATTTAAAAATATATCGGTCGGCTGTTAATGAAACACAGCTTTCACGTGTGAAATATAGTGCCTCTTAAATTCTGTAAGTGTTGTTGCACGTTTAATATGTCTTTGCATCGAGTTGAACACATTTATACCTTTGAAATACAACGAATTTTGTGAAGCACATGTCAAGAAATTGGGTGTTCTCAATTCATTCGCGTTTCTTGTGTTATAATTGTGAAAGTCACTTCCTCTTTCAACTCGATCACACAAATATCGACGCAGCAAACCATTAACTACTTTGAAAATGAACACCATAGTTAAATAAACAATCCTTTGCTTCACGGATAACCATTGCAGAGCGTCCAACATTAAAGATGAGGAAGTGAATCTGTTACATTTTAGTATCAACCGCATTATCTCATTTTGCAAACGCTGTAATCTCGATCTCGATCTCTCGATCTAAATGAGGAGAGATGATTGATTTGTATAGCTGTATTTTGCTGCAAATAGTTAAATCGTTTTTCAATCGGCATAAGATTCCATACTTCTTGGCAATTTTCTTGATGACATTGTCAATGTGAGTGTTGAACTTGAGTTTGTTATCAATAATCACGCCAATATATTTAATTTCCCGAACGCGATCAATAGTCTCATCATCAATAACAATAGAGACGTTTTCATTTGAACGATTTCGCGAGATTACCATGTATTTCGTTTTACTTATGTTCAATTTTAATTGCTTATACTTCAACCATCTACTTAAAGAATGCAAATCTCCATTTAAATGTGACGCGACCTGGTTTAAATCATTAGCTGCAATTTTTAGCCGCGTTATAGATCCAAGAAAACAGCAATGATGGTCTCTTTACATTCTAAATTATCTTTCCATTTTGCTAACACCAAGTTCAATGCGGTTTCACAGGAATGACCTTCCCGATATCCCGATTGTTCTGGTATTAGCAAAGTGTTATGATTTAAATATTCCAACAGCTGGCCTTTAACAACTAATTCCAATATTTTCTCTAATGTGTGCAACATGTTGATGGGACGAAACTCTTCGGCTTTAATCGTTCCAGCAACCTTTTCAATAGGGACTATCAGGGATTCTTTCCACACCTGAGGTACATGCCCAGTTAGTAAAGATTTATTGATAAGGTCCAGCAAGATGTAGTCAATTACAAGAAAGCAATCTTGAATAACTCTAGCATTAACACTATCTACTCCAGCCGTTTTTCCTAAAGAACTTTCAAAACTACAATTACTATTGATCGATATTTATTTCATCAGGTTCATCGACCAATTCAATAGATTGATTGATCAATGAAACACTATTGACAAAATAATCGTTAAATTTAGAAGCTATTATCTGTTCAGACTGTTCAAGTGTGCCATTAAAAGTTATGGATCGCGGTTTGCTATTATTAGTTTCAAAAGGGATTTCAAAATTTTCCATAACTCTTTGCTGTTGCTTTGATGCTGATCAATCTTCCTCTGAATATATTCACAACGAGTTTTCTTAACAGATTGTGAATATCTATTGCGCGCGTTCGTGTACATATTCCAATGATTTTCATTATTAGTTCTACGAAATTTATTGTACCACCTGTCTCTCTTACGTTTGAGACGCAAAAGATCCAAATTGTACCAGCTGTTCGAGTTTTTCACACATACAAACTTTTGCGTAACTAATCGATTGGTACACGTATTGGGCCATCAGATGTAAAAGAGTTTATTAATGCGCTCCCAGCAACAGCATCTACTGGCTATAATGGAATCCAGTCAAAAATTCTCAAGGAATTCTGTGAAGAATTGTCGCCGAAAATATCCGACATAGTTAACTCCTCACTCCTTCAGTCTCGAATACCATCGAATGAGAAAGTGTGCAAAATTTGGTTGATTTTTTACCCAATGGTAAAAAAGTTATGCCCTGTTGAATGTGTCGCAATAATTTCGTGTTCGCCCTTTATTAGATAAGCTTGAAGTAGAGTATAAAAAAGGGGTATACCACAATAGTTCAAAATAATGGACGCAGTGGTTCACACCCAACAGGGGAAAAAAAGTGGTTCAGAGAATTTCTCAACAATCGTACACAGTATCTTTGCGATAAAGGTATCAGTAGTTCGCAGCATTCCGTTGACTTTGGAGTTGTTCAAGGGAGTACACTAGGACCAACACTGTTCAACTGTTACATCAACAACTTAAAAGACTTACCTCTTCATGCAATCTTGTTCATGTATGCAGACGACATCGTGTTAATTTACGCCGGGGCAAACTGTAATGAACTCCAGCAGCAGATTAACCAGGACCAGATAGTGCTGCATAGGTGTATGAATCAGCATAAACTTACAGTGAATATTTCGAAAACGAAATACATGTTGGTCAACGTTCCAGCAACAAACAACATCGAGGTTCGCTACGGAGGTAACGTCATCGAAAGAGTTAAGGTACTCAAATATTTGGGTGTATGATGTGGGTATGATATATGATATAGTGTATGATACTCGATGAAAAAATAAAATGGGATAAACACACATTACTAAGTTGAGCTCCAAACTTGCTCAAGTTGCTGGTGTCTTCAGGAGAATTGCCGATCTCGTACCTCTGGAAACGAAATGGAATATGTACTTCACTTTATTCCATAGCCACCTCATGTACGGTATATTAGTATGGGGAGCTGCCAATGTTACAGCACTGAAACTTCTTTGGTTATCATCGAAGAACTTCAACTGCGTTCATCCGCTCGAAATACGATATACCGTTCTGAATCATATTTCGGACACTTTGTTCTAATATCTTGAAATGCTTCATGCACTGACGATATAACAATAAATTTAATGTCACAATTGCTTCTTTAGAGTGATCCCTTGGTTTCACTATCACTTCATTTGAGAATAACATTTGAATTATTACATAGTAGGAAAAAATTCAACAATTCAACATTCACTATCGTTTGTGTTTGATGTTTGTTTAGCGTGAGCACGTAGAATTTACCCGTTCATAAATATTTCAATTTCTCCCGTGTTTCATCAGTTCTCATCATCGTTAACAGTTTACTGTGATTGCTTGGTAAGTATTTCGCAGTTGATTATAAAATATAATCAAGTGTAATGTAATTTTCGTCCATAAAATTACAAAACAAAGTGTCCGAAATTTGAATTCAATCCGTCCGAAATTTGATTTAGTGTCCGAAGTTTGATTCTTATTCGCTTCATTTGGAAAGCATTTTATTCGATGATTTTTTTTATGTTTTCAATCAAATAGGTGCCAAAGTAGAAAGCTTAAAAGCATATTGAACTAATTTATTAAAAATATCTACCAAATAATACCTGTGCATAAAGTTTAGATCTGTTTTCGGCATCATATGCCTTAAGCGTCCGAAATATGATTTGGAACGGTACTGACCGTTCAAAATGTGTATACTTGTGCCTCCTGAACAGCGCCATGTAGGATACGATGGATATGCGCGTCGTATCCTACATGGCGCTGTTCATACAAGTATAACTCTCAGTCGGCTCTCCGAACAACATCAGTATAACACCAGAGGAAGTGATCGTTTGCTATTCCACAGACTGTAATAATACTGTATATATATTCGGACAGTTACGTACGTTTTGATTTGAATAAATAAATAAAAATGTATATTTAGTTTTTGGAATATAAAAGAAGAATTCAATTTTTGATTCATCCCCTTGAAGTCAGAAAACACCTTTCTCACATAAAACCTCTCAGGAGGTGATAGACGATCATGTTTGATGAAAAAATCCTTCTACGCATATGTTCGAATTTCAACAGTGACAGAGTTATAGAACTTTTTTTCTTTTTCGAACACGGTTGCCTCAAACTGGCTCTACATTCATAAGTACGCTACAAAAAACGTTGTACTTCCTGTTGCTTCCATTTGAAAGATGACAAAATTTATTACAGGGTATGGTAGTGGAACATCTTAATTAGTGGATTTAAATAACATTTTGGAAGTGAAAACTTTAAAGTTAGTAATTTTTAACATGTTATTATCAATTTTATTCAAAAAGTTCATATTGAACTTGATGGTTTCTATCAACTAAATTAAAGCTCTCTAACCGTTCTACAATTTGTTCTTTGACACCCAACTTCTGTCTTTCTTAATTTCGCTAAAATATCAACATGAACAATTCCTGGTGAAAATTCAAGCATAATCTTCAAAACTCACGATTTTTACCCCACTGAACATATACTATCCATTTAATCTTCACTTTAACGTTGAAAGGTTACATTTTTGCTTGAAATAGGTCATATTTGAAATGTAATAAAAATATTTTTATTTCAAAATGTACATAATCGAGTCCAAAATTGTATATAATCGAATCACATATAATCGAGTCCGACCTGTATTAACAATTAAAGCTTCCGGATTTTTTTTCTACTACTACAATTCTTACAACCATTTGAATATCTTTTCTATTCACATAACAAACGGTTTTCATAGGACCAGCATTTGTAGTATTTTTTTTTTCCAAAATATATATTTTTATCAAGGCTCATATGGCGTTAGCCTGACGGGGCCGGAGTTCAATATTTTGACAGTTTTTCTTATTATCTATGTTAGTAATATGTAACCGATTACTCGCGGTTGGCTCGAGATTAGTATTACAAGTGTTCTCGTAATTGGGATGTTGCTGTCTCCAATGCTCTGTACGTGTGCCCGACACGGGATACTTCCTATTGGGATGCAGCTGACCATTAATCAGCAACGCCCCCCTAGTATGTACCTCATATCTAGCGTGGTGCGTCTTCTCGACTCGAGGAATCCAGGATAGAATGGTCACTAGCCGGCGCAATCATCAGCTCGTGTAGAGTTGTCATGAGCGGTACAACCTTTGGCTCTTGTTGAATCATCAGTGGACTGCACAACCTTTGTTGGATACTGAACAACAGTTAATTATTGCACCTCTGCTAGACCCCTGCATTAATGTGATTTGCTACAGGGGTCAATTTACCAATACTGAGGACACAAGAAATACGAACACGATAATAAGAAAGAGACAGGGAAGGAAATGTGAACAAAACAAGTTATTATTAAATTATGAGAAAACCAAAGGGAGCCAAGAGAGAAAGGAAAAAAGATTTGTTGGGAAGACGACCATTGCATTAGTCAGAAATCTATGTGCTTTTATCATGTTTTATATGTAGTAAAATTGTAATAAATGTAAATGCTCAGAAAGTTGTGAATAAATTACTGTAGTGCGTAATTATGTTGGTATTCGGTTAATTTGGCGGTTACACACTCCCGAAATACATATCCCGGAGGAAATCTCTATCCGTCCTAAACCGAAGAAATGCAGGAGAGGGCCCTGCGTATGACAAAGAACCAGCTCCCAAAAATTGGTCCTTCGAACCGAATCCTACGGGAAGAAACGACTGCCGAACGAAATCGAACGGAAAAAGGCCGCCATAACTTGGAGAAATACCACAGCGAATTGGATGTTCGCCATTACCAATCACCAACAATAAAAACTCCGCCATCGAAAGGAATACACAAACTAGCTGAATTGCATTGCACCAATGATCAAAAACAAGCTGCAATCCTATTTACACAACACAAGCTCGCACTGCAGTAAATTTCGACTGAATGAACGATGACTATGCCTTTTGTTTTCATCTAAACTGGAAAACGAATAAACTTAGGAAAATCCAATCTCGGTCTCCGACACAACACCGACGAAACCAATAGCGGATTCATCATCGGAAAATCGTAGCACTTTCACTCCAGGTTCAAGTCCTGGTTTTTCAGGTAAATAAACACATAGTGTATGCCCAGCCGCAGCTGGGATAATTAGTGATATCTACACCGCTCGTTTGTTTATTTACATTTCACAATTGGAGAAACAACGGTAAAAAACTAACGGAATCCAACGCACACCACCAAAGACATCACTGAAGCCAATGGTAAACAAAGAGATCAGATAAATTGGAGTTCTTCTACCAGGATCGACTGATATCTACAACACCTAAACAATTGAAGACGGATGGTTTATCTGCTAATTCCCTGCACGAATTAGACATCACTGAGACTCAAAGGGACATCCACGAATATCACTGGGTTAAACAGATTCGTTGCATTTCACAACAGGTCACTAAATTGCATTACGATCACCATTCATTCGGAATATTACGCACATCGGATAGCTGTTTTTGTTTTGTTAAGGTCAGTTTACTGTATATGTCCAGCCGAAGCTGGAGTTTGTTTTGATTTCTACACCCAATATTTCTTTCTCGTGCATTGGTATTGGTCTGGCGTTTCATTTAATATTTTGTGGAACGTGTAACCTAGGGGCGCACACAATCGCCAATTACCCGTTGTACTATTAAGGAGCAACAGCTTGTGAACACGAGAATTAACCGGCACACTGTTATTGGAAATTGAGTACAATTAATTTTTGTCAGGTCAGTTTGAACAGTATATGTCCAGCCGAAGCTGGATCTTACTTTTGATACTACATAAGCTGTTTCATTTATATACCTACAAACAAATCGAGTATCCAATATGCCATCAACAACCAGAAGTTATTCGCTGAAGGCACTTCAAACACGATTGAGATCACTGCAAGAGATGTTCAATGATATCTGCAATTTTTTGGACACTCTGGACGAGGAAACTATTTCAACGCGAGTTACAGTGCGACTGGAGAAACTCGAAGAATTATGGGAGAAGATTAATGAGGCCATTATAGACATAGAAATGCACGACGATTATATCACAGAAGATGAAACGTATTCCAAGCAACGTTCCGATTTCGGTAATCGGTATTATGAGGTGAAATCCATATTACTCGAAAAGGTTAAGTAATTAGATGGTGTGTCTGGTACGAATGCGTCTATCCAAGGATTTGATGTAACGCAAAAATCAACTATCGACCATGTTCGGCTCCCACAAATTAAATTACAAACTTTTGATGGCAATATTGATGAGTGGTTGAGCTTTAGAGATTTATACCAATCGTTGATACACAATAAGAGCGATTTACCAGAGGTTGAGAAATTACACTACCTAAAGGGTTGTTTAGTAGGGGAGGCAAAGGCTCTTGTGGATCCCCTCGCAATTACTAAAGGGAATTATCAGGTAGCATGGGAGGCATTGAAAAAACGTTACAATGACAGCAAATTACTTAAACGGAGACAAATTCAGACATTATTTGAAATGCCAACCCTGGGGAAAGAGTCTGATATACAACTGCAATCGTTATTGGAAAGTTTTGAGCGTGTCATCCATAACATGGATCAATTAGTTGAGCCAGCAGAGTACAAGGACCTACTGCTGTTGGACATCTTAGGTTCCAGGTTAGACCCAGTTACTAGGAGAGGCTGGGTAGAGTATTCCGCGACGAAAGAACAGGATACCATTAAGGACATGGTTGATTTTCTGCAGCGGCGAATTCGGGTCCTCAGTTCACTACCATCTAGGGCAACCGAAATTACGATTGAAACAGTAAGGCCTCCGAAAAAGGAACAACCATTTACACAAACTATCTACAATCCAAGGAAAACTATCGAGCTTCGGTGTGTAGTCTGTTCGGACAGACATCTTCTGCATCAATGTCCAAAGTTCAAGCGCATGACGGTATCTGCTGGTGACGAACTTCTCCGTAATCATTCGTTATGCCGTAACTGTTTCAAGAGAGGTCACAAAGCTGTCGATTGTTCATCCCCCTTCGTTTGTCGAATTTGTAGAAGAAAACATCATACATTGATCTGTTTCCGCGAAACCAGAAGGGCTTCACCAACTTTCAGTCCCAAGGAAGCATCTGCAAACCCAATTCCGTCTACATCGAACACAACATCATATTGCGCATCGGTGATGACGGAAACTGTTGGAAAACAGAATACCATTTCTCAAACCAAATGTAACTCGTCGAGATCATTTTACTCAGACAAAGATTTAATCAGGAAGGACAGGAATACGGAATCGCTGCCTGAGAATGAATACCTAGGACGGATGGGCAGGCCAACAGACAGTGCAGTATATCGTCTTGAAGACCCAGATGGAAGATTGTTCAAATATGTGCGAGTGCCCCAACAGTACAGAAGAAGAAACTGGGAAAAGGCAAAACATTGAGCATTAAAAGGTCTTCGATGAAGTCGGAGTTGAGAGATAGATTAGACAAAAAGGAATTAAAATGGGAAGAATAGAAGATTTAAGATTTACAAAGTGAAAAAAAAGAAAGGCTGCCAATCCAATATGCGAGAGAATTTTCGTTTCAGAAATTAAGTAATTTCAGCGCGGGCGAGGATGTTGGATACTGAACAACAGTTAAATATTTCACCTCTGCCAGACCCCTGCATTAATGTGATTTGCTACATGGGTTAAATTTACCAATACAGAGGACACAAGAAATACGAACACGATAATAAGAAAGAGACAGGGAAGGAAATGTGAACAAAATAAGAAATTATGAGAAAACCAAAGGGAGACAAGAGAGAAAGGAAAAAAGATTTGTTGGGAAGACGACCATTGCATTAGTCAGAAATCTATGTGTTTTTATCATGTTTTATATGTAGTAAAATTGTAATAAATGTAAATGTTCAGAAAGTTGTGAATAAATTACTGTAGTGCGTAATTATGTTGGTATTCGGTTAATTTGGCGGTTACACACTCCCGAAATACATATCCCGGAGGAAATCTCTATCCGTCCTAAACCGAAGAAACGCAGGAGAGGGCCCTGCGTATGACAAAGAACCAGCTCCCAAACAACCTTAGGCTCGTGTATTTGTAAAGAGTGTGTGTATGTATTGCCGCGACTAAGTAAAAGTTTATAGATCGGATAGGAGGGATATGAAACAGGGACACAACGAAGGAAACATCATTAAACGTTGACATCGGCGTTTCTGAGGAACAGGTATAGATGAAGCAGAAGATCAGGATCACGGCTACCTAAGATATCCCGGACGGGGATATCCGATTGTCTGCCTAGTGCTCTCAATGCTCTAGAGAGCTGAGAGTGAGCAGCATGGAACCGGATACACGACCAGACAACATGCTCGATGTCGTGGTAGCCATCGCCACAATCACAAAGATTGTTTGCTGCGAGCCCAATGCGATAGAGATGCGCGTTTAGGTTGTAGTGATTGGACATAAGCCGAGATATCACGCGAATGAAATCACGACGTACATTCAATCCCTTGAACCATGCACTCGTCGAGACCTTAGGGATAATCGTGTGTAACCAACGACCGAACTCATCTTCACTCCACATGCGCTGCCAACTAACGAGTGTGTCCTGACGAGGAATGTGAAAAAATTCATTATAGGCAATTTGCCTTTCAAAAAGTGTGCCTTCTGAAGCGCCCACCTTAGCTAGCGAGTCCGCTTTCTCATTCCCCGGAATCGAGCAATGAGAGGGAACCCATGTTAAGGTAATCTTGAATAATTTTTCGACCAAAACACTCAATAGATGTCTTATTCTTGTTAGGAAATAAGATGAGCGTTTATCAACTTTCATCGAGCGGATTGCCTCTATTGAGCTGAGACTGTCTGAAAAAATAAAATAATGGTCGATGGGCAGTGTTTCAATGATCCCTAGAGCGTAGTATATCGCACTCATTTCTGCGACATACACGGAACAAGGATCTTTGAGTTTGAAAGAGGCACTGGAATTTTCATTGAAGATGCCGAAGCCAGTGGACCCGTTTATGTATGAACCGTCAGTAAAGAACATTTTATCAGATCCAACTTTCCCATATTTTTCCGAAAATATCGGCATTTGTAGTATTGAATGAGTTAAATTCATTTGTATTAAGTTCTGAATACACTGGAGTCACTTTTTACGCGGAGGATACGTGACGCGTAGACAGAAGCCGCGTCAATCCCAAAATTCGCGTAAATTTTAAAATCCGTGTAAAAACTAACAAACAGTGAATTATTAGTTTAAAATGCTTAAAACCAGCTTTAAAAATCTAACAATTAATTAAAAGATTTTTTTTGCATGCTAGAATCATGATTCATGTTTCTCCTTCTATTTCTCAGCTACTAATCAGTGATACAATACAAACTTATTTCGTGAAGAGTCTCATCAATTGGCACATTATTTTTTTTCGCAGTTGATACGTGCCGCGTAGAAACCCGCGTGAATCCGGAAATCCGCGTAAAAAAAACGCGTCAATTACTAAAACAGCGTAAAAAAAGCCACTTAAAAAATAATCGCATTCAATGAAACCGCGTAAAAAGCGACTTCAACTCAATTGAAAAGCAATTGTCCTCAAAGTCCTGCGTCAAGTTTCCTAGGCACAGACCCTTTTATTTCCCTTTAAATTTTTACTCTCAAATCCAACTCGATGAAAAGATAGTTCGCGACGGATTTCATACTGTTGAGGAGAGAGTATTTGTGTATGATTGAATCACGCGTAAGCATTTTTGATTTCATGCGAGAACAATAACGAGCCATGACTCAACCATTTTCGGCTGGATGAAACCGGATGAAAGTGATCCGGCCTCCTTCGGAATAGAAAGGTAGACGATGCAAAGCGGAAGAACAATTCTCGGAGCGTAACCAGCAAGAGCGTTCGCACAGATTCACTTCTTTTTGGGAGGTAAAACCGATACCTTTGTGTTAGAAGAAAAAAACGCTTCTTTTCGTTTACGTGTTGTGTGTTCTCTGTGTCAGTTGTGTGCGTGTATGAGTGTTTGCGTATCCGTTTTGTTTGTTTTAACATTTATGTTCGGTGCAACTTGTGTTGATAGTTTCGCTGATGTGTGTAGTGTTGTAGTGTGTTGCGCGTGTGAGTTGGGTTGTGTAATACATACATTTGTATTTTGTGTTTTGATTTTCGTCATCATCGGTTGTTCATCGCACGGCAGTTTGCTATTGCTAATCATGAGTCGCATGCTGGTTTCATTGAAACATGTTTCCATTTAGAAGTATTTTGAGCTTCTTGGTAACATTTGGCGATGGATCATTCAATTTTCGCTAATTCGAGCCTTTTTTCTTGGATAAAGGAAGCGTCAAAGGGTAGCGCATTTCGAGCCAATATTTTTCAACGGTGAGAGCCATGTTCTTCGGTTGAAAATTGTTCCGCTGCAGTCGCCTCCGCCGTCACCACACAACCAATTCGATTCGAATTTTCTGTCACTGTTCTGCGTAAAAATCTACATAGTAGAATTTGTGGATTATTTCTTCAGGAATGATGTAACATTAAAGTTTTGGCCAGAGTTGGTAAGCTGCAATTACAGTCGAGAGATGCTTCAGTGGTGACATGACGATTACATTGAAAAAGATCTTAACCTTCCCTATTGCCAACGGATTTCATCGATTTCGCGAGGTACTAAACAAACCTGTCCGAGCCGTTTTTTTTTAATTTGGGTGTCTAAAATCAAATTTCTTATCTCGGCTTCTATTCAAAACAAAACGAATCAACGTGTAATTTTTCCATAAAAATTCCAGATACGCTGAATTTCCAAACAATTTGCTGTCAAAAAAATTTCAGATACGTCTACTACAACCGCTGCTATAAAATGAACAGTGTTTCTAACTGTATCAAACCTTAGTCACTCACAAGACACATTATCATTTTAAAAATCTGAACAAATGAAAATGAAACAATATATTTAAATCAAAACCATTGTTGTAATTCTACGTCTATTCGGCTATGTCTTTTGGTCTACGTTACCAACCTTTTTTAAATGTAACCTAAAATATCATCTATCAAGCCCGTATTTTTTTGGGATAGTTGAATTGGTATTGTCCGGTGTACAACCATCAACACCATTTAATAACAAATAACCGCGGATGCAAATGGTCCAATTTTTTACTTTCAAATAAGCCGTCACAACAGCACTTTCCGGTATCTTGAATAACATTTTATATTTTTCAACTGCAAGTTACAATTCTAGAACTTCTCACCGAAATTGGAGAAATAAATTGGATTGACCCATAAGATATACAAAAAAATAAACTTCCCTATATCAAAGCTGCTGTCATTATTTTTAGAAGAGGTTGTTGAACACAGTTAACCCGAAAACGACACAATAATCATTTCATAGTTGGTGACATTCAGTATAACTAGCAATGGAGCACTGAACGAACGAATTGGTCGATTTATTCACTTCGATACTAATGATGAGCTTCTCATTATGCCGCTATTGCTTTCGGCGCCAATTCCTAACCTCTTACTGATGCAGACTACCGTCGGATGGCATTCGATAATCCTAAAACTAATAACTAACCATTAATTAAATTATTAATAATCCCAAATGTCGAACCATCCAAAGGGCCCTCTCATTCGATTGGCTGTCACGTTTGTTTTCAATTTTTGTCCAGATGTAATGACTCCGATTAGCCACTAAACGCTCTCGATTCGTGCCGTTTACCAGCGCCCGAAACGCTCGAAAACAGCAAGTGCCAAAAGCGTAGATTGATCCGTGGGCCAGCTCAAAACCTGTGCCGCTGTGTGTGCAGCAGTGCTTCCACAGCCAGCCCCAAAGGTTCTGAAATGCCGTCCGATTGCGAAATAGAATATTAACATTTTCGGAAGAGATCATTCAAAAGCCATTGAAAAGCGAGCGCCGAGCGCTAGATTATTATTCCCACAGAATTCTGCGGAGGGCCTCCATACCATAACCATACCCGACTCCTGCTGCTGCTGGCGCATAAGGTTAGTGTGGCTTGAAGATTCGCCCCCGGGCCGAAATGTTGTTGGAAAACGGTCGGATGGATGGCTGACGCAAGGTGCTCTCCGAATGCTGCTGCCACTAAAGTTATGAGAAGTGGATCAAAATCCGAGGGGAATTGCAAACAAATGAATTGATGTCGTGAGTGGAGCCGTGGCTGCTCTTTCGCGGTTCGTGGCCTTTGCAATTCGCTGCAAACTTGAAAGGTTGGAACTTTGTTACAAATTGAATGATATCCGTCAAGAACTGGTGCAGACTGTTGTGGTTTTTATTTTCTTGTCAGTCAAAACCGTCGGAGTTAATGACCGATAGAAAATCCAGAATATAGACTACTCTATGCAAATTGCATTTCACTAAAAATCGATTAAATTCGGGTAGAATTTCAATTTTCTCACAACATTTCTCAACCAGCCATGTCATCAATAAAAACACGTCTGAAATTAAATCCTCCGCCCGTCGGTTCCTGAAACGGGTCGAGAATTTACTTTCAAATTAAAAGTATCCCTGACTCATGGCGAGGGCCAGTGGTCAGCTTCATTATGATTTATTTGCTTCAATATATTTATTCCGGATGCTTCTTATTCTGCTGCACCAAGGATAACACATTTGGAATACTTACTTCGGCGCCCCCTTCCGCGCAATCCCAGGCTTGGCAATCCGACTCCGAATACCACCTTAGGAAAATGTGGTTTAGCAGCTTCCTTCGGTTTCAGGTCGACAACGGGAGGGGAGCGGTATAGTTTTCCGAAGAAAATTCCTCAATCTTGTTATCAACAAGAAACCATCCTTCATTCTCACCATCCGGACGGAATGGAGGGAAACAAAGAACGCCCAGCCTCAGGGATGCGTTGGGGAATGCGAGGCACTGGCAATGGGTTATATGTGCTGATATTTCATAATCTAGTTAAGGTCAATTTGTAGTTTTGCACAGCTTAGCAGAAATTCGATGTTCGAGAGGAAGAGGGAGGTGATGACCATCGTAAGAATTATGACTCAAGATGTTTTTCTAGCTGTGGGCCTGAGGTTGGAGCTTTTCGGGATTGAGCCACAAGACAGTGGCAATTTTGGATGGAATTTTCTCATTTCCGGTTCGAAGAAAAATGTGACTTTGTCTAGCGTTTGGGTGAGAAATGGGAAAACAATTCAGAGAACTGTTTGGGGCCCCCTCTCGTATGGACGGCTTCCTTTGTGTTTGGCAATCTTGTGAAAAACTGATTTGAGAACGGTAATATTTCTCTACTAGATTTAGTGTTACAGGTTTTTCTATATTCAAACTAGGTATATTTAAAACCAATATTATTATGATACGTTCCAGGTAATTTTTGTGAGAAATTTTTTGTCTATGAAATACAAAAAAGTCAATATCATTCAAATTCTGCTGAAGCAAATGTATAGGGGAGAGGGGGCACATTCAGACACTTTTTTTCCTAGATTTTTAATATTTCTTGTATACTTAAAAAAATCCTGAATTCATCCTGGTTGTCATTTTGACATCAATGTGTTAGAGGTGTGCATTGATGCGATTACGAATGGTTTATTCGAATTTTTGAAAATTGTCTTTTTGTCCGAATGTGCCTTATGTGTGGGGCAGTTTTGGTCTGAAAGGAACATGCTTGCTATGAGAGTCAGCAAAAATTTGAAATTTTGCTTTCTTCCGTTTCCGAGTGACGGTTTTCCGCGGTGAAGTTCCTTTCCGGGGACAAAGTTGCCAAAGTAAAATCTATCTGTGCTGTAGACGCAATATTTTGCAGCATTGTTGTATTACCCGATGAGTCTGTTGTTACCTCCGCTCCAGTAGTTGAAATCATTTGAGCATTCAAAATCCTTGTCCGAAAAAAACTTTCTTATGAATGGATAGCAACCTGTCATTTTGAATCCAGCTAGGATATTACTCAGATTGAAAGAAGCATTATAAGCCGATGCAACTATACCTGACAGGTCGTGTATAGAAATAGTTTTTTTCCAGGATGGTTGTTGGAAACCGAGAGCTTTTACTTGAAAGGGTCATAACTGAAACATCCAGCGGTTGTAAGCGATTTGTGACATAAGGTAGAAAAGATACATGAATTGTGCAATTTTCTCGGCAATATTTAATTATTTCCAAAGTGCAATGACTTTTTGATTATTTGAAATTGATTTGTTTACGTTGCTTTTTGCTTCCTTTTTCAAATGTTCCAGAAAATTGAGAAACAGTTTTCCCGTTATGTAGCTGTTAGTTGGGAAATTAGCAAAGACAATGGACCTATTTTGACCACCTGTGAGCTAGAATCATAAAAACGATCTATTCGAATCTAGTTCGATAGCTCTTTCCATCTTATCTTCGTTGATGCTGGATTTATCGGTTTTCTTTTTGTAGCTTCGGACCATCATTAGGTCTGAAAATCAGACTAAATTGATGTTTGTTAGTAAACAACAATCAGACACAAATTTTATGAGATATTAAACAGTGTCCGAGTGTGCCCCGTGAACGATGTCCGAATGTGTCCCACCACCATCCGAAGAAATTCCTTAAATTCGAAACGCACAAAACTACGGTCGAATGGCTACCGAGAGAGTGATTTTTGCATTTATTTATATTTTGAAATGCGACAGCTCCACTGAAGTACAGGGTGACTCCAAAGTCATGAAATTCTTCAAACATAAGGTAACTATCAATACGTCAATAGTAAATATTTATGCTACCAAACAAGCAAGTATCTTTTTTACGCCAAATTCATGCATCAACCCTCTGCGGTCGTTTGTCTATTCTCAGCCACCACAGCGAGGAAGTATACTAATCTTGTACTTCATGCAACAATATATCAGTTCCCACTTTTCTAAAAGAATTTTATTGTCTAATGAATCTGTTCACGAATCCTAACGGTACTCCTATGAATAACAATAACGGTACTCAGTATAAACAAAAGTTCACCCCTGCTTGAGGAAAGGCTTAATGGAAATTTCATGTATTGCGGCAAAGGACATTGCTCTGTATGTTCAAACAGAAAAATAAAAGACGGAAGACGCCAAACTAATTATTTTTGTGATACATGCGAACACCTGAACTGCATGTTGGGGACTGTTTCGAAAGATATCATGCTAATTATAGCATATATTTTTTATATGAAAACAACACATTAAGACACGTTGTTCTGTAAATATGTATCAGAAGATTATAAAAAAATAAATAAATCTTGTTCATCTTTCAAAATCTTACAATTTACTGCATATTCTGCATAAATCTCACAAAATTATACTTCACTGCTTGCTTAAGTAAGAATAATTCCAACCACAAAGGGTTAATAAATGTCGACAATGTATCTTCGAAAATTCGAATTGCTTCGGAATAAATAAATAATAAGAAACATTAAATACTATTCAAGTGCGGACCAAGGAGTTTTTCTTATGAAGGCTGTTATGACAGTTATCATTACCAACCAGAAAAACTTCAGTTAAAACATCACAGAACGGTTGTTCAGTCTCGTCAGTCTCGAGCAGTTGTTCAGTGATGTTTTAACGTATGCATTAAAAAAGAACTGATTTTTGCTGAACTGCCGTTGGAGGCATAAGCGGCACATGTAACATTTCAACATTTTTGAGGTTTTGATGCCTAACGTCATAGTTTGATACGTAGTTTTGATTTTTTTTTTGTCAAGACATGAGGTTTATTCTAGAAAACTCGAAAAAAATAGATTTATAATAATTGTGTTGTATTACGATAGCATTTATTTAAAGAAAGTAACAAGTACACTGATGTAGATTACATTATATTAATCAGAAGCTTGTTGCTTCGTCGGAAGATCGATAAAAAAAGATTTTTCCTCTTCAATAACAACAGGTAGAACCACTTTCAAAAGAGAAGTTTTCTTGTCTGCTTCAACTCCTCGAGGAGAATTGTGCCAGCGCCCATTATCCGCAATAGAGAACGAATCCTTTTCAACCGATTTAAGTTGCTTCTTAGAAAGCAACTTGCAATATTTAAGGTCTTCGCTGTTGATGTTGTCCGTGTATCCAATTTCCTAACGGCCTTTTTCAAACATCACTTTACGCATAGTATTCACGTAAGGGCGAGGCTTGCACTGATTTATCGTATACTGCGAAACGGTGAGTTTAGCTTGGAAAAAGCATGGAAACTGCATGGAAAGAATCAGCGGCCATGAACGTATGTCCTGATTCGAAGTATTTGAAAAATATGCGCTTGACCTGAATTTCGTTACTGTTTATTAGCAGGATAATGTGCTGAAACAAATTCCAGTTCTTGTTCTACGAACTGCAATTATCCAACCGAAAAGTAATGCTTTCAGGTCAGCATACTTCTTAATTACTTTGAAAAAGCAACTGAGGATTTCATTGGCTGTGCGACCATTAACCGACTCTGGCCAAATGCACGCAGACACTCTCATTAAATACTAGCAATCTTTGTGAAAATATTACGCTCTTGAAGCCATCCAATCTTGGAAGTTGTATGACCTAGGAAAAAAAAATATTAGCCTTTAGAAATGATAGAGTAGAATTCGGACATCTAAGAACTTACTTTTAGCAAATCCACAGCGAAAACTGCTTCATCATTCAGTACTTGGTCACCATCAGCTCGATAAGACAGTCGTGATTCCTTTGCACGTTTAAGGTGTAGTGCAGAACAGTCGGAGCAGCTACAATCCTTGATTTCGGAGTGTCCATTGGCTTTGTTGCGTTGCTCTGCAGCAACGCACGTCTCACATTCTTCGTGCCCAAGCTTAACAAACGAGACGTTGTTTTCTTTAACAACCCTACAATACAACGAATAGCTTGCTTTGAGGTTTTGCTCGGCTTCGTAGTCCTCGTATAAGGACTTCTCGGTCAAATCCGATGGTAGATAAAGGCGGTTTGGAGCATGTGCTCGCCGATAATGGGAGATACTTGGACCATATTCGAATAAATGATTCTTGATAGCCTCGCGCGTTTTCTTATCTCTCTGATATTTCCCACGTCGGTCTACTGGAGGTCCGTCCCGAGCTGCCTGGATACATCTGTAAATCACATTACTATTTTTCAAATAAATAAATCATGTTACAATCACAATGCTTTCAAAAACTTACCCACAATTTTCTCGAAAACCAATCATGTTGAGAAAAAAATTTCTGCATACAGTGACGGGGTTACCGCTTGAGCTCGGAAGAGTACATGTAACTGCAAGCTGTTTAACTAAATCCGTAGACACATGCTGCCGTATTAAATTTCCTTGACCAGCATGGTCCAGTTCCCAATATGTCTTGTGGAACTGTAGCCTGTCATCTCGCGAAAATTTCTCGTTGCACTTTTTGATGCAACTGCAGTTTTCCAGAATGGCCGTATGCGACATTCGCCGTTTTTTAGCCGAATCCTCTCGTTCCCTTTCTTTTTTAGTTTTTTTCCCGGATTTCCTCTGTGGCCGTCACTTTTACTTCCATTTTTGAAGAATGTCGGGAGTGAGAATTGAACTCGTGATCTCTGCGTGAGAGGTATGGATGTTACCACTACGCCAGCTCGCCTCCAACCTATGCAGTAGCCGCTGTGAGTCGATTGGTCGTCCACTTCTGACATCGGTCCCGGAACGTTTGCCGGCTGCGCTGACAATAGCCGCTCACCTGTGATATTTTCCAGGTCGAACCCGAGGAACTCCTCTTCCGATTCCTCGACACTGGATTTTCCGTACTGCTTCAAATATTCCATCTCTGGTTCCACTTCCGCCGGCACAAAGGATCACAACAAAGAAATAAAACCGTCGCTCACAAAATGTCAAACCAATCAAAAACAACAACAACAAGTGCGAGAATGTTGACAGTGTGACAATTATGCGTATAGTTTTCGCGGTGACCGGAATAAATCGCCACAGTAAACAACTGCAACAGAAACAACCGCTTAGAAAAAGTGTAGTAGGCTAGAAATATTTGGCGCGGGAAAAACATCATGTGCCTCACATTTCTATTATAAATTTATTCTCTTGTTCTCGTTTTTCGAAATTTATTCTGAGGACAATGTAATGGGGACGAAGTCCCCATTTGGCGAGGATAAGGAATCGAGGCGGCCCATGCCGCCAAGATGACGCAATCCGAGTCCACCGCCGACCCGCCGTCGGAAGCGGCGGTGTCTCGCACGCAAACCTGGGATCCACTGATTGCCCGGTTAGTTTGAAACATAGGATACGATCCTTTAGCAATGTCCGACCGAGCTCTAGCGAGCGTCGGACGGTATACGTCTGCCCGGGGCGTTACGTTTGCCTGGGGCGATACGTTTGCCCGGTTAATTCTTGTTTTGAAATACAATACCGCGCCACAATATTTATAGCCTACTACACATTTTATAAGCGGTGGTTTCTGTTGCAGTCGTTTTCTGTGGCGATTTATTCCGGGAACCAGTTTTCGCCTAGGCAAAGAATTGTGCGGCATAAATGGGGAAAATAGTTCTTTTTGGCAATTTATGAGCAAGGCTCATATGATAGAGATAAACTTCGATAGTTGATTGCGTTAAAGTTAATTAAAACAGCGAAATATACCGATTGACAAAAAACATATGAAAAAAACTTCAATTGCGTTTTTTGTCAATTTCCTCTTTTGTAACATGTGACACTTATGCCTCCAACGGCAGTGAACTCGTTGCTTTGTTCGTACTGTCCACTCCGGTGCGAAGAAGTTGGAAATCGTGAGGCACTTAGTATGCGCCGGATATAACCGATCCAGTATATACAATATCTTATCCGGAGGAAGGCGAGAGTGTCGCACTGAAGCCAGGTTCCGGCCGCCCGATGTCACTGTGCGACCGTAAAGTGCAACAGACGTTGAAGAGAAAGATCGAGAGCAAAGTGGTCTCATTGTCCAACATCTTGGGCCGGGAGGTCATAGAAAACGTTCAAACGGATAAGAGGTCCCTGACCAAAATGCACATTGTTGTACGGAAGCGTCAGTCGATGCCGGCCATGTCTAAACAGCAGGTAATCACCCAGAAGGAGTTGTTGATGGTGCTGAAGAAAAACATCCTTCCGACTAAACGCGGTGTCCTGGTCATAATGGATGACGAGACATACTTGGCGCTGCAAATCCACGGTGGGTGAAGGATCGGGTACTTTTCGTTCCGAACGTGGATGTTTTTTTGTTTTTTTGGCCAGACCTGGCCCATCGTGGATTTGCAGCGCCAAGTATGTCTCGTCATCCATTATGACCAGGACACCGCGTTTGGCGTAATGGACCCTCCAAAGCCCCCAGCTGCGACCAATAGAAAAGCCTCAAAAGTCCAATTGTAGCTTCAAGAGTAAATCCCCAAGAAAATAAGCATGTAGCCATATTCATTGAAATTCATTTTTTATGTTCGACCTTCACCATTTATTTCTGATTCAGCAAAGGAAGATTCAAGCGTGGAGGAAATGAAAGACAGCAACAGAGCAATGAAATATACACATCAGTCGAATGATTTACAGTAAAAAAAGAACCTTGATTTATTGAATTTTGTATTTAGTACATCCTTGTCATTTGACAAATGTTTTGCTTTAATTGTCCTGATGACATTAACACTCTATCACGTGCGCTTCCTTCGCCCACAATCAGTTTATCTCGAGAGTTTCCTTTGCAATCGTGATTGTATTAATTCATCGCTATCCTAGCAATCAATCAGCTACGATGTCAATACTCTCCCCCTTGGTGGAACAGATGTCTGAGCGTTTCAAGTATACGTGATGTCTGGGTAAATCGCTACCGATAGCACAATGGCACCTATACCCTGTTTTAAGGGAGTTTCCTCACAGCCAACGTACATCACGTCTTGAGATGCATCATGTATTATCATCATCAGCATCACCATCATCATGAGCATCGTATGCTGCATCAGCACTAAATTTGACGAATCAAATCCCGCTTAGGTTGTATTAGATTGGCTGGTACATCTTCCGAAGATTGAACTTCTCCGCCAGGATGCAGTAAAAACGCCAGAAAGATGTGGGTTCGCAGCAGCTACCTTACTTTACTGCTTTCTCCCTCGCCAACCCGGAGCCATGTCAAGTGTTTTCTTCTAATCGCTCATCTCGGAGGAGCCGCTTCTATCGCTGGAAATCGCAATGAAAAAATAATTGAGCGTGCAAGAAAGGACAGCTGGAAAGAAAGAAACAAACGAAAAGATCGAGATCAAAGTCGTACGTGTTGAATTAAGATTTGATTACTTTTCCGCACTCCGCACTTTAGTAATCTCTATATGTTGCACTTTCGGCCCCCTCGTCGGTCGTCGCGAGCGCTTCAATCTGATCATCAAAAACTTCGCAGCCATCACAGAAGCGGTATCAATCCGCCGACCGTAAAACAAAAAATGTGCACACCAAACGCAGCATTATGTTGGCTTCCAAGTTCGAAGCTTCCTCTCCCTCCACGTTCGGCTCGGAAGTGAATGACTTGAACGTGGAAAACTAGCGCAGCAGCCAAGTGTGCCTTGCGGGTCCTGCGGCCAACAACCGTGCCCAAGACGGTTACCGATTGTACGTGACCAATCCAATATTTTTACGATTTATGATGCCCACGTTGGAGCTGAGAGTGGTGGCATGTGATTGGAACAGTGGTCTCCGGGAAGCCATGCTGTGGTTCCAGAGTATTATGTGTTTATTACTCTGCGTTGAAAACCCTGAACGTATTGATTTTCGAATCCGGGGCGTTGATTGGGAACGGTAAGGTTTTGTTTAATCATGGAGCTGACGAGTCCCGTTGAACCGGAGTTCTTCAGTCACAGAATAGCCGACAATTACAAAAACAAGTAGATGGGTCTGAGGCTAAGGGTGCGGACGGGAGATTGACGTAGGACTGCGATTGTTTGTATTTGCATTTGAATTGAATTTTTTCACTGTTCAGTTTGTAATTTTAACTCTTTTTATACATCCAATAGAGGTGCTGTAAAAACATTTTCTTATATTAAATTACTAGGTATCAATACCTTCAAACATTCATGTTTTCTTACTAAGCGCACGTTCATGGGTCCAATCGATTTGCTAATTCTCTAATCTACCCTTTAAAATTATCTTTTACTATAAAATTCCTAGTACTTCTACCAAAACTAGTCATTATAATATTATTATTAGGGGATTTTTTTCAGACGCAATTCTCGTTTAAGATTTTCCAACCACTTGCAAATAACATGTTTCTCCGTTACATGGAATAAATGTTTGACACGGAAAATATGATAGAATAAAGACAGCCCTAAATCGGACAATTCCTTTCTCGAGTTTGGCTCTTATCAACACATTCGGCGATCCATTTTTATTTATAGAGATAGGAGAAGCTATAGGAGTGAGTTTTATCACATTAAAATCAATTCCCTCTTTCCAACAAAGATCAATTTCGTTAGCTCAAACAGCAAATGGACTAACAACGCTTGTCACTATTAAATTGTAGAAGATATGGGAATTTAATTTTCGCAAGTTTCCCCATTTTCTTCAGAGTTTTCCGAAAATTTTCAATTGTCATGTTTGGTTGGAATATGTTTGATTGAAATATGTGTTTTAATTTTTTGGACATCCCCCCCATTCCAGAGGAGAGAGGGGTGTCATCATAGAAACATTACTAGTACCCAAAAACCCTCAAATCCCAAATTTGGTTCCGTTTGCGTGATTGATTCTCGAGTAATGCATCCCCCCCCCCTGGATGTATCAAACCACCATAGAAACGTGTATTGCCCCCTACAACCACCATATACCGAAATTGGTTCCATTTGCTTGATTAGTTCTTGAATTATGCAGAATCTTATGCTTCATCTGTACAGTAGACGACGTTTCCCCCGAAAACCTTCACATGCCAAATTTTGCTTCATTTGCTTGATTGGTTTTCAAGGTATGCAGAAATTTGTGTTTCATCCGTATGGCAGCCCCCTTAGAGAGGGGGAAGGAGTGTCTAACTATCATACAAATATTTATTGCACCCTAAAACCTCTACATGCCAAATTTGGTTTCGTTTGCTTCATTAGTGCTTGAGTTATGCAGAAATGTGTGTTTCATTTGTGTGGCAGCCTCCCCTTAGAGAGGGGGAGGAGTGTCGAACAACCATAGAATCGCTTCTTGTCCCCTAAAATCTTCACATGCCAAATTTGGCTTCATGTGCTTGATTGGTTTTCGAGGAATGCAGAAATTTGTGTTTCATTCGTATGGGAACCCCTCCTTCAGAGAAGGGGAAGGAGTGTCTAACCACCATAGAAACATTTATTGCCCCCTAAAAGCTTCACATGCCAAATTTGGCTCCATTTGCTTGATTGGTTTTCGAGTTATACAGAAATTTGTGTTTCATTTGTTTCGGGCCCCCCCCCCCCCCTCAGAGAAGGGAGAGGAGTGTCTATTTACCATAGAAACATTTCTTGCCCCCTAAAACCTTCATATGCTAAATTTGGCTCCATTCGCTTGATTGGTTTTCGAGTTACGCAGAAATGTTTGTTTCATTCGTTTCGGAAAGATGTTTGCATCAATTGATAGGAAATATTTCTACGAATCTATCACAATGAATCAGTTGTTATGAGATAAACAATTGAATAACTGTAAAATGGGAGGCTTTATCTAAACGCCCACGACTGCCGTGTTTTGATTGACCCGGATTATTACGGTTTCCCCAACACAGACTTCAAAACCAAACCAAGTCTGGGAAAATCAGCATTGCAAATACATGAAAGTTGGGGGAGTGTTTGTTCCCACTGAATTGTATTCCTTAACACAAACTTCAAAACCAAGGCGCTTGAGGAAATCAGCATTGCAAACACATGCAAGTCTGGTATTTTTTAGCATTTGTTCAAATTCTTTACTTCCAAAGCAAATATGTTCAATTCAATTGAATTCGAAAATTGTTTCATTCAATCAACAATTTAATCAATTCAAATAAATGATTACTAAACCAACGGTTTAGTCTCACCGCAACCTTGCGATTATAAAATAGATTTAACCCACCCATTTTTTATATCGATTTATATCGAAAATGTGCACAAAATACCATTGAAGCCATTACCACCCTTTCCTTCTGGTCATTTAATTATGCAGAAGAGGACGAGAAGTCATTATTTATCACTGGATCTTCGAAAAAAATTCTAAATAGGTTAGATCTACATAGATAAATAAAGAAATAATAGAAATAAAGTCTAATAAATTAAAAACTACAGAAATGTAGTATGGATGGATATAGCATTTTCTCCTACGTTGCCACGTTGTATGGAGCATCCACTGATGGATGTTTTCAAAAAACCGACAAAATTTTTCGATACTTCCTACAATTTTATCTAGGATGTAAAAGAGTGTTGAAAGCACAGGTTTTAAATGTTATTGAGAAGGTTTTTCTGCTGTATTAATGTGATCTTCAGCCTTTTGGCTGGTTCATCACTCGGTCAGGGAACGGTTATGCTATGCGACAAGTTTTTGATACTATGTTTCACTTTGGAAGGATTATAATTAGGATAATTAAACGAGTTCGAAATTCTCATTCTCTTTACCTGGAAGGCGAAAGCTGTGAGAAAGAAGATTTTGCGTCAAATGAATAAAAAAAGAAGAATTGTAAAACGTGTATCGTTAAAACCGTAACAGATTCATGAAATTAATCGGAATCAAAACAAAAATGGGTCGTCTTCTATTAGCGTGTAAGGACCCTTCAAAATAACTTTAAACTGTATAAAAAAACAATTTCTTATCTTTTAAGACACTTCTCAGTCGCCGTTCAGCTCAATTAAAAATTACAAACAATTAATTTATTGGAAGACCCGTCTAAACGAAGTGGTTTTTTTTAAACCCCATTTGTTTATTTTAGGCTCATTGGCAATTTGGTTTTCACAGAGCCGAATTTGTTTCGTGTACATATCACATGATTATCATATCTATAAATAGTGCATTACACAGTTGTCATTTTTCGGCTAAAGAGTATTCTTTCTATACCATTGCATATGGTATACATTACACAGTAGCCATTTGGGCGTAATAGTATTCCTTCTGTTCTTCCATTATCCAGTTAGGCCACCGGACAGCGAAGACAGTTGATATGATCATTGTTGTGTTATCTATAGCACAAGAGCCCGATGTTTTTCTTGTTGCAAGCAGGGCTTCCATATGGATAGAGAGAGGCCAGGATTCCGACACTGAATCGATCTTCATCGCTGATGATTGTTGCGTGAACGTAGTTATTCTGTAACAACACAATGATGGTCAATGAGGGCCCTGAGTTTTGAACTCACGATCGATCGCTTACTAAGCGAACGCGCAACCAATGTGGCGACGAAGACCCCCATCGAAGTGGTGTGATAATATCTTTATTCGAAAGATGGCATGTCTACGAGTTATATGCTTGTTACTTGTTGTATTGTTGTATTGATTGCTAAGTCAACGTTAGTCCTTCGTCAACCTTGCGGTTATATCACAGATATAACCCACTTCTAGTTTGTTTTTTGCAAATAATGAAAAATCTAAGATAAATATTAGGCCTGACAATCACTTTGTATAATAATGATTTCACATTCACATTCATTTGTTTGTGAGAACAGTTAATACAGCATTTTTGAAATTAGATTTTCACGCAATTTGTGAACCATTGATTATTCCTCTAAACTAGGAAAAAGTAAATTGAAAATTACAGTTACCCCGGTGAAATTATAAAAAATCAACATCTTGATTATATGTACATTGGATGGATTAGGTCATATCACTTCGAGGGTTATAATTTGAATTCATTGATGTTGGATAATAAGTATTCAGGAGCCTTCATGCCGCAAATAAAAAAAAATCGAACAAAATACGTTTCGGGCGAAATTTTTTTTTTAGGGGTGACTTTAAGCACTACAAGTTTTTATTTTTTCACTGAGTCCCAGAAGGTAAATTTTCGGTCAAAACTTTTTTTTGATACGACACCAGAGCTCGACGTTTCATGCAGTTTGACGACATTTGGCACCTAATTTTTTTTTTTTTTTTTTTTTGAACCCCGATTTCATGTACTCAAGATTCAATAGATTTCAAGAGTTGGGAGATTTTCGAGGGTCAAAAAATCAAAACTTTGAGCGTTTTGAGGCACCCCTAAATCATGTTCGATTGAGCTGAAATTTTGGGCATTTTTTGGAGCAATAAAAATGTGCGTGATCGGTTTTTGAAATTTGGCTTCACCATTTTCGCGGCCACCCTAATGTACATATATCAGAGACATCCGGTACGTCCATAGTTGCAGTTCATACATACTTCAACTTCTGCCTATTGAATGAAGCTTATGGCGCAAACGAAATACGTTATAATGTTTCTATAGCCTTCAGATGTTAATCGTAGCGTCTCCAGTTCAGATGTCGTGATGCGGTACATTTGGTACCCCTGGTCTCCACCCGAACGATCCGAATCTCATAAATATTTTTGAAACATCTGCATCAATGTACGGAAGCCTTTTCTTCATTCCCAGTAAAAATCCTTATTCGCTGGTGGGTGACTCAGAAATCATACCAGCACTCTCTACCCTAGAACCAAACATCATCAACATCCTAACCGTGCCGTGTATCATGTTTCTGTTCGTATATGTTGAAAAATATTATGTTTTTATGTTTTATATATAGAATTCAAAACAGTTTAATGTATGTTTGTATGTGCCTGCGACTGCGAGACTCAGCCGCGGCGGAGAGTGAGATAAATTGTAGCAAAAACCACGCCTTTCGCGCACTTTTTTGTGCCCATGTTGTTGAGATGTTTCTCAAGCTTCAACCCGTCTGATATGGACACACGCGCGGTGACGCGACAAAGTACGCGTCGGAGCGAAGGGGTTAAGCTTCGTTGAAAGGATGGGAATGAGTTGGGACTCTATTTTGGAGCTGACGAAACTGACTGTTTCATCAGCTCCAAACGCGTTCGTTCTCGTTTGTTATTATTTTTTGATGAGTGAAAATATTGCGCTACTGGTGGATGAGGTATGATCATTTTTCCCATTTTCCACGCTTCCGTTGTATTTAGATACAGTATTGGATGACATTTCCAAATCTCACATTGATTGTTGATTCTCAATGTACAACATTGAAGATTCTTATGCATAGTCTAGGGACCCATCCAAAGAACCATCCGGGTATTCGGATACGAGATACGTTTGCTATACACTCGTCATTTTCCATCCACTGACGAACTTTTCAAGCTCTTTTCTTATTCGTTTCATTTTCCGCGAGAGATGGAGAGAAAAAGGCTCAACTTTCATCTTGTCATTTTGGGGGTATCCTTTTCACCCACGCTTTTCGTTTCCAGCGGCGGAGGACCTGGCGGGGGAGATGATGTATATATGTATATCGCTTCATTTAACTCTTTCGTCCTGGGTCGTCCCGCGCCAGAGTGAGTACACGTAACAACATTCGGGTTACGCAGAGCTGAAGGTAGGGATGAAGGATATGTCTTATATTTAGCACGCTTCTTTCCCCCGCCGTCGAACAGGTCTGTCATCCTGTTGTGCTTGTGTGTGTCAGAGTATACACGACAGCATGGCCAAGGATTGTTTGCCTTACCCGGTTGCTGCTGGAAGTGGCAAAAAAAGAGGAATAAAACATCTTGCTCGGTTGCGAAAAGTTTTTAAATTTTAATGACAGCTTCATTTAGGGAAGCGGAATTCATTAACTGTTTTATTTAATTTGCGCGATTGAATAGGAAATACATCGAATGGCTTCGTTACGGACGCTATTCAGGTCGGTCTATTGTGTTATAATCTGAAGCAAACATGACGGTTGACGGCTGTACTTCCTAATTGGGAAATTTTAAAACAGCGCGAACTGGTAAACTCACAGAAATGTGTTTGTATTATTGGTATTGCCGAAAATTGTTTTACAGTTTTCGGCATTAATATCCAGTACTGTCGAAACACTTTCTAGTCGGTATGCCTTCAAATGGCAAAATGGACATATTGCATATGTATTACGTGCTCTCCGTTTATTTTAAGGTCGATCGTTCGGATACCACAGATGGTCAATCATCGGTGCAATTGGTTCGAGCAGTCATGGATTGTTAGCACACAGCTTTAAGGGCCTGTTGAAGTTATGATCAGTTTTTCTACAAGAATAATAACGTAACGTTACAGTGACCGCTACGAGGCCAAGATTACTGACTTTTTTGTACCACAATTGAGATTGAGATTTCAAGAGTTGGTCGAGCCAGAATTGATTTGTAGGAAGAAACTTTCGCCGAATATAACTTCGCGTTCTGGACCTGTGATTTGACCCAGGATCATGTTATTTAGCACCGTTGAACTGTTTTGGTGGGACTATGTTAATACGTTCTCGAATACCGCAAAAAGCGGTCGAAATTTCGACTTTCCGATTGAACTTCCTACGAGCTAGCCGAGGTAGCCATTTGTCGGGATTAATATTCGAATAAAATAGCAAAAAATTATATTCAGAATAAATTCCAATTCACGGCAACTTACATCACTTTCTTCGTGCGGCTTGCCAAACCTGTTGTTTTACTTCCAAAGCGTCATCAGTTTTTTAATTTTCGTGGCTTTTCATGGAGACTGCCAATCTTTATTGCTCACTTTGGAAGTTCCCCCGAACCAGTGTAAGCCGGGTTCATTTTGTAGATAGATTTTTTTTGACCAGTACGATAATCGAACCCGATGTCCCCATCTTGGTAAGCACTACCTCTGTACAAAAGGGTGCCATTGAAAATGGTCATCTCATATTTTCAAACGGGACTTCTTGCGAAATGTTGATTCCCGCGAAAAAATATCCTATGCGAAATTTCAGATCAGTCGAATTTTATCTACTAGTGTCGCGAAGACATCAAAGTTTGAATTTTTTAACACGTTGAGTGCCACGCGGTTTTATAGCGACTTTCCCGTCAGGCCACGCGCTGATATCTGATAAAAATATGATAAAAAAAACAAGCATAATTATTACTTTAAACATAACAGCACATACTTACTCCTTTCATCAGGAACAGTCAGGATCGTTCGAAGAATCATCGCTCACAACTCAGCATACCACAACACAAATATATTAACAATAACAATAGACAAGACGTTTCGAGAAGGGTATTGGATATTTACCGAGTGTTTCTATTGCTATTAAACAATTGATTATAGCGAATATTCTAGAAAACCACATCAAAGATACAACAATAGAACTCACCATAGCATATACCGTATAGGGCACGAAATGTTCAGTACTTCGTTCAGTCGTAAATTATACATCGTAATGAAATGGTTCAGTCGCAAGTAAACCATCCGTACTGGAATAGTGAAAAGGTAAAACTATCTAGTGTTCTGAAAATCTCGAGGAACCGGAAAGTTTATAGAAAACGTTTCTCTCATCGAGAAGTGAAATTCCGCACAGTGAAAAGATCTTCAACATCAGTGTGGCAAGTCCAATCATCTCTGGAATTCTGTTCGGAAAACCATCTGGACGGAAACAGCAACTTTCATTCTCCACATACTATAGACCTGCTGAGGCGGAGCTTACGTTGCCGTTTCTTGCAGAAATTAGGGAATAAATACTCTATTTCAGTTCAAAAGTATACAGGAGTATACTTTTTCGAGCAGTTTTAACTCTGTTTTTGTCGATTCGGTATTGCTCGTGTCCGAAAAAGCTATAGCATCTTACACTGTTGCTATATTTTCAGGTAATATTCGTTCCCATGGAGACCAAGCGCTTGTAGGCAGGGTTGCCATTAATATTTTTCAAAAAACTGGAAGATTGATCTTAAAATAAGCTGGATCCTGAAAAACCGATTTATTATAAGAATTATAACACCTTCATTTAATGATAAAATGATTTTTTACTCATTCCAATGCTTAAAAAATAGAATTTTCCATTCAAGCTTCGTGTAGTATTTATATGTAGCTAATAAAATGGCGAAATAAACTCCTAATTGACCATATAATTCGAGCAAATCAAAATGATGTTTTCCACCACTTGAACATTACTGCAAAACAATATTTGAGGATTTTTTCTTCTAGAACTTCTAGAAAATATGCTATTATTTGGGCTTTAAGACTGCGGAACTGGGGTAGCGCCAATTGGGCCAATAAAACATGTGATTTTGCCCAGCATACTTCATGCACCACACATGTAAACATTACATAGCTGAAGAGCAACATGTATTCGTACCAAAACGTTCCACGTCCACGAATTTGTTGCTGGAGTCTAGATCCCGAGTCGACGCTATCTACACGGACTTGTCGACTGCTTTCGACAGGATCAATCATCAAATTGTAATTACTAAACTGCATCGCATCGCCTTCAATGGGCTACGACTGCTTTGGCTGAAATCGTGTTTGACTGGCTTTGATGAGCGTTTAAATAGGTGATTTAAATATCCTCCCCTTTCGAGGACACATCAGGTGTGTCGACTTGGATCCTTGATTTTTGTGTTGCATCTAAAGAATGTCAATTCAATACTTGAAAAAATAGGGTTGGGGAAAAAGAAATGTCGTATTTCTGATCGAAATTTGACGCTTTATTTAACATACTTAAAATTATCCAATTTAAGTCAAATATGCACCGTTTTGTTCGCAAACTTGTTGCCATTTAGAAGACAACTTCATTATCCCCCCCCCCCTTATAAAACCCCTCTCCTTATTTAAAAAAAAACTCAGACAGCCAGTTTTCGCAAGCCTCTTTTGAGGTCAACTTAGTATCACCAAGAGCGTTTTGCATGGACCGGAAGAGATGATAATCACTTGGAGCCAGGTCCGAACTATACGGAGGGTGCAATAGGACATCCCATCCGAGCTCCCGTAGTTTCTGGCGGGTCATCAAAGATGTGTGAGGCCGAGCGTTGTCCTGGTGGAAACAACACCATTCCTATTAATCATTTCTGGCCGATTCTGGTCTATCGCCTGCTTTAAACGGTCAAGCTGCTCACTCTCTTTTCCCTGCTGCGTTCAATTGTTGTGCTTCTGTATAGCGTCCAATTATCGTTTTTCTAACTCGTTGGTTAATGTTTTAGTTCGTATCGCGCATAATTCTACCTTTCGTAGTGTTTTGTTTTCACGGGGCGCCACGCAGGTCGTGGAAGTGAAAACTATCGTCTAAGTGCTCGTCGCGTTCAATTGTCGCTGTTCGCCGTTCAATTGTTCAATTGTGGTACTTGTTCGATCGGTCATTATTATAATTCATGTAATGAACAACTGCACATTAATTTCTGCGAACTTCCGGGCGCCGCGCAGGTCGTCGTGGTATTAATCACCGTTCTAGATGTAATGAGTGTCCTCGAACCGCCGGCATCAGCGCGGTAACTAAACGCGAGGGTTTTTTGTGTTAGTAGAAGGTAGAAGTGATAGTCTAGTGTGAAACCGGGTCAGTTAACGTCTTAGGAGTAGGGCTTGTTATTTTTGTGTTTGAACGTATTTTCCGTGGTGATTGGTAGTGATTAAGCGACTGCTGGGCCGCTGCAATGGCGAGTGTTCCCGGCCCCGGCCCCAGTGTGTGGGGCCATAATGGCGGAGGAAAACACCGCACAATTGACGATAGCTTTGCGGGAGCAACTGTACCGGCCTATATGGACCCGGGCGGTAATCATGGAGAGTTGATCGTGCTGCGAATTACTGGCGTTGATGAAAATGGCAAGGACAAACCGCTCCCTACCGCGCCCTTCCTCATCCGTAAGTCCATCGAAGCTTGGGCAGGGGAAATTGATGGTGCTTTCCCCGAGAGTGGTAGTACGGCATACGCGTTAAAAGTGCAGAACCGGAAACAAGCGGAGAGACTACTGGAAATGGTTAACTTAGCCGACGGTACAAAGGTGAGGGTTACGTACCACCAGTACCTCAATTGTATCAAGTGCGTTGTGAGCTGTGTACAAACCATTGAATTGACCGAGACGGAAATTGTCAGCTATCTACAGGACCAAAAGGTCACTGATGCGAGGAGAATTAAGCGACGAACCGGACCGACTACCTTTGTAAACACTCCAACGATAGTATTGACAGTCGATGGTACGCACACCCCGGAATTCATCGACTTGGTCATTTCCGTTGAAAACGAGGCCTTACTACCCGTCGCCCATGCAATGCTTCAAATGCTGGGCGTTCGGTCACACCAAAACAAAATGTAGGCAAGACACGGTAACATGCGGAAACTACTCCGAAAACCACGAGATTCCTGCGGAGGGACCTAAATGCCAGCGGCCCTCGTTCTGCAGAAAATGTGGATCAGGCGAACATAATCTCGCCTCCCGTTCCTGCCCAGAAAATCAGAAGGAGAACGCCATCCAAAAAACAAAGGTTGAACGCGACGTTGACCACAGAGCCGCACGTTTAATTTTCGAAGGAGAAAATGGCCGACAACGAAGCTACGCAGATGTCACAAGGGAGGCAAGCGGATTATATAACACATCGAATACGGTGGTTGCTCCGGATAAAAGACATGATAATCTAGTGAAAGTAATTGCTGAAAAAGACCTCATCATCGCTAACATGGCCGCTTCTATTAAATCACAGCGCACCGAGGCTGTCCAAAATGCAGCGACCATTAAGTCGTTGAGTGGAGAGTGGAGCAGATGGCCAACATTTTAGCGGCCATGGAACAGATTATTAGATTATCGTCGACTCGTACCAGTACCACCAATGCATCCGGAGCAGCTCAACCTGTCAAACCATCCTCTTCGCCCTCGATGAATACCCCCTCCACCTTGCAAATAAAAACGATTCCATCACTCGAAACCATCCCGGAAGAAGCGATTGGCACCGCAGCTCAGAACACCCTATACACCGATTCTGATTCAGATTCTGAACAAACAAACGCCGTTTTTAAGAACAACACCTCGCCGCCCACGCCAGTGCATCGCCTCACCCAGCTAAGAAACAATGCAGTCATTTCCGTAACGCCATCGAAAAAACGCATCTTACTCAGCCTCCAAAGAATGCCCGTTAAAGGTCACTTCTGCATATGAGCAGTCCATCTTGCCACCAGATGCTTCTCAGCGCTCTTCTCCTGGCTTTCGACTTTCGACCAAAAAGAAGTAAATACCACCATGTGTTTCGCATAAACCAAAACACTTCTATACACTCCGCTCAACACAACACCACGAGTCAGCCCTCCAGAAGGGATAGTCGGGGCCCCGCCGATGCGGCCGCTACAGCCCAACCGGTGTCGTCGGACATCCTCCGGCATCCCTCGCCGCGACCTGAAAGAGAGACAAGCCGCAGTGTCCCGGGTATGCAGGGCCCCAGCGGTGCGGACGTTATCTCTCAGCCGAAACCGCTGGACAACCTCCGCTACATTCGAGGACTCGGGACGCACAAGGGTGGAAACGCTCGTTCCCCGATGGGCAACGTAGGACTAGAAGGAGATTTCGGGACGCACAAGGGTGGAAACGCTCATTCCCCGACGGACTACGCTGGCATCCAGCGATCGTGCAGTTGCGCCATCGAAACTCTACCTCTGTGACCAGAGGGAATCTTCGACAAAATTGTCTAGTAGACCTACAGTTTCCGAAAGATGCCGACCTCTAATTAATAAAGTATACCACACACAGCGGATCCAAAGTGAAGATCCTTGTTCTTTCCCCTTCGAGATTAGGGGGTTCCCTTCTCTGGTCAGAGGCCATGGCAGGTGAACATCCTCGCTAAAAATCCGAAGAAAACACGCCATCAAGCAACAAAACAGAACATAAATCATATTTTTGTCAGTGTTATAAATATTACATTTTTGTCATGTGAAATTTTTATTGTAATTCCTTGTTTAAACAGTTCAATCATTGTCGACTGTTTTTATACATCATTCGGCCCCTTTAGACCCTTTTTTTCAGAGACGAACCAGCCTAGCAGGCTGAAAGTCTCTAAAATAAAGAATAAAAAAAAGCTGCTCAAAGTAGAGAACCGAGTTGAGGGTCTGGCCATAGTTGAGCAGCTCGTAGTGGATGATTCCCTTCCAATCCCACCAAACACACAGCAAAACCGTTCTGGCCATCAATCCGGGCTTGGCGATGGTTTGGGCCGGCTCACCGCGTTTCGACCACGACTTTTTTCGCTTTAGGTTGTCGTACGTGATCCACTTTTCATCACCAGTCACAATCTTCTTCAAAAATGGGTCGAGTTTCAGCAGTGCATCGCAGGCGTTGATTCGGTCTAAAAGATTTTTTTTGCGTCAACTCGTGTGGCACCCATACATCCAGCTTTTTTTGGAAGACTGAAAAGGACAATCACAACACTGTCAAAACGACACTTGTAGCACAGATTGTCGTCTTTAAAAAGCCGTATAGTATGACTCGATGCGATAAATACAACACAAGATATGTTTAAGTGTTGCCACATATTGACAATATACGACATTTCTTTTTCCCCAACCCAATATGAAGCATACAAATGCCGACGATTTCAAACTTTTCGTGTGTATGGTAAAGTCACAGAAGCGTTGTGTCCGAGACACGACTGCATTGTTGACGTAGGATTCCATTAGACTATCTGTTGCATGTTGATTTGGATATGTTTGAAGAATTTGATAATGATTTGGTGGTCCTGAAAAGGGCCGTTTTGTTTGGTTGTTGGGTATTGTTTGGTCACACCACCATTGTTTGCAACCGAGTGATGACAGAAGGGTGGTGATTAGTCGTTGGATGGTCCGTATCACGATAGAAAATGCAGAACTGGAATGAGATATAATCTCTCTCTAATCCTGGACGAGATGGCTCCTGCGTTCTGTATGGATGAAATGAGAAAACTAAAGAAAGAAAGAAAAAAAGTCACTGGAGGGTTGTGTCCGAGCCACGACCGCATAGTTGACGTAGGATTCCGTTAGGCTATCTGTTGATTTTGGATATGTTTGAAGAATTACTTCGTTAAACTCTTTGATAACGATTTGGTGGCCCTGAGGAGGGCAATTTTGCTTGGTAGATGGGTATTGTTTGTTCACTCCACCAGTGTTTACCGAGTGATGATGACAGAAGTATGATAAACAGTCGTTGGGTGGTGCGTATCAGATAGAAGATGCTGAAATGGAATGAGATATGATGAAAACCGCCCTCTGTGACCCTAGACAAGATGCCTCCTGTGTTATGTATGGATGAAATGAAGAAAAAAAACTCACCAATGTAATATAAGATAATTACCAATACCGAATACAATTATCAATTTTTCTCATCAGTAAAAACATGTCACTTTAATATAGAGAAAACATATTTGAAATGGAAAAGGTAATTTTGTTTTATAGTTTTTACTTTCTGAGCGTTTCTTCAACCCAATGCGAATTTTAATTGGACTAACAACACCTAATACTATATGTCGAGCATATGGGAAATCACTTTTTCGAATATAACTTAACTTTTCCAATTTTTTCTCGCCACATGAACGTTCCTTGGATGAAAATGAACACAACAAAACAGACAGCTTAAACCGAACGACCCGTTCTCGAGCGGGAACACACCTTGGTTTATATTTATGAAAATTGAAATAAATCGTTTCATATATCAAGTCATTTTCAACACTACTGCTACCATATACAATTTTACAATTACACTTGTGCTAAATTTTTCACAATACACGATCGGTCATTGATATGAAATTTCACGAACATTGAAGTTCCAAATTAATTTTTTTTTTGCTAGAATTATTCGAATCACTCATCCTACTTGCGAAATAAAAACAAGAAGTGAGTTATATCTGTGATATAACCACAAGGTAGACGTAGGACTATCGATGGCTCGGCAATCATTTATTTGAAATTGGATCTGAATCAATTCTTAATGAATGAATGAATGAATATTTTGAAAAATTGCTGAAAGTTTTTCTTGTTAGTGTGTGGATGGATGAGGAATATTAACATAAAATTCAACTCTTTCGAACTTGTTGGTGGTTTCGAAACGAACCGATGGAATTTGAGTGGCCTTGTAAGAGCAACTGAAGATGTTTGATACATAATTCATTTTTGTTTTCGTGAGAATGACACGAGATTTTTCATGATGACTTCATATGCAGAATAGAAATTGAGGGCGCCATTTCACGGTGAAAACGAAATAAAGTCTATTTAACATTGCATAAAGTTCATTTCGTTTTTATCGTGATGTGGCAATTTTTCATTACTGTTCCATGCGAAATCAGAACAGAAACAGAACAAATTGCATCACGGGAACACTAAGTCGAATGAGTAATTGGATGCGAATAGTCCTTTGCTCGGACGCATTCACACGCAAACAATTTTTCATGGCTGTTCAATGCGAGAAACTGATGCGAGTGGGAGTACTCACGCCTTGCGTATGTCCGCTATGGTTTCCCAAACACTAATGCAAGCGAGCAAAACAAATCACAGCTCGCATGTATGCGCTATGACGGTTTCTCCAGGTGCCTAGATTTTGCGTCCGTGTTCGGGAACACATTGCGATCACCAATCATCAATGAGCTAGATCAGGGGTTTTCAAATGGTGCTCCGCGAAGTTATAGCAAATGCTCCCGCCTGAAAACCCACCTTGAAAAAAACAATTCTTTAATTTCATTTTACTGGGCATATAGAGATTTATATTGTTACTCCGGGTCAGATGTCGTGTAACAGCGACTCGGAACCGAAATAGAGTTGTTTCCAGTTGGGTAATGTCAATGCAAATAAGATTTGTTTTATTGATTGAAAAATGCAGGTGCCCGTCAAATTATTTTGCTATAAAAAGTGCTCTGCCATAAAAAAATGTGAAAACCCCTGAGCTAGATTGTTATGATTTCAATAGCTTTCAATAGGACCAATAAGTGACAACCATATAACTCGTTGACATTTTATCATTCGGATGAAGTGATTATTATACCACTCCATTCAACCGGTAAAGAGGTATCAACGTTCAAAACCTTGCAGTCCAGCGTCACTCTCTCGTTTTCGAAACTTTGAACCTACACCCCGGTACAGAAATGAAAGACGTAGTGCTACGTCAAAATGCCCCGACTTGCATATATTTGCAATGCCGATTTCCCTCGGGCATCTTGGTTTTAACGTCTCTGTTAGAGAACACTTTTCGGTGGGAACAAAAGTTCCCACTACTTTCATGTATTTACAATGCCGATTTCCCCCAGGCAGCTTGGTTTTGATATTTCTGTCAGGGAACCGCCGCATGTGTCGTCAATTTCGACCAATTAGAAGTGGATATTTCCGTTAGAATAGGGGTTGAGATTTTTCAATTGTTCGATAGTTAGTTTCATGACATATATTATTTTTTTCAATATAAAAAAATGTTATGGAGTGCCGAAATCGATTGACGCAAAAATTTCATCAATCCATGATTAAATGACTTGGACTTAAATGAAATTGGACAATTTTCACGATGCGCTCGATTTCCGATTTTCGATTTGTACCCCAATATGTTCCCGAAAGACGTAATCCTACGTCAAAAATCTCACCAATGTAATATAAGATAGTTATCATTATCGAACACAATGATCAATTTTTTACACCAAAAAAACATGTTACATTACTATAGAGAAAGCATATTTGAAATGAAAAAGGTAATTTTCTTTTATAATTTTTACTTCCTGGGTGTTTATTCAACCCATTTCCATTTTTGCTTCAAACCCAACGGAACGGTTAGGGAATACATTTCGGTGGGAACAAAAGCTCCTTCTACTTTCATGTATTTTCAATGCCGATTTCTCCAGGAACCTTGGTTTTAAAGTCTTTAGATTCATTACCAAGGAGGTTTATGTGGACATTTTGAAGCGCAAACCCCTCTCTACTCTCCAAGGAGTGTCTGCCATACAAATAAAACACAAATTTCTGTATAACTCGAGAACTAATGAAGCAAACGGAAAAAATGGTCGGCTTCTTAATCAGTACGGAGAAGTATGCATGTGCATACATCACACCGAAGTTACATAGCACATTACACCGATTCAATTGGGTCGGTTTTTGCACTAACAGGCCAACTTGACCAAACTGTCGGTCGAAAATAAGTTTGCAGTGTGCAAGGGCTCTTAGGGGGCAAGAATTGTTTCTATGGTGGCTCGACACACTTTCCCCCTTCTAAGGCCTAACTCGTGGAATCGTCCGATTTGAGCAGTCTTTATTTTATTATATTTTCTGTATTGAACATGTATTTCATGTAACGGAGAAACAAGTTATTTGCAAGTGAACAATCATGCAATCTTGAACGAGAATTGTGTCTGAAAATAATTTTACATTATAATGATGAGTTTTAGAAGAAGTACTAGGAAATTCATAGCAAAAAGAAATCTTAAAGGGCCAAAGGCTAATCAATAAATGAAGAGCTCTGCGATTGGCTGCGAAACGTTCGCTTGGTCAGAAAACGTAAATGTTTGAATGTATTCAAATGAAAAAATCAATTTTGGGCGGAACGAAGTTCGGCGGGTCAGCTAGTTATCAATAAATAATAAATTAAGTATATACCTTCGATAACGATAATTAGTAATCGATGCTCTAGCAACGTCCCTATTACTACAGACACACTTTTTCGAAGAAATAAATACATTTTGAATCGAGAACACCAAAAACAAAGTATTCGTTATGCGAGATGAAAGCACTCGAAGAGATCGTAAGTATTTACACCCCCGAGCCCGAGCGTCCCTCAGTCAGTCGAAGTCTTATCTAACTCTAATTATCCTCCGAACTCGTTACTGTTATGACTCAACTTTTTCGCAACATTGTTCTTCTTACCGCGCGCGTATTGAGATAGCATCGAAGCCAACGCGCGTGCCATCCGGTGCGAAATCCCAAACGTGGCCGGAATACCTTGTGCGATTGTTGGTTCGGCAATCAAAGTCATGACGCTCAGTCTGCGGCCTTAAGGGGTGAACCACACGGACCTGCCGCTAGTCGAAGATTCCCGCCCCAAAAACGTCTCCATGGTTCCCTAAAACGGGAGAAATAAAAGAGAGATAGGCTAGGAAAAATCAAATTATTTAAATTGTGAGCACTTTTCCTACTCGGCAGCAATGCGAGGACACTTAATTATATGACTGACATAAACAGTTTTATTGCTGATGCTCGGGGAAAAAATTACTGCGCGGATAACGCCGATATAGAAGCGGCTGCTGGGAGGCCACAACGGCGGAATTAAGCGGTGCAAACAATGTGAAGTCATTTTAATTTAATTCCAAAAGTTTCTTCAGCATTCCAAAATGGCTTGGAGTCGTAAAAGTGCCGATAGCATTCGGGACTGACTCTTTCAGGAAGATCGGAAAGGATTAATGAGTGCGGACAGAAGGTGCGCTTGTGGTACGTATCCATGAAATTTTATTTTTATCCCGCAGGGAATCGTTTTGATTTTTGGAAATTTCCTTAGGTTCCCTATTTTTGTATCCAGAAGTGTATGTTCATTAATTTATTTATTTCCGCGTGAGCCACAAATATAAAATAAATATATAAATTTGAAAGTTCCACCAGAAAGAAGGATATAAATCATGTTCTACTCCGATTCTACCTATGTGTGGGTTTTCTGTCACTCACAGATGACGACGAGTTATTGTGAGCCGAACAACTCAAAGATTCACGGTGTATATGAATCCTCACGTGGGGTTCACCCACCACGCCACCCACTCCGAAAGCTTCGAGCGAAGTAACAACATCCGAGGCGGGAAGTGTAAACCTTCCCCATTATAATACACACAGCATATCACACATCGACACGGAGCCACGCGTCCTGGGACTGTATGTGCGGGGAGCTTTGCAATCACACATACAAGCTCACGCACGCAGAGAACGACGTGGGATCCAATGTCAAATCCTACAAACAGTACACAACGGCAACTACACCGAGAAATATCGGGTTATCGGTGCGGCTCAGGGATGCCCGAGATTTCCCGCGCTCCGAGAGCGAAAGCCCCCAACTGGAAATTTACGAGCAGCTTTCCAGGATCGGAGTGGCGATGTCGAACGACGACTACTCTCAGCTGACAGATGATGGGGGTTCCTTTCGCCCATCAAAAGGATTTGGAGGGGGCGCAATAAATTCACGCTAGAACACCGTGTGAGCGCGGGAAAATATAGGTAAACATCTGCTGAGTGGGTATGGGAGAAAGCCTGAAAAGCTCCTTTTGTGTTGAAAGGGATTTTCGCCTTCATCCTGGTATTCGTGATCTTAATTGTGGTCTTGCTTATAACGTTTACATAATGCGCACTGCCTGGATCGTATGATGTTCCTTTTGTGCATACCTTTCTATAGTAGTTGGATATGTTAATTAGGGAGATTCGAGAAGAATAAAACATAGTTTTTTTCTCCTTACTCATATAGTTGTATTGGATGTTCGGATTAGCCAGAGCTTATCCTTTATTTTTAGGAAAAAATATGTACGTAATAATCGGCTTGACGTCGGCAGAATTTTGATGAAATTGAAAAAGATAGTCGAACAAAATATAAAAAAGGAACAGACTCGATGAAAGAATTAGAGTATCAGAGTGCGGAGTCGAAATTTTGAAGTGATTTTTGTAGAATTGCGAAAAATTAAAGTCAATGGGATGTACATCATGTTAAAGCTATGAAGTAATGCAATATTCTACAAGAACATTTTTATTTTGGTGAATGAAGATTGGATACTCCCTCTCTAAAGGGGGGGGGGGAATTGCTACCATACAAATGAAACACAAATTTCAGCATTACTCGAGAATTAATCAAGCAAATGAAACCAAATTATGCATGTGGAGGTTTTAGGGTGCAATAAATGTTTCTATGATGGTTAAACTCTCCACCCCTCTCTCTAAGGGGGGCTGCCATACAAATTAAAAAAAACACAAATTTCTGCATTACTCGAGAATTATTCAAGCAAATGAAACCAAATTAGGCATGTGAAGATTTCAGAGTGCAATAAATGTTTCTATTGTGGTTAGACTCTCCAACCCCCTTTTTAAAGGGAGGGGGGGTATTGGTGGTTCTGCCATACAAATGAAACACAAGTTTCTGCATTACTCGAGAATTAATCAAGCAAGTGAAACCAAACTAGACATATGGAGGTTTAAAGGTGCTATAAATGTTTCTATGGTGGTTATTCTCTCCACCCCCTCTCTAAGGGGGGGGGGGGGGGTCTGTCATACAAATGAAATACAAATTTCTTCACAACTCGAAAACAAATCAAGCGAATGGAGCCAAATTTGGCATGTGAAGGTTTTACGGGGCACGAAACATTTCTTTGGAGAAAACACTCATCCCCCCTCTCTAAGGGGAGCTGCCGTACAAATGAAACACAAATTTCTGCATAACTCGAGAACTAATCAAGCACAATTTGGGATGTGAGGGTTTTTGGGTATGAGAAATGTTTCTATGATGGTATGGCACCCCTCCAAACATGACAATTAAAAAATTTCGGAAAACTCTGAAAGAAAAAGGGAAAATTCGGAAAATTAAATTCCCATATGTTCTAAAATTACATAGTGGCAAGTGCTGTTAGTCCATTTGATGTTTGCGCTAGCGAAATTGATCTTTGTAAATGGATTTTAATGTGATGGAATGCACTCCTATATCTTCTTCTATCTATACCAAAAAAAGGATCGCCGGATGTCAAAAAACAAATTTTTGGCGGGACGAAGTTTGCCGGGTCAACTAGTTTCCATATAAAATGAAAACTTGATTTCTGATGCAAACAAGTAGTTACACACTTGATGGATGGCTCCATTGTTTACCCACCGTGGACTACTCCACAATTTGTAAATGAGAGAGCAAAACGAGAGAGAAACAAAAAACTGTATTTGATGAATATATTATAAAGATTTTTTTGTGAAAATATCAGGAAACGTATATACAGATGGTTAAGCAAGAGAGCTTCAAAAAACATCGAGTAATTATTTTCATTCAAAGCTATGTGGAGCTGCTTTTGAGCGTGCAAATCTGATCTTTCTTTCGCGCCAACTTCGAGACTTTATAAATGTCTACAATGTACCTCCGGTAACGCGAATTGCTTCGGAATAGATAAATAATAAACGAGTGGAAAAGTAAGCATTTTATAAGTGCAACCAGAGAGCTTTTTCATATAGTAAATTGTGACAGTTATCATGTCCAACTAGGAAAACTTTGGCAGGGTGTGTTTGTGTTTACTCTAGAAAATATTTTCATGTTTTGAATTTCGATGACAGCTTATGATTTCTAGATTTGAAAATATTCAAAACGTCATGTTTATCTCTAAGATATAAACTAGGGTGCCAATGAAGGCATGGGAACAATCGACCCTAAAATTTCAAAAAGTTGCCCCATACAAAATATTTACCACCTCGAAAAAACTTCTTCTTTCTTCTTCAATGGCACTAACGTTCCTAGAGGAACTTCGCCGTCTCAACGTGGTATTACTTGCGTCATTTTTTATTAGTACTTAGTTGAAATTTCTATGCCAAATAACACGCCGTGAATGCATTCTGAATGGAAACCTCTAGAATACGCGTGATCACAGTGCAAGTCGGAGGAAATTTCTTTGGCGAAAAATTCCCCCGACCAGAACGGGAATCGAACCCGAACACCCGGCATGTTAGTTATGACGCTAACCACTCGGCCACGGGAGCACACCTCGAAAAACACCCTATGCAAAATTTCACCTCAATCAGACTCAAGGGAGGGCGGCGTAAAGCGGTCAAAGTTTGAGTTTTTTGAAAATCGAAAAACCACCCAAGGGGGAAGTAAAGGAAATCGATGTTTTCAAAAAAAATTATGGTAAATGCCTTAAAATTGCATGAAACGTCGAGATCTACTATCGTCTCGACAAAAAAAATTGTTTTGTCAAAAATCAACACTCTGGAACTTAGTTTTTCGGAATACGAGGCAAAACGTATGGTTTTTGGTGCAAATAGAAATAGTTATCTCGATTTTTCATTCGGAACTTGCTGCGAAATGTTGATTTGCATGATAATTTACCCAATGCAAAGTTTTAACTCAACTGGACTTGATTTACTAGTGTCACAGACGTTAAAATTTGATTTTTTTGAAAACCGAAAAATCACCGGAAATCGTAGTTTCCATTTTTATATGCCAAATGTCTTAAAAAGTGATGATACTCATACGTATACATACGCGTTCTTACATATACATGCACTCTTCACCCACAAACTCATGAAAACGAAAGTTTATTAAAACTATTCATCATCAAAAGGACATTTTTCATTCAACCAAAATTATCTCTGTGTTTAAAGATCCTACAGACACGTTATAGGGATCAAATGAAAACTGGTTGATAAGGTTAAATGGATTTGCTATTAACTTGGTTGACAAAAAATTGTGTTAACAAAATTTCAGTTTTTTTTTTCTCTCTATTATAGTGACTTTCAACACATTTCGGCTGATTCGTCACTTTTACTTCCATTGTTAGAAGAACGTCGGGAGTGAGAATTGAACTCGTGATCTTTGCGTGAGAGGAATGGATGTTACCACTACGTCAGATCGCCTCCACAAAATTTCAGTAGAAACAGAAAGAAATCGATTTTTTTTGCAGACTTGTCTCACTTCTTAATTAGGCGAACCTAGCCAGAATTTTCACCTGTCCCCGGGCTTCTGAATGCCAAAGGGGGACTAGGCTCTGCGGAATGCACGTATCTGCATGCTCGTGCTGTTTTAGTCCTGACCGAGGAATTGTCGGACAATCGCGCAGGTGCTAATGATGACCGACATTTGGATGCCGGCCAATTCCTTCTCGTTGTTCAACACCTTTAGCGCTTCCAGAAATGTCTTCGGGATAGTTCCAGTTCCAGAGAGAACGACTGATACAATTCTTGGCACCTCCCTTAGCCCCCACAGTTCCTTGAACTCCACGGCCAATGGTCGGTACTAGCAGATTTTGCGACCGTGGGTTTCCTCCAGATTCTGGTTAAGTGGAATAGCGACCTCGATGATGGTGACTTTGCGGTCGCTCTTGTCGTAAACCATTATATCTGGGCGGTTGTGGTGGATCGAGAGGTCGGTCAGAACAGTGCGATCCCAGTACAGCTTGAAACGGTCATTTTCCAGGACAGGTGCAGGCAGGTACCGGTAGTTTGGTACGTTGTCTTCCAGCAGAGCACATTGGAGCGCCAGTTGTCGATGAACAATACGGGCCACGTTGTTGTGGCGCTCGGTGTAGGCTGCGTTGGCCAAAACGGGACAGCCTCCCATAATGTGCTCTATGTTTTCACCTGGTTGATGGCACATCCGGCAAATGTCATCACCGTCTTGATGCCAGACGTACCGCCTGCAGTTTCTCGTCGGCATTATCCTGTCCTGGATGGCTATCATGTCGGCTTCTACTACTGAAGAGAGTTCACCACGCGTTAGCCACAGATTAGATGCGGCCTTGTCGACGTGTGGCCGGTCCAGTTGATGGGGATGGGCACCATGCACTGCCTTCTGCTTCCAAGCTTCAATCTTCTCCTCCACTGTCTGCACTGTCTTGAGATCGTCCATGTAGAAGGTATGGGTCACCTCTTCGTGGGCGCCGTCGCCATACCTTATTTTATAGCCATGACCGTTTCTATTGAGCGTCCTACTGAGGGGGTTCAGTGCCAGACAAAACCAAAGCGAGCTAAAAGAGTCACCTTGGAATATCCCCCTCTTTATCTGCAGCGTTCTAGACTGCAACACATTTTCCCCATCACTAAGGTGCAGTGACGTGCTCCACTGCCTCATCCCATGCTGCAGGAACCTAACGACGACGGGATCAATTTTGTAGAGCTCCAATACCCGGACGAGAGACGAGTGAGGTATGGAGTCATAAGCCTTCATGTAATCGATATAGACCATGCTTAGGTTCCGCTGGTTATTAACCGTCTGGCCGACTATGGCTGCGTCGATGATGGCCTGGTCTTTGCAGCCATGCGTATTTTTTCTGCATCCTTTCTGCTCTTCTGCGATGATATGGTGATGTTCGCAGTGGGCAGAAACTTTGGCGGTTATGATGCTGCTTAATATCTTGTACAGACTCGATAGGCACGTTATCGGTCTGTACTTTGATGGGTTCAATGTGTTGCTGTCTTTCGGGAGGAGGAATGTGACGCCACGGGTGGCGGATTCAGGGAGGCTGTGTGGGTCACGTAGCACCTTGTTGAAGCACTCAGCTATCTTTTAATGTGCGACGGTCAGCTTCTTGTGCCAGAAGTTCTGAACATCATCGGGGCCCGGTGCTGCCCAGTTCCTTAGGTACAGCGAGGCTTCGCGGACATCGTTTTCTTCGGCGATGATAGCTGGCATCTCTCCAATTTCACCACAACTCTCCTCCTCCCGTCTTAACCGCATTTGCCCTTCGCGATGTTGTACTGGAGTTTCCCAAATACCAGCCCAGAAGTTCGTCACATCGCTAATATCTGGCAAACCTTCGCGGTAGTTGGGCTTCTCGTCGCCAATGTGGTCGTAGAACGCCTTTTCGTTATCTCTGAACATCCGATTTTGTTGTTGGCGTTTTGCAGAGTCAGAGTAACGTTTCAGCCGTTTTGTTAGGACGCTCAATTGCTGTACCAGTGTGTCGAGTTTTTCCGTCAGCTGGTGAGCTCCCAGCTGGCGAAGTTCAGTAGGCCGCACGATCACAGCAACTTGGCGAGATAATTTCACCGATCTGCTGCCTCATTTTTACACCATCAGTCTTCCAATTGCGGCGCGTTTGTTTAGTATCCGTTGCTCCAATCTCCTTCGTCATGGAGGCTCACGCCTTTCACGGAGATGTTGGAGCAGTCCGCCTCTTGGCCTAATACGGTATCCTAAACTTTTGGCGGTCGCCACAGCAGAACAGTAAACTTTCAATTGCAGCTCCTCCATGTTCTCAGCATTAACCATGTGCAGCGGATGAAAGTGCTCGTTCATGAGCTTTACTGCACTTGTCAGCCTGCGGGAATGCTGCAACTTCGGAATCCTGGGGCGCGACAAAAGGTCTGTGTCGCGGAACTGCGAGATCGCCTCGTCGTAGTGGAAGACCAGATCGCGTAGTAGTTGTTGATCTGGCTGTGGGTCTTCCGGCTCAGGGGGTTGTTGTACTGTGGCCTCCACTGGTGCTGATTCGCGTGCCCCACTCGCGAATGAATTGCTCAGCCGTACTGAACTTCGTCTCGACACATCGCTTGCTCTGTTGTTCCTGGAGCTTATTTTTCTCTGCACCTGCTGCTTGATCTCATCGATTTGCGTTTGGGAGAGCATGTTGTTGCGTACTATCTCTTTACCCATCGCGTTCATCGCGTTCTGATCAAGCCTCCCGACGAACTCTGGACACGCTTTCTCGAACATTGTTAGTATTCGAGGGCGACCGCTCATGTCCGTCTCCAAAGCAGTGCAGATATAATAGGCGCGGATCACAAGTGTAGACGACTATCGTCTGGCAGTCGCAACACGTCTCGTAGGTGCAGCGTTTCTTGGGTGATGTCGATGGCTGCTGTTTCCGTGTGGCGGTAGCTCTTCGGGTTGAACCTGGCTGGTGGCCCGCTCTTGCACCTCGCCCTTCATCTGCTGGACGCTCGCTCTTACGCCCGTTCCAGGACCAGCTCCAGTTCGGGGACCCTCCTCGGGTGATCGCATTCTCAATATTCTTTTCGATCGTAGCTCTATTTCATGGGTGCATCTCCTTTGCCCAGGAGACAGCGGGTTGGCAAGGTATATTAGAGTCCCACCTTGCCAGAAGAACCTTTTCGGGGCGCCGCCCCTAACATGACGCACCCCTAAACCTCCAATGATCCGGAAGGCCTTCCCCGGGAGAGATATAGCGCTTTGACTTGCTCGCACCCCCTCACTTAGCCACTTCCGACACCCGTTCTCGGAGCCAAGACCCGGTGTGTGTTTCCAGTTCACGCCCGATCTAAAAATGTCGTCATATGATCTTCGTGGAGGCGTGAGATAGGAACATTTGAGACCAACGGGCAGGCTACCCTAGTGTTGATCCCCATTTGAGAACCAAATTGTTTTTTTTTTATATATATAGAGGAGGCGATCTGGCGTAGTGGTAACATCCATATCTCCCACGCTGAAGATCACGAGTTCAATTCTCACTCCCGACATTCTTCCAAAAATGGAAGTAAAAAGTGACGAACCAGCCAAAAGCGTTGAAAGTCACTATAATACAGATAAAAAAAAAGATTTTTTATATTTTCTCTATATTTTTGTCCACTGCATCTACACACACCAAGATAAAAACATGTTCGTGAAATACTCCAAAAGCTGAAGGTTTAGGCTTTAAAATGATGTATTTATCATTATCTCAATAGAATGTTTCGGAAGCTTATTTTCAACTTTCAAAAGTAGTTGAAAAGGTACTGCATGGTACGATTACGAATTTGATTCACTGTCTAATTTGATTAATCACCAAGCTTCTACCATCATCACTCAAACTTAACAGTCCTTTTCAGGGACCCAACATTATGAACGAGTTTAATAATGTAATTATTCAAATACAGGTCGGACTCGATTATATACAGACTAAATTATATAACAGTTCGGCCGAAAAGTTCATAAGGTTGACGTCTAGATGGCGCCTCCATCCATCTTCCATCCAGACCATCTTTCAATGGATACGTATTAAAATTTGACAGCAATCGGTCGATTGATTCGTGAGTTACAGCATTGACAGTGAAGTAGCTTTTTTGACGTGGGACTACGTCTAACCGGAGTATATGAGGGGTAAAATGAAAACCTAAACACAGAACATGCAGGAAAAAATGAAAGATTCCGAATGCTTATAACTCGAACATTTCTTACTGGATCGGAAAGATGTTTGCATCAATTGATAGCGAATATTTCTACGCTTCTATCGCAATTAATAAAATGTTATTTTTCATTAGATAAACAATTGAATAACTGTAAAATGTTAAGCGTTATCTAAACGGCATAACAGCCTCATTTTGATTGACCGGATCTACGATTTCCTTAACACAGCCAACGAACCCAAGCAGCCTTGGGTAAATCAGCATTGCAAATACATGAAAGTCGGGGGTATTTTTGTTCCGACTGAAATGTGTTTCCCTAACACAGACTTTAAATCCAAGGAGCATGGGGAAATTGGCATTCCAAACACATGAAAGTCAGGGGAATTTTTGTTTCGACTGAAATGTGTTTCCCCAACACAGACTTCAAAACCAAGGTGTCTGAGGAAATTGGCATTGTAAATTCATGCAAGTCAGTGACATCTTCGTTCCGACTGAAATGTGTTTGCTTAACACAGACTTCAAAACCAAAATGTCTAGGAAAATCGGCTCTGAAAATAAATGCAAGCTTCGAGTAGAGTTTGCACAAAGGCAAGCTTGTACTCGCTTGCCTTTGTGCAAACTAGAATATGTTTCCTTAACACGGTCTCCTAAACTTAGGAACCTAGGAAATCGTGCAGACACTAGAGACGAATGAACTTTCAAGTTTAAATCCTTTATAGCATAAACAGTAGAAGTTGAAGTTTTTGATTCATGCAAGTCGGGGGTATCTCTGCACCCGCATTTTCTTTGCACTCCGCAAAGTGTTTTCCTAGCACGGATTACAAAAGCGGGTACGAACATAACGCTTTGGCTCGGTTATACATTATTGTATTGAAGGATATAACTTCATATCTTCCGCTCATTGAATTTCTACGCATACCATTTGATGATTAGGCAAAATGTTGTTAACGATTTGCTGCGATAACGCCTATTCATTAAACAAAATGCGTTCGACATACATCGGCAAATCGGAACTGAGTGCCTGAAGTTCATATAATCAAGCGAATTCGCGGTTCGATAAGTACGTACACTTGAAAGATGCAAACTTCAGAAGCAAATGTAAAATAAAATAATCGTTTGAAAATTCTCCCGTTCACAAATTTTGTTCTAGGCATCATACCAACCGTAAAAGGACTGTCATCAAATTTATTATCACAATGCATGAATTGATCTTACATGACATTTCACAATCTTTTTACTCACAAATTAAATATATTGAATTCAATTGAATTCGGGAATTGTTTCATTCCATCAAAAATTTAATCAATACAAACAAATGATTGATAAGCTAAGGTAGTCCCACGTCAACCTTGCGGTTATATCATAGATATAACCCACCCATTTTTTATTGTGAAAAAAATGGAAAAATCGTAAATCAATCGATGGCAAAATCGCATGAATTGAGCTTCGCATTGCTTTCGCATCCACCGTATTCTCCATCTGACCCCCAGCGACTATTTTCCATTCGTAGACCTGAAGAGAATGTTCGCTGGCAAGAAATTTAAGACCGATGATGAAGTGATTACCGAAACTGAGGCCTATTTTGAGGAAAAACCGAAAAAAAATGAGTGGGTTATATCTATGATATAACCGCTAGGTTCACGTGGAACTACCTTAGCTTAGCAATCATTCGTTTGTATTGATTAAATTCTTGATTGAATGAAACAGTTTCCAAATTCAATTGAGTTCAATATATTTGCTCTGTGAGTGAAAAAAATGAACAAATGCCGTGTAAAGTCAATTCATTTATTGTGATTGATTGTTCTTCGTTACAAGTAAATTTAATGACGGACCTTTTACGTTTGGTATGATGACTAGAACAAAATATATGTACGGAAGAATTATCAAACGTTTGATGAACCAGCCTAAGGCTGAAAATCTTTCCAATAAAGACAAAAAAAAATTATCAAACGATTATTTTATTTTACATTTCCCTCTGAAGTTTACATCCCAAAAGTGTACATACTTCTCGAATCTCGAATTTGCTTGAAACTGGGAAGTTCATTGGCTTCTAGTGGCTGCACGATTTTCCCAGGTTCCTAAGTTTAGAAGATCATGTTAGGACAGACATATTCCACTCTGCACAAAGGCAAGCGAGGACAAAAGTACTCGCAGTTTGCATTTATTTGCAGAGCCGATTTCCCCAGAAACCTCGGTTTTGAAGTCTGTGTTAGGGAAACACATTTCAATCGGAACAAAAATACCCCCGATTTGTATGAATTCGCAATGCCGATTTCCCCACGCTTCATGGATTTGAAGTCTGTGTTAGGGAAACACATTCCAGTCGGAACAAAAACACCCCCGACTTGCATGAATTTGAAATACCGATTTCTCCAGGCACCTTGGTTTAGAAATCTCTATTAGGGAACACATTTCGGTGGGAACAAAAGCTCCCCCTACTTTCGTGTGTTCTTTTTCTTCTTTTTGGCTTTAAGAGGGTTTAAACTTTTCAGTTCACTCGCCTCTAGGCTCTTTCGTGTGTTTGCAATGCCGATTTCGCTGCTTGGTTTTAAAGTCTGTGTTAGGGAACATTTTTCGATGAGAACAAAAGTCCCCCTACTTTCATGTATTTGCAATGCCGATTTCCCCAAGGCTGCTTGGTTTTGATGGCTGTGTTAGGGAAACCGTAAATCGGGCCAATCAAAACGATGCAGTTAGGGCGTTTAGAAAACGCCTAATATTTTACAGTTATTCAATTGTTTATCTAATGAAAAACAACATTTTGTTAGTTGCGATAGATGCGTAGAAATATTCCCTATCAAGTGATGCAAACATCTCTCCTATCCAGTACGAAATTTTCGAGCTATAAGCATTCGAAATCTTTCATTTTTTCCTGCATGTTCTGTGTTTAGGTTTTCATTTTACCCTCCATATATTCCGGTTAGACGTAGTCCCACGTCAATACTATAAAAATGGTATCGAAAAGTTGCAAAATCGCTGTATCGCTCTCGAAGGCAATTATGTTGAATAATAAAATTGAATTTCTCAAGGTGCATTAAGGTGAGATTTAATTGGGTATTATAAGTACAGTGGACTAAAAATCGTGATTTTTAAAGATTTTTATTGAATTCTCACCAGTATTTTTCTTACGATATTTCTTTAATAATTTTCAATCATTTTTTAATCTTTAGTATCTATGAACATGTAGTTTTTTACTAACGGTATTTCCTTCATTTCAAAACCGGATTTGAATAATGTTTTTTCCACCGGTGAGAGCTGTGTTCTTTGGTTAAAAACTGAAGATAAATATCAAATCTTGATATCATGTCTTGAGAAAATATTATATTTTGAGAAAAAATATGGAACAATAACGGCAAACTCGTATATCAGCGTTCTGAAATGAAACCACAGAACCACTGCGAGCTTCAACTATTAACTCTTTGGGGTCGCTTGTCTGCTCTCAGCCACCACAGCAAAGAACTATACTAATCTTATACTCATCTTATACATAATCTTAATCTCACGAATTTTAATGTCTAGTGAACTAGTTCACGAATTAAAACGGTATGTCTATGAATAATAAATAACGGTACTCAGTATAAACAAAAGTTGTTGCTCATGCTTGGGGAAAGGCTCATGCATTGCAGCAATGTGTAGATGTGAAGAGCATTGTTCTGTATGTTCAAACAGAAAGATTAAAGACGGAAGACACCTAACTAATTTTTTTTTGTGATATATGCGAAAACCAGGGCTGCATTTTAGGTACTGTTTCGAAAGATATCAGACGAAGACAAATTTTTACACATATTCTATATATGAAAGTAACACACTGAAACACATGTGAATCATCAAGTTGGCAAAAGATAAGTTGACAGGATTTTCAGAGATCTGTAAAAAAATCGCTTGCTTGCATCGACGCTTTCAATCCGTAATTGAAACTGAAAGTGGCCATGCTGAATGTTTGAGTTAAAGGGTGTGTCACATCAAATTGCGTCACGGAAAAAACGCTGTAGAAATTCGCCCAGTAGACCGATCCTTTTGAAAATTTTAGACAGTAAAAAAAAAATTAAACAACTTTTGGCATTTTCTTTTTATTCATACTTCGAGCCCAAGCCCGTATGCTCGCACCTTCCTCTTTACACCGTCCATAAGGTTCTATACAACGTCAGGTTGTAGTTTTTTTTTAACAGAAATCCATTTTCTCTTGAAGTCCGCCACCGATTTGACAACTTTTGGGTTCTTCCGGAGGGCCTGCTTCATAATCGCCCAATATTTTTCTATTGGGCGAAGCTCCGGCGCGTTGGGCGGGTTCATTTCCTTTGGCACGAAGGTGACCCCGTTGGCTTCATACCACTCCAACACGTCCTTTGAATAGTGGCACGAAGCGAGATCCGGCCAGAAGATGGTCGGGCCCTCGTGCTGCTTCAATAGTGGTAGTAAGCGCTTCTGTAGGCACTCCTTCAGGTAAACCTGCCCGTTTACCGTGCCGGTCATCACGAAGGGGGCGCTCCGCTTTCCGCAAGAGCAGATCGCTTGCCACACCATGTACTTTTTGGCAAACTTGGATAGTTTCTGCTTGCGAATCTCCTCCGAAACGCTGAATTTGTCCTCTGCGGAGAAGAACAACAGGCCCGGCAGCTGACGAAAGTCCGCTTTGACGTAGGTTTCGTCGTCCATTACCAGGCAATGCGGCTTCGTCAGCATTTCGGTGTACAGCTTCCGGTCTCGCGTCTTCCCCACCATGTTTTGCCTTTCGTCGCGGTTAGGAGCCTTCTGAACCTTGTATGTACGCAGGCCCTCCCGCTGCTTGGTCCGCTGGACGAATGAACTTGACAAATTCAGCTTATTGGCGACATCCCGGACCGAACTTCTCGGATCACGTCCAAACTGCTTAACTACGCGCTTGTGATCTTTTTCACTGACGGAGCATCCATTTTTGCCGTTCTTCACCTTCCGGTCGATGGTTAGGTTCTCGAAGTATCGTTTTAGTACTCTGCTGACCGTGGATTGGACGATTCCCAGCATCTTACCGATGTCCCGATGTGACAACTCCGGATTCTCGAAATGAGTGCGCAGGATTAATTCACGACGCTCTTTTTCGTTCGACGACATTTTTCCAAATTTACGAAAAATTGACAGTGAAGCATGGCCAACGTGATCTATACACTCTTATCTGATTATAAGCGAAAGCTGAAGATATAATTCCTAAAAATTAAATTTCTACAGGGTTTTTTCCGTGATGCAATTTGATGTGACACACCCTTTAATAATAAGCAACAAAAACCGATTCAATGTGTTTTTTATTCTTTCCAATAAAAAATTGACTGTTTTATAGATAATTTATTATAATTGATTTATTTTTTGACGTAGGATTATGTCTTTCGCGAACATATTGGGGTACAAATTGAAAATCGAAAACGAGCACATCGTGAAAGTTGTCCAGGCTGCCTGGGGGAAATCGGCATTGCAAATACATGAAAGTAGGGGGGACTTTTGTTCTTACCGAAATGTGTTCCCTAACAGAGACATCAAAACCAAACTGCCTGGGGGAAATCGGCATTGCAAATACATAAAAGTAGGGGAAACTTTTGTACCTACCGAAATGTGTTCCCTAACAGAGACATTAGAATCAGATCATTATCAAAGAGTTTAACGATATAATTCTTCAAACATATCCGAAATCAACAGATAGCCTAACGGAATCCTACGTCAATTATGCGGTTGTGTCTCGGACACAACCCTCCTGTGACTTTTTAAATAATTCTTCGTTTTTTTCAAATAATTCTACGTTCGCAAGTCTTCTTACTGAACAAATTCTTAAACTACATACAAAGTGACAACTTTTGTCCGAACATTCTGAATATCATTCTGTTATAATTATTGAAATAATTAAGAATGCTTGGAAAGGTCAAATTCATATATTTCTCTCAACAATTATGACAAAAATAATTTGTGATCCGTTAATGCAGCGACCAGGGTTTATCGCAGAATTGTAAAGTTGGTATTCACTAATGAATCAGCACACCGATGCCTCAGCAATCACTTTCAATGTTTCATTGTCACTCCAGTAAAAGTCATGACTGAACAATTTACTGGTGCTTTTTTCACAATGACAATGTTCCAGCCGAGTGGTTAGCGTCACACCTAACATGCCGGGGGTTTGGGTTCGATTCCCGTTCTGGTCGGGGGAATTTTTCGTCAAAGAAATTTCCTCCGACTTGCACTGTGGTCACGCGTATTCTAGAGCTTGCCACTCAGAATGCACTCAAGGCGTGTTATTTGGCATAGAAATCTCAACCAAGTACTAGTAAAATTGACGCAAGTAATAGTACGTTGAGACGGCGAAGTTCCTCTAGGAATGTTAGTGCCATTTAAGAAGAAGAAGAAGAAGAAGAAGAAGAAGAATGTTCCAAAAATTATCGGTACGAATTCGTCAGATCTTTTGGTACATGAAATGTAATTTGTACGATGTGTTATCTTAAAAGAAGAGATGATATAATTCAACAGACACGAAGCATATTGTTTCTATCCATTCATGTTCGAGGAGAATGATTCCTAGGCCACACACAAACAAATATCATACAAATCAACTGCAGAGAATACAAAATGGACGATTTTCACAGTACTTCGCAACAACAAAATGATGAGTCCCCTGTATTCCCTGATTTTTATTTTATCTTTCAGGGCATCCAATCCACTCCCACATAAGTATATCATACGGTATATACATAAATATATAACTCATGTTCTCCTTTTCCAACCGTTTTCCAAAGTATATCAAGTACACGCGCCAAAACAGCAGCGCAACCACATTTTTCATAACCCTACTCTGGCACTGACGACAAAAGGCTTCGCATGTGTATAGCAATTTTCCGTTTCTTTCCAAGCTGCTGCCTCCCGCACTCCCACCCAGCCATTTTCCTATCATTTTTCACAAACCAACCCTCCCCCCAATGGGTCCCCCGGCGGCAATCGTAAAAGCGAACCAACTAAAAATAGCGCCAACGATGACAAGGAGAGAAAAAATGAAAGGAAATGCCGTCAACCAAAGTTCGGCTCACACATATTGCGCTTGCCATGTGTTGAAAACACACCCCGAATCGGCATTCCGAAGTGGCGACGGTGGTGGATAAATGTGTGCCATTTTTCTTATTTTTATGTACCCATTTCCCGAATGTGACGAGAATACATAAAACTTTTCCCCGGACTGCCAACCAGTCAGCGAACTGCGAATGCGAATAAAATGTGCGCATTTCTTATTTGCCATTTCTCCCCCTCTCCAAACGAGAGCACTGGGAGAAGTTTTCGCAGGACCAGCGAGGAAAAATTGCACGAGAAACGGTTTGATAAACCATATATAGCATGAGAGTGTAGAAAATGGTATGTACAACTATATACCGTGGGCGGGTTGGAGGGTGATTGCGAAGCGAAGGACGGATACGGGCACAGGATTCGCAAACACGAACTGCTATATTTCTATGACACATGTACCATGAGATAAGAACTCCGTCACCACCCACCCTCCCCCTGAACCCACGTAAGCCCACAGAGTGGGTGGAGGGCGAGGCAAGCTAGCGAGCGATACGCGAAAGGGTGTACAGAGATGAGCAACACAAAAAAAAATTCTTCAAGGGAAATTCGCGTGTGCAGAAACTCGCTAGTGTGGGTGTGCAAAACTTTCTCCAGCAACTGCTGCTGGTGGCAAGCGGTACAGAAAATACGACAGTGATGAACGCGAGTCCCTGGGATTGGGTGACAGATATGGGGTATGGCGGCATGGCGGCGGAATCGGTGCCCTTACGTAAGAGTCGTTCCTTCGCCGACTTCGCTCTGTTGTGCGTCTGTGTATGGTGAAAACTTTTCCATTCTACCATGTAAATAATATTATTTCGCCGTAGAAGCGCGGCACTCTTGCAATCTTTTTTTTTGTTGAGGAAGGATGTCGAGAAAAGGCATGCCCCAGCACAATCTGTGTGCTGAAAGTTGTTGCGGAGCAGTGGAAGAACGGGAAGAAGGGTGGAAGAGTACTACCTTATAGCGCGATGATGGAAAATGGAGAAACTTTCGTCTTATTTGCACTGCAATAGTACTTTTGTTGCGCAGTTTCCATTGTTACTCGTGTTATTGTTCTCCGATAAGAACTAGTTGCAAGCTAAAAATATATTTCTCCTACTAGTTGATATGTACTTTTATTGTGAAGGAAACGTGATCATGATTACGGAATAATCTAACATTTTAGGATAATTTAATATTTGCATGTCATCATCTAAGCTCAATATAGTAATTTTGTACACATGAGTATGTACATTGGAAAGGTCAGCTCGAAATCCTTCGTGGGACACTCAGGTAAACTTTCTGTAGGCGTTTAAATAATATTCTGGTATGATTAATTCCATAAAATATCCCAGTTATTTTACCCAATTATCTTTGTCCACCTCAACAGAAAATTTGCCAAGGAAACTATCGTCAGCCTGAAACAACTCAAAACTGAGTATATTCGAGCCTAATTATAACCTAAACATCATCCCAGAAAGTTCATGAACACGTTCCGTGTCACATGTAGCATCGGTGGTGCAATAAGACATATTATTTGATGCACTGAAAACATACTACACTGCGTTTCACAACTATAGAACTACTCATTTTTTTCTGAGTTTCCAGAGATATTTAAGAAGTCGGTTGAATTGAAGTAAATAGTGTAGAATGTAACAACTATCTTCATTTAAAAGACAGGCCATTTGAACTTTATTTTTTTGTTCAGGCGATAAACATTAACAATATAAGAAATTCCAGTGTTTCATAACTATAGAACCAGATGGAGAAACTCTCACTTCTTTACAAAATTAACGCCAATTTCACATGAATTACAATTCTAATTCGTAGGACATCTTCAGTTCTCAATCAGTTCAAATAACCCATTCGGGGTGGTTTTGACCAATCTGCGCCATGTTGTAGTGTGTATCTCATTCTACGCAGAGGATACTGTTCGTTTAAACTCTTCAAATCACTCATCTTCTTCTTCTTGAATGGCGTTAACGTTCCCTGTGGAACTTTTGCCGTCTCAACATATGCATTAACTAGCGTCATTCATTCATACTTAGTTGAGATTTCTTAAGCCAAATAACACGCCTTGAATGTATTCCGAGGGGCAACCTCTAGAATACGCGTGACCACAGTGCAAGTCGGAGGAAATTTCTTTGACGAAAAATCCTCCGGCCAGAACGGGAATCGAACCCGAACACCCGGCATGATAATGTGAGACGCTAACCACTCGGCCACGGGTGCACCCTTAAATCACTCATACTGCTTGTAATCTGCATCCACTATTCATATGATCACTCCTCATAAGTTCTTGATAGTGTTGATAGTGCGGCCTGGCTCAGATGGCTTTTCATCAACACGAATGATCAGTCAGAAGTGCAAAGAAGTACTTCAGAATCAATTACTGCTGTTTTTACATCAAAAACAATGTGATAATAATTTGGCACCAATTCATAAAATCCGGAAAGTAAAGGGGCATGGTCTATTGAATAGGGGTTTCAGATTCTGGACTGGTTAGTTTGTTTACCAGATATTAGATATAGATAGATATTATATAGAAAGAAGGAAGACCGAAACTTCCCAAGTTGGACTGAAACCTCAAATCGAACGTGCTAAGAATAGACCGAAGCAAGTACCTCCTGGTTTACGCGGTTCTTCTACGCACCAGGGGTCATCAGCACTTCCCGGAGCAGCACCCAGCCAGTCTGTTCCATTTTCGCGATCAAGGCAACAGACACAATCTGGCCTGCTTGCTCTTTCTGACCTGGAGGAAAACATTTTAAATGCTTTAAATATAAATGACTCTCTTAAAAACATAGTATTATGTTTGCTTCCGATTGTGAGAACATTTTTGAAAGAAAAATATGGTTTTAAGCAGCGTTTTTTTTTTGTCTGTATTATAGTGACTTTCAACACTTTTGGCTGGTTCGTCACTTTTACTTCCATTTTTCGGAAGAATGTCGGGAGTGAGAATTCAACTCGTGACCTTGAGCGTGAGAGGTACGGATGTTACCACTACGCCAGATCGCCTCCACGTTTTAGCAGCGTTCATTTCCCTCGATGCGATTCAGTGCAAGAGGTCATAGATTTTTTTTATCCCATTTATTTATTTATTAGGCTTATTAGCATTTTAGCTGTAACAGAGCCGGGTTTTAATCGTGTACATGTACAAATGTTTATGTTTCTATAAACTGTAAATTACATAGTAGTTAGTAGTAGCCATTTAGGCGTTAAGTTTTCTGTTCCATTACATTATGGTAAATTATACAGTAGTAGCCATTTCGGCGTAAGGGTATTCTTTCTGTTCTTCCATTGTTCAGCAGACCGGACTGCGGAGACAGTTGATATTGATCATTGTTGGGTTATTCATAGATGAGCAGCCCGATGTTTCTTGCAGAGCAGAGCAGTTGTATGGATGAATCGATCTAATTTCGACCGTGGATCGATTTCCATCGCTGATGATGTTTGCGTGGACGTCGTTATTCTATAAATAACACAAAGATGGTCAATTGAGGGCCCTGAGTTTGAACTCACGACCGATCGCTTAGTAAGCGAACGCGTAACCAAGTGGCTACGAAGACCCCCTGTCATGGATTTGACCACTGTAATAAAGTGGAATTGCATCATCCCTAAACTATATCAATTTAAATTTTTAGTTCATAGTTCTAACTGTGATGCATTTTCCCTCTGTGAAACATGGCTTTCTTCAGCCAACGAGCTGAATTTCCACGATGTTAACATTATTCGCCTCGATCGAAATGACTCGTTTGGAGGCGAACTATTAGGGATCAAAAAATATCACTCCTTCTATAAAGTCACTCTCCCATCGATGACAGGCATTGAAGTTGAAGCTTGCCATACACAAATCAATGGCAAAGACCTCTGCATTGCCTCAATATATATTCCTCCAAGAACTATGGTCGACCGGCATCAGTTTTTTGATATCATCGAGGAATTGCCGGAGCCGCAGCTAATCTTAGGTGACCTCAACTCCCATGGAACAGCATGGGGATCACTCTACGATGACAACCGTGCCACTTTGATTTATGATCTGTGCGACAACTTCAAATTGACAGTTTTGAATACTGGGGAAGCAACTAGAATAGCCAACCCTCCTGCACGGGCAAGCATGCTAGACATATCACTTTGCTCTTCTTCGTTATCCCTGGATTGCACGTGGAAGGTAATCCAAGATCCCCACGGTAGTGATCACGGTAATTATATCGATCACCAATGAATCAGGTTCTCGTGAGTCAGTCGATATTGCGTATGACCTCACGAAAAATATTGACTGGAGAAAATTTGCAGAAATAATATCTGAAGCACTTGTTTCATTCACTCCACTCGAAGAGTACAACTTTATATCGAGTTTGATTTACGAAAGCGCACTTCAAGCTCAAAAGAAACGTGTTCCTGCTACCACTTTCCGGCGTCGTCCTCTATCACTTTGGTGGGACAAGGAGTGTTCAAAGGTCTACCTTGAAAAATCATCCGCTTTCAAAAAATTCAGGAAGACTGGATTAGTGGAATGGTTTCGAAAGTACCAAGCTCTAGTAGCCAAACTAAAAGGTCTGATTAAAGCAAAAAAGCGTGGATATTGACGTTTGTCAATGATTTGTCAAGGGAGACAACTATGAGCATTCTTTGGAACACGGCTAGGAGAATGCGTGGCTGGAACCATACAAGTGAAAGTGAGGAATACTCTGACCGTTGGATTTTCAAATTTGCAAGAAAGGTTTGTCCCGATTTCGTTCCTGCACAAAACGTCGTACGCGACATTCCGCTCCAATGCGATTATGAGAATTTTTCGATGGTAGAATTCTCAATTGCCCTCCTCTCATGTAACAATTCAGCTCCGGGGTCGGACAAGATTAAATTCAACTTGTTGAAGAATCTTCCCGACTTGGCGAAACAGCGTTTGCTGAACTTGTTCAACAAGTTTCTGGAGCTGAATATAGTCCCACATGACTGGAGACGAGTGAGAGTGATAGCCATACGAAAACCCAACAAGCCGGCATGCGATCACAATTCGTATAGGCCGATTGCAATGTTATCCTGTATTCGTAAATTGTTAGAGAAAATGGTTCTACTTCGTTTGGACAAGTGGGTTGAAACGAACAATTTGCTGTCAAATACGCAGTTTGGCTTCCGCCAAGGTAAAGGGACAAATGATTGTCTCGCGTTGCTATCTTCTGAAATTCATATGGCTCATGGCAGCTCGAAATCTTCTCGTTACAGTTTTATGGGCCTACCGCAAGGCTCCTGCCTAAGCCCCCTCTTGTACAGTTTTTACGTCAATGATATGGATGATTGTCTAACTAGAGACTGCATGCTGAGACAACTTGCAGACGATGGAGTTATTTCAATCACGGGTACTAATCCCGCCGTTCTGCAAAAATCCTTGCAAGATAACCTGAACAACCTGTTTACGTGGGCTCTCAAGCTGGGTATCAAATTCTCTACGGAGAAAACTGAAATGGTCGTTTTTTCTAGGAAGCACGAACCCGCCCAATTCCAGCTTCACCTATCCGGCAAAACGATCATGCACTCTAAGTTTTTCAAATACCTCGGTGTATATTTTGATTCTAAATGTACCTGGGGAAGACACATTGTGTATCTGTAACAGAAATGCCAGCAAAGAATCAACTTTCTCCAAACAATTACCGGAACATGATGGGGTGCCCAGGAGATCTCATTCAGTTGCACAAAACAATGATATTTTTTTTTATTAATTCGTTTATTTGTGCTCCCGTGGCCGAGTGGTTAGCGTCACACCTAACATGCCGGGTGTTCGGGTTCGATTCCCGTTCTGGTCGGGGGAATTTTTCGTCAAAGAAATTTCCTCCGACTTGCACTGTGATCACGCGTATTCTAGAGCTTGCCACTCAGAATGCATTCAAGGCGTGTAATTTGGCATAGAAATCTCAACTAAGTACTAATAAAAATGACGCAAGTAATACTACGTTGAGACGGCGAAGTTCCTCTAGGAACGTTAGTGCCATTGAAGAAGAAGAAGTCGTTTATTTTTACAGGCTCAGTTACTTAAGTTTAAAGGAGCCGAATTCTTAAATATAATTTTAAAACTATATATATAAACAATTTTCTTACATCTATGGTTAGTAAGGTGGAAAACCGATTACTCGCGGTGTACTCGAGTTTAGGAGGGTGACATATTTTAGGAGAAGGATGGGATATAAGGAAATTGTAACAATGTAGATGAACACTCATTTCATGAATCTATTCGTATTTCTATAGTGTATTTACATTTCAACTTATTCTACTATTTATAGCAAGGGGACGAATTACCCGCAAAGGAAGGTAAGGAGGGTATAAGGATGTAGGGACAATCACACACGAAGATCTATAGTTTTAAGGAAAACATATATATGGGACATGTAATCAAGGTCTAACCGAGCCAACACATCTCTTACCGGCACATTGGGCTGTCTTCCTCGGGCCCGAAGGGAGTTTTCTAAATTCGATCTGGTGACCAGATACACCTCGCACGACCAAACAATGTGCTCGATGTCGTGATAACCTTGGCCACAAACGCAGAGATTGCTGCTGGCAAGATTGAAACGAAAGAGTAGTGCATCTAACGAACAACTTATTATTCTTGGACATGAGTCGGGAGAAGGTGCGAATAAAGTCCCGACTCAAGTCTAGACTTTTGAACCACCTTAGGGATAATCGAGTGAAACCACCGGCCCAATTCATCTTCATTCCACTTGCGTTGCCAGTTAGCGATGGTATTTTTGCGGACTAAAGAATAAAATTCATTGAAGGCGATTTGACGCTGATAAATATCGTCTTCAATTGCACCTACCTTTGCTAATGAGTCAGCCCTCTCATTACCCTGAATGGAGCAATGTGAAGGGACCCAGATAAAGGTAATGACATAACAGCGTCTAGATAAAGCACTCAAAATTTCTCGTATTCTCTCAAGGAAGTACGGCGAGTGCTTTTCCGGCCTCACTGAACGGATAGCTTCGACAGAGCTAAGACTATCCGTTACAATGTAATAGTGTTCAACAGGTCGTGAGGCGACGCTGTCCAGCGCCCAATGAATTGCTGCCAATTCAGCAATATACACTGAGCAACAATGATATTATCAGTGTTGGATTATGGCAGTTTTTGCTTCCGATCAGCTGCCAGGGTTCATATTCTAAAGCTGGAGAGAATACAATATCGTTGCTTGCGTATAGCCATGGGGTGTTTGAATTCGACACATAAGATGAGTCTCGAAGTCTTGGCAGGAGTATCCCCGCTTACTCTTCGGTTCACAGAATGATCCCACAAATTTCCCATCCGTTGCAAGATCATAAATCCATTGGTGATTGATAACTTCGAAAATCTACTTCAACTGACTCCTCAGTCAACTTTAATGTCTATGTACGATGAGTACCTTACCCATGAAGTGCACCCTTCACCAGGCATCTCCAATCGAGTTTGCTTCCCATACTTTTGCAATTCCTCTGTCATTTTTGATCTGTCCATGCGACAAAAAATCCATGGAATCCCAGATCATCTACGCTCCGATTCTATTCCGCCGATATTTTCGGCAGAAAATGGGAAAGTTAGATCTAATAAAATGTTCTTTACTGATGGTTCATTCATAAACGGGTCCACTGGCATCGGCATCTTCAATGAAAATTCAAGTGCCTCTTTCAAACTCAAAGATCCTTGTTCCGTGTATGTCGCTGAAATGGGTGCGATATATTGGGTTGAGGAAAAAGAAATGTCGTATATTGTCAATATATGGCAACACTTAAACATATCTTGTATTGTACTTATCGCATCGGGTCATACTATACGGCTATTTGAAGACGACAATCTGTGCTACAAGTGTCGTTTTGACAGTGTTGTGATTGTCCTTTTCAGTCTCAAGTTATAGCGCGTCAAAGATGGAGTCCACCAAGCAAGAGATTCGCCATATTTTACGATTTTACTACCTGCGAGGTAAAACTGCAACGAAGGCGGCCGAAAAAAATCGTGTAGTTTATGGAACCGATACTGTAACGATTCGCACAACACAGCGTTGGTTTGATCGATTTCGTTCTGGTGTAGTGGCTGTCGAAGATACACCCCGTACTGGTAAGCCAATATTCGTGGAAAGCGATAAAATCGTTGAAATCATCCAAGTAGACCGGCATGTGAGCACTCGCTCGATTGGCCAGGAACTGGGTAAAGACCATAAAACCGTTTGGAACCATTTGCAGGAGATTGGATTCCAAAAAAAAGCTGGATGTATGGATGCCACACGAGTTGACGCAAAAAAATCTTTTAGACCGAATCAACGCCTGCGATGCACTGCTAAAACGGAACGAACTCGGCCCATTTTTGAAGAAGACGGTGACTGGTGATGAAAAGTGGATCACGTACGACAACCTAAAGCAAAAAAAGTCGTGTTCGAAGCGCGGTGAGCCTGCTCAAACCATCGCCAAGCCCGGATTGACGGCCAGGAAAGTTTTGCTGTGTGTTTGGTGGGATTGGAAGGGAATTATCCACTATGAGCTGCTCAACTATGGCCAGACCTTCAACTCGTTTCTCTACTGTGAGCAGCTTGACCGTTTGAAGCATGCGATTGACCAGAAGCGGCCAGAAATGATCAATAGGAATGGTGTTGTTTTCCACCAGGACAACACTCGGCCTTACACATCTTTGATGACCCCTCAGAAACTACGGGAGCTCGGATGCGATGTCCTATTGCACCCACCATATAGTCCGGACCTGGCTCCAAGTGATTATCATCTCTTCCGGTCCATGCAAAACGCCCTTGGTGATACTAAGTTGCCCTTAAAAGAGGCTTGCGAAAACTGGCTGTCTAAGTTTTTTGAAAATAAGGAGAGAGGGTTTATAAGGGGAGAATACTGAAGTTTCCTCCTAAATGGCAACAAGTTTGCGAACAAAACGGCGCATATAAGACTTAAATTGGATAATTTTAGGCATGTTAAATAAAGCGTCAAATTTCGATCAGAAATACGACATTTCTTTTCCCCAACCCTATACTATGCTCTAGGGATCATTGAAACAACCATTATTTTATTTTTTCAGACGGTCTCAGCTCAATAGAGCCAATCCGCTCAATGAAAGTTGATAAACGCTCATCTTATTGCCTAACAAGAATAAGACATCTATTGAGTGTTTTGGTCGAAAAATTATTCAAGATTACCTTAGCATGGGTTCCCTCTCATTGCTCAATTCCGGGGAATGATAAAGCGGACTCGCTAGCTAAGGTGGTCGCTTCAGAAGGCACACTTTTTGAAAGGCAAATTGTTTATAACGAATTTTTACACATTCCTCGTCAGCACACACTCGTAAGTTGGCAGCGCATGTGGAGTGAAAATGAGTTCGGTCGTTGGTTACACACGATTATCCCTAAGGTTTCGACGATTGCATGGTTCAAGGGGTTGAATGTAGGTCGTGATTTCATTCGCGTGATATCTCGGCTTATGTCCAATCACTACAACCTAAACGTGCATCTCTATCGCATTGGGCTCGCAGCAAACAATCTATGTGATTGTGGCGATGGCTACCACGACATCGAGCATATTGTCTGGTCGTGTATCCGGTTCCATGCTGCTCGCTCTCAGCTCTCTAGAGCACTCAGAGCAAAAGGCAGACAATCGGATATCCCCGTCTTAGGTAGCCGTGATCCTGATCTTCTGCTTCATCTATACCTGTTCCTCAGAAACGCCGATGTCAACTTTTAATGATGTTTCCTTCGTTGTGTCCCTGTTTCATATCCCTCCTATCCGATCTATAAACTTTTACTTAGTCGCGGCAATACATACACATACTCTTTACAGATACACTGGCCAAAGGTTGTGCAGTCCATTGATCATTCAACAAGAGCCAAAGGTTGTGCAGTCCCCTGGTTATTCAACAAGAGCCAAAGGTTGTACCGCTCATGACAACTCTACACGAGCTGATGTTTGTGCCGGCTAGTGACCATTCTATCCTGGATTCCTCGAGACGAGAAGACGCACCACGCTAGATATGAGGTACAGACTAGGGGGGCGTTGCTGATTAATGGTCAGCTGCATCCCAATAGGAAGTATCCCGTGTCGGGCACACGTACAGAGCATTGGAAACAGCAACATCACAATTATGAAAACACTTGTAAAGGGTGTGTCACATCAAATTGCATCACGGAAAAAATGCTGTAGAAATTTAATTTTTAGGAATTATATCTTCAGCTTTCGCTTATAATCAGATAAGAGTGTATAGATCACGTTGGCCATGCTTCACTATCAATTTTTCGTAAATTTGGAAAAATGTCGTCGAACGAAAAAGAGCGTCGTGAATTAATCCTGTGCACTCATTTCGAGAATCCGGAGTTGTCACATCGGGACATCGGTAAGATGCTGGGAATCGTCCAATCCACGGTCAGCAGAGTACTAAAACGATACTTCGAGAACCTGACCATCGACCGGAAGGTGAAGAACGGCAAAAATGGATGCTCTGTCAGTGAAAAAGATCACAAGCGCGTAGTTAAGCAGTTTAGACGTGATCCGAGAAGTTCGGTCCGGAATGTCGCCAATAAGCTGAATTTGTCAAGTTCATTCGTCCAGCGGATCAAGCAGCGGGAGGGCCTGCGTATATACAAGGTTCAGAAGGCTCCTAACCGCGACGAAAGGCAAAACATGATGGGGAAGACGCGAGCCCGGAAGCTGTACACCGAAATGCTGACGAAGCCGCATTGCCTGGTAATGGACGACGAAACCTACGTCAAAGAGGACTTTCGTCAGCTGCCGGGCCTGTTGTTCTTCTCCGCAAAGGACAAATTCAGCGTTCCGGAGGAGATTCGCAAGCAGAAACTATCCAAGTTTGCCAAAAAGTACATGGTGTGGCAAGCGATCTGCTCTTGCGGAAAGCGGAGCGCCCCCTTCGTGATGACCGGCACGGTAAACGGGCAGGTTTACCTTAAGGAGTGCCTACAGAAGCGTTTACTACCACTATTGAAGCAGCACGAGGGCCCGACCATCTTCTGGCCGGATCTCGCTTCGTGCCACTATTCAAAGGACGTGTTGGAGTGGTACGAAGCCAACGGGGTCACCTTCGTGCCAAAGGAAATGAACCCGCCCAACGCGCCGGAGCTTCGCCCAATAGAGAAATATTGGGCGATTATGAAGCAGGCCCTCCGGAAGAACCCAAAAGTTGTCAAATCGGAGGCGGACTTCAAGAGAAAATGGATTTCTGTTAAAAAAAAACTACAACCTGACGTTGTGCAGAACCTTATGGACGGGGTAAAGAGGAAGGTGCGAGCATACGGGCTTGGGCTCGAAGTATGAATAAAAAGAAAATGCCAAAAGTTGTTTAATAGTTTTTATTTTACTGTCTAAAATTTTCAAAAGGATCGGTCTACTGGGCGAATTTCTACAGCGTTTTTTCCGTGATGCAATTTGATGTGACACACCCTTTAATACTAACCTCGAGCCAACCGCATTACATATTACTAACACAGTTTTAAGGCAAACATTGTCGAAATATTGAACTCCCGGCCCCGTCAGGTTGACGCCATATGAGCCTCAATAAAAATATATATTTTGGATTGAAAAAAATAAAAATGTTTCTTGAACTTTCGTAATACAAAGTCTCTAAAAGCCATGTGCACGAAGACAAACAAATTGATTTAAATAAATAAATAAAAAAAATAATCACATTTTGTAATAAATCCGTAATCCCTAGGGACCGACACAGGGCTGAACGTGTCATTATGGGATAGTTTCATCAATTCAATCAAGATTTTTTCATATGTCAAACATGAATCCAGAAGTGATCTGTTCACTACAAATTGTATCCTCAACCCTTGGTACTAAATATTTTTATGTGTAGTTATGTTTAATATTTACGGCCCAATCTTACAGTTGACCGAAAGTCAACATTCGGGGTGTCAAAATAACGGACCAACATTCGCCTTCGTGTACACAGCAGTTCCTTCCCGCGCAAACTAATGATTCACCTTCAAGAACACTCCCCCCTGCAATTCAAACAACTTTGCTTAGTGCCGTGAACGTGGCGTGGCACCCATTAACATTTTTCCGCGCTCCTCGTCAAGATGATCCCTCCAGTTTTGCCTGAAAATCCACCGCTCCGAAACCAGTCAAAGGGAAAAAACACGCTTGGAAAAGCATCAATGGGCAGACAGACTGAAGCCGAGCGAAAAACTAGCGTCGTGGACTCTTTATTCATAATTCAAGTTTTCTCCTTCGTTTCTCAAACCGACACCCATCCCTCCGGAAGCGGTCGCACCGACTGCTGCACAATTCGTTAATAATTTCGTTCTGCTCAGCATTTTATTAAGGACTCATGCCAGAATCCTACCTCCACTAAATAATGGGGGGGGGGGTAATTGCGTACAGTCGGCGTCGACGTTAAGTTTAAAGAACGGAACTGGAACGCCCCGTCGGGGTGGAACGAGGATAACTCCTCCGCTGGAACCGTTATTGATTGACAGTTTTTGGTCGTGCGATTCGTGTTTCAAGTTCATCCTCATTAAGACGGGAATATGCACCGGGCGGATAAAGTTTCGAAGACAATCGCACCGACCCCGGCTTTCGCTATTGAGGTTACCAGGACGGGTAGGCTTCCGGCTGTCCCAACTGTTGGATGCGGTCGGCGTTCTGATGTAATCAATATCGATTATCTCGGCGGAATAGTTTGTCGAAGTTGGGCGCAGCTGAGCTGATTAATTTAGGGAACGAAGGTTTTAAATGATATCTCAAAAATGTGAGGGTGGTGATTTCAAATTTTCAAGAAATATCAATACATTTCTTCTCTGAAAATTCGATCTGCTTCCTGTTTCGGCACACGTTTGCATTTTTTTTTTCGTTGCCCGATATACGGCTACCGTGTAATTTGGTAAGCGTTGATACCGACCTTATACTCTCCATCTCCAGCTTCCCACCAGCTTACACAGCTTGTCGTAAAATAGGGTCGTAAAAAAGCGCACCACCAGCAACATTACCGCCATAAACATACACCTATATTATTATCTTTAATTAAAAAATCCTTATCACCATCGTCACATCGTTGCCCCGGCTATTTGAGGTTAATAGAATTGATAATAATAGGAAGCCTGCCAAAACTCACCACCGGCGTCTGTTATCCCTCGTTTTTTTCTGGTTTTACGTATCCCTGCAAGGATGTTCCTCGGGGCTAGTTTTTTTGCGTCCTGCCTTCACACTCTCATCTTATTTTGGTATACATTTTTTTTTGTTGCGAAATTCAATTCGAAGACTTACTCGATGTGGTGCTTGTTCAAGGTGATATAGACCACGTGCGCCACGGTGCGGTATGAAAATGTGCTGCCATGCGCCGGACCCTCACTTTCCTTCCCGGCCAGGCCAGGGTGTGGGCAGCTAGAGACGCGAATGGTTACGTGTGTACATAAGATATTTTATTATAGATAACACGTGGCTCCGTTTAAGTTTACTTCACGACTTTCCTAAATGTCACCAGGGGGACGGGAAGAAACGAGCTGCGAGGTAGAGCTGATATCAAACGTTTCCCGCACGGAGAAAGGGCAAACATTAAAGTTGACCTATTTAGTGTGGCATCCTGTTTAAGTCGTCAAATTTCATCATTAGGTGACTACGGAGGGGAGCACATTTCGAACAGATTTCCGAATCATAAAATTTGTTACCGTGCTACAACCAAGTACCGAGTTAAAATACTCGAGTTTAGCGAGGGCCAATGACCGTCTCGGCAGCGTAACAACGTAATTTAAAATTTTACAAACTCCTCCGCCTGTTTCTCTAGTGCAAAAAGTTCGAAGTAACCGCATCAACAACAGCAACAACGGGCTTCACATACAGAAGGCATGTAATAATATCACTCAATCATAGAACTTTGCATGATTACCAGCAATAAATTTGTCCCACCTCATTTGCTACCCCATACCCCGTAGTGGTTGATACAAATGTGCTCGCATCATGCTGTTAACATGTGTGGTTTGGGTTGAAATTGGGGAAATTTTACTGCGATCTTGGCCATAAGATTTCCAACGGCTCTAATCACATGCCCTTCGTTGCCCACGTTGATTTTCAGATAGTTTATTTTTGTCATAACATAGGATGGAATGGAATTATCATAAATAAACATTATTATATTTGACGTCTTGAAAAAAAAAATCAAATTCATTAGTGTACTTTAAGCGGATTCTCAAATGTGATATTCTCAATCAATTCGTTAATTTAGTGCATTCAAATGATATCGTTTATGACAAGCCGTCCAAATTACATTTTCAGTGTAATTTTTCTTTAAAAAATGTTGGTATTTTTTATGAAACTTCAAATAATTTCTTATATTTCATCTTTTGACCAAAATTTTGTAGATATTATTGTTTTTCAGTTATAAATCTTTGTTAAAAAATAAAGAAAAAAATGTTGACCCTTTTCAAAACGTAGTCTAATTCATATTCGAAGATTCCAAGTATGCAAAGTGGCTTAAGTGTAAGTAAGTGTAAGTAATTTCATTACACCCACAACGTTTCACTGCAATCTGAAATGGTGCCACTAATGGCCAGTCGAATTGGCATGAAATTCGTCTATTATGACATTGCACAATGCACAATGGTCCAGGATAGGGTGAACAAAATTGTCGATGAATTAAAAAATATAACTTTCTTACCTTTATAAATAGAGGTAAATATGATTCGACAATGTTTTAGCCTCAGTTATTTTAAACAAATTTGTAGAACAAAATTTTTTTCTATCTCTTGAAATAACCGATATAGCGCTTTTTTTCTAAGTTGCGTTAGGGTCACAATAAAAAAAAAGACGGGTGGGTAATGTCGGGGACATAACCGGAGTGACGTAGGACTATACAAAGGGGACAGCTTTTGTTAAATATATATTTTAAATATATTGTTTTATTTTCTTCTCCTACGTGAATACCTACCTATCTACCTGAAAAATGGATTAGTTTACTGTTTACTCTTTATGAATATGTTGATGGTTCTGAAAAGAACCTTTGGTGTTGTGTTTTTGTTATCACTCAATATTTCCTTCTTGTTCGGTTAAACCTTCCTGTTTAGCTATTGCGTTTGCCACTCGCCACAGCTTTCACAGTTGGAAAATTCCCATCCAGCTTGTGACATGTTGTTCAGTAAATTACATTTAATGCGACGTGCCGGAGAAACACTTTGCCACTCACTGAAACTAATTGTTGCCTTGATGAGCGCCGAACCGAAGCTGCTCTGTTCTTGATGCGGGTTTTCTGATTGTCGTGAGCAGCTTTGCAAGCCAACTCGAGCACTCCGACGGCCGAAACTCTATAATCGCTGTTAGGTATACTGGTGCTCCGGCACCAATCCGTTCGGCCTAGTTACCCTTGCCAACAGGGAACTGGAGACCTGCACGGCTCGAGTGAGACTTTGCCTTTCCCTTAACTTGTCCTCCTTTGTTACGTCCACGATGCCGATGCCGTACTTCCACACGGGTTTACGGTTTGAAAGAAAATAAGATATTTTTTTGGGGTCCGCAAGTTTTATACTCTAGCGGTACACACTCACAGGATAGAGACAAATCGGCAGACTCAGCCAGAGGGGCGAGTCCAACGAGACGAACGAATGAGCGTTAAAAGGGAGCGATGGCAAAAAAAATATATTCATTTGTTCGCTCGTTGGATTCACATGCAGGCTAAAAAGGGTGCTTTTCAGGATCACAAAATTATCTTCAATCTAAAGAGTTTATTGTTTTGTTATCACTCGATATCCCCATCTTGTTCGGCTAAACCTTCCTGTTTAGCGATTTTTTGCCACTTGCCACAGCTTTCACAGTTGGAAAATTTCTTCCCATCCAGCTTTGTGACATGTTGTACAGTAAATTACATTCAATGCGACGTGCCGAAGCGCCACTCAGTGTCGCATTGGAGGCGATTTTAACCTGTAATTGAACATTTGCGATGACAGTGGTACAGTGTCGACTTTCAATGTGGGGTCATAATTTGGACCCCGAACTCTATGTTTACAAAAATGTCCAACTAAATATGTCGCATTACATGTCCGTCCAATTAGCTAAATGTCGAACTAATTGTAAATTACTGTACTTTCAATCTGGAAACAATTTAAGGAAAGTCCCTAACTATCAATAAGCTCAGAACAACTGCCAAATTCACATACTCATCAGATTCTGGCAAACAAATTATGAAAAAATCAATTTGTGTTCTATTATTATTTTGGATAATGTTTTAGAAAGCATTGAACTGTATTTTTTAAACTCTTTTTTGGAAGGTTTAATGGCCCTGAAAAGCGCCTTGTTTTATGGAATGGTTCCAATTTAGAAAACTTAGTACTCGTGGTTTTGAAAAAAACCATTTCGAACGCCCTCGATGCGGCCTTGTTCTGGATTTGCCACCAAAGCAGTTTGTATAAAGAACAAACTTTTTTCTTCTGCTACCTGATGCCGTTTTGCGATTGCGTTTGCCACTCGCCACTCGCTGCAACTGCCTGTTGTCTTGATGTCCACTGAACCGAATGTGTTCTGTTCCGAATGCGGGTTTTCTTATCGTCGCGAGCAGCTTTGCCAGCTAACTCGATCACTTCGGCGGCCAAAACTATATAACGCCGGCTAGGTGGACTGGTGCACTGGTACTAACGCGCTCGGCCTAGCTACCCTTGCGGGGAACTCCAGATCAACACGGTTCGAGCGGGGTTTTGCCTTTCCCTTCACTTTTCCTCCTTTACCATGTCCAGACATGGTTGCTTGGGTTGGTTTGTTGATGTGTTGTGATGCGAACCGATGTGGTGTACGGTTTGAATGAGAATGATCGTTACGGAAGGAAGGAAGGTATTGTATTATAGAGACTTTAAACTTTTGCAGTTCATTCGTCTCTAGCCTTGAGAAAGGCCCTTTGAAAACTCTACTCTACTTTACTCCAGCGCTACCACCTCCGCCCTCTTGCCTTGAAAAAGGCACTCGATCCCTCGCCGTCCAGCCCGTCCAGCAACGATGTTGTCCAGTCGGTGTCCACACAAAGAATGATCGTTACGGCAGCGGAGCGGGGATTTTTAAGCTGACTGGCTGGCTCGAGAATTACGCATGTGTGAGACTGCGACCAATGTTTCGTTCATTTTTTTCTTTTTCCTTTCCAACCGTGCTTCATTCTATTTCGCTGCTGCTCTGGTTGCCCGTTTTGGTCGGTACGATTTGAGGAGCATAAAATGGACAAATCAAAAATGGGCACATAGTGCATTTTGACAATGCTTGATATTTCACAATTATTCAATTATTTATCTCAAGAAAAGTGAAATGTTATTCGTTATGATAGATGCGTAGATATATTTCCTATCAATTGATGCAAAAACCTTTGCGATCTATTGAGAAATGCTCGAGTTATAAGCGTTCCAAATCTTGCATTTTTTCCTACTTGTTCTGTGCCTAGATTTCCATTTCACCCCCTATATCTTCCGGTTAGACGTAGTCCTACGTCAAAAAACGTTTTTTTCGCTACTTTTATATTGCATATTTAAATGCAAACTGTCTTCAAAAGACTTTTAGGGCTTACTAAGACAAACATTTTGCGATGCAGAACTTGTCAATATGTCAACTCTACTCAAAGTTATGGATATTTCTTCTCCAAAAATACGCTCTCTTCAACCTCTTGTCATTCTTTTTGGAGCAAACATACAATATGTTCGTTGACGACATTTGAAAGAGCATACTTGGCTCTACATAGTGTGAGACTTCCAAAACTATGTTATTTTTTGTATTTGTGTAAACTAAAATTGAAATCATGAAATTTTGGGTGAAAAAAGCATCAATAACTTTAAGTAGGATTAAGATATTGACATGTTCTGCATCACAAAATATTTGTCTTAATAAGCTCTGAAAGTCGTCCTAATACAATTTTGATATAGGATTTGAAATATAAAAGTTAGAGCAAAAAAACCGTTCTTTCATGGTCACCCTAATGATACTTAGAATATAAAGCACTATATCGGAAATTTCACGAGATAGAATAAAACTTTGTTCTACAAAGCTGCTTAAAATAATTGGGGCTACAATATTGTCGAATTATATTTGCCTCTATCTATGAAGATAAGAAAATTAGATTTTGTATTTCAACGAAAATTTTGGTCACACTATTTTTATTACATGAAAATTAGCGTCCTATCATATGTAACAACTTTGTCGAAGACAGTTTTTGTCTAGAGGATAAAGATCTTCCATTAAGTTGTATTCTATCTAAGTTGCGTTAGGGTCACCACTAAAAAAACGGTTTTTTTGCTCTAACTATTATATTTCAACCTCTACATCAAAATTGTCTAAGAACGACTTTTAGAGCTTATCATGACCAACATTTATATACAGAACTTGTCAATATCTTAATACTACTCAATGTTATTGATGGGTTTTCACCCAAAAACTCATGATCTCAATTTTAGTTTACTCAAATACAAAAAATAACATAATGTTGGAAATCCCACATTATGTAGAGTCATGTATGCTCTTTCAAATACCGTCAACGAACATTTTTTATGAGCAAAAAAAATTAAGAGCAAAAAAAATTAAGAGCAAAAAAAATTAAGAGCAAAAAAACGGTTTTTTGATTGTGACCCTATCGCAACTTTAAAAAAAACGCTATGTCGGTTATTTCAACAGATAGAAAAAAAAACCTTGTTCTAAAAAGTTTTCTTAAATAACTGGGGCTATAACATTGTAGATCTATGTTTACCTCTATCTATGAAGATAAGATAATTAGAATTTTTATTTCATCGTAAATTTTGGTCACCCTATTTTTGACAACATTCAAATAAGCGCTTTATCATATGCAACTGTTGACGCAAGGTTTTTAATATACAATCATATAAGATGGGAAGGTTTATATAAACATGTTTGTAATTACATAAGTTTATTCAAATATTAATATTGCGCTTATATTAACTTTTTAGTGCAATTTTATCAAAATTTGAAAGAGAAAAAAAGAAAATTTATCATTTACCCCCCATTACTTGTCAATTTTTACTGCTTTTCGTTCTTTGATCTATCATTTTGACAGTTCAATTTGAGAGGATAAAAATTGCGATTAGATAGAAATTTGAGTTTAAGTTTTAAGTGTTTTTTTATTTCTTAACTTTCAACATTGAGTTTCTTTCAAGGATCGACATTGTAATTATTGATAGATTTAGTTTTTCATAGGTTTCTCGGTTAAAGATAGAAGGCGCTATATTTTTTTTATATTTTTCTGGAAAGCTGAGGTTTCTTTACATAATATATGCGAAAATCAGAGAGGTGTAATTTTTTGTTTTTGAGTTATTATTTTGCAAATTTAACATGTTTTAAGTCCTCGTTCAATATACCTATGTGACTAGATTAGACCTATGCAACTTGACTCCAATCTTCCCGCAAGTGTGATATTTTTTTCAAAGAAGGTTAGTAAAGGGTGTGTCACATCAAATTGCATCACGGAAAAAACGCTGTAGAAATTTAATTTTTAGGAATTATATCTTCAGCTTTCGCTTATAATCAGATAAGAGTGTATAGATCACGTTGGCCATGCTTCACTGTCAATTTTTCGTAAATTTGGAAAAATGTCGTCGAACGAAAAAGAGCGTCGTGAATTAATCCTGTGCACTCATTTCGAGAATCCGGAGTTGTCACATCGGGACATCGGTAAGATGCTGGGAATCGTCCAATCCACGGTCAGCAGAGTACTAAAACGATACTTCGAGAACCTAACCATCGACCGGAAGGTGAAGAACGGCAAAAATGGATGCTCCGTCAGTGAAAAAGATCACAAGCGCGTAGTTAAGCAGTTTAGACGTGATCCGAGAAGTTCGGTCCGGGATGTCGCCAATAAGCTGAATTTGTCAAGTTCATTCGTCCAGCGGACCAAGCAGCGGGAGGGCCTGCGTACATACAAGGTTCAGAAGGCTCCTAACTGCGACGAAAGGCAAAACATGGTGGGGAAGACGCGAGCCCGGAAGCTGTACACCGAAATGCTGACGAAGCCGCATTGCCTGGTAATGGACGACGAAACCTACGTCAAAGCGGACTTTCGTCAGCTGCCGGGCCTGTTGTTCTTCTCCGCAGAGGACAAATTCAGCGTTCCGGAGGTGATTCGCAAGCAGAAACTATCCAAGTTTGCCAAAAAGTACATGGTGTGGCAAGCGATTTGCTCTTGCGGAAAGCGGAGCGCCCCCTTCGTGATGACCGGCACGGTAAACGGGCAGGTTTGCCTTAAGGAGTGCCTACAGAAGCGCTTACTACCACTATTGAAGCAACACGAGGGCCCGACCATCTTCTGGCCGGATCTCGCTTCGTGCCACTATTCAAAGGACGTGTTGGAGTGGTACGAAGCCAACGGGGTCACCTTCGTGCCAAAGGAAATGAACCCGCCCAACGCGCCGGAGCTTCGCCCAATAGAGAAATATTGGGCGATTATGAAGCAGGCCCTCCGGAAGAACCCAAAAGTTGTCAAATCGGAGGCGGACTTCAAGAGAAAATGGATTTCTGTTAAAAAAAAAACTACAACCTGAAGTTGTACAGAACCTTATGGACGGGGTAAAGAGGAAGGTGCGAGCATACGGGCTTGGGCTCGAAGTATGAATAAAAAGAAAATGCCAAAAGTTGTTTAATAGTTTTTATTTTACTGTCTAAAATATTCAAAAGGATCGGTCTACTGGGCGAATTTCTACAGCGTTTTTTTCCGTGATGCAATTTGATGTGACACACCCTTTATATCGACTTCAATTTAATATGTTGATCATATAAATCAGTTCAGTAGTGCAGCTATTATGGATTTTTGCAAGAAATGAATTCCCGGACCACCGGTTAACTTTGAAAAATCTTATCTCAAAAACGAAAAAAGCCTTTCTGATATCTAGATATGTAACGTAAAAAATCCTCAGCTATAAAGAAAAAAAAGAAAAAAATATAGTGCCACTAAAAGCCAGGAAAACAACAAAAATCGTCTACAATCAATAGTTACGAAAATAAAATCAATTTTTTTGCAGGCTCAAGATTTTTTAATAAAAGACTAGCTCATTGGCTTCGATTGTATGTGTCGATCAAATCGGTTCAGTGGTTCAATAGTTATGAATTTGTGAAAAAAGTCATTTTTGAGAAAAAATGGAAAAAAATATTTTTCGGACAACCCTCAAATGGAAATGGACACCCTGATGAAAAAATAAAAAATACGGGTCTAATATTTTGCGATAAAAAACAAAATTATTACTTTTGACGAAAATCTGAGAACCACTTTATCGGTTTGGTATGGAAAGGCTGATTACCTATATTTACTTATATTATTCTCAATATTTTCTGAATTCCTCATTCCACAGAACTCAAGCCACCGAGAACGAAATTGACTAGGGTTATAAATAAATCAATGATGTTTATCGTGTGGTCCATGGTCCATCGCAAACTGAAATCGTTTTTTGTTGGTGTTGCTGATCATCGATCGCTTTTTGGCGAAGTATAGAGTATTTAAAAATTGACCCGACACATCCTTCCAGCAGTGTTCAAATATATGTCGGGATATATAAAAAACGTCCAAAAATAATACCGTTTTGTCTCAAATTCCGAACACTTAAGCTTTGGTGGCCATTAAACAGTGTCTCATTACTCAAAATGGTACTTTATAGCGGAATTAATTTGATTTTTGGATACAATAGAGCCTCCTTTTTCATATGACATCAAAAAAATTGATTTAAAAATATATTTTCAAGGTGAAAATCTAAAAATTACATTAATCACATTTGTCTCAAATTCCGAACACCATTTATGTCACTGATTCATATTCCGAATACTTTTGTCTCAAATTCCGAACAGCCAAAATGCATTTGTTGAAAAAAACCATAACTTTTGAACTACTGGACCGATTCAGATGATCGATATATCAAATTAAAGTGAATAAGCTAGTCTTTTTTTTTTGATGGCGGGTCATCAAAGATGTGTGAGGCCGAGCGTTGTCCTGGTGGAAAACAACATCATTTCTATTGATCATTTCTGGCCGCTTCTGGTCAATCGCCTGCTTCAAACGGCCAAGCTGCTCACAGTAGAGAACCGAGTTGAGGGTCTGGCCATAGTTGAGCAGCTCATAGTGGATGATTCCCTTCCAATCCCATCAAACACACAGCAAAACCTTCCTGGCCGTCAATCCGTACTTTGCGATGGTTTGGGTCAGCTCACCGCGCTTCGACCACGACTTTTTTCGCTTTAGGTTGTCGTACGTGATCCAATTTTCATCACCAGTCACCATTTTCTTCAAAAATGGGTCGAGTTCGTTCCGTTTCAGCAGTGCATCGCAGGCGTTGGTTCGGTCTAACAGATTTTTTTGCGTCAACTCGTGTGGCACCCATACATCCAACTTTTTTTGGAATCCAATCTTCTGCAAATGGTTCCAAACGGTTTTATGGTCTATACCCAGTTCCTGGCCAATCGAGCGAGTGCTCACATGCCGGCTCACTTGGATGATTTCAACGATTTTATCGCTTTCCACGAATATTGGCCTACCAGTACGGGGTGTATCTTCGACAGCCACTACACCAGAACGAAATCGATCAAACCAACGCTGTGTTGTGCGAATCGTTACAGTATCGGTTCCATAAACTACACGAATTTTTTCGGCCGCCTTCGTTGCAGTTTTACCTCGCGGGTAAATTGAAGTTGCCTGCTAAATGGCAACAAGTTTGCGAACAAAACGGCGCATATTTGACTTAAATTGGATAATTTTGAGTATGTTAAATAAAGCGTCAAATATCGATCAGAAATACGACATTTCGTTTTCCCCAACCCTATATAAACAGCAATTAAAGTACAAAAAATCGAAAAATTCACGATGCTTGTTATCGACGGAATTTGCTAATGCAAACATTTTATCACTGGTTTTCGATAGTCGCTTTTTTTGTAAATGTTCAATATTATAAATTATAGGCAGTATCTATACGGGTCGGACTCGATTATATGTGATTCGATTATATACAATTTTGGATTCGATTATATACAGTTTGGAAAAAAATATTTTTTTATATATCAAATATGACTTATTTTAAAAAGAACCATTCAACGTTAAGGTAAAGTTTAAGTGGCTATTACATGTACAGTGCGGTAAAAATCGTGATTTTTGAAGATGTTGCTTGAATTCACACCCGGAATTGTTTATAGCGATATTGCAGCCAAATAAAAAAAGATAGAAGTCAAAGAACAAATTGTAGGGCGGTTGGAGAGCTTTAATTCAATTGATAGAAACAGTCTAATTTAATATAATTTTATTAGTCTGAAATTAATAATAACACATTAAAAATGATTAACTTTTAAGTCTTTCACTTCCAAAATATGATTAAAATCCACTAATTTAGATGTTCCACCACTATATACTGTGCTAATTTTCTCATCTTTCAAATTAAAGCAACAGAATCATCTTCCGTAACATACTTTTTAATGTAGAGCCAGTTTGAGGCAACAGAGTCCGAAACAAAAAAAAAGTTCTATAACTCTATCATTGTTGAACTATGAACATATGCGTAGAAGGGTTTTTTTCATCATATATTTATGATCATCTATCTCCTTCTGAGAGAATCTGGGTAATTTTTATTTTCATATGAGAAATGTGTTTTTTGATTTGAAGGGGATGAATCAAAAATCAAATTCTCCTTTTTTATTCAAAAAACGAAAAATACATGCACAAAAACCCATAAAAAAATTTTTTTTTTTTTTTTGACTCGATTATATACAGTGAAAATAAATCCGAAACTATATAATTGAGGCCACGCTGTACCTGTAAATTAATTTTAAAATGAAGCCTATAAACAAAAGAATGTTGGGGTTTCATTATGAAATTATTTATAACATTAAAGTTCAGTAAATTCTCATTTAAAAATTAGGTGTTCAGAATTCAAATCATACGTCGAAACTCGATTCAAATTCCGAACTCTACTTCAATACTAATTTTAACAAATATTTCTGCATAAAATATCATTTTTTTTCATCCATTTAATGTAGATTCTTACTTTTCTAGCATTTTACATGAAAACAGCAAACAAAATAGTTCATAAAACTACTAAAACCGCAAAAATAATGGTGCTTGTCTTTTATGGGATTTGCTAACGTAAACATTTTATCATTGGTTTTGACTGTCACTTTTTTGCAAATGCTTAATATTATAAATTATAGGCTGTATCGATATCTGTAAATGATGTTAAAATGAAGCCTATAACCCATAGAATGTCATGGTTCACATTATTCAACTATTTATACCATTAAAGTTTAGTAAATTTACATTTAAAATGAAGAGTTCGGAATTTGAATCATGCATAGAAACTTGGTTCAAATTCCGAGCACTACTTCAATACTTATTTTAATGAATATTTCTGCATAAAATAGCATTTTTTCATCATTTTTTTTTTGTAGATTCTCACCTTTTCTAGCAATTAACATAAAAAAAGCAAACAAAGAAATTGGAAGAACTACAAAAACTAAAAAATTAACGATGCTTGTTTTTTGCGCAATTTGCTTACGCAAGCATTTTATCTTTAATATTCTACATTATAGGCTAAATCAATGCCTGTAAATGATGTTAAAAAGTAGCTTATACCTCAAAGAATATGAGGGCTTTCATTATTCAATTATTTGTAACATTAAAGTGTAGTAAATTTACATTTAAAAATGAAGTGTTCGGAATTTGAGACTGTTCGGAATATGAGACAAAACGGTATAGCAAAGCAAAACAAAAGCAGACAAATGCGTCCGGATGCGTAAGCATAAACATCCACCCGATGGATTAATTAAAGAAATTGGAGAATGTTACCGTTTTTTCATGTTTCCTCGTGATTGCCCATCCCCCTGTTTTTTTTTTTCAAATACTTTCCACTCGTTGACGTTTTTCCATCGTTTTTCAGTTGCTTCGTTTCCCTCCCGTTTTTGGCTTTCACTCGATTACCCCTCGCATAGCCTCCTTCCAACCCGCCACTTGCGGATGCTTCCCAATTTTAATATGTTACAATTTCAATCAATAATTTTCTTAAGTATATAGGATTTATTTTCGATTTCTGGTGAAGGCGACTGTGGAGTGGAGCTGGCCGTTAAAGAAGTAAAAATTAAGAAGGGTCGCATTTGAACCGTGATTACTCCTCAGAGTGGCAGAGAGAGCGCGGGATGGCTAAAACGATTTGCGTATGGCCCGGAAAAAAGTAGATTCACATCAAGGATCAGCAGCAGCAGCCGCTGCTGTTCGAACTGTACATGTGTGTATGTGTGTACGTAATCCCACAGTTGGTATGGGGTTTGGACTTGGGCTATTGAATGAGAATGAAAAGTAATTCGTCCTTTTTCGCAGCTCTGGGTGAATATGAAGGGAGAAGAGATGTTCGAAAGTCGAGTCGCTAAGGACGATTGAGAATCGGGCAGATGAAAAAGCACAAATGTGAAAAGGAAAATCCTATTTCGATCGCAGAAAAAGTTTCCGTCCAGCATGCGAAAGATTAATTGGAAATTAATGCTGTGGATGAATAAAAGTTTTAGAACACAGTAATGCTAAATTAATACTTTCTTTATTTTTTTTTTGAAACACCTACCAGCGACTATTTACGTTAAACTGTTGTTTAAAATGTCCCAAGATTTATATGAAACATACTTCGGTGCAAATGATTTTTTAAAAGTCCTCCAAAAATATGCTCCAACGATGGTGCCTTCAACAACCCTTTCAAAAGTTCATCGTCGTAGTGCTGCAATCTGCGTTGCCACTGCATAAAGTACCCCGAATAGAGTAGAAATGGTTGGGAAAGAGGAAAAAAAATCCCAGCAAAATCTGAATCACTGTGGCACTCCTATTGTATAAATCCGGCAGAAACTTCGCGCCAAGAGATGAGGACAGCCAAAGAACGCGGAATCAAGTGGGCGGTTTGCAAATATATTCATAAATTTTTCAACCATCGGAAGGCATCCGTTCCGTCGGCCGGTGTGAGACCGGTCAGGGAGGGAAAGTTGGCAGCAAGCGGAGAGCAAAGTTAAAATTGTAATATTTTATTCAGCAAAAGCCACACAATTCTCGAAATTCTTCTCGCTCGTTGCAGGACTTTTTTGCTTCCTTTATTTCTACGCTGAAGCAGCAAAGGAACTACATGGTCGTATTTGCTTGGCAAATGCTGGGATGTGCTAGTGGTTACGGCACTGGTGTTGGATCGGAGCGGTTCAGCTTTGCAACGAAACACTTGGACATACTTACTTGTGTTTTACTTTTTAATATTCCTTCGCTCTTCATTATAAATCTCGCCGCAACTTAATGTTTCCGGCAGACAGGCTAAACTTACCGTGTCCACCGTTGCTCGCTGTCTTGTTTGGGGCTGCCGCGAACCGTGCGAATCTGCTCTGCGGTTTCGTTACGCCGAATACGGTGACGCATTGTGTGTATGGATTTGCTGAACTATAAATTTCATATAAAATAATAATCAAATATTAAGACAATCAGAACGAAATACAAGTACAACTATTCATATTATTGCAAAAATAATGAGGTTGTAGGCCTTGAAAATTATAATATTACTCAAAATATTGTCAAAGGCGTAGCACCACGATTTGGTTTTACACGATTGCAAATATCAGCCTATATGTTGTTTTTTTTATCCCATTTATTCATTAGGCTCATTAGCATTTAGCTGTAACAGAGCCGGGTTCAATCGTGTACATGTACATATGTTTATGTTTCTATGAATTGTGAATTACACAGTAGTTAGTAGTAGCCATTTAGGCGTTAAGTTTTCTGTTCCATTACATTATGGTAAATTACACAGTAGTAGCCATTTAGGCGTAAGGGTATTCTTTCTGTTCATCCATTGTTCAGCAGACCGGACAGCGGAGACAGTTGATATTGATCATTGTTGAGTTATTTATAGAACAGCAGCCCGATGTTTCTTGCAGAGCAGAGCAGTTGTATGGATGAATCGATCTTTGTTCCACCGTGGATCGATTTCCATCGCTGATGATGGTTGCGTGAACGTAGTTATTCTATAACAACACAAAGATGGTCAATTAAGGGCCCTGAGTTTGAACTCACGATCGATCGCTTGGTAAGCGAACGCGTAACCAAGTGGCTACGAAGACCCCCTATATGTTGTTATCCCAAGCTAAATTAACTGACCTCTGATTCGACATTCTTCGTTTTCTGTTACCACTTGTTCAGCTACCCAGCTTTAAAAAATCACAACTTTCATTAGAATAGTGCGGGGCAAAGGTGCGCACCCAACTGTTGTCGTCCAATAACTCTTGAAATAAAAGCAAATAAAACTCAATTTGCTTACCAAATTGTAACTATATATATGACCTTCGAAACGTAGTACAAGAATTTCTCGAGTTTTGTTTGTAGTTAGACAAAAACCTATTTTAATACAAAATGGCAAATGCGTACTTTTGCCCCATAGTGGGGGCAAAGGTGCGCACCGTACGGGGCAAAAGTGCGCACTTATTGAATTGTACTTCTGAGGCGACTATTAACAAAAATAAATGCTTTATCATTACCAGTGGAAGAAGCATCATTACCAGAGTGTGTAGGCACTATCCAGTGGGGAGGTGGGGGTTGCTGTATGATGTTTTAAAGGTGAATAAAGTGGGTGTTATGGTAGAACATACCACGTAGAAATTTTTGGGAGGGAGGAGACTGACAATATAAGATATCTGAAAATGTCCAACCATTGAAACAGAATTCTTTTTTGAGCTTGAGCTTGAGCTTGGGTAGACTGTACAATTCGTAGTTGCTCTCCATGATTGACCTGAACCAACCAAATTGCACAAAGAACACTCAGAATGACGCTTGGGACTAGCAAATCATTCTCGTTGTGCAATTTTCGGTGATTCGAGCTTTAAATGGTCAATAACGACGCCGGCCACGTCCTTACAGTCACCAGGGGAAGGGAAGGAATGTTAGTATGATATTCGCCGCCCGAAGGCCAGAAGGGTCGCCTCTATAGCGTGGTTCCCTAGCGCTTATCATGGAAGGGATAGTTGTTAGTGGGAATGGTTAAAAAAATCAGGATTCACTGCGGTAAGTGATGTGATTATCTAAGCGCAAACTCTTGATCACTCGACGAAATGGAATTCCGAAAATCATCCATTAGTTTTGAGTTATCCAACGCGTGCATTCACTATATAAATCCAATCGCGACAAAGGAGAGCTATCCTTGAGCAATCTGAGAAGGTCCGAGAGGGCTTGTCTAAAATTAATCGGAGCAACGATATCTTATTCAACGCGTGTACCCCTTATATAACTCCAATCACGGCGAAAGAGGTCTATCTTTAGCCAACCTTAGAAGGTCACAGGGAGAACTCTTCTAAAATTGGTCGGATTTCAACGCGCGTACTCCTTATATGAATACAATTGTGACGACAGACAGTCATCTCCGGGAAATCTGAAAAAGTCACCGAGAGAACCCGTCCCAAAAAAACAGGAGCGGCGACCCATCTGCCATTCAACGCGCACTCCCCGCACACATCCAATCGTGGGGAAGATGGACCATCCCTGGGTAATCAAAGAAGGACAGACACACAAAATTTAAAAGTTGAATATCCAAAGCATCGACAAATGGAAGGATGAAAGGACCCAACAACAGAAGAATCAAAAATTGAAGAACTAAGGAACCAAGGAACCAAAGCCACTCAAATCCAACTACCCTCCCAAATACAACAGACAACCAAGACAAACACGGAAACAGAACCGCACCCCCCAAAACACGACAGTGAAAGACATCACTAGACAACCAAAAGGACCAAAAGCCCCCCGATCTCCCGGAAATGCACAAAGACACACAACAAACCAACGGGCAGTCTCCAGACCACACCCAACCCCCGCACCGCACGCACTTAACAGTTAAGTTCTTTATTTCCACAATCCGCGCAACACGAAAACCGAGTGCAATCCAAAAACCATCCGTTGGCCCACTGTACATCTGTATGCACCCCCAAAAGATCGAAAAACCACCAATCCCTCCGGCCATACAGCGACATCCCTCACAATCGTGCCCCGAAAAACACCGCTCCACCTCCATGACCATCCCAACCATCCGCTGCACTTGAGAAAATAACCGCGCGGGTATACACTAGTACTAGATCAAGCCCTCAACTAGACCTGAGCAGTGTCGGCTCTCCAACTCCCCAACTCCCACTCAACCCCTCCCCACTCTTCAACCCATTAACTCTCCAACCACTCAACCCCTAAACACCACATATCATCGGTCCCTCCCAAAACACCCAAAGACAGTCCTCCTCTCCCTCGACCAGACACATTCAAAGAGCACGCACTAAGCAACAGAAAAACCATCGCCTCTACCTATAGAAGACGAGTTCCCTCGGCGGCCCCCCAGGCCCCCCAAAGACAACCACCCGTTGTCACAATTGGATTAGTTAAAGTTATTAATACATTCAAGAATTAAAGAACTAATTTATCAAAGGATTAAAGAAGAAAGCATTAAAAATTTAAATAATTAAAGAAACACGACGTACATTACAATGACGTCACATATCTACACACAAAATACCTGATCATAATCGAGTGAACATTGTCTTGTTTTGTTGCAGTGTGAACAAGATAACGCGGCGCGAAGATGGAACGTAAACGACATGCTCTCTTTCTTCTTTATTACGCCCGTCACTCACTCAGAGAACTGTGCAGCAACAAGCACATACACACTGATGTATCTACGAGTGTCCCGAAACAGGAGCAAACATGAAACGCGCGGAATGGAAACCTATGAGTGAATGATTTTGTATACGTTATAAAAAAATTTAGCACACCTGTCTTCAATTTCAAACAACTTCAGTTGCACCCCAGAGAGATAATATATGAGAAAGAAGAAAGAGAGAACTTAGCTTGCACTGCTTTTCACTCAGCCATGCCGACGGTCCTACTATGGTGATACACACACTACGACATAGAAACTTCGAACTCGATATGAAGAAAAAAACACACACTCACACCCATTCACGAAACATCGATTGAATGAAAATTTCGCTTATACACGCGAAGATAAAAATGGCTTCGCTCGATTTATGGATTTATTTCCAATTTCACAATTTATCCATATTTCAGTGGAATGTAGTTCGGTCAGAACACTGGGTAATATAACACAAGACGTTATTATCATACACACTTGCACTAGAAACACCAGATGCAAAAAAGCTTATCGCAACACAATCGACGCGGCCACACTTTTATATTTTAAAACAAATTTTCTCAGCCAAACACTCTTTTAAACCACAATTGTGCGTAACTTATTCAAGGAAAATCAACTGTATTCATCTTTTCGAAGCATGAAAGCATAGTTTCCAATCGAAACACCAAATACACCGACAAAACTTGAGGACGAAGACAGAGCACAAACAAGCACGTCTTGTTCGCACCGTCGTTCAACCCGAACTCCCATTGAAACAGAATTCTTTTTTATTAACAAACTAGCTCACCCGGCGAATTTCGTCCCACCAACAATTGATATATTGATATAAATCAATCTGAACAATAAAGTTCCAACAGAAATTATTCCTATAATAATAATACATAATCTATACTCGCGGTATATAATTTCTTTTTTGACATATAAACCTGATGCAGACTAAGACGCATCAATCCTGATACTGACTTTCAAATCCGTTGCACCGTTCTTGAATGAAATCGTGAGGAACGAACACCAAATCATTTTTATTAATATAGATCAAGTTAATAAATACAAAGTAACCTTCACTTGATTTATTTGAAACTCATTGTTGGAAACAAAAACAACATTTTTTTTGAAGTTCATTGTGAAAACATAAACATAAACGAAACATAACCGTTATCAAATTGAATGCATGGTGAAAATAAAAACATTTTTCATTTGAAATTCATTTTGAATTATTTTTTATGTTTCTACCTCATCTTGGATTCGGTTCTGAGGATTCCGACGCTTTGCCTTGGAGCGCTGTTGTGAGGTTCGAAGAGACAGACAATGGTTCCTCTTGAAGCTAGAATCCCAATCTCTTCCTGCCAATTTTGCAACTTGATTGAATTCGTGCTGGAGATTGTTGGATTCCGCAAAATCAAACGCTAGACGACGTAAATCTTTGAGAGCTTTGGAAAGCTTTGTCCAGTGCTCTGTAGTGGTCTGCCAGATCCTCAGACTGCTCACTCGTAAATACTTGTCTGAACCGCCCTAGGTACTCGCTGGCACATCCCTAAAAATAAAAGAAGATTCAAAACATAAATCACTCACTGATATGAGCCTCTTCCTCAGAGCTGATTCAGAAATATCAAGGTCTGCCGCAATCCGATTTTTTAATTTTTTTCCAGAACAAAACTCTGGTGCGAACTTTTGCCCCACAGCCACTGCGCACCTTTGCCCCACAAGCAATTTTTGAACTAATGGAATTTTTAAAAAAAGCTCTTGAACTTTTCCACAAAACCGAATATGCACTATTATCTACTATATAATGAAGGTTTCCTTGACAGTGTAGCTTTGAACTTTCCAGTTATTTTAGGTAAGTTAATCATCATCTCCAAAACTGAAAAAATTAGATCAAAATATCGCAAATTTTTTTTACCTCATCACTTTTTGCCATTTTCATGAAATGTATCTTGTTTATATGTGTGAGCTGCTGGTGTAATAATGTATCGAACGACTGTTGTCGAAATTTTATGCTCGTTTGCTTCAAAAAGGCCAATGCGCACTTTTGCCCCGTGCGCACCTTTGCCCCGCACTACTCTATTATATTACCAATTTTAATTGCGCCTTTTTTATATTCAGCCATTCCAATATTCAGCCAAAGCAATACACTGGTTCTTAGATTTCCGTCAAAAGTGATAATTTGGTTCTTTATCGCAAAACATTAGACTCGTATCTTTTTATTTTTTTTTATTTCCATTTTAAGGTGGTCCGAAAAATCAATTTTTTTCACTTCTTCCCAAAAATGACTTTTGAGCCACCGAACCGATTAGGATGATCGACATATCAAATTGAAGTCAATGAAAGCTGGTCTTTCATTAAAAAATATTGAACTTGCGAAAAAAAGGATATGATTTTAGTGATGGTTTTTTGTTTTGTTTTTTAATTGCTTTGAAATAAAGGGCGCTATATTTTTTATATTTTTTATTGAAAGCTGAGGATTTTATACATAACATATCGATATCCAGCGACATTTATTTTTTCGTTTTTGAGATATGATTTTTCAAAGCTAATCAGTGGTTCGATAAAACAATTCTTCCCCCTTTTTACCACTACAAAAACTCATAGCTTTTGGACTACTGGACCGATTTAGTTAGTTTTTCATAGTTTTCTCTGTTAATGGTAGAGGGCACTATTTTTTATATTTTTTTTTCTAGAAAGCTGAGTTTTTTTTACTTAATATATCTGAAAATCAGAGAGGTGTCATTTTTCTTTTTCAATTATTATTTTGCAAATTTAACATGTTTTAAGTCTTTGTTCAATATTACTATGTGACTAGACTAGACCAATGCGATTAGAATCCAATCTTTTCGCAAGTGTGATATTTTTTTCAAAAAAAGCTTCTTGGTTTCAATTTAATATGTCGATCGTCCAAATCGGTTCAGGAGGTCCAATGTTATTTTTGCAAAAATTGATTTTTGGATAAAAAGGGAAAAACGATTTTTCGGATCACCGGTTAACTTTTAAAAAACATGTCTCAAAAACGTAAATAAAAGCATTCATCGAGATATGTTATGCTGTTATGCTGTTATTCTCAGCTTTCTAGAAAAAATATAAAAAAATAGCGCCCTCTAGTCGAAAGCCTTGAAAACAATAAAAAACGACTACAATCAATAATAACAAAAATAAAATCCATTTATTTTGCAAGTTTAATATTTAAAAAAAAAAGTCTAGATCATTGGCATCAATGTACTCGTTTCTGCACCCAAAGTTAATTTTTAGCACATGTTCTGGCATCCCGATTTATTACATTAAATGAGCTGAATGATAACATAAAATGTTCTACTCCCCAATACATGTATATCATTTGTATAATAAATATGCTAGAGCCAATATGAGGGAGCGAAACAGGAGACACATTTAAATGAAAGCATATGAAACTTTTCGTATAGTTTGCCAAATACATGGCCCAGACAGAGAAAGATATATTCTCATTCCTGTTCTTCTTTATCGTCTTAGAAAACACCTTCCAACTTCACTTTATCATGAGGTGTAATATTATCACACTCCTTTATAATAGCGCTGGCAGCTATATGGATAGCGTGGTCGTGTAAAGTAACACTGCATTCCAGCCGGCCTTGGTTCGATCCCCATTGACGTCGTATGGACTTTTTTTTTGCACAATCCCAAATGAAAAGAGAAAAGAAAACAGAAAGAGATGTCTGCTCGCATACATACAAACCATTTTTAAGCTTTGAAACTTTTTTAAGGTTGTGTCCAAGACACGACCGCATTGTTGACGTAGAACTACGCTGTTATTTTATTGAAATCTCTTGCTAATAACTTCAGATAATATTTTAGAATGCTGCGAAATTTTATAAATAACTGTTTAGTAGAATGGTTTGGTCGCCCTAAAATGGTTTTTTACTATAGAATAAATTGACGATAATTTATTACTGATTCATTCTTGCCCTCGCAGAATAATACACAAGCTGTTCGCATGTCGCACTTTGTGTCATATCAACGCATGTTGCCTTTTTCGTAATTGACATACACTCGGCTACAGGCGATTATATACTTGTTGCACCAGCACCATTATTCCATATCTCATAACCACATCAATCTATCTTTGGCACTGCATGGAAACAAAAACAATGGCGATATTTACAAGTATCAAATATCATGCTACATGTTATTTAGTGTTGTTTCAGTGGAATCGCACCTCTAGACATCCTTCGTACAACGTAAACCAACCAGCGTCACACAAACGTTCAGCATAGCATTCATACAGAGCCATACATTGGTGGCTTGAAGCGACTAAAAATATAAACACTTCTCATCATTTTGCGCTATTTTCATCCTCATTCTCAAAAGAAACGCTTCTGGTAATGTTACTGGCCTCGTAAAGAGTTGCATTACTTTCTCATGCTCAAGATAAGCGCAGCTATAATCTTTAGTGGAGAAAGTTCGGCAAGCGGAACCCAATCACATACAAAATTCTAGAACGAACTTCACTTTGTTGGTCACTAAATAAACGAAACAAATTCTGTGTGCTAATCTCAATAACCTCAAAAAGAGTTACATTGCTTCATTATGATCAAGATTAGCCCAAATGCCATCCTTGTTGAAGGTAGTTTTGCGATTGGCACGCTAACCGAAATCGCGGAAAGAATAAAGTTAGGACAAAAAAACAAGGAAATTTTCGTAATCTACGTTTTATTTTCTATTTTTCTACATAATCGCCGTAATGTTGGAGGCATTTTTCATAGCGTGGCACGAGTTTTTCTATTCCGAGCGCGAAGTGCGTAGCGTCCAACTTTTTGAAGTACGATGTAACTACGTCACGAATTGGCGGTCAACGATTAGATAACACTGAAGAAATTCGTGACGCAGTTACATCGTACTTCAAAAAGTTGGACGCTACGCACTTCGCGCTCGGAATAGACGGAATAAAACGTAGATTACGGAAATAACCTTGTTTCTAGTCCTAACTTTATTTTTCCGCGATTTCTGAGGCACTGAAACTTATTTTTTGAATGACCGTCGTATGAAATAATATTTTATATTTGTCTATATTTCTATTACGACTAAAAAATTATATTCTCTCTCTAATAAAATCAATTACGGAGTGTTTTTTTTCAATTATTATTCATTTCCGGGAAGAATCATAATTCAAAACTTGCGATGAATTGAAAACTGCTTTTTTTTATGTTACTTTTTTAAAGGAGTGATAGTCTTCCATCTATAATTAAGGGGGTATTCTAGTCTAGAAATCTGAAAAAATCGAATTTTTTTTTACCATATTTCTGTAGTTTAGGCATTCAAGAATATACTCTAGAAAGGACTTATCGAAAATCCTATTATTTACCTAGTTAGAGCCATCTTAGTGATGTGGTATCTAACCTGTTACGGCCATCACAATGAACTTCAAACGCGTTTCTCTCGGAACTAGTTTTTTTCTAACTGGCGTACACGATATCTCAAGTTCTACTGAACCGATTTATGTCAAATTTATATGAAAATAATCTGCATACATCTCTCTATCGCATGAACCAATAAAAAATTATAACTTTTTAATTTTACTATTTTTAAAAAATCGGTAAACGCAAAAAAAAACGTTTTAAACAGCATTTTTGTTTTCAAACGGCCGCCATTTTGTTAAAACCCATGTTTTTGACTTGTCCGAGGTTCATGCCATAGCGACATCTTTACTGATTCAGAATCTGTTCGATTTTTTTGTTTCAGATAACCAGAAGGACTGGAATCGTGTACGCCATGGCACAACTTTTTTTTGAACACCCTCACTTCACCAGCATGTAACTATTCTAATTATGAATATTTTTTTTCCGTCCTATTTTTGTTTTATTGATGAAAGATATATAAACGAATAATGATATAATGGATAGTAAAAATATTCTTTGTTTTATTTTTACGGAGTTCGAAAAAACGTCCGAAATTCGTGTCTCTACACTAGAATACCCCCTTAAGGAACACTGGTTTTTATTTTTTTTTAATGTTTCACACTTAACAAAACAATAAGCTCAAATGGTCAGACTCTCAATGGCGTCCGACGTGGTATAAAATATGTTCCTTATCAGCTGAGACAATATTTTCTTCTATACATAACCTGCTGAAGTTCATTTTAAAAATCAGAACTTTGGGCCAAGAATGTGAAATAAGACATAAAAAACCCCGCTGAAATTCTTATTCCATCAAAGATCTACATCGGCAACGCTTTTGAAGAAGTTTTAAAAAGGTTGTTCAATTTCACACAAGTCGTTTCCCGAAATTACCCACACAGCGATGGCGATTACCGCCCACGAATCACATACACATACACTCATCCCACACGAGCGCTCGTATATAACCGCATAACCCTTACGCAGTATTCGCACATAAAACTCCCACGCAAAAGTCAACCTAGCAGCAACAGTAACAAAAGCAAGGAACGAAAGGAAGAAAAAAAAGTATAATTCCATCACACTCCACCCATTCCGGGAAAATACGCACCCTCTGCGGATGACATGAAGCTTATACGCACAGGCAACCACCGCCATCGGTATGTACACAAAACACACGCAAGTTGGCAATCAGCCCAATAAGGACGAAGAAGACTTTTCTTCCTTAGCGCCGGGACCCACCGAGGAGATACTCGTATACACTCCACCGCCACGCAGCAGCAGCAACATTATGTATAGAGAAAAACCAGCGAACCGAACTGGAGAGCCTATATCGCGCCATTCCAGCGGAAAGTAAACCTCGTTTCGCTTCAGAGATGTCACAAAAAATATCCTTTCTTTAGACGTCATCCTCTCGCACTCTTTCCGTTTGATATCGCCAAACCTCCCGGGCCACACGCGCGCTAAGGGATGCGATCGGGGAGTGGTGGCCATTCCGGGGGTGATTGGGCGTCCCGGGCAGGAGAGAACGGAAAGCGTCAAGTGCGTGTGATAAGAAAATGCTTTTTGACATTTAAGTCGTCCTCTGTCGCAATCACCAACGCGTGTCCTTCTATATCCTTCCTATTCTAATTCTTTCTTTTCTCCGGGTGATGCTGGGAAAAAAAGGGAACAAGATTTGGATGCTGCTGCTGCCTAAGCTGTCCCCAGCTCGGATCGGTGGGCGGTCGGCAAAGCGCGTGTATATGTTTGTGGGAAGGATGAAAAGCAGGGCGCTCGAGCCAAAAAAAAAGGAACCGACTGCCACTGACATCGCTTCCTTGCTGTGTGATGTAATAAAGTTTAATTTCTTTCTGATAACCTTAACATCTGAACAGTGGGGGGAAGGGGAAGTAAAGCGCTTTTCCGAAAGGGGATTTTAACCACGTTTTGAGCGACGGAGGTACCGTAAAGTTGACAATAACATTAAAATTGGATGTGACACTTATTATGGAGTGTTTCGGCAAAATTTGCGGACTTCGCAGTTTGCTTACAAAGTTCTTTTTTTTTTGGTTGGTGTTAATTTAGCGTAAGTGAAGCTGCGCTATTACTGCGTTCTATCAAGTGTCATTACTTTGGCCACTTGTGATTCTATCTCAATGGCACTCTAGTGAACTTCACTTCCGAGGTATTATATATATGGCTAGTTCGAAGATAGCAGTGTAAGTCGGAAGATTTCTTATTGACGAAACAGTGAATAATCTTCCAACTACTATTTACCCAAAAATAAATATTTTGCACATTTTTTGACATTCCCATACATTACTTTAAATAAACTTAAGAATATCATTAAATGTGCTATCCACCAATACTGTCACACAGTAGCGTCTAGCTCAAGGCGCCTAGAAGTATATCCTAAGGTGAGGCCGTTTCGTCACTAAGTTGGTTAGGGGAGCGGTATATGAAAACAGTACGGAAGAAAGCAGAAGGGGGATTATTTGCTTGAAGCGTGAAAGAGACAGACTGATCAGAAGCGAGCTTCGGCACTAGCGTATTGTGTTTTGTTTACTAACAAAACACAGTAGACTTCCAAGATGGCTGAGGAGTGCTTTTAGCAAGTTGGCCCACCTTAGGATATACTTCTAGGCGCCTTGGTCTAGCTGAAGCTAGTGGAGCTATCGCATTCAGTGCGGAAGTGTCTGGTTGCATAGCTACAGAAACAAATACAACGAAAGATAAATTAGAAATAGATTCAGCGCTAATGTCGGCAATGTTTCTAAGAAATCCCATTCCACAATAAAAGCAAGTTCTGAATCATATTTCGGACGCTTAAGGTGAAGGTGAAAGCTAGCCACAAATGGCTGCCACAATGGCTCTCATTTCTTTCATCTCCCTCCCTTACCCCTCGCCCGAAAATCAATAATTTTGCTAAACAGTGTGAACAAAATGATCGTTTGCACACATTTCCCGCCAAGTAATATTAACCAAAATCTAATCGATTACTCACCAAATATTAAATATTAAATCATTAAATTCATCTGTCGTCGCAATGTATAGTGGAAAACGTCGTAAAACTCGAGCTAGTGCTCTGAAAGTTAACTCTTCATTTTTCAATTTTCCGCAATGGTTTTGTTTGTATTGGTGAAAACATCGTTATTTTTTCGACAGTGATGCCAGACAACATAATCGAAACAGCTATAAAAACCACTCAATAAAATGTTACTCCTGAGTCATAGCGTTTCATGTCATGAAAATCAATAAAATAAAAATGTGTTGATATCAATACAATTGTTATTTTTACGTTTAATGGGTCTATAATGTAAGTTTTAGCAACTTGAACATTGGTTAAGAAAATTGTATTGCCGAGCTCGGAACACTGCCACGGGTTTCTCTGCTGTCAAAAATAGTAAACGGAAAAGTATTACATTCAAGCAAAATGCCTCGGCCAACGAAGAGAAGGGTTAAGGCTCTCCAACGTGAGCATGAAATATTGAGAATACTGAGGAATTATCAATATCGAGTTACTGTGCCGAAGAACTTGTTGATAACAAAAAAGCCCCAATTCGCTTGTGTTATAAATTTGCTCATGTTACGCTCAGAATTTTACTCCATATGCATATACACCTTCTATATATATATTTATATTTGCATTTGTTCATACATTTAACTTCAGTAATGAATTGTTATTTTTTTTTCAAATGTATTCTAAGACTCGTGACAGTGAAGCGCCACACAGTCTGATAAGCGAATTGATCTATTTACGTACAAAGATCAAAACAAACGAAACAAATTGCTCTTCTATCACAAACACTTTTACCCCATTTTTACACGTGGTTTTACCTATACTACTACAAAGGCTTGCTTCCACCTTCACCTTAACTTAAGGTGTAAATATGTCAAATATGTAAATATGTTATAAAACTTTTACAACTTATTTTTTTTTGTTAATTAACTTGAAATAATTTTCAACAACCCCTTTTGTGATAATTGCAACCATTTACCTCTTCCTCTATTTTCCCCCAAAATGCCTGTCGTTTATTGATGTTTCTTTATGTTGTAGCTTCATGGTTCAAAATGCCATGAGGGTTATATTACTTAAATGATAATTATATATTTGATTTATTATTTATGATTTATTTATAGTTATTTATTGTTCAAAGTAATAAAATAATAAAATAATTCAAGGTTATCCGTTTAAACTCAGTTTCCCTTTTCCTTTCCTTATGTTTTTGGCGCTTCGTCAATTCAATTAACTTCTTCGCAGGTTCTGCGCATTTATTCAACATATCCCAGGACTCGCTTGTGGCCACTGCAGGACTAACGTGAAGCTTACTTTTACCGTGAGTTGATGAGTTGTCTAAATACACGGCAGCATCCCGTTTCTTCTGTTAGAAGTTCATCTAGTTACACATTGTCCACTAATTGTCCAAAGTCCCTCATACCTATCCGTTGGTCTGTAGCTGAAAAACATGTGTATCTATGTATATAAAAATGGATTTCTATCTGTCTGTCTAAGGGGGGGCTGCCATACAAATGAAACACAAATTTCAGCATTACTCGAGAATTAATCAAGCAAATGAAACCAAATTAGGCACATGGAGGTTTAAGAGTGCAATAAATGTTTCTATGGTGGTTAGACTCTCCACCCCCCTCTCTAAGGGACGGGGGTGGGGTCTGCCATGCAAATGAAACTCAAATTTCTGCATTACTCGAAATTACTCGAGAATTAATCAAGCAAATGGAACCAAATTTTGCATGTGGAGGTTTTAGGGTGCAATAAATGATTCTATGGTGGTTAGATACTCCTTCCCCTTCCTTAGGTGAGGCTGCCATAAAATGAAACATAAATTTCTGCATAACTCGAGAATTAATGAAGCAAATGAAACCAAATTTGGCATGTGGAGGTTTTAGGGTGCAATAAATGCTTTTACGGTGGTTAGACACTCCACCCCCTCTCTAAGGGGGAGCTGCCATACAAATGAAAGACAAATTTCTGCATAATTCGAAAACTTATCAAGCAAATGGAGCCAAATTTGTCATGCGAATGTTTTAGGGGACACGAAACGTTTCCATGGTGAATAGACACTCCTCCCCTCTCTCTGAGTGGTGGGGGCCTTCGCCTTTGGGATTCGAGGGTTTTTGGGTATGAGAAATGTTTTGACGTAGGACTACGTCTTTCACTTCTATACCGGGGTGTAAAATCAATGTTTCGAAAACGAAAGCGTTACGCCGTAGACCGAGATTTTGACCGTTAATAGCTCCTAAACAATTTAAACGAAATGGTATGATAAACACTTCATTCGAAAGATAAAATGTCTACTCGTTATATACTTGTTACTTTTTCATCCTAAAACTTGTTTCAATAGCAGTAAAATTGCTTTCAAAACAGGCTATTGAAATCACCAATCGGTATATAAGCGAGCGCCGCTCAGAAACCCACTCAGTTAAAATTGAACAGCGATTGGAGCATGTTGTCGCTGTTGTGGTGAAGCCAACTTCGTTTATCATGAAAGCGCTGATGAACGGTGTCACCAAAAGTCTGTTTGTGCACCTCAAGCCAGAAGGGAATCCATCAGGAGGAGAGTGATGCCACAAACGGTTCCGCTTGAGACATCAGAGCAGCCACAACACACACACATACACGCGCGGAGCTATTTTCGTTTGGTTGCCATCCAGCATCGAGAAGATTCCGGAAAGATGTTATCGTTGCTGAAAAATAATCTGCCAGTTACCCTGGGAATTGAAAAAAAAACATTCAAGCGAGAGAGTTTATTTTAATGTTTTCTATTCATATAACACTGCGACCAAATTAATTTGCATTTGTGATTGTTCAATCAAGTGCAATCAACAGGTTGGGTTCGAGTTAGCATTAACCACTAGTGAGCTTCGAGTATCGATGAAAATCTGGAAAAATCTAATCGTTGCTGAAAAATAATCTGCTAGTTCCTCTGGGAATTGGAAAATATACTCATGTGAAAGAGTTTATTTTAATGTTTTCTTTCCATGTAACACTGTGACCAAATATTTTTCAATCAAGTGCTATTAACAGGTGGTTATTGAGTTAGCATTAACCACTGGTGGGCTTCGAGTATCGAGGAAAATCTGGAAAGAACTAATCGTTGCTGAAAAATAATCTGCCAGTTCTCCTGGGAATTGAAAAATACATTCATGCGAAAGAGTTTAATCTAATGTTTTCTATCCATATAACATCCATATTTTCCGTTCTCCTTTGTGATTTTTCAATCAATCGCAATTAACAGGAAACCTCCTGAAAAAGTACCCCTTGGAATTGAAAATTACATTCCAGCGAAAGACATTATTTTAATGTTTTCTATTCATATAATGCTGCGACCAGATACAATTGGTTTTGCGATTTTTCAATCAAGTGCAATCAACAGGTATTTATCGAGTTAGCATTAACCACTAGTGGACTTCGAGAAGAATTGAGAAGTATCCGGAAAGATGTCATCGTTGCCGCAAATTAATCTGCCAGTTCTCCTGGGAATTGAAGAATACATTTGGTTTTGTGATTTGTCAATCAAGTGCAGTTAGCAGGAAAGCTTCTGAAGATTATTCTTCAGAACAAGGTTTTTTGTATCCAATATTGGATGCATAAAACCTTGTGCCTCCAACGTAACGCTCTCATTTTCGAAGTCCCCCAAATATTCATTTATCCATTCATTCAGAATGGATTTAGATTCAACTTCAAACAAATGATCTCTGAATCAAAGATACTCCTACGTCACCCTTGCGGTTATACCATAGATATAACCTACTTCCTGTTTTTGGGTATGATAAATGTTTCTATGATGGTATGACACTCTTCGTTCTCTGGAATGGAGAAGGGGTCCCATAAAAATATTACAAATATTTCAACCAAAAATATTCCAACCAAACATGACAATTGAAAATTTTCGGAAAACTCTGAAGGAAAAAGGGAAAATTCGGAAAATTAAATTTCAATATATTCTACGCACGATGAAACGCACTCCTGTACCTTCTTCTATCTATACCAATAAAAAAGTATCGCCGAATGTGTTGATAGGAGCAGAACTCGAGGAAGGAATTGTCCGATTTAGGGCAGTCTTTATTCTATCATATTTTCTGTATAAAACATTTATTCCATGTAACGGAGAAACATGTTATTTGCAAGTGGTTGAAAAATCTTGAACGAGAATTGTGTCTGAAAATTATCTGATATTTTTTTTTTTATTAAATCGTTTATTTTTACAGGCTCAGTTACATAAGTTTAAGGAGCCAAACTCCTATCTGTATTGTTACAAGTATATATAAACATTTTTAATTAATTCTAGTGTTAATGAAGTAGAGACCCGATTACTCGCGGTTTGCTCGAGTTTAGAAGGGTGACATTTTTTTCAGGAAAAGGAAGGAATATAAGGATATGTTGACAATGTTCACACTTACATTCATCATACTCAATTCTTAAGCCTATCTTATATCTAATATGTATTTACATTTCACCTTATTCTATTGTTAGTAAGAAGGGATTTAATTTCTCGCGAAGGAAAAGGAAAAGGAGAATATAAGGATATAAGGACAATCACACACGAAGATCGATAACTTTTAAGAAGACATATATTTGGGACATGTAATCAAGGTCTAACCGAGCCAACACATCTCTCACCGGCACATTGGGCTGTCTTCCTCTGGCCCGAAGAGAGTTTTCTAAATTCGATCTGGCAACAAGATACACCTCGCACGACCAAACAACGTGTTCGATGTCGTGGTAACCTTGGCCACAAGCACAGATATTGCCATCGGCAAGATTAAAACGAAAGAGTAGCGCGTCTAACGAACAGTGATTGGACATGAGTCGAGAGAAGGTGCGAATAAAGTCCCGACTCAAGTCCAGACTATTAAACCATGGTTTGAGGCAGACAGAGCTAAGACTATCCGTTACAATGTAATAGTGTTCAACAGGTCGTGAGGCGACGCTGTCCAGCGCCCAGTGTATTGCTGCCAATTCAGCAATATACACTGAGCAAGGATTCTGAAGACTGTGGGAGGTGCTAAAAAATTCGTTGAACACTCCAAATCCTGTGGACTCATTCATAGAGGACCCATCAGTAAAGTACATATTATCACAATTGATACGCCCATATTTTGCATTGAAGATCGTAGGAACGATCCCCGATCGATGATAATCTGGAATTCCATGGATTTTCTCCTTCATGAACAGATCAAAATGTACAGAGGAATTGATGTAGTCAGAAAAACAAACACGGTTGGGAATATACGAAGAAGGATCAACCTGCATGGAGATGAATTCATGATATGAAGTCATGACTCCAGAATGAAAATTTAGCCCGATCAGCTGCTCAAAATTTCCGATCACCAATGGGTTCATGACCTTACACCGGATGAAGAACCGAAGAGATAATAAATTGAAGCGATCTTTTAGTGGGAGTAGGCCTGCCAAAACCTCGAGACTCATGGTATGCGTTGAGGGCATACATCCCAACGCGATACGGAGACAAAGATACTGAATTCGCTCGAGTTTAATGAGGTGTGTTTTGGCAGCTGATTGAAAACAGAAACTGCCATACTCCATCACTGAGAGAATAGTTGTTCGATACAACATTATAAGATCTTCGGGATGGGCTCCCCACCAGGTGCCGGTAATTGTACGGAGAAAGTTTATTCTTTGTTGGCATTTTTTACTCAGATACCTAATATGGGCCCCCCAAGTACATTTGGAGTCGAACCATACCCCAAGATACTTGAATGACATAGCATGAGTGATCGGTTTACCCAAAAGTTGAAGCTTTGGTTTTGCTGGTCTATGCTTCCTAGAAAAAACCACCATCTCTGTTTTCTCCGTGGAGAATTCGATCCCTAGCCCAATGGCCCAGGTTGAAAAATTGTTCAAAGTATCTTGTAAGGGTTCTTGCAGGTCGGATTCTTTTGATCCTACGACAGACACTACTCCATCATCTGCAAGTTGTCTTAAGCTGCAATTTTGTGTAAGGCAATTGTCAATGTCGCTTACATAGAAGTTGTACAAAAGGGGGCTTAAACATGAGCCCTGAGGGAGGCCCATGTAAGAGACCCAACTTACTGCCGAATCTCCGTGAGAAAAATTCAAATGTTTCTCACAAAGCAAGTTATATAACATATTATTCAATAGAGGCGGTAGACCCCGAGAGTGTAATTTGTCTGACAAAACCTCTATTGAAACAGAATCAAAGGCCCCCTTTATGTCCAAGAATACTGAAGCCATTTGTTTTTTTTCGGTGTAAGCCATTTGAATTTCTGAAGAAAGCAACGCAAGACAATCATTCGTCCCCTTGCCCCTGCGGAACCCATATTGTGTATCTGAGAGTAGGCCATTCGTTTCAACCCATCGATCAAGGCGAAACAAGATCATTTTCTCCAACAATTTCCGTATACAAGACAGCATTGCTATTGGGCGGTACGAATTGAAGTCGGACGCGGGTTTTCCGGGTTTTTGAATAGCTATAATTCGCACTTGTCTCCAATCATCTGGAACAATATTATGCTCCAGAAACCGATTGAATAAATTCAACAAGCGATGTTTCACCACATCAGGGAGGTGTTTCAACAAGTTGAACTTAATTCTATCTGTTCCTGGAGCCGAATTGTTACAAGAAAGGAGAGCAAGAGAGAATTCTACCATCGAAAACTCGGAATCAAGATCGCACCTATCTTGTGGTATATCTCGAACAATTTTTTGCACAGGAACGGAATCGGGACAAACTTGCCGTGCAAATATAAAAATCCATCGATGTGAATATTCTTCGCTTTCATTCGATGAAGAGCGATTTCTCATGTTTCGAGCCACTTTCCATAATTTTTTCATTGACGTTTCTCGTGACAAACCTCCCACGAAAGTTCGCCAATAAGCACGTTTTTTCCCTTTGATCAAGTTTTTAAATTGATTTTCAAGGTCCAAATACGTTTGAAAATTCTCAATGGTTCCACGTTTTCGAAAAGCTTTAAATGCGTTCGATTTATCCTGATAAAGCTTGGAACATTGGCTATCCCACCATGGATTGGGAGGCCTTCGACGAATGGTGGAGCCTGGGATGGGTTTCGTTTGAGCGCGAACCGCGCTGTCATAGATCAAACGAGAAATGAAGTTATACTCCTCCAATGGAGGCAAACCATCTCTGGAATTGATGGCTAGAGCAATCGCGTCCGTATATTTTTTCCAGTCAATGTGTCTTGTGAGGTCATATGCCATGTTTATAGATTCAGAAGTATTCGACCCAATGGTGATGGAAATTTTGATTGGCAAGTGATCACTACCGTTGGGGTCCTGGACTACATTCCACTTGCGATCTAACGATAGTGAATTCGAGCAAAGCGAGAGGTCAAGAACACTTGGGTTAGCAGGAGGTTTAGGTACACGTGTTGTTTCCCCAGTATTCAAAACGGTCATATTGAAGCTGTTACAAAGGTCATATATCAAAGATGAACGATTGTCGTCGTACTGTTCCCCCCAGGCAGTTCCGTGAGAGTTGAAGTCTCCCAAGATCAATCGTGGCTCAGGAAGGAGTGAGCACATGTCAACAAGTTGCTTGCGGCTAACCGCAGCTCTCGGAGACCAATAAAAGCTGACAATACAGAGGCCTTTGCCTCTGATGTTTGCATGACAAGCAACAGCTTCGATCCCTCCAATAGGTGGAAGTTCAATTCTAAAAAATGGGTGGCACTTATTAATCCCCAATAGTACCCCTCCGTATCTGTCATCGCGGTCCAAGCGTATTATATTAAAATCGTGGAAAGATCTGATATTATAATAATATAAAATTACTAGTATTTCTAACAAAACTAGAAATACTAGGAATTTTATGGTAAAAAGTATTTTTTTTCTCTTTTATAGTGACTTTCAACACATTTCGGCTGGTTCGTCACTTTTGCTTCCATTTTTGGAAGAATGTCGGGAGTGAGAATTGAACTCGGGTTCTATGCGTGAGAGGTATGGTTGTTACCACTACGTCAGATCGCCTCCACTTATGGTAAAAAGTAAATTCAATGGGGTCGATCAGAAGATCAATCAATGAACAGCTCTGCGATTGGACCCATGAACTTGCTCATAGTAAGAAAACGTGAATTTTTGAAGGTATTGATAACAAAAAACAAATTTTGGGCGGGACGAAGTTTGACGGATCAGCTAGCTATTTATACAAAATTCCAAAATGTTTTGGTGCATTATATGAATGTTTTGGTGCATTATATGAATCAACACTTTGCATCCATTATTGAAATCAATTTGTAGTATCACCAATTTCAAGTGTCCGAAATATGAATCGGAGGAAAAAAGTTCGATTCAAATTTCGGACATTTTATACAAGCAGACCCGGCAAACTTCGTCGCGCCCAAAAATTTATTTTTCGTTATCACATCCACGTTTTCTTACTATGCGCTGTTCATGGGTCCAATCGCAGTATTATTCATTGATGGATCTTCTAATCTACCCTTTAAAATTACCTTTTACTATAGAATTCCTAGTACTTCTACCAAAACTCGACATAATATCAGATTATTTTCAGACACAATTCTCGTTCAAGATTTTTGAACCACTTGCAAATAACATGTTTCTCCGTTACGTTACATGCCAAATTTGGTTATATTTGCTTGATTAATTCTCGAGTAACGCAGCAATTTGTGCTTCATTTGTATGACAGCCCCCCCCCCCCCCTAAGAGAGGTGGGAAGGGTATCTAACCACCATAGAAACATTTTTGCACTCTAAAGTTTCCATATGCCTTATTTGGTTTAATTTGCTTGATTAATTCTCGAGTAATGCAAAAATATGTGTTTCATTTGTATCGCAGGACAACCCTTGTCAAGAGTAGCTCAAGTACGAGACTTGGGCATTATGCTGGATAGTGCCGTGACATTTCGAATACACTATAGTGACATTATTTCTAGAGCAAACAGGCAACTTGGGTTCGTTTTCAAAATTTCCACAGAGTTCCGGGATCCATTATGACTACGATTTCTATGCTGTTTAATGATGAGATCTATTTTGGGGGCAAGTGTGGTTGCCTGGTATCCATACCACGCTAATTAATTGGATTGCCAGGATTGAAGCAGTGCAGCGGAAATTCATTCGATGCGCTCTCCGCTCTCTCGCTCTCCGCTCGTACGAGGATCGGTGCCAACTTCTCGGTCTTGACACCCTTCGAAAACGACGATCTGTCGCTCAAGCAATTTTTATGGCGAAAGTGCTGAAAGGAGAAATAGATACCCCGAATACCTCGCCGAAATCAATTTCTATGTGCCAAAGAGAAGACCGCGACAACGAGATTTCTTAAAGCTTGGTCCACAGAATCTAGAATATGCACAACATGATCCAATTCGATATATGTGTAGTATTTTTATTGACAATTTTGATCTATTTGATTTTTACTTGACTACTAAGACGTTTTAACAACGACTCTCTTCTAAACGATAACTATTTGTTAGTATTGTTCATTGTGTGAAATTTTGTTCGTAGAGTACAGGGTCTTTCAGATTAAACGCGCACGCGACAAATTTTAATAACTTCTACAAAAGTGAACCAAATTTTATTTAAAAAAAACTACAATAAAGATTATTCTAGGACATTTTGGATGTGACCACCCCTTTTTTCGATAACGCGTTTTAAACGGTGAACAAAATTCTACATGCAAAACTCTAACATTACGATTTTGATACTGTTGAAAATCCGAGTTATTTCTTCTTTAAGTTCCTACAAATTTTGTGGCTTATTAACATAGCAACGGTCCTTCACGTACCCCCAGAGGAAAATGTTGAAAATCTAACCATAAGAGGACGAAGTTTCATTAGGGCTTCGGTTGCTCGGGTAATACGATTTCACTAAAAATACACATTTTTGTAAATTGTACATCTGGACACTAAAAAGCATCCGTTTAGACTGAACGAGTAGTCGCATATTATCATCCCGAAGTGGGGAATGCAGTGTTACCATCGACGGAGAGAAAACAATTTATGATGAGCTATTCGTTTTTTTTTTGCGTGAGCGTTTAATCTGAAAGACCCTGTAAATTAGTTAATTTGTTTATGAGGTTATGTTGACAAATGTACACTTTCATTGTATGGTAGACATTATTAATCTACTCGGTTTGGCTATCACTAACCCTATCTATAGATAAAAGCTGAGTTAGAAGTATCCTAAAACCAGTCTTCTATGTTTCACAAAAAAACACTGCGTCCGAAATAAACATGTCCACGCTGCTGTTCGCAGTTCTGTGTTTGAATACAAACATGATTTTTTCGTACCTATGTTTGAAAATGTGACATGTTTGTATTCGTAGTATGTTTGGACATACGATGTTTAATCCTAATGATTCACATGATGTTCGAACATGGTGTACAGTTTCTCTTGCATTTTCAACCCAAGAACCGGCAGTGCGTAGAGTAGAAGAAGCGAATCGGACACCACACCACCACCACTCAACACGTGGTGTGTTGATATGTTGACATGGAAGAAATGCTTCCCTATCATGACAATGGGGGCTTCGTCTAAAATTTTAGGCAAATGAAATAAACCTCTTTATCAGTTCTGAACAAAATAAACGTCGATTGATATCAGAGTTCTTCTCAATTGATATCATTATTTAGTGCACGCATCAATTTATATATTGAATTCATGTAACATTCGCTATTATTAGCTATTTGAACAAGTACTAAAATTTAATAGAGCGTGGCGGAGATGTTTATTTACCCACAACAAATTTTGATTACAATATTTCTATAATTTTAACCGAATATAAAGTACCAGAATTATTCAGCAGTGACATGATAGGCGTGACGCTAACCACTAGACCAAGGGAGCAACAATTTGGGTTGGATCTTTGAATGTTTACAAATGGCTAATACTGCTTGTTCGCGACGCACGCGACCGGAGCTATGAAGATGATGCAATCGCATACACACATAGCATATGTAGTGTAGTGTAAGTGTAGCTTTTAGATTTTTCCTTCATTCAGTTTGTGATAACATCGAGAAATTACGGTGACTGATATGTCTCTATGCCCAGTATATCTGTCATCGAAGCTAATCTTTCCTCCAATACCCATTATATTAGGGATATATTAGGGAGAGTATCGAGATACAGAACATAGATTAAAGGAGGGTTGATTGTAATTCTTTCACAAATGGTCATTGCAAAAGCTAATCATGAATTAGGTACAAATTTTTCAATAATAACTTTGCATGTAACAATTGGTTTCAACTCAACTGTTTTTATGCGTTTGATGCAGAAATATTTTTAGAAATATTACCCTGCAGAATAAATTTTTCGGAATTGGTTTTTTGAACGCCCTAATCAAAATTTCATGAAAATATCAAAATCAAGCATATCTGTAAACTTTCCAAAAAACATGCATCTAAAACTAATTTTTGAGTATTTATTTATTTGGTCAGCATTTGTACGACGTCGCCCGCTGTGAAGTCGGTTCACCAGACTTCAATTGCCAACATGCACGAAAAAAAAATTCTCATAGAAAGCTTCTTTCTATTCAGAGAATGTTTTCTTTGCACGAAACCAAGGATTATTTAATCAGACTTGCAAAATATGCATGGCCTCTAAGCTCATGCAATTTTTGTAATGCGAACTAAATTTCAAGTTCGTTTCTGTGAAAAAGTATTCTACGAAGAAATGTTTTGGGATGAATAATTTCTTTCCGTGTATGAAAAGAAACGAAATGAAGGCAATGAATACAGCGACATCGGGTGATATGTTTGTACATGATGTTCTTGAATTATAAACATCGTGTTTGTTTACACATGTCTATGTTTGTGTATCATTGTTCGTGTTTAGGATAGACATTCAACACTAGCGAAAATCATGTTCGTGCTACCTTGGCCAAGTGGTTAGCGTCATAACTAACATGCCGGGTGTTCGGGTTCGATTCCCGTTCTGGTCGGGGGAATTTTTCGTCAAAGTAATTTCCTCCGACTTGCACTGTGATCACGCGTATTCTAGAGCTTGCCACTCAGAATGCATTCAAGGCGTGTTATTTGGCATAGAAATCTCAACTAAGTACTAATAAAAATGACGCAAGTAATACTACGTTGAGACGGTGAAGTTCCTCTAGGAACGTTAGTGCCATTGAAGAAGAAGAAGAAAATCATGTTCGAGTTCAAACAAAAACATGGAATTTTCACATCACGTGGACATGTGTGAGTGTTTTTCGGAAGGCTGCCTAAAACCCTGCATAGTGAAAATAGTAAACAAGTCAGCAGTTAAACGAGCAAGTTTTTCCAATTTTACTCGCCACTCACATTCATTGCATTGAGCGAGACGTATAAATTGTTTAGCTCTGTAATTTCAATATTTAGCGGTCATTTCGATTCGGCAATCATCCAACTAGCAACAAGTCGGCGGTACGTATTTAATGCCACCTAGAATTTCTGAGGGTCTATGTCTATCCGGTTATGTCCTCAATATTGCCTCCCACTCTCCTTTTTACCACCACCACCAATCTTACTTTTGACAATGCATAAAAACAACAATTCATTGTTTGATTCAATCGCGTGTGTCTTTCTACCTAATATTGTAGAAAAAAAAATCTAAATTGCTGTCCGGTGTGAGATCTTAAATCCACAACATGCTGTCGCTCCGAAGCGATTACTCGTCGGGCAAAACCTACGTCTGTGGATATTGGGGTCTCGCTCACTGAAGCAAGACTAGAATCAAACTGAAAATTATATTATTTTCTACTTGCGAAGCTTAGTTTATTTTTGACGAAGGACTACGTCTTATATAAAGGTTCCAACTCAAACAGGTCACGTTTTTATGAAATAAAGTTAATTTTAATAACTATTTTTGCTGCGAACGGATTTTAAGGATTTGCATATCAATCGAATCGAAAATTTTCTAAGATTTCTTTGATATGCTATACAGTACCCATAGTCTGCATATGGTTTAAATTGATGAAAATAGACAGCATTCCCATTTTTCCATACATTTGTTCTGTCCATTCGTGTGCTTTACCGAACAGAGCTGTCAATAACGAGCAACTTATGCAGCCGCTAGAATAGAAACAGTCGGAAACGAATGAATCGTTGGATTTAGAGTCTCCGTAAATAAAGGAAAAGAAGAAGAAACAAACGCAAGAAAGAATCGTTGCTTCTATAAAAAAAACGCAAGGAAGCAACGAAACGCAAACGCAAAAAAGAATCGTTGCTTCTCGAAATGATTCTACAAAACCCCGCAAGCCACTAAACATTTTCAGGGTCCCCGGAACTTTTTACTAAAGAGTTATTTATGAGCTTTCGACTATCGTATTCGCAAATAATATCCGAAATAATAAACCAACAAATTCCAAAAAAAAAAGATTGCGTAGTCCTACGTCCTGAGCGGTCGTGTATCGAATTTTTCTTTTTTGCTTTGCTCCTGCTCCTCGATGCAAGCTATGTACTATGCCTGCTTTGTACATATTCTGGGAATTCATTCTTAATCAATACATTTTGCACGTCCATTCAACGCGGAAGCAAGATAGAAACTGACGGCTGGTTAGAGCCAACGAAGTATTCATTGCGTGGCTTCGTCTTCTTGTTCCCTTGGATAGAATGATGCTCAATGATTGGCTATGATTTCATTGCAATGGTAATGGTTCATTAAGACTGTACTTTGCTTCTACTTTAGTTTTGGTCGGTAGAATTTGAGGATTATGCGAATTTGGATAATGATTGACATTTTCAAATATCCAATAATATTGTTCATTAAGTGCGTAGAAATTTCCATTCACCCTATACCTTCCTGGTAAACGTAGTTCTACATTTAAAAATCACGCACTCACTCATGATAGGGTTGAATATGTAGATGGAATATATTGTCGCCACTGCAATTTCTCGCTCCACTGACGCTACTCATTAATGCTTGCACAATGAAGAATAAACTGTATTTATTCAAGAAATTCTTTAGAGCAAATTTTCCTAAGGGGGAATATGGATCGAAAAATGATAATAAACATTTTCTACCAATCCTTCGATGTTGAGATTATTCTCTATATCTGTATATTCAAGAACGTGATGTGTGAAGGAATTCACAGCAATTCAAATTTGTCCTACTTGCGAACATTAACGAGAAGCATTTCACTGCTTCGCTAGTTCAATGTTCCGCAGACAATTCTAGTCACTCTGTACCGTTCAACATCTTGAAACAGAAATCAAAACGAAAGAATAAAAAACCAAGAGATCTGAACGGTATGGGACGAATGAAATGTATTTAATTTTCATATCCTTCCAAGAATAATTTTCCCGAGTCTCTTATCACACACAAGCAGACGCGGCCGTCATTCCACATCAAGGAGCACATTGTACATCGGTTTTCCGCGGACGCTCGAATAATTGTCTCGCCGTGCGGCGTCTGATTATGCTGGAAATTTTCATCTATCTTCTTCGGGGCGGTATGCGGCGGCAGATGTGCAGGTCATACCGGTGCGGGGAAGGCGTTGGGGATTATTCATTTGGCGAGCGTTGCGGATTTTTCCGACTCGAAAAGAAAAAATAAATTTGTGTGATTTCCAGTAAATCATCACTCACGAAACACTCACGAAGAAACTCCTTTCGGTAAATAATCTAGTTCATGGTTTTGGAAGATACGAAATCATCTATTATCAGTTCTTCACTACAGATTACTTGTCAAACGAGAAACCTTTTCGGAAACTTGGGCCTCTTTTCTTATTTTGCACTTTTTCAAGGCATTCATTCTCCATTGAACTTGAGTAAAATTCTCTGAATTAGAGCATAAACTGAATTAATTTTTGTTAGCAAAATCAACGCATCGCTACATCGCGCCGAGCTCGTAGATGGACTCCTGAACCGAAACGCTGTCCCAACAATAGCACGAACTTTCGCACTCGCCCGCTTGGGAGGACACATAGAAAATAAAACTCGGCAAAGAAATGAAAACACATCGTCGCTATGCTGATATATATATATATAAAAAAGAGTCTAAGCTTTGTTAAGAAGTAGTAGCAGCAGCAGCAAGAGTAAAGAAAGAAACGAAGCGCGAAAAAAGAACCTAAAGAAATAACTTCAAATGCGAATGAGGAATCTTGCAAATGAAAATTGAAATGAAAAATTGTGTACGACTCCACATGGCGCGGACGGGGATCCGTGATTCGTTCCAGGCGGGTGTGAGCAGATGCGAAACTTGGTCTCCGGCAGAAGATCCCTGGGAGTTGGATGGATGGCTTCGGCCAGGACAGATGACATTTTTGCACCACCACCACCACCACGGTACGATTGCCGAAGCGAGGGGGAGGAAAATGGAAACGAGGGATCTTTGTGCTTCCGTAAAATGGATATTTACCCATTATTCCTCTCGGAGAGATGGAGGGAGTGGGTGGGGGTCGTTTGGGGGGCAGATTCGAGAGTTGAACTTTATATTTCTTTTAGAGCAGCCGCCGAATGCGAGATACGAATGAGTGTGGCGCGCGAAGCGCTTTGTGGGAGGAGTGGCTGCTGCTACTGCCTTCAGCCCAACTGGTGCCACGGGGTTCCAATTGCTCACGCCAGCAGATATGAGTGACGCCATCTTGCAATATTATTTTTTATTATTTTCATTTAAATTGAAAATCGAAGAAAAGCAGGGGACGGAGACAAACTGATAAAAGTAATCATAATATTGATCTTGAGTTTATCAACGTCATTCCGAATCGGTAGTCTTGCTCCGGAGGGCAGCAGCAAGAACTTTTGCAGATGTGAGCTTTTTCGACTGCCATCGACAATCGGGTTTTTGCACTAGAATTTTCATTTGCCTTGCACGAAGAGCGAATAAAATTTAATGTGAAATACCGAAAAGTTTGTATCACTTTCTATGGGTTTCGTCACTCTAGTTAGTACTCGCGTTTTTGAAATAAGTTTTTGGCATTCTAATATTAGTAATGCCGTAATCGAAACGTAATAACGTTACGTATAATTTTTATAAATGGGTTACCAATTTTTAACCTTCACGTTCGGCGTTGGATCACCCTGGTCAACGAGACTCGAGAGCGGGTGTTCCGGGGGATCACTTGCGAGCTACAAGGACAGCTCTTCACTCATAATGTCCACACTGCTTTCATCGCCTTCGTAGGACACAGAGGAACAAAGCGCTTCGTGATAATAGCAGAAGTCCCGACAGCAAACAAACGGCGCGTTTTGCACTCTCATAATTAATTTAAGAAACATTTTGCCCCGCACCGCTGTGCCTCTGTGTGTTATGCGAAGGCTAATGTAACAATTATGTGATCTTATGATGACTTTCAACGGAACCGCCGAGGGTGAGGGTGCGCGGAGGGGCGGCTTGTGATGGTTATATAAATGAAAGGATTTAGTTAGCGAACAAAAATCGGAGAATAAATTCTATTTGAGTCTGGCAGAGTTTGTTTTTGCAGAATGGGAGAATCATATATAAAGCGTGTTTAATTAGATATTATTATAAGTACCAACGTTGACAAACGTTTTCATTATTTTGAAACAACGGTATCATGCAAGCCATAGCAATTCTTGGATATGCGTAGATACAATCAGTGATATAGGTGTTCAGTTCCACACCGACCGAACTGAAGTGACAGCATCTCGCGGCATGCAGAATTTGCACACCACACCACACACCACGAGTTACCCCTCCCACATTGCAACTATGAGCCAGCCATCGCCAAAGCACGCTGTGCTCGACGGCATAAAAATGCACGTTTATCGCGGCACTGCATTCAGTTTTGCGTGAGCCGTGGTGCAGTGTAAATCGGAGACCAGCAGAAAGAGGAAGAAAGCAACATCAGCAGCAGTAGCAGCAGCAGCAGCAGCAGCAGCAATGAAACTGCACCGTCGGCAGTAAGGAGTTGCACCGCCGGCAAGAAGAAGATCGTTTCGGTGCTACTCCATAAAAGTAATGCGCCCACAGCGGAGCTCATCAGTCGCTACCCAACCACCAAACAGTGAAGATCGAAGTGAATTACAACTTAGAAATTTAAAGAGAAAACGTTAACATAAATAAAATGAAAGTGTAATTAGTCATAGTCTCCGGTGTTTGCATCCGACCGCCGGAACATCCAATCCTCCATCTCCGCCGCAACTTAAAAGAGTAAAAGTTTTCTAAAAGAGTTTACAAGAGAAAGCCTTTCTCAAGGCTCATCAACTGCAAGCGGTTGCTGCTAGCCAAGCGCTAGTCCAGTCCAACTGCGACGTTGGCTTCATGAGGCGAAGCCAACCCAAGGAGTCTGGCCCAGTTGCCCTCCTGGGAAGGAACACAGCGGTTCCTGCTCCCACCCGGCTCGGTTCCTGCTGGGAACGCGAGCACCCTTATCGACCGGCGCAATTACAGTCCACTGCAGCCCCAACAGTAGGAATCAAACCATTTTTTTTCTATACAATCTGTTGGGAGAACATCTCACCAACCGTCAACTAACATTACCGATATTACCAAAAGTTAATTTTCATCAATTCTGTTATGATAGAAACCCCGTCGGGGATGAATTTCGTTGCTCACAACTAAAAGGACAGGTCCAATCCAAAACATTCTATTAATCCTACACTCCAACAAGGATTGTCCTTTTCCCGATCACAAATACCACCAGCCGTCAGATCACCGAGAAGGGTACTGCGTGTGTTTTCCATCGAAGTCGTTGACGAGCGTTTCGGGATAGCCACCGAAGAAAATAAGAAGATTAAGTGGGAGCAGTCAACGGTGACAGTGCGAAACATTCACCAGGGACGGAAATTCATCGGTTGGACACTGAGTCGGACATATCCATCATCTCGCATCAGACATCGGTCAAATTTGGTCTTCCAAAAGTATAACCAGTTCAATTCCATATTCTAGACATCGATCTGATTAACCAATTCTTATCATCTAAGACTTCAAAATCCGCCACATCTCCACGGATTTCGACCTTCGACCATGCGGACATACTCTCCAGACACATATCAACCGTCACGTTCGACCAGAAGAGAAGTCGTGATTGCCGATCTCGAACTGGAGCAAGGCGTTCGTACTGTCACCAACGAGTCGCTCCAGGTTTTACCACTCTCGCTCAAGATCATCCAGAGCGGAACCAGATGCGACACGAATTTGAAACAAGTCTGCCGCTTCGTCAACCGAAGGCGGCCCATCGACCAGCATTACCAGCCTTGGCCTTCAAAAATCCTATCAACATCGTGAGTGTCTCTCCGTCATAGCTGGATGCCTCCTCCATGATGAGAGGTTGCTCATCCCGCGAGTAATGATCAGGAGGAGCAATTACAATCGGACACACGGGGCGAAAGTTCAAGGTTACGATCCACAAGATCAAAGGTCTACGCAGGAAACAAGTGGATTCGGCAGCCTGGCATGGTTATGTATAGCATCTGGCTACCATCGAAGCGGAGCACCTCCTTCGATCCCACTGTAACCAACTGCAAACTCGTCACGAAACGGAATAGCTGAGTGGAAAAGCCGGAGCACCGGAAACTGCTCAAGTATCGTTGTCTAGTCTGCTGGATAATATGTCCTTCGCCTAGGTCAGAAACTAAGGAACTCGACATGCCAACCGAACTCCAAAAATACCTGTAGTCATCAAACGTCAACAAACTTCCTTTAGCACGCAACATTACATCCAAACTAGCGTTGGCAGAAAAAATGCTTCATCGCGTGCTGAGGGGTGAAATGAACAAATACAGGGTGTGTCACATCAAATTACATCACGGAAAAAACGCTGTAAAAATTCGCCCAGTAGACCGATCCTTTTGAAAATTTTAGACAGTAAAAAAAACTATTAAACAACTTTTGGCATTTTCTTTTTATTCATACTTCGAGCCCAAGCCCATATGCCCGCACATTCCCCTTTACCCCGTCCATAAGGTTCTGTACAACGTCAGGTTGTAGTTTTTTTTTTAACAGAAATCCATTTTCTCTTGAAGTCCGTCTCCGATTTGACAACTTTTGGGTTCTTCCGGAGGGCCTGCTTCATAATCGCCCAATATTCCTCTATTGGGCGAAGCTCCGGCGCGTTGGGCGGGTTCATTTCCTTTGGCACGAAGGTGACCCCGTTGGCTTCGTACCACTTCAACACGTCCTTTGAATAGTGGCACGAAGCGAGATCCGGCCAGAAGATGGTCGGGCCCTCGTGCTGCTTCAATAGTGGTAGTAAGCGCTTCTGTAGGCACTCCTTAAGGTAAACCTGCCCGTTTACCGTGCCGGTCATCACGAAGGGGGCGCTCCGCTTTCCGCAAGAGCTGATCGCTTGCCACACCATGTACTTTTTGGCAAACTTGGATAGTTTTTGCTTGCGAATCTCCTCCGGAACGCTGAATTTGTCCTCTGCGGAGAAGAACAACAGGCCCGGCAGCTGACGAAAGTCCGCTTTGACGTAGGTTTCGTCGTCCATTACCAGGCAATGCGGCTTCGTCAGCATTTCGGCGTACAGCTTCCGGGCTCGCGTCTTCCCCACCATGTTTTGCCTTTCGTCGCGGTTAGGAGCCTTCTGAATCTTGTATGTACGCAGGCCCTCCCGCTGCTTGGTCCGCTGGACGAATGAACTTGACAATTTCAGCTTATTGGCGACATCCCGGACCGAACTTCTCGGATCACGTCTAAACTGCTTAACTACACGCTTGTGATCTTTTTCACTGACGGAGCATCCATTTTTGCCGTTCTTCACCTTCCGGTCGATGGTTAGGTTCTCGAAGTATCGTTTTAGTACTCTGCTGACCGTGGATTGGACGATTCCCAGCATCTTACCGATGTCCCGATGTGACAACTCCGGATTCTCGAAATGAGTGCACAGGATTAATTCACGACGCTCTTTTTCGTTCGACGACATTCTTCCAAATTTACGAAAAATTGACAGTGAAGCATGGCCAACGTGATCTATACACTCTTATCTGATTATAAGCGAAAGCTGAAGATATAATTCCTAAAAATTAAATTTCTACAGCGTTTTCTCCGTGATGCAATTTGATGTGACACACCCTTTAGGTTGGGGAAAAAGTAATCCATTATTTTCTCGGTAGCTGACTTTAGTGATCGATCATAATATCGATCATAAAAATTCAAGTTTAGGCTCGTTGTAATGGTTTTGTTTGTTCCATTCTGTTGTGAGTTACAGTGTGTCAAGAATGGAAGTCAACAAAGAGAACATTGTTTACATTTAAAACTTTTTCTTTCATAAAGACGAAAATGAAAACCAGTCAGCTGAAATTGTGATTGGTGTTAATGGTGACAATACTGTAACAGTAAAATATGTGCAATTTTTTTTTATTTAAATTTTTAACAAATATTTTTTAATTCATTTTTTTTTTGTTTCTACTGCAATACTCTGATTTCCGATCTCTACATGGATCATTTGAAGCTAGCGATTTACCAGAAACGTTCAGAATTGGCCAACAGAGGAGGTGTTGTGTTTCATCAGGACTACGCACTGCCACACAACTCCAGAAGCTTGATTAAGATGTTTTAATGCATCCACCATATAGTGCGGACCTGGCACCAAGCGGCTACCACCTTTTTTCTCGCATTGTAAAACTTCCTTTGTGTTTAGAAATTGGGATTAAGAGAAGATTGTAAAAATCTATTGCTAGAGTTTTTCGCCAACAAGAACCAAGATTTCTATGAGAGTGGTATCTTCAGAATGGCAACAAATTTACAACAAAACGGTGCATATTTGACCCAAATCGGACAATCCGAAGCATATAAAAAATATTTTGAACTCCACCCAAAAATAATGGATCACTTTTTACCCAACCTAATATTATACACAAACTCGTCTCTCGCATGAGTAAATGTTGTACCAGTATGGGAGGGTAGCACATTTTTTGTAATTTTTAAGCTATTTCATGTTGTAAACCAGGATGTAAAAAATGTGCTAAAAATTAATTTTGGGTTCAGCAACCAATCCCTTCTCGCCAGTCACCGAAATTACGAAGGCATCCAGCACGGTACGATCCGCATAATCTTTACTAGAAAGGAAAGATGTTGAGAGAACATCTCACCAACTATCAATTGACGTTACCAACTGACAGCCGTCAGCATGACAGATGCCACCGCGGCTCTCGGTGTGTGTTGTCATTAGAGATGGACAAAACGGTTCACATTATTGAACGATTGGTCGACTAACCGTTCACTTAAGGGAAAATGTTCTTTCGAACGAACCACTCACTCTTTTGTACAACGGAGGGAAATGTCAAAGCAAATATAAAAAATATGCATCATGACGATGTGGCAGCGTTAATCGCCGTAGGAGTGTGCCGGTGGACCGTGAAAAGTATCTTAAACCAAGAAAGGAAACAACAACTATCCGTAAGAGTGGCCACAGGTGGCCACAGTTTCGCTTGAATTCGGAGGGTTATGAGGGATCCCGAGGACTGCAATCAAAAGGAAGACTCGGGCGAATCCAGTGCGTTCAATGGCGAAGGAACACGGGATCAACGACATTGCGGTACGGAAGATCGTAAAGGAAGATTGTGGGGCGAAGTCGAGGGCACGAAAAATTATAGGTGGTTGTGTCCAAAACGACCGTATTATTGACGTAGCACTACGCTGTTATTTTATATAAGTCGCTTGTTTATAACTTCGGGTATTATCTTATAATGCAAGTAAGTTTTAGAAATAACTGTTTTGTAGAATGGTATGATCGCCTTGAAATATTTTTTTTCATTGTAGAATCTGTTGACGATAATTGATTGATAATTCATTCTTGCCCTCGCAGAACAATACACTAGCTGATATGCATACAGAGCTATACAATGGTGCCTTGAATCTCCTAGGAATATTAACTCTTCTCGTCATTTTGCACTATTCTCAAAAGAAACGCTTCTGTTAATATTACCGGCCTCGAAAAACAGGAAGTGGGTTATATCTATGGTATAACCGCAAGGGTGACGTAGGACTATCGTTGATTTAGGGATCATTTGTTTGAAGTTGAATCTAAATCCATCCTGAATGAATGAATAAATAAATATTTGGGTGGCTTCAAAAACGAGAGCATTACGTTGGAGGCTCAAGGTTATATGCATTCAATATTGGATACAAAAAACCTTGTTCTGAAGAATAATCTTCAGAAGCTTTCCTTACTGCACTTGATTGAATAACCAGCAAACGAAAAGAGTTGCGCGCGTGTATGTGTGTGTGTGTGGCGGCTGCTTCAATGTCTTCCCGAGGAACCGTATTTCGATGCTCTCTTGGTCACCTTCTCTTTTCCTTCTGATCGATCGGCTTTTCTGCGCTCCCTCACAGTTAAAACAAACTGATTGCATTTCAGGTCAGGTCAGGCCAGGTAATGAATCCCTCGATCCCTCGCCGTTCAGCTCGTTCAGTAACGATGTTGTCTTGTCGATGTCCTCAGGCGTCGTGCACAAATTACGTAACGCTAAAAATTCGGATCTTGAACCCCCTCCCCCCCTTACGTAACGCAATTTCCTATCTCTAATAAACAGAAAGTAACGCAACATCTACCCCCTCCCCCCTTATCGCGTTACGTAATTTGTGTACGACGCCTCACGAAAAATGAATGGGTTTCACCACCAGAATATCATTTAAGTATGCTTTTCGTGCGTGATTGAATCGAGAGAAGGTGTGGTTTACGATGGCAATTTGGAAGGCAAACTAGAGGAGAATAAACTCTCTGAGTATGAAAATTTCGGCGACTGAGCAATATCGATTGAAAATTATATAATTTTCGCGATACGAAACAATTTCCGTTGCGCGCGCATACAATATTAGATACGAAAATATCCTACTGATGGGAAAGAATAATCTTCCGAAGCTTTCCAGCTAATTACACTTGATTGAAAAATTACGAAATCAAATGTATTTGGTCGCTGTGTTATATGGTTAGAAAACATTAAAATAAACTCTTTCGCATGAATGTATTTTTCAATTCCGAGGGAACTGGCAGATTGTTTTTCAGCAACGATTAGATCTTTCCGGAATTTTCTCGATGCTGTATGGCATCCAAACGAAAATTCTCGTTTCAGTTTGGCCTGCAAAAAACTTTTCTGAACTCTAATCCATCAAATTGGGAGCCCTAAAAAGGGCCGTTGATTATATGCTACGCTAATATAGCACGCTCTCCTCGGATACGATGGGCCAGCTGGATGTTCTTGCGCATGATGTGACGCGTTTTGCATGGATAGCACACAAATAGGTATCTTCGAATAGGACTCCTGCAGCGTCATAACCGCGGAACTTTGGAAGCGCAAGTCGGTTTTGAAATCCTGAGCAATTCAACGAACCAAATGCTGCAAAGGTAGCTTGCGGATCACCAATTCGGTCGACTTCTGATAGCGACGAATTTCGGTCGGCTTCTTAATCAGTACGGAGAGGTATGCATGTGCGCACATTACACCGATTCCGTTGGGTCGGTGTTTGCACCAGTAGCCGATCCGACCAAACTGTCGGCTGAAGAAAAGTCTGTAGTGTGCGGGGGCTCTAATTGAAGTGTACAGCATAATGCATAGACGTAAGTATGAGCTTCCCCATCTCACATTCCAATAAGATTAATGGGCTTCCAAGTGGGCGCGCTACATACGGATACGAATGATTTCAATAACCTGTTTTCGAAGCTATCATTAAGCTATTGAAACAATTTTTCGACTCAATAAATAGCAATCATATAACTCTTGGACATTTTATCTTTTGTATGAAATTATTATCATACTGTTCCGTTGATCCGAAGCAGAATGAATCACGCTTAAAGAAGGAATGGATTTTTTCTTGGAATTTACACAGCAAAAATAATGCCCTTTCCCAACAATTAAAAACGACAAACGGTAAACAGTTTCATCAAAATGATTTCTTCGATATGGGGATATATTCACTACATCATGTCATATATTTCATATTCTTCATTATGATATCCATATCCATGGCACCTATCGGTATCGAATTATCATCGACACCACGAATTTCGCTAAATGCTCCTTTCAGTTCGTCCTGTAAAAATCTTTTCTGAACTCTAATCCATCAAATTGGGATCCCTGAAAAGGGCCGTTGATTATATGCTAAGCTAATATAGCACGCTCTCCTCGGATACAATGGGCCAGCTGGATGTCCTTGGGCATGATGTGACGCGTTTTGCATGGATAACACACAAATTGGTATCTTCGAATAAGCCTCCTGCAGCGTCATAACTGCGGAACTTTGGAAGCGCAAGTCGGTTTTGAAGTCCTGAGCAATTCCACGATCCAAATGCTGCAAAGGTAGCTGCGGATCACCAATTCGGTCGACTTCTGATAGCGACGAATTTCACGCAAAGTTCCCGGTCGATAGCGATGTGGCTTCTTCACCTATCCTGCTGCTGGTGCGCTTATCCGAGCTGCTTTCATGTGCCTTACCACCGAAAGACTAACGAGCTATCTGCGAAAGACTAACGAGATCGAGTCCTCACGGTGCGAGAGTAAAGTAAGAAATGAACGAAAGCAAAGGAAGCGTCGTTTTATAAACCATAAAAGTATAGAATCTAAATCCCACCCTTATTATATTCGTGAGTATACAGTAAGCTTATATAATAAAGAGGGTGGGGTTTACATTCGATACTTTTATGTTTTATAAAATGACACTTCCCTTGCTTTCGTTCATTTCTTACTCTACTCTTGCACCGTGAGGACTCGAGCTCGTTAGTCTTTCGGTGGTAAGGCACATGAAAGCAGCTCGGATAAGCGCACCAGCAGCAAGATAGGTGAAGAAGCCACATCGCTATCGACCGGGAACTTTGCGTGAAATTCGTCGCTATCAGAAGTCGACCGAATTGGTGATCCGCAGCTACCTTTGCAGCATTTGGATCGTGGAATTGCTCAGGACTTCAAAACCGACTTGCGCTTCCAAAGTTCCGCAGTTATGACGCTGCAGGAGGCTTATTCGAATATACCAATTTGTGTGTTATCCATGCAAAACGCGTCACATCATGCCCAAGGACATCCAGCTGGCCCATCGTATCCGAGGAGAGCGTGCTATATTAGCTTAGCATATAATCAACGGCCCTTTTCAGGGCTCCCAATTTGATGGATTAGAGTTCAGAAAAGTTTTTTACAGGCCGAACTGAAAGGAGCATTTAGCGAAAATCGTGGTTTCGATAATAATTCGTTACCGATAGGTGCCATGGATATGGATTTCTTAATGAAGAATATGAAATACATGACATGATGTAGTGAATATATCCGAAGAAATCACTTTGGTGAAACTGCATTATAAAATTATTTGTGTACGAATGCCGCAATCGATAGTCGACTCTAATTTGCGCTGGGTAATTTCCTCGGAGGACTCAATTCCTCCTTTGAGCATTAAGAAACTCTTTCTGGTAAAACGAAGTGGTATGAATCACATTATTTGAATGATAGAATGAAGAAGTTTTCTGCCAATTTCCTTCAACCTCCAAACATATCTTTCTCCCGTTTGTCGTTTTCGCGTTCGCTAATCTTTTCTCACAACACCCATTTCTCGTTTGAGAAATTGTTGAGTAAACATTGTTTGCCAGTGCGCGTAGAGTGGGAATTCCTAAAGATTCATTGCACCTCTAATAAATTGCCGAAAGACATGGTCTTACGTTGATCGCACTTGATTGAAAAAATCCAAAACGAAATGTATTTGGTCGCAGCATTATATGGGTATAAAGCAAATAATCGCTCGAAAATGACTTGATTTTAGCGATGATGTTTCACGTTTTTCATGTTAAGCATCCAATATTGGATACGAAAGTTTTCCACTGATGGGAAAAAAAATATTCAGAAGCTTTCCTATTAATTGCGATTGATTGAAAAATCACAAAACCAAATGTATTTGGTTGCAGTGTTATATGGATAGAAAACATTAAAATAAACTCTTTCGCATGAATGTATTTTTCAATTCCCAGGGGAACTGGCAGATTATTTTTCAGCAACGAGAATTCCGCGCGTGTATATGTGTGTGTGGCGGCCGATGTTTCAAGCGGAACCGTGGCATCACTCTCCTCCTGATGGATTCCCTTCTGGCCTTAGGTACACATACAGGCTCTTGGTGACACCGTTCATTAGCGCTTTCATGATAAACGAAAATAGCTTCACAACACAGCGACAACATGCTCCAATCGCTGTTCAATCATAACTGAGGGGGTTTACGAGCAGCGCTCGCTTATATACCGATTGGTGATTTCAATAGCCTGTTTTGAAAGCAATTTTAAAACTATTGAAACAAGTTTTTGGATGAAAAAGTAACAAGTATATGACGCGTAGACCTTTTATCTTTCGAATGAAGTGTCTATCATACCATTTCGTTCAGTTGTTTAAGAGCTATTAACGCTCAAAATCTCGGTCTCCGGCGTAACGCTTTCATTTTCGAAACTTTGGTTTTACACCCCGGTATAGAAATGAAAGACGTAGTCCTACGTCAAAAAACTTACATTACTTTCTCATGCTCAAGATAAGCGCAACTGTCATCTTTAGTGGAAAAAAGTTTTGCTACTGGGAAGGGAAACCAAATCACATACAAAATTCCAAAACGACATTTACTTTCTTGGTGACTAAATAAACCGAATAAACTCTTACTGTTAATATTAACAACATCGAAAAGAGTAGCATAGCTTCATTATGACCAAGATTGGCGCGATAATTTGCACCACGAAACAATCGCCAACCATAGCATCAAAAAATTAGACGAATGTTGCATCGTGAAAGGGCCAATGCGCACGGGAGCACAAATGGGGTTTAGTGTAGCGAAGATGCGCTAGTTTTACGTACGGATTATGAAGCACTCACGTACAAAGCTATATATCGACGGCCTGGAGCAACTAAATATATTCACACTTATTTCCGCTTTGCGCTCTTCTCAACAGAATCCCTTTCTGTTAATATTGCCGGTCTAGATTAGCTTAGCTCTCATCCATTGCGGAGAGAGTTTTGCTATCGTCATGCGAAACCAAATCACAGACAAAATTCCAGAACATAAACATTAATGCAACGGCGTCAGTATGATGCAATTCATGTCGTTTTTGCAATACGAACTAAATTTCTAGTTACTTTCTGTGAAAAAATACTCTACAAAGAAATGTTTGAGGAGTAATTATGTTTTCCGGTGCATGAAAAGAAACGAAACGAAAGCAATGAATACTGCGACAATGGGTGATATGTTTGTACATGATGTTCTTGAATTATAAACATCGTGTTTGTTTACACATGTTTATGTTTGTGTATCATTGTTCGTGTTTGAGATAGACATTCAACACTAGCGAAAATCATGTTCGTGTTCAAACAAAAACATGGAATTTTCACATCGCGTGGACATGTGTAAGTGTTTTTCGGAACGCTGTATCTGACCAAGCATCCTACTAGCATTATGGTGTTTGGATTGGTGGCTTCAGATGGCAAAAAGATTAACGTGGTGTTAATTCCAAAAGGTGAAAAGGTAAACACGGAGGTCTACATCGGTATTTTAAGTAAGTATATTCTTCCGTGGATCAAAAAGCAGTACGGCTCGAATCCAAATGTTGAATTTCAACAAAATGGGGCTTCGTGCCACACCTTGAGCGGCACTCAGAAGTAGTTGCAGGTACATCTGCCATTCTGGGCGAAGGATATGTGGCCTCCATTCATTCCCGATGCTAACACTAGATTTACGGACCGAGCCAAAATATTTCGAAAACAGAGTTCACATATAAAAAATGTTTTCCATATACTTTTATGATAATGAACATTTAATTTGAATTGATTTGCAAAAACTTCAATTTTCTTGTGTGAGCCATGTTGGCTCACTTCAGTAAAAATAGGTATATAATCCACATCCGTAAATCTAGTGTTAATCCTCGGTTTGGCGCGTCATGAACGCTTGTTTTAAACGTCGTCCAAGTACAGCAAGCATCAGACAGATTGTACCCGGAGAGAAATGGATCCAGGATATTAGGACCTGCCGTGCGTTCCGAAAACGTGCGGAGGCTGTAATTGCAGCAAGTGGAAACTCGATCGATGATTAACATAATTTAAGACTCTCAGAAAAATCACCCCTTTGAATTAATTTAAAAAATTGAATTTTGACGTTGCTTAATGGTGCAAACATTATCACGCATACTGGTACTGTTTAATTAGTTTTGCTATTGACGGTCTTTTTCTAACTCTCAACAGTAAAATATGAAATTAAAATTTTACTTAATAAACAATTCAACGGTACAATTTAAAAACCTACGTAACCTGGAATGCTTCTAGCTGTATATTAAGGTTTTTTAAAACGAACTTGATTAAAAATGTTGATTCCCACGAAAAACTAGCCTATGGAAAATATCAGCTCAATCGGACTTCATTTACTAGTGTCGCACAGCGGTAAATGTTCGAGTTTTTTGAAAACCAAAAAATGTTATCCCGAAAAAAAAATTTCTCAAAAATTGTCGTTTTTGTCTGAAAAGTCGATTTTTGACGAAATTTTTTTTCGAGATAACAGTAAATCTCGACGTTTCATGCGATTTAAGGCTTTTGGTATCTATTTTTTTTCGAAAACCCCGATTTCCTTTACTCCCCCCTTGGGTGATTTTTCGATTTTCAGAAGACTAAAATTTTGAAATCTGCGACAATAGTAAATGAAGTCCGCATGAGCTAATATTTTGCAGAGAGTATTTTATCGTGCAAATCCACATTTCGTAGGGAGTCCCGGCTGAAAAATCGATATGACGATTTCCATTGGCACCCGTTTTGCCTCGTATTCCGAAAAAAAACCCAGTGTCGCTTTTTGACAAAAAAAAATTTTCGAAATGATATCAAATCTCGACGTTTCATGCAATTTGAAGACATTTGCATCTAATTTTTTTTCGAAAACCTCGATTTCTTTTACTTCTTTGGGTGATTTTTCGGTTTTCAAAAAACTCAAACTTTGACCGCTGTGCGACACTAGTAATTGAAGTCCGATTAAGATGATAGTTTTTCGTGGTAATCAACATTTTTAATCAAGTTCGCTTTGAAAATTCGAAATGGTAATTTTCATTGTTCATCTATCATTCGTTCGTTCTTCTCCCAATTGTAAACCACTGATTATGAACTGTGTTATGGTCAGCATACTTTCGACAAATCGCATGTTATGATTAGTTAAAAAAGGATAAGGAACGAGGAATATGAAAATCAACAAATGAGCTTGGATTCGTCGAATTACAAATTTTCATAGACGAAGACGATGGCTGAACTCAACAACAACTCACAGAATATTTGAATGCTCCCAAATCACCCGTTGTCAGACGTTTAAAAGCCATGGGAGAGATCCAGAAGATTGGAAGGTGGATTCCGCATGGTTTGACCGACGGACAATAAGTAAACAGGGAAAGCGAAATTTTGCTTGCCCGGCACGAAAGAAAGTCATTCCACCATCGGATTGTGACCGAGGGTGAAAAGCGGATACATTTAAAGCAAGGGTTCTCAAACTCTTCTGGGCAAAAGACCCCTTTTCCAGAATTAAGTCATACCTTAGACCCCCATTTCTTTGAGAGTCCTCTTTATCTTTAGTTTTTTTTCTTACTGAATAATTATCAATTTGAAAACATTGCAGTTGGTTAAATGAATAAACTTGACATTATTTTTTCACGGAGGCGATCTGGCCTAGTGGTGCGCACCTTTCACGAGTTCAATTCACACACCCGACAAACTTCAAAAAAATGGAAGTAATGTTAAAACGGGCCAAAAGTGTTGAAAGTCACTATAATACAGAAAACAAATATCCTCATCACATTCAACAAAATATATAGAGATAAAATTTAGTAAATATCATGTGTAATAAATAATTATGAATACAAATTACTCACAAACAATGAAATCATTTAAATCTCAAAGCAATCTATCCATAACTACCAAAATATCAAAATACGATTCAATATTGGTTAGTTAAAGCCTTAAACGCGGAGATTTTCGTTGATTTTAAAATGGTTCCTTCGGTTTCGCGTTGTTTGTAATCATAATGATGCCTTTTTCGACAAAGTATGATGATGGAAAAACGATGTTTTTCAGCAATGTCTCACATCGCCGGATACTGTTTTTCAATGTTTCGTTATAACTAGAACATATGACAACCTTGATTGTACTGCTGTCTCATCTGCGTTGATGATAATCAACTTTTCTGGCATTATCACATTGGCTCATTCCAAGGAAGAAAAATCCTTGTGTGATGCATCGAAGCGAGTGACATATGATAATATATATGGAAGTGAGTGACATATGATAATATAAAATGGTCTTGAAGATTTTGTGATAATTTTGACAAATGCGAAAACTGTGAATATTCTATTCTGCTTAAATTTGGTTTTGAAAGTTTTGTCAGAAGGGCCTATATTATTGACATTGTTTCAATCAAATTGAAATAGTCTCCCTGCAGCTGAAACACAAATTAAAAAAAGCTGAAAATCTTGCTATGCAAGAGACTCTTGGTGGTCAACGAACTCCAGCATGTAGAAGTAACCGAGTAAATATTTTTTCGTTTTTCTCTTATAGCTTAGCAAATAATCGAGTGTTCAAAGGATTGCTTCGAAGGTTTTTGATAGCACTCATAACCAGTGTTGCCACACGTACAGATTGATCTGGAAAGGTACAGATTTTTTGGTTGTTTTTGGTACAGATTTTTTGGTTGTTTTTGGTACAGATTCTGTACGGTACAGACTACACATTTTCGTCAAAAAGTACAGATTGAACAGATTTTTCCGCGTGTGAAATTTATCTCTTTTTTGTGCAGTATTATTACTTGAAACCACTCATTACATTCACCTGAGAATATATTTTATTACTGGCAAATAAATTCATAATAATACGTGAGTATTTGTAGTAAGTAAATGTAGGCATATAGTTAGTAAGTAAATATAATATTTTGTAGTAAATAAATGAGTATTTTTTCATGCTTCATGATTTTTCTCTACAATAAATATTATCGTTGGTACAGATTTTTGGTACAGATTTTTTGAAGAAAAAGTACAGATGAGGTGGATTTTTTCCCCTTCTGGTACAGATAAAAATGTGGCAACATTGCTCATAACATTAAGTAAAGACTGATGCGATCTAGGGCTCAGATTTTTTGCTACTAAATGCTGTCTGTGAATCACGCAGTGAACGGCCAAGTACCTTACGCAGTTGTAACTTTGAGTTAGCTGTAAAACCACGATGACGACCAACCATTGATGATGCACCATCAGTCTCAATGTCCTTCCATGGAATAGCCTTCTCGGTAAAAAAAACCGACCTTTGGTAACAGTCTTCATATATGTGGCAAAAATCATTTCTTGGCACATATTTTCTTTAATAGATCGACAACAGAGCTTCATTGCTGTGTAATGTAGACTCGTCCAGCTGGAGAGAAAATCTGTTGGTCTAAAATAAATTGAATAACATTTTCCCTCTTCACTACCCATCTCAAGTTTCCTGAAATAATTAAAACAAATCATCGTGTGCACACTCATCGTCTTGTTGAGTTTTTAAAATGAACAGCAATAATATTTTCTACTAAGATATGAGTCATTCTCAGTGTTGCCACATATATAGAATATTCTGTTATTTACAGATTTTTCGCCAAATTTCAGATACAGAATACACAGAATTACAGATTTTCTGCAAAGATACAGAATTTAAAGATATTTTTTCAAATTCAAATTAAAATGTGAAAGTAATCACAGTTCATTTTCTCTGTCTACCTTCTGACTAATAAACTTTGTTTTTTTTTATCGTTGAGTCATGAAGCTATGTACCTTCATTTATAAAAATGCTGAAACATATGGAATGTCACCTCACTTCTCCATTCCTGCTAAGGATGTTTTAGGACACTTTTTGATAATCCCACATTCATCAGCGTGTGTTGAGTGAATATTCTCGCTTCACAATGCCGACGAAACAAAGTTCTGAAATTGGTTGGCTTCCACAATGATGGACTCTATCTTCTTCTTCTTCTTAAATGGCACTAACGTTCCTAGTGGAACTTCGCCGTCTCAACGTAGTCTTATTTGCGTCATTTTTACTAGTATTTAGTTGAGATTTCTATGCCGGATAACACGCCTTGAATGTATTCTGAGTGGCAAGCTCTAGAATACGCGTGACCACAGTGCAAGACAGAGGAAATTTCTTTGACGAAAAATTCCCCTGTTCAGAACGGGAATCGAACCCGAACCCCCGGCATGTTAGGTGTGGCGCTAACCACTCGGCCACGGGAGCACAATGATGGACTCTATATTGAAAGCAAAGAACTATGTATCGATTCAAGGAAGAGCGTCAAGGATGAAATTGACAGAAAATTAAAAAAAAAGCAAAGTTCAACAAAACCATGTATAAACATCATACAATTTATTATGAGAAAACTTTTTTTTGACGTAGAACTACGTCTTTCAGGAAGGGTGCCAAATCAGAGAAAATGTCACATTTTTATGAAATAAAGTTAACGTTAATAACTATTTTCACAGCGAACGGATTCTGATGATTTGCATACCATTTGAATTGGAAATTCTCCAAGATTTATTCGATATGCTATACATTACAATTCCCTAATCCCTAAACGTTTTAAATGATTGAAAACTGAAAGCATTCCCATTTTCCCATACATTTGTTCTGCCGATTTGTGTGCTTCCCGTACCCGTACCGTCAATAACATTCGTTTTTGCCCGTTTCCAACTTATTTGGAATAAATAAGCCATCCACGATTTGAACCCACCACCACTTCTCGTTTGGTGGTCATCGGAGCAACATCGAGCGAAAATAGATTCTTTACCTGCCGGGAAAGATAAGGGAAAGAGGAGTATGGAGTAGAGTTTGATTCCACTGATGGAATGGAATGAAACCACAGTGGCGAGCGTGGAGTAAGTAAGTGAAACACAACGAGCGGATGTCATTCATACCTAATGTTGATTTCATACATATAGACACACACAGCTCGATGCAAGAAAGTAAGATATTGCGAAACGGCAATGCAATTTCATCCGCATTCACTACACACCCTTGAAGAAGAGGAAGCCCTCCGTATCAAAGTGTGATTTGACAAAGAAGGTGTCAGCAGCATACGAATTTTTTTGTGCTAGTGCGGATATGGAAGAATATCCAGAATTTTGGAATACGGAAATACACTGCATTTTTTGACGTAGGACTACGTCTAACCGGAAGATATAGGGGGTGAAATGGAAATCTAGGCACTGAACAAGTAGGAAAAAATGCAAGATTTGGAACGCTTATAACTCGAGCATTTCTCAATAGATCGCAAAGGTTTTTGCATCAATTGATAGGAAATATATCTACGCATCTATCATAACGAATAACATTTCATTTTTCTTGAGATAAATAATTGAATAATTGTGAAATATCAAGCATTGTCCTAATGCACTATGTGCCCATTTTTGATTGGTCCATTTTGTACTCCTCAAATCGTACCGACCAAAACGGGCAACCAGAGCAGCAGCGAAATAGAATGAAGCACGATTGGAAAGGAAAAAGAAAAAAATGAGGGAAACATTGGTCGCAGTCTCACACATGCGTAATTCTCGAGCCAGCCAGTCAGCTTAAAAATCCCCGCTCCGCTGCCGTAAGGATCATTCTCATCCAAACCGTACACCACATCGGTTCGCATCACAACACATCAACAAACCAACCCAAGCAGCCATGCCTGGACATGGTAAAGGAGGAAAAGTGAAGGGAAAGGCAAAATCCCGCTCGAACCGTGTTGATCTGGAGTTCCCCGCAAGGGTAGCTAGGCCGAGCGCGTTACTACCAGTGTACCAGTCCACCTAGCCGGCGTTATATAGCTTCGGCTGCCGAAGTGATCGAGTTAGCTGGCAAAGCTGCTCGCGACGATAAGAAAACCCGCATTCGGAACAGAACACATTCGGTTCAGTGGACATCAAGACAACAGGCAGTTGCAGCGAGTGGCGAGTGGCAAACGCAATCGCAAAACGGCATCAGGTAGCAAAAGAAAAAAGTTTGTTCTTTATACAAACTGCTTTGGCGGCAAATCCAGAACAAGGCGGCATCGAGGGCGTTCGAAATGGTTTTTTTTAAAACCACGAGTACTAAGTTTTCTAAATTGGAACCATTCCATAAAACACGGCGCTTATCAGGGCCATTAAACCTTTCAAAAAAGAGTTTACGGAATACAGTTCAATGCATTCTAAAATAATATCCAAAATAATAATAAAACACAAATTGATTTTTTTATAATTTGTTTGCCAGGATATGATGAGTATGTGAATTTGGCAGTTGTTCTGAGCTTATTGATGGTTGGGGACTTTCCCGATTATCCAATTTTCACCAATTCTTAATTTGCTTCTAGATTGAAAGTACAGTAATTTATATTTAGCTCGACATTGAACTAATTGGATGGATCTGTAATGCGACATTTTTGTAAACATAGAGTTCGGGGTCCGAATTATGACCCCACATTGAAAGTCGACACTGTACCACTGTCATCGGAAATGTTCAATTACAGGTTTAAATCGCCTCAAATGTGACACTGAGTGTTTCTCCGGCACGTCGCATTAAATTTAATTTACTGACCAACATGTCACAAGCTGGATGGGAAGAAATTTTCCAACTGTGAAAGCTGTGGCGAGTGGCAAACGCAAAAGCTAAACAGGAAGGTTTAACCGAACAAGATGGGGATATCGAGTGATTAAACAGTAAACTAATCAATTTTTCAGGTAGATAGGTAGGTATTCACGTAGGAGAAGAAAATAAAACAATATATTTGAAATATATATTTAACAAAAGCTGTCCCCTTTGTATAGTCCTACGTCACTCCGGTTATGTCCCCGACATTACCCACCCGTCTTTTTAAATATAACGACCACTTTGAGAAACCCTGATTTAAAGAATCCCAAGCACAAAAGATCATCTGTTGATGCCGACTAACCGGTCACATCGATTGCAGGTTCCAGATTACTTCGGAAAGGAAACAATGTTGTGCGTGTTTTCTGGGATCAGCTGCCTTTTAAAAAACGGTAAAATTGTTAATAGTGAACGTTACCAGATACAATTGATCGAGTTAAACCATCGTGCTCTGGTCCAAACAACGACCTGAATATCAACACAAAGACAATACAAAGTCATTTTTCTCGATGGCAATGCTCCGCACACCGAACAAGATCGGTTGAAATAGTCAATTGAGACCATTCTATTGGCTATCTAACGTACAAATCTACACCTAGGCGGCGCTGCGGTGAAAGTGATGATGGTTTTAAATTTTGCCATGTGAGCTTATGGAAGGTTTGTAGTTCTTTCCACAAATTACAATATTATAATCATAAAAGAATATTTGATTGCGATGAGTTTGTAAGAAATTTAATTCTGCGCAATTTTATGTATAGCATGTTATTTATTTACCTATTTCAGTAGTGAAAACTATAAAAATGTTGACAATGGTTGAATTAAAGAAGAAAATTCGAAAGCACAATCAAACACAAGTAGAAAAATGCACGATTCCTGCATGTGAGAACTACCTTGGAAAGCCCGGAAGTAAAATATACGTGATTTGTTTTTTGAGTTTTAGGTTACATTAGCATCATTTTCTTAGTTCAAAAACAAAATCCAGATGTCTCACCGATCGTTTACGTTTTGCGTTAAATCGCCAATGCAGCTTCTTCACCAGACGTGGCTTCTTCCGGTTACCTTTTTTTCATTGATTCATCGACACGCACTAGCTGAGCAGCATACTACTTTGAGCAAAAATGGCTCGATGACTAGTTTGACACCAAAACAAAGAAGTTTTGGCGAGGCATTCATTCACTATATTCAACCCGAAATTGTTGGTGCGACAGAAGCTTTTGATAGTATCTCTCCCCGTTCCATCAGAATTAGTATTACAGTGTCCAATTTGCCGATAATCGGAAGAAGCTTTGAAACACTGTGTGTTCTGTGCATCAAATTTGAAATAATTCCCATGCTTATACTTCTGTGGATAATTTATCAGCATGGAATGTTGCATATATCCTAATATTATCTCGAAACCATTCCTCAGCTCATAAAATGTAAGCAACCAGTAACAAAGGAATAGTAAATTTACGAAATACACCGGCATATTTCCTCTCCACATTCCAACCCGCCTTCGCTTCGTCTTTGCGGTTGTGTCCTCTTGGTAACGAGCTGTCGTTGCTATCACGGGATGTTTCCGTCTGTGCCTGTGCGGTTGCTGTTCATTTTCTTATAGCTGCTGGCAGTGGACATGTTCCGGCTTTATTTTTTTTTGTTTCGCCCAGTCTTTCTCAGCGTGTTATTATTTTTCTTCTCATTTTTCCGCATAACTTTTCGTTCCGACGTTCTCGGAACAAACGCAAATGACGTGTCGGTCGTGTGTTTTCCGTGGTTGTATCTCATTTCATTACCGGGCTTTTCATTTCAGCATCTTTGGCTCGCTGTCACTCACCGCTCCGTAGTGGTGGAGCTGCCCTTGTTTATGGTATTCCTTCTTCCGTTCGGCTTGCATATCCCCACACACCACACGCAGCAGCATCTCGTGACGTGATGGAGAACGAATCCTGCCCAGAACATTATCCCCACAGCGCCAATTTCTTCTGTTCCATTGAGATATGTATACGAGATTCCGGTGGCTGTGTGTGTGTATACAATCGAGTGCTCGCCATCCGATGGCATGTTTTTCAAAATTAGATTTTTTTTCTTGCTCTTCCCCCCTTTCCCCGTTCCTCTGACGCGTGTTCCAGATGAAAGTTCGGCGCGGGTTTTCATGGTGATGAACGAAATAAAAGTCAATTTTAATCATAATACTGTTAAATGTGAAGAGGCCACGCAATCACCGTCCTGAGTTGTCCTTCGATTGGGGGGAGAGAGGGGGTAGATTGTTACCATATATTTATACGAGTTGAGATTCACCCTTGGATACGACAGGGAGGGGGCTGAGCGCGAACGGGAAATACTCTTAAAAGATACACGGAATCTTATTTTCATCTTGAAGCCGCACTAATCATTCACAGTGCAGCTCCCTTAGCGCTGGACCGAGGGTTGTTTTTTTACTGGGTGGAAAATTTCACGTTGAGTAAGAAAGACACATAAAAAACAGCGAGGGGACGAACCACTCGCGAACATCGGATAACATAATAAATTTTGATATGTGTCAGATGTATTTTAGGCTGCTGTTTTACATTCTGGGATCTAATTTAAATTTATTAGTTGTTTGGAAGAGTGTCTGGGCTGTCGAGTGCGTCCAAATGCCAATACACACGCCACTGGCAAATACTGTCATAACAATAAAAAGGAATATCGAACAGTTCATATTTTACTAGTTTCATCTCACGTCTAGCTAGATCTTCTATAATGGAAGACCATTGCTAGCTGGTCATCCACCCGGATTGGAAGGAATCCCTAATTGTTTCTATTTTGTTCCTATTAGGAATATCTGCATATTAATGGTTTGAAAGCAGTTTACCTGCTTGGAATGCAAGTTTTTTTTCAGCCTGTCAAATTGTTGTTGGAGAATATTATCGAGGAGTTTTGAAACATATGAAAGCCAGATAGTACGGCTCTTCTACACGGTAATGCGCCGAGTAACAAGTCACTGATCGAGTATCAATTGTCGGCTCAATATCAGGTCTGTGTTCTGAATCATCCGCCATATTCAACTGAGCTGCAACATGAGACATTTCTTTTTTCTTAAAAAATGACGCAAAATGAAAAGGATATTTTTGACCAGAGCCCGAAATCTTCGAAAGAGAAAAATGAAGACCGACTCTACTCTCAGTAGCTTCGCTTCGACTAGAACTGCTTCGGCAGTCGCCGTCAACAAAACGTGACTTGACTAGAAAATGAATTGTCCAGAGTTGACTAGCGAGGATGAATGGTGAACTAGTCCAGTCAGTGGTTATTTTAACTGACTCAAAAAATGAATACAAATCTGCCTCTTCATTCAACTGACTTCAATCCACACTTCCATTTCCCCCTGACACTAATTATATATTATATATATCCATATAAAGAGGAACGAAAACTTGATTTCTGAGGCAAAAAAGTAGTTACCGTCCGTGTTATTGTCTACCCATCGTGAACTCAAACCAACGAACTTAAACATTCATCAAGTATGTATACCCGCTCTCAGCTTTCCAGAGCATTGAGGGCACTAGGCAGACAATCGGATATCCCCGTCCGGGATATCTTAGGTAGTCGTGATCCTGATCTTCTGCTTCATCTATACCTGTTCCTCAGAAACGCCGATGTCAACGTTTGAAGATGTTTCCTCCGTTGTATCCCTGTATCATATCCCTCCTATACAATCGATAAACTTTTACTTAGTCGCGGCAATACACATACTCTTTACAGATACACAGGTCGAAGGTTGTGCAGGCCACTGATCATTCAACAAGAGCCAAAGGTTGTACCGCTCATGGCAACTCTACACGAGCTGAAGATTGTACCGCCCAGTGACCATTCTACCCTGGATTCCTCGAGTCAAGAGAGATGCACCACGATTGATATGAGGTACAGACTAGGGGGGCGTCGCTGATCAATGGTCAGTTACACCCCAATAGGAAGTATCCCGTGTCGGCCACACATACATAGTACTGGAGACTGCAACATCCCTATTATGAGATCTTTGTAAAAACTAACCTCGAGCCAACCGCGAGTAATCGGTTACATATTACTAACATAGTTGTAAGACAAACATTGTCAAAATATTGGACTCCCGGCCCCGTTATGCTAACGCCACATGTGTCTTAATAAAATATATATTTTGGAAAAAAAAAGTATGCTACAAAGGTCCTCGCGTTAGTATTAGTAAATAGCGAGCAAAATAGCGCAAAAAAATCTAGCTCACCTGTAGCGTATGTCAAACCACGTTGAACCTAAACATCGATGCATGCATGATGATACATGGGAGAGAGAGAGAGAGAGAGAGACAGACAGAGAGAGGAACGAATTCGTTTTGGGGGAAATCACTTCAAAATTCAATGGAGAGAATTTGACTGGGAAGAATGAAATGATATTGTCGAGTCGGTAGAGGGAGATACCGACTAAACGCCCGACTGACTGTTTAGTCGTTTTGGCGGAGAAACTGCGTGAAGAAGTCATTTCCATCTGAATACGGATATAGTCAGTCAGATAGTCAGCTGACTATCCTCAGTTGAATATGAATATGCCGAGCCCTGTTTTTGACGACGTTGAACGTCATTTAATATAGGGTTGGGGAAAAAGAAATGTCGTTTTTCTGATCGAAAGTTGACGCTTCATTTAACATACTTTAAATTATCCAATTTAAGTCAACTATGTACCGTTTGTTCGCAAACGTTGCCATTTAGAAGGCAACTTCATTATCCCGATTGATTGACCTACCAGTACGGGGTGTATCTTCGACAACCACTACACCAAAACGAAATCGATGAAACCAACGCTGTACTGTGCGAATCGTTACAGTATCGGGTCCATAAACTACACAAATTTTTTCGGCCGCTTTCGTTGCAGTTTTACCTCGCAGGTAGTAAAAACGTAAAATATGGCAAATTTCTTGCTTGGTGCACTCCATCTTTGACGCGCTATAACTTGAGACTGAAAAGGACAATCACAACACTGTCAAAACGACACTTGTAGCAGGGGATAGTAACTTCAAGCAAAAAATGGAGACCGATTCGAGATTGCTTTTATGTAAACAGTGAACTTTTTTTACACTCTAAAAATTGCACAAAACTTGCACTGATAACTGAATGATATTGTCAATTTGTGCGAGATGCCTCAAAACAGCTGGGAATAAATATTGTTTATATATATATATATATATATATATATATATATATATATATATATATATATATATATATATATATATATATATATATATATATATATATATATATATATATACAGTAAGTTACATTTAATGCGACATTTAGATAATTGGACAGACCTGTAACGCGATACGTTTAATTGGACTTTATTATGTCTTATTGGACATGTTTGTAAACATTGAGTTCGGGGCCCAAATTATGACCCCACATTAAAAGTTGCCACCAGACGTCGACACTGTACCACTCACACCGCCAATGTCCAATTACAGCTGTATTATATTGTTATTTATGTTCGTATCATAAGCAATGAACACACATTTATTTTCCACTTGCAACAGTATCCACGACATTACTACCCAGCAAACATTGAATCGTATAACCTGCGTATATGCATTATTATATATCCCATATTTGGGTGGTATATGATGCGCCCAACTGACATATACATGCAAAAGTGGAGATTATATACATACCTGATATCTGCTTGCGAATTTGTTTGGATGAATATACGACTTATACATGCATCTAGTACGACTATTGTCATGCGTATATACGATTTACTACAGACAACCAAAAAACGAATGGTGGAAAATGTTCGTGATTATTATAATAATGATTATAGATTTTTGTAAATACGTTTATGTTTGGAATATTACGTTAAAAATTATTTTTTAAATCTGAATATTTCCGATTTCAAGAAAAGTGAAAGTTGAAGTTGCTTTTTTTATTTTTAACTTTAAAGAACGAAACATTACTGCCGGTCTTTTGCGTTTTGATATGCATAGTGACGAAAATAAATGAGTTCAACTTCGTCATTCAGTTGCACTTAACTCAAAACTGTAAACATAAGATTATGAACTTGACAAGCCAAGCTGCCAAGAGATGCCAACTATCGTATATAGAGCATCGAATATCCGATATTTTGGGTGGTATATGATGCGTCCAAATAGCATATACAGTAAGTTACCTCTAATTCGCCATTCCGATGTACTACTCAGTGTCGCATTAGAGATGATTGTAACCTGTAACTGGACATTCACGATGACAGTGGTACAGTGTCGACGTCTGGTGGCGTCTTTCAATGTAGGGCCATAATTTGGGTCCCAAATTCGATGTTTACAAAAATATCCAATTAGAGAAGAAAATGCTAGATGTCGATTAGAGGAAATTAACTAGATGTCGAATTAGAGGTAAGTAACTGTACATGCAAAGTTATCAGGCAATACCTAATAACCTAATAAGTCTGTACGTAATATACGATTCGTCACTGGCATAAAAAAATGACGGAAAATATTAAAGTATAATGTTCAGCCCCGGGAATCACCATTTTTGTATGTATATAGAACCTTTATAATCATTTATGTTTGTACAAATAGGAATTAATCAATTGACTTTTAGGGATATAAATGTTTGATATGAGTGGTGGCGATGGTTATAAAATGGCTCCGATGGTATTTGAACTCCGGTTGTTTGAATTACCAAGCCGCAGTTATCTCGCACGGCTATCTGAAATATGGTTCTAGGGCAGTTATAGCTCTTACAAATGATACGAAAGAGTTGTAATCGGATAGGTCATTCCTGATTGTCAATTGTGTAGTAGAAATATCGCGAATTTTATATAGAACTGGTTAAATAAATTTCGGTACTACACGTTTCAAGTAATCAAATAACATGAAGTAAAAAATTTCTTTCATATATTAACAGTTTAAAATCGCCTTCGGGCCTGCCCAGCATACGCCCAGCAAACATCAAATCGTAAAAAAAAAATCTAAAATTGGAGGCGATATACATACATCCAAGACACATTTAAGTAATGTATGATGTGTATAACTGGCATATACATACGAAATTGGAGTCCATATACATGTATATGGGGTATATGATGTTATATAAACGATAATTATACGATTTAATTTTTGCTGCTTTGCTGCTTAACTTTTAAGCATTCAATTAAATCGTACGATAATTCATATATAAACATAAACATTCCCACCTTTCAATCTTCATTAAACACCTCGTAGTAGAAATCTGTAAGTATGCATACACTCTCCTACGAAACATAGTGGAAAAAAATATATTCGTCGATGTAAACAAGCGGTGAAAAAGGAGACGATGCGATAAGTACAACACAAGATATGTTTAAGTGTTGCCATATATTGACAATATACGACATTTCTTTTTCCCCAATCCAATATAATCAGCGACGGGTTCAGGAAAAATATTCCAATGCTAACGTAATCGTTATGTGAAAACACTTCAAAGCGATCGCAATCACGATCCTTGCATTTGGTAGCCATTCTGAGGAGTATCGTCAATTAACAAGATTTCAGGTTGCAAAACTGCAACTTCATGCCAGGGCGGAAATGTATTTTGAAAATTTTGGAACAGGATGAGGTAATGGGAGGAGATGTGAGGATTTCATTTTTCACTCCGGGCTCCAGGGTGTCTCTCGATATGCGTAGGGGTTACCCGTCACCGTGGTTTTCCTGGTGGAATGAACTTTGGTTACTCTGAGGATAATTTGATTCTCGAATTTATTTATAATTTCAGAGCCATATTGTTTTTGTAAAATTAATGTGCCAGAACGATTTGATTATTTGTTTCTAAGCGGGGAATTCATGATAGTCCGTCGGCTATCACATTCTGCTTATTCTTCTTATATATAAGTTTAATCAAACTGTTCTAAGTAGAGCCGTTGTCTCATCACACGTCCCGTTGCGCCCGTTAATTCTAGCTCTTTCGTCAATGGTTCGGGGTCGGTATGAATGGTAAAAGTCCGTTCGTGAAGATATGGTCTAAGCGTTTAAATTCCTTTGTTTTGCTTCTATATTTTTAAGAGGCTTAAAACTTTGCAGTGCATTCGTCTCTAGTTTTGGCGCGAGCTAATCTTATTGGCTCTATGCAGGTAAATATATTTCCTTCTCCTGTAGCATTGTACCACTGCGACCATTAGTTTGATCTATTGTAGTGAATATATTCCCTAACATATTTCACAAAATGAGCTGGAGCACTTATTTAAATCGCTATAAATCACTGTAAAAAGTATTAAAAAAAATACTTTGAATAATCAAACCAATAAATTACAAAAAAAAACTTGTATATTTCCCAGCAACTATTTAGAATTTATATAATACTAGCTGACCCGGCGAACTTCATTTTTCCCGCAATAGATATTTGAATTGAAATAATTTCGAACACTCAACGTAGCACGTAATCAAAAATAGAGAACGCCACTCTAATCATTAATAATTGAATCGAAAATATTTCGAATGCAATTAAATTCAATATTCCTGTTTTTATTACCTTTACCTTACATTTTGACGTAGGACTACGTCTTTCATTTCTGTACCAGTCGTTTGCAACTGTTCTTTGCAATTCCCCCACAGGCAGGGTTGCCACATATACAGAATATTCTGTATTTTACAGATTTTTCACCAAATTTTAGATACAGAATATGTATATACAGAATTACAGATATTCAGCAAAGATACAGAATTTACAGATTTTTTGAAATTCATTTTTAAATATTGAATTTATTACAGTGCATACATAGACACCTTGATTTATAACAATGTTGAACGCAACGCAACGAGATGGCTTTCATTGGAGGCAGTTTTTGAGCGAAATCTTGAGCAATTTTAAGAGCTATTCTATTCGTTCCAAGTTAAGTATGACCATAATCCATAAGCTGAAAGAAGAAGCTGAAAGAGGATTGGATGCAGCTAGGAAACTGATCTTCAAATCGATTTGTCGTGATTTCTATATTGAACTCGTGAAACAGATTTCAAAGCGATTTGATTTTAGCAATCCGGTAATCAAAACCACGCCTTTGATAAACCCTCAAAATTTTGTCGAGCTACCAAACCTTAATGATTTGATGCGCCAATTTTCTCAATTCGTTAAAGCAGGTAATAATAATCCTTTGAATTGTAAGACTTGGACAACGAATTCAGGCTACTCAAGACGAATCTTCTTGTTCAAAATTGAGTGACTCAGATATAACTTGGTCCCAGATGGATGCCAAAAGACGTGATGAGAAAATTGAGTATTCATTGCATAGATCGTTTGTAAGACACTTTTCGATAACATTCATCAACGTGTGTTGAGCGAATATTTTCGCTTTACAATGCCAACTAAACAAATCCGGAATTCGGTTGGCACCCACAATTAAAGCCTCTATTCTGAAAGCGAAGAACTACGTATCGACTCAAAAAGAAGCTTCAAGGATGAAATTGATGAAAACATTAAAGGCAAAGTTCAACAAAACCATGTATAAACATCATACAATTCAGAGGATTATGAGAAAACCTTTTTATGATTCATTTTGTTGTATTGATACGAAAACTCATAAATAAGAAAAATAAATTCAGAATAAAGTTAAATTTTCATTTTTTCCCTTATTTTTTCCATACAGATTTTTTTTGCTAAATATACAGATATACAGATTTTCTCAGAAAATTTTACAGATTTATATGTGGCAACCCTGCCCACAGGGATGGTGATACACTACGGAGCATTAACTCCGCTCAGTTACACAGTTCAAACTGGAATGTATTTTTCGTTTCATTCTTAAACCTACTTATGGCTTGTGCAGTGGTATAACAAACCATATTTGCAGTATCAGCAACTAGCAGTTTATCGCACTCTGTGGAGTTATCGGGTTACGCTTACTCAGAAGTATCGCACTTCTGCTGAGCTATAGGTTTATGCTTACTCAGAAGTAAACATCCGTCGTTCGGTGCGCCGCTGTTGGTTCGATTTACATGGAAGAGTTGGGCATCCACCACACCAGGGTGTAAGTTCAAAGTTTCTAAAACGAGAGAGTGACGCTGGAGTGCAAGGTTTTGCACGTTTATACCTATTTACCGGCTGGATGGAGCGGTATAATAATCACCTCATCCGAAAGATGAAATGTCAATGAGTTATATGAATGTTACTTAATGGTCCATCGTTTCAATAGCTTAAAAATTGCTTTGAAAGCAAGCTATTGAAATTATCATTGCTCATTGATGATGATTGGTGATCGCAATGTGTTCCCGAACACGGACGCAAAATCTAGGTACCTGGAGAAACCGTCATAGCGAATACCTGCAAGCTATGACTTCTTTTGCTCGCTTGCATCAGTGTTTGGGAAACCATAGCGGACACAGGCAAGGCGTGAGTACTTTTACTCGCATCAGTTTCTGTTCTGTTTTCGCATGGAACAATCATGAAAAATTGTTTGCGTGTGAATGCATCCGAGCGAAGGAATATTCACACCCATTTACGCATTCGACTTGGTGTTCCCGTGATGCAATCCAATTGACGAACTTACGCAAAGCTAAATCGACTCATGTGACACCTACATTAGGGCTCAGAACCACAAAAGTGATAATGTTTGATTATTCTACGCACTGAAAGTCAAGATTCGGTCGTGATTATTCATTTTATTGCTATTTAGATTCATTTCAACCATTGAATCTCGTCAGTATATGGTAAGAAAGTTAGAGTTTTGTATATTTACGATGGTTTCAACACGCGATTTGACCAAAGTCGTATAAAATCTTTGAAAACTTGAACTTTGTTAATGCATACTGGTTATGAATACTGTGAGTAATGACGATGAAATCGATACCATATAAAGTTGGCTAATATCATTGATTATGTAGGGGCCCATTCGAGAAGGATTTGCAGTATTTTTAGCGCAACACATGCTACTCATCGTTTATCTAGTTGAAAATAAAATAATGTTACAACACTGATACCATGCCATTCTTCATAATATACATCGCACATTGTAAAATGATGATTTTCTAACCATTTCAACGTGGAAAAATACTTGAATCCGGGAAATTTGAAGGAAAATTCGGATTTTACTAACAAATTTAAGCGAATTTCATATCAAGAAAAAAAAACATCATCACTTTACTCGTTTGGCCTCCGAGAGCTGCGGTTAGCCGCAAACAACTTGATGACATGTGCTCACTCCTTCCTGAGCCACGATTGATCTTGGGAGACTTCAACTCTCACGGAACAGCCTGGGGGGAACAGTACGACGACAATCGTTCATTGTTGATATATGACCTTTGTAACAACTTCAATATGACCGTTTTGAACACTGGGGAAACAACACGTGTGCCTAAACCTCCTGCTAAACCAAGTGCTCTTGACCTCTCGCTTTGCTCGAATTCACTATCGTTAGATTGCAAGTGGAATGTAATCCAGAACCCCTACGGTAGTGATCACTTGCCAATCAAAATTTCCATCACCATTGGGTCGAATTCTTCAGAATCTATAAACATGGCATATGACCTCACAAGACACATTGACTGGAAAAAATATGCGGACGCGATTGCTCTAGCCATCAATTCCAGAGATGGTTTACCTCCATTGGAGGAGTATAACTTCCTTTCTCGTTTGATCTATGACAGTACGGTTCGCGCTCAAACGAAACCCATCCCAGGTTCCACTATTCGTCGAAGGCCTCCCAATCTATGGTGGGATAGCATATGTTCCAAGCTATGGTTATGGAAAGTGGTATGTATGGAAAGTATGTTATGGAAAGTGGCTCGAAACATGAGAAATCGCTCTTCAACGAATGAAAGCGAAGAATATTCACATCGATGGATTTTTAATTTTGCACGGAAGGTTTGTCCTGATTCCGCTCCTTTGCAAAAAATTGTTCGAGATATACCACAAGATAGGTGCGATCTTGATTCCGAGTTTTCAATGGTAGAATTCTCTCTTGCTCTCCTTTCATGTAACAATTCTGCTCCGGGATCGGATAGAATTAAGTTCAACTTGCTGAAAAACCTCCCTGATGTGGCGAAACATCGCTTGTTGAACTTATTCAATTGGTTTCTGGAGCATAATATTGTTCCAGATGATTGGAGACAAGTACGAGTTACAGCTATTCAAAAACCCGGAAAACCCGCGTCCGACTTCAATTCGTACCGCCCAATATCAATGATGTCATGTATACGGAAATTGTTGGAGAAAATCATCTTGTTTCGCCTTGATCGATGGGTTGAAACGAATGGCCTACTCTCAGATACACAATATGGGTTCCGCAGGGGCAAGGGGACGAATGATTGTCTTGCGTTGCTTTCTTCAGAAATTCAAATGGCTTACGCCGAAAAAAAACAAATGGCTTCAGTATTCTTGGACATAAAGGGGGCCTTTGATTCTGTTTCAATAGAGGTTTTGTCAGACAAATTACACTCTCGGGGTCTGCCGCCTCTATTGAATAATATGTTATATAACTTGCTTTGTGAGAAACATTTGAACTTTTCTCACGGAGATTCGGCAGTAAGTCGGGTCTCTTACATGGGCCTCCCCCAGGGCTCCTGTTTAAGCCCCCTTTTGTACAACTTCTATGTAAGCGACATTGACAATTGCCTTACACAAAATTGCAGCTTAAGACAACTTGCAGATGATGGAGTAGTGTCTGTCGTAGGATCAAAAGAATCCGACCTGCAAGAACCCTTACAAGATACTTTGAACAATTTTTCAACCTGGGCCATTGGGCTAGGGATCGAATTCTCCACGGAGAAAACAGAGATGGTGGTTTTTTCTAGGAAACATAGACCAGCAAAACCAAAGCTTCAACTTTTGGGTAAACCAATCACTCATGCTATGTCATTCAAGTATCTTGGGGTCTGGTTCGACTCCAAATGTACTTGGGGGGCCCATATTAGGTATCTGAGTAAAAAATGTCAACAAAGAATAAACTTTCTCCGTACAATTACCGGCACCTGGTGGGGAGCCCATCCAGAAGATCTTATAATGTTGTATCGAACAACTATTCTCTCAGTGATGGAGTATGGCAGTTTCTGTTTTCAATCAGCTGCCAAAACACACCTCATTAAACTCGAGCGAATTCAGTATCTTTGTCTCCGTATTGCGTTGGGATGTATGCCCTCAACGCATACCATGAGTCTCGAGGTTTTGGCAGGCGTACTCCCACTAAAAGATCGCTTCAATTTATTATCTCTTCGGTTCCTCATCCGGTGTAAGGTTATGAATCCATTGGTGATCGGAAATTTTGAGCAATTGATCGAGCTAAATTTTCATTCTAGATTCATGAGTTCATATCATGAATTCACCTCTATGCAGGTTGTTCCTTCTTCGTATATTCCCAACCGTGTTTGTTTTCCTGACTACATCAATTCCTCTGTACATTTCGATCTGTTCATGAAGGAGAAAATCCATGAAAATCCAGATTATCTTAGATTGGGGTTCGTTCCTACAATCTTCAATGCAAAGTATGGGCGTATCAATTGTGATAATATATACTTTACTGATGGGTCCTCTATGAATGAGGATTTGGAGTGTTCAACGTATTTTTTAGCACCTCACACAGTCTTCAGAATCCTTGCTCGGTATATATTGCTGAATTGGCAGCGATATACTGGGCGCTGGACAGCGTCGCCTCACGACCTGTTGAACACTATTACATTGTAACGGATAGTCTTAGCTCTGTCGAAGCTATCCGTTCAGTGAGGCCGGAAAAGCACTCGCCGTACTTCCTTGAGAGAATACGACAAATTTTGAGTGCTTTATCCAGACGCTGTTATGTCATTACCTTTGTCTGGGTCCCTTCACATTGCTCAATTCCGGGTAATGAGAGGGCTGACTCATTAGCAAAGGTAGGTGCAATTGAAGGCGAAATATATCAGCGTCAAATCGCCTTCAATGAATTTTATTCTTTAGTTCGCAAAAATACCATCGCTAACTGGCAACGCAAGTGGAATGAAGATGAATTGGGCCGGTGGTTTCACTCGATTATCCCAAAGGTTAGCCTCAAACCGTGGTTCAAAAGTCTGGATTTGAGTCGGGACTTTATTCGCACCTTCTCCCGACTCATGTCCAATCACTGTTCGTTAGATGCACTACTCTTCCGTTTCAATCTTGCCAGCAGCAATCTCTGCGTTTGTGGCCAAGGTTATCACGACATCGAGCACGTTGTTTGGTCATGCGAGGTGTATCTGGTCGCCAGATCGAATTTAGAAAACTCCCTTCGGGCCCGAGGAAGACAGCCCAATGTGCCGGTGAGAGATGTGTTGGCTCGGTTAGACCTTGATTACATGTCCCATATATATGTTTTCCTTAAAGCTATAGATCTTCGTGTGTGATTGCCCCTACATCCTTATACCCTCCTTTCCTTCCTTTGCGGGTAATTCGTCCCCTTGCTATAAATAGTAGAATAAGTTGAAATGTAAATACACTATAGATATACGAATAGATTTAAGAATTGAGTGTTCATCAACATTGTTACAATTTCCTTATATCCCATCCTTCTCCTAAAAATATGTCACCCTTCTAAACTCGAGTACACCGCGAGTAATCGGTTTTCCACCTTACTAACCATAGATGTAAGAAAATTGTTTATATATATATAGTTTTAAAAATATATTTAAGAATTCGGCTCCTTTAAACTTAAGTAACTGAGCCTGTAAAAATAAACGAATTAATAAAAAAAAATAAAATCACTTTACTCGCTGTTTGTGTGTGAATGCGTTCGAGCGAAGGAATATTCGCACCCATTTACGCCTTCGACTTCGTGTTCCCGTGATGCAATTCAATAGCATCAGTTTCTGTTCTGCTTTCGCATGGTACAATCATGAAAAATTGCCACATCACGATAAAAACTGAAATGAATTTCATGCAAGGTTATGTAGACTTTATTTCGTTTTCACCGTGAAGTGGCGCCCTCAGTTTCTATTCTGCGCATGTAGTGATCATGAAAAATCTCGTGTTATTCTCACGAGAACAAAAATGAATCATATATCAAACATCTTCAGTTGCTTTTTCAAGGCCACCCAAATTCCATCTGTTCGTTTCGGGACCACCAACAAGTTCGAAAGAGTTGAATTTTATGTTAATAACAATTCCATACTTATACTCATCCAACCAACAAGAAAAACTTTCAGCAATCTTTCAAAATATTCATTCATTCATTCAATTAGAATTGATTCAGATGCAATTTCAAATAAATGATTACCGAGCCAACGGTAGTCCTACGTCCACCTTGCGGTTATATCACAGATATATCCCACTTTTTGTTTTTTCAACAATTATTCAAATTCGCTGTTCCGTTCTCGAGATAAATTGTGAGGAACGGACACCAAATCATTTTTATTCATAGAGATATACAAAATTCGCTAAATAAATTACTTTTCTATTTTTTTTTTTTTTTGCAGGTTCATGACGCAGACTAAGCCGCATCAAACCTGATATGTACCAACCGTTCCAATCAGTTGTTCCGGTTGCGAGTTAAATCGTGATGAACGGACACAAAATCAATTTTTTTTATAAATTTGTATTCGCAACTACGAACTGGCTTTAGAGCGTTCAAATCGAAACTTTCTAATGATTGAATTATTAGCTGTTGGCTCTAACATATTTCAAATAGCAAAAATCCACTGCGTTCCCGGCAGCATCCCTACGTTCCGGGGAAGTATCCCTGATTCAATTATTTTTTTCATCCTCCATAATCACATTATACATTATTTCCATCTAAATTTGGTGCGTGAATTAAGCGTACTATCGATCCATTCCGTACATATACACACGCACCCAATTTTCCTCTCCAGTTTTTTTTTTTCATCAACCAGCATTTCTCCCCACCCGCGAAATTTCATTCTCGTGCTTTCAGTTGGTATTAATACGCGTATCTCTAATCATCATCAACGCCGTTCGGACGTACGGAGAGAAAAAAAAACAAGAAAAGGAAAAAAAACAGCACGAATCTACATAAAATCCAAACAAGTACGCGTAAGTAAGGATGTTGCGTGCGTGCCCGCGTTAGGTTTTTCCTTCGTCCGTAGTTTGGGAGGAGGATGCGGTGGGTGAGGAACGCTGCCATCTCCGCTGGCTCTGTTTTTCATCTCATTATCTTAGCGTGGCTCTGGTTTTTCTCGTTGCGTGTGTCCTCCTCCTGTTGGCTCGCTGCTGACTAACGTTCGTTCGTTCGTTCCTGCTCGCATTATTAAGGGTGACTCTGCGCTCTTTTTATGTATGGCTGTAATCGTTCACGGCTCAATAGTGATGTGTTTTGGAAATGTAATAGCTTCGAGTCATAGGATATAATTTGTAACGTGACGGATGGATGGAATTGTTTTTAGTAATAATATCTGCTATCACTGGTAGAAGGTTGGCGTGCTTACAATCCGCAGCAATGGAGCATTTACGATGCGATTAAGTGCCCAGTGGCAGATCGTAATTCGTTTTGTCTGAATGTTTTCGGAATAAAATACAATGGTCGATTTCGGTTTCCCAGGGGTCGAAAATTGATTTTGGGGGTCGACGCGGTTTGAAAATCGACCCCTATAAAAAACAAAAGTTCTTATCTTTAAATATTAAGGATGCTGCAAAAGTTGTGTTACGTGAACCACCATGTGTTAAGAATGACTAATATTTTAGTAGAAATTATTATTGCTGTACATTTGTAAAACTCAACAAGACGATGAGCGTGCGCAAGATGAAAAGACAAAAAAGTAGGGTGGGGCGGGGCTAGTTGGTCATTTTTGAAAACATTTGGCTATAACTTTGTAGTACGAAGTATTGCGTTGGAATGTTATGTACCACAATGAAGCTCTTTACACTTTCAATGAAAAATAACCAAAGAATCATTTATTTGATAATAAATATGATAAATAATGATAAATGATAAATTAATTAATCCAAAACAAAAACAGTTAACAAATATCATGCAGTCAAGTAAAAAAACAAATTAATTAAAATTTCAATTTCTCATCGTTGTTGGAAATTAGTCAGGCAATTTTTTCTATCGATTTTGTCTCTCTTCCACTTTGCGGCGCACCAGAGATGCCAGGTTTGGAGACATATCTGCATTTTGAATACATTTGATTTTGTGAAGACATTCTGAAGACATTATGAAATATGTGAAGACATATCAGTATGATAGCGTAAGTGGATTTTTAAAAGATATTATTCCTATGAAATTCTAACTACTAGCCGAAAATATCGTCAAAAAAGAGGGGCTTTAGTCTCAGCGAACGAAGCGGTCTGAATACATATTGTCTCTAGGAGACATTAGCTCATTTGCACTCGAAGATTCGAATGATTGTGTCATTGCATTTCTATTATTTTGGGCCTATACTATACCATAGTTTAACCTAGATCTTTCAAATGACTACTTTACAAATCGAAGGTTTTCCGATTACATACCTTTTCTACAATTAGTTTCATGCAATCTTCAGAAAACAAACGCAGCGCTACGCTTGAGATTAATTTTCATCAGCGCGCGTTCAAATCAAACACTATTCTCTATTGGTGCAGAATGCACAAAATTCAAAAGCACGACAGCGCAAAATGTAGGGGAGAACTGTACAAAACGCACCGGTGAGGTAAAATGGCCCAAGCCATCAATTGTGAAAAATCTTTAGATTCGTCATGTAAAATGATATATTACTTTACTCATTTCAGTTCGCAGTAATCTCTTTCACATATTCACAGTGCACAAACATGCCCATCATAATAAAATAAGATACAAATTGAGAAAAACTAATGCATTTGCCTTTTCTGTAAATATTCATGGTTGCTTGGTAAGATTTTACGGTTAGTCAATGTTTAAAAATCAGAATATTTACACTCTACCTCCACAACGAATCATTGAACTTTATGATCACACTTAAAAATCACACCAACATGTCATATTGCACAAGAATTTTGCCAAAAATGGTGAAACAAACGTTCGTTTTGACCAATGCCCTGGCATGTAACCATTTTTTTGTGGTTCGCACAGAAAATCATAAGCATAGTAATTACTCCAAGCCGCACTCACATTACGGAACAAACAAGAGGAATTTAACAGCACGACTGAATTGACTACAATCACATTAGGAGAAGAACAAAAGAAATTTGTACGCTTGAGCCCTTTCTATGCAGCCTACGCTCAATTTTTGTTGGTTGGAATAGGGATGTCAGCCCTTTGGTTCTGACTTTCTCTCTTCGCTTTGATTAGTTGCATAGTGGGTCTAATTGATTGCATAAAGAGATAAAATTGCAACAAGTTAATTGGTTTTACACTATTTATATGAAATTTTATTCATGTAATGAATTTTCAATAAGCTGTGTCTAGCATCGAATATGTTTTTTTTATGAAATATAACAAATAGAAGTACTTTTATTAACTTATCGATAAAAAAACATATTGAAATTTCGGGCATCCTGCAAGCCCACTGTGCGCGCTGTGCTCGTTTGTTTTGATACGTCTAACCAAGTTGTTATGATGCGTTCTGTCCATGGATTATGGCATTTCACCCAACCCTATGTTTTGAACTGTCGACGGAAATATTAAAAATTCCTTGCAAATTCGAGTATGTTATATCAAATTACATCAGGGATATAATTGGCAGTGACGGAAGAAGTATTCTAGATGTTAAACAGCATGAATCAATTACAAGAAGTGGGGTAAATGACTGATTTGCTTAAATGGTGCGTTTTGTACCACTCTCCCCTACCCGGCGCAGAACTCAGATACTAAACATTTCTTCTCACTTGTGCGATGCGCGCCTAATTCTATATACATACACACATACACATCAAATTCTAGCGCCCGCTTTGTCTTCGCTTGTTCTAAGCCAGTGATTTTCAACCGGTGGGGAATTTGGTCATTAAAAGTGGGGGATTCTGCAAGGGACTATTGCACATTTACTTCGCTTTGAATTTGACAATGATTAACAAAAAATGTCACAAAAACTTTATTGGATACGCTAAAATTTGCGATCCACGACAAGCATTTCTAAATCTGGGATGTAATGTTCGATTGAACAACTTCACAATGTTTTGACGTAGGACTACGTCTAACCGGAAAATATAGGGGGTGAAATGGAAATCTAGGCACTGAACAAGTAGGAAAAAATGCAAGATTTGGAAAGCTTATAACTCGAGCATTTTTCAATAGATCGCAAAGGTTTTTGCATCAATTGATAGGAAATATATCTACGCATCTATCATAACGAATAACATTTCATTTTTCTTGAGATAAATAATTGAATAATTGTGAAATATCAAGCATTGTCCAAATGCACTATGTGCCCATTTTTGATTGGTCCATTTTGTGCTCCTCAAATCGTACCGACCAAAACGGGCAACCAGAGCAGCAGTAAAATAGAATGAAGCACGATTGGAAAGGAAAAAGAAAAAAATGAACGAAACAATGGTCGCAGTCTCACACATGCGTAATTCTCGAACCAGACAGTCAGCTTAAAAATCCCCGCTCCGCTGCCGTAACGATCATTCTCATTCAAACCGTACACCACATCAGTTCGCATCACAACACATCAACAAACCAACCCAAGCAGCCATGTATGGACATGGTAAAGGAGGAGAAGTGAAGGGAAAGGCAAAATCCCGCTCGAACCGTGTTGGTTTGGAGTTCCCCGCAAGGGTAGCTAGGCCGAGCGCGTTAGTACCAGTGCACCAGTCTACCTAGCCGGCGTTATATAGTTTCGGCCGCCGAAGTGATCGAGTTAGCTGGCAAAGCTGCTCGCGACGATAAGAAAACCCGCATTCGGAACAGAACACATTCGGTTCGGCGACATCAAGACAACAGGCAGTTGCAGCGAGTGGCGAGTGGCAAACACAATCGCAAAACGGCATCAGGTAGCAGAAGAAAAAAGTTTGTTCTTTATCAACTGCAAACAAATCCAGAACAAGGCGGCATCGAGGGCTTTTGAAATGGGTTTTTTCAAAACCACGAGTACTAAGTTTTCTAAATAGGAACCATTCCAAGGCGCTTTTCAGGGCCATTAAACCTTCCAAAAAAGAGTTTAGGAAATACAGTTCAATGTTTTCTAAAACAATATCCAAAATAATAATAAAACACAAATAGATTTTTTCATAATTTGTTTGCCAGGATATGATGAGTATGTGAATTTGGCAGTTGTTCTGAGCTTATTGATTTTCACCAATTCTTAAATTGCTTCTAGATTGAAAGTACAGTAATTTACACTTATCTCGACATTTAGCTAATTGGACGGACCTGTAATGCGACATATTTAGTTGGACATTTTTGTAAACTAGAGTTCGGGGTCCAAATTATGACCCCACATTGAAAGTCGACACTGTACCACTGTCATCGCAAATGTTCAATTACAAGTTAAAATCGCCTCCAATGCGACACTGAGTGGTGGTAATGCGACGTGCCATTGAATGTAATTTACTGTACAATATGACACAAGCTGGATGGGAAGAAATTTTCCAACTGTGAAAGCTGTGGCGAGTGGCAAACGCAATCGCTAAACAGAAAGATTTAGCCGAACAAGATGGGGATATCGAGTGATAACAAAACAATAAACTCTTTAGATTGAAGATAATTTTGTGATCCTGAAAAGGACCCTTTTTAGCCTGCATGTGAATCCAACGAGCGAACAAATCGTAATGAATGTATTTTTTTTGCCATTGCTGCCTTTTAACGCTCATTCGTTCGTCTCGTTGGACTCGCCCCTTTGGCTGAGTCTGCCGATTTGTCTCTATCCTGTGAGTGTGTACCGCTAGAGTATAAAACACGCAGACCCCAAAACAATATCTTATTTTCTTTCAAACCGTAAACCCGTGTGGTTGTACGGCATCGGCATCGTGGACGTAACAAGGGAGGACAAGTTAAGGGAAAGGCAAAGTCTCACTCGAACCGTGCAGGTCTCCAGTTCCCTGTTGGTCGCATTCACTGATTGCTCCGCAAGGGTAACTAGGCCGAACGGATTGGTGCCGGAGCACCAGTATACCTAACAGCGATTATAGAGTTTCGGCCGTCGGAGTGCTCGAGTTGGCTTGCAAAGCTGATCACGACAATCAGAAAACAAGCATCAAGAACAGAGCAGCTTCGGTTCGGCGCTCATCAAGGTAACAACTAGTTTCAGCGAGTGGGAAACGCAATCGCAAAACGGCAGCAGGTAGAAGAAAGAAAAAGTTTGTTTATACAGACTGCTTTGGTGGCAAAACCAGCCACCGTAAAACACGGCGCTTTTCAGGGCCATTAAACCTTTCAAAGAAGAGTTATTAAAAGTTTTTCACAATACCAATGCATTCTAAAGTGACATAATATGACATATAATATAAAGTGATTTTTTTGTTTATGCTTGTTCTTGAACTTATTGGTGGTTGGGGTCTTTTAAATTGATCATTCAGTTTTCACAAACCCATACATGGTCTCCGAATTAAAAGTGGCTTCAATTTACAACACATTGTATGCAGGATGGCATTCACGAATTTTCTCGGTAGCGAGAACTGCTTTCTTAGGTTGATAACTGATGTTGAAAATTGACTGACGTTACATCTGCATTGCATAGAGAAATAACTAAGGAGCAACACGATGAGCTATGTATTTTCTGCTGCTCTGTTCTTATTTTAAAGGACTTTAATCCGAAGGTCATCCGTCCCTGTATTTACTGTTGGTTTTTCAGAACGCTTATAGCTCGTTTATTTCTCGACAGATCGTAGAGTTCGTCTCCAAAACCTCAGTTCTTTTTCATTTTTATTTACTTTGTTTGCGGAGACTACAAATCTTACAATTCATTCGTCTACGAAACCACAGCTTAAGGTACGGTAATGTGCTCAATAGTGAAATATAGCTGATGACCACCTATGCATTCCCTATCACAGCCATCATTTTGATTGAACGATATGTGTATACGCCGAATGATGCCCGACGTTGAACATTTAATAAGTACAAAGCCTTCAGAAAAAAATCAAGAATCAAGTTTGTAAAAAAAACGCAAAAACACAACACCGAAGGTTCTTTTCAGAACCTCCAACATGTTCATAAAGAGTAAACAGTAAACTAATCCATATTTCAGGTAGATAGGTAGGTATTCACGTAGGAGAAGAAAATAAAACAATATATTTAAAATATATATTTAGCAAAAGCTGTCCCCTTTGTATAGTCCTACGTCACTCCGGTTATGTCACCGACATTACCCACCCATCTTTTTTTTACAACAAATTAAACTTGAAACATATTTTCCTTATATAAAGAAACAAGATTTGGACATGGTTTGAATTCCCTTTCGACTGGCAGTGACGAAAGTTTCGGATCAACTTCAGAACAAACTTATCGATCTGCAAATAATCGATTTATTCAAGCGTTACAAGTGTTGTTGTAGTGTAGATTTCCTACAATGCTGCTGATGGAAAGAGAACACCGTAACAGAGTGAATACCGAAGATGACATGAGGTGTGCTTTTCGACAACGTGATCAAGAATTACGATTTTGGCGGAAATCTTTCAGACGCAGGTGCCATACTGACTTCATATTCCTTTCTTGTAATCAGATACAAGTACAAAATCATATTTGTTGCGAATATAACTTGAAAGCCGTTTGTATACTTCCATTATTTTACTGATATGCCACTGACTTTCTTACAAAATACTGATACGGGGAAGCACTGGGATTAATTTTTTTTATAGGGGGGAATTGAGCAGAAAGGTTGAAAACCACTGTTCTAAGCTTAAAATAACAGCGCGTCTAAATACGAACCGTTTACGCTGGCTAGTGTGAAGAAAAATATCTCAACAGAGAGAGCAATCCAGATTCAATCGCACAGTATAGAAATACGGCGCAAATTCAGCGTCAAACTCAGCGCAAAAACGGCGCTGACAACAAAACATTTCATCTGTGTTTCGGAGCGTGCTCATTCGCCAGAGCGCAAGTGTACACAAGGAGTGAAATAAACAAATAGAGTTATCACAGTTCCGTTTTTTGTGTGAAGAACTTTCGTTCGATATTATGGTGAAGACATTTGAACACATTCTCTCGTACCATGTGAAGACATTTGAAAAAATCACCTAGCATCCTTGCGGCGCAAAACGGGTTTCTTGCTTGCATTTTTTTTATGACATTTGTACCGTTCGTCCCAAAGTATATTGAAATAACCTCCAGATATGCTACATTACTCGATACATTATTGTGAGTTCTAATATTAAATGGTAGCGTTTATTATATTTAATGAAAATTTTACAGCAAAAATATAAATATGACAATTAAAGCATTGTTCATCTTAAATCTGGACGCACTGTATATTATTCCACAGCGCTCCTAGTGGTCGGATCTAGAATGTTTTGACAGCACTTTGTTTTGGAATGTTTCCTCTATCAGTGCTGAAAATTTCATTAGGATTCGTTTTGTTTCAAAAAAGTTACACGTGATGGAAGCCGCGAAACGAAAATTAATTTTGGACACCTACGTCAAAAACCCGACGTGGTCAGGTTCAAAAATCGCGAAATCGTTGAAAATGGCCAAATCGACCGTGTGCAGCGTTCTCAAACGTTTCCGTGAGATGCATACTATCGATCGGGAGGTTCATACCAAGCGTCATAGTGGAACTAAGGATCGGAAACTGCATTTTAAGGTGTTGAGAACGATCAAGGCAAACCCAGGGCAGTCGGACTATGACATCACCCAGAAATTCAATGCCGATCGGTGCACCGTCAGAAGGATTCGTCTGCGCGAAGGAATACGATCTTATCGGGCCAGTAAGCAACCAAACCGGACATTGAAGCAGAATGTAGTAGCCAAAGGACGTGTCCGGAAGTTATACAACAAGTTTCTAACGAAGTATGACGGATGCATCCTCATGGATGACGAAACGTACGTGAAGATGGATTTTGGACAGCTTCCAGGCCAAAAATTTTATAAAGCCACTGGTCGGGGTGATGTCCCCGGCAAGTTCAAATTCGTTTTTGCCGATAAGTTTGCAAGAAAGTGTTTGATCTGGCAAGGTATTTGCAGCTGCGGACGAAAAACCTCGGTTTTTGTGACAAACAAGACCATGGACTCCAAAATGTACAAGAAGGAGTTCCTGAGAAAACGTATTCCTCCGTACATTAGATCTCACAAAGGACCAGTAATGTTTTGGCCAGATTTGGCAAGCTGCCACTACAGCAAAGAGGTACTACAGTGGTATCGAGGCAACGGGGTGGATTTTGTCGAAAAGGACATTAACCCACCCAACTGCCCTCAATTCCGCCCTATCGAAAAATATTGGGTAATTGTCAAGCAGAAGATGAAGATGTATTCGCCGAAAAGTTCGAGATTTCATCAAAACCACATCGGAATAATTTTTTTGTTATTTTTCCTTTAAAGTGCAATAAAAGACCTACATTTTGAGTACATAACATTTTTATTTCGTTCACATAACTCCGAGATAGACCCGTTTTAATGCGTCCAGATTTAAGATGAACTATGCTTTATATTGCAGATGGCTTGTGCGGTGGTTGGTATCAGGATTTCTCGTTTCAAATACACTTGGTTTACTAGTAGAACATATACTTTCTATATTTGTTCATAGCTTGCGTAATGAAACGTGGTATACCTGAAAATTTTTATGCATTGCTCTCAAACGGGCAATTTGTGTCACCAACTAGCCCCTCTATATATAGAAAAGAATGATCATTTAATTTCAATAAAAAAAAATTTAAAAGCGATTTCCATTAACATTTAAAACCAATACATACAACAAACTTTTGTGTTACGTTAGAACCAATTTTTTTCATGATTAATAACCATTTTCAGAACCAGCCCCGCCCTACCCTATATCACAGCCATGTAATGAGCCAAGGTGATAATGCAAGAAAAGTTGATTATCATCAGCACAGATGAGAAGCCCAAGCAGGAATACAACCAAGGTTGTCATAAGTTCTGGTTACAACGCAATATTGAAACACAGTATCCTGCGTTATGGGACATTGCTAAAAAAAACCGTCTCGTTTTGCCATCATCATACTTTGTCGAAAAAGGCTTCAGTGTGGTTTCAACCGACCCGAAACCGAAGGAACCATTTGAAAATCAACTAACGCGAAGATTTAAGTCTTAAACTAACCAATATTTAACCTTGTTTTGATATTTTGGCAGTTGCGGATAGATTGGTTTGCGATTTGAATGTTTTTATAGTTTGTGAGTAATTTTGTATTAATAATTATTAATTGCACTTGATTTTTAATTATTTTTATGTCTATTTATTTTGTTGAATATGATGAGAAAATGAGAAAATATTATGGTTTGTCACATTACTTGCATTTTCTGGAAGAATGTTGGGAGTGAGAATTGAACTCGTGACCTTTTTCTTGGGAGGTACGGATGTTACCACTACGCCAGATCGCCTCCATGAGAAAATATCAAGTTTGGTCATTTAACTAACTACAATGTTTTTAAATTGATTATTATTCAGTAAGAAAACAAACTAAAAGTACTATGTTCAAAGAAATTTGGCCATAGAGGTCTGAGGTATGATTTCATTCTGGAAAAGGGGTCTCTTGCCCAAAAAAGTTTAAGAACCCCTGCTGTAGAGTATCTCCAGTTACACAAATATTGGACACCCAGGCGAAGATCGTCCCATGACGGTACGTTTTTGGAACAGAACGTATTTTTTACATAGTTCAATGACAAATGGCGCTACGTCTGCTGCATCGAACTATCATCCACACCTGCGTAAGTGACCTTAATTCGCTTAGACCCAGGCACATCTAAAAGCGAGCGGAAATACTTATTGAATGACCATAATGAATTATTAAAATTTTTCAAAACACAAACTCGGATTGTTAAATGAATCACGCTATTGTTATCTATTCTGATAAAAAAAAATGGATGGGTTATATCTATGATATTACCGCAAGGTTGAGGTGGGACTACCTTAGCTTAGTAATCATTTGCTTGTATTGATTAAATTATTGATTGAATGAAACAATTTCCGAATTCAATTGAATTCAATATATTTGCGTTGTGAGAAAAAATTTGAACAAATGCAATGTCTCTAGTGTCTGCACGTTCTTACCAGGTACCTAAGTTTAGAAGACCGTGTTAGGGAAACGCATTCTAGTCTGCACAAAGGTAAGCGAGTACAAAAGTACTCGCAGTTTGCATGTATTTTCAATGCCGATTTCCCCAGACACCTTGGTTTAGAAGTCTTTATAGGTAATCAGATTTCAGCCGGAACAAAAATACTCCCGACATGCATGAATTTGCAATCCCAATTTTCCTAGACACCTTGGTTTTGAAGCCTGTGTTGAGGAAACATATTTTAGTCGGAACAAAATGCCCTCGACTTGCATGTATTTGCAATGCCAATTTCCCCTCGCTCCTTGGATTTGAAGTCTGTGTTAAGGAAACACATTTCAGTTGGAACAAAAATACCCCCGACTTGCATGTATTTGCAATGCCAACTTCCCCACGCTCCTTGGATTTGAAGTCTGTGTTAGGGAAACACATTTCGGTGGGAACAAAAGCTCCCCCTACTTTCATGTATTTGCAATGTCGGATTCGCCAATGCTGCTTGGTTTTGAAGTCTGTGTTAGGGAACACATTTCGGAGAGAACAAAAGTCCCTCTACTTTCATGTATTTGCAATTCCGATTTCCCCAAGGCTGCTTGGTTTTGAAGTCTGTGTTGGGGAAACCGTAAAGCGGGCCAATCAAAACGAGGCAGTAAGGGCGTTTAGAAAACGCTTAACATTTTACAGTTATTCAACGATTTACCTAATGGAAAATAATACTTTATTAATTGCGATAGATGCGTAGAAATATTCCCTATCAATTGATGCAAACATCTTTCCGATTCAGTAGAAAATGTCGTCATTAGCATCGTTGTACTAAACGCTAACATTTGTTCTAAACTGCTTGCGACGAATTTGCGATGACAGTGGCATGGTGTCGACGTCTGGTGGAAACTTCAAATTAGGGCCATAATTTGGGTCCCAAACTCGTTAGTGTAATCTCTATCAGATTAGAAGACACGAAGCCGGTTTTTAAATTCTAAAATTTGAATGAAATTTTTCACATCATGTTATATGAATACTTGAAACACGTGTTTCTGACATTCATTCAACCATATGGCTAAACAATACCAACATTGTTGCTGAATTTTTTTCATCATAATATAAAGTTGTCTTCATAAACAATTTTCGTATGAGACTTTTTCACCACCTGCAAACAAAAATGTTTTTCATTTAAATAGAATAAATAGAATAGAATTAAAATAGAATACTAAAAAATACTAAAAGCTAATTTGCTTTCATAATTTTAATTTTGAAAACTTGTTCATTCCGACTGAAAATCAGCTGTTTTTTCACGCTCCCCTAAACTAGTAAACGACGCTCAATGCCGCCAGCGCGGATATGTCAATGTGTTGTTTTTGAAAACATTCAACTGATCCGTGGACACAACAAGAAAATTATTTTCATACGAATTTTATTCTGTTTTTATTTACATGAAAAGTGGAGACGCGAGTGCTAGATTGTGACTGCAAATCAATAGACTGCGTCGGGCAAATGTTTTAGTACAAAACGCAAGCAATGACAGCTGATGAGAAGCAACGCACAACGCGGCATTCTGTTTCCACCTTAAGGACGAGGACAAACTACACAAAAAATAGTACTAATATCGAGCACAATCGAGAATCTCAAACCACGGCAAAGTCCTTTCCGCGATTCACCCGAGAAACCGCACCATTAGCGGCCATATCGCATTTTCTCGCTATTCCTGCCACCCGTCAGACAAACGAAACCGAAAGTCCAATTTAATTTAATATTCAATCCACAAATTAGGTGAAATCTTTTTTCGCTGACCTTCCGCAGTCTACCAGCTGCAGCAGCAGTAGCAACACTCGTCTGTGTGGGAGTGACTGCGGCGCGATGGAAAACGGACTCCGGCCCCTTCGGCAGACCACACCGCCGCCACCGCCGCCGCTAATGTCTCAACTTCCGCATCGATCGCACCAAAGCTGCCCATCCTCGGAGGCAATCAGGCGGCGTCGGCGGCGGCCGCGAAACACCGAGAGGTCAGTTCACTTTTTGCTCGCGCTTTCCACGTTTTCGCGCGCGCAATAATGGCTGGCTGGCTGACTGGCTGGTCCGAATAATAGGAAGACACACCGACCGACCGCGACAGCAGGACTTGGTTCGCCTTTTTGTGGGCCACATTAAAGCTCATCATCGTCGCTGGAGGTGGAGTGCCGCGAAAAGGCCGCATGTCTGAAGGTCTGATTTGTCCGTCCGACGCCTTCGGTGGTTGGCTAGTGCTATGTCCTGGGCCCAGACCACCGCTTTAATGTAGAAATTTGCATTGAACTGCTAGCGCCTTCCGAAGACAAGATTTAAATCCTCTCGGTGTGGAAAGTGGGAACGGATGAAGCCTTCCTTATTTAGTTTCTCGTCACGGAAAAAAGGAGCTTAAGTGGGAGGTTGTGCGGGGAAAAGTTGAATTAAAAAGAAAGGCATCGCACAGCAGCCAGTACCAAGAATAATAAGAAGTTTAATTCTTCTGACAGGAAAATCGATATTTTTTTCTCCTTTTCCCAACTTTTCACAACAATTTCTCTCGCATCGTTTTTCTTGGGGACTAAAGTAGCTTAATGGCCGTAAACGGTCGTTTTCATTATAGGAATGGTGTCAACGGAGGACGAGCCGAGGTGGGAAAGATTTTACAGACGCCGAGGCGGTCCCCATTGGGCGCTCCTCGGACGCAGTCTTGCGGCAATCATTGTCGCAATGTCGGTCGGACGTTTGCAGTATTTTTCGACCCTCCCGATGAAGCGAGGCTGTTCGTTTTCCCAGCTGACAACGCAACGCTTGCTCTAACGTCGGTGGTGCGTCCCGGTGCCTTGACGACAAATTTTGTTACAGTTTTTTTTTCTGATGATGATGATGCAATAATTACTTACTTCAATCGATTTTGTTTCCACTTTGTTGCGCTCTATCCGATATATTCTCACATGAACTCGAAGTAAAGCAATTTAGAATGCTTTCGGAATTCTTATTTTCCTCAATTTTTCAATTTCATCAAGAACTACTACCGTAATTTCATAGAATTGTATATTAACTATTACTGTTTCAACTAATTAACAAGTTTTGCCATTTTGGTTGTATTTTGTTTATTTCCTTACATGACTTCTTTAAAGTGCGCAAATATTTGATGACAAAAATAGAAGCCCACTTCCAAATAAATAATATTGAAATCATTCAAAACCTTTAAGTAACCACTCGTTTCCACATGTTATGACAGCTAGGGCTGTGCGATATTATTTACAACCTTTCAGTGATTCAGTTGACGTGATATAAACGAAGTGTTATTTACGTTAGCACATAGAAGTCGGTTGTTGCTGTCTACACAAAGAGTTTTCAACAAATTCAAAATGGGTGGAAAGTAAATCAGCATGAAAGTCCGAAGTTGCAGATTGCAGAGAAGTTCGGAATAGGCTACTCCCCAGTTCATGAAATTGTGCACAAACACAAAGCTTACGGCTCGCTTGCTGACAGATTCAGAAGAGGCCTTCGTCGGAAGACCGATTGCCGGACGGAGCAACGAATCATCCGGGGAGTGGAGAAATCTCCAAAAGTATCAGTCAAAGTCGTTCAGAAAAAAACCTCTCGTTTGCGTTATCGGCCAGAACCGCTGCAGACTAGCTGAGCATTGACTCAAGCGCAGATTTAAAAAAAAAGTTCGTTTATCAGCAAGAAAAATAAACTGAAACGGTTGGAATTTGGAAACGGTTGGAATTTGGTAACGGTTGGAACTTTTGAAAAAAGTACTCTGGACTAACGAATCGAAATTTGAGCTTTTCAACAAGAAACGTCGCGAAAGAGTGTGACGGAAAGATGATAAAGGATGGTAGGGAACGTCATTTACAGGTTACCGTCGAACACAATGGTGCAATAGTGCGAATTTACAGAATCATAACAGCAGCATTGACATCCTTAAGGACAATCTGAAAGAATCGCTTCGAAAACTGTCCACAAGGCAGCGGACCCTCAGCACCTCCAGAACTTGGTCGATAGTATGTCCAAACGACTTCAACAGGTCATTGAAGCTTCAGGAGACCACACTAAATATTGATGCTTTTAACTTTTTGCTTTTATTGTGTGATTTGTTATTTCTCGGGCTTTTATAGGGTAGGGCGAGGTTAGTTGATCATAGGGGTAAGTTAGTCAGTCCGTTAGTATCTTGAAATCTGAGCGTCCAAAAATTAGCGATCTATGGATGAAAAATTGCGAATTACTGACGCAATGAAATAAGCAAATTGGAAGTACTTTTCATTCAGAAGGTTAAAAAGTACGAACATTGTGCCGATTTTGCCCAAAATCATTCACTGTTTGCGCATTATAGAATTTGTTCTAAAAATGGATAATAATCATGAAAAATCGGTTCTAACGTAAACCAAAGGCATAATTGTCATATTTGTATTTTTGCTGTAGAAATTTTCCTTCCAATATAATGAACGCTAACACTGAATATCAACAACTCACAATAATGCATCGAGTAATGTAGCATACCTGGAGGTTATTTCAATATACTTTGGGGCGAACTAAACAAATGTTAAAACAAATTCAAGCAAGGAACCGGCTGTGCGTAGAGACGTCGGTTAATCGTTCGATTAATTCAAATAATCGAATATCTGCAATTTTATTCGAGTAATTTTGCATCGGATGATGAAAAATCTAAATATGATTACATCGAATAATCATCACAGTGATCGCGATCGATGAAAAGGGAATCATTTTTTTTAAAAATGTAGTGCAAAATTTGTTTAACCGTCATGGAGTTTTGTCGAAATTCATCGAATATGCTAAACCATTTACGGTGAAACATAAAAATAATTTCCTGGTGGTGGAGGAGACTGGGAAAAAGAATTCAGTGTCTGCAGGAGTAAAAGGAGGAATTGAAGGAGGTGGCCTAAACTCCCGTAGTAAAGTAGTAGTATTCAAATTCAGAGTACCAAGGAAAATATACCATACTAGTGGTCGATGATGTTGTAAATATACTTCTTTGGAACTAGTAGTTATAGGCACCAAGCAGAAACTTTCAAACAAATCTGCTATTTTAACAACATTCGAAGAACAGGTAATTTTGAACAAAAAAAATTGTAAAGGGTGTGTCACATCAAATTGCATCACGGAAAAAACGCTGTAGAAATTCGCCCAGTAGACCGATCCTTTTGAAATTTTTAGACAGTAAAATAAAAACTATTAAACAACTTTTGGCATTTTCTTTTTATTCATACTTCGAGCCCAAGCCCGTATGCTCGCACCTTCCTCTTTACCCCGTCCATAAGGTTCTGTACAACGTCAGGTTGTAGTTTTTTTTGAACAGAAATCCATTTTCTCTTGAAGTCCGCCTCCGATTTGACAACTTTTGGGTTCTGCCGGAGGGCCTGCTTCATAATCGCTCAATATTTCTCTATTGGGCGAAGCTCCGGCGCGTTGGGCGGGTTCATTTCCTTTGGCACGAAGATGACCCCGTTGGCTTCGTACCACTCCAACACGTCATTTGAATAGTGGCACGAAGCGAGATCCGGCCAGAAGATGGTCGGGCCCTCGTGCTGCTTCAATAGTGGTAGTAAGCGCTTCTGTAGGCACTCCTTAATGTAAACCTGCCCGTTTACCGTGCCGGTCATCACGAAGGGGGCGCTCCGCTTTCCGCTCCGATCTGCTCTTGCGGAAAGGGCGCTTGCCCTTTCCGCAAGAGCAGATCGCTTGCCACACCATGTACTTTTTGGCAAACTTGGATAGTTTCTGCTTGCGAATCTCCTCCGGAACGCTGAATTTGTCCTCTGCGGAGAAGAACAACAGGCCCGGCAGCTGACGAAAGTCCGCTTTGACGTAAGTTTCTTCGTCCATTACCAGGCAATGCGGCTTCGTCAGCATTTCGGTGTACAGCTTCCGGGCTCGCGTCTTCCCCACCATGTTTTGCCTTTCGTCGCGGTTAGGAGCCTTCTGAACCTTGTATGTACGCAGGCCCTCCCGCTGCTTGGTCCGCTGGACGAATGAACTTGACAAATTCAGCTTATTGGCGACATCCCGGACCGAACTTCTCGGATCACGTCTAAACTGCTTAACTACGCGCTTGTGATCTTTTTCACTGACGGAGCATCCATTTTTGCCGTTCTTCACCTTCCGGTTGATGGTTAGGTTCTCGAAGTATCGTTTTAGTACTCTGCTGACCGTGGATTGGACGATTCCCAGCATCTTACCGATGTCCCGATGTGACAACTCCGGATTCTCGAAATGAGTGTACAAGATTAATTCACGACGCTCTTTTTCGTTCAACGACATTTTTCCAAATTTACGAAAAATTGACAGTGAAGCATGGCCAACGTGATCTATACACTCTTATCTGATTATAAGCGAACGCTGAAGATATAATTCCTAAAAATTAAATTTCTACAGCGTTTTTTCCGTGATGCAATTTGATGTGACACACCCTTTATGTTGGTGCAATAAAAATATTGTGCATCATTTTCATGATGTGCTCTTTTTTCAATCGTCCGCAAAAAATCATGAAGTGGTAAATTTATCAATATACTGAAATACTATTTCATTCGAAAACTATTATTCTGCACCATGCAAAATAGCAAAATTATATTTAAAGCTACTTTTAAAATTATGATATCATAATCTTTTTTATTATAAATTGATCATTCACCTTATCAAATCTTCTAAGATGACGGACCTCTTCAACATCGAGTTCAAGCATTGCATGTTTGCTTTTGTGGCGAAAATGTTTAACTCTTTGTGGTCGATTGTCTGCTCTCAGCCACCACAGCAAGAAACCATGCTAATCTTATATTTTACTCAACCAAGTATCAGTTTATGCTTTTCCTGACCGAAGCTTGATGTCTAATGAACCTGTTCACGGATCAATACGGTGCTCCTATGAGTAATAGATAACGGTACTCAGTATCAAACAAAGTAGTCACCCACACAAGACAACGCACAGTGTGTTGATTGCATAGGAATGTGGGACAAAAATCATAACAGCAGAATTTAGTCATTGTAAGAGCCCCCGCAGACTGCATTCTTTTTATCGGCAGACAATTTGATCGAGTTGGCCTGTTGGTGCAAAAACCGACCCAACTAAATCGGTGTAATGTGCGCATATGCATATCTCTCCATACTGCTTAAGTCGGCCGATCAAACTATCGGCCGCAAAAAAGTCTGCAGTCTGCGGGGGCTCTAACACTACGTTGTGAAAAAAAAGATTGTTCATAAGTATCAGAACTAATGTTTGCATAAGTGTCTCATGTTATTTGAATAATCGCATAAGTGTCTCAAGCGACAAAATCTTTGTTCTTCTAAAACGAAAAGTTCTGATAATCTCGGACCACAGAAATCATTATTTGAGTAAATTCAAATTATGTTGAAGTAGTTGTTTTTAAAGAGCAAAATAATTGTTTGCGTAAGTGTATTATGTAATCTGAATAATCTCTTGTAAAAAAAACCTTTGTTTGTTAAAACAGAAAAGTACTTTTCGGATACACATTGCTGGCATTAATTACACATTTATTACATCAATGGCAAAAGTGTCTCATATTCAACGGATAATAAAACTAAAATTATGTGTTGATTATATTCGAATAATAAAATATAATTTTTATATAAAAACACCACATCAAAACACATTGTTAAGTTAACACATATACATAGTTTAGAAAAAAAATAAAAACAATGTTTATTTCTCATAATCTTGTATTTATCACTGCTTTTTCAAGGAAAAATAATTAATTTCCAATTTTCGAATCCAATACATAATCGAATCACAAAAAAGCTGTTTTTCTAATAATGTTTGACATTCATACATTAATGAAAAAATTGTTTTCTTGAGATTCGATTATGTATAGGATTTGAAAATAATTGTTGAAAAACAATTGTCGGCTATACATAATCGAGTCCGACCTGTATATACAATTTTGGACTCGATTGTATACAGTTTGAAAAAAATATATTTTTTATAGTTCAAATATAACTTATTTCTAGAAAAAATTAACCTTTCAACGTTAAGGTGAAATTTGAGAGGCTATTACATTTCGCTGCAATATCGATAGTGCAGTGGGTAAAAATTTTGAAGATTTTGGTGATATAAATTGATATAAATTGAATTGATAGCTATAAATTGATTGATAGAAACAATCAAGTTCAATATGAATTTTTGGGATAAAATAATAATTACATATTAAAAATTACTAACTTTGAATTTTTTCACTTCCAAAGTGTTATTTCTTTTTGAATGGCGTTAACGTTCCCTGTGGAACTTTTGCATTAACTAGCGTCATTTATTAATACTCAGTTGAGATTTCTTAAGCCAAATAACACGCCTTGAATGTATTCCGAGGGACAAGCTCTTTAATACGCGTGAACACAGTACAAGTCGAAGGAAATTTCTCTGACGAAAAATCTCCCCCGGCCAGAACGGGAATCGAACCCGAACACCCGGCATGATAATGTGAATTTCCTAATATCCGAATTAAGATGTTCCACTACTATATCCTGTACTAAATTTTCTCATCTTTCAAATGAAAGCAACAGAATTGGCTTACGTAGCGTACTTTTTAGTGCAGAGCCAATTTGAGACAACAGAGTCCGAAACATAAAAAAGTCACAGGAGGGTTGTGTTCGAGACACGACCGCATAGTTGACGTAGGATTCTGCTAGGCTATCTGTTGATTTTGGAAATGTTTGAAGAATTGCATCGTTAAATCTTTGTTGATGATTTGGTGGCCTCCTGAAAAGGGCCGTTTTGTTGGGTTGTTGGGTATTGTTTGTTCACTCCACCAGCGTTTAACGAGTGATGATGACAGAAGGATGGTAAACAGTCATTGGATGGTGCGTATCAGATAAAAGACACAGAAGTGGAACGAAATATGATGAAAACCACCCTCTGTGATCCTAGACGAGATGCCTCCTTTGTTATGTATGGATGAAATAAAGAAAAAAAAAACTCATCAATAATTACCAATACCGAACACAATTATCAATTTTTCACATCAGTAAAATATGTTTGAAACTTTAATATAGAGAAAACATATTTGAATTGGAAAAGGTATTTTTTTATAACTTTTACTTTATGAGTATTTATTCAACCCAGCCAATTGGACTAACAGCACCTAACAATATATGTAGAGCACATGGGAAATCACTTTTTCTAATATTTCTTCACTTTTCCAATTTTTATTGCCGTATAAACTTTCCTTGGGTGAAAATGAACACAACAAAACAGACAGACAAAAATTTCATCAATCCATCATGAATTGTTTGAGCAATAAGCCTTTGGAATTGGACAATTTTCACGATGTGCTCGATTTTTGATTTTCAATTCGTACCCCAATATGTTCCCGAAAGACGTAATCCTACGTCAAAAAGTTCTATAACTCTGTCATTGTTGAAATTCGAACATATGCGTAGAGGGATTTTTCCCATCAAATATGACCGTCTATCACCTCCTGATAGATTCTGGAGAAAAAAAATTTCATGTGAGAAAAGTGTTGGTCCAGGAGATGCATTTAAGTATAAATTAGCATTTAGAGCTTGACGGTTATTCTCTAGACAAAAACTGTCTTAGACAAAGTTGTTACTCATGATAGAGCGCTTGTTTTTATGTTGTCAAAAATAGGGTGACCAAAATTGTCGATGTAATAAAAAATCTAACTTTCTTTTCTTTATTGATAGCGAGTTCGACAATTTTGTAGCTCCAATTATTTAGGACATCTTTGTAAAACAATGTTTTTCTCTATCTCTTAAAATAATCGATATAGCGCCTTTTTTCTATGTTACGTTAGGGTCACCATGAAAAAAACAAATATTTCAAATTTTACACGCAAACTGTCTTCGAAAGACTTTTAGAGCTTACTTATACAAACATTTTTCGATGCAGAACTTGTCAATATCTCAACTTTACTCAAAGTTATTGATATTTCTTCCCAAAAAAAAACACGATCTTTTCATTTGTTTGTCATTCTTTCTGGGGCAAACATAAAAAATGTTTGTTGACGGATTTTGAAAGAACAGATTCCACTCTACATAATATGTGATTTTCAAAACTATGTTATTTTTTGTGTTTGAGTAAATTAAAATTGAAATCATGAGTTTTTGGATGAAAACCCATCAATAATTTTGAGCAGGAATAAGATTACATGTTCTGCATCGCAAAATGTTTGTATTGATAAGCTTGAGCTCGAGCTTGAGCTTGGGTAGACTGTACAATTCGTAGTTGCTCTCCGTGATTGACCTGAACCAACCAAATTGCACAAAGAACACACAGAATGACGCTTGGGACTAGCAAATCATTCTCGTTGTGCAATTGTCGGTGATTCGAGCTTTAAAATGTCAATAACGACGCCGGCCACGTCCTTACAGTCACCAGGGGAAGGGAAGGAATGTTAGTATGATATTCGCCGCCCGAAGGCCAGGAGGATCGCCTCTATAGCGTGGTTCCCTAGCGTTTATCATGGAAGGGATTATTATTAGTGGGAATGGTTAAGAAAAATCAGGATTCACTGCGGTAAGTGATGTGATTCTAAAAACGCGAACTCTCAACTATTCGGCGAAATGAAATTTGAAGAAAAAAGACGGGTGGGTAATGTCGGGGACATAACCGGAGTGACGTAGGACTATACAAAGGGGACAGCTTTTGTTAAATATATATTATAAATATATTGTTTTATTTTCTTCTCCTACGTGAATACCTACCTATGTACCTGAAAAATGGATTAGTTTACTGTTTACTCTTTATGAATATGTTGATGGTTCTGAAAAGAACCTTTGGTGTTGTGTTTTTGTTATCACTCGATATTCCCATCTTGTTCGGTTAAACTTTCCTGTTTAGCTATTGCGTTTGCCACTCGCCACAGCTTTCACAGATGGAAAATTTCTTCCCATCCAGCTTGTGACATGTTGTTCAGTAAATTACATTCAATGCGACGTGCCGGAGAAACACTTTGCCACTCACTGAAACTAATTGTTGCCTTGATGAGCGCCGAACCGAAGCTGCTCTGTTCTTGATGCGGGTTTTCTGATTGTCGTGAGCAGCTTTGCAAGCCAACTCGAGCACTCCGACGGCCGAAACTCTATAATCGCTGTTAGGTATACTGGTGCTCCGGCACCAATCCGTTCGGCCTAGTTACCCTTGCGGAGCAATCAGTGAATGCGACCAACAGGGAACTGGAGACCTGCACGGTTCGAGTGAGACTTTGCCTTTCCCTTAACTTGTCCTCCTTTGTTACGTTCACGATGCCGATGCCGTACAACCACACGGGTTTACGGTTTGAAAGAAAATAAGATATTTTTTTGGGGTCCGCGTGTTTTATACTCTAGCGGTACACACTCACAGGATAGAGACAAATCGGCAGACTCAGCCAGAGGGGCGAGTCCAACGAGACGAACGAATGAGCGTTAAAAGGGAGCGATGGCAAAAAATACATTCATTACGATTTGTTCGCTCGTTGGATTCACATGCAGGCTAAAAATGGTCTTTTTCAGGATCACAGGCTAAAAATGGTCTTTTTCAGGATCAAAGAATCTTCAATCTAAAGAGTTTATTGTTTTGTTATCACTCGATATCCCCATCTAGTTCGGCTATACCTTTCTGTGTAGCGATTGCATTTGCCACTCGCCACAGCTTTCACAGTTGGAAAATTTCTTCCCATCCAGCTTGTGACATATTTTACAGTAAATTACATTCAATGACACGTCGCATTACCACCACTCAGTATCGGATTGGAGTTAATTTTAACCTGTAATTGAACATCTGCGATGACAGTGGTACAGTGTCGACTTTCAATGTGGGGTCATTATTTGGATCTCTATGTTTACAAAAATGTCCAACTAAATAAGTCGCATTACATGTCCGTCCAATTAGCTAAATGTCGAACTAATTGTAAATTACTGTACGTTCAATCTGGAAACAATTTAAGAATTGGTGAAAATTGAATAATCAGGAAAGTCCCCAACTATCAATAAGCTCAGAACAACTGCCAAATTCACATACTCATCAGATCCTGGCAAACAAATTATGAAAAAATCAATTTGTGTTTTATTATTATTTTGGATAATGTTCTAGAAAGCATTGAACTGTATTTCCTAAACTCTTTTTTGTAAGGTTTAATGGCCCTGAAAAGCGCCTTGTTTTATGGAATGGTTCCAATTTAGAAAACTTAGTACTCGTGGTTTTGAAAAAAACCATTTCGAACGCGAACAAGGCGGCATGTTCTGGATTTGCCACCAAAGCAGTTTGTATAAAGAACAAACTTTTTTATTCTGCTACCTGATGCCGTTTTGCGATTGCGTTTGCCACTCGCCACTCGCTGCAACTGCCTGTTGTTGTCTTGATGTGTTCTGTTCTGAATGCGGGTTTTCTTATCGTCGCGAGCAGCTTTACCAGCCAACTCGATCACTTCGGCGGCCGAAACTATATAACGCCGGCTAGGTGGACTGGTGCACTGGTACTAACGCGCTCGGCCTAGCTACCCTTGCGAGGAACTCCAGATCAACACGGTTCGAGCGGGATTTTGCCTTTCCCTTCACTTTTCCTCCTTAACCATGTCCAGACATGGCTGCTTGGGTTGGTTTGTTGATGTGTTGTGATGCGAACCGATGTGGTGTACGGTTTGAATGAGAATTATCTTTACGGAAGGAAGGAAGGTCTTGTATTATAGAGACTTTAAACTTTTGCAGTTCATTCGTCTCTAGCCTTGAGAAAGGCCCTTTGAAAACTCTACTCTACTCTATTACTCTACTCCAGCGCTACCACCTCCGCCCTCTTGCCTTGAGAAAGGCACTCGATCCCTCGCCGTCCAGCTCGTCCAGCAACGATGTTGTCCAGTCGGTGTCCACACAAAGAATGCTGAAAAAGGTGAAAAAAGGACGATGAAAAGATAAGTTTCGCTCTCTTTTATACTCGAAGCATGGTATTTGAAATCCAATCAGATTATTTTTATACTGGAAATTAGATTTGCGTCCAATAGGAAAAATATGCGTAATAATATAACACGGCTGTTGAGTGTAGGTTTTATTTTTATGATTTCGAGTGTACATGGCAGCGTTTTATGAAAATTGGGATAGCAGGATTTTGGTTTGGAGTTTCTTGCTAAGTACAAAAAGAATTCGTTCAAATTCTTGCATTTTAGAAAGGCAACTGTAGCGAAAATGATTTCATTAGAACATAATAACGCTCCAATTGATTTTACGAATTTTCCTTCTCAGGATACATAAGGAGAGTTTCTGCCGCAAAGGATAATACAAATGACGAACATCAAAATACATACTCAGTTTTAGCGAGTTCAAAAGAATTTCCTCGGTGACCTTCTCAGGTTAAGAATATATCGTTGATTAGAGCAATATTAAAAGGGTTTCTTAGCGTCCTTCTCAGGTTGCCAAAAATAACCTTGGTCTCCGCGATTGAATCAAAATATATAGATCGAGGAGTTTTTAAAGTTTTTTATGACCTTCTCAGGTCAGAAAAAATATCTATGTACTACGCACGATGAATAACGAAATGCATGACCGGGCCGATAAGAATGTATATTGACGTAGGACTACGTCTAACCGGAAGATATAGGGGGTGAAATGGAAATCTAGGCACTGAACAAGTAGGAAAAATGCAAGATTTGGAACGCTTATAACTCGAGCATTTCTCAATAGATCGCAAAGGTTTTTGCATCAATTGATAGGAAATATATCTACGCATCTATCATAACGAATAACATTTCATTTTTCATGAGATAAATAATTGAATAATTGTGAAATATCAAGCATTGTCAAAATGCCCTATGTGCCCATTTTTGATTGGTCCATTTTGTGCTCCTCAAATCGTACCGACCAAAACGGGCAACCAGAGCAGCAACGAAATAGAATGAAGAACGATTGGAAAGGAAGAAGAAAAAAATGAACGAAACATTGGTCGCAGTCTCACACATGCGTAATTCTCGAGCCAGCCAGTCAGCTTAAAAATCCCAACGTCCTCTCCGATATTTGTTCATCGAACTGCACTGTAACACATACACACACACATATATGCGCTCCCCGGAACACGAAATAACATAAAATGGACACTTTCAATTCGCTCATTCACTTTGTCTAAACCGATATTCATTCGATTCTTTTAAACATTCTAGTTAGGAGAACACATTTTAATATCGATTTCAGATCTAAAACACTTTCGGATTTGTCAAGAAACTGCTTTCTTCCTACAAGCTACAAGCACTACAAAAAAGAAAAAAAACACTCGAACTGAATCAGAAAATGAGAGCACTGACTGCACAGTTAAATTAATTTTCAATTTCACGAAATTTCTTAATAACATCACCGCATTATAAGTGATATTTTTTCCACTTAAAAAGCATCTTAAAAAGGGTTCGAGTGTGGAGCACTGAGATTTACAATGCACAATGCACAAGAGAAGAAGAAAAAACATCACCGAACAATAAATTTTTCATTATGATTTATCATTATCATTATGATTATGATTCAAACATTCAAACAAATTTCCCTGGATAAAATGCGTCGAGAAAGAAAAAGTATGTTTCGCAATATAGACAATTCTTCTGCCATAAAAAGCTAACACCGACACTCGCGAAGACAGAGCGCCAGCAAACACGTCTAGTTCGCTTCGTTGCTCAACCTGCCGCAAATTGTTGGTATGGTATTGATAAGCTCTAAAAGTCGTACGAAGACCATTCTGATGTAGAATTTTAAATATATAAGTTAGAGTAAAAAAGCCCGTTTTTTCATAGTTACCCTGATTCAACTCAGATAGAAAGCGCTAAAAACAACTTTGTGGGAGATATTTATTGTTTAGACAAAAACTGTCTTTGAAAAAATTGTTACATATGATAGAGCGCTCATTTTTATGTTATCAAAAATAGGGTGACCAAAATTGTCGAAGAAATGAAAAATCTATCTTTCTTGCCTTTATAGATATAGATAAACATAGTTCAACAATGTTGTAGCCCCAGTTATTTTAAACAACTTTGTAGAACCAAGCTTTTTTCTATCTTTTAAAATAATCAATTTAGCGCTTTTTTCTAAGTTGCATTAGGGTGACCATGAAAAAACGTGTTTTTCTGCTTTAACTTTTATATTTCAAATTCTACATCAAAGCTGTCTTCGTATGACTTTTAGAGCTTATCGATACCAACATTTTGCGATGTAGAATTTGTCTATGTCTTAATCCTACTCAAAGTTATTGATGGTTTTTTACCCAAAAACTCATGATTTCAATTTTAATTTACTCAAACACAAAAAATAACATAAGTTTTGAAAATCACACATCATGTAGAGTAAGCTATATGCTCTTTCAAATGCCGCCAATAAACTTTGTTTATGTTTGCCCCAGAAAGAATGACAAACAATTGAAGAGAGCGTATTTTTTGGGAAGAAATAGCATAACTCTGATCAAAGTTGAGATATCGACAATTGCTGCATCGAGAAATATTTGTATTAGTAAGCTCTAAAATTCTTTCGAAGACAGTTTGCACGTAAAATTTGAAATATAAAAGTTAGAGCGAAAAAATGTTTTTTTTCATGGTGACCCTAACATAACATAGAAAAAAAGGCGCTATATCGATTATTTTAAGAGATAGAGAAAAATGTTGTTCTACAAAGATATCTCAAATAACTGGGACTACAACATTGTCGAACTATGTTTACCTCTATCTCTAAAAATAAGAAAGTTAAATATTTTTTTTGGTGTTTTTTTGGTTTGGGTTTTGGAGAACGTAGCAACGGATTTCAACAGTCAGTGTCAGGCTTGATGCGTCTTAGTCTGCATCAGGATTATATGCATTAAAAGAAATTATATACCACGAATATAGATCACGTACAGAAAAATAATTTCTGTGGGAACTTGTGTGCTCGAAATTATTTAAATGAAAATATCCATTGTTGGTGGAACGAAGTTCGCCGGGTCAGATAGTGATAAAGAATTCAATGACATAATGATAAATAAATCATTAAAAACGATTCCAATTTTTATACATAGATTTGAAAAGTGCCAGAAACAAATTACATAGTGTTTTACAAAATTCAATTCGTTAATTTCGTTTTCATGAGTTTGCATGAATGCGAGAAATGCCCATACGTGTGTATTTTCAATCAACATATTAATTCACAAGACGTAAAAACATCATTACTATAAAATAAATAGAATCTTAACACCAACACTACCGATACATATTAATAAAATTTAAAGATAAAATCTCGTGCACAAATAATACGACCGTTCATTTTGATCAGTTGATAGTTCTAGTGTTAATATTTATAACTTTAAATCAATTCCGTTGAAATTGTTCTAATTTCGAACAATACTTAGCTACATCGTTGCTTAATAACTGGGGGCTTCTCGGTTAGCTCCATGGGATTTTTCGCATATTGTTCCTTTCGGAAAGCCCATCAATCCATTCGAAACGACTTCGCGGACCACACAGCAACGGATCAAGTGTCGTGGAAAACCTTCATCGTGAAATGTCCTCCCGGGCGGTCCTCACCCACACACAAGAACACATTCGTGTATCCAACAGCGTCGAACCAAACGTGCCGTCCAACCCCTACTCCACTCGAGAAACTTTGACAGGCTGATCTGTATATGTACTATGTACACCCGAGGAGACGAGGACGAGAAGATCCGCGCGATTATTTTTCTTTTATTTTCCCTAAGACTAATGACTTGCCGTTCGGTGCCCAGCTCAAGCACACAGCGGTCCAGGAAGCTGTGGAAGGCAAGCGGTATAGACGCGGATGAGAAATGCTTTCTCCTATTATGTTTTGCCTGGCAAAAAGAAACCATCGATGGATGCTCCTGCGGGCGCAAGGGGTACCCGAGAGGATGTGTTGAAAGCGGGCCGTTTCTCACCCATACAAAACAAGAAAACCCTCTCCTTCGTTAGGTGGGGTATGCAAAACAATAGTAGGTTTCATCCTTGCAGCCTTGACGGCCACACCAAGTCGCTGGATGTTCTCGGAGGAGTGGGGGAGACAAAGAGTAGCGGATGGCTAATTTTGGGATATAGTATGAAAAAATATTTTTCAGAAGTTTTATTTTTAGTATTCAATCAATGTCTTAGCAAAACAAAAATTGCTTTGGAACAACAAACATACGTTACTTTAAACAATAATTCTGCTCGTTTATTGTACATGTCGTTCATTATACATATGTTTTTGATACTATGTTATCAAAAGATATGTAGTACCTTTCCAACAAAGGTAGCAATCAATAAAATAAAAAGGCCTATAATACATGTTATTTTGAAAGCATTATTTTTGTTCACGTTCCTTGTATACTTATTTCTCACAGATATTCTTCTTCTCATTTCTCATTTTATTTTGGAAAAAAGTCTTCCTTTTGGAACGCATCTGGACCAACACACCAAGGACAATGAGGAAACTGACTCGCCTGAATAAAACCGACCCACGGAGAGTGAAGCAGTGAGACACTATTAAAAATGACAGGAAATGTACTCAAGATGTGGTGGGCATCGGGTGTGGGTTATTGTTCGTAAGATGGAAAGCCCAAAGGGGAGCAAGAAGATCAGTAAAAACAACAACAAAAAAAAACAATGAAATAAGAAATACGTTCTTCGGATGCAGCAAAATTACCGACGAAGTCAACGAAAGACAGGCGGAATATGCGAACGGGGGATAGGATGTTGCCTTAACCATTTGGAAGCTGGCGAGGTGAACGACGAAAGGAGAGCTCGCTCGTTCCTCTAATTGAGATGAAGATGATGAGTTGGGTCCTCTGGCCGGAGTAAAAACGGGAGATTGAGACGTTATACGTCGTCTTATATGCTTGCGTGAGCATCCTTGCAGGAACCGTCCTCGCTGCTGTCAACGGGAACTGAAATAACATCTACAATCGTGATAGTGACGGGCAGCTACTGGAAATAGAGCACGCTTTGGGACAAAGATAGACTATTCCGCGTGGATTCCTGTTGGGATGAGCTATTTGACAATAGAATGAGGGATTTTCTCTGCAATTTTCCTCCGTTTTACACGGTGAGATATATGAGAAAAACAGGAAGTGGGTTATATCTATGGTATAACCGCAAGGGTGACATAGGACTATCGTATATTTAGAGATCATTTGTTTGAAGTTGAATCTAAATCCATTCTGAATGAATGAATAAATGAATATTTGGGGGACTTCGAAAACGAGAGCGTTACGTTAGAGGCACAAGGTTTTATGCATCCAATATAGGATACGAAAAACCTTGTTCTGAAGAATAATCTTCAGAAACTTTCCTGCTAAACTGCACTTGATTGACAAATCACAAACCCAAATGTATTATATGGATATTTTATGGATAGAAAACATTAAAATAAACTCTTTCACATGAATGTAATTTTAAATTCTCAGAGGAACTAGCAGATTATTTTCAGTAACGATTAGATATTTCCACATTTTCCTCGATACTGGAAGCCCACCAGTGGTTAATGCTAATTCGATAACCCCCTGTTAATAGCACTTGATTGAAAAATATTTGATCACAGTGTTACATGGATAGAAAACATTAAAATAAACTCTTTCACATGAATGTAATTTTAAATTCCCAGAGGAACTGGCAGATAATTTTCCGGATCTTTCTCGATGCTGAATGGCATCCAAACGGAAAGAATTCCGCGCGGGTATGTGTGTGTGTAGCGATGTCTTCCCGGGGAACCGTTTGTGGCATCACTCTCCTCCTGATGGATTCCCTTCTGGCCTAAGGTGCACAAACAGGCTCTTGGTGACACCGTTCATCCGCGCTTTCATGATAAACGAAGAGCTTCACCACAACAGCGACAACATGCTCCAATCGCTGTTCAATTAGAACTGAGTGGATTTCCGAGCGGCGCTCGCTTTTATACCGATTGATGATTTTAATAGCCTGTTTTGAAAGCAATTTTAAGACTATTGAAACAAGTTTTTGGATCAAAAAGTAACAACTATAGAACGCGTAGACATTTTATCTTTCGAATGAAGTGTCTATCATACAATTTCGTTCAGTTGTTTAGGAGCTATTAACGCTCAAAATCTCGGTCTCCGGCGTAACGCTTTCGTTTTCGAAACTTTGATTTTACACCCCTGTATAGAAATGAAAGACGTAGTCCTACGTCAAAAGTGACATCTAATGTATCACAAGTGCAAAGATAGATTCTCCTCTCTGGTATGACGTGCGGAAGACGGTCGTGAATTATCGGGAAATAATTATAATGAGCAACAATAACGACAGGCGTGAATACATCACCTGGTCATCATAATATTCTGTCTGGGTCGATACTTTGAAGCAATGTGCTTCAATTACTATTACAAAATTTACTCTTACAAATTTTATAAACATGAGTAATTTTTCGAAACAACATCGTGAATGGTATAAATAATCTCTATATATATAAAAATGTTCTGTTCGTTTGTGTACGCGTCAAAAACTCGAAAAGTACGGAACCGATTGAGCTCAAAGTTGTACACAATATACAATCCACTTCAAGGAGTGTTGTTACGGCATAAAAAATTGGTAAATTGGAAGAAAGATGATTTTATATATGACCAGAGAGCGTTTCTGAAATTGAGCTTCTAATGAAAATTGACTATTTTTTTTTATTCAGTAATAAATATGTGTTCTATGTGAAGGAAACATCTTTTTTCCACGTGTTTGTCAAAATCATGAACTGAAATTGTGTTTCGAAGAGATTTAAAATTTATCGATTCCCCTCATCTATCTATATATATATAAAAGTTTTCTGTTCGTTTGTGTGCGCGTTAAAAACTCGAAAACTACGGAACCGACTGAGCTCAAACTATGATACAATATACAAAACAACCAAACACATCTAGGATTGTTGTTACAACATAAAAAAATGAAAAATTCAACTCAACCATGCAATCACAATGTGCCACAGCCAGTGTTGGAAAAAATTATCTTCGCTAAGATCAAACACTGAGAGAAATAATTAGTAAATATAACGAATTTTTTGGTAAATGCTACCAATCTATAGTCATTTTCGACCGTACTAATAAACACATATGTCAAGCAGAACCATGATTCGGAAGCCCAATATCGGCTACATTTTCTCGCCGAAAATGCACGTATCAGAATTATATCCTTATTATACCTCCGTATTGCCTTATGGGAACAATGAAAATGGTTAATACGCTCTTTTCTCACCAATTTTCAGATATGACAATATCCAAGCTTACTAATGTTATCGAGTAAAATATACTAATCTCTGGTAGGGATGCGAGTTTGTTGACAATATGTACAAAAAATTTGTACATATTGTATTTAGTAGTTTTCGACCGAGGATTTTTCTAAGGGAATGCATAGATTTTCGGGCTAGGTTGCATCGAAAACCTATATATTCCAAACGAAAATTAAAATGACAGATCCAGGCAACCATTGAATATGAGAAATTAAATTTTTGTCTTTCAATATGTTTTGATGTTTATTTTTTCCACCCAGTGTCATTTTCATCTTGATTATCGGAAACGTCAGAACTGAATTTCATTTCAGCCAAATGAATATCAGCTGTTGTTAACTTCTAACCTGAGACTGCTGTGTGCGGTTGGGTTTTGCAGTTGCCGGATGCCTTAATCGGAAATACCTTATGAAATTCCCGTTGGCCCAAATGACTTGGCGGTAGCTAAAATCACTCGTTGTATCCATTCTACATATGCCGTTGCTACCGTCTCGCCAAATAAAATTTATTTTGAACTTAAATTCACTGCCAGAACGAATATCGTTTCGGATGTGATGAATATCAATTTGTTGCTTTTGATATCCAAAGTATCAAAAACAGCGAAGTTATGAACCCCACTCAATGTCGCATTCATTCATTATAGCAAATTTGCTCATGCAACAGCGATATGAACAAAATGAACTCGTTTGTTATTGTCATCAATATAATGAAGGCAGTGTGTTTCAAGCTGAAAAAAAGTCATTTACACTGGAACAAAATCATATTCGTTTCTCGTGAATATTTGTTGATATTCTAAGACACTGGCCACAGCAAAGCGTGGCAGGGTACAGCTAGTAATAAATAAGTAATATTCGAATATATTGGGTTGGGGAAAAAGCAATGTCGTATTTCTGATAGAAATTTGATGCTTTATTTAACATACTTAAAATTATCCAATTTAAGTCAAATATGCGCCGTTTTGTTCGCAAACTTGTTGCCATTTAGAAAGCAAACTCGCTTTGACCACAACTTCTTTAGGTTGTCGTACGTGATCCACTTTTCATCACCAGCCACCATCTTCTTCTAAAATGGGTCGGGATTCGGTCTAAAAGATTTTTTTTGCGTCAACTCATGTGGCACCTATACATCCAGCTTTTTTTGGAATCCAATCTTCTGCAAATGGTTCCAAACGGTTTTATGGTCTATACCCAGTTCCTGGCCAATCGAGCGAGTGCTCAGATGCCGGTCTATTTGGATGATTTCAACGATTTTATCGGTTTCCACGACGATTGGCCTACCAGTACGGGGTGTATCTTCGACAGCCACTACACCAGAACGAAATCGATCAATCCAACGCTGTGCTGTGCGAATCGTTACAGTATCGGGTCCATAAACTACACGAATTTTTGAGACTGAAAAGGACAATCACAACACTGTCAAACCGACACTTGTAGCACAGATTGTCGTCTTTAAATAGCCGTATAGTATGACCCGATGCGATAAGTACAATACAAGATATGTTTAAGTGTTGCCATATATTGAAAATATACGACATTTCTTTTTCCCCAACCCAATAATTGGAAATTGCGAAATATGCTAATCATTTTCTAGGCACACCTACCCATGACCGCCGTTACGGAGATATCACTAAATGCTGTGAACTTGGGACAAATTTTACTTATTGCATGACATATTTGGCAAATTTCGTCATGGAATCGTATACGATTGGAAACCGTGTTGATTATAAACTTTTAAATGCGCCATTCTTGGAGAAACAAACACCATTATTTTGAAGACTTTAAAGACGTTTATACCTATGGTATAACCGCAAAGTTGACGTAGGACTGCCATTGGCTTAGTAATCATTTGTGTTTTTTTTTCAATTTGCAATAATCGCACCTCTGATGTTCCTCATTGGGTACGATATCGCTGCTGCGCAGAGCTATCTTTTGTATGTATTGATTAAATTATTGATTAACGGTATGCATAGAAGTTGTACCCTTTTTTGTAGACCGTGTTAGCAAAACGAATTCTGGAGTGTAAAAATGCATGGGAGTATAAAAGTACTGCAATAAGTTGGGAAAATCTGCAATGCCGATTTTCCCAACTTATTGGTTTCGGAATCTGTATTGGGAGAACACATTCCGGTTTGCAAAAATGCAATCGAGTACAAAAGTACTCGCAGCTTGCATCTCATTTGCAATGCCAATTCCCCACGCTCCATGGTTTTGAAATCCGCGTTAGGGATATATTCCGATTTGCAGAGACGCAAACGAGTAAAAAGTACCCACAACTTGCATCTATTTTACAATGTCAGTTTCCCCAGGGCCCATGGCTTTGAAATCTGTGTTAGGGAAACATTCCAATTTGCAAAAACATAACATAATTAAAAGATGAACAAAGGAAAAATCGTTAGTTTGTTAATTAAATAATTTTAATCACTCACGATTTTTCCTTTGTTCATCTTTTAATTTATACTCGATTCCGTTCTTTGTTGTTGTTGTTTTTGTAGTGTTGTTTTCGAGGAAATTCGTAGTTTAATTAGTGTTCAACTATTTTGGTAGTTGTCGCGACTGCCAGGATGATCGTCCATTACGGTCAACTGGTGGTTGTTGGGCACCGACGTTGAACTTTTCTATAACTCTTTAATTGATGCCCAACGTAAATAGGATTCCAAGAAAACTTTTCTTTTTACTCTTTTAGTAGAGAGAGAAAGAGAGAGAGAACGTGTCCGAAACGCTCCGCTCGTTATGTTTGCTACTGCCACTAGTAAACCGATGCGAGGCACAGCGAGACACAGGTTGTTGATGCTAGGTGTCGATACCGCTGCTGCTGTCGTTGACACTAGAGATCGATGTGAGGCACAGTCGGATTGTTAGCCGCTCAGCTTTTAATGCTCGCCTTGAAATCCGTTCTTGCTTCCGTGGGGAAATCTCAACAAGCCACTTCCACTTTTTCGATGCCAAGCAAGCGCGCGTACCCGCTCCTCTACCAGAGAGAGCGTACCCGAAACGATCCGCTTGTGATGGTAACTGCTGCCACTGAAAGTAGACCGCTGCTACTGTTTGCCACTGCTTCAATTATCGCCTTGGTAATTGCTGCTTCCACTGCTGCTGCTTGCCGATGTTATCCGTTCCGCGTCCGTTGTAAGAATGCTCGCTGCGCCGAATTGCTCGCGCTTTTATAGCAGGGCTCACAACTTACCGTCTTCTGATTGGCCCATCGTTTTCATGGCATGTTTCTCTTATATCTTCTTCTTATTCTTCTTCTTTTATTTTAGATTATTCTACAGCCGAAGGAGCTCTGAACGATAAATTCTAAATCATTATATTCTATACTCTACAGTAGTCATCTCTAGTTCCTAAAATAAGGGTAGAAATTGGTATTTAGTTATAAATTTTATAATTATATTTTTGTGATTCCTCCGTCCGGTTTTGTCAGTAGTCCTCCAGCTCGTATCCTGTCCAAATCCTTTCCTTGTGATTATCCCGTCTGTTTCCAGTCATCCGGCCCAATCCTTTCAATCCTTGATTTGATCCCGTTTTCATTTATGGTTCTCTTTCAGTGCAACATCAGCGTCTATCCTGTCCCATCCTTTATTGATTTGCAGTTACTTCCCGTCTTCCTGGTTGTTCTTCCCATCCTTTGTTGTCCTTTATTCCTGATTCCTGTTTCGTGTTCTCCTGGTAAATTTCCTCCGGATCCTGTCCCGACTTTGTCGGATCCAAAGGGCCTCCACCCTTTATTCTGGGTCTGTTCGTTAATTGGATTGTTTATCGCGTTCGGTCGGTGATGCTGCTTGTTGTCGAACCTAACCTGGGGAAGAAACAAAGAGAAAAACATCACATCCAATAATTGGAACGATATGTAATTTATACTTTCCTTGTTTTGGCGATGCGTCCAGTTCTCGCCGCATTGAAAATATCCGTTTTACGGAATTATCCATGGGAAACATTGAAAACAAATCTCACTGCACTGGAAAACAAACGCATCGGTTTGTTTACTTTTCAAATACTGATTGGTTGGCAATGGAGTGAGTGTATTGAATGAACGAATGAATTTTTGTCGCTTTTATGCTAGGGGTGAGTGAATGTTTAATTGATTGATTGATATATTTGGTAATTTTTTAGAATTTTTATTTGTTTGTTTTTGTGTCATTTTAGCGTTGGCATGAGCCATCGGTAGAAAATGACCGGGAAAATAATTTAAGATTTTTCTTCGACCGGATGCTTGCAATCTTTGGTTATGTCCGAGGTAGCGTCCGTGTGCGAAGAAAAATCGGGTTAATTTAGGGTGATTATTGTTTCATTCCTTAATTTCTCGGATATAGTTCTGGGGTCGGAATGACAATACTCACCAGGTTACTTTTTCGACGGAGGTCGATAGTCAAGTTATTTGTACATCTTCAGTGTAACTTCTACCAATGAGAAGTGGAAGATGTATAGTTTAGTTATAGTTTTGGTTAAATCTAAGTATGTTTTTCTTCATTCAGATGTGAATAAGTTTGCCAACTAATAGTAGTTCTTGAAAGATTAAACAAATTGTATTCTTCAGTTGTTCAGTTCAGTAAATCTGCATAATACCACTTTTTTTCTCCTTTTTGTTGCAGTTAGTTGAACATCCACTCCTACGCTCCGAAACTAGCTTCGTTGTGGACAATATTTTCGCTAATTGGTCCAGTGAGGAAAATTTGCTGACATTTGTGGTCTGGGGATCAGCCCACGCACTCTCGGGCTTTAATCTTGTCCTCTGGACAAGCGGTGTTCGGGTTCACTTTACAGCGCAGCTCAAATTGAGAAACAAACCGGGTTTTGGGGGAAGAAATAAAAACCCGCCCTGGGAGTTCGATTCTCATTGGCCGGGCAACCAAAAACACGGCGGGTGGCCTCCCTTACTGGAGTGGCGCTTAAGCCAACTGCTTGACTGCGCAGAGTCCCGGTTAGGAAGGACTCACATGCCTAGAAGGCGTGACGGGTTACAGAGTGGATTTCCGAGCGACACTCGCTTTTATACCGATTGGTGTGATTTCAATAGCCTGTTTTGAAAGCAATTTTAAGGCTATTGAAAAAAGTTTTTAGATCAATAAGTAACAAGCATAGTACGCGTAGACACTTTATCTTTCGAATGAAGTGTATATTTCAGTTTCATTTCGTTCAGTTGTTTTGGAGCTATTAACGCTCAAAATCTCGTTCTCCGGCGTAACGCTTTCGTTTTCGAAACTTTGAACTAACACCCCAGTATAAAAATGAAAGACGTAGTCCTACGTCAAAACAAATAGCAAACCTTTTCACTTTCATGTGACAATATGACTTTATCTAAATAGAATATTTCGAAAGCTTGTTCTCGACATTCGAAAGAAGGGGAAAAAGATATGCATGGTGGCGTACGAATTCGAGTTTTGTATCACTGTATGTCTACAAACACAGTAAAAAACGCGCTTTTACTTCTAATTTATTTTTCTGAATTTCTGGATCGATTTGATCTGTCAATTTAGTCTTTGCAATTAAATTGCAAAGATTCCCGTAAGCTTTCGAAGTTCAATTGCATCGTTGTGGACGACGAAACGTACATAAAACTATGCAAGTTCCTCAAAAATACCAAATTGGCAGTACACGCGACGGAAAGGTTCAAGTCATATCTTCATCGCCACCGGGACAATTTCTGTGCGACGGTTTTCGATGGTTTAGTTGGATCTTTCTTTGCTACAGCTGTACCGACAGTAGAATGAGCCATAGCATAAACGTCAGGGTACGCCTGGAGTAACGTCTACTTTCTTTCCGCAACAAACACGATAAATCCGGTCAGTTTTGACGTAGGACTACGTCTAACCGGAAGATATAGGGGGTGAAATGGAATTCTAGGCACTGAACAAATAGGAAAAAATGCAAGATTTGGAACGCTTATAACTCGAGCATTTCTCAATAGATCGCAAAGGTTTTTGCATCAATTGATAGGAAATATATTTACGCATCTATCATAACGTATAACATTTCATTTTTCTTGAGATAAATAATTGAAATATCAAGCATTGTCAAAATGCACTATGTGCCCATTTTTGATTGGTCCATTTTGTGCTCCTCAAATCGTACCGACCAAAACGGGCAACCAGAGCAGCAGCGAAATAGAATGAAGCACGATTGGAAAGGAAAAAGAAAAAAATGAACGAAACATTGGTCGCAGTCTCACACATGCGTAATTCTTGAGCCAGCCAGTCAGCTTAAAAATCCCCGCTCCGCTGCCGTAACGATCATTCTCATTCAAACCGTACACCACATCGGTTCGCATCACAACACATCAACAAACCAACCCAAGCAGCCATGTCTGGACATAGTAAAGGAGGAAAAGTGAAGGGAAAGGCAAAATCCCGCTCGAGCCGTGTTGATCTGGAGTACCCCGCAAGGGTAGCTAGGCCGAGCGCGTTAGTACCAGTTCACCAGTCCACCTAGCCGGCGTTATATAGTTTCGGCCGCCGAAGTGATCGAGTTAGCTGGTAAAGCTGCTCGCGACGATATGAAAACCCGCATTCGGAACAGAACACATTCGGTTCGGTGGACATCAAGACAACAGGCAGTTGCAGCGAGTGGCGAGTGGCAAACGCAATCGCAAAACGGCATCAGGTAGCAGAAGAAAAAAGTTTGTTCTTTATACAAACTACTTTGGTGGCAATCCAGAACAAGGCGGCATCGAGGGCGTTCGAAATGGTTTTTTTCAAAACCACGAGTACTAAGTTTTCTAAATTGGAACTATTCCATAAAACAAGGCGCTTTTCAGGGCCATTAAACCTTCCAAAAAAGAGTTTAGGAAATACAGTTCAATGCTTTCTAAAACATCCAAAATAATAATAAAACACAAATTGATTTTTTCATCATTTGTTTGCCAGGATCTGATGAGTATGTGAATTTGGCAGTTGTTCTGAGCTTATTGATTTTCACCAATTCTTAAATTGCTTCTAGATTGAAAGTACAGTAATTTACACTTATCTCGACATTTAGCTAATTGGACGGACCTGCAACGCGACATATTTAGTCGGACATTTTTGTAAACATAGAGTTCGGGGTCCAATTTATGACCCCACATTAAAAGTCGACACTGTACCACTGTCATCGCAAATGTTCAATTACAGTTTAAAATTACCTCCAATCCGATACTGAGTGGTGGTAATGCGACGTGCCATTGAATGTAATTTACTGTAAAATATGTCACAAGCTGGATGGGAAGAAATTTTCCAACTGTGAAAGCTATGGCGAGTGGCAAATGCAATCGCTAAACAGAAAGGTTTAGCCGAACAAGATGGGGATATCGAGTGATAACAAAACAAAAAACTCTTTAGATTGAAGATAACTTTGTGATCCTGAAAAGGACAAGTTAAGGGAAAGGCAAAGTCTCACTCGAACCGTGCAGGTCTCCAGTTCCCTGTTCGTCGCATTCACTGATTGCTCCGCAAGGGTAACTAGGACGACCGGATTGGTGCCGGAGCACCAGTATAACTAACAGCGATTATAGATTTTCGGCCGTCGGAGTGCTCGAGTTGGCTTGCAAAGCTGCTCACGACAATCAGAAAACCCGCATCAAGAACAGAGCTGCTTCGGTTCGGCGCTCATCAAGGCAACAATTAGTTTCAGTGAGTGGCAAAGTGTTTCTCCGGCACGTCGCATTAAATGTAATTTACTGAACAACATGTCACAAGCTGGATGGGAAGAAATTTTCCAACTGTGAAAGCTGTGGCGAGTGGCAAACTATTGCGTTAAACAGGAAGGTTTAACCGAACAAGATGGGAATATCGAGTGATAACAAAAACACAACACCAAAGGTTCTTTTCAGAACCATCAACATATTCATAAAGAGTAAACAGTAAACTAATCCATTTTTCAGGTAGATAGGTAGGTATGCACGTAGGAGAAGAAAATAAAATATATTTAAAATATATATTTAACAAAAGCTGTCCCCTTTGTATAGTCCTACGTCACTCCGGTTATGTCCCCGACATTACCCACCCGTCTTTTTTTTCTATATTATAGTGACTTTCAACACTTTTGGCTGGTTCGTCACTTTTCACTCCCATTTTTGGAAGAATGTCGGTAGTGAGGATTGAACCCGTGATCTTTGCGTGAGAGGTATGGAAGTTACCACTATACCAGATCGCCTCCACATTTGACGGGATAAGGCATCATTGAAAGAAGACGATGGAGTGGTATGCCGAGAATAACGAGATGGTGTTGCCCATAGATCACAACTCGGTCGATACCTCAGAGCTCCTCCATGTAGAGAAATATTAGTAGCGGCAGCAGTATGAAACGAGAAATATCGTGCTTTATTAATTCTAGAGTTAGAAGACAGTCTACTGAGCAATTCCACGCCAAATTAGACGAAATATGGCCGATTTTGACGCTGTCATCTCCGTTTTTTTTAAACTTTGCACTTTGGTGGTAGCTACTCAAAATCACAATTTGATTTTCCAATTTTTCCGATTTTTTAAAATATAAATTATTTTGGATACGCGCTTTTAAAAAATCAGTGTTGATGACCCACTATGCAAAGCGTTTATATGCCTATGCAGCTATATCGGTGTCACCCGGGATAAATATTACACCCTGTCTGGCAACAGTGTATATTCGGCACATAAAAAAATAAACATTTGGCTCGCATACCTTCAAGAAGCTCGGATGTGCTTTTTTTTGGAAGTGAAATAAAACCTTGTGTTTAAAAATGATACATGATGACTCTTTGTCCTCTTCTGTATGGTTGAATAAACAGAAGAAAAGCGTAGTAATGGCTTTAATCGTATTTTTGTGTACATTTTTGAACAGAATGCGGTACCGAATTCTACCACGTTATCTCATCTAACCCGTTTAAAGGATACAAGTACATACAGGAAACGGTTTTTCCAGAGCATCCATTTGATGTATCAGAAGAGAAAAAATACAGATTTTGAACAATGAAAAACTCAATATAAATGCAATTACTACACACAATCACAGTCCTATGTCAAGATCCCGTCCATGTCCCTAAGCTCAGACCTATCAACTTTTTTCAATAAACAAAACAAATAAAAACATTGAAAAAATTTGTGGCAATATAGTTCCCCACTGCCCGTCTAGCGATAAACACTTGATGGTAAAAATGTTGTTCTTATATTTGAATTTTTGTTGTTAGTTTCAACAAAAACAATTAATAAAATTCATGATGAGACTCAGCAGATCCTAAACAGTTCAAATGTATTGAAAACTTCAACAAATAGACTGTTTTTCAATTACTTTTCCGGAAATTTGCTCTTGTTGCTCTAAATTGGGAGTTGTTAACACGAAATGACACGTTGGCACGTTGTTAGATATCAGAACTAGTTCCCACAGTTAGGCTAGAAGTATTAATTTATTGTTAAAGAAGAGAAACAAATGAAATTGTTGGTGGCAATATAGTTACCACTACCCGTAAAAAGGTCCAGGGAAAAGATCCAAAGCATCACTCTTAAAGGCACACAATTATTCGAATATATTGAGTCATTTAAAAAGTATCCGCGTTTTTCTGTTTAATTTCTGAATAATTTTAAAGACGTAGGACTACGTCTTTCATTTCTATACCGGGGTATAAATCAAGATTTTGAGCGGGAATAGCTCCGAACCGAACAAAATGGTATTATAAACACTTCATTCGAAATATAAAATGTCTACGCGTTATATACTTGTTACTTTTTCATCCAAAAACTTGTTTCAATAGCCTTAAAATTGTTTTCAAAACTGGCTACTGAAATCACCAATCGGTATATAAGCGAGTGCCGCTCGGAAATCCATTGGAGTTAGTTGTCTCTGTTGTGGTGAAGCTAACTTCGTTTAGCATGAAAGCGCTGATCCAAGAGCCTGTTTGTGCGTCTAGGTCAGAAGGGAATCCATCAGGAGACGAGTGATGCCACAAACGGTTCCGCTTGAGACATCGGAGCAGCCGCCACACACACACATACACGTGCGGAACTATTTTCGTTTGGTTGCCATCCAGCGTCGAGAAGATTCCGGTAAAATGTTATCGTTGCTGAAAAATAATCTGTCAGTTCCCCAGGGAATTGAAAAAAACATTCAAGCGAAAGATTTTATTTTAATGTTTTCTATCCATATAACACTGTGACCAAATACATTTGGTTTTGTGATTTTTCAATCAAGCGCGATCAACGTCGGCAATTTATTAGAGGTGAATGAATCTAAAGAAGGAATTCTCGCTCTACGCGCACTGGCAAACGATGTTTACTCAACTATTTCTCAAACGAGAAATGGGTGTTCTGAGAAAGATGAGCGAACGCAAAAATTATGCAGACTGATTTGATGCAACAGATATTCTGTCTATTGGTAATGGGATACAAATCCTATCACAATACAAGCAATGTATTATGTATTATACAACTTTCGTGTGGTTGCTTCTTTTGCTGAACATTGTGCCTTCAACGTAACGCTCTCATTTTCGAAGTCCCCCAAATATTCATATATTCATTCATTCAGCATTGATTCAGATACAACTAAAAACAAATGATCACTAAATCAACGATAGTCCTACGTCACCCTTGCGGTTATACCACAGATATAACCCACTTCCTGTTTTTAAGTAAGACTACGTCTAACCAGAAGATCTGAAAATCTAGACACTGAACAAGTAGGAAAAAATCAAAGATTTCGAGCGCTTTTAACTCGATCATTTCTTAATAGATCACATAGATGTTTGCATGGTCTGTGGATATAGTGTTCATCACAGCAATTCCCAAACAATTCTCTAATTCTCACCATAATTTACGGCCGTCCATTTCTTCCCCTCTTCATCTGTGAAGTCCCAGGTCCATTCAACCAAGGGTCAACACTCGCAGGTGTGAATATGCGCATCTATCAAGATTTATAGAAATTGTGTAGAATATATATTATAATGAACCCTACAGTGGATTCATCAAAGCTTCCCAACTAAGCCCTATTTTTTAGCGCGTCATCAAAGAATTATGTGACACCTTTCTGTTGATCAATTTCGGTGGTTTCTTCCATAATCGCCTATCCAGTTGTGAACCGCACAACACTGAATTAACCTTTTGGCTATGTAACTCCTCATTATCGAAGATGCGCTTCCATTTCCAGCATACACACAGCGTCCCTTTTTTGTAGTCAAGGGTTTGATGATATTTGTTGTGGTTTATCTTGCTTATCCCATGATCTTTTGCGAACGATATCGTATATACGTATATACGATATCCGTGATTATTTGCTCCAGAAATGAGTTGATTTAGTTGTGCTTCGCTGATGAAAATTAGTCAATCAACTTCCTTTAAAATAATTCATGCGGCTTCCAAACATCGAGTTTCTCTGCGTGGCCTCTTTTTCAAACTATTGATTGCCTAATTCTTATTCCTAGTTTACACAGTGTGTGGTATTGCTAAATTGATCCTTCCGCAAATTCTAAGCCCCACCTCCCAAAACATGTTTGGTTTCTCGTAAAAAACTGGGCAAGGTTATTTTATAATTTTAAAATAGCACACCTTAGGAAAACATAACATTTTCGGCCGGACTGTCAACGAGAATGAAATTTTACATTGTCCGGCGTACGTCGTATTCCTATCATATTGGCTAATTCTTTTAGTTTGTTCTGGATCGCTGACTTTAATTTCGTTTAGTTATAAGCAGTACTTGTTAGAATTTATCGAAGCTTTGTAGAAGCACATAAAGCAGAATTCCTTTTCTATCTCACCAGACACAAGATGCAATAGTATGGAACCGATATATTGTAGCGTTCTACGTAATCAAGCTTCACCAGTTCATTCGTTGTTCATTTTCCTTTGGTTCATCACCTTTGGAGTTCTCGAAAGACAGATACAAAACCAAACCCGTACCTAAGAAAACTATGTCGTGCATTTTTCAAATTACAAGATTCTAAAATTCTTTGATGGTGTCTTCGTCCTAGCGGAATGTAAATAAGTTCATCACTCTCAGTTCATGTGAGTTACTCTCAGAATACGCATTTCAGCGAAACAGTTCAATGGTTTGAAAAAATATGGTCTTTTACGGAGTACACGTAAGGAGCGGCAGGATTGAAATTCGTTGAAAATCCAGAGCAGATTTAATTCATTTTTGATTATATTGTATTTTCAGAAATATTTATTTTATGTGTCCACGTGGACATTATCTAAACCCCCTCCTCCCTCACCGTGGACAAGCGTGGAAATTTTCGTACCCCCTACCCCCCCTAATGTTGTCCACGTGGTATGTGGACAGCCCCTCTCCAGATAAATCTGTACGTGTGGCAACGCTGGTCTGACGTATGGCATGATGCCTTGTTCGTTTCATTCATTTATCGTGGATTTCCAAAATATGTGAACGGAAGAATGGCTAAACGATCAATGTATTTTATAGTTCCATCTGAAGTTATTTCATATCCCAAGTGTACGTAACTCTCGAACCGCAAATTTGTTTTATTTGCCCTTACGCTGTCTTACTTACCAGATCCCGACGACATCTGATTCCAGGAGCTGTCCGAAATAGAAAAATCTGTTAAAGATTCGGATCTGCCTTCTTGGAGAAAACGATCACTATCGTCCGATGCCATATTGTGGGTTTATGGTTCGCTTTGGCTGAATGCAATTTCGTTTTTTTTACAGTCTGCTACATCGAATTTTTCTTCTGGAGCTGTTGTCAATTGTCCGAATGACATGGTCATTTTACAGTCGATAGATTATTATTTTCTACATCCGATGTAGTAATTAACTCAATTTTGAGAAAAATGGCGCTTGGTTCGTTTTGGCAGAACCCCGACTATATGTTAGTAGGGAGGGTCGTTTAAAAAGTTCGCGCAGAAATAAAAATTACTTAAATGTATAGCATAACCCTTTATTCATTTTCTACTTAGTCTCCGCTTAGGCTTATAAACTTCGTCCAACGCTCTAGTTTGTTGATCTTTTCCGAACAATAGGATTTGTCGAAGTCCGAGAAATAGCCATTCATTCATGCAATCACCTCTACGTTAGTATAAAACATTTTTTGCCCCCAGCCATTCATTATAATTGGAGAACAAACAGTACTCCGAGGGAGCCAAGTCTTGAGAATAGGGGCAATGTAAAACGCTCTGGAATCCTATTTCCTTTAGCTTTGCTACCAGTTGAGGCGTGAGATGGTCGCCAAGTAGGGCTACTTCACGGTTACAGTACTTTTGCAGCAGAGTACGGTTCAATTCTATCAATTGTTTTCGAAAATGTCCACTGTCAACAGTGTCACCAGGGGGTCATCGTAGCCACATTGGTTGCGCGTTCGCTTGATAAGCGATCGATGGTGAGTTATCTTTGTGTTGTTACAGAATAACTACGTCCACGTAACAATAATCAGCGATGGAGATTGATCCACGGTCGAAGTAAAATAGATTCATCTATCAGCCATTCCATGCCAAACCGATAAAGTGGTTCTCAGATTTTCGTCAAAAGTGGTAATTTTGTTGTTTATCGCAAAACTTTAGACCCGTATTTTTTTATTAGAGTGCCCATTTCCATTTTAGGGTGGTCCAAAAAATCTTTTTTTTCACTTTTTCCAGAAATGAAAAATCTTTTTCAAAAATTCATTACTTTGGAGCCACTGAATCGATTTAGATGATCGACATATCAAATTGAAGCCAATGAGCCTAGCCTTTCATTTGAAAACATTGAACTTGCAAAATTAATAGATTTTGTTTTCGTGAAGATTCATTGTATTGGTTTTTTATTGTTTTCATGGCTTTGGCGCTATTTTTCTATATTTTTTCTTGAAAGCTGAAGATTTTTTACATGACATATCTCGATATTGAAGATGCAATTTTTTTCGTTTTTGAGTTATGATTTTTCAAAGTTAATCGATGGTTCGAAAAAACAGGGATTTTTCTTGAAAAATAATTCATTCTTAACTAAAATTATCGCCATTTTAGCTATTTTTTGAATTTTCAAAAACCCCTATGTGTGATCTGGTACGACTTTAGCTTTAGCTGTAACAGAGCCGGATTTAAATCGTGTACATGCCACATGTTTTTGTCGTGTCTGTAAATAGCACATTACACGCTTTGTTTTTTTATAGTTTTTCTTGAAAGCTGAGGATTTTTTACATAACATATCCCAATATCAAAGATGCTATTTTTTCGTTTTTTCAAAATTAATCGATGGTTCGAAAAAAACAAATTTTCCACATTTTTGCCACTACAACGAATAATTACTTTTGAACTACTGGACCGATTCAGATGATCGACCTGTCAAATTGAAGCTTTAAGTTCTTTGGAAAAATATACTTTTGCGAAAAATTTGGATTTTCGTTTTCATTATAATTGATTGAGTCAGTTTTTCTCGGTTTTTCATGGTTTTCTCGGCTAAAGAGATAGGGCGCTATATTTTGGGAAGCTGAGGATTTTTTACATAACATATCTCGATATCGGAGGTGCTATTTTTTTGTTTTTGAGTTACTATTTTGCAAATTCAATTTGATATGTCGATCATCTGAATCGGTTCAGTAGTTCAAAAGTTATGATTTTTTGTAGTGGCAAAAATAGGGAAAAATTGTTTTTTCGAGCCATTAACTTTGAAAAATCAAAAACGAAAAAAATAACGTGTAATGAGCTATTTATAGACACGACAAAAACATGTGGCATGTACACGATCAAAATCCGACTATTACAGCTAAGAAACTACTGAGCCTAAATAAATAAACAAATGGGATAAAAAAAACAGTGTCACCGGTTTTCGAAAAAGTCGTACCAGATCACACATAGGGTGTTATTCAATAACAAGAAACCTTTCCAATTTTTTAACAGCTCTTTATTCTTTGCAGTACGACGTTAAAAAATTCCTGTGAAAACAGTTTATCATAAATAAATCAATCTACAATATACAAACTTGACTCACGTTTAGTGTTTCTAAATTTTAACTTTAAACATTCAATTTTGACGGGGGACTACGTCTAACCGGAATATATGGAGGGTAAAATGAAAACCTAAACACAGAACATGCAGGAAAAAATGAAAGATTTCGAATGCTTATAGCTCGAACATTTCGTACTGGATAGGAGAGATGTTTGCATCACTTGATAGGGAATATTTCTACGCATCTATCGCAACTAACAAAATGTTGTTTTTCATTAGATAAACAATTGAATAACTGTAAAATATTAGGCGTTATCTAAACGCCCTAACTGCATCGTTTTGATTGGCCCGATTTACGGTTTCCCTAACACAGCCATCAAAACCAAGCAGCCTTGGGGAAATCGGCATTGCAAATACATGAAAGTAGGGGGACTTTTGTTCTCATCGAAAAATGTTCCCTAACACAGACTTTAAAACCAAGCAGCGAAATCGGCATTGCAAGCACACGAAAGAGCCTAGAGGCGAGTGAACTGAAAAGTTTAAACCCTCTTAAAGCCAAAAAGAAGAAAAAGAACACACGAAAGTAGGGGGAGCTTTTGTTCCCACCGAAATGTGTTCCCTAATAGAGATTTCTAAACCAAGGTGCCTGGAGAAATCGGTATTTCAAATTCATGCAAGTCGGGGGTATTTTTGTTCCGACTGGAATGTGTTTCCCTAACACAGACTTCAAATCCATGAAGCGTGGGGAAATCGGCATTGCGAATTCATTCAAATCGGGGGTATTTTTGTTCCGATTGAAATGTGTTTCCCTAACACAGACTTCAAAACCGAGGTTTCTGGGGAAATCGGATCTGCAAATAAATGCAAACTGCGAGTACTTTTGTCCTCGCTTGCCTTTGTGCAGAGTGGAATATGTCTGTCCTAACATGATCTTCTAAACTTAGGAACCTGGGAAAATCGTGCAGCCACTAGAAGCGAATGAACTTCCCAGTTTCAAGCAAATTCGAGATTCGAGAAGTATGTACACTTTTGGGATGTAAACTTCAGAGGGAAATGTAAAATAAAATAATCGTTTGATAATTTTTTTTTGTCTTTATTGGAAAGATTTTCAGCCTTAGGCTGGTTCATCAAACGTTTGATAATTCTTCCGTATATATATTTTGACGTAGGACTACGTCTAACCGGAAGATATAGGGGGTGAAATGGAAATCTAGGCACTGAACAAGTAGGAAAAAATGCAAGATTTGGAACGCTTATAACTCGAGCATTTCTCAATAGATCGCAAAGGTTTTTGCATCAATTGATAGGAAATATATCTACGCATCTATCATAACGAATAACATTTCATTTTTCTAGAGATAAATAATTGAATAATTGTGAAATATCAAGCATTGTCCAAATACACTATGTGCCCATTTTTGATTGGTCCATTTTGTGCTCCTCAAATCGTACCGACCAAAACGGGCAACCAGAGCAGCAGCGAAATAGAATGAAGCACGATTGGAAAGGAAAAAGAAAAAAATGAGGGAAACATTGGTCGCAGTCTCACACATGCGTAATTCTCGAGCCAGCCAGTCAGCTTAAAAATCCCCTCTCCGCTGCCGTAACGATCATTCTCATCCGAACCGTACACCACATCGTTTCGCATCACCTCACATCAACAAACGAACACAAGCAGCCATGGTTGGATATGGCAAAGGAGGAAAAGTGAAGGGAAAGGCAAATTCCCGCTCGAACCTTGATCTGGAGTTCCCGCTCGTGTTGATCTGGAGTTCCCCGCAAGGGTAGCTAGGTAGCTAGGTGCACCAGTCCACCTAGCCGGCGTTATATAGCTTCGGCCGCCGAAGTGATCGAGTTAGCTGGCAAAGCTGCTCGCGACGATAAGAAAACCTGCATTCGGAACAGAACACATTCGGTTCGGTGGACATCAAGACAACAGGCAGTTGCAGCGAGTGGCGAGTGGCAAACGCAATCGCAAAACGGCATCAGGTAGCAGAAGAAAAAAGTTTGTTCTTTATACAAACTGCTTTGGTGGCAAATCCAGAACAAGGCGGCTTCGAGGGCGTTCGAAATGGTTTTTTTCAAAACCACGAGTACTAAGTTTTCTAAATTGGAACCATTCCATAAAACAAGGCGCTTTTCAGGGCCATTAAACCTTCCAAAAAAGAGTTTAGGAAATAAAGTTCAATGCTTTCTAAAACATTATCCAAAATAATAATAAAACACAAATTGATGTTTTCATAATTTGTTTGCCAGGATATGATGAGTATGTGAATTTGGCAGTTGTTCTGAGCTTATTGATAGTTGGGGACTTTCCTGATTATTCAATTTTCACCAATTCTTAAATTGTTTCCAGATTTAAAGTACAGTAATCTACAATTAGTTCGACATTTAGCTAATTGGACGGACATGTAATGCGACTTATTTAGTTGGACATTTTTGTAAACATAGAGATCCAAATTATGACCCCACATTGAAAGTCGACACTGTACCACTGTCATCGCAAATGTTCAATTACAGGTTAAAATTACCTCCAATCCGGCACTGAGTGGTGGTAATGCGACGTGCCATTGAATGTAATTTACTGTAAAATATGTCACAAGCTGGATGGGAAGAAATTTTCCAACTGTGAAAGCTGTGGCGAGTGACAACAAATCGCTAAACAGGAAGGTTTAGCCGAAGAAGATGGGGATATCGAGTGATAACAAAACAATGAACTCTTTAGACTTTTTGTGATCCTGAAAAGGACCCTTTTTAGTCTGTATGTGAATCCAACGAGCGAACAAATCGTAATGAATGTATTTTTTTGCCATCGCTCCCTTTTAACGCTCATTCGTTCGTCTCGTTGGACCCGCCCCTTTGGCTGAGTCTGCCGATTTGTCTCTATCCTGTGAGTGTGTACCGCTAGAGTATGAAAGCTGTCCCCTTTGTATAGTCCTACGTCACTCCGGTTATGTCCCCGACATTACCCACCCGTCTTTTTTCAAAACCACGAGTACTAAGTTTTCTAAATTGGAACCATTCCATAAAACAAGGCGCTTTTCAGGGCCATTAAACCTTCCAAAAAAGAGTTTAGGAAATAAAGTTCAATGCTTTCTAAAACATTATCCAAAATAATAATAAAACACAAATTGATGTTTTCATAATTTGTTTGCCAGGATTTGATGAGTATGTGAATTTGGCAGTTGTTCTGAGCTTATTGATAGTTAGGGACTTTCCTGATTATTCAATTTTCACCAATTCTTAAATTGTTTCCAGATTTAAAGTACAGTAATCTATAATTAGTTCGACATTTAGCTAATTGGACGGACATGTAATGCGACTTATTTAGTTGGACATTTTTGTAAACATAGAGATCCAAATTATGACCCCACATTGAAAGTCGACACTGTACCACTGTCATCGCAAATGTTCAATTACAGGTTAAAATTACCTCCAATCCGGCACTGAGTGGTGGTAATGCGACGTGCCATTGAATGTAATTTACTGTAAAATATGTCACAAGCTGGATGGGAAGAAATTTTCCAACTGTGAAAGCTGTGGCGAGTGACAACAAATCGCTAAACAGGAAGGTTTAACCGAACAAGATGGGGATATCGAGTGATAACAAAACAATAAACTCTTTAGACTTTTTGTGATCCTGAAAAGGACCCTTTTTAGTCTGTATGTGAATCCAACGAGCGAACAAATCGTAATGAATGTATTTTTGTTTCATGTTTCTTTGTTTTTAAGAGGCTTTAAACTTTGCAGTTCATTCGCCTCCAGCCCAGTGAAGAGCCACAATAAAACCAGTCCAGAGGGGACTGGCGAAAGGGAAACCAACAAAATCACTCATCAGACCCGTCCGCTCGACTCTCGGTTAAAGAAGAAGGTAGGAAGGGATCCTATGCTTCATAAGATATTTAATATATGCTGTAAAGAAAAGTAAAAATTTACTGATCCGAGGATCAAAGCAGTAACGAAGCACAAGTGACCTAGCGAAAGGCGTGTTCCAAAGCCAAAAAACAAAACGGCCCCTCTCAGGAGGATAGGAAGGAAAGGAGTGGAAAGGATTTGGGTGGGATTAGTGGATTGGGAGGGGGTGGGAGTGGTATGGGAAGGAAAGAGGGGAGGAGTAGGTGTGGGGTGGGGTGAAATGAAATGAAATACAGTTTGAATAGATAATAAAATATAGTGGTTTTGAATTTGATGGTATATAGTATAGCTGAAAAATGGAGAGGTTTATTTAATGAATTTATTCTCCTTGGTGAGTGTGGCTGTAGGAATAGGAAGTTGATTAAAGTATAATGTAATGGATAGAAGATAGATGTGGGTATGAAAGTATATATTATATTATTTGTTATTTAATATTATTGAATGCGTGTATATACATGTATGAATACCTTCCTTCCGACCCGTACATACATGTGTATACACACATAAACACGCATACATGACTGTGAAGTGGCGAAGTTTAATAAGCACTTTCCAAGGTATTTAGTATTTCGGTTTAGATTTTACCAAAGAAGTCGGTTTCTTTCAGAAACGCAATTAAATTGGTTTCTTGGGTCTCGTCTCTACTGAGGATATCTCGGAGACTCTGACCTATGTTGTGTCGGACTCGAGCATCTTTGGTATGTTGACATTCAAGTAAAAGATGGCTAACGGAAACCGGAGCTTCGTTGCAAGCACATTGGGGTTTTTCGGCTCTGCAGAACAAGTGTGAGTGGGTGAAGTTAGTGTGCCCAATTCGAAGACGGGTAAGGACTTGCCTTTCCCTACTATTGAGGCGGTCATCCCAAGGGAGAGTGGAATTTTTAATTTTATGAAGATGAGTGGGACGGCTGTTTATCCAGCCTATGTCCCAGCTTTCACGGACTTGCTGTTTTACCCAGCGGACAATGTCAGATGGAGGACAGGGCATGTCTGGGGGATCTATTTTGCTGCCCTTGCCGGCCAGTATGTCGGCGGCTGTGTTTCCACGGATTCCTGAGTGACCAGGAACCCAGCAGAAGGAGATGTTTTTATTTGAAGCAGCCTCTTCTGTTTGCTTAATCCATGGGTGTTTGCTGTTTCCACTCAGAAGATCGTGGAGACAGCTAGCTGAGTCTGAGAATATTGTGGTAGGAAGAAACTCATGGGTGCATTCTTGGGTAGCTATTAAAAGGGCGAAAGCTTCCGCACTGAAGATGGAGCATTGCGGTGGAAGAGAAAAGCTACCAGTGCATCTACTCTCAAAGACTCCACATCCAACTCCATCGGCACTGACTGAACCATCTGTGTATACCTGGTGGTTGATTTGAAAATTGGATGCAACGAGGTTATTGAAGCAGGCTTTGACTTTTGTGGAAGGGTCTCCCGCTCGAACTGTCTTGAGAAGTTCAAGGTTAATGTTCGGCGGTTTGACGTTCCAATTTCTTCCCGTCGCAGATGAACGTTCATATATATCGGGAAGATCTTTGTTCGTGAGATTTTTGAACCATGTTTTAGCTCTATGTATTAATGGGACATTGTGGTCGCTTTCGGGGAGTGACAAGTGACGGATGGCTTTATTGGTGATGGCTTTTGTTACCAGGTGGGTGAAGGGAAGTTGCCCACTTTCTGCCATTACAGCAAGAGTGGGACTGGTGGGAAAAGCGCCAATTGCGAGCCTAATTGCTTTATTGTAAATTGGTTGAATGGTGTTTAACACCCTGTCCCCTCCACGGCTGAAGGTGCCTATTCCGTAAAGGATTTGTGGGACCAACCAAACATTTACAACATTTAGCAACGTCTTTCTATGACCAGAGGCTAGGTTGCCTGCGATAGACTTGATGATGTTCAATTTCTTTCTGGTGGCTATTTTGGTCTTTTGGGAATGTGATAGGAAGTTGAGTTTCTTGTCGAAAGTAACCCCTAGTATTTTCAATGTCCTCATTGTAGGGATCGGGATTTTGTTGAGCTGAAGATAGGTTCTCCTTCTGAGAGCTTTTCCGATATGTATGTGTTTGGATTTCTCCGGGGAAATTTTAAACCCTGTTTTTAGAGCCCAGTTTTGGATGGAGTCTAAGGTTTTTTGAAGCCTCTTTCTCTGAATTAAGCCGAAGCAGCTCGTAGAGATAAGAGTGATGTCATCTGCATAGACTATGACCTTTATATGGTCCGGGATAATCTCGAATAGAGATTGCATGGCAATGTTGAAGAGGGTTGGTGAAAGTGCTGAGCCTTGTGGGAAGCCGTTTTCTGGGATTTTTAGAGAAGATTGGTGGTTGTTAATAACGGTTTTGAAAGACCGGTTTTCTAGAAAACTTTTAACGAAGAGACCTAATCTCCCACGAATCCCCCAGTCGAAAAGGCTTTTCAGCACTGGGTACCTCCATGCCCGATCGAAGGCCTTGGATAAATCCAGGGAAACAATATCAATGTGGTGTAATTTTTCAGTTGCGTCGTCTAGGATTTTTTCGATTGCTACAAGGCAATCTTCTGTACCTTTTCCCGCACGGAAGGCGAATTGTCTGGGATCAATCAGCTTATTTGACTCTAGAAAAGTCGTTAAGCGTCGATTGACCATTTTTTCCAAGACTTTCCCAACACAACTTAGGAGAGTGATGGGGCGGAAATTGTCAAGAAGATGGTTGTTCATGTCTGGTTTCGGGATACAGATCATTAAACCCTCTTTCCAGCAACTGGGGAGGGTTCCACTGTCCCAGACTTTGTTGATGAGCTTCAGAAGTGCTTTTTTCCCGAGATGGGGTAGATTCTTAAGCATAGGGTAGCTAATGTCATCAGGTCCTGTGGATCCTTGTTTGACTTTGTTCAGTACCCAATCGAGCTCTTTGAGGGAGAGGTTTTTGTTGAAGTCAAATTCCACATCGGTATGAAAATCGATGGGAATTCTTTCGCATTCCGTTTTGTGGGTTAGAAAGGTTTGGTCGTAGTTTTGATTGGAGGAGGCGGAAGCAAAGAAATCTCCAAACGCCTCGGCGATGATTTTCCGGTCATTGGTGTATTGACCGTTAATTAGAAGATTATATTCTTTGCTTCTTTTCTTTCCATGAAGCCTGCCAATCTTACTCCATAAATCCTTTGTTGACGCGTTGGGATTAATTTCGCTGACGAATTTAACCCAACTGTTGTGCTTGGCTGTGTTGATAGCAGTCTTAGCTTCTTTGAGAGCCCTTTGGAACTCTGCAAGCAGAGTGGGTCTCAGTGGGCTGTCCGGATGGGCCTTTCTTAATTTGCGTAGGGCCTTACGTCGACCTTTGATCGCTGCCTTCAGCTCAGGCGACCACCATGGGACACATTTCCTGCCAGGGATGCCACTGGTTCTGGGGATGTGCACCATTGCAACTTCTAGGACAACTTTGGAGAATTCCTTGGCTGTCCAATCTCGTTTAGCGGAGAGGCGGTTTTCAATGTCAAACTGATAGCCAGCCCAGTCAGCGTATTCAAATTTCCATCTTGGCCTTGTTGAAAACTCTGGAGAAGTTTGGCCGAAGGAAGTGAAGATTGGAAAATGATCGCTTCCGCAAGTATCATCGTGGATGTTCCAAGAAAGTTTTGAAGATAGTTTTTCTGATACTATAGTGAGATCGATGGCTGAAGTAGTACCAGAATAATGGATTCTGGTGTGTTGGCCGTTGTTAAGAAGGAGAAGAGAATGGTCGGATATGAAATCCTCAATGATGGATCCTTTTCGATCGAGGTATGCACCTCCCCAGGCGTATGAGTGGGCGTGGAAATCACCCATAAGCATGATTGGGGCGGGAAGTTGGGCGAACAGATGGTCCAGTTGGCCGCGTAGAGTGTTCGGATCGGAATCATTAGTGATGTAGATGCTAACGACGGTGATTGGAAAGGGGTGTTTAATGCGCACTACCACTGCCTGAAGATCAGTGGTAATGGGAAGAAGATCATGTGGAGTGCCATCTTTGATTGCGATTGCAACTCCGTTTTTTGAGGGGTTGGGACCCTCTTTGAAATATGTGATATATTTTGAGATGAAGTGTTTATCGAAGTTGTTTGGAGTCATAGTTTCTTGAAGGGCTATGACTGTGGGATTAGAGTTTGAAATAAGCATTTTCAGTTCTAGAATATTTCGTCGGATACTTCTGATGTTCCATTGTATCCCGAATTTCTGTGTTGGAGTGAATGTGTTGGTGTTTTTAACTCTAATTCCTAAGTCTTAATTGTGTGTATGTTTGAACTATTCAAAGAGAATTAGTTCGATGGTCCTTTACCCTTGGAAAGAGAAGCTTTCTTTGAGGTATTGGTGTTGTTTTTGTTTGGTGTAGAAGTCTTTGGAGTGTTTGTTGTGTTTGTGTTGTTTTTTGTTGAATGTGCGTTGCTGTTGTTGTTATTGTTGTTTTTTGTTTGATGTGTGTTGTTGTTGTTGTTGTTGTTGTTGTTTTCTGTTGGGGTTGTATTGTTATTTGTTGTTGGTGTCTGTCTTTGTTCATTCTTAGTTCTTTTCTTGTCCTTGTTTGTTTGGGTCTCATCTTCAGATTTTTGATCTGACTCTGAGGATGATCCTTTAGTTATTTTTCTTTTGTTTTTGTTTTTGTTTGGAACATCAGACGTGTCCATAGAAATGACTGATTCGCTTTCGGATTCAGTTGATGAACTACCAGTTGTTGAATCTGTCATGGTTGTATCGAATGTAGTGTCAATTGGGGGGGTGCTTTCGCGACTAGAAGTGGCCGAAGCGGCCGAGGCGCAGTTACATTTGCAGTTACATGTGGGTGCTGGCTTTTGCAAGTTGGTGAGTCTGTTTTGCAGAACACTTGCGAATGAAGAGCCATTGTTTTGAAGTTGAAACTGTTCCTTTGCCTCTTTGTGTGAAATTCCATTATCGATTCTGATTCTGGTAATTTTATTTTCATTTTGCCATACGGGACAATTCCTACTGGAAGAGGAGTGGTTTCCTTGGCAGTTGACACAAAAAGCTGAAGCATTGCAAACTATGTTTGCTTCTGTTTTTTGTTCCGGATGTTCTTGGCCGCAGTTTCTGCAAAGCGGATTTTCGCGCTTGCATCGCTTGGTCGTATGCCCAAATTTATAGCATTTGTAGCATTGCATGGGATTAGGGTAGAAGTTTCTAGTCCCGACTCGAATGAACCCGAAATAAATGAAATCGGGAACAACCGTTCCACGAATGGTCAAAATTAAGGTTGCCGTTGGGACAACAATGTTGTTATCCTTCCTGGTAATACGCTTGACATCGATCACACCTTGATCGGAAAGCTCAGTAACCAGTACGGATTCTTTGATGTCAATGACATCACGGCAAGTGACAACGCATTTGCGTTGATTTAATGTTGGGTGAGAGATAACTTCAACAGGGGTTTCATCTATCAATTTAGTTATTGAAAGGAGCTTACCAATAATATCCTTGTCCTTGCTTGTAAGGATATACTGCGTCCTCTTTTTTTCGTCTCGTTGTGGTCTCGCGCTGTTAAATTTATCCCCCGCAACGTTGGAGATAGTTTTACTAACTATGAACGGATTGGAAGGGATCACGTTCTCTCCTGTTGCACGAAGGAGCAGAATCTGTAAATTGCCGTTGAGTGGGTCGGCCCACTTTGGAGAGGTACGTTGGGTAGGTTTCCCTTCGTACAGGTTTGTAGCCCGGCCTTGAGGAGGCCCGGAGCTACTGGAAGCCATTTTGTTGTCTGGCTACACCCTAGGTATAGCCGACAAGTGGGTTTCACTTTGCACTAAAGCACTGAGTTATTCTTGTGAGGGCTTGACACTTGGGGATATGTTCCCAGAAAATACTACTTTTTATACAAGAGCACTTGAAAAATCACCAATATCGCGGGTAAACTTTTGGAATTATTCCCTCTTGTCACTTCACAGTCCGTACGCGTGCGTCTTCTTTTTAAATTTTATTTTATTTTGTAAACACTAAGCACTACTATTAAAATTGGCAACAGTGCCAGAAAAGAAAAAGGGGGCGTGGCGTCAGTGACGCCGCAAAAGCGCGCGCTTTTCCGGTTCACCGGTAGGCGCCCGCTCCTCACGGTCGAAACGAACTGTTGTTTCCTGCTTCTTTTTCTGCTGCCACACTAAAACCGTTGAAATCGCTCCTTTCGAAAACGCCGGGGGGGGACGTCCTAGTCCGCTTGTCCAAAACGTCCAACTGCTAAGCTGAAAATAAAAGCGACCTTCTCGGTCGGAGGTTAAAATCAGTATGATGTATTTTTTTGCCATCGCTCCCTTTTAACGCTCATTCGTTCGTCTCGTTGGACCCGCCCCTTTGGCTGAGTCTGCCGATTTGTCTCTATCCTGTGAGTGTGTACCGCTAGAGTATGAAAGCTGTCCCCTTTGTATAGTCCTTCGTCACTCCGGTTATGTCCCCAACATTACCCACCCGTCTTTTTTCAAAACCACGAGTACTAAGTTTTCTAAATTGGAACCATTCCATAAAACAAGGCGCTTTTCAGGGCCATTAAACCTTCCAAAAAAGAGTTTAGGAAATAAAGTTCAATGCTTTCTAAAACATTATCCAAAATAATAATAAAACACAAATTGATGTTTTCATAATTTGTTTGCCAGGATTTGATGAGTATGTGAATTTGGCAGTTGTTCTGAGCTTATTGATAGTTAGGGACTTTCCTGATTATTCAATTTTCACCAATTCTTAAATTGTTTCCAGATTTAAAGTACAGTAATCTATAATTAGTTCGACATTTAGCTAATTGGACGGACATGTAATGCGACTTATTTAGTTGGACATTTTTGTAAACATAGAGATCCAAATTATGACCCCACATTGAAAGTCGACACTGTACCACTGTCATCGCAAATGTTCAATTACAGGTTAAAATTACCTCCAATCCGGCACTGAGTGGTGGTAATGCGACGTGCCATTGAATGTAATTTACTGTAAAATATGTCACAAGCTGGATGGGAAGAAATTTTCCAACTGTGAAAGCTGTGGCGAGTGACAACAAATCGCTAAACAGGAAGGTTTAGCCGAACAAGATGGGGATATCGAGTGATAACAAAACAATAAACTCTTTAGACTTTTTGTGATCCTGAAAAGGACCCTTTTTAGTCTGTATGTGAATCCAACGAGCGAACAAATCGTAATGAATGTATTTTTTGCCATCGCTCCCTTTTAACGCTCATTCGTTCGTCTCGTTGGACCCGCCCCTTTGGCTGAGTCTGCCGATTTGTCTCTATCCTGTGAGTGTGTACCGCTAGAGTATGAAAGCTGTCCCCTTTGTATAGTCCTACGTCACTCCGGTTATGTCCCCGACATTACCCACCGTCTTTTGTTCTAGTCATCATACCAAACGTAAAAGGTCCGTCATTAAATTTACTTGTAACGAAGAACAATCAATCACAATAAATGAATTGACTTTACACGGCATTTGTTCATTTTTTTCACTCACAGAGCAAATATATTGAACTCAATTGAATTTGGAAACTGTTTCATTCAATCAAGAATTTAATCAATACAAACGAATGATTGCTCAGCTAAGGTAGTTCCACGTGAACCTTGCGGTTATATCATAGATATAACCCACTAATTTTTTTTTCTGTCTCTATTCAATTCAATTCAATTCACCTATTATTTTTCCGATTTAATTTAACTATCTGCCATCTTACTTTCGCTGCTCTATTATCCTTTATTTACTTTCTATCAATTGTATTCTGTATTACACTTTCCACTGGGATAACGAGGGGCAATTGGAATCATCTGCTAACCATTAGAAATGTAACCAAGGATGGAGGTTCGCCGCTAAAGATGCGACATAGGGATTTTTGAAAATTCAAAAAATTATCAAAATGGTGTTAATTTTTATTGAAAATGAGCTATTTTTCAATAAAAATCGCTGTTTAGATGCTCATAAAAAATCGAAAAAAATAAATATCAAAAAACGACCTTGTAAGGGCCTTAGATAATTCATATTGACATGCTTATAAAAAAAATCAGCCAAGTCGGTCGAGTAGATCCTTAGATATCCATACCACCAGTATGGTTAAACATGGTTTCTAGAAACACGTGTTCAGAAATTCGTACAGCAATACTATATCCCTTGAGGTGACTTCATACTTTTAGCTGTAACTTTTCAACGAAATGAAATATCAAGAATCTTTTCAGGACAATATTTCTGAGGACATAAGGGCTGAGGGCATTAACATTTCAACTGACACATCAAAATTAACAATGCACTTTTAGTGTATTTATTACATAAATCTCTGTTTTAAAAACATTACTATACAAAACATCACAGCCGTTTCATGGCAACCAGTCACTATCGGAGTCTCCGTTTTCGCCGCTTTCGGAATGTGCCATCTCATCTGGTTCTACCTCAGGCGATGTCTTGCTCTTCTCTTTCATAGTTTCCTTAATAGGTTCCGAAACTATTGTGCAATCATCGTCATCTTCTTCGGGAATTGATTTCGTCGCTTTGCATTCCTTCTTTGCACCAGGAGTTTTGGAGCCAACTGTTACAAACGAAGTCATTGTCATTTGCAACGGCTGTCGTTCCGGACGTATATCTCCCTGATACCAATTCACAGGAACTTGGGGGGTACGATTTTGATTTGAATTGCCATAAGGTACCGTACTAATTACTTCCTTTGGTCGCAGGAAGCGAACGAATCGCTTCAGCTCATCAAAACTCGAGTGTTCCGAGTACTCAACGCCGACTATATTGATTCTCCCCCTGTACTGAGGTCGACTGTTTTTCTCCCATCCGCTAGGACGAAGTGCCAGCACACTGTCGTAGCGATCCGGAAATTGGTCCACGTAATTGACTAATTCCTGAAATACAAAAAGCGTTGAATTGACACAGCAAAACAAGCGATAGATTCACCTACGTCGTACGAAAGCTTGTTCATGGCAAGTACGTGTATGTCAGCATCTTTCGGGTCATCTACAACAAATTGCAGATGGAGAGGATCGTCAATAGCTGTTAGCGCCTTCCGCCTGTTTGGTTCCGTCCACACTTTGCGGTTGAACTGCGCTGCCAACTCGCACCAAACTTTCTCCTTCCCAATGAGGTATCCACCGCAAACTATAAGCACTCTGGCTCCTATGTTACGCTTGAGGTAGGATCGAACCTCAGCACATGCAACGGTAATGCTTTCCCACTGCGACTTGAAAGCATACTTCGACGAAAGGTACGTAGTGTCCAAATAAATGCAGTGTATATCCATGTTCCAAAGCTCCGGGTACTCTTCCATATCCGAGCTGGCACGAAAATCTCCCGTATGTAAAATGTTGGTCCCATTTGGTAACTGGAACAAAAACATGATCCCTCCAGGGCAACTGAAATGAGGATGATTGAGAAAAGATCATTCGATTCGCTCACATAAAGACGCATTCCACCAATCAACACGAATTTTCAAATATTTTTTTTGACGTAGGACTACGTCTAACCGGAAGATATAGGGGGTGAAATGGAATTCTAGGCACTGAACAAGTAGGAAAAAATGCAAGATTTGGAACGCTTATAACTCGAGCATTTCTCAATAGATCGCAAAGGTTTTTGCATCAATTGATAGGAAATATATTTACGCATCTATCATAACGTATAACATTTCATTTTTCTTGAGATAAATAATTGAATAATTGTGAAATATCAAGCATTGTCAAAATGCACTATGTGCCCATTTTTGATTGGTCCATTTTGTGCTCCTCAAATCGTACCGACCAAAACGGGCAACCAGAGCAGCAGCGAAATAGAATGAAGCACGATTGGAAAGGAAAAAGAAAAAAATGAACGAAACATTGGTCGCAGTCTCACACATGCGTAATTCTCGAGCCAGCCAGTCAGCTTAAAAATCCCCGCTCCGCTGCCGTAACGATCATTCTCATTCAAACCGTACACCACATCGGTTCGCATCACAACACATCAACAAACCAACCCAAGCAGCCATGTCTGGACATAGTAAAGGAGGAAAAGTGAAGGGAAAGGCAAAATCCCGCTCGAGCCGTGTTGATCTGGAGTACCCCGCAAGGGTAGCTAGGCCGAGCGCGTTAGTACCAGTTCACCAGTCCACCTAGCCGGCGTTATATAGTTTCGGCCGCCGAAGTGATCGAGTTAGCTGGTAAAGCTGCTCGCGACAATATGAAAACCCGCATTCGGAACAGAACACATTCAGTTCGGTGGACATCAAGACAACAGGCAGTTGCAGCGAGTGGCGAGTGGCAAACGCAATCGCAAAACGGCATCAGGTAGCAGAAGAAAAAAGTTTGTTCTTTATACAAACTACTTTGGTGGCAATCCAGAACAAGGCGGCATCGAGGGCGTTCGAAATGGTTTTTTTCAAAACCACGAGTACTAAGTTTTCTAAATTGGAACTATTCCATAAAACAAGGCGCTTTTCAGGGCCATTAAACCTACCAAAAAAGAGTTTAGGAAATACAGTTCAATGCTTTCTAAAACATCCAAAATAATAATAAAACACAAATTGATTTTTTCATCATTTGTTTGCCAGGATCTGATGAGTATGTGAATTTGGCAGTTGTTCTGAGATTATTGATTTTCACCAATTCTTAAATTGCTTCTAGATTGAAAGTACAGTAATTTACACTTATCTCGACATTTAGCTAATTGGACGGACCTGCAACGCGACATATTTAGTCGGACATTTTTGTATAGAGTTCGGGGTTTTTGTATAGAGTTCGGGGTCCAATTTATGACCCCACATTAAAAGTCGACACTGTACCACTGTCATCGCAAATGTTCAATTACAGGTTAAAATTACCTCCAATCCGATACTGAGTGGTGGTAATGCGACGTGCCATTGAATGTAATTTACTGTAAAATATGTCACAAGCTGGATGGGAAGAAATTTTCCAACTGTGAAAGCTATGGCGAGTGGCAAATGCAATCGCTAAACAGAAAGGTTTAGCCGAACAAGATGGGGATATCGAGTGATAACAAAACAATAAACTCTTTAGATTGAAGATAACTTTGTGATCCTGAAAAGGACCCTTTTTAGCCCGCATGTGAATCCAATCCAGCGAACAAATCGTAATGAATGTATTTTTTTGCCATCGCTCCCTTTTAACGCTCATTCGTTCGTCTCGTTGGACTTGCCCCTCTGGCTGAGTCCGCCGATTTGTCTCTATCCTGTGAGTGTGTACCGCTAGAGTATAAAACACGCGGACCCCAAAAAAATATCTTATTTTCTTTCAAACCGTAAACCCGTGTGGTTGTACAGCATCGGCATCGTGGACGTAACGAAGAAGGACAAGTTAAGGGAAAGGCAAAGTCTCACTCGAACCGTGCAGGTCTCCAGTTCCCTGTTCGTCGCATTCACTGATTGCTCCGCAAGGGTAACTAGGACGAACGGATTGGTGCCGGAGCACCAGTATAACTAACAGCGATTATAGATTTTCGGCCGTCGGAGTGCTCGAGTTGGCTTGCAAAGCTGCTCACGACAATCAGAAAACCCGCATCAAGAACAGAGCTGCTTCGGTTCGGCGCTCATCAAGGCAACAATTAGTTTCAGTGAGTGGCAAAGTGTTTCTCCGGCACGTCGCATTAAATGTAATTTACTGAACAACATGTCACAAGCTGGATGGGAAGAAATTTTCCAACTGTGAAAGCTGTGGCGAGTGGCAAACGCAATAGCTAAACAGGAAGGTTTAACCGAACAAGATGGGAATATCGAGTGATAACAAAAACACAACACCAAAGGTTCTTTTCAGAACCATCAACATATTCATAAAGAGTAAACAGTAAACTAATCCATTTTTCAGGTAGATAGGTAGGTATGCACGTAGGAGAAGAAAATAAAATATATTTAAAATATATATTTAACAAAAGCTGTCCCCTTTGTATAGTCCTACGTCACTCCGGTTATGTCCCCGACATTACCCACCCGTCTTTTATTTACATATTTTTTATTTAGTTGAAACTTTGCAAACTTGTTCGGGACTAAGTACGATATCATTTTACGGCATTAGTTTTTTTTAATGCGACCACGACTAATTTTTGAAAAGGGCTTATACAAAAATGGTATCAAAATGGTGTATTGGGCAAAGTCATAGATTATAATTTTGCGGTTCTGAATGGTAAATTCTTCCCTCGTAGATTCATCAACAGAAATCCACCTAGACAACATCCAGTAACTACCTAATGGGTTGTTAGAAATTTTAAAACACGGGGAAACTGTTTTCTGTACGGATTGAGTTGGCTTCAAAAAGTTCGGATTCAATCTTACGAACGATCAAAAACAAACAATGTCATGGAGTGCGTTGAGACGCTTCAATCTTCCGGTTATGGCATTTAGTGGAACTGTATCCTGAAGGAAAAAAATCATGACAAATGAATAGTTACGGCTTCCGTTTGAACATACCCCACATTTCAACCTGCCCCGGTAGTTCTTAATGAATAAAATGCTATTTTTCATGAGATAAACAATTGAAAAACTGTGAAATGTCTAGCGTTATCTGAACACCCTAACTGCCACGTTTTGATTGATCCGATTAGTGGTCCTCAAATTGTGCCGCCCAAAAGAAGAAAATACGGTTTCCCCAACACCGACTCCAAAACCAAGGAGTCTGGGGAAATCGGCATTGCAAAAACATGCAGATCAGGGGTATTTTTGTTCCCACTAAAATGTGTTTCCCTAACGCGGACTTCTAAACTGAGAAGCCTGGAAAATCGTCATTTCAGATACTAGATGTGAATCAACTTTGATGTTTAAAGCCTCTATAGTATAAAAAGTAAAAGTTTCAGTTGTCGATTCAGGCAAGCCAGGGGTTCAGCACTGTATTTCATAGATCCCGAATTTCTCATCGGGAAGGATCTAGTCCTTCAGGTTCTTTCTCTTTGGCAAACTCTTCTTTTTCCATGGGGACATTGTAAAGGCGATGTGCCATGGAGTGGAAGGCCACCAAAATGGTTGGAATCGCTTGTTATGAAGCGTTTAGTGGAAGTTGGTTTACGGTGGATTCCAAATTTTAAGGTGTTGTCTTCTTTTCTGGTAATCTCTAAATCCAGAAAAGGCTATTTTCCCGTTCTTATTCACAAGTGAATGTAATCGAATTGTGTTGAGAATTTACCATGACAAACGTTCGGTCGAGGTAGCGTTCTTTCACCGATGCGAAAATATCATCAACATATCGTATCCATGCTCGAGGTCACTCATGAAGACTTTTGCTAGGAGAGGTAAAAGTTTGTTACTCATGCTTAACCCAAACGTTTGCCTATAATTTTTTCCTCTGAATGCGAAAAAAATCTGTTTCATACACAAGGTTATCAATTATCGAGAGAAGTGATGGAAGAAAGTAAATAACAACTATCCAACCTGGCGTTTCAAGATCGAGTTGCTGCTCGTGTAGGAGGAACTTTGGTGCTATGTGGAGCCGAGAGTGAAACTGGAAACGGTAGCACTAGCAACATGGGATGCAGGTGAAGGCAAGACAAGAGTCACCATTACTACTGGTCAAAGATAACCAGCACGAACTGATTCGCGAATCGACGACGGCCAAAGCCGTTTAACGTCGAAGATATCGCTCCTGAAGCGAATTTGCGACAAACGTTCGTCAACGGTGAAGATGTGACGGAGTTTTTGTTCGAGATCAGGGTGTCAACTCAAAACTCGAAAAAAAAATCCCTGATATTCTCTGATTTTCCAGTAATTTTTCAGAAAAATTCCAGATGTAGACTAGTAATCAATGTCTTTACTAGTACTTTAGCTGTAGTTTCTAAAACATTCAGTCAGCTTAAACAATGAAATTTAAGAACGTCAGACGATATCTTCCAATAAATGAATTGTTTGTTGTTTTTAATTGAGTTAAACGACGATTGAGAAGTGTCGTTAAAGCGTAAAAAAATGGATTCACTAAAACAGTACAAAGTTATTCTGAAGGGCCCTAAAACCAGTCTTGCTAGTAATCGTATGACTATTTATAGAGACGAATGTGCTGTGTCATTAATGAACATCATAACATCATCAGAGGCGACGCGTGACTGAGCTACCTGTTCAATTTCATTTGCGACATTAAAATAACAGTATTGCGATGACATATTTTAACCTTTTTATTTCTCAACATTTATATATACAGTAAAACCAGTTTTTGTGCGGTTTTTTATGCGATTTTTTTGGTGCGTCTTTTTTTATGCGGTATTTGAAAAAAATGAATTATTCGCTCATTTTTTACTATCTTTGATATTTTATCGCTCTACATAGGGACTGTGTCAGTTAATTCCCATTCTCATGTTTTGTTTTGTTTGTTTTAAGGTGTCAGTTGAAGCTTATAGACAGGAGCAAAGAATTGTTTTTATGATCTGCGCAAGAGAGTAGACCGCTTATGAAAGTGAAAAAAGGAAATCGAATGTTGATCACGAATGGAATCATTAGGATTTGGGTTATTTTCTTAAGATTTTTTTTTTCATGCGTTCCCTATCCACCACCACATAACAAAAAGTTTTTTTTTTTTCAAATTGTTTAGCAAACACGATTTTTTGTGCGGTCCTTATCACACGCACAAAAACAGGTTTGCCTGTATAACAAAAGAATCCTACGGTAAACTATGAGCGCAAACTTATCAATGAATTCCTCATAAAATAAAGACGTCTGCCTTATGTCATAAAGGTAATCTTTTTCCACAGTCATCACCATAATTCCGAATAACCGTTTCTGGTCAGATCTCGACCGCAAATAATTCTTGATCCGTCGAACAACAAAAAAAGTTCTTTCAACGGATGCCGTTGTATTAGGCAATGTCAGTATAATTCTGGTCAGCCGTTTCGGAGATGGTTTAATGCAGGCTTTGTCCAACGATAATCGGAATAATGACTTTAATTTAGAAAGAACCGTCAGCTTATTACAAAGCTTCGTTTCATCGAATTTCAAGTGGTATGAAATAAGCATTTTCAAATTCCCAGTAGGTAATGCGACATCGAAGCCGGCAATTTTGACGTAGGACTACGTCTAACCGGAAGATACAGGGGGTGAAATGGAAATCTAGGCACTGAACAAGTAGGAAAAAATGCAAGATTTGGAACGCTTATAACTCGAGCATTTCTCAATAGATCGCGAAGGTTTTTGCATCAATTGATAGGAAATATATCTACGCATCTATCATAACGAATAACATTTCATTTTTCTTGAGATAAATAATTGAATAATTGTGAATCAAGCATTGTCAAAATGCACTATGTGCCCATTTTTGATTGGTCCATTTTGTGCTCTTCAAATCGTACCGACCAAAACGGGCAACCAGAGCAGCAGCGAAATAGAATGAAGCACGATTGGAAAGGAAAAAGAAATAAATGAACGAAACATTGGTCGCAGTCTCACACATGCGTAATTCTCGAGCCAGCCAGTCAGCTTAAAAATCCCCGCTCCGCTGCCGTAACGATCATCAACTTAAAGATGTAGAACCCTAGGTTGATCACTTGATATGTAGTACTTTATTATAATGTAAACCAAATTAAGAAATAAAAAGAATTTAAGTGAAAAAAACAGGAAGTGGGTTATATCTATGGTATAACCGCAAGGGTGACGTAGGACTATCGTTGATTTAGAGATCATTTGTTTGAAGTTGAATTAAAATCCATTCTGTATGAATGAATAAATGAATATTTGGGGGACTTCGAAAACGAGAGCGTTACGTTGGAGGCACAAGGTTTTATGCATCCAATATAGGATACGAAAAACCTTGTTCTGAAGAATAATCTTCAGAAGCTAACCTGCTAACTGTATTTGATTGACAAATCACAAACCCAAATGTATTATATGGATATTTTATGGATAGAAAACATTAAAATAAACTCTTTCGCTTGAATGTAATTTTCCATTCCAAGGGGAACTGGCAGATTATTTTCCAGCAACGATTAGATATTTTTTACGATGGCAATTTGGAAGGCAAACTAGAGGGGAATGAACTCTCTGAGCTCGAAACTTTCGGCGACTGAGCAATAATCGATTGCGTGTGCATACAATATTGGATACGGAAATATCCTACTGATGGGGAAGAATAATCTTCAGAAGCTTTCCTGCTAATTACACTTGGTTGAAAAAATTGAAATATGTGTGTGTGTAGCGATGTCTTCCCGGGGAACCGTTTGTGGCATTACCCTCCTCCTGATGGATCCCCTTCTGGCCTAAGGTGCACAAACAGGCTCTTGGTGACACCGTTCATCCGCGCTTTCATGATAAACGAAGAGCTTCACCACAACAGCGACAACATGCTCCAATCGCTGTTCAATTAGAACTGATTGGATTTCAGAGCGGCGCTCGCTTATATACCGATTGGTGATTTCAATAGCCTGTTTTGAAAGCAATTTTAAGGCTATTGAAACAAGTTTTTGGATCAAAAAGTAACAAGTATATAACGCGTAGACATTTGATCTTTCGAATGAAGTGTTTATCATACCATTTCGTTCAGTTGTTCAGGAGCTATTAACGCTCAAAATCTCGGTCTCCGGCGTAACGCTTTCGGTTTCGAAACTTTGATTTTACACCCCGGTATAGAAATGAAAGACGTAGTCCTACGTCAAAAAAAAGCCGTAACGATCATTCTCATTCAAACCGTACACCACATCGGTTCGCATCACAACACATCAACAAACCAACCCAAGCAGCCATGTCTGGACATGGTAAAGGAGGAAAAGTGAAGGGAAAGGCAAAATCCCGCTCGAACCGTGTTGATCTGGAGTTCCCCGCAAGGGTAGCTAGGCCGAGCGCGTTATTACCAGTGCACCAGTCCACCTAGCCGGCGTTATATAGTTTCGGCCGCCGAAGTGATCGAGTAAGCTGGCAAAGCTGCTCGCGACGATAAGAAAACTCGGATTCGGAACAGGACACATTCGGTTCGGCGGACACCAAGACAACAGGCAGTTGCATCTAGTGGCGAGTGGCAAACGCAATCGCAAAACGGCATCAGGTAGCAGAAGAAAAAAGTTTGTTCTTTATACAAACTGCTTTGGTGGCAAATCCAGAACAAGGCGGCATCGAGGGCGTTCGAAATGGTTTTTTTTCAAAACCACGAGTACTAAGTTTTCCAAATTGGAACCATTCCATAAAACAAGGCGCTTTTCAGGGCCATTAAACCTTCCAAAAAAGAGGTACAGTTCAATGCTTTCTAAAACAATATCCAAAATAATAATAAAACACAAATTGATTTTTTCATAATTTGTTTGCCAGGATATGATGAGTATGTGAATTTGGCAGTTGTTCTGAGCTTATTGATTTTCACCAATTCTTAAATTGCTTCTAGATTGAAAGTACAGTAATTTACACTTATCTCGACATTTAGCTAATTGGACGGACCTGTAATGCGACATATTTAGTTGGACATTTTTGTAAACATAGAGTTCGGGGTCCAAATTATGACCCCACATTGAAAGTCGACACTGTACCACTGTCATCGCAAATGTTCAATTACAGGTTAAAATTACCTCCAATCCGATACTGAATGGTGGTAATGCGACGTGCCATTGAATGTAATTTACTGTAAAATATGTCACAAGCTGGAAGAAATTTTCCAACTGTGAATGCTGTGGCGAGTAGCAAATGCAATCGCTAAACAGAAAGGTTTAGCCGAACAAGATGGGGATATCGAGTGATAACAAAACAATAAACTCTTTAGATTGAAGATAATTTTGTGATCCTGAAAAGGACCCTTTTTAGCCTGCGTGTGAATCCAACGAGCGAACAAATCGTAATGAATGTATTTTTCTTTCTTTCTTTCTTTGTTTTTAAGAGGCTTTGAACTTTGCAGTTCATTCGCCTCTAATGTATTTTTTTGCCATTGTACGGCATCGGCATCGTGGACGTAACAAAGGAGGACAAGTTAAGGGAAAGGCAAAGTCTCACTCGAACCGTACAGGTCTCCAGTTCCCTGTTGGTCGCATTCACTGATTGCTCTGCAAGGTTAACTAGGCCGAACGGATTGGTGCCGGAGCACCAGCATACCTAACAGCGATTGTAGAGTTTCGGCCGTCGGAGTGCTCGAGTTGGCTTGCAAAGCTGCTCACGACAATCAGAAAACCCGCATCAAGAACAGAGCAGCTTCGGTTCGGCGCTCATCAAGGCAACAATTAGTTTCAGTGAGTGGCAAAGTGTTTCTCCGGCACGTCGCATCAAATGTAATTTACTGAACAACATGTCACAAGCTGGATGGGAAGACATTTTCCATCTGTGAAAGCTGTGGCGAGTGGCAAACGCAATAGCTAAACAGGAAGGTTTAACCGAACAAGATGGGAATATCGAGTGATAACAAAAACACAACACCAAAGGTTCTTTTCAGAACCATCAACATATTCATAAAGAGTAAACAGTAAACTAATCCATTTTTCAGGTAGATAGGTAGGTATTCACGTAGGAGAAGAAATTAAAATAATATATTTAAAATATATATTTAACAAAAGCTGTCCCCTTTGTATAGTCCTACGTCACTCCGGTTATGTCCCCGACATTACCCGTCTTTTTTTGTGATTCAACAAAGCGACGAATTTGTATTCATCTAGTTCCTTAAACCGTTTCGTCTATAATTTTGTTTGTAATCGATTCATATAAACGACGACAATTGATGACGTTACTGTCAATCATAGTTTCGCCAGATACATCAATTGCATCTTTGAGCGTACTATCGGAATGATTATCAGCTTTGAGCTCCTCTATAGAAGCAAGGCAAGCCTTGACGATACGCACAAATTCTACTACGTCTAAGGCTACGGTGATACTGCTTGCAGCTTCTCACGAAAATAAGGCTGCACGAAACGCATACTATCGTGAGAAGTGAACAACCACATAGAATTGTATTGGTATGGTTACATTGCTTCCCGCTTGCATCGTTCGAATTCGCCAGCTTCTATCGAACAAAATAGTTTGTTTCTCTTCGTCAGTTATCGCACAATTAAGTTTTCATGCATACTCCGATCCAATGTAACCTTAGCCTAATTCCTTTTTTTTTTGCAAAATTTGATAAAGAACATCCGTATGTGCAAAAATATTCGAAAAAAGTTTTGGCAAGTACAGGGTGTCGACTACCTTGAAAAACCTTGAAAATCAGGGAATATCAGGGAATTCAAAACATGTCAGGGAAAATCAGGGAATATCATGGAATTTTGCCGTCAACCTGGAATAAAAAGAAATTCCGCCAATTATAATTTTGATTATTGTAGTAATTAGAAAGTTAATGATACCAAAATACTTGTATTTGACTACTTCGACTCTCTGTAGGTTTTTCAGTATATGTTATTTGCTTTTGCCTGTAGGTGAACTTAGGCTTTCCGAAGGGTAAACAGCGCAAAAGTAGACGGCTTTCACATTCGCGATGTTTTACTGGCATTTTTGGCATCAGTATCTGCCGTTCAACTTCAACTAATTCCCTAGGGTCTAACTAGGGTGTGATAAAATGAGCTTTATGACGATTTTTAGTTCGATGAAACTATGTAAGCTTTACATTACCTTTGGTTTCGGCGAGTCTTTGAGCAAGACTACAAAGAAGATACAGATTGATCTGCATGTCAGATTTTGGGATGAAAATGAGAAGGATTTGGTAAATCTTTACATGGCGTCAATGTTCTTTGGGACATTCTCAAGCATCAGGACTTGCAGCTTTTGAAGAAGGCATGGAAGTTATATATTTGAACAAACTTCCTTTTGTGTCGATGGACGGTATAAACGTGAATTGGTCAAATTACGCGAGCTTAAAAAAATCGCCAAAATCTTAACAAATCTTAAAATTTCATCTGAGAAGCGAAGCACTGCGTTGATGTGTCCTTGATCTTTCCATCATTGATTCCGATAAAAAATGAAGGGGAAAACGATTCGAGAAGCTTTTGACTATTGACTTTTTGATATTTGACGGATTTTGGTCGTATCAGTGGAGCTCCAACAGGTTTATAATTGAAACAATATTGCTAGCAACATAAATAAGTTTGCTCACTATGATCCGAAGAATGAACGACTGAACCATTTTTGAAAAGGACAGGTTTACGGAAGTTTTACCCAAAACGGTCTTCTGTCTCTCATTGGAAACCTCAACGTTGAGGGGCTTTTCCATTAGCGAATGTTTTTATGAAAATAAGTGGGAGGAAACGGTTGTGCTATGCGACAAGCTTATGATGCTATACTTCACTTCGGAAGGATAGCATCAATAAAGAAAGACGATAAAGAGCGTTAATAAAACGGCTACGGTAAACAGAAGTGGAATATCTGGAGGTAAAACGGGAAAAATTTTGGAAAACGTGCAGAAGGAAGCCAAAAGATTGCGAGATAAAGCATTTCGTTAAAATCGTAACAGTTTCATGAAATTGATCCAAATCAAAATGAAAATGTCTCATTCTGTACTAGTATTTGTATTAGTATTTGTCCATTTTTTAAAAATCTTTTAGGGCCCTTATCAGTCGTTGTTAAACTCAATTAAAAATCACAAACAATTAATTTATTCTAGAATATCGACAGACGTTCTTAAATTTCATTGTTTAAGCTAACTTAATGTTAGTACTTCCAGAGAATTTAACTACAAGTCTACACCTGGAATTTTTCTGGAAAATTACTGGAAAATCAGGGAATATCAGGGAATCTATTTTCGGATTTTGAGTCGGCACCCTGAAGTATACAGTGTTGAACTCAAGCATGAATGCGTGAGGACCTCTGGATGTAGTAAAAGTGACAGCATCATAGACACTGTCACCAAGGTAAATCTCACCCAAACTTTCATCGATAGGTGCATAATTCAAATCATCTTTTTTGGCAAACATTTGGTATTTTGGTCTCCATAAATTGCTTCAATGTCTCGCTGCGTTTTGACGACTGCGAGAAAAATGCCGCAAAAGATGAGATCATATTAAAAAACCTTGACGTTTTCTTGTTGTTTGTGCACGAGTGAAGCAAAACCAAGTTTAATGTTTGCACACCAGATTTATTTCGGGACATTACAGTAGTGCTCCCTTGGCCGAGTGGTTAGCGTCATAACTAACATGCCAGGTGTTCGGGTTCGATTCCCGTTCTGGTCGGGGGAATTTTTCGTCAAAGAAATTTCCTCCGACTTGCACTGTGATCACGCGTATTCTAGAGCTTGCCACTCAGAATGCATTCAAGGCGTGTTATTTGGCATAGAAATCTCAACTAAGTACTAATAAAAATGACGCAAGTAATACTACGTTGAGACGGCGAAGTTCCTCTAGGAACGTTAGTGCCATTGAAGAAGAAGAACAGTAGCGCCATCATAGCTCTGGACCACAATTTTGTCAGCATTAAGACCAAAATACGCAGCTATTTCATCCACATGTCCGGCCAATGCAGCGGAGGTTTTAAAACGTAAGCTATGATATGATGATGATGGATTAAAGAGACTTCAAACTCTGGGAGTTCATTCGTCTCTACAACGTAAGCAGACATACGTGTACTATGTGTACCGGGTTCAAGTTGTCGAATGAACAAAATCGATAAAAACGCTCGAATTAAAACCACACATCAACGAAGAATATCACCACATCCACAGAAATCATGAATGAATTGGTTCGTTCTTTTATTTGTATCATGCTCGCTCGGGGTGTTTGGTGCTGTGTACTCTCGCGGTCTCGTGCCCTCTCTCAAATTTTAATGACTTCAGGAATAGGAAAAGAAACAGAAAGGGAAACGATGACAACTACGAACAAACACTCAAGAATGGTAGTGTGTATTTTCCATCGTTTGCATCGGTTTTGTTCAGCAGTAATATTGAACCGAAAACGTCATTTTTACGCAAGGCGGCGCATTGGTAGTAGCGATCGTTTCATACGTAGTTGACTGTGTTTGCCCTGTGTTTGGATGGCGGCGGGTTCAGATGAATTGTTTGAACCCGGTAGTCATTACTGCTTATTTCGTTGCGTTAAAGCTGTGTTACGCGCGGGTTTTGGTTTATTCAAATATAATTATCAGATTATATTCTTCACGGTGGGTTTGAATTCCACCAAAATAGAAAATATAATAAGGATATTCGGGATAACATGGAAATCACAAAAAAATACCTTCGATAATTCCTCATACATGTTACAAATGTGAAATAATATACATTTTATTCTAAGATTGTCTACCTGTCCTATGAACAGTTTGAACAGGCGGACGAGACGCTTCTGAACATCATGAACATTCAAACGACCATCGAACTAAAAATGTCATATGACATCTCGACTTGTTTTTCGTTTTATGCATTAGATATTCGTCGTTATGTAATTAAGAGGGTATTCTAGTGTAGAGACACGTATTTTGGACGTTTTTTCGAGCTCCTTAAAAATAAAACAAAGAATATTCTTAGTATCCATTATATCATTATTTGTTCATCTATCTTTTAACAATAAAACAAAATTCGAACGGAGGAAAAATAATCATAACTAGAATAGTTAAGAGCTGACGAAGTGAAAGGGTTCAAAAAAAAGTTGTGCCATGGCGTACACGATTCCAGCCCTTCTGGTTATCTGAAACAAATAAATCGAACAGATTCTGAATCAGTAAAGCGGCATCTTTCGAATGAACCTCGGACAAGTCAAAAACATGTTTTTTGGCAAAATGGCGGCCGCTTGAAAAACAAAATGCGGTTTAAAAGAGTTTTTCTTAAGTTTCCCGTTTTTTGACGTAGGACTACGTCTTTCATTTCTATACCGGGGTGTAAAATCAAAGTTTCGAAAACGAAAGCGTTACGCCGGAGACCGAGATTTTGAGCGTGAATAGCTCCTAAACAACTGAACGAAATGGTATGATAAACACTTCATTCAAAAGATAAAATGTCTACGCGTTATATACTTGTTACTTTTTGATCCAAAAACTTGTTTCAATAGCCTTAAAATTGCTTTCAAAACAGGCTATTGAAATCACAAATCGGTATGTAAGCGAGTGGCGCTCGGAAATCCACTCAGTTGTGATTGCGCAACGATTGAGGTACGATCGCTGGAATGAATGGATGTTTCCCTAACACAGACTTCAAAACCATGGAGCATGGGGAAATCGGCATTGCAAAATAGATGCAAGCTGCGGGTACTTTTGTACTCGTTTGCGTTTCTGCAGATCGGAATGCTTCCCTAACACAAATTTCAAAACCATGGAGCCTGTGGGAATCAACATTGCAAAATAGATGCAGGCTGCGGGTACCTTTGTACTCGCTTGCATTTCTGCAAATCGGAATGTTTCCCTAACACAGATTTCAAAACCATGAAGCCTGGGAAAATCGGCATTGCAAAATAGATGCAAGCTGTGGGTATTTTTGCACTCGCTTGCATTTCTGCAAATCGGAATGTTTCCCTAACACAGATTTCAAAACCATGAAGCCTGGGGGAATCAGCATTGCAAAATAGATGCAGGCTGCGGGTACTTTTGCACTCGCTTGCATTTCTGCAAATCGGAATGTTTCCCTAGCACAGATTTCAAAACCATGGAGCCTAGGGAAGTCGGCCATGCAAATTGGATGCAAGTTGCGGGTACTTTTGTACTCGCTTGCATTTTTGCAAACCTGAATTTTTTTCCCAATACAGATTCCGAAACCAAGAAGTTGTGAAAATCGGCATTGCAGATACATGGAGGTCGGCAGTGCTTTTACACCTCCATGAATTTTTACACTCCGGAATTCATTTGCTAACACGGTCTACAAAAGCGGGTACAAATGCAACGCTTCGGCTCGGTTATTCAAGACTGCATTGGAAGAAATCCCTTCATGTCGCCAGCTCACTGAATTTCTACGCATACCGTTTGATGATTAGGCAAAATGTACCCAATGAGGAACATCCGAGGTGCGATTATTGCTAATTGAAAATACATAAATTATTACTAAGCCAACGGCAGTCCTACGTCAACTATGCGGTTATATCATAGATATAACCCATCCATAGTTTTTAAATATAGTAAAATTTAAAAAATATTATTTTTATAGGTTCATGCGATAGAGAAATGCCCGCAGATTGTATCCATACAATTTTGACATTAATCGGTTCAGTAGAACTTGAAATATCGTGTACGCCAATTTGAGAAAACTAGTTTCGAGAAAAACGCGTTCGAACTTCGTTGTTATGGTCGTAACAGGTTAGATACCGCATCACTAAAATGGCTTTAACTCGGTAAATAATAGGATTTTCGACAAGTCCTTTCTAGGGTATATTCTTGAATGCCTAAAATACAGAAATATGAAGGAAAAACAATTTGATTTTTTTTTAAATTTCTAGACTAGAATACTCCCTTGAAACGAGGATTCTCGTCTGGTCCTCCATCCACACTAGATAAACTAGATAAACAATTGAATAACTGTAAAATGTTAAGCGTTATCTAAACGCCCTAACTATCTCGTTTTGATTGGCCCGATTTACGGTTCCCCCACCACAGCCATCATAACCAAGCAGCCATGGGGAAATTGTCATTGCAAATACATGAAAGTAGGGGGAGCTTTTGTTCCCTCCGAAATGTGTTTTCCTAACACAGACTTCAAATCCATGGAGCGTGGGGAAATTGGCATTGCAAATTCATGCAAGTCGGAGATATTTTGACGTGGGATTACGTCTTTCGAGAACATTTTGGGGTACAAATTGAAAATCGAAAATCGGGTACATCGTGAAAATTGTCCAATTTCAAACGATTATTGCTGTCATTTCATGATGGATTGATGAAATTTTTGCGTCGATCAATTCCAGCACTCCATAACAATTTTTTATACTGAAGAAAATACTTCTGATTGGTGCAAACTGACGACACATGCGGCGGGTCTCTAACAGAGACATCAAAACCAAGCTGCCTGGGGGAAATCGGCATTGCAAATACATGAAAGTAGGGGGAACTTTTGTTTCTACCGAAATATGTTCCCTAACAGAGACATCAAAACCAAGCTGCATGGGGGAAAACGGCATTGCAAATACATGAAGTAGGGGAAACTTTTATTCCTACCGAAATGTGTTCCCCAACAGCGACATCAAAACCAAGCGGCCTGGGGGAAATCGAAAATATGCAAGTCGGTGCATACGTTGTCTCTATATTAAAGTAATACTAATGACAAAAATTGATAATTGTGTTCGATATTGGTAATTATCTTATATTACATTGGTGAAGTTTTTCTTTATTTCATTCATACATATCACAGGAGGTATCTCGTCTAGGAGTTCATCATATCTCGTTTCACTTCGGTGTCTTTTATCTGATACGCACTATCCAACGACTGTTTACCATCCTTCTGTCATCATCACTCGGTAAACACTGGTGAAGTGAACAAACAATATCCAAAAACCAAACCTTTTCAGGGCAACCAAATTATTATCAAAGAGTTTAACAATGTAATTCTTCAACAGATAGCCTCCCGGAATCCTACATCAACTATGCGGTCGTGTCTCGGACACAACCATCCTGTGACTTTTTATTCCGGTTGAAATGTGTTTCCCCAACACAGACTTCAGAATCCAGGTGTCTGGGAGAATCGGCATTGCAAATTCGTGCAAGTCGGGGGTATTTTTGTTCCGACTGAAATGTGTTTGCCTAACACAGACTTCAAAACAAAGGTGTCTGGGGAAATCGGCTTTGCAAAAAAATGCAAACTGCGAGTACTTTTGTACTCGCTTGCCTTTATGCAGACCAAGATGTGTGGAATAAAGGTGCGACCGTGTCATCAATAAGTGCGCGAGGGGAAACGGTATAAATATACAGAGGACTGTGGAAAGGGATTTGACTGCAAATAGAGATGTCTAAATTTTTCGTTTATTCAATTGTCGATTAATCGTGGGGTCATTTTTAAATATTAGATTCATTCGAATAATTGTTTTTCAGTATTCGATCGAATATTTATTTCTTGTAATCAAAAAGAACAGACATATTTGTAATAAAAAAGTATGATGTCATAATTTTAAAAGTTATATTAAATATAATTTTGAAATAAACATGGAGCATTTATAGAATCATTGACCACTAGTATGGTATATTTTCCTCGGCACTCTGAATTTGAATACTACTATTTTAGAACGGGAGCTGAGACCACCTTCTTTAAGTCCGCATTTTACTCCTGCAGACCTTAAATTCCTCTTCCCAGTCTCCTCCACCACCAGGGAATCATTTTTATGGTTCAACCGTAAATGATTTAGCATATCCGAATAATTTCGACGAAACACCATGACGGTTAACACTCCTATACTCGCGCATAGGTCTGAGAGACCAAGAAATCAATAATTCGTTAATTTCTCAGAAAACATCAACACTACGACATTGCGATTTTCTCTAGCTTCGTCATTCGTTGTTCATCATCGTTTAGCGTATCGTATAAGTTGGTACGAAGGGGACGTATGTCACTTTTTCACCACCTTCGGTCTGAGACACCGACGCGCGTACAGGAGTAACTTCTTTGAACAAGTGACTTTTTTTCCTATTTTAGAATATTGTTCAATGAAATGTATAAATTAATGTCAGTGGCGTGGGATATTTATTAAATATAATGCATAATATCATTTTCGGACTATTCTTATTTGATTTTAGTCCTTTTGTCACCGGATTGAACGGATTCATATATTATTCGTCGATATACTCGTTGTTAGATTCATACGTGCAAAAGTAAAGTACAAATGTTTGACATTCGTTTAGTTGTTCACTAAATATAATGGTCACGCATATACACACTTGTGAAATAAATGCACTTGCGGAAGAATTGTAAACTGTAAATTATAAATTAATCGGTGGCTTATGGTTATTTTAACAGTTACAGCTTCGGGTTTTTTTCTATAATATATGAGCTGAACAATATCGACGATAAAACAAATCGCAGGAAGTTCCTAGAAATCCTTTTATATCATCTTTTTATGCCCCATCAAAAACAGGCATTAGGTTTTTGTTAACCAAGAACACCGAAACAAAGAATATTAGATATAGGAAAACATGAAATTCCAGAACCTTACAATCGAATAATTAACCGACGTTTCTAACTGCAAAACGCGGGAAAAATACCTCCATCATCGACCGACACCGAAAGTCGATTTAAGGCTGATTTAGACGATGCCAGTCAGCGCTCTAGTTAAAGTATCCAGTGAATAGAGAACAGACACTCTGTTCAAGTTAGAGGCCAATTACTTTTTCGATACTGGTACAAGTAATTTGAACAGAGTGTCTGTTCTCTGTTCACTGGATACTTCAACTAGAGCGCTGACTGGCATCGTCTAAATCAGCCTATAGAGTATATTACAAACCTAACTTTAAGCGTAAAAGACTTACCTTTCAACTTTTCAATGCTCTTATTCCCACCAAAACAATACCACACACAAAGAGCAAAAAAAAGATATTGCAGATTGTTTACATACAAAATCCAAGATGGCTGAAAGGCCTTTCTCATAAGTCGCGCTACCGTATTGTATCTATCGTGGTGCAGACTAAAGTTTGTTTCCTCAACACGTTATTCTAAACTTAGGAACCTGGGAAAATCGTGCAGACATTAGGGGCGAATGAACTTTCAAGTTCAAAGCTTCTGTAGTATAAAAAATAGAAGTTGAAGTTGTTGTTTAATGCAAGTCGGGAGTACTTCTGCACCCACATGTTTTTTTGCACTCCGAGAACTGTTTTCCTAACATGGTTTAGAAATGTGGGTACGAACAAAACGCTTTGGCTCAGTTATTCATTATTGCATTGAAGGATATCCCTTCATATCTTCTGCTCACTGAATTTTGACGTAGGACTACGTCTTTCATTTCTATACCGGGGTATAAAATCAAAGTTTCGAAACCGAAATCGTTACGCCGGAGACCGAGATTTTGAGCGTTAATAGCTCCTAAACAACTGAACGAAATGGTAAGATAAACACTTCATTCGAAAGATAAAATGTCTACGCGTTTCATACTTGTTACTTTTTGGTCCAAAAACTTGTTTCAATAGCCTTAAAATTGATCTCAAAACAGGCTATTGAAATCACCAATCGGTATATAAGCGAGCGCCGCTCGGAAATCCACTCAGTTCTAATTGAACAGCGATTGGAGCATGCTGTCGCTGTTGTGGTGAAGCTCTTCGTGTTTATCATGAAAGCGCGGATGAACGGTGTCACCAAGAGACTGTTTGTGCACCTTATGCCAGAAGGGAATCCATCAGGAGGAGAGTGATGCCACAAACGGTTCTTCGGGAAGACATCGCTACACACACACATACACGCGCGGAATTCTTTCCGTTTGGATGCCATTCAGCATCATGTGAAATAGTTTATTTTAATGTTTTTTAACCATATAACACAGCGACCAAATACATTTGATTTTGTAATTTTTCAACCAAGTGTAATTAGCAGGAAAGCTTCTGAAGATTATTCTTCCCCATCAGTAGGATATTTCCGTATCCAATATTGTATGCGCACGCAATCGATTACTACTCAGTCGCCGAAAGTTTCGAGCTCAGAGAGTTCATTCCCCTCTAGTTTGCCTTCCAAATTGCCATCGTAAACCACACCTTCTCTCGATTCAATCACACACACAAAACATACTTAAGCGATATTCTGGTGGTGAGACGCATTCATTTTTCGTGAGGACATCGACAAGACAACATTGTTGCCTAACGTGCAACAGCTGGACGAGGTGGACGGCGAAGGATCGACACATACACGCGTGGAATTCTTTCCGTTTGGATGCCATTCAGCATCGAGAAAGTTCCGGAAAGATCTAATCATTACTGGAAAATAATCTGCCAGTTCCCCTTGGAATTGAAAATTACATTCAAGCGAAAGAGTTTATTTTAATGTTTTCTATCCATAAAATATCCATATAATACCTTTGGTTTTGTGATTTATCAATCAAGTGCAGTTAGCAGGAAAGCTTTTGAAGACTATTGTTCAGAACAAGGTTTTTCGTATCCTATATTGGATGCATAAAACCTTGTGCCTCCAACGTAACGCTCTCGTTTTCGAAGTCCTCCAAATATTCATTTATTCATTCATTCAGAATGGATTTAGATTCAACTTCAAACAAATGATCTCTAAATCAACGATAGTCCTACGTCACCCTTGCGGTTATACCATAGATATAACCCACTTCCTGTTTTTACGCATACCATTTGATGATTAGGTAAAAAGTTGATAACCTTTTGCTGCGATAACGCCTATTGATTAAACAACAGGCATTCGAAGTACATGTCAAAATCGAAACTGAGTGCCTGAAGTTCATCAAATCAAGCAAATTCACGGTTCGAGAAGCACGTACACTTGAGAGATGTCAAATTCAGAGGGAAATGTAAAATTAAATAATCGTTTGATAATTCTTCCGTTCATATATTTTGTCCTAGGCATCGTATCAAACGTAAAGTTTATTTGTAACGAAGAACATAGTCTATCACAATGCATGAACTGACCTAACATGGCATTTTTTCAATCTTTTTACTCACAAAGCAAATATATTGTATTCGATTGAATTCGGAAATGGTTTCATTCAATCGAAAATTCAATTAATGCAAACAAATGATTGCTAAGCTTAGGTAGTCCCACGTCATCCTTGCGGCTATATCATAGATATAACCCATGCATGCCTTCCTGAACAAACTGCAACCTACGTTGGATCACTGTATCTAACTGATTCAGAATGAACAAAGGGCCCTAGCTTCTTTCTGCACCTGTGATAATCGATGGAATAAGCTTATGTTTAGCAGCCAAGAAAAATCATGATTTGGAAGATTAACGCGGTATTCGAGAGGCATTAATCGGTGTCTGGCTATTGACCACGATTTAGCCCAATACAACACGTACTTTATCATCTTGACTCAGGAAACACACCGCATTCGGTCCCAGAATCGGAGCTAACTGCTCAAGCATATAGGGGTGCTTGAATTTATTTGGGAATAAAAATTGAATTGTTACGTAACGAGCACGGCTAAACCCACCCCCCATCATTATTTTCTGAAATGATACCGAACAAGTTGGCAAAGTTTCAACTAAATCAAAAAGATAAATTTAAAATGGTTTCGTATTAATGGGATGAATTCTTCATAAAGTAATACTCACTGATTGGCATCCAGCGCCGTAATTCGCACATCATCGATAACAATGGTTTCATGCAAGTCCAGTAAGCGGTAAAACCCCTCGTTCACGTTTATAAATGCCTTCACCAGTCGAGCCGTTATCGATGACATTATCAACGGCTTATCAAAGCTTCGCTTCAATCCGATATAGTGATCGGCATGAAAATGCGTAAGGAAGTAATGTGACACACCCTCAATATCTCCGTACCGGAACGCATCGACCGCAAATGTCGTCCCGGCAATGATTTTGTACTTTGGACAAATTATTTTTCGCTTATTCCGGTTTACGGTGCCGGGCGTTTTTGCTGCTGGCACCTTCTTCTTTGTCGTTGAGCACTTCTGTGCAGCGGCCTTCCTCTTCCTCGCGGCTGGCGTTTTGCACTTTTTCTGCGGTTCCTTGCAATCGCTACTCGACGGTCCATCATTCGAATAACCTGAGTCGATTGCATCTATTGGCACAATGGCGACAGCCACATCCATCGCTTCCATGTTCCAATCCTCCTTTTGCTGGTCGTGATTTGCGCTTTGTATTTCCTCTATCCGTTCCATTATTTTGACAGGATCGCTTGGAACTTGACTCATTGAAGGTCCCACTATTTGGCTAGGTTGTAGGGGAGTAACTCCTGACTCTAACTCTATGTCCAGAAATTGTTCAATTTTCGCATCTCCCGTGTTAATTGCAGGCATTGCCGAAGATTTCAACACCCGATGGTATCCCACACGATCTGGGCTTTCCTCCGTCTTGATAAAATAGTTTGTTATTCGTTTCTGTGACTCATCGAAATGCTTTTTGGTCAACATTTTGATATTTGTAGTTCTACAAATTGGCCTCCGCGCTTTCTTCGGTTCGGTTTTAGTGTAACGCTCCGACCGACTCGTTGACTTTCGTGCGGTTGATTTTGATGGACCCGTAATTGTCCCCGAGTAGATTGAACTCTTCCGCACTTTGATAGGGGTGAAAAAATCAACAACAGTGCTCTTTCTTGGAGTGGTAATATTTTTATCGCTGCCGCTACTAATCGATACCACCGACATCGAAGAGGTTTTGACCAGTGTTTTGTCCCCCTCAAGTTCGGATGCTTCCGAGGACAGCGTGACCGCATCGGCAGCAAGGGAAATCAGATCATCCTCTTCAGCAAGCGTTAGCCCGGTCAGTCGAAACGGATTTTCGGTAAGAGTTTGTATTATATCTTTGGTATCCACTTCCGAATACAGCTGTGACAAGCGCATTGGCGGTGTTTTATTCTGAACACAATATGAAAACGAATCAATTACCATTTCCACGTTTGAATTATGTATATTGCTACCCACCTCGGAGGAGCGTGCGTATCCGGCTTTCAGTGCTGACCCAGCAAAATTGCGTGATAGCGAAAGCCGAGACGAACATCTTCGGCTGGGACCGGGTAACGGGGAAGCCATAGTTACCGGCGTTTCGGTAGAATTTATATAATGATGTGCAAAACGTATTCAACTACTACATATTTAAAAAAACGTCATATCCGAAACTAAAAACAAATGCAAAAACAGGAGATACTTATTGCACGTAAAATATTCTGAAAGCGCACCTTTTGTTTACATTTGGCAATTGTCAACAGGATTATACATGAAAATGATGCTACATTTTCCATGCTTCAAGGTCACTGTCGCTTCGATGTTTTGTCGTACGATTTTGTAGTGTTACGCTACAAGTATGCAACTGTAACACAAGGTTTTTGCAATTTTGTACGGAGAGGGAGTCACGGGGTTTTTCAAAATAGGCGTTCAGTTTGGATGTTAAAATTCAATACTATTTTATAACTACAGCAGGCGTTGGATAGTTAAAATGAAATTAAATTTCATATAATGATACGTAATTTACTTGAGGATAGATTAAAGTGGCCAGATGGTCAGAGGTCTAACGCGGGACACAAGAAACAAAACGTTATGTATATACGTTATGTGAACACAAACCATAGTTTAGAGAGTCTAAACTGATCAGTATTATTTCTTTCTGAGTATCGGCACTCAGTTGTGATTTTTCGGTGGTTTAGATTTTGTTTACGCCAGAAAATCACTCGCTCAATCAGAGCATTTACGCCTGGCAAGCACGATTCAAATTACACAATTTTCTTCAAATAACCGAATGGAATGCTCGAAAATTTCAATTCATTTTTCATCGATTTTATTGTTAACGTATGCATTCAAAAAAAAGGACTTTTCGGATGCCGATGAAAGATAATTTATAGGAACAAATTTTCTTCAAATCTCACGTTTATTAAGTCTACAACAAAAATGATTCAAGGATGTTGACTCACAGCAGCAGCACTGTCAAGCAACTTGATGATTTTTCCATACTGCAAGCTTCACCCCACAGCGAAAAAGTTGGACATCCTGAGGCACTTTGTGTCTGCCAGATATAGCCGATCTGGTACTTACAATATCTTCTCTTTGCCGCTCCTTAAGCCGGGAGATCGAAGCAACTGGCCAAACGGTGGAGAAGAATCTGGCCAAAATGGACATTGTTATGCGGAAGCCGTATCTGAGCAGCAGGCAATCACACAGAAGGAGTAGCTTTAGGTGCTGGTGGAAAACTTCTTTCCGGCGAAAGAAGTGAAAAACTTCATTTCGTACTCATAATGAAAGACGAGACGTACTTGATGGTAGAATTCAACGAATGGCAGGGAGCCGGGTACTTTACGTTCCCCAGGAATATATCATTCACATCAAGTTCTCGAAGAAAGTCCTTCTCTGACAGAAGTGAAGGGAATGTCCAAGCCGCTCTTCTTTCGAGTCATATGGTGAACGGGGAGATATATAGTACGAAGTGCTTGCCGGAGTTAAGAAGGTGATGTGGTCTTTATGCCGAACCTGGGATCAGCCCATTATGCCACGATCACTGGAGGATGGATCGGCTGGAGATAAACATTGTCGCGAAGACCACCAACCTTCCCAACATTCCCCAGCTGCGCCCGATAGAAAACTTTTGGGCGAATGGCCAAAATAGAGAGACAGACGCCGATATACATCTTTTCATCGGCCGCAACTTCCGAAAGACCGCCCAGCGCTTCATTTACGATACTTCATCAAACAGCTCTGCCTCTTCTTGTCGAGTATACACTAGTTCTTCCGGCTTATTTAAAACGTTAAGCTATGACCGAGGTAGGGGACCAAAGTTGAACTTTTCGTCTGACTCACGTTGGTCCCTGCGGATCAATAGGGAACTATTATAAAAATAATTTTCCAATTTTGTTGCTGCTGCTTCTAGTTCACACTCTCTAAACAAAAAGCCCAATGTCGGTGCGATGAAACCAGCTCAACGTAATAACGCGCTCTTGAACAGTCTGCCAAATATTTTTTTTTTCGAGGTTCATCCATTTAAGAAAATCAACATGATCAATTGTGATATTGAAATATATTGACATCGCGGGACATTTCGCGAGACGGAATCTTATGCGGGACATTTCGTTGAAATGCGGGACGTCTGGTCAGTTTAGGATAGATGTTGACAATCAGGGTACGTTTATGACAAGGTAGTCTGGGCTGATTAGTGCATCAATAGTAGTGAAGCTGTGACGTGTTAGCTTTGCAACTACACTGGATTATTTTTTTACGCGATTTATGACGTTGGACTATGTCTTTCATTTCTGTACCGGGGTGTAAGTTCAAAGTTTCGAAAACGTGAGAGTGACGCTGGAGTGCAAGGTTTTGAACGTTAATACCTCTTTACCGGCTGAATGAGGTGAAGTGATGATGAATGAAGTGGTATAATGATTAATGACTTCATCCGAAAGATAAAATGTCAACGAGTTATATGATTGTCACTGATTTGTCCAAAAAATCGTTTCAATAGCTTAAAAATTGCTTTGAAAGTAAGCTATTGAAACCATAACAATCTAGTTCATTGATGATGATTGGTGAACGCAGTGTGTTCCCGAACACGGACGCAAAATCTAGGCACATGAAGAAATCGTCAGAGCGAAAAGATGCCAGCTGTGATTTCTTTTGCTCGCTTGCATTAGTTCTTGGAAACTATAGCGGACACATGCAAGGCGTGAGTACTTTTACTCGCATCAATTTCTGTTCTGCTTCCGCATGGTACAGTCATGAAAAATTGCCACATCACGATAAAAAGATATGAGCTTTATGCAAGGATATGGACTTTATTTCGTTTTCACCATGAAGTGGCGCCTTCAGTTTCTATTCTGCGCATGGAGTGATCATGAAAAATCTCGTGTTATTCTCACGAAAACAAAAATGAATCATGTATCAAACGTATTCAGTTGTTTTTACAAAGCCACTCAAATTCCATCAGTTCGTTTCGGGACTCCCAACGAATTCGAAAGAGTTGAATTATATCGCCCCACACACTAACAAGAAAAACTTCCAGCAATCTTTCAAAATATTCATCCATTCATTCATTAAGAATTAATTCAGATGATTTCAAATATATGATTACCGATCCAACGGTAGACCTACGTCTACCTTGCGGTTATATCACAGATATAACCCACATCTTGTTTACTTTGCGTGATTTTTTTACGCGATTTGCTCGAAATTACGCGATTTTTTTACGTAATTTTCTCAAAATTATTCGATTTTTTTTACGCGATTCGCTCGAAATTACGCGATTTTTTTTGCGCCTATCGGGATAGTCATGTTTCCTGTTATTAGAAAACTGAACCGATTCTGCGGATGTTTCTAAAGGATTCAATTTTTGCTTTATGTCAATAAAGACCTTTCAGCGAGCCGGGGTTTCCCGAAGCATGAGAATCGTTGGCCTTTCTGGCAGTAGGAACAGCTAAAAATAAACTATTTTATGTACTAATTGTATAATTTGTCCGTATCAGTTTCCGGCGATATTGTACATCCAAGCCATCGATATGCATGAAACAATCTGGACTGAAGTGAAGCAAGCAAATGTACATGTTTTTAGTATTGCTGTTTAGGTCCTGTCCGAAGAATCCATTTCTTCCGAATGGTCACATACCTCGGGAATCGATGAAATGATAATTTGTGGAATATGTTTTCATAATTCAAGCTGGACTCGAGCCCGGGCATCAATGACCGACCACTCAGGCATCGGGGTGCCACACATCGAGCCATAGAGTTGTCTGAAAAAGGAAATATTTCATATATAATTCCTTCGCAGTCGAGCCGCCGTAAAAAGACCAGTTTTAAAAAGCAGCACAGAAACAACACATCCTGGGTCCTCCGCTAATGGATCCCACGCTCTATCTGAGCGCATTGTCGTGCAACAAAGATGTTCACCTTTATTTCGGATCCCGATCAGGTTTGAAATTAGCAAAAATGATGCATTTTGTAACCCGTTCGACGTCGATTAAGCACATTTATCAATCCGTTCTACTTCGAATTATTTCAAAATTTGTTTTTCATCTGAGCAAGGCTGCCTAATTTGCAGAGATGTTTTCAGTTTTGCTGATATTCAATTTTTGTCGCAAACTTTATAGTTTCAGTTGCAAACTGTAGGTATATAATTTCTTTATGGCTCGGTTCAGTTCTCTGCGCTATTGGCGTCTTTTTTAAGAGATCACTTTGCGATTATTGTGGTAACAAGATTTTCAGATTTTCTTCGCAGACTTTAAAAAGATCGACATTTCATTCCTTGCATTTCTGGAGGTGATGACATTTACTCCGACAAAGGCCATAATGTAAACAAAACATTCGTTAATAATTTTCAATTTCATTTTATTTTCAGCGAGTAGACCTGAAAGTGCCTCTCCATCGAACAAGAAGCGCTAATTGGATAATACGCAATTCATCGTAGCAATAGACCCGAACCATAAAGACCGACAAAACAATAATCCTCGCGAAAGCAAAAGTTTCCCTCGTGTTCCATCACCCACTTAACAAACGCAAGCTGAACGGCAAAGTTTTGTCCTCTCAAAGCCACTCTTGTTTGGTCAAGGTTCTTCCAAAACGAACCAAGCACCTTTTTTTTCAAAATTGAGTTATTTACACCACTGGATGCAGAAAATAATAACCTATCAACTGTAAAATGACCATGTCATTCGGCCATTTGACGACATCTCCAAAACAAAAATTCTGTGTAGCAGACTATTAAAAAACGAAATTACATTCAACTAAAGCAAACCCACGATATGGCATCGGTCGATAGTCTCCAAAAAAGCAGATCCAAATCTTTAACAGGTTTTTCTGTTTCGGCCAGTTCCTGGAATCAGATGTCGCGGGATCTGGTAAATAACAGACAGTCAAAGGGCTGTCATGAAGTGTAGAAGCGTGTTAAGAGGGCTGATCTGCATTTTTCAAACTTACGTTCAACCACAACGAACCAAGTGTTATGCATTTATTTTTTTTTCCAAAGGTTCTAGATCTGATATTGACGAAGATGTGTGCTTACAGCATGAAAAGGAGTATTGTTTTTGACATCCTGTTTGTAACACGTGAGCGATAAAATGATAGATATGATCGGACACAGTCAATTAGTGGGAGCCCAAACTTCAAATTGAAATATCTCAAAATAATGTTTTTGGCTCTTGGTTCGTTTTGGCTGAACCCCGACCATTTTTAAATAGTCGGCCTTCATCAAATATCTGAATACAAATAAGGGTGAAGATGGAATGACGAAGGATTGATTGAAAATAATTTTTGGAGAGAAAAGAGCAAACCCAAAATAGTCTGTTTATCTTCTATATACACAAAAAATTGTATGTTGGGGTTTTTGGGGCCACGGAAGGTTTTTACGATAGCTCGAGACGCCTCCCTCTTTCTAAGGGAGGGCTGCCATACAAATGAAACACAAAATTCAGCATAACTCCAAAACTAATGAACCAAATGGAGTCAAATTTGGCATGTGAAGATTTCAGGGAACACAAAACGTTCTGTGGTTAATAAACACTACTCCCCCTTTCCATGGGGGAACTGCTTACAAATGAAACACAAATTCTGGTATAACTCGAGAATTAATCAAGCAAACGAATCCAAATTCGGGATTTGAAGGTTTTTGGGTACGACAAACGTTTCTATGATGGTACGACACCCCTCCTTCCTCTGGAATGGAGAGCCCATAAAAATATTACATATATTTCAACCAAACATGACAATTGAAATTGAGGACAGATTCTACACCAGCAAACTACAGAGAACGGGAATCTGGTAGCGATTATTTATACACCTTAACAAAAACAATTTTCGGTCGGTTCACATTTGAGACGAACGTGTAGCAGATGCAAAATATTCAAACTCAATCGAATTGTGAATCCAATCGCCGATCGTGTACCAGAATAGGGGTGAATGCTTGGTTTGATATTTGTACAAACACTCACCCTCATTCCGGTTCACGATCGGCGATTGGATTGATTGGATTTCACAATCCGATCGAGTTCGAAAATTTTGCATTCTACCCGTTCGCCTCAAATCCTGAAAGGCGGTGAATTTCGAATGTCGAACTTTCATCGCAGCAGTCAGACAACTGTGAAACCAAAACAAAAATAAAAAGAGACATACAGGAAGTTTTTATGGGTAATGTGAACGCTGCTGGATTGGGCCAGAAAAAGCACAATCTGTACAACTGTTAATAAAGTGTTCTCATCCGGAATGAAAAGCATTATGCTGGGAGCGCAAGCGTTGATGCTGGGCCAACAAGAGAGGAGGAGTGGAGTCAATATCGATTGCACCATACAGGACGGTATTATGTTCTACGGGGAATTCCGCGGAAAATATTGCGAAAAAATCTGCCAGGATCAGGATGAATTCACTTTGAACAGCTACAAACGAAGTACTGAAACTTGATTTGCAAAGATTTTTGATGCAGAAATAACGCCTGTGACAATCCTTGGAAAGCGGAGCAGAGATGAGGGATATAAACGAATTAATTTCTACAAATTCAGTCAATTGGCTACAGTATTTCAGGTGAAAGTGAAAACGTTACCGCTGGAAATGCATCACTCTGAATGATGGTGCTTCGGCAACGATTTTTATGACAGCTGAAGTGGCCGAAAAGCTCAAGTGCAAATGACGCACTTTCGGCATCGGCAAATCCAATAATGCTCGCATTATTGGATTTGCCGATGCCGATGCCAATAGCGCCTGCTACCAATTCCTAAATTACTCCAGCTGACCGGTATTTGCAAAGAGGATATCGTCATGTGGGAATTTAACGATGCCTTCTAGGTTGTCGTAGTCGCCAATCATCCTATCGGAATGTCGGCTGCCTGTTTGGTTACTCATTTGGCGTACAATCTCAAGACTGGCCAGACTGTGCATCGATCTGCAATGAAGGTGGTGGCGCTTTTTTCATCCTGATTGAAAAACTGTAAGGTTTAGTTGGAAAATGTAATAAAAATTGCTTCCAAGTTTTGTGTACCACAGAGTATGTGTCTTATGAAATCAGGAATTGATCAAGACAAAAGTGTATTTATTAGGTTATTGTTATCAACTTTCTGTAAAGAAAAAAAAACACATTAAAAGTGCCTCGAGTGCCGAGTGCCTCGCGAAGTTGATTTATTTTTGATAAAATTTGAAATAAATTGTATCCATATAATAAATAACATTGGATTTTTTGTTTTTCTCTCACGTTCATACAGCTATGGATAATCATTTAAAAACACGGTTTTTCTCGAATGTTGGCAAGTCTGATTCAGACAATAATGAACGGTGTGCGATGCACATATGACAGGGTGGCGATCCGAAGATAATGCTTTCGTTTCGGACTTGGTAATCGTACCAAGCTTATTGACCAGATCGGCTTTGGTCATTCCAATACCAGTATCGATGATAGTCAGAGCCAGCATTGTTGTTTTCATAACGAATTTTGTCGAGAGCATCCGAAGAGATAATTTCACGCATATCAGCGATTTCAGCCTGGAAAGCAAAGGTTTCCACATCTCCGGTTGGTTCTGGCATCTAAAAAATTTAAAGTTTTGAACAATTAAATCATAACCAAAATTGTGCAATGCTTTACATTTTCAAATATAACATTTTATACTTCACATTGCAAGTAATCGATATTTAAGAAAAACTATATATACCTTCGAGGCTTTTTGGTCTATTTGTGAAACATTCAGAAATTTCAGAAAAGTCATCATTGCAAAAGTCTAGAACTATCAGCTAATGAAAACCGTTCACAAATTCGCGTTGACGGCGGAATGGTGTCGACATCTGGATACGACATTAGTTTGTATGAAGCTAACTATTAGGTCGTATGAATAAAAAAAGTATTCACTTATTCTGCCCGTTTCCAAGTAAAGTAAACTTTCCTAGTATTTACTTGAATCCGTATGAATAAAAGTTTACTTTACTAATTTGATTTTCGAATTCGAACATAGTTTTTACTTTGTCAAACATCTATCAACTGATTGTTTAGGTTTCGTTTCAAAACGTTTTTTTTTTTGGACAAAGCGTGAATTCGCGATGAAAAAGGAATAGTGTCGACGTCTGGTGGCGACTTTCAATTAGGGACCATTGTTTGGGTCCCTATCTCGTTAGTTTAATACCTATCATATTAGAAGACACGAAGCCAGTTTTCAAATGTTAAAATTTGAATGAAAATGTTCACATCATGTTATTTAATCACTTAAAACTTTTCCGACTTTTATTAACTTTTCATTATAATATAAAGTTGTCTTCAAAAACAATATTCGTACAAGATTTTTTCACCACCTGCAAACAAAAGTGTTTTTCATTTAAACAGAATGCCAAATTGGTACGGAAAGGTTATTTTTCATTCATAATTTAAATTTTAAAAACTCGTTCATTCCGCCTGAAAATCAATCAATTTTTTTTACGCTCCCCTAAACTAGTAAACGAAGCTCAATGCCATCAATGCGGATCGTTAACTTGTTTAACTTCAAGCGCAAGATAGCAGCATTAAACATCAATCGGATATGACATCAAAACGAATGATAGTGTTTTCAGATCCAAAGTATGCTCATGAGCATACTTGATAATAACGAAGTAAATACTTGATGAATGTTGTTTTATTCATACGAAATCAGCTAAACATCCATTTTCGAAAAGTAAATACTTTGTTGTTTCTTTTATTCATACCAAACGTAGTATCTCACTGCTCGACTGCTCGAATGAAGTAAAGTAAAGGTGAATTTTGTTTTTATTCATACGGCCTATTCTCTATCAGATTAGTCGGCCCTAAGGCTGTTGTGTATGTGTATGAGAATTTTTTGTTGGCGTTATTTACCTACTACAAGTACGTTTTTCTGATCCTAATTTAAACTATTTTCTACGAATTTTCAAATATTCTCACCAAAAGTTACCATTATAATGTGAAATTATCTTTAGACACTATTTTTGTATGATATTTTTTCACTACTCGCAAGCAAAAGTGATTTTCATTTACATAGAATACTAGTTTGATTTGGGAAAAATTATTTTCATTCATAATTTTTATTTTGAAAGTGTGTTCATTTCTTTTGCAAACCCTTATTGTCAACTCCCAACTCCTCCAACTCCCCCATTCCGTATTACGAAGCTCAGTGCCGTCAACGCGGATTGTTGTTTTCGTTTTGGCCTTTGTCAAAGTGAATGTCGTCACCTCCAGAGATGCCAGATGACTTTTTTGAAAGTCTGCAACGAAAATCTGGAATGTCGATGTGTATAAATATCTGCCAGCTACATTTGTAACCACGAGAATCGCTGAAAAAAAGCGCGGTGAACTGACCCAGCCCATAAAGAAAAAAAAACCATATCCCTGCAGTTTGCAACTGAAAATAGTCTACAGTCTACAGTCTACAACAGAATAGAGTTTGCAACAAGAATGAAATATCAGTAACATTGCGAGCTTGTCTGCAAATTTGGCATTCCTGTATTGATGAAAAACAAATTTCGAAATAATTCGAAGTCGAACGGATTGATAAATGTGCTTAATCGAAGTCGAAGGGTTACAAAATGCATCTATTTGCTAATTTCAAACCCGAACGGGATCCGGAATAAGGGTGACTATTTTGTTTGCCACTCTTCGATTATCGATAGTGGCAAACAATGTCAAACATCGAACATGGAAAAAAAGTCGACTGAACTATTTAAGGTGACCTGTGTACCGACAGGTTTAACGAACAGGCCGAAAGAATATTTTAGGCATCCATAAAAATGAATATTTGCTTGTCGCATTTTGTGTCGAACATATTTGATCAGTACACGTTGATCAATTTTATCTGTCAAAAAGAATTAAATATTTGGCTTCGGCCAAACAATGTATTAGTACCCTAAGTAACATCCCTAGCGCACTACACAGAATGGAAATGTATAACGACATTAGCATGTGATGTTTTTTCAAGCTGCAGCGCGAAGAGACAAACAAGAAACTGAAACCTGAATTCAATTTCACAAGCGCGCTTCAAACGAAACCCTTCAGAAATTCCACTCATTTTCAAGTGAAATAGAACGTCAATTTCAGCCGGTTTAATTTCTGTTTATACAATGTTACAACGGATCTTTTAGTTTTTTATTTCTTGTTTCGCGATTTTGTTGAGTTTTGAAACGATTTTATCCCAGGAACATGACTCTAGTCATCAATCACGATATGCTGGGAAAGTTGAGTAAGTTTCGACCGAGAATCCAGCCAACAGAATGTAATAGTCTTTGATATTCTATTGTAGCCCACGAGATTCAGGAGATACGGATACGAGCGCTGCATGACATCGAAAACAAGGTAAAACGAGCTCTGTGGGAGCAACAGGAGATTAAGTTCAGTCCCACGTCACTAGTGAAGAATCTAATACGCTGGTTCGGGATTGTTCCTATTAGCGAAGAAGCAGCTGTACTTGAGTTACTTTCATTGCTTCTTGCGGTGAGACAGTGATGTGTATCATGAACTTCTAAAGCTAATTATTTCCCAACAATTATAGAGTAAATATGGAACCGATATAGCGAATTATTTCACGTGTGGTCGGTTGCTTAAAGAATTAGGCAAGGTCAAATATCTCATCGGGTCAAAGCCCGAACTGGCCGAGCTGGTAGACAACGTGGTTCAGCTGGTAAATACTTTCAAAGAATGCGAAAGAGCGAAGCAAAATCCTGATAGCATTGCCGAAAGTTTTGCCAGCCTGAGAATCGAGTGCATCGATTTGACAAAATCTCCTAGTCAAAGTAACTCAAACCTAAATGAGCTCAGCAGGAGTCCCAATTATTTCACCAAATGCTGGAATGTGCCACTACCTTCAGATGCCAAAACATTGAAGGACCTCAACGAATCCCTGCATATCGAAAGCAACGAAAAGGATATACAACATGCCTTCAATTATCTGGTGCCCTCAATCAGCGATTACCCACCGGAATTCTTCCTGCAGCCTCCATACATTCTTCATTCGCTCATCAAACTATCCGATGCAAAGAAGGTGAGCATCAAAGCGACAGTCGAAGTGATGCATCGACTAACGATAGCGATACAGAAACGGTTGAGTTCGCTCCAGTTGACAAGCATGTACACGTTCCAATATTCCAACGGTGAAAGTCCTGCAGAGTCACAACACGTTCAGATTTCGATCCCCGCATTCGTACATGAAATATATCTTCTGTGTATCAATTGGCTGAAAGACATTTCGGATGACACGGATTTACAGGAGACGAATAAAATCTTTTATCTGTTCAGCGAATTGAATGCCTTGGCAATGGTACAACACCTGGAAGAATTTCAGTTCCGTGAAATTCGTCACGAGTTGGGTTATTTGGCAAAATATTTCCGCCAAAGCTGGGAGTCCAATTCGAAAAGCTTCACAACCCGTACCAAATACTTGGTCACGGTCAAAACGCTTTCGGAGTTCCTTCAGACGTCCAATCACGCTGGACAGCAAGAGTCTAGTGACAACGATACGTGTTTTCCCCACAAACCCCGCTACAATCCGGCAGAGTTCGAAACAATGAACTCGACCGGTCATCGGAAAGCGCTCGAAGATGGCGATCAGAACTGGCAGCACGAATTACAGATAGCAGGGCTCGATTATCCCATGCGACACATCTATCCGACCGTTTACGAAGCCTTGCTGGAGCAAGCTCTAAAGGTAAACAATCGTAAACTGCAAGTGCTGCTCAATGCGGATGAAATTTTCGCGCCTGCTGTTACGCTCCTTCGGCAGTCCAAAGCATTTTCCGACGAGGAAGTTATTGCGCTCGGGCTGGAAGCAATCGACACGCTGTATTTACATCGGTCGACGGATATGGTGAAGCTCATGATTTCCGCTGTGGGAAGGTGGGTTGGTTTGTGAGCGTTGCGTTGAACATGCTCTAATTTGTGATGTTTTTTTTTCTCAGATGCCGCTGTCATTTCGAAGGGAATCCTGCACTGTTGGAGTCCGCGGAAAAACTTATTCTCAGATTGTTATCTCACTCGGATATCAAAGTAAAGAGGTACGACCACAGCTTTGTTACAAACAAATGTGTCTTTAAACGTCCTCTCATTTCAGTACTGCTTACGATAGCTGTAATGATATAATCAAGGACTTCATTAGCTCCCTCGATGAGGGAGCTATCATAACGCATCGGAAGAGCTACGCAGGAGGCACTGCCAAGCTAAGTTCTTTGGGGATTCCTCTTACAGTTGATATTCTAGTTGAAATCATCTGTTTCGGCTATTACAACTCCAATAAAAAGGTAAGGTGGTTGATTGTAAGGATTATATTATTCATTCGAAGGTGGTGTGAAAAATTTGGCATGTGGAAATTTCAGGAGGCAAATTTACTTCTCGCGATTGCATACGATTCGGCTACATTTTCGCACTCATGGTTATCTTCTCAGGTTTCCCAAAGATAACACTTCGTCGTCGTGACTGGAGTTTGATAAAGAGTATGCGCGATGAAAAATTGAATATACTGTAGGTTCGATTGATCTTAGAGGAGTTTCTTCGGTTGCCTTCATAGGTCTCCCAAAAATAACTCTCTGTCGTCGTGATTGAAGATCGACAAAAATATGCGCAATTAATAATAAAGTATATAGCCGGTCCAATTATTTTACAGGGTTTCCTTTTCTGGATACCAAAATAAAATCTCTTCAGCTTGTGGTGGCATATAATATTTTGGGTATTTCGTTCCGTGATTGGTCGATATTTTGCGTTCACATAATCACACAACTTACCTCAGTGAATCCTGATTTTTACCTCTCCTCAATAATAACTATCCCTCCCTTGGTAGTAGCTAGGGAACCAAGCTATAGAGGCGACCCTTCTGGAATTCGGTCGGCGAATATCATACTAACATTCCTTCCCTTCATCTGGTGACTGTAAAAACGTGGCCGGCGTCGTTATTGACTATTTAAAGCTCGATTCACAGAAACTTGCACAATGAGAATGGTTTCTAACCCCGAGTGCCATTCAGTGTGTTCTTTGTGCAAATTCACTGTTTCAATCACGGAGAGCAACTACGAATTGTACAGTCTACCCAAGCTCAAACTCAAGCAAGAAATATTTCTATGGTGCTCCGACACTTCTCTCCTATAATCAACGCATCTGTGCGTTGGTGGTTCCGTACGAATAAGAGAATGATAGCTTGCAGCCTGCGTAAGAGACCATACGATAAAGCGTATGATACGGTACCGAGAGGCCTGCGTAAGATAGGTACGATAGCACGCATCAAGGCTGCATGCGATGCGCTCACCGAATGGTAGAACGCAAGGCGCAAAAAGACGGGTAATGGGTAATGTCGCGGACATAACTGGAGTGACGTAGGACTATACAAAGGGGACAGCTTTTTCTAAATATATATTTTAAATATATTGTTTTATTTTCTTCTCCTACGTGAATACCTACCTATCTACCTGAAATATGGATTAGTTTACTGTTTACTCTTTATGAACATGTTGGGAGTTCTGAAAAGAACCTTTGGTGTTGTGTTTTTGCGTTTTTTTTTACAAACATGATTCTTGATTTTTTTCTGAAGGCTTTGTACTTATTAAATGATCAACGTCGGACATCTTTCGGCGTATACACATATATCGTACAATCAAAATGATGGCTGTGATAGGGAATGCATAGGTGGTCATCAGCTCATTCACTATCATATATTTCACTATTGAGCACATTACCGTACCTTAAACTGTGGTTTCGGAAACGAATGAATTGTACGCTTTGTAGTCTCCGCAAACAAAGTAAATGAAAATGAAAAAGAACTGAGGTTTTGGAGACGAACTCTACGATCTGTCGAGAAATAGACGAGCTATAAGCGTTCTGAAAAACCAACAGTAAATACAGGGACGGATGACCTTCGGATTGAAGTCTTTGAAATAAGAATAGAGCAGCAGGAAATGCATAGCTCATCATATTGCTCCTTAGTTGTGTTTCTATACAATGCAGATGTAACGTCAGTCAATTTTCAACATCAGTTATCAACCTAAGAAAGCAGTTCTCGCTACCGAGAAAATTCGTGAATGCCATCCTGCATACAATGTGTTGTAAATTGAAGCCACTTTTAATTCGGAGACCATGTATGGGTTTGTGAAAACAGAATGATCAATTTAAAAGACCTCAACCACCAATAAGTTCAATAACAAGCATAAACAAAATAATTCAGTTCATATTATATGTCATATTATGTCACTTTAGAATGCATTGGTATTGTGAATAACTTTTAATAACTCTTCTTTGAATGGTTTAATGGACCTGAAAAGCGCCGTGTTTTACGGTGGCTGGTTTTGCCACCAAAGCAGTCTGTATAAACAAACTTTTTCCTTCTTCTTCATGCTGCCGTTTTGCGATTGCGTTTGCCACTCGCTGAAACTAGTTGTTGCCACCGAACCGAATGTGGTATGTTCTGTAGGCGGGTTTTCTTATTGTCGTGAGCAGCTTTGCAAGCCAACTCGAGCACTCCGGCGGCCGAAACTCTATAACCGCTGTTAGGTATACTGGTGCTCCGGCACCAATCCGTTCAGCCTAGTTACCCTTGCGGAGCAATCAGTGAATGCGACCAACAGGGAACTGCAAATCTGCACGGTTCGAGTGAGACTTTGCCTTTCCCTCAACTTGTCCTCTTTTGCCGCGTCCACACGTCCACGTTGCTGCTTGTGTTGCTTTGTTGATGTGATGCGATGCGATGTGAAACGATGCCATACAACCACACTGATTTACGGTTTGAAAGAGAATGATATATTTTTCAGCGGATCCGCGCGTTTTGTACTTTAGCGGTACACGCTCACAGGATAGAGGCAAATCAGCAGACTCAGCCAAAGGGGCGAGTCCAACGAGACGAACGAATGAGCGTTAAAAGGTAGCGATGGCAAAAAAATATATTCATTACAATTTGTTCGCTCGTTGGATTCACATGCAGTTGTTTTTAATGGCGGGTTTACATTAGGGAGATCTATAGCTATAGATGGATTTATTCACGTGAAAATACGTGTAAACGGGTGAGAATAAATATGATACACTTATTCGAGGTATATATAACTTGAATAAATTCAGCATATGTAAACGCTTGTGAATTTCTCACTGGTGAGAAATCACTAAAGTTGGATGCAGTTCTACTTTAGGTGAATAAATTCACCGAAAATATGAATATATTCATTATAGAAGTTCGCGCTAGTGTAAACGGTTGATGCGATTTCTATAAATCTCATCATATTTCTTCACATGAATATATCACTGGTCTAAACCCACCCTAATAAACACGAAGGCACCGAAGACTAGTGGAATAGTGGAAAAGCCGCCAAAAAGTTCGGCACGGCGCGGAAGAATATCACGGAAACCGACAAGAATCATATGCTATCTACATCATAAGGTGCTGAATCAGGATCATTCCGACACCGGTTTCTCATCGAAGGCGATGAGCGTCATGAGCTTCGTCAATGCATCTTTGAGCGTATCGTAGCGGAAGCCCCGCGTCTGACCCACTACAATAAGCGGTCAACCATTACGGTTTGGGAAATTCAGATCGCAATCAGTCTGTTGCTGCCCGGAAAACTTGCATGCGGTTTCCGAAGGTACCAAAGCGGTGAAGAAGTATACCAGCTCCAAATAAAGAGCGTTTTCCGACTGCTGATTCGGAAGCAAACCTGTAACCTATAATTGAACATTTGCGATGACAATGGTACAGTTTTCACAGTTGGAAAATTTCTTCTCATCCAGCTTGAGACATGTTGGGTCATAATTTGGACCCCGAACTCTATGTTTACAAAAATGTCCAACTAAATATGTCGCATTGCAGTTCTGTCCAATTAGCTAAATGTCGAACTAAATGTAAATTACTGTACTTTCAATCTGGAAGCAATTTAGAATTGGTGAAAATTGAATAATCGAGAAAGTCCCCAACCATGCCAAATTCTCATACTCATCATATCCTGGCAAACAAATCATGAAAAAATCAATTTGTGTTTTATTATTACTTTGGATAATGTTTTAGAATGCATTGAACTGTATTTCGTAAACTCTTTTTTGAAAGGTTTAATGGCCCTGATAAGCGCCGTGTTTTATGGAATGGTTCCAATTTAGAGAACTTAGTACTCGTGGTTTTGAAAAAAACCAAACTTTTTTCTTCTACTACCTGCTACCGTTTTGCGATTGCGATTGCCACTCGCCACCGAATGTAGTCTGTTCTGAATGCGGGTTTTCTTATCGTCGTGAGCAGCTTTGCCAGCCAACTCGATCACTTCGGCGGCCGAAGCTATATAACGGTGGCTAGGTGGACTGGTGCACTGGTACTAACGCGCTCGGCCTAGCTACCCTTGCAGAGCAATTGGCGGATACACCTACGGGGAACTACAGACCAACACGGTTCGAGCGGGATTTTGCCTTTCCCTTCACTTTTCCTCCTTTGCCATGTCCAGATATGGCTGCTTGTGTTGGTTTGTTGATGTGTTGTGATGCGAAACAATGTGGTGTACGGTTTGGATGAGAATAATCGTTACGGTAGCGGAGCGGGGATTTTTAAGCTGACTGGCTGGCTCGAGAATTACGCATGTGTGAGACTGCGACCAATGTTTCGTTCATTTTTTCTTTTTCCTTTCCAATCGTGCTTCATTGTATTTTGCTGCTGCTCTGGTTGTCCGTTTTGGTCGGTACGATTTGAGGAGCACAAAATGGACCAATCAAAAATGGGCACATAGTGCATTTGGACAATGCTTGATATTTCACAATTATTCAATTATTTATCTCAAGAAAAATGAAAAATGAATTCGTTATGATAGATGCGTAGATATATTTCCTATCAATTGATGCAAAAACCTTTGCGATCTATTGACAAAATGCTCGAGTTATAAGCGTTCCAAATCTTGCATTTTTCCTACTTGTTCAGTGCCTAGATTTTCATTTCACCCCCTATATCTTCCGGTTAGACGTAGTCCTACGTCAAAAGAACCAGTTCTTTCGTAACGCTCGTAAACGGTATGTTCATCTATTGGCGATCTAATGTACAAATCTACACCTAGGCGGCGCTGCGGTGAAAGTGATGATGGTTTTAAATTTTGCCATGTGAGCTTATGGAAGGTTTGTAGTTCTTTCCATAAATTACAATGTTATAATCATAAAAGATTATTTGATTGCGATGAGTTTGTAAGAAATTTAATTCTGCGCAATTTTATATATAACATGTTATTTATTTACCTCTTTCAGTAGTGAAAACTATAAAAATGTTGACAATGGTTGAATTAAAGAAGGAAATTCGAGAGCACAATCAAACACAAGTAGAAAAATGCACGATTCCTGCATGTGAGAACTACCTTGGAAAGCCCGGAAGTAAAATATACGTGATTTGTTTTTGAGTTCTAGGTCAAGGCGTTGTACTATAGGTGGACCGCAATGTCAAAATTGCTGTTCGGCCATTGCTCGTGAAAAAACAAATTTGTTTACAAAACAAGTCGTATCTTTTGGTGACAAATGCATTCGTTGGCAAAATAGCTGCTCGCGCTTTTTTGTCGAATCATAACAGTGCAGAAGGATGTTTTAGTATATCTTTCCGCCTTTCTTTCCAAGCAAAATGTACTTCTGTTTGGCTCCCATCGGCCGGGAAAAGAGTACTATCAGCTTACGGCGATGGTGACAAAAAATAACGCTGATTGTGGCTCCACTGATTTCGCTCAGGGAGGAGGAGAATGCTGTGCGTATACCGGGAAGAAGATCCGGAAAGGGCCGTTACAAGTAATTGGCTAGAACAAATGGGGTTGTGCACTATATTCCACGAATATATATTTGCTTATTTTTCCTTCAATTATTTTCCTTAGCGAGTTGACATTGAAACACACACCCAAACAAAAAGTAAATAATTCTGAAAGTTACGTCTCGCTACTCGTCTCACGTCATGTCCTAAAAGTGTCAAGAACGAAACACCTATAGTTCAGCATCTTGTTCTAGGTTACTTTAGCATCATTTTCTTAGTTCAAAAACAAAATCCAGATGTCTCACCGATCGTTTACGTTTTGCGTTAGATCGCCAATCAAAGGCGCCATGAAATCCATCGAGTTAGGGAAAATATCGAGATAAAGAACATCGAGTTAGGGAGAGTTGACTGTATAATAAAAAAAAGCTGAATAAATTTTCTATCTAATGGTATATAGTGTGTCATATCACAATGGCGATTTTGCATAATATGTATTTGAAATTATTAGATTGTTGGTACTGTTGTGTAAATCGCCGCGAATATTTGTTATGTTTGAAATTTCGTTTTTCGCACCCAGGTGTTGTGCTTTATTTAGACTTTTGTCGTAGTTAATTTCTATCGTAAACAGTTGTCAAAAACTGTTTAGTGTGAACAGTTGCCAAAAAAGCCAAAAAATTACAGTGGTGCTGGTAGCGATTGGGCAGTTGCTGGTCCACCGCAATGGCAGGTGTCCTCTGCTATTGCGGTGAACCAGCAACGTCGAATTATTGGTGCTATTCGGGAGCCACGCTACCGGTTTATATGGATCCCGATTGAAACCATGGTGAACTAAATGTCCTATGGACCACGGGCGTGGACACTGAAGGTAAAGACGAGGCGCTCCCCATCGCGTCTTTTCTCATACGTAGGTCCAGGTCGTGCTCCCGTGGCCGAGTGGTTAGCGTCATAACTACTCACATGCCGGGTGTCCGGGTTAGATTCCCGTTCTGGTCGGGGGAATTTTTCGTCAAAGAAATTTCCTCCGACTTGCACTGTGATCACGCGTATTCTAGAGCTTGCCACTCAGAATGCATTCAAGGCGTGTTATTTGGCATAGAAATCTCAACTAAGTACTAATAAAAATGACGCAAGTAATACTACGTTGAGACGGCGAAGTTCCTCTAGGAACGTTAGTGCCATTGAAGAAGAAGAAGAAGAAGGTCCACAGAAGACTGTACGGGGGAAATCGAGGGCGTGTTCCCAAAACCTGGCAGTTCTACATACACTCTAAAATTTCGCAATAAAAGGCAAGAGAAGAGGCATTAGCTCTAACTCGCCTCACGGATGGAACACGGGTACGGATGTCCTGCTACCAGTACCTCAACAGTACCAAGTGCGTGGTGAATTATGGCCAAACCATCAACATGTCGGAACAAGAAATTGTCGAATGACTCCAGAAGCAAAAGGTCATCAGCGCTAGACGGATCAAGCGACAGGCGGGTCTTGACCTATGCAAACGCTGTTCGGGAGGGAGAAGGACAAGGTCATACGATGACTAACGAAGCAATCACGGATCAACGAATCAATAAACAATTGAAATTACTCAGCAGTTGCTAAGCCTTAGTAAGAAAGACCTCAGCACATTCACTGGTCTTGTAACAGGACACTGCCCGAGTAAATACCATCTTAAAAACATAGTTTTAGCACAAGATGATATTTGTCGCTTTTGTAATGCCGAAAGCGAAACCTCGGAACATTTGCTTTGTAACTGCGGAGCTCTAACTAGACGCAAACTTCAACACCTTCATAAAGCTATTCTGGAGCCCAAGGAAATTTGGTCTGCGTCGCCGATCAGGATTATAAATTTTATCAAACAGATTATCCCTGATTGACACCTATCTCGCTATAGCTTTCAGTCTACTCCTTCATCAATAAGTAGAAGATAAGCTTGAAGTGTAGTATAAAAAAGGGGTATACCACAATAGTTCAAAATAATGGACGCATTGGTTCACACCCAACAGGGAAAAAAAGGACACCCGACGTAAAGGGTGGTCAACAGACAAACAGCCTGTTCGCCGTCAACTAGCCCTCGGACATCGAACACCAGCCCACGAATTTCTGCGATAACCCCATTTTCAACCCGGAGTCTCCGGACAGCATGGAATTCCCATCACTGCACAATGGTCCAGGAGATGCATTTAAGTGGAAATTAGCATTTAGAGCACGACAGTTATTCTCTAGACAAAAACTGTCTTCGACAAAGTTGTTACATATGGTAAAACGGTCATTTTTATGTTATCAAAAATAGGGTGACCAAAATTGTCGATGAAATAAAAAATATAACTTTCTTATTTTTATAGATAGAGGTAAATATAGTTCGACAATGTTGTAGTCCTAGTTATTTGAGACATCTTTGTCGAACAAAGCTTTTTTCTATCTTCTGAAGGAGACCCATGGTCGCAAAATTTGCAAGTACCGACCATTGGTCATGGAACTCAAGGAACTGTGGAGTCCAGGGCAGGTGAATGTTCAATATATGAAAGAATGTCGACGTAGACAATAGGGAAGGGGTATAATCAATGTCAACTGTCTTCAGAAAACATACGCTGCGCTGTACTCGAGTTCAAATTTCATCAGCGCGCGTTCATACCAAACACGTATTCTCTCCTGGTACAAAGTGCACCGAACTCAGCAACAAGTGAGCCCAAAATCAGCACGAAGCAGAATTCAGTTACTAAACATCCCTTGTCACTTGTGTGATGCCCGCCTCATTCACACACATCAAATTCTAGCGCCCGATTTGTCTTCGGTCGTTCCAAGCTAAAGGTAGGTTTAGAGTTCCCGTGAACGTGAACGCGGACAAACACTTTTTTGTAAATAATTCATCAGTCCATATATAAAACGCGAGGAAAACATCATGAAACGATAGGAAGAAACATTTTCTAGTTGAAAAACATGTTTAAACACAATTCATATTGATAAAAGTGGAATAATTCAATATTTCACAACGATACTGAATTTCCACCGTGGAATCGAGATGTTGGTGAACTCACCATAGTTAACCGACTTCGGTGAACGTGAACGTGAAAACAGTGGTGAATATAGACGTCAAAATATTTCCCCGTTCATGTTCACGTTCGAATGTCCCAAGGCATTCTGAAAATTATTTCACCGTGAACTTAAAAGGATATGTTTAGCAATTCTCAAGTTTTCAACGAAAATTTTGATATGGATGCAATTTCATTCAATCAGATCTTTCCGCGGGTTGAGAAACTTCGTTGCTTCGGGTTGATTCGTTAACAACTGTATATTTTATTCGAATTACTTTATTGAAGATCGATGTTTATTTACTTCACGTTTACTGCCGAACTTTTAATATGAACGTGAACGTGAACAAAATTATTGTATTCACCACGATTTTTTTTGTTGGTTGTTCGCAATGTAGTTCACCGTGAATTGATCGTGCTTCTCCACCACCTGTTCAAGTTCACGTTCACGGGAACTCTAAACCAGGCTTAAGCATAAAAATACCAGCGCGCTCCATAACCAACCGCCTCAACAGAGAAAGCAAAGCAGACAAACCAGGGGTGGCATTGCGCATTTCGAAACGAGTAACTCGTTTCGAGAAAATTCGAACTCAAATCGAATTGGTTTTAGTATTATATATCTTTTTCAAGTTAATATTTTCAGTGTACTAGATTTAGAGCAAAATTTGTTTCGAAGAGAAATGTAAAATTTTTGGGTTCGTAAACTAAGCTAAGTCAAAGTGGTCGAAACGAACAAAAATCACTCGTTACGAAATGCCACCCCAGGGGTAACATTGCGCATTTCGAAACGAGTGATTTTTGTTCGTTTCGACCACTTTGACTTAGCTTAGTTTACGAACCCAAAAAATTTACATTATAAATTTTGCCATTATAAATCTCGAAGCGAGCTCTAAACGAGCGAAACGAATAAGGCAGTACTGGAGTTTCGAGCAAGGTTTGACATTAAGTAACATTGTGTTCGAGCATTTTTTAACTCGAAACGAGAACAAATGTCTCGACAAGAAATGGTTGATAGGTCGTATGGTCGTATGGGAAAATGCTAGTGAAACGTTGATTTTAATACTAAACCTTACATCAAAGACAATTTCAATTGCAATTCCTTTGGTTTTGAATTCTATTTGTACAAGTATGTGAGTGTAAATACAATACTTTTATTTCAGCACTATGGAATCACAAAAAAATACAATAAGCATCACATTTGCAGAACATTTATTCATTTTCTGTAGGCCTTAGAATGGGTATATGAGTACCATCAATATCAAAAAAGATCAATACACCGGGTATCTTGAGTTTGTCAAAGATATATTGCTTTGTTTCATTAAACGGTGTTGTATCCAATTCGATCTATTTTTCGCATAAGCTTCTTACCAGAAGTGGCATCATTTCATTGAACACTGATGAAGCTGTTGGTTGAGGCATACCAAGTAAAAAAAATTCTCCTTCATTACATTCATTTGGTACGACCAGAAGCCAGAAGATTCAAAACGGCCGCTAATTTCAAAGCTGCAGGAGTAGCAGTGCTTCTGAAAGTTGTTTGGAACACGGTTGTATCCGAAATATTTTTAAATGCTTCACTCACTCATTTTCACTTAGCCAAAGAGAGTCACTTTTATCCCTCAATTCCCGCCTCTGTGAAAAAAGCGTACTATCTTCATCACTGTCGCTATCGTCAAAAAACATTTCGCGATCTTTTTTTTTTAATCTAATGTAATATCAAATTAAATTTGTTTTTCGGCATTGATATCTGAAATAGTCGTGAAGTTTGCTTCGTTTACAAACACAAAAATCTGACATTTCTCTTCGAGACAAATTTTGCTCGAAATCACTGACAATATTAACTCTAAAAAGATACATAACACTAAAATCAATTCGATTCGAGTTTGAATTATATCCAAACGAGCTACTCGTTTCGAAATGCGCGATGTCACCCCAGATTCGAGCGCGGTTTAAATTTGGGTATATAAAGGGTGTGTCACATCAAATTGCATCACGGAAAAAACGCTGTAGAAATTCGCCCAGTAGACCGATCCTTTTGAAAATTTTAGACAGTAAAATAAAAACTATTAAACAACTTTTGGCATTTTCTTTTTATTCATACTTCGAGCCTAAGCCCGTATGCTCGCACCTCTTTACCCCGTCCATAAGGTTCTGTACAACGTCAGGTTGTAGTTTTTTTTGAACAGATATCCATTTTCTCTTGAAGTCCGCCTCCGATTTGACAACTTTTGGGTTCTTCCGGAGGGCCTGCTTCATAATCACCCAATATTTCTCTATTGGGCGAAGCTCCGGCGCGTTGGGCGGGTTCATTTCCTTTGGCACGAAGGTGACCCCGTTGGCTTCGTACCACTCAAACACGTCCTTTGAATAGTGGCACGAAGCGAGATCCCGCCAGAAGATGGTCGGGCCTTCGTGCTGCTTCAATAGTGGTAGTAAGCGCTTCTGTAGGCACTCCTTAAGGTAAACCTGCCCGTTTACCGTGCCGGTCATCACGAAGGGGGCGCTCCGCTTTCCGCGAGAGCAGATCGCTTGCCACACCATGTACTTTTTGGCAAACTTGGATAGTTTCTGCTTGCGAATCACCTCCGGAACGCTGAATTTGTCCTCTGCGGAGAAGAACAACAGGCCCGGCAGCTGACGAAAGTCCGCTTTGACGTAGGTTTCGTCGTCCATTACCAGGCAATGCGACTTCGTCAGCATTTCGGTGTACAGCTTCCGGGCTCGCGTCTTCCCCACCATGTTTTGCCTTTCGTCGCGGTTAGGAGCCTTCTGAACCTTGTATGTACGCAGGCCCTCCCGCTGCTTGGTCCGGTGGACGAATGAACTTGACAAATTCAGCTTATTGGCGACATCCCGGACCGAACTTCTCGGATCACGTCTAAACTGCTTAACTACGCGCTTGTGATCTTTTTCACTGACGGAGCATCCATTTTTGCCGTTCTTCACCTTCCGGTCGATGGTTAGGTTCTCGAAGTATCGTTTTAGTATTCTGCTGACCGTGGATTGGACGATTCCCAGCATCTTACCGATGTCCCGATGTAACAACTCCGGTTTCTCGAAATGAGTGCACAGGATTAATTCACGACGCTCTTCTTCGTTCGACGACATTTTTCCAAATTTACGAAAAATTGACAGTGAAGCATGGCCAACGTGATCTATACACTCTTATCTGATTTTAAAGCGAAAGTTGAAGATATAATTCCTAAAAATTAAATTTCTACAGCGTTTTTTCCGTGATGCAATTTGATGTGACACACCCTTTACATAAGCCGGTGTAAGGATACGGTGCAGTAAGGATGTTCGAACTTTAAAGCGAACGGTGTTGACAACAACACATTTCAACTTTGTTTCGGTGCGCAAGGAGTGAGTTCAACTGGAAGCAAAAAAAAGTTGCACATCAGCACCGCGTTGTATTCCGAAGACTGAATGTCCATGCTTGTCCACGGAGAGGGAGGGGAATCTAAAATCGTGGTTTTTCTGCCCATGTGGTGTGTGAACAGCTGCTTATAAGCTACAATTACCGCGTGGTATGTTCACTCGATGGATGTCGTTTTTCACCACATTCGTTAGAATTAGGATTTTTCAGTTCTATTCACTTGCGCGTGTTGATATACAACCGTATCCCAATTGAAATTGGAAACGATACTGCTTTGTGAACTTGAAGATCTCATGATATTTGGCATCAAAATCTCAACCAAATACAATGCCATTGAAGATAAACTGAAGGAAAAATTTGTTCTTTAATATTTAATAATATAATATAATAATCTTTTCATCCCAGATACACCAACGCGCTGAAACAATCCTGCTGTTCCTGCTCAACTCACGAGCATTCCTGTTGGACCGCTGGAGCGATCTACTAGACATCATTCTTCCCGTTCTGCCATTGCTTCAAACGATCACCATATCCGATAATCTATCGACTCTCTCGCGCACAATTGTCGCCTTACTTCATCCCGACTCGGATCTCCCTGCAACGGATTTGATTCGTGGTAACCTACGTTTTCTATTTCACAACGAAAACGAAATCCGCGAAGAAGCCATGACTCGGATTCTCTTTCTGATGAGCATCACACCAAACGCTCGACAGTACTCACCGAACATCGACCACGTCAGAGACACCGTGTCCAATGGGATTTGTCTGCTGAAATCCAAATACGACATCGCGAAGCATCTGTCGGCTGATGTGTATGAGGTGAGCGCAATTAGACCGCTACTGGACACGCTGGAACAGGACAACTGCGATCCGGCGATGCGGCGGAGTGCGCTTGTTCAGCTGAATGTGATGGCCGAAGATCCAATCCTGTGTGAGATTATCCACAAAGCCAACGGGTGGGCATTCGTGCTGCAGGCACTGGATAATGCCCTGCGGGAAGATTACTTCCTCGACTACCCGGATAGTGCCATGCCAGCGATTGGAATACTCACCAAAATGTGCCTTGCCGTACCCGAATTCAGACGATTCTTAGCGGATAATGTGAACATTTATCATTTGATAATGCGAGCGTTGCTCACTTATCACCATATGCCCATATTCAAGCCGGATTGCTGCACGCTTCTATTTGTGCTCCTTTTTAGTGAGTATACTCTTGGCAGTGGGAAAAGCATTTCACTACCTCTCGTATGCTTCAAGTACTCAATACCTTTCGTGGCTGAACACCATTGGAAATGCAGTCCGTTCAGCGAGCTGAGCTATCTGGAGGAAATTTTCATCGACGTGAACGAAAAGAAAGACTGCCACTTTTCAGTCATCGAACCCCTCGAATCGCCAAGTATACTTCGGTTCAAAAGCAATTGCGGAATCGAATGTGCCTCGACGAGGATGCCAAGAGCGAAGCAGTGTAATGACGAAAGGTAGGTGGTTCCAAGTGTACCCAACATACTTAAAATCCTGCATTATTCATCTTGCAACACTCCTCAAGTGTACAAGTCAAGTTTTCTAGTCTTGAATTTACTCGTTATCCTTTTTCTTGTTATTTACTTCTTTAAATATTGTATCCGATTCAAACGTTTTCTAATAGTTCTTCGTTTCTCAATCTTGTGATAAAGAGCTACGATTATTGAGTGTTGCGTTTTTGTTAGTGTCGCAATAGAACAAAGCTGCACTACTCTCCATGCCGATTTCTGACGTGGGACTACGTCTAACCGGAATATATAGGGGGGTTGGGAGGTTGGTTGGGTGTGTAAAATGAATCGCTAAACACAGAACATGCAGGAAAAAATAAAAGATTTCGAATGCTTATAACTCGAATATTTCTTAATAGTTCGGAAAGATGTTGCGTTGCAATTGGTAGGAAATATTTACCCCAACACAACCATCAAAACCAAGGTGCCTTACATTATATGGCGTTTGTTCAAATTCTTTACTTACACAGCAAATATGTTGAATTCAATTGAATTCGAAAATTGTTTCATTCAATCAATATTTTAATCAATACAAACAAATGATTACTAAGTCCCACGTCAAATTTACGTTTATATCATAGATGTAACCCACCCATTTTCTAACTGAAGCGACATCTACTGGGAAAATACTAGAGGTGGGCTAAATCTGAGATATAACCGCAAAGTAGACGTAGGACTACTGTTGGCTTAGTAATCATTTGTTTGAAATTGCGTGTGAATCAATTCACAATGGATGAATGGATATTTTGAGAATTTGCTGAACGTTCTTCTTGTAAGTGTGTGAGTGGATGAGTATAAGTGTTGAATTATAATTTATACAGTGAAAAACATAAAATTCAACTTTTTTTAACTGACTGGTGGTCCTGAAGGACTTTGATACATAATTATTTCTTGTTCAAGTGAGAATAATACACTAGACATATGTCCTTATTGTAAGTATGTATCTCTTCTTTTACTGCCTTCGCAAACGATTTTATATTTGTTCAATGACCATCACAATAAATCTTTGTGAACGTATAAAATCAACAACCCTTACGAGCGATTCGGAACACAAACTCTCTGCACCTAACGGTATGTAAACCAACGATGTACGGAACCCATGTGAGCTTACGCACCAATCTACTCTAAGCTCCCGTAAACATTCAACATTGGCACTATTGCTTTTATCAAACAACGGATATTAAACATTTCGTATTCTCCGCTATCAAGCCAATGACTCCATTTGTACGTAATCAAAATCGAATTATCATCGATAGTTCGTTTCTCACTAGATACTCCGATCAGATCGACAGTAGAACAGAAACGTGAAATAGTGCTTTGGTGAGCGAGCGAGAACATTCTACACCAGCATCACAATTATAACTACACCCAGGTTTTTTCATGCGAGGGAGACGTACATCGTAAAAAACCGCGGTAATTCGAAAATCCACGTAAAAAAATCGCGTTAATTTAAAAATCTACTTAAAAAAAGGCGTTAATTGGAAAACTCGCAAAAACGCATAAAAAAAAGGCAGGAGAGTTGTGTCCGAGACACGACTGCATATTTGACGTAGGATTCCGTTAGTCTATCTGTTGATTTTGGATATGTTTGATGAATTCGTGAAACTCTTTGATAACGCTTTGATGCCCTTGAAAAGGAACGTTTTGTTTGGTTGTAGGGTATTGTTTACTCACTCCACCAGTGTTTACCGAGTGATGATAACAGAAGTATGCTAAACAGTCGTTGGGCGATGCGTATCAGATAGAAGATGCCGAGGTGGAATGAGAAATGATGAAAACCGCCCTCTGAGGCGACGACTAGACGAGATGCCTCCTGTGTTATGTATGGATGAAATAAAGAAAAAAAACTCACCAATGTAATGTAAGATAATTACCAATACCGAATACAATTATCAATTTTTCTCATCAGTAAAAACATGTTATTTTAATATATAGAAAACATATTTGAATTGGAAAAGGTAATTTTGTTTTATAATTTTTTACTTTCTTAGTGTTTTTTTTCAACCCAATGCGAATTTTAATTAGACTAACAACACCTATTGCTATATGTAGAGCATATGGGAAATCACTTTTTCGAATATTTCTTCACTTTTCCATTTTTTTCTCGCTGCATGAACTTTCCTTGGGTGAAAATGAACACAACAAAACAGACAGCTTGAACCGAACGACCCATTCTCTAGCGGGAACACACCTTGGTTTTCATTTATGAAATTTGAAATAAATCGTTTCATACATCGATTCATTTTTAACACAACTTTTACAATCAACCAAGCAACCTTCCAATTTTAAATTTTATTTACTAGAATTAATCGTATCACTCACCTTTCTTGCAATATAAAAATGTCCCCGACTTGCACATATTTGCAATGCCAATTTCCCTCAGGCAGCATGGTTTTGATGTCACTGTTAGGGAACATATTTCGATTGGAACAAAAGCTCCCCCTACTTTCATGTATTTGCAATGTCGATTTCCCCCAGGGAGCTTGGTGTTGATGTCTCTGTTAGGGACCCGCCGCATGTGTCGTCAATTTCGACCAATCAGAATTGGGTATTTCCGTTAGGATAGGGGTTGAGATTTTTCAATTGTTCAATAGTTAGTTTCATGACATATATTATTTTCATCAATATAAAAAATTGTTATGGAGTACTGAAATCGATTGACGCAAAAATTTCATCAATCCATCATGAAATGACTGAGAAATAAGCGTTTGAAATTGGACAATTTTCATGATGAGCTCGATTTTCTATTTTCAATTTGTACCCCAATATGTTCCCGGAAGACGTAATCCTACGTCAAAACCTGTAAATGTGTAAACGGATTTTCGAGCGGGAACCCGCTTATATACTGCTTTAGGGGTTTTCAAAGTCATTTTAAGCTATTGAAACAAGTTTATCGGGTCAATATGTAGCAAGCAATTGTGCTCCCGTGGCCGAGTGGTTAGCGCCAAACCTAACATGCCGGGGGTTCGGGTTCGATTCCCGTTCTGGTCGGGGAAATTTTTCTTCAAAGAAATTTCCTCTGACTTGCATTGTGGTCACGCGTATTCTAGAGCTTGCCACTCAGGATGCAATCATAGCGTGTTATTTGGCATAGAAATCTCAACTAAGTACTAATGAAAATGACGCAAGTAATACTACGTTGAGACGGCGGAGTTCCTCTAGGAACGTTAGTGCCATATAAGAAGAAGAAGAAGATGTAGCTAGCATACAACTCTTAGACTTGTCTCTCGAATAAAATGTTTATAGGAAAAGAATTCTTAACGCTCAAAATAGGAATGGATTCCTACTCGGAAATGCCCAGCGCAAATAATACCCTGTGAAGATTGTGGAAGTTCTCCGTCAAGTCGAGGTGTTTCGAAATTTTCGGATGAAGAATAACGTCTGAAGAAATAATGAAAATTAAAAATTCGACTCCTGTCACGGTCGCCATGTGGAGATTGTGGAGATTCTCTAAAGTTAAACATGTGTAACACATGTGTCTGAGCGAAAATAGGAATCGGCATGTTTGGGTTTGCACGAACATATTCTCGCTATGCCACATTATCATGCCGGGTGTTCGGGTTCGATTCCCGTTCTGGCCGGGGGATTTTTCGTCAAAGAAATTTCCTTCGACTTGCACTGTGGTCATGCGTATTCAAGAGCTTGCCCCTCGGATTACATTCAAGGCGTGTTATTTGGCTTAAGAAATCTCGACCAAGTATTAATAAATGACGCTAGTTAATGCATACGTTGAGACGACAAAAGTTCCACAAGGGAACGTTAACGCCATTCAAGAAGAAGAAGAACGTAAGTCGTGACTTCATTTGTGTAATGAGTAGACTTATGTCCAACCACTACTCGCTAGATGTGCATCTCCACAGAATAAATCTTGTTCAGAGCAATGTCTGTCGTTGTGGAAACGATTACGATGACATCGATCACGCAGTTTGGCAATGTACTGATAATTACGCAGCCAGAGTGTACCTTCTGAATGCCCTTGAAGCCCAAAAAAGACAACCCTATGTTGCTGTTAGAGATGTGCTGGGAACTCGGGACATCTGCTATATGCAGCTGATCTATATGTTTGTGAAACGGTCTAGTATAAGAATTTAACGCTTTTGTGTTTTTTTCTTTTTCGTTATTAGTTTGTTTTCCTTGTCCCCTCATCTCACCGTCGCCCACCCTCGACAGATAGTCAAACACCAGATGCTATCCCTGGTCATTATGCGCAATGCTATAGTGCGTGCGGCAACCCTTGGTTGAGACAACGTTACCCCATATCCATATCCCTAACCTGACCCGTCCCATAAAAATTGTTGCCTCTCTAACCTCGAGTAAACCGCTAGTAATCGGTCGAAACCTACTGAACATAGATTTAAGTTGAAATTTTGTATAAACAAATCTTGAATTAGCGGCTCCACAAAGCTTATGCGATTGAGCCTTACAAATAAATGAATTGGAAAAAAAATAACCAATCCTTGGCCTAAATTTATGGCCTGGCCTAGCTGGTATGATTTTTATTTGGCTGCCTGTATGACGCACTCGCTAGAATTATATTGCCATAAGGGCATTGACTATTGGGATGTAGGTGGTCTAGCGATCCTATTACAACCCCCTCCTCGCCAATTAGAATCATCGAGCGATTGTGCCAAGGTTTTTAATATCATAGGTGCGCCAGTCGCTTATATCCAATTATGTGCGTTCAAACGATTTTCCCTCCTCAAAATGAAATTTTGCCTCCTATTAAAGGTGTTCCGTCTGCTGGAAACTGTGGGATGGACTGTATTTTTGTTATGTTGTTCCACTCATGGAGACAACGGGTGCGTGGAAGAAACCCTCGTGTTCCTCACGCTTTATTCGACGGGTGGGATCCTTTGTGGCTCCGCTCCATGCTGTGAAAGGCCTAACCTTTTGGGATGTGCTTCGGAAAGGGTTTGAGCAGTGCAGAATGAACACATGGTGTTTGAGTACTATTTACACTTTATTCATTATAATCATAATCACTGAATACTAATAAATACACTTTATTTACACTTATGGTATTAATGCGCATTCGAATGCGCCATTATTCTCTTGCTGGTAGAATTGCACTCCTGTAGAAAATCTGCTGCTGATGTTATGGCTACTTTTGCAATAAGTTGTTACTCTTGCTATTTGCTCTGGATTTGCACTTTGCACTTGCTACTTGCTCGACGGTTGAATAACGACTCGTCCTCGGTCAGGAAGCTATATTTGTGTGTAGTGCTGCACCCGAACAGAAAAAGGAGTGGGGACTTACGATTTAAGTTTTTCCCCTCTCTCTTTCTCTCTTCAGTACGTTTGACGGACTGAACAAAAGATTTACGCAGTTTTCAAATTAAATGATTGTAGGTCTAAACCATACACCCGACGTCCAATCAATTATAGTTGCGAAGACAGATTTATGATCGCTTGTTTGGGAACTTCGGACAAAAATTAGCTTACGTTTGAACGAATTTTGCTCACTATATGATTTAGGGTCTCAATGAAAAAACAATAAAATTACAAAATTTTAGCTCAATCGGACTTTATTTTAAAGTGTCGCAGGCGTCAAAATAACCCAAGAAGGGAGTACATGAAATAGGATTTTCAAAATAAAAAATGATGCCAAATGACTTTTAATTGCATGTAACGTACCTTCCTTGGGGAGATTTTCGAGGGTCGAAAAATGTAAAAGGCACCCCAAATCATCTCCGATTGAGTTGGAATTTGAGCTGAATGCATCACGAACATTGTTCGATTTCATGATTGCGTCGCAATCCTTACAAAACCAGAACAAATTGGGTTGATCGTTGATGAAGTCCATGTTCGCTCGAGAAAATTTAACGCCAAATCCAAATGATCTAGTGATTCCAAGTGCACCCAACTTATTGAAATGAATTTCTTTTTATTGCCATTTTCCAGCATCAACGAAGAAACACCACCGTATGCGTCGCGTCAGCAGTACCGTCAAGTGGCGTGGCAATATCTACGACTCGCATTCGCTTGTCAATGGTTCGATGCATTCGAGAATATCCTGGTCAACGCAAAAAAGTGTATAAATTCTCCCGAAGCGAACAAAGATGCAGACGCACCGGTTATCGATTACAGTCTACTGCCACCGCACCTGGTTACATCGCAGGTGAACGACGACGGAGAGGAGGTAGTCGATTTGGGAGATCAAACGCTACAATTCGATCGAATCTTACAGCTGACCAGGCAGGATGTGGATATGATACGGACGACCCATGTTGAGGAGATTTTTCGAAATAGTTTGAAAAGCATTGCAACGGCTTCCTCGCACGCGGAGGTATCCGTGGGGTTGTCCGGCCTGGAAAGCAACCTGATTTTACCTATGCAGGACCAACTACTGCACAATTCCATTGTGAAGCACTTAAAGAAGTTTATACTCACACCCCCAAATACGCCGGCCGATGAGAAGCTACTGATCGACGTTATCGGTTTGCTGGGGCAACTCATACAGATTGGATACGAGAATGTTTTGGTTTGGATTGCAAATCTACTCCTCGAGCAGACCAGTATCTTCATAAACCTACTTAAATCAGACACTTGTTCGGGACAGCTGTTTATGAAGAATGTCGACTTCATAAAGATAGTACTGATCGAGGCACTGTCCTGCGAAAATCCAGACATGAAGAACATGTTGATTCATGAGAATGGCTGTCAGAAGAATTTGAAACCAGAGGAAAAAATTAATCTCCTGAACAAACTTTTTGAAACAATCTTCGGAAGACTGGACAACGATCTACAGAAGTGTGACATAATGAGAATTCTCTCGTTAATCAGTTTGGCCCGGGTAATCGTCCAGAGTGTCCTGATCGAGTTCGACAACAAATACCTCAACCACGTCGTCAACAAATTATGTTCATACATCAGCCTAATCCGCTCGATAACGTACTCCGGTTCGACTATTTCGAAGAATTGCTTGATCATCATAGCACTTCTGTTGGATCAAATGAAAGACGTACATCTCAAAACCAAACATTTCAAAGTGCTGGCGTTGCAGTGCAGTCATACCAGCGCGCTGAATCGTGCCTGTGCGTGGAATGTGCTCGCGAAGGTGGCTAAATCACTGTCCGGAGCTCACTCGATAATAAAAGAATGCGCTTATCTCCCGGGTGGAATTCACGCCAGCTGTGCCAAAACGCTTCTCGACCCGGAGGAAGCCAGCTTGGTGAAGGAGTCCGCTACCGGACTGTTGATTAATTTGCTCTCCCACCGGGAACCCAAAGGGGGTCCCCTACATAAGTTCATGGTTCCCTATGACAAAAGTGGCAACAGCCAATTAGATGCCGATCCACTGGTGACGGTGTTATCGATACTGAAAAAGCATCGTTTCTTCGAGCAGGCGCTGGCGTCTTTGAGGAATTTTACAACCCGGGACAATATGGCTGTGGGTGAATATGCCGGAATTGAAGTGGTCACTTGCGATGTCGTCAAAAGCTACAGTATGGTCTTTAGCTGTCTAGTTGATCTAGATATTGGGATGGTAGATTTTCTGGTTGATAAATGTTGCCTACAGCAACTGATGAAGTGAGTACTGTGCTGGATAAGTGGACAAGTCAAACAAAAAAATCATTCCCGCTTTTTTTCTAGTTGCGTATCAAGTGTACCGATTCATCCCGGAAGATCAGCACTGTTGATGGTTTCGGAGGTTTGCAACTTACTGGTGCGCTGTCTGACCCATTCGAAGGACAAAATCTGTGATCTGATCTCCCCCTATCAGGCAGTGATCGGCGGTATTATCTACCTGCTCAACGTCGATCTGTACAGCCAGTGGGGCGAAAGTGTACTCTGCGAAGTGACCAGCAACGTTATGCACCTTCTGAATGTGCTTGCTCTGCACAAAATCGGCAATCAACTTATTACCTGTGTGCTGTCGGAACTGAAACTAGAACCACTGGTGAAGCTTATTGTCAGTGGGATATCAAACGATAGACGAAAAGGTAAGTGAAGTGGATCGCAATTATTGAAGAGTATCAATTTTTTCTCGGAATTGGAACATGAAATCTGATCATTTAGAAATAAGGCACTTATATGGTGAGTCATAAAGTATATATGGATATACTTACGACGGCCCGCAAAACGCAAACCAAGTGGAACCGTTATTTGTGAACTACGGCTGAAGGTTACTTGGCAGATCCAGGCTAATCCCAACATCCCAAATAAGGATTTGACGGGAAAATTACGAGAAGTAACCCCTAACTTTTAGCATGGAGTTAGGCCTCGATAAGTGCTGCTGTGTCTATCTGCTGAAAGGGAGGCTCACCGAATCCGGAAGCTACGAAATCTACGACGGCGAGTTGATAAGAGACATGGTTCGTGGCGAATCTCATAAATATCTTGGATTCCGACAGCTCCCCGGGATTCACCACTCCAACTTCAAGACGAAGCAGAAAACCAAGCTGCTGAGTTAAGTAAACTGTGTCCTAAAAATTTTCCATAGCGCGGGGCTCAAGGGTCGCGTGATTAACATTTTCCTGGCCCCTCTGCTGACCTTCAGTTTTGGAGAAGTCTTAAGGAGCAAAATTGACCTAGAAGATCTTGAGAGGAGCGTGAGTAAAGCATTCAAAGAGGGCGGAATGCACCATCCTCAATCGACACAGGAGAGGGTGTCACTACCACGTAATAAAAGAGGACATGGCACTGTTGACATTTTTAGCGTTGTGTGCTGCTCAAATACAACAAAGGCGTACAAGTACTGTCTGCGCCGCTGACAGAGGATACAGCGCTCTGCACTTGGCGCCAGCGGAGTACCATCGCAACTGTAATCTGCAGAAAGTGGAAGAGAATATTGCAGCTTGAAAGGAGAATGCAGTGCATGGGTGCCCATCAGCATCAACCGGAGTTGCCACATGTCAAGAAGGCCGCCTCTAATCTGTAGCCAAGGCGCTTGTATAAATGTATAACAGGTGAAGAAACATATCATCACTTCAATAAGAAGGGGATTACGGTTTGTGGAGCGGGGATTGTTTGTTTTGTTATTGCTAGGATACGCCATTTTTGCATTTTCACATGCGAGAGTAGTGGATGAACTGGATGAGAATGAAATTCTACAAAACCATCTCTTCTTTTTCACATAAATTTGCGAAAGCCGAACATAGTAGACATCGTTCGAATAAGCGTCGTGGCAGTTTGTAGAGAGCCGCCGGCAGCTGTTTGTAAACAATACCGACAGCAATTCCAATATGGCTGAAAGTGCATTTCATATAATTGTTTCACCTGGTATATATAGAGGCGCCTTGATCTGTAGCTAGCATATGGTGTATTCTCTTCAGCAGTGTTGCCACACGTACAGATTTTTTCGTTATTTTTGGTACAGATTCTGTACGGTACAGAATACAGATTTTCGTCAAAAAGTACACATTTTTTTTCATTTGTGAAATTTCTTACATTTGAACAAAGCAACATTAAGATACATGACGACTTTTACGCCGCAGTATCGCTTGGTGCTGATGATCTTAAAAGCATTTACAATGCAATGATTGATCATTTTCATAAGGACGAATTTCCTTACAAGGATCGTCTGAAAGGATTCGCGTCGTATGTTTTGCCCCAGATCAACAGATTGAATCGTTTGTTCCAGGCTCCTCGGCAACTGTCGAGCGATTTTTTTCTGAATATAATCAGAACGAAAATTAGCTTTGAAATAGGCTCAGCAACGATACGATGAACGCTATTTTAAGATCAAAGGATTTGGTCGAACATCGTGGTTGCAGCTCGTAAATTTTAGAAAATGATAGTATGCAATCTACAGTAAAAAAAACTATGTATAAGCATAATCAAACACACGAATGACTTGCAAATGTCAATATAATATTTGTATTAATCTGTACTACGAACAATGAATACTAACTGTAGTACTCATTCATTTTTTTTAATGCTAATAAGTTATTTGGAAGGGTGGGGAGAAATAATATTTATCATTGTAAATTTATTTTACATAAAATGGGTAAAACTAGAACACACATATAAAAAACTGGATAAAACTAGACGATATTCCAAAAACTGGAAGATTTTTGAATTCAACTGAATGACTGGATTGAGAAAAAAACTGGAAGAATCCAGTTTAAAGATTGGCAACGCTGCTTACAGCAGTAAAGTTCTTCGAGTAAGTGATGCACGCTGTAACGAAGGGAAGAGAGCACGTTTGCGCAGGGAGATCAGCGATGAAGAGCTAAGTTATTTATTTTTACTCTTTTTATCTTTATCTCTCTCTATTTCTCAAATATTCTAATACTGAAATTCCTTTTGCAGTGTCCCAGTTTAAGACTTCGTGTGTATTTACGAGTAGTCCACGATGATGATGTGAGTTGCGCGCGATGTGTCGACGTTCGGTGAAATGTGAGACGAGTTCTCTCAGTTTTCGGAAGGGCGTGTTGATATTTTACATAATGTACATGTTTGCCGCGGGGAAGTTGGTTTTCATTCATAGACGACTCGCATCTCTTCCATCTCTGCGTATATCGCGTTTCTCTAAAAGTCCTTTCTAGGGATGTAATAATACCTTTCTAGAACATGTTCTTGAATGTCTGGGCTGCAGAAGTGTGAGGAGATTTTTTTTTTCGAGTTTTTCCAGGTCTCTAAACTAGAATACCCATTTAATATAACATATATAACATTATGTGAACTGTGTTCTTCAGTGTTTATAGTTTTGTAGATATTTTTGTATATATCATATCATATCATTTCGCTGTCATACGCGCGATGAATAACGGAATAATCGCAGGTCTGATTGGTTTTAGAAAGAGTTTCTTGGTTACTTTCTCAGGTTTCACTAAGATAACTCTCAACAAGGGATTGAATGAATAAAGACTGTACGCGTTGATTCCCAAATATACCGATAGTCAATCGAATTAATTTTACAGGTTTACCTTCTCAGGATACCTAGAGATAAACTGTGCAAATTATATTTTCGGATTTCCGTTTCGTCGAGTGGACCATAGTTCGTGTTGAAATAATCACATTAATTACCTCGGTTAATCCTGATTCTTATCTCGCCCCACTAACAATCATCCCTCCCATGATAATCGCTAGGGAACCACGCTATAGAGGCGACCCTTCTGGCCTTCGGACGGCGAATATCTTACTAACATTCCTTTCCTTCCCCTGGTGGCTGTAAGGACGTGGCCGGTGTCGTTATTGACTATTTAAAGTTCGAATCGCTGGAACTTGCACAATGAGAATGATTTGCTACTCCCAAGAGTCATTCGGTGGTTCTTTGTACATTTTCGCTGGTTCAGGTCAATCACGGAGAGCAACTACGAAATGTACAGTCTACCCAAGCCCATCTCAAGCTTTACTGTGGCACAGTTATAAACAGATATAATTTTTGATGTTTGCAGTGTATCTTTTTCATGACATAAATCAACTTTGACGATATCATGTTATTGCTTTCTTACAGATTACCAAGTAACGTGCCTTCGATTTCTCACCTTGCTTGTGCTCACTTCGGACGCCAGCGCCTCTCCAACTTCTGAATTCCAGTCTTTGCTTAACTTACTGGAAACAGTCCTGTTAGAACCAATTGACAGGCAACACGTTGGACCGAAAGCCCCGAATCCATCCGGCGCAACTAAGCGATTCAAGTCGCTGGAACAACTCACTAATGGGTTTTCGTCCGAAGATGATCAAGAAAATCAAGATCCAAACGCGAAACCACGTCACCATCCCAGCAAGGAGCATCAAACGAGGAAAGGGGTGAGAAGTGGAAGTGGGTTAATATTCGCCGCGCTAGTTGATCAGTATCAACACGTTTGCGCGAAAGATAAACCCGAGAATGGAGCATTGGTTTCAACGTTGCTCAAGCGAACACTCATCTCCGCGATCCAAGTGATGCTTCGGCGATCCGAGAAAGCGAGATGTCTTGCTCGTATGACACAATTTCTGGTGGTTCTAATCGATCGTTTGGAAGTTGTGTACAGCGGGATTGGTGTCAGTTATCAGGATTTCGTGCGAAAAAATGGCGACAGCAAAAAAGCTCCGATCGTTGAGGAGCTCTCGTTGATAGCCGGCATACTGTCGGCATGGTTTGCGAACGACATTCTTGTCCATCAAGCCAGCATTACCCGAATATGCAAAGTGTTTTTGCAGTTTTGGCCGTGGATCAGCCACAACCGTGACCTAGAGAGTGCATTCATGAGGGCTCTGGTTTGTTTAACCGAGAACTCCATTATGGTTTGTAAAAGTCTAACCGTATCATACCCGGGTCATGCGCATTCCATACTGAAGCTTGCTATTGCTATCGCAACTGCTGAGACTGGCAAAGTGAAAGGACCTCACAGCGAACTGGTTCTATTGAAACTTTGCTTGAGAATATTAACAAATTGTTGTTCGTGTCATGAGGGTCGCACCATGATTTGTAAATTCAATGTGTTAGACAACATAAGTAAACTGCACCCCGCTGTTACTAAATTACAGCGGCCATGGACCGTCGTGACGCTGCTATGGTTGGAATTCTGGGAAATTTACAGCAGACATAATGATGTCACCGAAGTGAAGTAATATATCTGTTTTTTTTTTATTTGAGGTCATCCTGGTTTCAAGATTCGTTTTCTATTTTCAGACACCTAACCGTGTTGGGTGCCTTAATAAGGAAATCGAGTCCCGAGCTGCGGAAGCTGTCGTTGGAAATTATGCGCAATATGTCGTTCATCGCCACAAGTCGGCCAGCACTGCTGGCATCCGCAGATTACATGCACACCTTGAAGTCCGTTCTAGATGGCACGGATTGTGGCGAACAGCTGATAGTGGTAAGTGCCATTTGGAAGATTATTGCCAATAATCACAGAGGTAAGAGCGCTATTAAAAGCACACCCATTCCAAGAAGACTAAACGCTTTGCTCAAGCAGCGTTCTTTGCTGGAGAACTGCGAAGATGATGATCTATTCAATGTACTGAATATTGTGGTGAAACTGTTAAATTCATAGGATGAGACTGTTTTGGTTTCGTATCAAATTAATTTTTAAGCTTCTTATGAATCAATAAAGGTGAACATTTTGTAACAAATATTACGAACGTATGCTACGAAAGAAATTCGCCTAAACTATGTTTTCAGTAAACACACAGTACAGCAATCGGTACTGTACCATTCCGTCAACACTTATCCTGAAATGACGACCCTTCATTCAACCGGGACCCCTGCCATAAAATCATAAACTACTAGCTAAAAAAATTGTGCAACTCTAGCATGGATATAAATAACGAGTAAGGAGAGGGACACAAATTACAGAACGCTAAAAATGCGGTTTTTGGACCGCATATCCCCCCCTCCTCTCCCCTGTAACAATAAGTAACGCAAGGCAACCCTCCCTCCCTCTTATGTTACGTAGCTCTAACAAAACCTGTACACAAAGTTAATGTCGTCTTTAGCTTTTTTTAAAGTAATAAAAATATAAACTTAATGAATCAGACCTCGTCGGAATCCCAGGTCGGAATCAAATGGTCATACGGAAGTTCTTTATATGCAATTAGTGGCTTCGCAAGATTTTTCGAAAAGTTCATAAAATTCCAAACTAAATGAGACGAAAAATTAATGCTCACATCTGATGAGATTGGTGCCTTCAAACCATCCGGTGTTTAGCTGAGAGGAAAAACACAAAAGTAGCTACTTCTTGGTTCAATGCCGCAGTTCTTGTCGTTACATTTCACACCTTGCAAAAGGTACTGGAATGTGCTTACGCGACGAGCAAACCACTCGGCTTAATATCGTACTAATTCCACTTGATCGATTTGGGAGTTGGCGGGCACAATATGTTGAGCTTTAACAGGATATACATCAATCGCTAGGTTGTTCCACACATCAGCTGATAATTCCCCTGTATACTCAAAATGTCTCGTTTGCAGTTCCCTTATTTTGAGTTTTTATCTAAGTGAGATACCTCATGATCACGAGGGAGGTTCGAAACTACTAACTTCCGGAAAAGAGAAGCCATCCGAAGTTCAACTCGGTTGAAAGCTCTGCGTTTTGGAACATTTGTAGCAGCGAATATTGCATCAGAATTTCTAAAATATCTTTGATCTTTTTATATTGAAGGTTCTCGTCTGGTCCTTCATCCACATGATTTATAAATTATGAACTGGCTTGATTATTCCTTGGTGCCGAATAATCTCGAATTAAGATTGATGGGATATTCGAGATGTATTCATCGGTGCCTGCTTATTGGTTGCTGTTGAGCCATTTACAACACGTTCTTTATCATCTTGGCCCAGCAAACACACCTCATTTGGACCTGGAATCGGACCTAGCTGCTCAAGCTTATAAGAGCGCGTGAGTTTAGGAATAAAAATATGATTTTGTTACGTTACAAACACGGCTAACCCGCCTCGCCCTTCCCCGCTCCCACTTCACGCGTTACGTATTTTATGCGATAATAAGGAGGCCGATGTAACTGGAATTTCGGTTCCTCAGATTCGATAGAACCATTGCAGATTAAGGGGGCGTGGCCGTTGCTGTGAGGCGAAACACCGACTGTCGCCTGCTTCCAGCTCAAAACAATTGAAGCCGTCGGTATCGAGGTTCGCATATCGATTGGGCCAATCATGGGCGTCAAACTGTCCTTAGCTAGTCAATATTAGGGACGGTTCAACCACAGGCAGGCATTCATTTTTTGTTTTGTGTAATCAGTTGAACATTGTCCCGTAGATGGGCAGTATCGAGCCCGAAACCGGTCGACTAAAATGGCAAATTTTACGTCTTTTTTACGTTTGTAAGAACTATAAGTGTTGTGTCCTGTAGTGTCCCGTGTGTAGTGTGTGTACAGCAGTTCATACCATACAAATGAAACACAAATTTCTGCATTACTCGAAAATTAATCAAGCAAACTCCACCCCTCCCCCTCTAAGGGGGAGCTGCCATGCAAATGAAGCATACATTTCCGTATAGTCAAGCAAAAGGAACTAAATTTGGCATGTGGAGGTTTTAGAATGCAATAAATGTTTCTATGGTGGTTCGACACTCCTCCCCCCTCTTTTAGGGTGACTGTCATACAAAGAAAAAACAAATTTCTGCATAACTCGAAAACTAATCAAGCAAATGGAGCCAAATTTGGCATGTGAAGATTTTAGGGGGCACGAAACGTTTCTATGGTGAATAGATACTCCTCCCCCCTCTCTAAGGGGTGAAGAGGGGAGGGGTCTGTCTTTATTCTCTTATGTTTTCTGTATCAAACATTTATTCCATGTAACGGAGAAACATGATATTTGCAAGTGGTTGAAAAATCTTGAACGAGAATTGTGTCTGAAAATAATCAGATATTATGGCGTCGTGCACAAGTTACGTAACGGGAGAAGGGGGGAGGGGGTCGAGTTTGCGTTACTTACTGTGTATTAGAGATAGGAAATTGCGATACGTGCGGGAGAGGGGCCTCAAAATCCGGATTTTTAGCGTTACGTAATTTGTGCACGACGCTTATAATGATGAGTTTTGGTAGATGTACTAGGAATTTTATAGTAAAAGGTCAATTCAACGGGGTCGATTAGAAAAAATCAATGAACAGTTCTGCGGTTGGACTCAAGAACTTGCGCTTAGTAAGAAAACGTGAATGTTTAAAGCAAATATATACATATTAGGTAAATTTAACGTTCTTTTTACGTTTGTAAGAACTATAAATGTTGTGTCCTATCACGTGCCGCGTGTAATGTGTGTTCAGCCACACTGTTGAGGAATGACTTGGCCAAGCTAACTCGGCATGATTATTGGGGCAACCGAAACCGGAACAGGATCATTCTCGCAGAAGACTTGGAGGCTGGCTATTAAAGCATCATTCTTGACATTTCCCGATCAATATGGCCATCTCCGAAGATCCACTCGTCTTGAACTATCACCCGATCACTACCCGATGGTGCCATTGTTAATACGGTGGCCAATCATTCCCGACGAAACTATCACCGTGGGGCATATTTCAGCATGTTTTTGATAGCGTCATCACACCCGATCAGTACTTGGCAAAATATCAACTTAGTGCTAGAATCCTTTTAACAAGCGATTTCCATAGCTCGTGACAGTGCGGTTCCGGTACAACGTCAGGTGAGTACCTCTCTTCAAATAGATAGCACCACCAAACATCTCATTCGTTTACGAAATATGTGTCGACGTCGGTACCAGTGTACTGGCGATCAGGACAAAAAGATTACATTTATCAATCTCACTAGGACAATCCAGGAAAGGATTCAAGAGCTTTGGAGTACAGAATTTCGTGATAAACTGCGTCATATTCATCCTCATTCGATACCTTACTGGACCTTGTCTGAAGTTTCCAAAAAGAGACCTAAAATAAATACGTTGGGGCAGCAGTTTGTGTCGTCTCATAACCATGGACAAAACGTCATCAGTCCTCATAATCAACAAATACAATAAACAAAATGTACATGACCGTTTCTTTAAATTCGATAATTAATTTTTCTCCATACCTTCATTGCCACATTGCGATTTTCGGCCAAAAAATTTTTCTGGATGACACCAAATCTCGACGTTTTATGCATTTTTAGGTCATTTGGCATCGTAAAAAACCGCACTCCTAAATCACGAGCTGACAGACTATAAACAGATATTCTACCCTTCCATTGAATATGCGGTTTCTGAATGACAATGCTGTGCCCTTACACACAGGCTGAGACTCCAACGCATTTTAAACAAGATTCTTAAACCATCCTGACATTGTCATTGTAATAATCAAACACATATAAGAAATATAAATGTATTTGTGCAAAAAAAAGTAAGCGGAGTTCTTTTTTAGTTTCGAATAAATTAGGAACTACGCTTCAACCATAATACGTTTCGTTTTATTTCTTTATTTTTCAACCTCTGATGATGTTGTACAGGGCAAACATGAATGTCATGAAAATGTTAATTGTTATCATGGTGGCACCATCCCCGGGGTCCACCGTCGTGAGACCTGCGCTGTTCGTGCAGTCCTCAATGTTTTCGAACAAGCGAATGTAATTCTGTACTGCGTGACCCAGCTCGGCATGCTGCGGGGAGACCAAACCAAGCGCGGAATCTTCAAAAAGCAAATTCTTAGCTCCTCCGAAGATGTTGTACATTTTGAAATCCGGATCGTTCTGCAGATACACGTCCAGGGAACTGAGTGCATTGACGATTCCGGCTGTTTTCGTGGCATCGTGGCGTCTAACTACGATCTCACCGTCAACAATCGTAGTTAAAAGACATTCTTCATCAACCTGGAACCCGGTGTTAGCGGCTAACGATCCGTTTCGACAAAGAATCCGATAGTCGTCGGGATTTATCCCAAGCGCACGAGCGTGCTCCGCAAGGTTTTGGATCTCCACGATGGCCACTTCTCCCTGTTGACGCAAACAGTTCAGCGCACCTCTCGTGCCGTAGAATGGGTTCTGTGAGTTAGCGCCACAATCAATATTTCTAGCGATACTTCCTTCCAAGTCCAGTCTTCCTTGAATCTCCAGTGGATGGTCTTCAACGTCGTCTGTTAGAGCCTTTACTTCTCCGCCATCATCTGAGGGCGATGAACGAGGGATAGGTATTCTGCAAAGCGTACACAGAGATTCCGGGTTCTCTCCCTGCGGATCGTGGAGTGAGTCACGAGATCCAGGTGCACACGAGTCACTGAAGAAATCCCCAAGCAGGCGACCGTAGTTACATTCATGACGGTCAAAAATACCGCGCGTCCGACCCACGTTGATGAATGCGATCGAAGCTGTAATGCTCAAACCGATTGAATAATAGTAAACGGGCATTCAATGCTCTCAACTTACCTATTCCACCAAATTCAGGAATACAGGCTTTAGCGTCTCGGAGGTTTTCGAATCGCGTGAAACGACTATTATTACGAACCAAAACTACGACCGATGAATACTTCTCCTTTTCTGTTTCTTGAAACAAGGCAGCGGTTAAGTTGAATGGGCTGAAACGATAGAACGAAATATAGCCAATCAACACAGAAAGTCCCTAACTGCAACACATACTGTCTTGCCAGATAGCCAAAATTGGAATCAATCCCGGTGAAATCCGCCCGATTACCAGCGATGTCGTTCAGGCAAGCCATCCTGCTGGTGGTTGGATCCACACACTCCACGATTGGGAAGATTCCTGTGGTTAGCGCAGCGAACCGCAGAACATTGCACTTATCGCGCTCTTCGGGTGAGGTTGTACACCAGCGGGCGGTGGTCTGACAAAGATCCGACCCGAGCGGTATTTGCCGATACGGACGTAGATAATCTACGGGCGCTTGAATCGATCCGACCGAAACCGCCGTACGGCTATCGTGAGACAGGATCTCTTGAATCGCTTGCTCCCACACCGATCCACCAGTGCCTCGCATCCATCGATCTATGCGAGTAGCGGTTTCCACGGCACGACTTGCCGTCGACATAATCACAGGCCAGGGTTGGGTGAGCCACGAACAGGGGTTCGCATTACCATTGACGGGTTCAACGGTGCCGTTGGGACACAGGAAGCCATGGTTTCCGATGATGTCGTTGTTGAAGGCGAAAAATTCCAGCGCATCCTGTTGGGATACGTAAGCGACATCGCCGCGGCCGGTCTGAAGGCATTGCAGAGCAGCGCGGTGGTTGGATATGGTCGTAGTGTCATAGCTGCACTGGGCCTGGTTCTGGCACAGCTCACAGAGGTTTGGATATTTTGATTCTGCAAAGGTTTTGTGAAGAGTAAAAATTAGAAGACACATTCGATGAGAATATCTTTTTCTGAACAACAACAAGTAGCAGTCTGATATGAGTCATAACAGTGTGAGATTCTATGTAAGTTACAGAGTGTTTAAAATAGGTATCAACAAAAGAAACAGTCATTAAAGGGGTCGAATCTGTTGCTTGTCATGCAAACATCAGAGGCGAAGACCTGTGTATTGTTAGCTCATATTGGCCTCCGAGAGTTACACTTAGCCGGAAGCAGCTTGCAGACTCACTGTGCACACTCCTTCCTGAGTCACGGTTGATATTGGGAGACTTCAACTCCCACGGAACAGTACAACGACAACCTTTGTAACAGCTTAAATATGACCGTTTTGAATACTGGGGAAACAGCACGTGTATCTAAACCTCCTGTGTATTTATGCACCGGTTGATAATCAGGATCTGGAATACAGAACAGCTACCGGAGGAGTGGAAGGACGGGTTAATCTGCCTCATCTATAAAAAAAGGTGACAAACTGGATTTTGGAAAATATTCTGTCTCAAATCCTCTTCCGCCGTCTATCGCCAATAGTAAGTAGATTTGTGGGATGTTTTCAGGCCGGATTCATGCCCGGTTGCTCGACGATGGACCAGATTTTTACACTGCGGTAGATCCTCCAAAAATGCCGATAGTACCAGGTCCCTACGCACCACATCTTCGTTGACTTGAAGTCCGCATATGATACAATCAACCGACGACAGCTATGGAGGATCATGGACGAACACGGCTTTCCCCGAAAGCTGACAAGACTGATTCAGGCAACGATGAACGGTGTGCGGTGCAGTGTGCGAATCTCAGGTGAGCTGTCAGAATCATTTGAGACTCACAGGGGACTTCGACAAGGCGATGGACTCTCATGCCTGCTTTTCAACGTGGCGCTGGAAGGTGTTATGCGGAGAGCGATCTTCAACATGCGGGGCACGATTTTCAACAAGTCTAATCAGTTTATCTGCTTCGCCGTCGACGTCAGGGGGGCTTTCGTAGCCTAATTGGTAGCATGTCCGCTACTAAGCGAACAATATGAGCTCAACTCAGGGCCCTCAACTGACCATCTTTGTGTGTTATTATAGCTACTACGTCCATGCATCAATCATCATGTAATGGTGATCCCAGCCTCTCACACCACATACGATCTGCTGTAGTGGTGATTGGTGCTATTTATAACACATCAATTGAAGTCTCATATCAAAAGTCCCGCTGGGTCCAACTGTGAACATTCGACAATAGGAATATTCTTACGCCGAAAAATGCAACATCGATAGAATAGGAATACTCTTACGACTAAATTGCAATTGCTAATGTGTAATAGGTAAAAATGTGTATCGAAAAGATAGAAATACTCTTACACTTATGGCTACTGGGTAATATACAACATGAGAAAAAATGTACACGATAAATTCGGCTCTGTTACAGCTAAATTGCTAAATGAGCCTAATAAAAATAAAAACAGATGGTATAAAAAAAGAGATGCTGACATAATCAGAAGAATACATGCGACGGTAGCCGACTTGTATAACCGACTGAAACACGAAGCAAGTGCAGCTGAGAATTGAAGAACTGCAGCCATGGATCGGGTTTATTGGCGAAAAGTTGTGAATCAGATCTAATTTCTCAATGGGATGTTGAATCATTGTAAATAAATAAATAAATCAATAAATCTAAACCTCCTGCTAAGCCAAGTGCTCTTGACCTCTCGCTTTGCTCGAATTCACTGTCGTTAGACTGCAATTGGAATATAATCCAGGATTCCAACGGTGATGATCACTTGCCAATCAAACTTTCCATCATATATTCACATCGATGGATTTTTTTTTATTTTGCGCGGAAGGTTTGTAACGTTTCCGTTTCCGTGCCAAAAAAATCGAGATATACCGCGATCTCGATTCTGAGTTTTTGACGTAGAACTACGTCTTTCATTTCTATACTGGGGTGTAAGTTCAAACTTTCGCAAACGAAAGCGTTACGCCGGAGAACGAGATTTTGAGTGTTAATAGCTCCTAAACAACTGAATGAAATAGTAAGATAAACATTTCATTCGAAAGACAAAAAGTCTACGCGTTATATGATTGTTACTTTTTGATCCAAAAATTTGTTTCAATAGCCCTAAAATTACTTTCAAAACAGGCTATTGAAATCACACCAATCGGTATATAAGCGAGTGCCGCTTGGAAATCAATTCAGTTATAATTGCGCAACGATTGAGGTACGATCGCTGGAATGGATGGATGTTTCCCTAACACAGAATTCAAAATCATGGAGCTAGGGGAAATTGGCATAGTAAATTAGATGCAACCAGCGGGTACTTTTGTATTCGTTGGAGTTTCTGCAAATTGGTATTTTTTCCTAACACAGACTTCAAAATCATGAAGCCTGGGGAAATTGGCATTGCAAAATAGATGCGAGCTGCGGGTACTTTTGTACTTGCTTGCGTTTCTGGAAATCGGAATGCTTCCCTAACACAGGCTTCAAAACCATAGAGCCTATGGAATCGGCATAGCAAATCAGATGCAAGCAGCGGGTGCTATTGTACTCGGATTGATTATGGATTTGATATGGTATGATACGGTGTAGTGGATATAATCGAAGTGGATATTACATTGCATATCGAAGAAATCACATTTATAGAAGCAGCGTTATAAAATTATTTGCTTACGAATGCTGCAATCGATCGTCGTTATTGGGAAGTTGGAATTGTTGGGAAGGGGGTCTTATTTTCGCTGTGTAATTCCGAGGAGGAATCTATTCCTTCTCAAGCGTTAATAATCCTGATCCGGATCAACGATGATTCCAATTGTCGGGGTTTGGGGAGTGGGTATTTCCGAGGAGGAATCGATTCCCTCTTTGAACGTTAATAATTCTTTTCCGGCTAAACGAAGTGTGATAATCACTTTATTCGATAGATGAAACGTCTAAGATTCATATGCTTGTTACTTATTGATTGCTAAGTCGGCGTTAGTTCTACGTCCACCTTGCGGTTCTATCAAAGATATAACCCACTTCTAGTTTTTTATGGTAAAATTCACTCTTGCTCTTTTTTCATATAACAATTCTGCTCCGGGATCGGATAGAATTCAGTTCAACTCTCATTTCAATTTCTTTTTCATAAATCACTTGTTGAATTTATTTAATCAGTTTCTGGAGCATTTCTATTGTTCCGGATGATTTGGATTATCATCGATCCGAGATCGTTCCAACGATCTTCGAAACAAAGTATTTACGTATCATTTGTGGTAATATCGATGATATTTTATCGATGGGTCCTCTATGAACGAGTTCACAGGATTTGGAGCGTTCAACGAAAATTTCAGTACCTCCCACAGTCTTCAGTTTCCTTGCTCAGTATGTATTGCTGAATTGGCAGGTATACACTGCGCGTTTGATAGCATCACCTCACGACCTGTTGAACATTATTACATTGCAACAGATAGTCTTAGCGCTGTCGAAGCTATCCGTTCAGCGAGGCCGGATCATCACTCGTCGTGCTATACCAGAAACTTTTGGTGGTTTATCCAGACGCTGTTATGCCTGGGTCACATTGCTCAATTCCGGGTAATGTGAGGGCTGACTTGTTACCAAAGGTGCATTTTAGGTGCAAATCTGCAATACTATCGATAACTGGCAACGCAAATCGAACGAAGATCAAATGGACTGGTGGCACCACTCGATTATTCGTAAAGTTAACCTCAAACAGTGTGTAAAAGTCTGAAATTGATTCGGGATAAGGATTAAGGAGACAATGTGTCCTCGAATCCTTATACCCTCATTTACTTCCTTCGCGAACAATTCGCTCCATGATTAACAGTAGAATAAGTTGAAATGTAAATACATAATAGATATAAAACTAAATTTAAGATTTGTTTAACATGCGTGAAATTGAAATTCTATAAGGACGCTACTAGAGGAGATGTCCCCAGCAAATTTATGTTCGTTTTCGCGAGGAATTTCTCGATTTGTGCCTATTTGTGACATTACGCTTTTTTTGTGTCGTTATTTTTGTTGTTCTCATCTCTTTCCGATTTCTTCTGGTCACGATAAAAACAACACACAGATCCTATTCTATTCGCGCCCGAAAAACAGCTTACATTGTCGGCAAAATTTCAAGTAACATTCGTTCTCATGGCATTGTTCTCATTGTGAAATTGACTCTCAGCTATCTCTTGACATACATTGCTCGCTGTCTAGAGTAATACTAAAAAACTAAAATCGCAGCACAGGGCCAAACGCCACATACTCCTTTTAGACGACAAAACTGGGGTAGCACAAATTGGAGAAATCAAAACGTTGGATTTATACGGCGTCTAAGGTTGTGTGGTTAGCGTAACAGTCTCACAACCCGGCCAACCCTGGTTCAATCCCAGCTGGCGTCGTCGGGATTTTCTGAGGTGATAAATCTCTGGTTACGTCTTTCTTCGGGAGGGAAATAAAGCTGTTGTTCCGGCTCAAAAGTTTTTGAGTCTGATAGGTAGGTTACAGGTTGAGTCACCTCCCTGATGTCGGTGAATGGCACTGAAGTGGCGGAGATCGGCCGACGAAGATTTAAGAAGATTTACAAATGTGGAATTTAGCGCAGTAGAAAATCAAACGTAACACATAATTCATTGGACTGTCCCGTATTCGTGTATTCATATTGAATGAACAACTGAGAGAGCACAGATTGCTTGTGCTTGACCATACAGTACGCTAGATTTTTGTGTAGATAATGCATGACATTTTTCAATTGCTCGATAGTTAGTTTCATAAAATATATAATGTTTTTTCATTGTTATAAATTGTTATGGGCAGCGTTGCCAATGTTCCAGTTTAAACTGGATTCTTCCAGTTTTTTTCACTCGGTCCAGTCAAACAGTTAAACCCCAAAATCTTTCAGTTTTTTCAAATATTATCCAGTTTTATTCAGTTTTTTATATGTGTGCTTCAGTTTTACCCATTTTATGTAAAATAAATTCAAAATGTATAAACAATATCCCTCACTCACCCTTCCCAATTTAGTTTTTTTACATTCATCATTCGTTCGATCCAATTTGGGGTTACCTTGGATTGATCTTTCTTTTATTTCACACTTAACTCAGTGTTATTTTTTTCTTGCTTACACTTCCGAATTTCTAGGTCCTCCTAGTTGAGACTAATTGAACTACCATTTCAACTAGCAACGTTCATAGTCTTACCCAAATAGGTTCATAGAGCCCGTGTGCTATGCTGGCTTTGAATTTGTATAATCATCAAATGTTATAGGCCCTCCAAATAATTTTAAATTTCAGAAGACCTTAATGTCAATGAGTTCCATTGACTTTTATTGATATGAACATAAAACCCAAGATTACTTGGTGGTTCCCCGTTTACATCAATGGGATATTAGTTTTTAATTTTTAGTTCTAAATAGCATTAATATTACGCATGATCTAAACTCTCCTATTTGATGGATATTTCGAATGCAGGCTTTGCATAAAATACATAAGCAATATAGTGTTTATTTAGCAAGTGTGTATACTATGGATATTTTTCCAAAGGTATATTCTCGAGCAGGAGGAAACACTTAAGGATACCTAATTTTGATCTTGATACCCAAATTTAGTTTGGACAAGTCTGATATAAAAGTAAAATACTAAAGAATAATATCAAAATTGGAGAGAAATAGGTTTTCAATACCAATATTTTATAATTACAATACCACAGTAACACTTGAGTAGTGTTGCTTCAGTATTGAATGTGCTCTTATTAATATTGGTATAATATTATGGGAACCGATGAAAAAATTTTCCAGAATTTTGATGCATAGATCACTGCATAAATTATTGCACGGAGACGTCTGTTTGAGTTTCCATTCGTTGCCATTTCCAAGGTCTATATTCAAATGTTAACAAATGGGAGCTGAAACAAACCACGCAAGAACGTCAAATCGAAGATTGATTTTTCTTATCCTACGTTCTTCGTGAATGAGAAAAAGATAGCAATGAATATGATCAAACGGAACATTACAGAAATCAAAATTTGCGTTATTACAAAAAGAACAGGATTGGAGTTAAATTCCGTGTCACTATGCCCCTCAATTAATTTGGACATGACATGTCATGAAGGACATGATGGACATGAAGCAAAAAATACGAGATTTTTCAAGTTTTACCCAAATGAAACCATATTTTCTAGAAAGAATTGAGGATATTGTTTTACAGTAATGTTCGAGTAGTGGGAACATCATTTGGATCTCCTCGACTTATATGATAAATTGTTTATTTCGCCATTTTATGAACTGCATATGAATACGACATGAAGCTTCAAAGGAGATTTTATTTCTCAATCATTGGAATGGGTAAAAAATCATTTTAAAGTCAATCTTTTTGAAATAAAATGGTTTTACAGGATCCAGTTTTTTAAAGAGCGATCTTCCAAATCGATTGATACAAAAATCCGGAAATGATTGTGCAATAAGCCTTCAAAATTGGACAATTTTCGCGATGTGGCAAATTTTCAGTTTTTCAATTTGCATTCCCAATATTTTCCCGAAAGACGTAATCCTACGTCATAAAAGTTTCAAAACGTTTGGAAATTTTTAGAGTAATACGAGAGCACCAACATTTACACCGTTATACGGAAAGATGTATCGAGCAATTACTAACACGTAGCTATGCTTTAGTCCTTTTCCCATAGAAAAATGTTCCGAACGGTTCTTCTACTTGAATGATTCTGACGTTTCACTGTCAACGTATTGGGACTCCAATATCAATGTATATGGCTTCATTGTATTTCTGAGGAGCATGTTTAAAGGCGCGGGACCATGTTGAAATAAGTCTCGAAGCCACAACTGGAATTGAGCCAAAGGCACCTATACCACGATTGGCATGGATACCACCATCCACTCGGCCAGCAAACTGATTCCCGTTTTCAATGATTTCCAATTTTAATCCATCTGGAACCAATCAGAACAGCAGATATTCTTCAACGCGTGCACATCGGTGAAGAGGGAAGCGTGCCGACGGATGAATCCAAGAATAGAGAATGGTGTTGATGCGCATACCGTTAATGCCACTGAGTTTCAGCACTGTATTTATGTGTTCTTGCAAGGTTACACGATCCAGAGACAAGGTAAGAAGTAATCATAGAAAATTAATGGGTCAAGGACAATGTCCTGAAGTACACTAGACGAAATATCAAACCAGCCAGATCGTATGAATTTGATCATCGCGGACCCGGAATGATCCGATGAGTATGACTACAGCCACTCCATAAACCAAACGGGAAATCCCATGTGTTTTATCTTGTTGATGAAAAGTTAAATACAGAACAGTGTCGAATTCCTTCGCAAAATCGATATACGCCGACTCTACTTGTGTCGTCTGACTATTGCCATGACTATCGAATTCGTGCTTTTGTTCGGATACTTTGAATAAATATCTGCTACAAATCATCAAGAATCTAGAATTTTTGAAACATTTGAGCTGTATACTGTGAATTGGCCCGTACTGTACCATTCCATCTTAGGCAACCATCAATTGATTGCTGAAATTTTCGGTTATGAAAAGGGGATTTCAGTTATTGTTCAAGTTTTCATTTTTCGCACTCATGAAGTTAGGTTGAGTATTTTATTTTTCCTTTTTTTTTATTAAACGATCCTAAATATCAGAACATGTTAGTAATGAAGAGAGCGAAGCGAAGAGTGCGCTCTGTAATCAAATATTGCGCAATCATGATGCAGGGATATAATCTGATAAAATATTTGCAACGTAAAACTACTCACTCAATTCGGCATCCTCCTGTGGCACATTGGACCATTTCCCCGGACGACATGCAGAATGGAAGAAGACGGCCAGCGCGGCTGTCTCAATTTCGGCCGCACTCTGGGACTCGACACATGTCGCTGGAGCAACCGATCGTTCGAAATGCTTCAGAAAACGTTCGCTCCAACGCTGCTGGCGACCGTAGTGTAGTCCTGGATGGCAAAATTTAGATCCGCGCAGTCCATCCAAGCCACCTTGGTGGTTGGCAGGAACGACCACCACCGATCGGAAATCAACGGTTTCCCGCTGCCGATCAGTGTGTCTCAACTCTCGGACAACCGTTATACCATCCCAGGCTAGCGTAGCCAACTGGAGCATGCTTTCTGCACTGAAGACACCAATATCGGCCGTTCCATTGCGGATTCGTTGTGCGCACTCAATGCTGTTGGGAAGGAAATGAAGCACCCGTTAGTCATCAATTCCAGTAGCAAAACATTCTGGCTCAAACGGTACCTGTCTTGAACGGTGACACATACGACTTCCGAATTACCGCGTTGAAGTTGAAGACACTGTTCGGCAAACCTGGTAGTTGCACATATCCTATCTGGAAAATGAACAAATAAAAGTTTGAACAATCAATGAAAATCCAACAACTTGAAGTGCGGCCAAACAAATACGCCGGGTGCTTATCTTATCTAGACGGCGACAGCAGTGAATCGACGCTACAATTACGCCATTTTTTCGTTTTATAGAAAGAGCAGAAATTACGAAAATTTCGACCAGCCATTGAATCGTTATCATAACGGATTAAATTTGTCACTACAGCTTGTGATTTTGTATTGGCTTATCGAGCATACCCGGTGCTGTTATACGTTCCGCTGGTCGAAAATAACATGTGCCTCTATTTGAACTTTGATATTTTTTTCGAATAAAGACTGATGATCTAATATAAGGGTGAGACCGAATCGAACTCCCTATGAGGGTAACATTTTTGATCGTTTTCACTGCCCAAAGTCCAAAGCGGTTTTCGCATTAAAAGTACAATGGATCATTGATCACAAGTGTTCGTTGAGAATCTGGTGCTGTTTCGCTTGCCACTCGACGGTAGATCATATTGTTTGCGCTTAATCCAATTTGCTGCACCTGTACCACACCCCGTTCGAGTTCTGAATCACACGACTCACCTACAATCTGGCCACTGGCCCCACTGAAAACATACAACACAATAACCAAACATGCACTTGCGAATATCCTCGCCATTTTTCGAGGACGAGCTTTGCGTTGGCAGGAAACGATTCACTTCACCTATAAATTAGCCTTATTTTAAAAATTATCACCAATTCATAATAAAAATTTTAGATTTCGATGCTCTCGGAGTGAAGTACTGATGGGGACTGATAAAACTGGGTATATTGAAGAGTTTTGTAAGTGTTTCGCGCACAAACGAGTCAGTGGGTTGTTATCTGATAAGAAGTTGGTAACGGGTGATAAGATACGAGTATCCACATCGGTGTAATTCTATTGAAGTGATAGTGCATCACCACTACGCCGAAAAATACCAACCGTTTATTAGAAATATTTTATTCTCCTATGATTTGTCATATCATATCATATTGTACAAAACCTTAGAGTGCCATAATTTATTAGAACCGACAATATATGCAAAATACTATCGATATTGTGAATGTTCAACCAATGTGAAAAGCCAAAGGTAGAAAGGAGTACATATTCTTGAACGCATTCTAGAGGAAAGTACAATCTGATCATGACATTCACATCTGATTATGAAATTCAAACAAAACATCTTGCTTTGCGTTCTCCCGATTGATAGCCCGACCCGGGCTTGATTCGTTTTGCGCCAACCTTACCCGAACAAAATACTCCCCCTTATTCCGCGCGGCGAATGACGTGAGATAGTGAATTTTCTCGCTTTATTGTGGAAGCCACCTTACTTTTCAGCTCCTATTTGATACCCGAATCGATAACATATCTCACCTAGTGACAAACTAAAGTCACGCCATTCGCCTTCGGGAACACCGTGACTTGAGCCATCTCACGTCATTCGCCGCGCGGAATAAAGGAGACTATCTCGTGTTTTCCGTATTTCGAACTTCGCAGTCATCGTGCTTTAGTAATCTCCCGCCGTTAACCGTTTTGAATGGCAGATCAGAATCGGCATCTTGTAGCTAATTATGCAAAGAATTCCTCACTTGTAGCGGGTAAACAACGATAAATGATCCGGAATGTAGTGCCTTCAAAAAAGCTATATACACACATATACCATAGCGGAAAAAAAATAAATCATCGTTTTGAGTACAGGCAGTCCTTTTTTGTGCGGGGGATAGGGACCGCATAAAAAAAATTCCCCCAAGAAAATAGATCAAATCCACGCCGTTCACTGTTCGATTTCCTTTTGTTTCCCTGCTTTGCGATGGGACAGTTTGCTTTTTCGGTTGCGTGTGGCCGAGTGTGCTTTTATTTTTTTTTTTTTAAATCGTTTATTTTTACAGGCTCAGTTACATAATTTTAAAGGAGCCAAACTCCTATCTGTATTGTTACAACTATATATAACATTTTTCATTAATTCTAGTGTTAATGGGGTAGAGAACCGATTACTCGCGGTTTGCTCGAGTTTAGAAGGGTGACATTTTTTCAGGAAAAGGAAGGGATATAAGGATATGTTGACAATGTTCACACTCACATTCGCACTCACATTCATCATACTCAATTCTTAAGCCTATCTTATATCTAATATGTATTTACATTTCACCTTATTCTATTGTTAGTAAGAAGGGATTTGATTTCTTGCGAAGGAAAAGGAAAAGGAGAATATAAGGATATAAGGACAATCAGACACGAAGATCGATAACTTTTAGGAAGACATATATTTGGGACATGTAATCAAGGTCTAAACCAGCCAACACATCTCTCACCGGCACATTGGGCTGTCTTCCTCGGGCCCGAAGGGAGTTTTTTAAATTCGATCTGGCGACCAGATACACCTCGCACGACCAAACAATGTGCTCGATGTCGTGATAACCTTGGCCACAAACGCAGAGATTGCTGCTGGCAAGATTGAAACGGAAGAGTAGTGCATCTAACGAACAGTGATTGGACATGAGTCGGGAGAAGGTGCGAATAAAGTCCCGACTCAAGTCTAGACTTTTGAACCACGGTTTGAGGCTAACCTTAGGGATAATCGAGTGAAACCACCGGCCCAATTCATCTTCATTCCACTTGCGTTGCCAGTTAGCGATGGTATTTTTGCGGACTAAAGAATAAAATTCATTGAAGGCGATTTGACGCTGATATATATCGCCTTCAATTGCACCTACCTTTGCTAATGAGTCAGCCCTCTCATTACCCGGAATGGAGCAATGTGAAGGGACCCAGATAAAGGTAATGACATAACAGCGTCTGGATAAAGCACTCAAAATTTATCGTATTCTCTCAAGGAAGTACGGCGAGTGCTTTTCCGGCCTCACTGAACGGATAGCTTCGACAGAGCTAAGACTATCCGTTACAATGTAATAGTGTTCAACAGGTCGTGAGGCGACGCTGTCCAGCGCCCAATGAATTGCTGCCAATTCAGCAATATACACTGAGCAAAGATTCTGAAGACTGTGAGAGGTGCTAAAAAATTCGTTGAACACTCCAAATCCTGTGGACTCATTCATAGAGGACCCATCAGTAAAGTACATATTATCACAATTGATACGCCCATACTTTGCATTGAAGATCGTAGGAACGATCCCCGATCGATGATAATCTGGAATTCCATGGATTTTCTCCTTCATGAACAGATCAAAATGTACAGAGGAATTGATGTAGTCAGAAAAACAAACACGGTTGGGAATATACGAAGAAGGATCAACCTGCATGGAGATGAATTCATGATATGAAGTCATGAATCCAGAATGAAAATTTAGCCCGATCAGCTGCTCAAAATTTCCGATCACCAATGGATTCATAACCTTACACCGGATGAGGAACCGAAGAGATAATAAATTGAAGCGATCTTTTAGTGGGAGTACGCCTGCCAAAACCTCGAGACTCATGGTATGCGTTGAGGGCATACATCCCAACGCAATACGGAGACAAAGATACTGAATTCGCTCGAGTTTAATGAGGTGTGTTTTGGCAGCTGATTGAAAACAGAAACTGCCATACTCCATCACTGAGAGAATAGTTGTTCGATACAACATAATAAGATCTTCGGGATGGGCTCCCCACCAGGTGCCGGTAATTGTACGGAGAAAGTTTATTCTTTGTTAGCATTTTTTACTCAGATACCTAATATGGGCCCCCCAAGTACATTTGGAGTCGAACCATACCCCAAGATACTTGAATGACATAGCATGAGTGATCGGTTTACCCAAAAGTTGAAGCTTTGGTTTTGCTGGTCTATGCTTCCTAGTAAAAACCACCATCTCTGTTTTCTCCGTGGAGAATTCGATCCCTAGCTCAATGGCCCAGGTTGAAAAATTGTTCAAAGTATCTTGTAAGGGTTCTTGCAGGTCGGATTCTTTTGATCCTACGACAGACACTACTCCATCATCTGCAAGTTGTCTTAAGCTGCAATTTTGTGTAAGGCAATTGTCAATGTCGCTTACATAGAAGTTGTACAAAAGGGGGCTTAAACAGGAGCCCTGAGGGAGGCCCATGTAAGAGACCCGACTCACTGCCGAATCTCCGTGAGAAAAATTCAAATGTTTCTCACAAAGCAAGTTATATAACATATTATTCAATAGAGGCGGTAGACCCCGAGAGTGTAATTTATCTGACAAAACCTCTATTGAAACAGAATCAAAGGCCCCCTTTATGTCCAAGAATATTGAAGCCATTTGTTTTTTTTTCGGCGTAAGCCATTTGAATTTCTGAAGAAAGCAACGCAAGACAATCATTCGTCCCCTTGCCCCTGCGGAACCCATATTGTGTATCTGAGAGTAAGCCATTCGTTTCAACCCAACGATCAAGGCGAAACAAGATCATTTTCTCCAACAATTTCCGTATACAAGACAGCATTGCTATTGGGCGGTACGAATTGAAGTCGGACGCGGGTTTTCCGGGTTTTTGAATAGCTATAATTCGCACTTGTCTCCAATCATCTGAAACAATATTATTCTCCAGAAACCGATTGAATAAATTTAACAAGCGATGTTTCGCCACATCAGGGAGGTGTTTCAACAAGTTGAACTTAATTCTATCCGTTCCTGGAGCCGAATTGTTACAAGAAAGGAGAGCAAGAGAGAATTCTACCATCGAAAACTCGGAATCAAGATCACACCTATCTTGTGGTATATTTCGAAAAATTTTTTGCACAGGAACGGAATCGGGACAAACTTTCCGTGCAAATTTAAAAATCCATCGATGTGAATATTCTTCGCTTTCATTCGATGAAGAGCGATTTCTCATGTTTCGAGCCACTTTCCATAATTTTTTCATTGACGTTTCTCGTGACAAACCTCCCACGAAAGTTCGCCAATAAGCACGTTTTTTCCCTTTGATCAAGTTTTTAAATTGATTTTCACGGTCCAAATACGTTTGAAAATTCTCAATGGTTCCACGTTTTCGAAAAGCTTTAAATGCGTTCGATTTATCCTGATAAAGCTTGGAACATTGGCTATCCCACCATGGATTGGGAAGCCTTAGACGAATAGTGGAGCCTGGGATGGGTTTCGTTTGAGCACGAACCGCGCTGTCATAGATCAAACGAGAAAGGAAGTTATACTCCTCCAATGGAGGTAAACCATCTCTGGAATTGATGGCTACAGCAATCGCGTCCGCATATTTTTTCCAGTCAATGTGTCTTGTGAGGTCATATGCCATGTTTATAGATTCAGAAGAATTCGACCCAATGGTGATGGAAATTTTGATTGGCAAGTGATCACTACCGTTGGGGTCCTGGATTACATTCCACTTGCAATCTAACGATAGTGAATTCGAGCAAAGCGAGAGGTCAAGAGCACTTGGGTTAGCAGGAGGTTTAGGTACACGTGTTGTTTCCCCAGTGTTCAAAACGGTCATATTGAAGCTGTTACAAAGATCATATATCAACAATGAACGATTGTCGTCGTACTGTTCCCCCCAGGCAGTTCCGTGAGAGTTGAAGTCTCCCAAGATCAATCGTGGCTCAGGAAGGAGTGAGCACATGTCAACAAGTTGCTTGCGGCTAACCGCAGCTCTCGGAGGCCAATACAAGCTGACAATACAGAGGTCTTTGCCTCTGATGTTTGCATGACAAGCAACAGCTTCGATCCCTCCAATAGGTGGAAGTTCAATTCTAAAAAATGGGTGGCACTTATTGATCCCCAATAGTACCCCTCCGTATCTGTCATCGCGGTCCAAGCGTATTATATTAAAATCGTGGAAAGAGAGATCATTTTGTGAAGAGAGCCAGGTTTCGGACAGAGCAAAAACATCACAATTGAATTTATGAATTAGAAATTTGAAAGTATCCAATAATACTTTCGACAATTCCACTGTAAAACAGTGATATCTCCGACCTCTCTATTTAAATTAGACATCAAGAGAGATAATCATTGCAAGGAGGGGCCATGTTTGCATCAATTGTTGCAAAATTGTCTTTAATACTGGAAGCATTGAAATGACAATGGTTCTGATGGAGTCGGAAACATTAAAACACTTGAAGATTTGGTCCAAAAGGTCAGACAACTTTATAAATCCCGATTGGGAAGTTGAACTGGACGGAAAAACAGGGACAGTTGGGGTTTTTGATGTCCCCTCGAGTGCTGGGCCATTCGAAGATGAATTATTCCCACGGAAACCAGGAGGAACCTGATTTTGCTTGTCCGCTGCACTCGATTTTTTAGGCATGCTAACAGGGGGTATAACCGGAGGGGCTTGTCCTTGAACTTTGGGAGTGGTCACATTTTTGCGCCGGGGATTCCCTTGGAAAATGAACGGTGTGCCCCCGTTAGCTGTGTCCGCTTCTATTTCGTCAACGGGCAACGTGGCGAAGACATTTTGTGTGTTGATTAGTTGTTGTTGTTGGGCCAGTGGAGAAGCGCCCTTTAAAATATCCGCAAAAGTGCGTTTCGAGCGTTCCTTCAAAGAGCGCTTCTGTTTCTCCCAGCGACTCTTGTAAGTTACACAAGCTGAGAGCACGTGTGGAGATCCCCCGCAATATGGACACTTATGCTCAGTCGCACTGCAGGATTCCCCCACATGTTGCTCTCCGCAAGTTGCACAGCGCTCCTTGTTGGCACAATAATCTGAAGTGTGACCAACTGACTTGCATTTGTTGCAAGTCATGGGCTTTGGCACGAAGAGTCGCACAGGCAGTCTCAATTTGTCCACCATGACGTAGTCAGGGAGGGCCGAGCCAGCAAAAGTTACTCGAAACGAGTCTGACGGCGTGAATTTCGTTTTTCCCTCTTCTTGGGATACTTTACCTAGTTGGCGACTGTCCAAAATTTTAACGCCCACCAAAGGGAGTCTTTTGAATTTACCAACTCCTTCTATTATCAATTGGCACGTCAGACCCGTTTCAGTTACCACCCCCGAGATTTCTACGTCATGGGAGGGCACGTAGACACGATACTCTAGGGTGAACCTCTCGTCGATCACAATTGCATTTGCGTGTTTCCGATCACTCACGACAACACGCAGTTTGTTCGGCCTAACCTTAGAGATTTCGACCACGGAGGAATAATATCTTGCCAGATCTTTCGAAACCTGAATGACATTAATAGACTTCCCTTTAGGTTTTGGCCGGAAAAAAACAACCCATGGACCAGCTCCAGGTGCATCGTCTGGATAGACCTTGACACGAGGAGAGGAAACAACTGAGGGGGAGGACGAGGTCGATTGTTGAGCGGGAGCGGGATCAGTAGGACTGGGAGGCAAGTTTGGGAGTTGAGCGGAAGCGGAAGCGGGAGATTGAGGGGGCGAAGAGGAAAAGTTTGCCAATTTTCTTGAGGGGGGCTTGTTGAGGTTAATTAACTCTTTCTCTGAAGAGACATCTTCTGAGGGGGGAACGCGTTTGAGCGACTTCCCAGCCCCCGTTGTAGCTAGTGATCGAGTGTGCTTTTAGTTGCATGTCGAAACTTGTTGCTATTAGAAATCATGTCATGCGCAACTTACAGCATTTCATGGAAGGATGGGAATGATTTGAGAAGTGGATAATTTAAACGCAAATATGCTTTTTTCGCGCTGAAATGCATATAAACCATCAAAAAGAAAAATAAATGGACGATAACTCAAATATGCTTCTTTTTTATACTGCACAAAAAAATTGCACAAAAAAAACCGCACAAAAAAAGGTTTTCCTGTATTTTATTATGTTAGAGAAAGACAACTGTCTCTTAAAGGTCTCATCAAAGTTCAACTCGATGTACCTCTTCCAAAGTTCGGTTTATATGATCAGCCTAAACATCAGGAACTCAGCATTCAATTGTTTTGCTTTTTAAAGAAATTTGAATCATGCATTTCCAATGAGAATGTTATTTATGTTTAAAAATATGGTGATTCATAGGCAAATGTCGTTAACCACTGCAGTGATTTCTAGTGGCCTTTGAAAGTACTTGATTGGTTGAGGCTGTTTATTTGCTTTCCCCAGTGTTTCCGGTCATCGCTTTTCATCACATGTCACGTTCCTTTCCAGGAATCACTGAAACCGTACTGGGTCTTCGTGTCCCAATTGGTTGCGTGTCCGCTACTAAGCGAACGACCATGAGCTCAAAACTCAATTGGCCATCTTTGTGTGTTATTCAAGTTACTACACCCAAAGTTAATTTTCAGCACATGTTATGGCATCCCGATTAATTGCATTAAATGGGCCAAAAAATAACAGGAAATGTTCTACTCTCCAATACGTGTATATCATTGTATAATATATATGCTAGAGCCAATATGAGCGAGCGAAACAGGAGACACATTTAAACGAAAGCATATGAAAGCTTTTCGTATAGTTTGCCAAATACACGGCCCAGACAGAGAAAGATATATTCTCGTTCATGTTATTCTTTATCCTCTTAGAAAACACTTTCCAATTTCATTGTATGATGAGGTGTAATATTATCACGCTTTCATATATCAGCGCTGGCAGCTATATGGATAGCATAGTTATGTGAAATATCTTTGCATTCCAGCCGGCCTTGGTCCGATCCCCGTTGACGTCGTATGGACTTTTTTTTGGCACAATCCCAAATGAAATGAGAAACGAAAAGAGAAAGAGATGTCTGCTCGCATACATACAAACCTTTTTTAAGCTTTAAAAACAGCTCATTATTTGCGCATTTGACCCTCCAGCACACGAAATGGTATTATTTCTGCCAAAGATGAAATGTTTTCAGACAACGCTAGTTTTGGTGTACGTTCACGCAACAATCATCATGTGATGGTGATCTCAGCCTCTCACTTCTCATACGGTGTGCTGCATCGGTAGTTAGTGCTATCAATAACACAACAAAAATTAAAAATTAAAATTAAAATCGTGAGACATTCCCTTCGAGATCTATTCCACCTTTCCGACGAGGTTGAACTCACAACAATGACATAATGACTAATATTGAGCTCCCCTTCTAATCCTGGAGTTGTTTGGTGTGGGCCGTATCCCACCTTCCGCATGGCTTTCAAATTCAAATTTCACGTAGGCCATTTCAAATAAAATAACCGGTTAGACCCCGTACGTAAGCACAGGGTCTTATTATAGAGGCATAGAACTATAACATGGTGTATTTACTGGCAATCCTGTCGCCCATATATAGGTGACACTTTTCTCGTTCAAATAGAATAGGATTTTTGAAAAGAATTTAATGGGATAGACATTTCAATATAAATATTGAATATATAGAATAATCATAAAATCGGAAACATAAAAATACAATTTTATACTATACTTTTTATTCATTTATATTTCGGATGACACTACGAACATCCTGATGATATGACATACGAGTTAAGATTCAGACCCACCACCAGGTATACAACCATAGAACAATACTGAGCTTGCTCTGCCAGGTGGGTAGACATAGAACAAGGGCAATGATTAGAAGCAGGGTAAATAAAGGATTAGCTGACTGATACAGATATAGGAAATCCGCCTATGGTGAAACGGGTAAATAAATAATGTTTCTTGTCAGATATAAAAATGCAAAACAATGTGAAATAAATTAGTTCTAGTCTAGAGCTTAAACTTCGAGCATGTTTTGCATGTAGTAGCATGTAGAACCTTAAGTCCTGCATATAACTTACGTACTGGAATGTATTTTTGTTATCTGCTCCAATGACGTGCGTCTTCAAATTAAAAATAATGTACCGTTCTGAATCATATTTCAGACAGCTTCATGTTTCGGATACTCTGTATTAATAACATAAAATGCTTAATGTCCTGATGATATAACTAAAGTGTTACTTTAAAGAATCAATTTTAATATTAATTTTACAGTTATATCAACAGGGCATTGAGCATTTCAAGTTATTATTAAAGAATGTCCGATGTATGAAGCTGTCCGAAATATTATTTTATTTATTTATTGTCGTCAATCAAAAACCGATACATTCTTAATACTACTTAAAACTAAAAAAAACTGAAGAGGGCTGGTTGGATAATTTATCCATTTAATTTAGAAGACGATTTTAACAAGTTACATAATCAATTTTTTTTATTTATTTATTTATTTCGTCAAACCAGCGTAGACTAAATGTGCTGCCCAAATATTACAGTGAAATTTAACTATATCTTATTCTATTCAGATAGTCTTTGAGCATTGACCTTGACATTGTTACATCAATTATTTCACTGTGTTGGTTACAGAGGCTCATCATACGACTAATAGGACTATATTTGGCATAATTCGTTCTTCGGTAATCTATGTAGAAAATGTTAGGGTTTCTCAGGTGTCTAATCGATGCGTAAAAATTTAGGTTTCCTAATATTTCTTCTGAGTCCACTCGTTGTGATATGATATCAATAATAAAAAGAATCATGGCAGAGTTTCAACGTTCTTTTAGGCTTTTAATATTGATTAGCATACAGCGTGCTTCATATGGAGGGAGATGATATGAAGAGCAGCCTAGTTTACGAAGGGCAAATAATAAAAATTGTTTTTGTTCTGTCTTCGTGTGAAATTATATAGGGAGACCATACAATACTACAGTATTCGAGAATTGATCTGACATATGTAATATAAAATGTCTTTATTGTGTACGGATCGTGGAAATGGTAACTAAAGCGTTTGATGAAGCTCAACATATTATTTGCTCTATGGATGATAGTATTATAATGATCAACGAAGGTTAGTTTCGAATCTAAGACCACGCCTCGTTGACATCTATTGATGGGTTGATTTCCCAGCTTAACACCATTGTTCAAGTGTGTTCTTCTTCTTGTAAATGTCATCAAAGTGCATTTCCTGACATTGAGCTGTAATAAACTCTTAGTGCACCATTTATAAAATATGTCAACTTCATTTTCGAATGTTTGAGTCCTCTTCATTCTTTATTTCCATATACAGCTTCATATCATCTGCGTAGATAAGTGCCTCAACACTGTTAAGAAAACCGCAAACGTCATTAACAAATAAAATGAACAAAAGCGGCCCCAAATGAGAGCCTTGAGGAACTCCGGATGTAACAAATATTGGTTTTGAAGTTTTCCCATTAAATCTTTCCATTTGCGTGCGGTCAGTCAAATATGATTCTAGCCATTTCAATAGCTTGACTTCTATCCCTATTTTTTGAAGTTCAAGAACAAGTAAGGGTATATCAACACGATCGAAAGCCTTACTAAAGTCAGTGTATAGAGCTTCAACTTGATTATCATTATCCATTGCATTCAAAGTGAATGTGACAAATTCCAGCAAATTTGTTGTTGTTGATCGTCCTTTGAAAAAACCGTGTTGCTTATTCGTAATTCATGTCTTTAGTTGTTGAAAAAGTTTTTGGTTTATTGTGGCTTCAAAGCATTCCAAAATGCAGAAATAATTGCTACTCCACGATAATTTCTTACATTTATTACCGAATTTTAATATTGGTACATTGGAGTTTCTCCATATTTTTGGGAACCTTTCTGATTCCAATGACTTATTGAAAATCCATAAAAGGGGATGAGTTAATTCAGATACCAAATTTTTTTATAAAAAACCGGTGGAATTCCGTCAGGACCTGGCCCTTTCGAGACATCAAGCTTATTTAATGCGTCAAAAATTTCAATGTAAGTTAGTTTTCTGACTCCAACATCACATGGAAATTCTGGGAGAAATGCAAAGAAGTCACGATCTCGGTCCTCTTCAGCTGTTTCAATATAAACTTTTTGAAAAAATGTTGCAAAGTGGTAGCAAATCTGTTCTGGGTCATGGGGGAAGTAAACAGATGCAAATATATATATCTCTCCCGCAATAAGTGCTTTGACCCACACTTGCTCAAACTCGTCGAATTCTGTTGTTGGAATACGTTATGAATTTATTAATGAATTAATAGCAATAAGGACGCCGCCTCCCGATTTTTTATGGGATTTGTGAAGATTACGGTCATCTCTGAAGACCTTAAAACTATTTCCGAATACTTCCTCGCTTCTAAAACTATCATCCCAACTTATCTCTGTTTCTAAAATTATCGAGACAGAAGAATTCAGAATATTAATTTGGATTTCTTTCATTTTAAGTGAACTTTTCATACGGTTGAAATTTTGACAGTATATGTTAAAACTTACTACTTCTCCTTGGTGCGAATGGTATTTCCAACTCATAGCTCGTGTAAAAGTTGTCTGCGAACAAAGTGCGTCCTCTATTAATAAACTTTTCCGCGAGTTTAATGCGAAAGTCTTTTGCAAGCCCACGATGCCTTCTTCCGCTGGTATCTCAAAAACGGTTTTGGATATCAATGAAATTCTTTATTCATGTGAAAGTACATTTGATGCAATTATGTATGGAACTCGATTTCGGCCGATAATGCTGCAGCTTCACGTTCGATATTCGTACGAAATTCATCAATCGTCGCTGGCTTATTAGCATAGATCATAGACTTGACGTAGCCCCACAGGAAATAGTCTAACGGCGTCAAATCGCACGGCCGAGTGGCCATTTCGTGAGGTAACACGCTCACTAAACTTGGTTTTCAATAAATCCATTGTTAAATTCGCTGTGTGGCTTTTGGTGCCGTCCTGTTGAAACCACATATTGTCCAAGTCCATATCATCCAATTCGGGCCAAAAATATTCGGTTATCGTTGAGCGGTAGCGATTCCAATTAACAGTAATGTGCCGGTCTTGATCATCACGGAAGAAGTACGGCCCAATGACGGCGCCGGACCATAAACCGCACCAACCGTAATTTTTTCAGGATGCAATGGTGACTCATAGAGTACGTGTGGATTGCTGACTGACCAATAACGCATATTTTGCTTATTATCGAAGCCATTCAGCCAGAAATGAGCCTCACTGACGATGATTTTTCGATGAAAATCCGGATCATTTTCATGTTGTTGCTCAGCCCAATTCACGAACATACGACGCTTTTGGTGGTCAAGCAGCTTCAGTTCTTGCGTCAATTTTATCTTGTTAGGATGTAGGCCAAGATCTTTTCGCAAAATTCGCCACAACGACGTCACAGAGATGTCCAACGCTTGAGAACGACGTGTGAAAGACTGATTTGGGTCTTCCTCAATTGATGCGCTAGCGGCAGCAATATTCTCGACACTACGAGCACTTCTTTGTCTCACTGGCACGGGAACATTTTGTACTGTGCCTGTGGATTCAAACTTTTCCATTAGAGGCTCAATTGCTAATCTGGCAGGACGATTATGACGACCATAAATTGGACGTAGCGCTCTTAAAGTTGAGGTCATTGACTTCGAATTTCGGTAGTAAATTTTAATAATCTCGACTCTTTGTTGAATCGTATATATTTCCATTATAAAATGGCAAACCTTACTGAAGAGAAATGTCAAGAGAGTGGGAAAAATATGACGTCGTTTGCTATTTTTTTTTGGCAGACTTATCTCACTTCTTAACTAGGCGAACCTAGCCAGAATTTTCACCTGCCCCCGGGCTTCTGAATGCCAAAGGGGGACTAGGCTCTGTGGAATGCACGTATCTGCATGCTCGTGCTGTTTCAGTCCTGACCGAGAAATTGTCGGACAATCGCGCAGGTGCTAAGGATGACCGACTTTTGGATGCCGGCCAATTCCTTCTCCATATTCAACACCTTTAGCGCTTCCAGAAGTGTCTTCGGGACAATTCCAGTTCCAGAGAGAACGACTGGAACAATTCTTGGGACCTCCCTTAGCCCCCACAGTTCCTTGAGCTCCACGGCCAATGGTCGGTACTTGCAGATTTTGCGACCGTGGGTCTCCTCCAGATTCTGGTTCAGTGGAATAGCGACATCGATGATGGTGACTTTGCGGTCACTCTTGTCGTAAACCATTATATCTGGCCGGTTGTGGTGAATCGAGAGGTCGTTCAGAACAGTGCGATCCCAGTACAGCTTGAAACGGTCATTTTCCAGGACAGGTGCAGGCAGGTACCGGTAGTTTGGTACGTTGTCTTCCAGTAGAGCACATTGGAGCGCCAGTTGTCGATGAACAATACGGGCCACGTTGTTGTGGCGCTCGGTGTAGGCTGCGTTGGCCAAAACGGGACAGCCTCCCATAATGTGCTCTATGTTTTCACCTGGTTGATGGCACATCCGGCAAATGTCATCAACGTCTTGATGCCAGACGTACCGCCTGCAGTTTCTCGTCGGCATTATCCTGTCCTGGATGGCTATCATGTCGGCTTCTACTACTGAAGAGAGTTCACCACGCGTTAGCCACAGATTAGATGCGGCCTTGTCGACGTGTGGCCGATCCAGTTGATGGGGGTGGGCACCATGCACTGCCTTCTGCTTCCAAGCTGCAATCTTCTCCTCCACTGTCTGCAGATTGCAGTTGAGTTGGTACTCCGCTTGCGCCAAGTGCAGAGCGCTGTATCCTCTGTCGGCGGCGCAGACAGCCCGGTATAGCGCGTTTTGGTTGGCGCGTTCTGCGAAGTACTCGCGCAGTTGTCGTACCTGGGCAACACACAGTGCAGATATGTCGACTATTCCAAGTCCCCCTTCTTTGCGTGGCAGTGAAACTCTCTCCAGTGCCGATTGAGGATGGTGCATTCCGGCCTCTTTAAATGCTTTCCTCATCCTCCTCTCAAGGTCCTCTAGGTCAGTTTTGCTCCATTTGACTACACCAAAACTGAAGGTCAGCAGGGGAACCGCGAATGTGTTGATCGCGCGTACCTTGTTCCCCGCGTTGAGGAAAGTCCTCAGGACACAGTTCACTCAACTCAAGAACTTGTCTCGCAGCTCCGTCTTGATGTCGGAGTGGCGAATCCCGGTGAGCTGTCGGAATCCAAGATATTTATAGGATTCGCCACGAACCATGTCTCTTATGAACTCGCCGTCATAGACCTCGTAACCTCCGGATTCGGTAAGCTGCCCTTTCAGCAGATGGACACAGCGGCACTTGTCAAGGCCGAACTCCATGCAGATTTCCCTGCTTATGTCTTCGACAACCCGGATAGCTACACCTAGACGCTGACGTGAATCAGCGTAGACCTTGAGATCATCCATGTAGAAGGTATGGGTCACTTCTTCGTGGGCGCCGTCGCCATACCTTATTTTATAGCCATGACCGTTTCTATTGAGCGTCCTACTGAGGGGGTTCAGTTGCAGACAAAACCAAAGCGGGCTGAAAGAGTCGCCTTGGAATATCCCCCTCTTTATCTGCAGCGTTCTAGATTCAACACATTTTCCCCATCACTGAGGTGCAGAGACGTACTCCACTGCCTCATCGCATGCTGCAGGAACCTAACGACGACGGGATCAATTTTGTAGAGCTCCAATACCCGGACGAGAAACGAGTGAGGTATGGAGTCATAAGCCTTCCTGTAATCGATGTAGGCCATACTTAGGTTCCGCTGGTTATATACCGCCTGGCCGACTATGGCTGCGTCGATGATGGCCTGGTCTTTGCAGCCATGCGTATTTTTCCTGCATCCTTTCTGCTCTTCTGCGATGATGTGATGCTGTACGCAGTGAGCAGAAACTTTGGCGGTAATTATGCTGCTCAGTATTTTGTACAGACTCGATAGGCACGTTATCGGTCTGTACTTTGATGGGTTCAATGTGTTGCTGTCTTTCGGGAGGAGGAAGGTGACGCCACGGGTGGCGAATTCAGGAAGGTTGTGTGGGTCACGTAGCACCTTGTTGAAGCACTCAGCTATCTTTGGATGTGCGACGGTCAGCTTCTTGTGCCAAAAGTTCTGGACACCATCGGGTCCCGGTGCTGCCCAGTTCCTCAGGTACCGCGAGGCTTCGCGGACATCGTTCTCTCCGACGATGATAGCTGGCATCTCTCCAATTTCACCACAACTCTCCTCCTCCTGTCTTAACCACATTTGCCCGTCGCGATGTTCTACTGGGGTCTCCCAAATACCAGCCCAGAAGTTCGTCACATCGCTAATATCTGGCAAACCTTCGCGGTAGTCGGGCTTCTCGTCGCTAATGTGGTCGTAGAACGCTTTCTCGTTATCTCTGAACATCCGATTTTGTTCCTGGCGCTTTGCAGAGTCAGAGTAACGTTTCAGCCGTTTTGTAAGGACGCTCAATTGCTGTACCAGTGTGTCGAGTTTTTCCGTTTTCCGTTTTTCCGTGGCGAAGTTCAGTAGGCCGCACGATCACAGCAACTTGGCGACATAATTTCACCGATCTGCTGCCTCTTTTGTACGCCATCAGTCTTCCAATTGCGGCGCGCTTGTTTAGGATCCGTTGCTCCAATCTCCTTCGCCATGGAGGCTCACGCCTTTCACGGAGATGTTGGAGCAGTCCACCTCTTGGCCTAATACGGTATCCTAAACTTTTGGCGGTCGCCACAGCAGCACAGTAAACTTTCAGTTGCAGCTCCTCCATGTTCTCAGCATCAACCAAGTGCAGCGGAAGAACGTGCTCGTTCATGAGCTTTACTGCACTTGTCAGCCTGCGGGAATGCTGCAACTTCGGGATCCTGGGGCGCGACAAAGGGTCCGTGTCGCGGAACTGTGAGATCGCCTCGTCGTAATGGAAGACCAGATCGCGTAGTAGTTGTTGATCTGGCTGTGGATCTTCCGGCTCAGGGGGTTGTTGTACTGTGGCCTCCACTGGTGCTGATTCGCGTGCCCCAGTCGCGAATGAATTGCTCAGCCGTACTGAACTTCGTCTCGACACATCGCTTGCTCTGCTTGTTCTGGAGCTTAGTTCTCTCTGCACCTGCTGCTTGATCTCGTCGACTTGCGTTTGGGAGAGCATATTGTTGCGTACAATCGCTCTACGCCTCGCGTTCATCGCGTTTTGGTCAAGCCTCCCGACGAACTCTGGATACGCTTCCTCGAACATTGCGAGTATTCGAGGGCGACCGCTTATGTCCGTCTCCAAAGCAGTGCAGATGTAATAGGCGCGGATCACGAATTCGTTCATTTCGTGTGTCCACATGATCCGTCGCCTAGTAGTACCCACAAGTGTGGACGACTGTCGTCTGACAGTCGCAACACGCCTCGTAGGCGCAGCGTTTCGTTGGTGATGTCGATGGCTGCTGTTTCCGTGTGGCGGTAGCTCTTCGGGTTGAACCCGGCTGGTGGCCCGCTCTTGCACATCGCCCTCCAGCCGCTGGCCGCTCGCTCTTACGCCCGTTCCAGGACCAGCTCCAGTTCGGGGATCCTCCTCGGGTGATCGCATTCGTAGTATTCGTCTTGACCTTAGCTCCATTGTCTGGGTGTATCTCCTTTGCCCGGGAGACAGCGGGTTGGCAAGGCCTCCATGACCCGGGAGGCCTTCCCCGGGAGAGATATAGCGCTCTGACTCGCTCGCACCCCCTCACTTAGCCACTTTCGACACCCGTTCTCGGAGCCAAGACCAGGTGTGTGTTTCCAGTTCACGCCCGATCTAAAAATGTCGTCATATGATCTTCGTGGAGGCGTGAGATAGGAACATTTGAGACCAACAGGTAGGCTCCTACCCTAGTGTTGATCCCCATTTGAGAACCAAAGAATCAATTTTTTTTTTTTTTTTTTTTTACAACTTAAATGCATTTTTATTCAGATGTTTTGCTATTTGCATACATATTTTACAGTTCAAGTGACACAGTCTGGGCTTTACATCTTTGGTTCAGCTTTTGGATTTAAAATCATACTGTTGAGCAAAAGTTCCTTATTTTTAATTTGACAGTTGTTCACCATTTTAATGGTATTGTTTGAAATTAAATTTGAAAGAGACTACTTATAAACTACTAACTAACTAACTAATAACCAACTAACTAATCTACTATATACAAATTTTTTATCAGGTCAAATTCAGAGGATCTAGATTTCTCAACAAATTTAGCTTTTGTTTCATACATAATTGCATCTAGTTTTTGGATATTAGCCTCTTGGTGTAGATCCGAGATCCTTGTGTCAAAAGGACGATCAAGAATCATCCTCAATGCACGATTTTGTACACACGTCGTTTGCTATCCCTATCGGTCTACTTTTGTAGCGTTCCTATTGAAATACCCGTTATGATCCTCTATCACTTCCCGAATGAATCCGGATTTTTTATATATATGAGGAAGGTATTTTTTTACAGAAAGCAACTGCAACAGAAACGACCGCTCTAAAAAAGTATGGTAGGCTAGAAATATTTTGGATCGGGAAAAACATGATGGGTATAAATGTCTCACTGAAAAAAGCGTAATTTCTATCCACCGCCGACCCGCTTTCGGAAGCGGCGATGTGTCGCACGCAAATCTGTGTTCCACTGATTGCCCGGTTAGTTTGAAACATAGCCCTTTGGCCTTGTTCTCACTGCAGCGGGGCGTCAGCGTGGCTTGGGCGGGATTAATCGTGTGTGTTCTTACCGATGTGTTCACACCAAGCTGACGTGTCGTGAGCGTGGTTTTGACGTGTGGCTGGCGTGCAAACGAAAACACTTCACGCCGGCGATATTTGTACTTCTCCGCTTCTCTCTAGCATATGTTTGTTTGTAGCAGTGACATAATTATTTTTTTTGTTTTTTTTTAATTTATTAGGTTTTTTACCCTCCGAGTTTTTAGCCGTAATATTCCAACGATGCTGGAATATTGAAAAATGAACCAATTTTCATTCTTTCATTCAAAAACACACATTGACAATTTTCATAGAACACGCCAAAGACAGGCCGCTGGTGCAATGTGAGTGAATTAAAATATCGTGGCGAGAAGTGAACATGCCCCGCTCACGCCACGTTGACGCCCCGCTGCAGTGAGAACATGGCCTTTCTCTGACTTTACACGAACTTTTCAAACGATCCTCGTATGTCTGTAATGCAATTATGACTAAGTGAGAGGTAGGGCAAAAATACAGAACTTTGAAGTTGCTGAAATTTATGGAATCCCACCCGAAGCCACATTTTGATTATGAAACAACTCTTCATTGATTTTCACAATGCATTTGATTCTAGGCACCTTTTTTCTTATCGCCGAAGCCATTGCTATTGACACAAGAACATACGAATAGTATTATGATGAGTATCTAGACACTGTAATAAAATACCGATTAGTCACAATACCAGCTATAATTTACAATCTCACGATAATGATAAGCATAAGCAAATTCCGCGGTATGCGACGACAGGTCATATTCAAACGACGAATATTCCCAGAAAACGAGCTGACTAATTATGAACTAGTGCTGCTATTAGTGTAACGTTAACCGATTAACGACCAAGCTGTTGACAATATTTCTCTAACAAAAGCCATTGGTGTAATTCTGATTATTGTCGCTACAGAAACCCCAATCTTCAAGTTTTTTTTTGTTTTCCGGAAAATGACAAAAAATCGAAAAATCATCAAACAAAAACATTTTCAATTTTATAAGGTTTTGTTTTCTGGTGAGCTATGTACTTTCCGTACATAGTTGCTTTAAACCGAATTTATTGTCCAATAAATTTATACAAAAATGAATTAAATTGATAGTAGATGGTAGCTGATAGACTAAGCTATCAATTGATGCAAAAACCTTACCGTATGGTTGTTTTCCAAAGCAATGAAAAATTATCCGAGTTGCTGTTTGATTTTTCGAACGCTTGGCATAAAATGGGTTAACAGAGAACCTGTTGTATCGGGAAAGGTGTGTATCGATATGAGTCAAGTGAACTGATAATCGTTCTGATGTTCCATTCCACATGAAATGAACACATGCGAAAACATAAATTATAGAGAAATCAAACAAAGTTATTGATATTCCATGTGAATTTATATTTGAATTCACTAAAAATATGCATCGAAAGATAATTTGTTTCTACTATATTTGTGTGAAAACAGAGCTGCTACCGCTGGACACGAGACGGAAAGGGCGAGCGCGAGCCCGTCCCCGGAACGGTTTGAGATACGTTTTATCCTGGGTGAACTCTGGCGGTGTGTTGAAGCACCCTTCGGTTTCCAAGTAGATATCCAAGCACGACATCGCTCGCTTCAGTTGTAACGAAAGCAGCGACTTCTGATGCTTCGATGATTGCAAGCTGTTGGTCCAGTATTCCATGTCCTGAGACGGGAAAAATGGTTTATTCAAGCGGAATCGAAAAAATGTTCACACTTACCCTCACGGCGGCATTATCGGCAGCAGAATGTTTTCCGTTCCAATTGAGCGAAAATGACCACAGTGCGGTACTTTCCGGGAAGTCACACGGCACACAGATGTAGCATTCGAGCTTAGCCGATCCTCGGGTAACAATGGCCCGGAAATATAGGTCATTAGGACTAGAAGAGCACTGATCGACGAATTTCTCCGTAACATTTGAACCCACATATTCCGCGTAAGAAAGCGCAGTCCACTGGACTAGCGTGCTGGAAATGCGAACCGGATTGTTGTGCTCCATGTTAATGGAAGTGTCCACGGTACCGATTTCTAGCTCATGAATTTGCTGATACAATTTAATGCGGGCTTCCCATCGAGTGCGAATCGCCTTGATGACGACAGGGATAGTGTTCTGCCATTTATCGCTTGCGGCCAGAAATTTCTCTCCCGAATTTACAAATTCGACCCCACACAGCTCCTGAGCCCACTTGTACGGCTTCCCCAGATCACGCTCCTTCATCATTGAACCGAATTTTTCCATACTGACACCGATTTCCTGCAGCTGAAATTTAGTCTTTGGATTCGGACTGCCTTCTCCGTTGTCATTCGGAAAAAGTTCATTCAAAATGTTCTCCTTTGACATAACGTCCCCAGCAGCTACGCCGGAGATCTCAAAATCCACCAGAGCACATTTAACCGTAACGAATCCTGCATTCGGTACGTAATGAAATGTGAGCGCCAATGATTCCTTGCCCTCCTTGCTCTTGATCGCGATCGTTACACTCAGTGGATGTGGTTTAGCCAGAGCCTTGCGTTTCTGTCTCGCCGGATCCTGGTGCTTGCTGGTTTTACGACGATTATAGCTTCCCCTAGCTTCTCGCTCATTGCCACCATCATCATCCGAATCACAATCCAAACTACCTGTGAATTCAATCTGACGAGCTTCATCCTCATCGCCTTGAACGGTAGTCGATAGCGACGAATCGCACGCCTCTCCGTAAGCCGTAACGTTGGCATATAGCATGTAAAGCGGTTGCACCAACAATCGAATCGTCTTCTGAACCTCCCAGCCCTTCTCAATCGGCATATCCAATGCTTCCTGGAGTGGTCTGGTGGCTGCCAGTAAGTCCTTCAACCTGGGTGCCAACGAATCCAGCCGCTCCGTTTTCGACACGATCTCTTCCGCTACCTTCGCTTTCGATGAGTGCAGTTCTTTGCAAAGTGCATCCAGCTCCTTGCGCTGCTGTAATTCCCACTCCAATCTAGCAATCCGTCTAGCATGTTCATCGTTCTTGGTCTTCTCCGGACGCGCAATAGATGATGGGGCATTCGCGTAAAATTCCTCCACCGGTACCAGCTCAATTTCTTCGTCCTGGCTCTTGAACAGATAGCACCTCTGTACTTCCTTCCTTAGATGGTCCGCTTCATACAGCAGATTCTGCAACTGCAATCGATTACTATCGACACGAAGCTTCTCCTTGTGAAGGGCTTCCTTCCCGTCCCTGATCCGCACCTTATCCAACCGATTCAGCTTCTTCAATGCCACAAAAGCCAACGAACCATCGATCCTTTTGTCGGCAATTTTCAATCGCGCCTCCTCCGAATTTTCTTTCTTCAGGGCGGCAATTTCATCGAAAAGCTTCCGCAGTTCATCGCAGGTGCTGTGAAACAACTGGGCATCCTTCTCAGGCGAACGTTTGCTAGCTTCCTGTTCTTCGAACGCTATCGTATTCTGTTGGATAAACGAGAACAAAAAAAATGTAAACAACCTCTGGTTATGCGCCACTAACACGAAACATGCACTTACCACGTACAAATCCTCCTTTGTGAGCTTTGCCGGCGGGGCTTCTATGGTGGTCGTCTTTCTGCGCTTTTTATCGCTAACGTCCCGATCACTCAGGTCGACTTTATTGACCATTTTAGCGAATTATTACAAGGAAAAACTCCCAAATGATTTGCACGAGAATTGAAAACAAACCGATTCGATGCGAAGCGAACTATTATTGAGGTTCCTTTCCAAATCCAATGTCAAAAAGGCAAGAACTCGTTTGGTAGGTGAGGACAATATAACACTTCGAAATGTATTGGCGATCTAACGTACAAATCTACCTAGGCGGCGCTGCGGTGAAAGTGATGATGGTTTTAAATTTTGCCATGTGAGCTTATGGAAGGTTTGTAGTTCTTTCCATAAATTACAATGTTATAATCATAAAAGATTATTTGATTGCGATGAGTTTGTAAGAAATTTAATTCTGCGCAATTCTATATATAACATATTATTCATTTACCTTTTCCAGTAGTGAAAACTATGAAAATGTTGACAATGGTTGAATTAAAGAAGGAAATTCGAGAGCACAATCAAACACAAGCAGAAAAATGCACGATTCCTGCATGTGAGAACTACCTTGGAAAGCTCAGAAGTAAAATATACGTGATTTGTTTTTGAGTATTAGGTTACATTAGCATCATTTTCTTAGTTCAAAAACAAAATCCAGATGTCTCACCGATCGTTTACGTTTTGCGTTAGATCGCAAATTGGTTTGTCGAAAAATGATCGGTAGAATTAAAGAAAAGAATTTCCGTTAAAAAAAATAGATGGATGAACATTCTCGATTTCATTTCAAAACATAATTTTTGATTTCTATATAGGGGGGTCACTCTACGAGAAATGTAACGAAAAATTAAAAGATTTTAAATGCATATTACGCAAATTCAATATTGTGATCAGTGTTGTCACACATACAGATTTATCTGGAATGGTAAAGATTCTTTCGTTATTTTTGGTACAGATTCTGTACGATACAGAGTACAGATTTTCGTCAAAAAATACAGATTGGTACAGATTTTTTCCATGTGAGAAATTTCTTACATTTGAACAAATCAACATTAAGGAACATAACTACCTTTACGCCGCAGTGTCGTTTGGTGCTGCTGATCATAAAAGCATTTACAATGCAATGATTGATCTGTTTCATATGGACGGAATTCTTTACAAGGATCGTCTGGAATAATTCGCGTCGGACAGTGCGATATATGTTTTTCCCCAGAGTGAATCGTTTGTTCCAGGCTGAAAAATCTGGGGTGACATTGTGCATTTCGAAAAGAGTGATTTTTATTCGTTTCGACCACTTTGACTTAGCTTTGTTTACGAACCCAAAAATTTTACATTTTTCTACCAGGCAAATTTTGCTCTAATTCTATTATACTGAAAATATTAACTTAAAAAAGATACATAATACTAAAACCAATTCGATTTTAGTTTGAATTTTCTCGAAACGAGTCACTCGTTTCGAAATGCGTAATGCCACCCTTGAATTCACGATGCTACATGAAGAGCTGATAGATATTTATTTGAACATTCTCACTAATATCGGCGAGGAATCTTACGTTGTTTCAATGTCCAATGGTATTAAATTCGAAGTTCATTTAAAAAGTGGCTCTATCTCTATAGAAATTCCTTCGTAGCGCTGGAGAAAAATTGACTATGGCCATGGAAATGCTTGATGGACTGGGATAGAGAGGACTCTAACTACAAGAGCTGTTCTAAAAGTATCACGATTTTTGTATACCCACGAATTACCTATATTCGATTTCAGTTGTTGACGTGCTCGGGTTTCCGGCACTCTTTGCGTCGTTTAGGGTAACACCGGATGTGTTGGACATGCGGGGTGATTTGGACCACCCCTTTATCTCGAAAAGTACGGCTCATGTGGGATTTCTGTCATCTCTTTCTATTGTTGAACCGTAGGTACCTAAAGTAAAAAAAACTTTGGTAAAATTTAACAGGCGAAGGAAAACGGTTGCATGAGCACATCAAGCACTTTGGTTGTAAGAAAATGTGAGTTTTTCGATCGTGGTTTTAAGGTTTTTTTTCCGCTGATTAAACAAACTTTTCGTGTATTGTGCAGTAAAGTTCTGTTCGCCTACAGAAGAGGAACAATTCAATGCAGCGAAACAGTAAGTTTGATAGCAATAAATGAAATTAATTGCATTTTAATTTTTGCATGTTGTGTGGGGTGACATGGACACGTTTCTGAGGGGTGAATTGGTCCTACAGATTTGAAGCTTTTCTTTGGTCTAATTGATTCCAGATGCCACTGAATTACAAAAAAATAATGGTTAGACAACGTTGGAAGAAGGATGAGCTTGAAAGAGCAACGCAGATCATCAAGGACGGATTTTCTTTGAGCAAGCATCGAAAGTGTTTGAAAATGCTCGAACAACAGTGAAAAGATCCATGCAGAATTCGAAATGCCATTTCTCAGGAATCTGGCCAAGACACCTGGTATCGATCCCAGAACATTGTTACTGACTGTAATATTATCTTGTATTACTTTACATAAACATGATTATATTTTTTTCGATGAAACACACACTGGACCAAATCACCCACAGACGGTCCAAATCACCCCGCATCAAATTTTAATGTCCAAAAATCATCTCTTTTATTTTATGATATATCTGGTGGTTTGAAGCTTGATATAATGATTGAACATTATTGATTGAGAGAAAACAAGTGTATCTAAGTGAACAATGTGATTGTGAACAATGTTTGAAAATATTAGGCAATTTGCTTAGGGGGTCCAAATTCCCCCCATTTCCCATACATTATTTCGATCCTCCGAGAACAGTTTTTCGAACTCCGATAAACATTGTTTCGCTCCAAGGTAGGTTCATCAGATGTCACAAACAACATTCGGAATGTGTTCGCGCCCTAATTTTGTTTTCCACACAAAATTTTATACAGATTCTTTGATCCATTTATGCAATAGGCAACAATCGAAGATGAACCAAAACACGTGTAAGAAAAGCAGCTGTCAAAAATCAACTGAACATTCCAAATTCATTATGCCACAAAAAATCTAGAATCGAATATACGTGACCCGCGTATATTCGAAGTCGCGATACTTTTTGAACAGACCTCGTATAAGCATCATCAAACAAATGAATGACTTGCAAATGTTAATGTAATATTTGTAGTACATAAATGAGTATTTTTTTCATGCTAATAAATTAGTTTTTCCTCTACAACGAATATTTTCGATGGTGCAGATTTTTGGTACAGATTTTTGAAAAAAAAAGAACAGATTAGAGAGATTTTTAACCTCTCTGGTACAGTTTAAAATGTGGCAATACTGATTGTGATACATGCTTTATAAGTGAACAATTTAACAAATAAAGTAGGTATGTTTTTTTTAGATTTTGCTCACTGCTTTTGCGATGAAGAGAAACAAACAACATGTTTGCATAGAATTCGGCCGATAGACTCCATGAAGAAACAGGTACGAACTGATTCGAAACGAACTGATTGCGAGCGAATTGTTTGAGAACGAATGATACGCATATGCATGTGGAAATCGGATTGCCTTGGGCGAAACGGAAACGCTTGGGGAAAGCTAAAAAAGATAACGATATTGTCATTCACTGGCAAAATGCATATAACTCGCGGTTTATTTTGTTAACACGTTGAGCCCTACATCGGTCTTTAGGGGCCGACATTGAGCTTTTTGGTAGGAAAGCGCTGACTGACTGAGACTGACAGTTACAAACAAAAGTATAAACGGTTTGTTTTTGGATGTTTTACATAATGTGAGTTTCTAGTTGAATTTCTGGCTATTTTCAATTTATGTAATCAGTATCTTTGGGAGCTGGAAGCGTAGCGAGAACGATTCGGGGCTCTACGTGCTAATGTATGCTCAATTTTAATTTTTGAGTTTAAAATTAGAATTGATTTAATTCATGCAATTAAATTTGATTTTCGGCAAAGCTGTAAATTTTCAATTTAATACATTTTTTCAACTCGTCTGCAATATTTATATATTATCTGTTTATCAGAAAAAAAATGTTTTGCCACTTCGAATATGTCGAATTTTGTACCAACGAGTGCTTTTGCGGGGAGTGTTACTTCATTACTTCAATATGAAGGAAAAAGCTGCGGAAAGTCATCGCATTTTGGTGGAAGGACATTGGGTGCCGTGTGAATTGAAGCCACGAGACGTCGAACGCCGTTTTTTCACGTGCGAACAACTGCTCCAACGGCATAAAAGAATGTATTTTTTGCATCGAATCGTTACTGGTTCCATCGCCAGTGGATCCATTACGACAATCCTGAATGTCGGGCAACGTATGGATACCCGACCGTATGGATCAACATCGACGGCCGCGTGGAATATTCACAATACGAGCAAAGACACGATAAAGTTATTTTGCAGCACGATAATGCTCGGCCGCATGTCCCGAAACCGGTCAAAACATACGTGGAAACGCTGAAATGGGAGGTCCTATCACACGCGCCGTATTCTCCAGACATTGCTCCGTCCGATTACTACCTTTTTCGATCGATACTACATGACCTGTTTGACCAGCACTTCTCCAATTTTGATGAAGTCAAAAATTGGATCGATTCGTGGATAAACCGACTAACCGACCGATTTTTTACAGCAAAGGGATCCGTGGATTGCCAGAAAGATGGGAAAAAGTTGTGACTAGCGATGGACAATACTTTTGAATATTAAATTTGAAACCATTTTTACAGAATAAAGCATTAATTTAAAAAAAAACGAAGAAACTTACCGGTACTCCTATTAGAAAAAGAGCTCCACTAATCGGATCCCCATCCTATTAGCCGTAGAATAAGCATAATTGTAAATATGCTTTAGAAATAAAATGAGATATAGAATTTGGGTCTTTTAAACTTATGTAACTGAGCCTGTACAAATAAACGGTTTATATACATATGAAAAAGAGCGCCACGGACAGCACGACAAATTTGGACACGATGGATTAAAAATATTACACAACTCAAAACTCAAATCAGCTGAATATTATGCACGAAGTGAAAATACATGACGTAAATCGTACTAAGCACAACACTTAAACGAATTACGAAGCGTATACTTGAATAGCGTTTCTTTGAATACGCGTTCTCCTCTTCCCGGTTCGGCTGCTGTGACACTCGTCCTATCAATTGGCGGTCTGTTATATCGATAAGCAAGGTATATTCACCTAACTGTATATTTTAGCTTGGTTAATAAGTTATATTGTAGTATAAAAACAGCAAAAACTTTTATTTTTAATAACGTGTGTATTCGACCTTTGCGCTCGTTTGAATTTCATCAGGAAAAAATTGTAATTTCAAAATCGTGGACATTCAATTTTGAATGAATACGAGTTCATTCCACGTAAACAATCATCGATAAGAACTAATCAAATCATCGAGCGGGTAGCACATGGTGTCATGTTATAACTCTTTCGTTGCTTTATCAACAAACGAGTCGGTTCTCTCAACAAGCCACGCATTTCCATGTTCCAACGTTTTGCCCGAACCGGTCTGGTTAAACGTTATATAATTCACTCGCTCGGCGCTGGTAAAAGTTCTTTAACTTGTGGCATCCGTGAATTCTCGGCAATAGCTTCCAAAATGAGTCTGGAACAAGCGAAGAAAATTGCCGCGTTCAAAGCGGTCGACGAATACGTGAAAGACAACACAGTTGTGGGAGTCGGTAGTGGATCGACCGTGGTGTACGCGGTTCAACGACTCGCTGAGCGGGTCAAAAGTGAAGGTCTGAAATTAGTATGCATTCCAACGAGCTTTCAGGCGCGCCAGTTGATAATTGAGAGTGGACTCGTTTTGGGTGACTTAGAGCAGAATCCGAAGATTGATTGTGCCATCGATGGAGCGGATGAAGTTGACGCTGACATGGTGCTGATCAAAGGGGGTGGCGGTTGCTTGCTGCAAGTAAGTGAAGGGTATTCCGGAACAATCGTATTCAAATATCGTTATCTATTTTTTTTTCTTTTCAGGAGAAGATTGTTGCTTCCTGTGCCGATAAGCTGGTAGTTATTGCCGACTATACGAAAAACTCAAAAAGGCTTGGCGAGCAGTACAAAAAGGGTATCCCGATTGAGGTTGTACCAATGGCATACGTACCGATTCGGGACAAAATTTCCGCCAAGTACGGTGGTAAGCTGGCCCTGAGAATGGCCGTAGCGAAAGCTGGTCCTGTAGTGACCGACAACGGAAACTTCATTCTCGATTGGCATTTCCCTGAGAGTGGTGAATTCGACTGGGATGCCGTTAACCAGGACATTATGATGATTCCCGGTGTCGTTGAGACGGGTTTGTTTGTGAAAATGGCTTCGAAAGCGTATTTCGGCCTGGCGGATGGATCTGTCATCGAAAGGAGTGCCTGAAGCGGATGATATTATTCTCACTCAATTTATTCCATTTGCTACTATTGATATTTTGCTTCGTTCAATAAATAAATAACAAAAGAGCAAAACCCAAATCCGAGTCAATGATAACGCAGCTTCAATTTAAACAATATGTTTCGATTCTATTGGTATTGGAGATCGTTCACTTAAAATGATTTCTTATTGCGCTCGGGCAGGAGCGATTCTTTCGCATAGTTGAACAACGAGAGCAGTCCAAGTTTTTTCCTACTAGAGAAGTAGTTCGTCACGATGTCGTCGCCTGGAAGTATACGGATTTTATATAGTACGCATGTTCTCTAAAGTTTGATCATAGTATGAATCATAATTATCCTAGTGCAACAATACTTTTGCACGCAATAATACCGTGGTACTGTATTGGCATTTCGCATCGTGTGTTTAATTGTTTTATTAGCGAAACTTTAATTTATTCGCCATTCGCCCCTTCTAATAACAAAAATTCTTTTAATAAGAATAAAACGAAATTCAAATGCTGTAAACATGATCCAATTTGAAAATTTACTTTCTGTCTGCTTTTGTTCTTTCATACTTATCTCCATCTCCGGTTTTTCCATTTTTCTTCATATTTTGGGTAATTGATTAATAAATGGCCCACCGTCAATCAAACAGCACACATTCAGGTTCTTACTCTCTTTTTATCAGCCATTCTTGAACTAGCCTCGCATTTCAATAACTTTGGGGGCGTACTGATTTATTTTTCATATTCTAGCATATTTCCTGATTTTTATAAGTAACTAGCTGACTCGGCAAACTACGTTCCGCCCAAAATTTAATTTTCGTTATTACATTCACGTTTTCTTACTAAGCGATCGTTCATGGATCCAATCGCAGAACTGTTAATTGATTGATCTTCTAATCTACCCTTTAAACATAACCTTTCGCTATAAAATTCCTAGCACTTCTACCAAAACTCGTCATTATAATATCAGATTATTCTCGGACACAATTCTTCAATATTTACAATTATTCAATATTTTTCAACCACCTGAAAATAACATGTTTCTCCGTTATATGGAATAAATGTTTGATGCAGAAAATATGATAGAATACAGCCCTTAATCGGACAATTCCTTTCACGAGTTTTGCTCTTATCAACACATTTGGCGATCCATTTTTATTTATATGGATATAAGACGATATAGGAGCGCATTTTATCACATTAAAATTCATTTCCACTTTCGAACGAACATCAATTTCGTGTCCGCAAACATCAAATGGACTAACAACGCTTGTCAATATGTTATTGTAGAACACACGCGAATTGAAAATTTTTGATAACATGTTTGGTTGGAATATGTGTATTATTTTTATGGAACTTCCTCTCCATTCCAGAGAAGGAAGGGGTATCATACCATCATAGAAATATATCTCTCGTACCCAAAATCCATCACATCCCCAAATTGACTTCATTTGCTTTATTAGTTCTCGATTCAAGCAGAAATTTGTGTTTCATTGGTATGGCAGCCTTCCTTTAGAGAGAGGCAAAGAATGTCGAACCATCATAGAAACGTTTATCGATCCCCAAAACCTCTATATGGCAAGTTTGATTCCATTTGCTTGATTAGTTCTCGAGTTATGCAGAAATTTGTTTCATTTCTATAGCAGCCCCACCTTAGAAATGTTTCTCGCCCCATAAAACCTCCATGTTGTGATAGAATCGATGGGAGTTCTTCCAGAAAAAAATCAATCAACCGTGTATATGATATGGAGTCCCGCTCGCTTATGCACTTCGATTACTTCTTGTGCCACCTCGAATGCCAGATTATTCAGATTATTCTCGGACACAATTATCTGCTGTGTCAAAACTATCGAGGTAATCATCAACGTAGTGTAGTTTCTTCACTGCCGCTGCTCCTCGTGGAAAATCTGTTTCTTGTTCGGTTGCGTTTATGTTTTTTTACATATTGTGAATGTGCGGGGGAACAGGCAGCTCCAAATATCGCTACATCGGATACCATTGTACTCATTGGCAGCTCTGGAGAATCTCTATAAGGAAATAATAAAGCACAGCAATCTTGAGCCCGAACCAGCATTTGCAGAAACATTTCTTTCACATCTGCTGATACAGCCACTTCACGCTCCCGGTATGAAAACAGCACAGATAACAATGGCGTCAGAAGATCTGGACCTTTGAGCAACATGGAGTTCAACGACACTCCATCGACCTTTGCCGCCGCGTCTCAAATAACTCGAACCTTCCCTGGCTTCTTATCACTAACTACGACGCCTATTGGCAGGTACCAAGTACGTCGCAGATCGAAACCGTCAATTTCTTCTGTAGTCGCTTCGTGTACCACCACTTCGCTTTAAAATCTGCTACTTGCTGCCGTACGCTATCGTAAAGCTCGGGATTCCGAGCTAAACGCTTCTCAAGGCATCTGAAACGTTCCGCCATCGCTCGACTGTCAGGAAACTCAATATAGACATACTTCCACAGTAGTCCGATCTCGAATTTCCCACTACTAGTTCGACGCGTAGTTTCTTCCAAATCCTTGTATGCTCGTTCTTCTTCAATTCCTTTTACAGCTGGCACCACAGCTACGCCCAGACTCTCGACGTCAAAGAAATGCTTCGACTGGTCATGAGCGTCTACGACCCCTTGGGGCTGGTAGCATCATTCGTCATCCACGGAAAAATCCTCATCCAAGAAGTTTTGCGAACTGACACGGATTGGGACACCGAGATTCCTGTGGAGATAGCTACACGCTGGTTTGAATGGTTAGCGGTGTTGAAAAACATAACCGGATTGCGTATTCCGCGGTGTTACTTCCCAGGATACAATCCAGAAAGCATGAAAAATCTTGAGCTGCATGTGTTCGTGGATGCGAGCGCTCAGGCTTATGCGGCGGTAGCTTGTTTCCGCATTATAGATCGAGGACAGATCAGTGTTGCCCTCGTATCATCCAAAACGAAGGTCGCGCCACTCCGAGGACTTTCGATTCCACGATTAGAGCTGATGGCAGCTTTGATTGGAGCACGCTTGCGGAGAACGATTGAAGAGAACCATACTCTAAAAATTAAGAGAACTTTTTTCTGGAGTGATTCATCGACAATTTGCTCGTGGATTAAGTCGGACACCCGACGATATCGACAGTTCGTCGCGTTCAGGGTCGACGAAATATTAAGTCTAACGAACATCAATGAATGGCATCAGGTCCCTGGAACCAACGGCCATCTACCTTGCATGACGGGCCCTTTCCCCATTTGGTAGCTTCATCTGCAACGTTAACCTTCGTCGGAACCCAATGTCATTCATTGATGTTCGTTAGACTTAATATTTCGTCGACCCTGAACGCGACGAACTGTCGATATCGTCGGGTGTCCGACTTAATCCACGAGCAAATTGTCGATGAATCACTCCAGAAAAAAGTTCTCTTTATTTTTAGAGTATGGTTCTCTTCAATCGTTCTCCGCAAGCGTGCTCCAATCAAAGCTGCCATCAGCTCTAATTGTGGAATCGAAAGTCCTCGGAGTGGCGCGACCTTCGTTTTGGATGATACGAGGGCAACACTGATCTGTCCTCGATCTATAATGCGGAAACAAGCTACCGCCGCATAAGCCTGAGCGCTCGCATCCACGAACACATGCAGCTCAAGATTTTTCATGCTTTCTGGATTGTATCCTGGGAAGTAACACCGCGGAATACGCAATCCGGTTATGTTTTTCAACACCGCTAACCATACAAACCAGCGTGTAGCTATCTCCACAGGAATCTCGGTGTCCCAATCCGTGTCAGTTCGCCAAACTTCTTGGATGAGGATTTTTCCGTGGATGACGAATGATGCTACCAGCCCCAAGGGGTCGTAGACGCTCATGACCAGTCGAAGCATTTCTTTGACGTCGAGAGTCTGGGCGTAGCTTTGGTGCCAGCTGTGAAAGGAACCGAAGGAGAACGAGCATACAAGGATTTGGAAGAAACTACGCGTCGAACCAGTAGTGGGAAATTCGAGATCGGACTACTGTGGAAGTATGACTATATTGAGTTTCCTGACAGTCGAGCGATGGCGGAACGACGTTTCAGATGCCTTGAAAAGCGTTTAGCTCGGAATCCCGAGCTTTACGATAGCGTACGGCAGCAAGTAGCAGATTTAATTTTTTTTTTTGACGTAGAACGTCGGTCGAAAATGTAAACGGCTTCTTTGGTGCTTTTGAGAATGCATCAATGCATTAAACTAACGTTATGGCGAAGCAGGCGTTAAGGTTATGCTCCAAAAAATATTTCGGGAATACCAAGCATCTTGAATGTCTTACTGGAATGTTATAAGTTATTTAGGTTCGCATGCCGGTCGCAAAACTGTCTTCAACTAGGATTACATTTGCGCTAATATTGGTCATAATAAAACATTGGTACTGTTTTCGAAGTTGTTGATATTAACAAAAAGGCAGAGGAGAGTTGTGTCCGAGACACGACTGCATATTTGACGTAGGATTCCGTTAGTCTATCTGTTGATTTTGGATATGTTTGAAGAATTCGTGAAACTCTTTGATAACGCTTTGATGCCCTTGAAAAGGAACGTTTTGTTTGGTTGTAGGGTATTGTTTACTCACTCCACCAGTGTTTACCGAGTGATGATGACAGAAGTATGCTAAACAGTCGTTGGGTGATGCGTATCAGATAGAAGATGCCGAAGTGGAATGAGAAATGATGAAAACCGCCCTCTGAGGCGACGACTAGACGAGATGCCTCCTGTGTTATGTATGGATGAAATAAAGAAAAAAAAACTCACCAATGTAATGTAAGATAATTACCAATACCGAATACAATTATCAATTTTTCTCATCAGTAAAAACATGTTATTTTAATATATAGAAAACATATTTGAATTGGAAAAGGTAATTTTGTTTTATAATTTTTTACTTTCTTTACTTTGTTTTTTTTCAACCCAATGCGAATTTTAATTAGACTAACAACACCTATTGCTATATGTAGAGCATATGGGAAATCACTTTTTCGAATATTTCTTCACTTTTCCATTTTTTTCTCGCTGCATGAACTTTCCTTGGATGAAAATGAACACAACAAAACAGACAGCTTGAACCGAACGACCCATTCTCGAGCGGGAACACACCTTGGTTTTCATTTATGAAATTTGAAATAAATCGTTTCATACATCGATTCATTTTTTTTTTCATTCAGCTCGCGCAGTCCGAAGACATCGGTCGCAAATTTGTTCGCGTCTATTATAGAGTGGAGATTATACCGTTATCAGTTCGTGGCTGGTGAAGTTATTTCGCCCTAACGGGGTTCTCTTTATTGCGCGAGTGAGGAGAGCAGCAATCACTACCAGCGTGAGGAAGAAGTCCTCCACGGCGGACGCGGTGCGTGTGCCGTATCATCGCTGTGTGTGCTTTAGCATCGTCATCGATTCCATCATCGTGTTTTGGTGCGATATACCGTTGCATCTGTGCCGAGCGATTGCCACGCGGTTCGATTAGGACACCGTTTCAATTCATTCGCATTGGTGTGCGATTTAGGTATAATATATATTAGGTTTAGAAATACAAAAAAAAATAAAAATTATATTATTTTATAACTGCCGTAATGGCAGAATGTCATGTTGACATGGAGATTGAAACTACTGTTTCCTCCTCACTAGCTACAACGGGGGCTGGGAAGTCGCTTAAACGCGTTCCCCCCTCAGAAGATGTTTCTTCAGAGAAAGAGGTAATCTACCTTAACAAGCCCCCCTCAAGAAAATTGGCAAACTTTTCCTCCTCGCCCCCTCAATCTCCCGCTCCCGCTTCCGCTCTACTACCGAACTTGCCTCCCAGCCCTACTGATCCCGCTCCCGTTCAACAATCGACCTCGTCCTCCCCCTCAGTTGTTTCCTCTCCTCGTGTCAAGGTCTATCCAGACGATGCACTTGGAGCTGGTCCATGGGTTGTTTTTTTCCGGCCTAAACCAAAAGGAAAGTCAATTAATGTCATTCAGGTTTCGAAAGATCTGGCAAGATTATATTCCTCCGTGGTCGAAATCTCTAAGGTTAGACCGAACAAACTGCGTGTTGTCGTGAGTGATCGGAAACACGCGAATGCAATTGTGATCGACGAGAGATTCTCCCTAGAGTATCGCGTCTACGTGCCCTCCCATGACGTAGAAATCTCGGGGGTGGTAACTGAAACTGGTCTGACGTGCGAAATGATAAAAGAAGGAGTTGGTAAATTTAAAAGACTCCCGTTGGTAGGTGTTAAAATTTTGGACAGCCGCCAACTAGGAAAAGTATCCCAGGAAGAGGGAAAAACTAAATTCACGCCGTCAGACTCGTTTCGAGTAACTTTTGCTGGTTCCGCTCTACCTGACTACGTCATGGTGGGCAAATTGAGATTGCCTGTGCGACTCTTCGTGCCAAAGCCCATGACTTGCCAAAAATGCAAGTCAGTTGGTCACACTTCAGATTATTGTGCCAACAAGGAGCGCTGTGCCACTTGCGGAGAGCAACATGAGGGGAAATCCTGCAGTGCGACTGAGCATAAATGTCCATATTGCGGGGGATCCCCACACGAGCTCTCAGTTTGTGAAACTTACAAGAGTCGCTGGGAGAAACAGAAGCGCTCTTTGAAGGAACGCTCGAAACGCACTTTTGCGGATATTTTAAAGGGCGCTTCGCCACTGGCCCAACAACAACAACCAATCAACACACAAAATGTCTTCGCCACGTTGCCCGTTGACGAAATGGAAGCGGACACAGCTAACGGGGGCACACCGTTCATTTTCCAAGGGAATCCCCGGCGCAAAAATGTGACCACTCCCAAAGTTCAAGGACAAGCCCCTCCGGTGATACCCCCTGTTAGCATGCCTAAAAAATCGAGTGCAGCGGACAAGCAAAATCAGGTTCCTCCTGGATTCCGTGGGAATAATTCACCTTCGAATGGCCCAGCACTCGAGGGGACATCAAAAACCCCAACTGTCCCTGTTTTTCCGTCCAGTTCAACTTCCCAATCGGGATTTATAAAGTTGTCTGACCTTTTGGACCAAATCTTCAAGTGTTTTAATGTTTCCGACTCCATCAGAACCATTGTCACCGCAATGCTTCCAGTACTAAAGACAATTTTGCAGCAATTGATGCAAACATGGCCCCTCCTTGCAATGATTATCTCTCTTGATGTCTAATTTAAATAGAGAGGTCGGAGACATCACTGTTTTACAGTGGAATTGTCGTAGTCTTATCCCTAAATTGGATACATTCAAATTTTTAATTCATAACTTCAATTGTGATGTTTTTGCTCTGTCCGAAACTTGGCTTTCTTCGCGAGATGATCTCTCTTTCCACGATTTTAATATCATACGCTTGGACCGTGATGACAGATACGGAGGGGTGCTATTGGGTATCAATAAGTGCCACTCATTTTTTCGAATTGACCTTCCACCTATTGGAGGGATCGAAGCTGTTGCTTGTCATGCAAACATCAGAGGCAAAGACCTCTGTATTGTCAGCTTGTATTGGCCTCCGAGAGCTGCGGTTAGCCGCAATCAACTTGTTGACATGTGCTCACTCCTTCCTGAGCCACGATTGATCTTGGGAGACTTCAACTCTCACGGAACTGCCTGGGGGGAACAGTACGACGACAATCGTTCATTGTTGATATATGACCTTTGTAACAGCTTCAATATGACCGTTTTGAACACTGGGGAAACAACACGTGTACCTAAACCTCCTGCTAACCCAAGTGCTCTTGACCTCTCGCTTTGCTCGAATTCACTATCGTTAGATTGCAAGTGGAATGTAATCCAGGACCCCAACGGTAGTGATCACTTGCCAATCAAAATTTCCATCACCATTGGGTCGAATTCTTCTGAATCTATAAATTTGGCATATGACCTCACAAGACACATTGACTGGAAAAAATATGCGGACGCGATTACTCTAGCCATCAATTCCAGAGATGGTTTACCTCCATTGGAGGAGTATAACTTCCTTTCTCGTTTGATATATGACAGCGCGGTTCGCGCTCAAACGAAACCCACCCCAGGTTCCACTATTCGTCGAAGGCCTCCCAATCCATGGTGGGATAGCCAATGTTCCAAGCTTTATCAGGATAAATCGAACGCATTTAAAGCTTTTCGGAAACGTGGAACCATTGAGAATTTTCAAACGTATTTGGACCTTGAAAATCAATTTAAAAACTTGATCAAAGGGAAAAAACGTGCTTATTGGCGAAATTTCGTGGGAGGTTTGTCACGAGAAACGTCAATGAAAAAATTATGGAAAGTGGCTCGAAACATGAGAAATCGCTCTTCATCGAATGAAAGCGAAGAATATTCACATCGATGGATTTTTAATTTTGCACGGAAGGTTTGTCCTGATTCCGCTCCTGTGCAAAAAATTGTTCGAGATATACCACAAGATAGGTGCGATCTTGATTCCGAGTTCTCGATGGTAGAATTCTCTCTTGCTCTCCTTTCTTGTAACAATTCTGCTCCAGGAACGGATAGAATTAAGTTCAACCTATTAAAAAACCTCCCTGATGTGGCGAAACATCGCTTGTTGAATTTATTCAATCGGTTTCTGGAGCATAATATTGTTCCAGATGATTGGAGACAAGTGCGAATTATAGCTATTCAAAAACCCGGAAAACCCGCGTCCGACTTCAATTCGTACCGCCCAATAGCAATGCTGTCTTGTATACGGAAATTGTTGGAGAAAATGATCTTGTTTCGCCTTGATCAATGGGTTGAAACGAATGGCCTCCTCTCAGATACACAATATGGGTTCCGCAGGGGCAAGGGGACGAATGATTGTCTTGCGTTGCTTTCTTCAGAAATTCAAATGGCTTACGCCGAAAAAAAACAAATGGCTTCAGTATTCTTGGACATAAAGGGGGCCTTTGATTCAGTTTCAATAGAGGTTTTGTCAGACAAATTACATTCTCGGGGTCTGCCGCCTCTGTTGAATAATATGTTATATAACTTGCTTTGTGAGAAACAGTTGAATTTTTCTCACGGGGATTCGACAGTAAATCGGGTCTCCTACATGGGCCTCCCCCAGGGCTCATGTTTAAGCCCCCTTTTGTACAACTTCTATGTAAACGACATCGACAATTGTCTTACACAAAATTGCAGCCTAAGACAACTTGCAGATGATGGAGTGGTGTCTGTCGTAGGATCAAACGAATCCGACCTGCAAGAATCCTTACAAGATACTTTGAACAATTTTTCAACCTGGGCCATTGGGCTAGGGATCGAATTCTCCACGGAGAAAACAGAGATGGTGGTTTTTTCTAGGAAGCATAGACCAGCAAAACCAAAGCTTCAACTTTTGGGTAAACCGATCACTCATGCTATGTCATTCAAGTATCTTGGGGTCTGGTTCGACTCCAAATGTACTTGGGGGGCCCATATTAGGTATCTGAGTAAAAAATGCCAACAAAGAATAAACTTTCTCCGTACAATTACCGGCACCTGGTGGGGAGCCCATCCCGAAGATCTTATAATGTTGTATCGAACAACTATTCTCTCAGTGATGGAGTATGGCAGTTTCTGTTTTCAATCAGCTGCCAAAACACATCTCATTAAACTCGAGCGAATTCAGTATCTTTGTCTCCGTATTGCGTTGGGATGTATGCCCTCAACGCATACCATGAGTCTCGAGGTTTTGGCAGGCGTACTCCCACTAAAAGATCGCTTCAATTTATTATCTCTTCGGTTCCTCATCCGGTGTAAGGTTATGAACCCATTGGTGATCGGAAATTTTGAGCAGCTTACCGAGCTAAATTTTCATTCAGGATTCATGAGCTCATATCATGAATTCATCTCCATGCAGGTTGATCCTTCTTCGTATACTCCCAACCGTGTTTGTTTTCCTGACTACATCAATTCCTCTGTACATTTTGATCTGTTCATGAAGGAGAAAATCCATGGAATTCCAGATTATCATCGATCGGGGATCGTTCCTACGATCTTCAATGCAAAGTATGGGCGTGTCAATTGTGATAATATGTACTTTACTGATGGGTCCTCTATGAATGAGTCCACAGGATTTGGAGTGTTCAACGAAATTTTTAGCACCTCCCACAGTCTTCAGAATCCTTGCTCAGTGTATATTGCTGAATTGGCAGCGATACACTGGGCGCTGGACAGCGTCGCCTCACGACCTGTTGAACACTATTACATTGTAACGGATAGTCTTAGCTCTGTCGAAGCTATCCGTTCAGTGAGGCCGGAAAAGCACTCGCCGTACTTCCTTGAGAGAATACGATAAATTTTGAGTGCTTTATCCAGACGCTGTTATGTCATTACCTTTGTCTGGGTCCCTTCACATTGCTCAATTTCGGGTAACGAGAGGGCTGACTCATTGGCAAAGGTAGGTGCAATAGAAGGCGATATTTATCAGCGTCAAATCGCTTTCAATGAATTTTATTCTTTAGTCCGTAAAAATACCATCGCTAACTGGCAACGTAAATGGAACGAAGATGAATTGGGCCGGTGGTTTCACTCGATTATCCCTAAGGTTAGCCTCAAACCATGGTTCAAAAGTCTGGACTTGAGTCGGGACTTTATTCGCACCTTCTCCCGACTCATGTCCAATCACTGTTCGTTAGACGCGCTACTCTTTCGTTTTAATCTTGCCGATGGCAATATCTGTGCTTGTGGCCAAGGTTACCACGACATCGAACACGTTGTTTGGTCGTGCGAGGAGTATCTTGTTGCCAGATCGAATTTAGAAAACTCTCTTCGGGCTAGAGGAAGGCAGCCCAATGTGCCGGTGAGAGATGTGTTGGCTCGGTTAGACCTTGATTACATGTCCCAAATATATGTCTTCCTAAAAGCTATCGATCTTCGTGTGTGATTGTCCTTATATCCTTATATTCTCCTTTTTCTTTTCCTTCGCGAGAAATCAAATCCCTTCTTACTAACAATAGAATAAGGTGAAATGTAAATACATGTTAGATATAAGATAGGCTTAAGAATTGAGTATGATGAATGTGAGTGCGAATGTGAGTGTGAACATTGTCAACATATCCTTATATCCCATCCTTTTCCTGAAACAAAATGTCACCCTTCTAAACTCGAGCAAGCCGCGAGTAATCGGTTCTCTACTTCATTAACATTAGCATTAATAAAAAATGTTTATATATACTTGTAACTGTACAGATAGGAGTTTGGCTCCTTTAAACTTATGTAACTGAGCCTGTAAAAATAAACGATTTAATAAAAAAAAAAAAAAAAATCGATTCATTTTTAACACAACTGCTTCCATATACAATTTTACAATCAACCAAGCAACCTTCCAATTTTAAATTTTATTTACTAGAATTAACCGTATCACTCACCTTTCTTGCAATATAAAAATGTCCCCGACTTGCACATATTTGCAATGCCAATTTCCCTCAGGCAGCATGGTTTTGATGTCTCTGTTAGGGAACATATTTCGATTGGAACAAAAGCTCCCCCTACTTTCATGTATTTGCAATGTCGATTTCCCCCAGGGAGCTTGGTGTTGATGTCTCTGTTAGGGACCCGCCGCATGTGTCGTCAATTTCGACCAATCAGAATTGGGTATTTCCGTTAGGATAGGGGTTGAGATTTTTCAATTGTTCAATAGTTAGTTTCATGACATATATTATTTTCATCAATATAAAAAATTGTTATGGAGTACTGAAATCGATTGACGCAAAAATTTCATCAATCCATCATGAAATGACTGAGAAATAAGCGTTTGAAATTGGACAATTTTCATGATGAGCTCGATTTTCTATTTTCAATTTGTACCCCAATATGTTCCCGGAAGACGTAATCCTACGTCAAAAGAGTTTATTTCGCTTGTTTAGTCGCCAAGAAAGTAAATGTCGTTCTGGAGTTTTGTATGTGATTAGGTTTCGCTTACCAGTAGCAAAAATTCCTCCACTAAGGGTGACAGCTGCGCTTCTCTCGAGCATGAGAAAGTAATGCAACTTTTTTTTGAGGCCAGTAATATTGACAAAAGCGTTTCTTTTCAGAATAGCGCAGAATGATGAGAAGTATTTGTATTCCTAGTAGCTTCAAGCCACTAATGTATGGTTCTGTATGCATGCTATAGCAAACGCTTGTTTGGCGCTTGGTTTACGTTGTACGAACGATGCCTAGAGGTGCGATTGCTTCGAGGCATTACTAAATAATATGTAACATGATATTTTATACTTGCAAGTGTTGTCATTGTTGTTGTTTCCATTCGATGCCAAAGATATATTGATGTAGTTATGAGATGTGGAATAATGGTGCTGGTGTAACTATATATAATCGACTGTAGCCGAGTCTATGTCTATTGCAAAAAAAGGCCACCGGAATAGCATTCGAGGTAAATTTTCAATGCATTGACATGAAATAAATTGCGACATACGATCAGCTAGTGTATTGTTTTGCGAGGGCAAGAATGAATCATCAATCAATTATCGTCAAATGATTCTACAATGAAAAACAATTTCAAAGATTATTCTACTAAGCAGTTGTTTCGAAAATTTCACAGCATTATAGAATAATATCCGAAGGTATAAACAAGCGACTTATATAAAATAACAGCGTAGTTCTACGTCAACAATGCGGTCGTATCTTGGGTACAACCTCCTATAATTTTTGATTCCGTTTTCTTGATTAATTCTTGAGTTATGCAGAAATTTATGCTTCATTGTAAAGTATTTTTTTGCAACACTTGGAATATTATTTCAATATTTTGCTTGACCAAAGACTTCTACAGTAATACTCCAATTTTTTTAGGACTGCTAAAATGTACGATATTATCTTGGGAGTCAGTTATAGCCCCATATACCCCATTCAAATGATAATGAATTCCAGTGGTAGCGTTTTTTCCAAAATTAAAGGAAAAAAGACAGCAGAAATGAACGAAATTGAAGAATCGATGTTTTAATGTAAGTAGAAAATACTCACAATCGAATTTAATTCTGACTGAAGAGAAAGAAATAATAACAAAAAACATTTTCATCTTTTTGTTTCGAAATTGCCAAGTCTTGATCATAATTCATTTAGTCTTTTTTGTATTTTGTTTTTGAGTAAAAATTTTTTAGCGTGATATTACGTCTATCGGGAAAATATTGGGGTACAAATTAAAAACCGAAAAATCTGCCGCATCGCGAAAATTGTCCAATTTCAAGCACTTATTGTTGAGTCATTAGCTGATGGATTTTTGAGCTATTTGCATCAATCGATTCAGTCATTTCCTAATAATTTAATACAATGAAGAAAATCTATATTTCATGAAACTAACCATTGAACGATTGAAAAATTTCAAACATTTCCACAAGAAAATCCGGCGTTCTTATTGGTCAATTGGCACAAGCAATGTGAGCTCTTCCAGTTGCTTATTCATACACATACGAGACTGTGCAATGAATTATGGGTTTGGTTTTATTTTCTGGTGCGGTGAATCCCACGTTATCATCTTACTCTCCTTCGGCATCTTTTATCGTGCACCATCCAACGACCAATCACTATCCTTTTTCCATCATCGTTCCATTGTATCACTAGTGGAATGAACAAACAATACTCAACAATCAAACTAAACACTCCTTTTCAGGACCATCGAAAGAGTTTAAAAATGGAATTTTTTAAACATATCCAGAATTAATTTGCAATAATAGCTTAACGTAATCTTGCGTCATATGCGGTCAATTCTCGGACACATCCCTCATGTATATTTTTTTTGTTGCTTAAATTTTTAAATGTCTAATCGGAAGGGTCATTTTACTGACGAACTTTTATAAATGTTAGTGGTCAACAGAGGTATTGCGTTTTATCATTTTGCTGTAACAGAAGTTTGGAATCCACAATGAACCATTACAGGCGAATTCTTATTTGGAAAAGGATATCCAAATCTATGCTGGATGTGGTTTAAAAATCATATTGATTAGAAGAATTGGGCTGCAGAAGGAACTTTTGCTTTTCATACACCATAAAAGCTTCAAATCCATGGATTGTCTCCGGCACTATTGCGTATGATGTTTGACGACTCGGAAACTGCCCAAAAATCTCCGGTTTTCGTACAAAACAGGAGCCATCACCTCCGGAGTATTTTCACCGCTTGGATCGTCGGAGAAACACGTTAAATAAATCGATTTAAGTATTTTGGTCTCTTGAAGTGCAAACCACCCGCAGCGTGTATTTATTTGTTTGTATCTCAAAAGAATAATAATGGTTTTCTCATAATCGTAGCTGTGACTAATGTCCTGATTTTCAACTCTGACCAAATGGTATTCCTATTCCATGCTCGTGGGAATGGTAGCGGAATTGGCGCGAGTAGTGAGATATTCAATGACTCAGACTCGTATTATCAGGGCCACACCGCGTTTGATACTAGGTTGACTAGTTCATCCGGAACCCCCTCCGGTCGAAAGCTTTCTCGTAGTCGTTGAACACCAGGTAAAGGGTCCCTGGAATTTATTGAAGGACTACGCACAGCTGCATGATGCCTCGCCAGTTGTCGCATTTAATTAGATCCCTTTTTTGTGACCTTGATAAGGATCCCCTGCATCCAGACGGCCGGAAATGTTGCGATTTCCCAGATGTTCACGAATAAATGATGCAAGATTTCTGCGGATCAGCTGCGGGTCAGTTTGAGCATCTCGGCTGATATACAGGTCGGACTCGATTATATATAGTCGACCATTTTTTTCCAACAATTATTTTCAAATCCTATACATAATCGAATCTCAAGAAAACAATTTTTTCATTAATGTATGAATGTCAAACATTAATAGAAAAATAGATTTTTTTGTGATTCGGTTATGTATTGGATTCGAAAATTAGCGTTGAAAGTGAAATTGCGATTATATATAATCGAGTCCGACCTGTACCTGGACCCTCGGAGCCTTGTTGGATTTCATACTTAAGATTGCTGCTTCTATCCCTCGCGATTACGGCGCCTCTCTGTTGACGCGGGAATTTCGTCTCACTGGCGGCACTGGGGTGTTTGTGGCTGGTTGTTCGCAGAAGTGTTCGAACCAGCGTTTCAGCTAATCAGTGGGGTCGGTTATCAATTGAAAAGTCGCGTGTTTCAAATGCATCTTGGTATACATCTTTATTCCGTTCAGGCGTCGTGATACATCGTAGAGGAGGCGAAGGTTACCGATTACGGCGGTTTTCTCCTCTTCGTTAGCAAGAGAGTCAGTCCACGTTCGTTTATCCCATCGACACGAGTGTTTTAATTCCAGGTCGAGGGCACAATACCGATGACAGGCTTTATCTTTTCCCATCCCGTTTCTTTGTCGCTCTATCGCGATATTGGCGATCCTTCGATCTTCTATCTTCTTCGTGCCACGCGTATTTCTTCGATGGTGGTCGAAAGCGATGTCGGCATTCCGCACGTCAAGCAGACTTCGTCTAAACATTCTACTGATGCCGATGTGGTTAATTCTGTTCTCAGTGTAACCGTTACATGGGACCCACATGACTTTGTGTGCTGGTAGATGTGGAAAAAGCATGGCTCCAATCACTATGTCCTTGTTGCCACGAAACTCTGCAAGCATTTTACCGTTTTCGCTCATCTCGCCTAGATCGTGGCATCTCATGACGCACTCGTAGTCCGTGTTGTCGGAACCTATCATAGCGTTGAAGTCACCCATCAGGATCTTGATGACACCCTTTGGAGTCTTGCGGCATTTAGCTGGCTGCAGTAGTTCTCCTTCTCCTGCGCCTCGGCAGCGTTGATTGATGCGTAGCTTTGAATTATTGTGAGTGGCCCTCTGAAGTTTTTTCATCAACTTTTCGCTCTTTCCGGACATCGCATAGATGAATACTCAAACAAGCTTCGGCACTTTTTTTAATATGATTTTTTACCAATGATGAAAAGCGTAGATTACGCGGCAGATTTTGTTGGAGTTAGGCATTGAGCCAGTTTCAAACAATTTTAAACTGATGGCTAAAATCACTTCACGCATTCAAGTTCTACATAAACACACAGATGTTAAGTTGTTAATTAACATCTGTGTGTTTATGATCAACTTTACTCTTATAACAGCTACTCGGATTTATCAACATAAATTAACATAATGTGCTTTGTATTGATCTTATCTTCACAAATGTGAGCAATTTAATTGTTGTTTTAATTACTGAACAATTTATCTACCTACCCAATAAGGGTGTCCTCTCGTTACTCGTTGGCAAAACATTATCGTTAGCCGACAACGACACGAAAAGTGCGAATGGTACTAACCATAAGCAGAGCGTAAAGTAAGCCATCACCTGCAGTTAGGAACAAAAGAAAAAGCATATATTAGTATCTCAAACCCGTTGAATTCTATCAGCTCAACAACCTCCGAAAAGGGATGATATTGCCACTGGAAGTAAACGAACGCCAGATAGTGGTTCACTAGCAGAAGCGCTACTGCGCCCAGAAAAGATGGTGACAAAAATTTCACGAAAGGAAAATTTTTAAGAATAACGGCATGTAACACTTGCGCTCCTAGCCCACACACCAGCATAGTCCAGGAAAATCGTTCGGTGAATATAAATACGACATACAGCAGGACAGACACTACAACCATCCAGGATATGATCTTTTTCGCTATAACTGTGTATTCCTCCACCAACTCCGCCAGGTAATAAAGACCGGCAGCTGTGAAATAGAAAAATATACATGTCATAACCCGATGAGATAAGTCCGATTATCCACCAATCATAGAAACCAAAACAAACCGATCGACACCGTCACAACGCAGATCTGCACCATGAATGAGACATAGCTGAGGAGGCCCAGAAAGCTCATTGTTGCTGGCTTCCCGGTTCAGTCTTAGCACGAGTTTTTCAAAACTATAAGATAGATCACAATTAAATTGAATTCATTTTCACAGAAGAATCAACTCTTGTATCATTTGTTATGCATACTAAACAATGCGATGTGGAACTAAGCTGCACAGTCGTAGAGGAATAGAGGGAAGACAATCGCGATTCCTCGTACGGCTGTGACAGATGCAACGCGCTACCCTTTGGAAACGCGTTATCAGCTGTTTTTGTCATTTTTGTTTACAGCATCCGCGATAGCGAATATACGGTTCCCGGAATAAATCGCCACAGAAAACGACTGCAACAGAAACCACCGCTTATAAAATGTGTAGTAGGCTATAAATATTGTGGCGCGGTATTGTATTTCAAAACAAGAATTAACCGGGCAAACGTATCGCCCCAGGCAAACGTAACGCCCCGGGCAGACGTATACCGTCCGACGCTCGCTAGAGCTCGGTCGGACATTGCTAAAGGATCGTATCCTATGTTTCAAACTAACCGGGCAATCAGTGGATCCCAGGTTTGCGTGCGAGACACCGCCGCTTCCGACGGCGGGTCGGCGGTGGACTCGGATTGCGTCATCTTGGCGGCATGGGCCGCCTCGATTCCTTATCCTCGCCAAATGGGGACTTCGTCCCCATTACATTGTCCTCAGAATAAATTTCGAAAAACGAGAACAAGAGAATAAATTTATAATAGAAATGTGAGGCACATGATGTTTTTCCCGCGCCAAATATTTCTAGCCTACTACACTTTTTCTAAGCGGTTGTTTCTGTTGCAGTTGTTTACTGTGGCGATTTATTCCGGTCACCCGAATATACATAGTCGACATCTGGTGGCAACATTTTTGTTTGTGAGACAGATTATTTTCTATCAGATAAGCATGCTCAAATGATGTTTTGAATTGATAAAATTTGAATGAAACTTTTTACGTGACATTATTTGACTACTTTAGATACGTAGTTCTGGGCCTTATTTAACATTTTTTTAGAAATTTTTCTGATATTTCCACCAAAAGCTCATTAATATAATATAGAATCACTATCAGAAACATTTTTTGCTTTTGTTTTTTCACCTATTGTGAATAAATTAGTTACACAAAATAGATATTTGATACGAAAAAGTTAACTCTCATTCATAGTTTTTATTCTAAAAGTATGTTTTCTCTACCAAGAAATGCATTATCATTTGCGCTTCACACATCGGAACACGAAGCTCAATGCCGTCAACGCGATTAGCCGTACAGAATCACCTGTTTTCTGTTTATATGTAAAGTGTCGCGTAATATTATTGAGCAGAGATTCTGAGATATCAGTTGCGTTTTCTAAGAAAAGACAATGATTTTCAAGCGATTGCTCTTTCTGTCGGCACGGAAAGGCTTTCCTTCGACAGTTCAGTACGTGCAGGGTCAATCGCCGGCGCCAAAACTTCGGGAGTATTTCTATTACATCGATCACGAAGGAATGGTGAGCTGATAGTGTTTAGTAATGAGGCGGGTGAGATAATCCAGTTTTGGGATAAAATAAAGACATTGAACCGTTTTCCAGATCTGATGTGCACATGCAGAAAATACATTCTACACCACAATACATTGTTCGTACATCGCCGTATATTGTTCCAGAACTTGGCGTTCGAAAACAACAAGTGCATGCGAGTACTCTGTGCTTCGTGCCGTTGGAAGACTACCGGTCATATAAGATATTTGATACACTTTGTACGGAGTCGAAACTTGTTGGACCTTACAGATTTGTGGGGTCTATAGTAGGCACGAGTTCAGTTGACCATGCATCTTCTAAATTCACGGCTGTGTCGGTTGTTATAAACGAGTCATGGTATACGAATTGCTCGACCGCCTCGAGCCATCGATCTCTACAAAGAAGAATTGTGTTACGACCAGCCCCTTCTGCTAGCACGTATTTAGTTATAGATGCATTGATTTCAAGCCCAATCAGCTATGTTTCGTGTTTCAGTCGAGTACTCAAGTCCGCTACCGCCGCATGTGTCCTTCCGGTTATGTCTACATTACCGACGAAGCAGATAAACTGACGAGACTTGTTGAAAATTTTGCCCTGTATGTTGAAACCAGTTCTCCCCATATCACTTTCCAGCGTCACGCTGGAGAGCTGACAGCAGAGTCCATCGCCTTGTCGTAGACACATGTAGATCTCAAATAATTCCGAAAGACCGCACACTGCACGGCAAACCATTCATCGTTGCCTGAATCAATCATGTCAGCTTTCGAAGTAAAATCGTGATCTGCCGCTGTGTAAAAATCTGGTCCGTCGTCGAGCAACCGGGCATGAATACGGTCTGATAATTCCCCACAAATCTGCTTAGTATTTTACGATAGACGGCGAAAAAATATCTGAGACATGATTTTATTCAGCATCATTCAGCTTGTCACTTTTTTTATAGATGGGGCAGATCACCCCATTTTCCACTTTGTAACCCGCAACGCCGGAAAAGCGCGCGAGTTTGTCGCGACCGGATGGTTTTCCGCAGGTAAGCGGTTGGCTTAAGTGCCACTCCCGCGAGGGAGACCAACCGCCGTGTTCTTGCTTTGCCCGGCAATGAGACACCCAACACCGGGCGGGTTTGTCCTTTGTTTCCAAACCACGGTTTGTTCCGCGACTTGCACCTGCGCTAAGAAGGACCCGCGACACCGTTTGTCCGCGTTCCACAATTCAAGCAACAGAGGCGCTCGTTACCTATCTGAAAAATTGTTTCGGGTGTTTAGGCTGTACCGCTAGCCAGTAAATGCACGGTTTTTCTACTTCAAATTACACTAATAATGCAACATTTATTCAATTGATGAACATAAATATTATTTTACTGAGCACTCTTCTTACAAATTTATATTCTCCATCTCAACATCACTTAAAACAAGTCTACATTTAACGAAAAATAATTGTGGGGTTTGAACATCGGACCCATGAATTCAAGTCCAGAGATCTCCATCTTGAGTGTACCTCTCCTACAACCGATCAGCATGTGCGCGCTGTCGCTCATTCTCTACGCTTCGTTATTGTGTGGCATTGTTATGTGGCGTTGTTAATTTGTGTGGGTTTTTAGCTTTGCTTATTGAACCCTACATGCGCATGTTAACTTAAGGTTAAAAATAGGTTCCGTACTCACACTACCTAGGTTTAACGTGGATCTACCTTATCACAGTCCCACGGTAAGTGATGATTAATGAGTCCGTAGGTGTGGGCGATGCGACGTTGACGTTGAGTGCGCGCACGACGGATAGCTGTGCCGTGCTGCGCCTTCCCCTGACGTGATAGTTTGCGTTCCGCGCGGCCACGTGGATCTACAAAAGTATCATGGTCCACTCCAAGCCTCTATCGTGGGGTCAGAAAACGGCTCCTTTCTACACACAACAAAGAATAGAAAACACCACACATATGCCACAATTAATTTATTATCTGCCACATGCCTTGAATATCGAAGCTTACCTTTGATTTCGATTAAGAGAGACACAAGCGGGAAATTAGTTTAACCCGATTTCTTGGAGAAACTATGACTACTTTAATTTTAAACTAAACATAAAACAAAAAAAACTTTAGTACACTGACTAGCACGTGTAGCCTTTCACCTACGGTACCTTCTTACCGTCCACTCGCGATGAAGAACAAACTTATCCGCTCCTGCTTTTTTCACTGTCGAAGTCAGAATGGGCAAGCATATCTCAAGATTCTCAGATCAGCGAGACATCCACTGGAACGGGAATTACGTAATAGTTAACGATGTTTACTATTCCGTATTCACACCGAAATTATCCTGCGCTTTCATTGGTCGCTCATTCAAGCATTCGCGGACGATACCCTTTAACCTCCCGATCAGAGTTCAAGTCGAAGCGCTCGCCGGGTTTTGTAATTTGAAGAACAAGACAACCCCGCCGAAAGACTCTGCTATTTGGGGGAAATATCCAAATGAAAAAATAGCAAAAAAAAGGGAAGCATTAGTCTTTCGGAGTGTTGGTATGTGGGTGTCTTGGCTAAAACAGCCGCCCAGTCACACCCAGCACCCATTATGGCTAGTTGCTCAGATCTAAAATCGGGAGCGGCACTCGCGTTGCCAAACATCCAATACATGGAAAGAAGAGAGAATCCCAGATCCACACAGATGAGATTGTGTTGGATCCGAATCTCAGTACCGTGCTACAACTTCTCCGATAGTTGTTCTGTGTCCAGTATATACACTAGGATCGAGCGATCTGAATAAAAAGATCGATCACGAATATTCGATTTTCTAAAAGGCATAGGGATCGATTCACTGATTAAATCGGTACCGAAGTATCGATGTTTACCGACTCGATCTTTGAAAAAAGATTTTCTTCCAATTTATTTATATACTGGGGCTGATCACGAACATCACTGTCACAAACGCTTCCACGTCACTTGCACTTCACTTAATTTTTTTTGTGTCTATCATCATTGTCACGGACAGTTGCGTGTAAAAATAAACTCCGTGAAGTGAAAGAGTTCATTCCCGTTTATAAAAGACATGTCAGTTGCATAATTTCGGGCGTTTGAACGTTATGTCGGTTGCATAATTTCGGACGTTTGAACGTTATGTAGGTTGTGGAACCCCAGGGAAGTCCACTGTTTCGGTGGTCGGGAATAATAATCACTTATGTACTGTCGGTTATTCGTGTATTTATTGAATGGCTTTTTATCATTTCTGTCCTACCATAGTTTACATGATGTGTGTTGTCCTATGCTTGTGCTCTTTGTACTAATAGTTTTTCTATGATCGGTAGTCGGGCACCACATAGGTAAAATTAATAAGATAATATTGCAATTAATTGAACGTATGTTTTAGAATAACAAGTTTGCGATTATACCTCGATGATTCGGAATTTCAATGCCAACTATTCGGACTCATTCCATGAATCATTTGCTTGGTGCGTTAGTTTACTGAATCGAACGCTGGTTCAAAAATGATGAGGAATACTTGGTTGCTCTTGAATGATGTAGTTGTTGAACATATGGGAATGTAATTTTATTTCCTCTTTCTATAAATTACTCTAGAGATAAAGCATGACTATCATGAGTTTAATAATCGATATCTCGCATACTCTTGTACTCAGCTCTGTCTTATTCGTTTGAATAGTGAGAAGTACTTAGTATATGTCAACGTTGAAATCATTTTTTAAGAACCGTTTCTACAATTTTGATGAATAATAATATCTTCTATATCTCAGAATAAACCCGAATTTATCCATCTCATTGCCATTTTATGGGGTTGCAACTCTCTGTTAGTCTAATACTTCAAATAGAAGCAAAAAATTTCTATTCATTTTGGACAATCGAAATTAGACCTTTCGCCATGTGTCAATTGGTCTACGGGAGCTACATTTTTAGTCCTCAATCACATCCCATAGTGCATTTATCGAATCCAAATAAACAAATTTATGTCCTCTGGATACGTCAGGATTTCGTTCTAAAAATGCCACCAAGCGGGCAAATTGCTGTTTGTTTATCTTTTCTTTCTTAAAAAGCAAGACACGATTCAAAATGTTAGCAAAAAAGCTAAATAAAACCAAAATTAATTTACTCCATTCCTCGTGACTAGTTTTCACCATCTAGAACACAAGTGACAAATATACTTGTTTTTCCCCGTGACGTGACAGTATCGTGATATTCATAATCACACCGAGTTCATCACAGACGGTGGCAGCCGTAATAACGTTGTATATAATTCACTTCGTTTTCACCGTGAAGTGACGATCGTGATCAGGCCCACTATCTTCTCCTTGGGTGGCACTAACGGTCCTGTGAAACTTTTTCCTTCTCAACGTAGTATTACTTGCGTAATTTTTATCAGTAGTACAGTAAGTTACATCTAATTCAACATCTGGCTAATTGGACAGACCTGCAATGCGACACGAATAATTGAACATTTTCACCTCTTATTGGGCATTTTTGTAAACATCGAGTTTGGGACCCAAACTCCAAAATCTATTGTCTATAACATCTCATTATATCGTTCACCGTATTGACCTTTTCCAATTTTCTTACCCCCTGAAACCTTTACATGCCAAATTTGGTTTCATTTGCTTGATTAGTTCTCGAGTTATGCAAAAAGAGAGGGGGGAGAAGTCTCGAACCATCATAAGAACCTTCCCCGGCCCCAAAAACCCCTACAAAAAAATTTTTACACCGATCAGTTCAGTAATTTCCAAGTTCATATGAATCAGACAGACAGAAAGACGGACAGACAGAACTCCATTTATATACACAGGCAAACCTGTTTTGGTGCGGGTAATAGGATCCGCACAAAAAAAATCGCATAAAAAATCGTACTAAACTTCACCAGTAGCTTTAAAAAATAGTGTTCGCTACACAATTTGAGAACATTTTTTATACGGTGGACGGGGACCTCAAGGTTTCCTTAAGAAAATAACCCAAATCCTAATGATTCCATTCATGATCATCATTCGATTTCCTTTTTCCGCTTTGATAAGCGGCCTACTCACTTGCGCAGATCATAAAATCAACTCTTTGCTCCTTTCAATAAGCTCCTACTGACACCATAAAACAAACAAAACAACATGAGAATGAAAATTTGCTGACACAGTCCCTATGTAGAGCGATGAAATACATTTCAAAGATAGAAAAAACAAAATAAATGATCGATGACTCCATTGTTTTCAAATACCACGCAAAAAAAAATTTTGATGCATTTTTTTGTGCGATCACATAACAAAACTCGCACAAAGACAGGTTTTGCTACACAGTTATTCCATACCGAACCGATAGTGGTTTTCCAATTTTAATGGAAAGTGGTAGTTTTGTTCCTTAGACCCATATTAAACCCGTATTTTTTCATTAGGGTGCCCACTTCTACTTCAGGGTGGTTCGAAAAATGTAATTTATCCTCTTTTTTCCAAAAATGACTTTTTTCAAAAATTTATAACTTTTGAACTACTGGATGATCGACATGTCAAATTGAAGCCAGATGGCCTTTTTTGAAAAAAAAATACTGTACTTGTAAAAAAATAAAAATAAAAATAAAAAAAATTTTAATTTTGTTTTCGTGGTTATTGATTATATTTATTTTTTATAGTTTTCATGGTCTCGGGACCAAGGGCGCTATTTTTTTTTTTTTTTTTCCTTGAAAGCTGAGAATTTTTCACATAACATGTTCAAAAATCAGATATGTTTTTTTCGTTTTTGAATTATGATTTTTAAAATTATTTTTTGTCTTTTGCGCAAGTATAATATTTTTACATAAAAGATTATATAACTGGCTTGATTTGATATTTCGATCATCTGAATCGGTCCAGTAGTTCAAAAGTTATGATTTTTTGAAAAAGTGGAAAAAAAAAGATTTTTCGGATGACACTAATATTGAAATGGTCACCCAAATGAAAAAATAAAAAATACGGATCTAATATTTTGCGATAAGGAACAAAATTACCAATTTTGATGAAAATCGGAGAACCACCATAACGGTTTGCATGGAACGGCTGTACCAGATCTGTTCAAAAAGTATCGCGAATTTCTAATTCATTTTCAAAAAAAGCTACTGCTGAAGTTTTGCTCGCACATAAAAAAATTTGCCTGTATAGAAGATTATTCTGAATTCTAGAATAACAAAGTACATATTATATACCATAAATATCCATTAAATTTTCATACAGATTTGTTTACTTTTCAGCTATTCCTGGACGACGCTCGGATAAAGAACTTCACCTCGTGCTTCAAGGAGAAAAAATTTCTAGAGTTCTTTTTCAAACGCATCCGACTGAACAACGGCGATCGGTACCGCGAGGACTTCCCTTTTGTTTCGTTATGTGGACGTGAACGAAACTACATTCGCTGCGACGACGTTCCAATAGTTTTCACGGATATTTATAAAGACTCCGGTAAGCTTAATCCAATCACTTTTCAATAAACATCAGTATTTTCAATGTTTTATCTTGACAGAGGGTATCGAACGACTCGCGTACGCACACGCTGGAGACCTTTTGAGCGTGCCCTGGGAACCCAATCGGATCTGTATGTTTCCCACGAGTGGACGTGTCTACCACCCAGCCCCCGAGCAATACGGTTCAATTGGGCTTATTAGATCCAGACTGGCTATCGAGTTGAGTAAAAACTTCACATTTCTCAACGGCGAGGAACGGCCCCCAACCCATTTTACCTGGAACTCCATCGAAAATGAGCTGGATAAAGGCTGGTGGAAAAGTACTTACATAAGTACGAGACGGGATAGCTTGGAGTGATATTCACGTTGTTGTATTTACATTTTTAAATCACAGTTCCTAGTTTATGTTCGCCTGGTTAACATATGATTGATAATCAAACGTTTCTTTTTTCGTCAAATTCGTTGAAGGGGATGCTGGTTTCGTCGCACTCATTGGAGATGGGACCACATTAGTTTTGCTAGTCCTTACTGGGCCTTCGTATGGTGCAAACTGATCCAGAGATTGCTGCAATTGTGATACGATTGCCTGTTGCTTTTGTTGTTGGATCTTTTTCTCGCGTAGTTTCTGTTTGCGTCGGACCCGATTACCTTTTGATTTCTTCTTTTTGGGTTTTCCTTCCACCTTTGGCGGTGGTGGTGGTCGTTTGGGTTCAATTTTTTCTCTGCGTACAATGCGCTGAACGTTGTGCCAATGTGGGAAAGTACACGGAAGCAGAGTGTGCTCTCTGTGCATTTTCGTTATTACAGTTCTGTCGATGGGTACCCATTCATACTCTTCCAGGGCGCACTGTTCATATTCTACATTGTTGTAGATATCATTTAGATCTATGCTGGAACTAGCATTGAGCGCCTTGGGGTCACGCGTAAGAATCATCACGGTTTCGGGGTTTTTGATGTCATGTTGCATAAGATGCTCACCGGGTGGAAAGTTCAGCAGCAGTTTGAGTGTTTGCCACAGATTAGTGAACAGATTCATGGGCTCGATGTTGTACTTCCGTTTAAGTTCTTCTTCAATATCCTTCAGTTCCAGATAGTGGTGAGAAAGTATAGCATGGGTAAGGGCATCGATGCGAAGTCGAAGAGTTTTCGAATTGGGCCTCAAAAATTGACGTATCCATTCTCGCAACAATTCACTGCTAGTCATCTGTTCGGCACCAAATTCCGCTTGGTATTCCAACTTGATGGATATATTTATGTAGAATTTCATTTTGCGTAGAGATTCATAACAGTCCATTCGAGATCTCACGAGGAATTTACACTGATTGTCCCCATCAGAAAGTTTCCACAGCCCAAGGCGCACATTCTGTTCAGATTGGGGCATAGACTGTCTTCTTTTTTGCAATGAGTGCAAATACTCATCGAAATGAACCGGAATGTATTCCGGTGTGGTCACCGGCTTCGATTCCTTTGCGTTGTTTTCCCGTACCTTCTTAGTTATCGTCATGAAACTCCTTACCAGATATTTATGAGCTTTAATATTTCTATCGTGGGACAACATTTTTGTTGGTTGCAATTTCTTCCCAAATATTATAACATTTCGATCTCCAATGGTTCTGATTTGGATTGGTATCATCCAACGCTGTTGCAGATTAGTGGCACTGTTCAACAAATAGTTAAGTGCTCCCGAACTTATTACAAATCTTATACTTTCATCCTGTCTCAAAATCGTCTCTATTTGGAGGGCATCATCTACGCTTACAAAGTGAGCCTCATCACTGCAAAATTGATCCAGTATCCGTTTGTTGCGCTTCAAAGTGTTACAGTGGAGTAAATTTTCGGTGAAAATATTTTTAACCACTCCCAATTCCAACACATTTTCCGAGGCGAGTTCAAATGTAACATTTTGTTCATTTACTCCATACTTCATCCACATCACGGCAGTGGACAGGTAGAACTTGCTATCCGAAATCCCTTGCAGCATTCTCTGTACTTTGCTTTTCCAAATAGCGATGACTAGCTGGTTCAGTTCGTGATCGATGATCTTCTTTCTACCGACTAGGTGAGTATTAAAATATTTTTTCACGAAACTATCGAATAAACACTGTTCCTTTCCTAATTTCTTCATCAGGGTCTTATACTTTCCAAGGGCTTCTTTCTCTTCTGGCGAATCAAATCCCAACCGCAAGTTTAGCCTATTCAGCACAGTTAGACAATGCTGATGTTCGGCACGACCCAACTTCGAACCGGTGGGAAACTGTTCGAACATCCGGAACGGCTTAGTGGTATCGATCACTAAGCGACGCATTTCGAGGCCTGTACGGGGATCAATTGGGTACTGCAGTGGAGTCTGGTCATCGTCATATACATCGCCCAGTTGATGAATGGGATCTATTTCGTTTATGTGCAGATTGAATATGTCCTCCTCATAGCGAGAGAAGTCAATTGCAAATTGTTCGAGTAAGCGCTGCTCGCTACGGCGATTTTGTTTGGACCTAGAGGGAAGATTTGACGGTTGGGATACTCCTTTCGGGTTGCTATTTTGTGCATCTTACCAGTTCAGACGCATGTAGGCGTCCATCGTGGAATCTGAATTTTGATCTTTCCCTATTCTGAGAGTTCCACTGTTTACTGAAAGGATTATGCTATGAAAGCCAAATGATTCCGACCATATTATACCTGCCTTTGAATAAACGGCAGAATCATGGGTTGATTCCAGATAGTGATCCCCGATAATCGTTCGATTAATCGATTAATCGAATACTTCCTACAGAAATCGATTATTAATCGAACGAATACTGCACAACCAATAATCGAAGCGAACGAATAATTTACATCGATTAATCGATTCAAACCCAGAGCAAAAAAAACCGTACAGCCGCTGCAGTTTTATCCTGAAAATCAATAATTATCTTTGACGCTCTCCTAAACTCCTAAAAGAAGCTCAATGCCGTCGATGCGAGATGAGCTTCGTTTACGAGTTTAGGGGAGCGTAAAAGGTAATAATTGATTTTCAGACGTAATGAACACTTTTTTGATTCCAGATGGCTTTCTAACAAATGAGAAATATTAGTCTAACTAATTATTTCTCTCAGTGTGACGATTAATCGATTAATCGATTATTTGGATCGATTAATCGTATCGAATAAGAAACTGCTTAAAAGTATTCGATTAGTGGATGAACGATTAATTTCAAAAATCGGGGATCACTAATTCCAGACCAACTTTTATCAAGTCACATCAGCTGTTGATTTGTTGACACAAAAAGGAACTGCAAAAACTGTGAAAATATCAGTGTTGCCAATAATGTCAACAATTTTCAACATCAATAAATGTGTGCCTGAGTCGAGAGAATGGCAGAATCCTCAAATCGTACACTGAAATTAATTTTCATATAGATTTAATGTGCGGTAACCAGATAAAGGCGATTCTCCAGTATTTTGACTCAATTTATGTGCAGCACATAATTATACCCGAATGATGCTAATTGATATCCACTAAATTCAATGACAATGTAAATTATTTTTATATGCGATGTTATGGAATATAAATGGTTTCTATATACAACTAATTTTTGCTTAAAATAGACTCTCAGTGTGTTTGTCCGTGTTGACAACAATTCGTGATTAAAGATGGCAGAACAACAAACGGAAACAATATCACTCTCTGAACTTAAGGCTGATTTAGACGATGCCAGTCAGCGCTCTCGTTGAGGTATTCAGTGAACAGAGAACAGACACTCTGTCCAAGTTACTTGTGCCAGTATCGAACAAGTAATTGGCCTCTAACTTGAACAGAGTGTCTGTTCTCTATTCACTGGAAACTTCAACTAGAGCGCTGACTGGCATTGTCTAAATCAGCCTTTACTCTCGAAATTCTCAAGCTTCCAGCAGAGCTGCTGCAGTTTTTCGAAGGTATATTCATTCCAAGCTCTTTATTTTAGTTATATTAAATCATAAATTTTCATAAGTTGGTGGTTACAGTCCCCTTTATTCTACACCGTGAATGACGTGGGATGTTCTAGGTGTATAACACGATTATCGGTATCTAACTCTACCTACCGTCACCGCCTATCTCACTATCCCTCTGCTGTAAAAGTTCATCATCGACATCACGATATGTCAGATGGTGGTAAATTGGTAATTCGCGATGACGTCGACGTCTGGTGGCGACTTCAAATTAGAGCCATAATTTGGGTCCCAAAATCGTTAGTGTAATCTCTACCATATTAGAAGACACGGAGCCGGTTTTCAAATTTTAAAATTTGAATGAAAGTTTTCACATTATGTTATTTAATTATTAGAAACACGTATTTCTGACTTTCATTCATCCATATGGTCATACAATTCCAACATTGGTGTTGATTTTTTTCTCTATAATATAAAGTTGTCTTCATAAACAATTTTCGTATGAGACTTTTTCCCCACCTGCAAACAAAAATGTTTTTAACACTCCTATGCTCGAAACAAACATATTTTTTCACACTTTATGCAGTTGTTGTGTGTTTTTCGGGTCTTTTATCGAAGAGAAGAATGTATGACAACCTTCTAGATAATTACTAGATGATAAAGGTTCTAGAATATAAAGTTTTCATATTTCTAATATTTTTTGTCTTTGTTTACTCGGTAAACTAAGAATTAATGCCTTTTTATAGATAGAGCATAAAAAGATGATATAAAAGGATTTCTAGGAACTTCCTTTTCTTTCTCTTGTTTTTTTGTTGATATTTTTCACTATAAAAAAAATCCCCGAACCTGTAACTGTTAAAAATTACCATAAACTACCGATCTGTTTATAGTTTACTGTTTACAATTCTTCCACAAGTGAAATTCTATCACAAGTGTGTATATGTATGACCATTATAATTAGCGAATAACTATACGAAAGTCAAACATATATTTTGCACTTGAACGTATGAATCTAACGACGAATAGTTAATATATGGACCCGTTCAATCCAGTTACAAAAGGGACTGAAATCAAATAAGAATAGTCCTGTAATGATATTATGCATTATATTCAATAAATATTCCACGCTACTAACATTATTTTATTCATTTCTTTCAACAATATTCTAGAATATGAAAAAAGGCACTTGTCCAGAAAAGTTACTCCTATACTCGCGCATTGGTCTGTCAGACCGAGAAATCAATAATTCGTTCATTTCTCAGAAAATATCAACACTACGACTTTGCGATTCTCTCTAGCTTCGTTATTCGTCATCGTTTAGCGTATCGCATGTGTTGGTACAAAGGGGACGTGTGCCACTTCTTTAACACTTTCGGTCTGACACACCGACGCGAGTATAGGAGTAACTTTTCTGGACAAGTGCCTTTTTTCATATTCTAGAATATTGTTGAAAGAAATGAATAAAATAATGTTAGTAGCGTGGAATATTTATTGAATATAATGCATAATATCATTACAGGACTATTCTTATTTAATTCGGTCCCTTTTGTAACTGGATTGAACGGGTCCATATATTAACTATTCGTCGATATATTCGTCGTTAGATTCATACGTTCAAGTGCAAAATATATGTTTGACTTTCGTATAGTTATTCGCTAAATATAATGGTCATACATATACACACTTGTGATAGAATTTCACTTGTGGAAGAATTGTAAACAGTAAACTATAAACAGATCGGTAGTTTATGGTAATTTTTAACAGTTACAGGTTCGGGGATTTTTTTTTATAGTGAAAAATATCAACAAAAAAACAAGAGAAAGAAAAGGAAGTTCCTAGAAATCCTTTTATATCATCTTTTTATGCCCTATCTATAAAAAGGCATTAATTCTTAGTTTACCGAGTAAACAAAGACAAAGAATATTAGAAATATGAAAACTTTATATTCTAGAACCTTTATCATCTAGTAATTATCTAGAAGGTTGTCATACATTCTTCTCTTCGATAAAAGACCCGAAAAACACACAACAACTGCATAAAGTGTGAAAAAATATGTTTGTTTCGAGCATTCAGTTATGCTATGTTCTTATTCTTACTCCAATGAAACCACAATCGATTGATACGTTTTTATGTTATTTTATAGCTCTTTATAATTCCATGAATTATATTCAGTTGCTTACTTTTAATTAATAACAGTGAAAAATTCGAAATTCGTTATTTGTGTTGGAGTATCAAAAATTACTCTATTTTGAGGAGGCTGAATTATATGACTATTAAAACATAATAAAGACGATGAAAACATATTTTTTGAAGTTTTTTCATTTAATCATACCCTCTTCTTCAAATAAATGCCAATAAAACCTGAAAAATACACAATGGCAACATTACAGAGAAGTTCAATTTTCGGTCTGTGACACCGTGCGCGAGTATACGTGTTATGATTTTGCACGCGAGTACAGGAGGGTTAATTAAACAGAATACTAATTTGATATGGAACAGCTAATTTTCATTCATAATTTTAATTTTGAAAACGTTCACTCCGACTGAAAATCAGCTGTTCTTTGACGCTCCCCTAAACTAGTAAACGAAGCTCACTGCCGTCAATGCGGATCGCTGTTTTGAAGAAAACAAATACTTCTGACGTGTAAGATGTTGGCACCAAAAACATGGCGGGTGCCATACGGCTGGGATGTTCATAGTCAGGTCGTAGTCACCTACTCTATTCTTGAAGGCGGGTGAGAGGTTCATTTATAGTTGAGCGAAAGGATGAATTACTACCGACTCGGTGTTCATTCAAGTATCTGTCAATTAATTTTCTTTGTTTTTGTTCACATGATTTCTTTCGAGCATTCCGTTTAGTGTGAAGTGTGTGATAAAAGTGGATAAAATTCATTGAAACGGCATGCTATGTAGGTGGTTTGAAAAAGTAAAAATAGGTTTCTATTCATACTAATAAAATGATGAGATTTTTATTTATTTCCTTTCTGATCCACTATCGTTAGACACTAATAAAAAATCAAGCTATTTTCTAGTTTTCTATTACGAGTGCCACAGTGCATCCACTCGGGACCATAACAAAAAACTATATATACGGTTATATCAAAGTTATGGGTTATATCTTTGATATAACCGCAAAGTGGATGTACGACTAACGTTGACTTAGGAAAAAATAAGTAACAAGCATATGAATCTCAGACATTTTATCTCTTAGACATACCACTTCGTTTAGCCGGAAAAGAATTATTAACGCTCAAAGGGGGCGTCGATTCCTCCTCGGAAATGCGCAGCGCAAATAGTACCCACTCCCCAAGCCCCGACGACTGGAATAATCATTGATCCGGAGCAGGATTATTAACACTTGAGAAGGAATGGATTCCTCCTAGAAATTACACAGTAAAAATAAGGCCTCCTTCCCAACATCTCCAACTTCCCAATAACGACGATCGATTGCAGCATTCGTAAACAAATATTGATATGTAATATAGTATCCACTACACCATATCATATCGTGTTCTTCACTATAAAATCCATAGTCAATGGAACCCATCGATACCTCGGCTTTCTCTATATGCTCCGTTAGGTCCGACTGCAGAAGAGAAATGGAATTGAAAAGCGACAAACGGGAGAAAGAGATGTTGGAAGTTGAAAGGATATTGACAGAAAACTTCAGAATTTTATCATTCGAATAATGTGATTATCATACAACTTCGTTTTGCCAGAAAGAGGTTATTAATGCTCAAATGAGGAATCGAGTCCTCCGAGAAAATATCCACCGCAAATTAGAATCGACTATCGATTGCGGCATTCGTACACAAATAATTTTATATCACAAACTATCACAAATTTCGCATTTTTCATTATCAAATCCATAGTCAATGGCACCCATCCGTATCGAATTATCATCGACACCACCACCATTTTCTCAGTTCGGCCTGCAAAAACTTTCCTAAACTCTAATGGGTTATATAAGGTAATAGCACGCTCTCCTCGGATACGATGGGCTAGCTGGATGTGACGCGTTTTGCGTAGACAGCACAAATTGGTATCTTCGAATAGGCCTCCTGCAGTGCCATAACCGCGGAACTTTGGAAGCGCCAGTCGGTTTAAAGTCCTGGGTAATTCCACGAACCAACGCTGCAAAGGTAGCTTGCGGATCAGCATTTCGGTCGACTTCTGAGCAAAGAGATGGTATCGATGTGGCTTCTTGGTCCCGATGAAACGAGTCTTCACGGTGCGAGAGTAGAGTAAGAAATGAACGAAAGCAAAGGAAGCTTCATACTATAAACCATAACAGTATGAAATGTAAATCCCACCCCTTTTATTATGTTCGTAGCTTAGCCTGAGAGAGAAAAGAATAACATCGAAGTAAGTATACAGTAATGTATTTGAATCCGAACGCTTTTTGATCCAGACACTTTGCATTACATTCAATATCATACCGCAGCCATAACATTTTGTGCATGTTGAATAAATACGATTGATAGTTACTAATCAATCGCATTAATCGCATAGTTACTAATTTAGTCGGCCTGTTCGAAGATACCAATTTGTGTGCTAAGCCACACAAAACGCGTCACATCGAAAGATAAAATGAAGATGTTTTCTGCCAATTTACTTCAACCTTCAAACATCCTTTTCTCCTGTTTGTCGTTTCAGCGTTCGCTAATCCTTTCTCACAACACCCATTTCTCGTTTGAGAAATTTTTGAGTAAACATCGTTTGCCAGTGCGCGTAGAGCGGGAATTCCTTAAGATTCATTGCACCTCTAATAAATTGCCGCAAGACGTGGTCTTACGTTGATCGCACTTGATTGAAAAATCCAAAACGAAATGTATTTGGTCGCAGCATCATATGAGTAGGAAGCAAATAATCGCTCGAAAATTACATGATTTTCGCGATGTGAAACATTTTCCGTTTTTCGTGTTATGCATCCAATATTGGATACGAAAATTTTCTACTGATGGGGAAGAATAATATTCAGAAGCTTTCCTGTTAATTGCGATTGATTGAAAAATCACAAAACCAAATGTATTTGGTTGCAGTGTTTCATGGATAGAAAACATTAAAATAAACTCTTTCGCATGAATGCATTTTTCAATTCCCAGAGGAACTGGCAGATTATTTTTCAGCAACGATGATAGCAACGAGAGTTCCGCGCGTGTATGTGTGTGTGGCGGCTGTTCCGATGTTTTAAGCGGAACCGTGGCATCACTCTCCTCCTGATGGATTCCCTTCTGGCCTAAGGTGCACAAACAGGCTCTTGGTGACATCGTTCATCAGCGCTTTAATGATAAACGAAGTTAGCTTCACCACAACAGCGACAACATGCTCCAATCGCTGTTCAATTATAACTGAGTGGGTTTCCGAGCGGCGCTCGCTTCTATACCGACTGGTGATATGAATAGTCTGTTTTGAAAGCAATTTTAAGGCTATTGAAACAAGTTTTTGGATGAAAAAGTAACAAGTATATAACGCGTAGATATTTTATCTTTCGAATGAAGTGTTAATCATATCATTTCGTCCAGTTGTTTAGGAGCTATTAACGCTCAAATCTCGGCCTCCGGCGTAACGCTTTCGTTTTCGAAACTTTGATTTTACCGGTATAGAATTGAAAGACATAGTCCTACGTCAAAACGAACTTGCAAAAGATTTATCCGAATCCACACTGGTTGTAGATGTCGATAAAATCTTATAGCGGATTTTCACATGGCAGTAAGATACCGTAAGTTTAATTTTTTAGTTCTTCGAAATTACTAATGAAGGGAATAATTATTTAATAGCATGAAATTTGAGTGATTCGAGAAATCTTGGATCTAATTACTTCGACATTTTTACGTTCGAAAAAGGTCACGTTCGGATGGATTCGTACGAAAACAGGAAAATATTTTTCGGTTTTGTTCGAATCAAGCCATTCGAACGAAAGTTAACAAGAATAATAGTGATTAACGCTCAAAACTTGTGATAAACTTGTTTTTTCATTGATAATTTTTAACTTCAAAAGCGTGTTCTTTCCATCCACAACCATAATCATAATTTTCGAAGAAATGTATACGAATCTCAATATCGTCAATGTCCAATTGCGTGACAGGATTCCTACATTCGCACTACCCGATTTGATTTGACTCTATTGGATTTCATAATGCAAATTGGGTATCCCATTAATATCATGTATTGTAAAATTTTGTAAAAAATTTTAGGGTGTTTTTACACTGTTGAACCGAAGCCAAAAATTTGACTCTTTTTGGCAGATAAAACTTGATCAACGCCCAGCAAACATTAAGTCGTATGAATAGCTATAATTGGAGGCGATATACATACAACCAAGACACATTTGTATGATATATGATGCAGATAACTAGCATATACACACAAAAGTGGAGGCGATATACGTATATGCCATATTTTGTACGCATATAAAGCCGTATATAACGATATGCGATGCTTTTTGGACTGATATGCGATTTGATACGACAACGTTACCACTCAATCCATCGATGACATGGAAAATCGTGTTTTTGCATTTTATGCGATTTTAGATATATATGATCGATATTTTGATTGATATTTTATGCGATTGTGATTTGATACGAAATTATATGTGACTTATCATGTGCAAAATTATACGATTTAATGTTTGCTGGGCGTGTACTGATTGAATATATTCGATCCACAAAACTATAAGCAAATATTCAAATATTGGATTCCTAAAATATTTTTTCGGCCTGTTCTTTGAAACTGTCGGTACGTGGTTAGGTTACCTTAAATATTTCAGTCGATTTTTTTTTCATGTTCGATTTGACAATATTTGTCACTGTTGAAAATTGAAGAGTGGCAAACAAGGTAGTATTTGTACAAATATCAAACCAATCATTATCTGTCAAAAAGTTTCAAATATTTGACCTTCGGACAGAGTTTTGTGACCAGCATAGAAATCATAACCTAAAATTAAAAATGAAGTGCTCCGTGTGATTATGCAGCAAAAAATTTAATTGCAAATCGCCAAATAAAGCTTCCGGATGGGTATCCAAACATCGTTTGCCAAAGTAAATCGAGATCAAACGTTAAACATGTATGTGGCCTGAGAGCGAGCCCTGCTTTATGCTGCCTATGCTCAGTTTGTGTTGGTTGGTATAGGGTTGCCAGAACTCTGGTTCAAACCGTTCAAATGAAGTCTCAGCTACTGAGCATTTCAGGGTCGAAACTATAAAAATAATTCCTCAGTGTAGGAATAGCTCTGCATCTCGGTTTTGGGTATAATTTGCCTAATACTTAATATCTTGCTTTCACCGTGTATAAGCCGCGGAAAAAGATTGTTCATCAGAATATACATTTCTCGGAAACACACGCTAAACAATACAGTTCATTGATTTAACGATATTTGGATACATTTAGCTTGGATTGGTTTTACTTCCTTATTTGTTATAAAATGGATGGAATGGTACTGAAGGAAGCGCTAAAAATAAGGTACGTGCGATTTTAATCCATCACCTGCATTGCAGCGCGCATTCATTGCATGGTATTTACTTCCAGCGATCTGCTCAGCGAAGAAGGAGCTCACTTCCAGATGAGCACCAAATACAACGACCATGGTGAGGAATTTTTCATGGAAGATGACTATGGAAGCGCAGATGAGGACGAGGATGCTCATCGGAAGATTATGAATCCATGGGATAAAAGTTTCGATGAGTTACGGGCACAAATGTTTTTAGTTTCGGACGATGTTTACAAGAAAATAACAAAGGAGGGCGTGGGTAGCGATACGGTCCCAGATCGTGCTCGGGTAACAGTTGATTACAATGCATATTTTGAGGGGGAAGCCTACGCATTCGATTCAACTTCCATGCGTGGAGAAGTAAAGATATTCACCATTGGAAAAGCAGAAGTTTTGGTCGGTTTAGAGGAAGCGGTAAAATCTATGAAACCCAGCGAAGAGGCACAATTTGTGATTGGATATCAGGTGCTGTTCGGAGAGCTGGGATGTAAGCCCCGTATTAAACCGAAAGCAGATGCATTGTTTATTATAAGATTGGTTGGGTACACGGATCCTGGCGATGCAGAGGCGTTGGATAATCTCTCACAGGAAGAGCAAATGTCTTACGCGTTTGTCAAGCAGAAAGTTACTGATATCAGGAACCACGCCAAGGATTTTTTCAAAAGGAATATGATTACAAATGCCATAGGAGATTACCACAAAGCTGTATCTTCCCTGGAGCGATGTAATATTAAGAACAAAGAGGAAGAAGACGAGCAGACCGAGACCCTGATTCAACTGTATACTAGCCTTGCAGTATGCTACAATAAAAAAGACAATCCTCGCCGTGCCTGCTCGATGATAAACGAGATTCGTCGTCTTGGGAATATAGACAAAATGTCCCGAGCACTATTCCATGAAGGGCGTGCTCTGATGAGTCTTGGGGATTATGGAAGGGCTAGAAGTAGTCTCTTGAAGGCACAGCAGCTGGAACCGACCAACAAAGACATCATTAAAGAAATGAAAATACTCAATGAACGCTGGGAGAAGCATCGCCAGGAAGAGAAATCCATTTGTGCTCGGGCATTCGGGTTGAAAGAACGGAAGGATGAACAACGCACGGATGAACAGATAAGATTCACCGATACTATGCGGACCACATTGCAGGCTTTCATGGAGGATGATAAGAGTAAGCAATTAACGCTTCCGGAAGGATTGACCAGCAAAGAGATTATATCCGTACAACAACTGACAGATGAGTTTAATTTGAAGCTGAGCCTTTACAAGGACAACAACAAAGGCTTCTACAGGTTGGAAAAGAAACCGACAGTAGAATAGTGTGCGAGGGGAATACTATGTGCGACGTGAGCGTACAGGAGATATATTCCAGTGTCCGCCTGTGTAATCAATGTGAACACATTAAACAGTAACATTATTTAACTAATAGATCGACCATGTAATTTTTTTTATGGAAAGATGAACTTTCACCTCAGATGATTTTGAAATATATTCCTAATAATTTGACCTTTTTTTATCTTTTATCATTCACCAAGACAGTCACTTGAGAACCATTGACGGTTACATACCTCCTACGGCTCCATACATGCTTCACCGAGTGAATTGTCTTCATAGAAGTCTAGTCCTGATCAAGGCGCCTAGAAGTATATCCTAAGGTGAGGCCGTTTCGTCACTAAGTTGGTTAGGGGAGCGGTATATGAAAACAGTACGGAAGAAAGTAGAAGGGGAATTATTTGCTTGAAGCGTGGAAGAGACAGACTGATCGGGAGCGAGCTTCGGCACTAGCGTATTGTGTTTTTTTTACAAACAAAACACAGTAGACCAAGATGGCTAAAAAATGTTTTTAGCAAGTTGATCCACCTTAGGATATACTTCTAGGCGCCTTGGTCCTGATATCGGCGTCCATCGTCTGCTGATATCGACTTTGAGATTGCAGATGAAACCCAGTATATTTTGTTAAAATGATAAAACATTTTGTTAAAATATTTAGTTCAGACCTGCTACGTGTCGCACTAAATTGCTGTGTAAGATACATTTATGTACTGAGCCGCTTTGATCACGTGAGTCATCGGCAATAGAACCTAATGGGTGTCCTCTAGAAAACTTTTACGCCCACCGATCATCCGTCTTCTTGTGGAATCTATTGAAGACACAAACTCCTGGAATATTTAATCGGAAACTGATCTAAACTCGTGGGCTGGCACCCACGCACACATATCTCCATATCATACAGGCTTTCTTTTCGTTATTGGGATATGCCCTTTCAAAGTTTACCGGTGGTCCGAAAAACCATTTTTTCCCTTTCTCCAAAAATGACTTTTTGCAAAAAATCATAATATTTGAACTTCTGAGCCGATTTAGGTGATCGACATATTAAATTGAAGCTAATAAGTTAACCTTATTTAAAAAAATATCACCCACCGTAAGATAATGGATTCTAGTTGCATAGGTCTCGTCTAGTCACATAGGAATATTGAACGAAGACATAAAACCTGTTAACTTTGCAAAATAATAACTCAAAAACGAAAACTAATATCTCTTTGATTTTCGGATATATTAGGCTGTCAAAAAAGTCCTGCGGTATTTCGTCGAGGTGTCGTTGTAAGCGCGTAGTTCTAGTTGTATTCATTGTATCGAGTCATACTATAGCTTGTTGGAAAGGTATTTTTGCGCTATAATATAGTCCTTGACAGTGTTTTGTTTGGTTAAGTCGTTCGTGAGTTATAGTGTCGCAAATATGGAGCAAAATTAAGCGAAAATCCGACATATTTTACAGTACTACTATGACAAAGGCAAAAATGCATCTCAAGCTGCCAATAAAATTTGTGCAGTTTATGGACCCGATACAGTTTCCATTTCTACCGCACAACGATGGTTTCAACGTTTTCGTTCTGGTGTAGAGGTCGTCGAAGATGCGCCACGCTCCGGAAGGCCTGTCGTCGAAAATTGCGACAAAATCGCTGAATTAGCCGAGAAAGACTGGCATAGTAGCAGCCGTAGCATCGGCCAAGAGCTGGGGATAAGTCATCAAACCGTTATTAACCATTTGAAAAAGCTTGGATTCACAAAGAAGCTCGATGTATGGGTGCCACACACGTTGACGCAAAAAAACATCTTTGACTGTATCGACGCATGTGAATCGCTGCTGAATCGCAACAAAATCGACCCGTTTCTGAAGCGGATGGTGACTGGCGATGAAAAGTGGGTCACTTACGACAACGTGAAGCGCAAACGGTCGTGGTCGAAGCCCGCTGAAGCGGCTCAGACGGTGGCCAAGCCCTCATTAACGGCCAGGAAGGTTCTGCTGTGTGTTTGGTGGGATTGTCAAGGAATAATCTATTATGAGCTGCTTCCCTATGGCCAAACGCTCAATTCGGACCTGTACTGCAAACAACTGGACCGCTTGAAGGTAGCACTCATGAAGAAGAGGCCATCTTTGATAAACAGAGGCCGCATTGTCTTCCATCAGGACAACGCCAGGCCACACACTTCTTTGGTGACGCGCCAGAAGCTCCGGGAGCTCGGATGGGAGGTTCTTTTGCATCCGCCGTATAGTCCGGACCTTGCATCAAGTGACTACCACCTGACCATGGCGAACGAGCTAGGTAGTCATAAGTTAGTCACACGAGAGGCCTGTGAAAATTGGCTATCCGAGTTTTTTGTCAATAAGGAAGCGAGTTTCTATAACAGGGGTATTATGAAGTTGGCATCTCGTTGGGAACAAGTCATCGAACAAAACAGCGCATATTTGACTTAAAACAGATGATTGTAACTAATTGTATGAACAAATGAAAATTCAAAAAAAAAATACCGCAGGACTTTTTTGACAGCCTAATATTATGTAACCTCAGCTTTCCAAAAAAATATAAAAAAGCGCTCTCTATCTTTAACCGTGAAAACTATGAAAAACTTACCCAATCAATAATTACAAAAACGAAAATCCAATCCAACAAAAGTCATCTGAATCGGTTCAGTAGTTCAAAAGTTATAAAAAAAGTAATGGAAAAAATGGGGAAATTCATTTTTTCGAGCCATCGGTTAACTTTAAAAAATTACATCCCAAAAACGAAATAAGCCTCTCTGATATTGAGATATGTTAAGAAATCCTCAGCTTTCAAGAAAAAATATAAAAAATATATAGCACCCTCTAGTCCAAAGCCACGAAAACAATAAAAAAAACGACTACAATCAATAATTACAAAAATAAAATCAATTTTTTTGTGAGTTCAATATTAATAAAAGACTAGTTCATTGGCTTCAATTTAATATGTCTAAATCGATTCAATGGTTTGAAAATTAAAAATTTTTGAAAAAAGGGATTTTTGGGAAAAAGTGGAGAAATTTTTCGAACAACCTAAAATGGAAATGACCCACCCTAAACAAATTAGACGACGACTCGACTGATTCATCAGCGCCCGCGCCGAACGGTCGAATTAGACGAGCTACTCGTCTGTTTCAAGTCGAGCTCGGCTTCTGGAATATGAAAACAAATGAGTCGAGCACTCGTCTTCTCGTTTCGTCTTCTAGAATAGGGCCCTATTATGCAACGCAAAATATCACTTGCAGTTTCTAGACTTGTGGCTTATAACTTTTAACCAATATTAAACTGATTATGCAACAAGACCCAGAATTGACAAACGCAAATGCTGTTCGTGCATAACAATTATTTTGACAAATTCTTTTGAACAGCACTGCGATGGAGAAAGACGCAAACAAATCGCATTAGTGGGCATCTACTGTTTTTGTTTTGATTTGTAGCAGGTGATGTTTTCAACGGAATCGAACCGGGATCGAGCTTTCTTTTACGCTACTATTTATGACCAATTAGCGTTTATGTTTCCATCGAGAAGACCTGCGACTTGTTATGGACTCTAAAAGGAAGACAATGGATAAAGGTAACGGAAGTGTTAATGATGGTGCTCAATGCGTTTTCCAAGGTCACAGTGGTTGTTACTGATACTTTATTCTCTTTCACATGCACAGTTCCAGATAAAGTATGCCAATACGGATCAAACTGCTATCGCAAAAATCCGGTTCATTTTAAGGAGTTCTCTCATCCGCACTGTACGGCTTGTTTGTTACATTTCAACTGTTTTACTTTCTCAATAATTTCGTTTCTTGCAGTAGAATCAATACTGGCGGAAGCCGAAGTCAAAGACAAATATCGCATCCCAGATGAGTTGCACATGAGTCGAGAGGTAGTTGTAGAGCAACTGAAAATCCTGTCACAAATCTATCCCGAGCTTTTGAACAATAATTCTACTCCGGCAAAAATAGCTAAGAATAATGCAGCGCAGGGCCGGCAGTCGACTTCTAACGAGAGCATGCCGAGTATGGGAACATTGAAACCCAGTTCGTCAAGAGATAATTTCAGTTCGTCATCATCCAATGATGCAGCAGTGAAAGCATCACCAAAACCAAGTATCAGCACGAATGATAATTCGAACGCCGCAACAGGTAGTCAATCATCGAGCAGTAAAGGGAATGCTGTCGCTGATCTATTTGCGGAACGTAGAGCGAGAATCGCTAAACAACGAGAAGAACAGAAAAAGAACGAACCGCAACAGTCAACTAGTTTACAGTCCAAACATGAGCCGAAGGTGCCCCCTAATCCGACGGGGATTTCGCTCAAGAAAGTTATCCCACGGAATATTCATGATTACTATCCCGTCGTGGCGCCAAAAGGTCAAATGGCAAAAAAGCTAGAGGCAGCTGCGCCTTACAATTACTTTCTGACTACCATTACCGATGCGAAAGTGACTCATCGGGAACCGCTATCCATCACTTTCCAGGAACTACTTGATGCCAGTCTCGGTGAATTGGAGTGTTCCGTCCAAATGAATTTCATGGTCGATATTGGATGGCTTCTCGGACACTATTATTTCGCGGGGTATGAAGATCGTCCCTTGCTGATACTGTATGGTGATGAGACACCTGAGCTGAAAATGGTGTCCTCTAAGAAACCGAACGTGACGGCTGTGAAGGTTCATATCGCGACACCCTTTGGTGTACATCACACCAAGATGGGACTGTATGGCTATACGGACGGATCGATGCGAGTGGTTATTTCTACTGCTAACTTGTACGAAGACGATTGGCACAATCGTACGCAGGGACTGTGGGTTAGTCCGAAATTACCACCTGTTCCTGAGGATGCCGATACAGGGTTTGGTGAGAGTGGAACCGGCTTTCGGGAAAGTCTCATAACTTATCTAAACGCCTACAAATTGTCTCAGTTGCTTCCCTGGGTGACAAGGATAAGAAGTACGGATTTCAAAGCAGTCAAGTGAGTATCATATCATGTTCTGAATTAAGTTCACGCTCAAATTAGTTATAATGTTTTTGAAGTGTCTTCCTGGTAGCATCAGTTCCTGGAGGCCATTTGAATACACCTAAGGGTCCACTTTGGGGACATCCTCGTCTTGGTTACTTGTTGGGGAAACATTCTGCCCCAATAGACGATGGCTGCCCCCTTGTTGCACAAAGTTCCAGTATAGGAAGTCTAGGTCCAACTCCCAGCTCTTGGATCCTTTCTGAACTAATGGCCAGTTTCAGGAAGGACTCCGCTCCGATCGGGTTACGGAAAGTGCCAGGATTCAAAATGATATTTCCAAGTTTTTCTAATGTCCGCAACAGTCACGACCACCTGCTAGGAGGGGGTTGTCTGCCATACATGAAGGCGACTCACGATAAGCAACTATGGCTCAGATCTTATCTGCACCAGTGGAGAAGTGAAGCGCGCAACAGAACGAAAGCTGTGCCACACATCAAGACGTACTGTCGGTGGTCTCATCGAGGGTTGTACTGGTTTTTGCTAACCTCCGCGAATCTATCCAAGGCTGCATGGGGTGTTTACAATAAATCGGCGAAATTCGAAGCTCCCTTGAGGATCAATAGCTACGAGGCGGGTGTGCTATTTTTGCCCAAATTTGTGGTAAGATTCTTGTTATTCAACACAATAATTGTTTGAAGTGAAATTTACAATTCGTTTGCTTCAGATTGGCGATAAGCTTTTCCCGATGACAATCGGACAACAACATCCCCAGTTCCCAATGCCCTATGACGAACTAATCATTCCTTATGCTCCCGAAGATACCCCATTCTTCATGGATTATCTCAGAGGATAATTTTGTAACTTTTGTGATCCGCTGTTTTTATAACTGAATATTGTGCTTTGATCAATAAAAAATCGAAAAGTTAAATCGTATTGTTTTTTGTTTTCAATCATAATTCATTCGGATAAAGTTCAATCATCCAAGAGTTTTTCGGGGTTTGTTATAGGACAGTAATGGACTCTTCAAACCTGTAAAAATAAACAAATTTGGAAAAAGTAAATAATGAATTTCCGTCTGAGTTTTACATTCTGTCAAATAAATACCGAGACTTTGTAAACGAAGTTTCTTGTACCGAAACGTTGAAAATGGTGCAGAATACATTTGGTGATTGTGATATGTCGAAAACACGTGTTTATGAGTGGTATAAGGCGCATTCCAACCTCCCACCGGTGGCAAAACAATTCTGGTTTGGCGCGAGCGACTGGAGGTTCCCAACTGTTCTCGTCGAGAACGCTATTAGGAACAACTTTCGATCCACTTTCGATCCATCATAGCAGAAGAATACCGTCTCCACGAGATCAGACACTCGGACGGCTCAAAAGGACCATCAGGAGTTGGATTTGGGGATAGTAATAATAGTCTGATTTCCAGCAAGAAACTCGCGGACATCTACCAGGTTTTCTCGGCCGAAGTGGCCGGCATCTTCGAGGCAACTACAAGCCATCGGTGCGACCAGGTCCAAACATCCATGGGTACAGGCCATCAGGATGTACATTGGACCACCATGTAGTTGTGGACCACCAACTCTTTCCGCACCTTTTGGACCGAAAGGTGGTTCGCAGAGAGAGGGCAGTTCCTCAGAAAAGCCAAGGGCATGATTGTCAGGTTTGATGATGTAAAAGGAATGAGAGAACAACTAATCCTGTCATCTTGAGGGACGATTCAGCAAGAGTAGCAGCACTTTTCTGCTACCTAAAAGATGCCGAACTTTTTTTCAAGATCTAGCGTCTGAACAAGGGATCAGTCAAGAAGATCCTTGTTCCTTCCCCTTCACGATGAAGGGGAATAACAACACTTCGGCATCTTCAACGCCACGGTTTCCTCTCCACTGGCCGAGGTCCGAGTCCGAGGACATCCATGCCATCTGGTACAGCAAGTTTTGACGTGGGACTACGTCTAACCGGAATATACGGGGGGTAAAATGAAAACCTAAACACACAACATGCAGGAAAAAATGCAAGATTTCGAATGCTTATAACTCGAACATTTCTTACTGGATCGGAGAGATGTTTGCATCAATTGATAGGGAATATTTCTACGCATCTATCGCAATTAATAGAATGTTATGTTTCATTAGATAAACAATTGATTAACTGTGACATGTTGAGCGTTATCTAAACGCCCTAACTGCCTTGTTTTGATTGGCCCGATTTACGGTTTCCCCAACACGACCATCAAAACCAAGCAGACTTGTGGAAATCGGCATTGAAAATACATGAAAGTAGGGCGAGCTTTTGCTCGGTGTGTTCCCTAACAGAGATTTCAAAACTAATGTGCCTGGAGAAATTGGCATTGCAAATTCATGCAGGTCGGAGGTATTTTTGTTCTATAGAAGTTGAAGTTGTTGGTTCATGCAAGTCGGGGGTATTTCTGCACCCGCAGTTTTGTTTTGCATAGCGGGTACGGGTACGGGTACGGGTACAACGTTTTTGCTCGGTTATTCAAGATTGCATTGAAGGATATGACTTCATATGTTCAGCTCACAGAATTTCTAAGCACACCATTTGATGATTAGGCAAAATGTTGATAACCATTTGCTGCGATAACGCCTATTGATTAAACAATATGCGTTTAAGGTACATGTTCGAAACTGAGTGCCTAAAGTTCATCAAATCAAGCAAATTCGCAGTTCGAGAAGTACATACACTTGAGAGATGCAAACTTTAGGGGTAGAAGTAAAATAAATAATCGTTTGATAATTCTTCCGTTCACATATTTTGTCCTATCCATCATACCAAATGTAAAAGGACTGTCATTAAATTTACTTGAAACGAAGAACATAATCTATCACAATGCATGAATCGACCTTACATAGCCTTTGTACAATAATTTTACTCACATTTAATTGAATTGGGAAATTGTTTCATTCAATCAAAAATTTAATCAATACAAACAAATGAAAAATTTAATCAATACAAACAAATGATTGCTAAGCTAAGATAGTCCCACGTCAACCTTGCGGTTATATCATAGATATAACCCACCCATTTTTTTGTTAAGTTATGTTTCGTAAAAGGATTCATTGTGTTTAATTTTTACGTCCAATTTCTATATGATAATTTTATGCGCAATCTGTTCCCAACGAAACCTTGCGGCAAATGCCGTCGATAAAGAGGCGAACCAGCCCAGAAGACTGAAAAACTTTCAAATAATGAATTTAAAAAAAAAGACTTCCCACGCAAAGGACGACCACTACCCTCTTCAACTGTTGAAAACATCGACAAAATAAAAGGAATGGTACTCGGAAATCATCATTTAAGTTTGAGAGAGCTAGTCCGTAAATTGAAATATTAGGTTGGGGGTTATGCATTATTTTTGCGTGAAATTCAAAACCTCATTTAATATATTTAGTATTGTCCGATTTGGGTCAAACGTGCACCGTGCATGAGGCTGTTAAGCATCACCACTTAATGTCGCTCCTACAATGACGAGGGAAGGAATCCCTGAGACTCGCTTCTGTGTCTGATTTTTTTGTAAAGCTGTCTTATGAAGGAGTGAGATTAGAAATGTATACAAGAAACGAGTAGTCCAATACGTAGGATGGCTGGAAGGTAATTCATTAGTGAATTTCGTGTGCACCTATAGGGAACTTTGGCATCCTGCTTGCCAATATTCGGACATTGACTTAAATTAGTTTCATACGAACAAAACCGTATAAATTATTTGAATAAAAGTAATGGCTGTTTTTAACCCTCCTGTACTCGCGTGCAAAATCATAACACGTATACTCGCGCACGGTGTCACAGACCGAAAATTGAACTTCTCTGTAATGTTGCCATGTGTATTTTTCAGGCTTTATTGGCATTTATTTGAAGAAGAGGGTATGATTAAATGAAAAAACCCAAAAAAATATGTTTTCTTCGTCTTTTTTATGTTTTAATAGTCATCTAATTCAGCCTCCTCAAAACAGAGTAATTTTTGATACTCCAACACAAATACCGAAAATTGAATTTTTCACTGTTATTAATTGATAGAAAGCAACTGAATATAATTCATGGAAGTATAAAGAGCTAAAAAAATGGGTGGGTTATATATATATATATATATATATATATATATATATATATATATATATATATATATATATATATATATATATATATATATATATGATATAACCGCAAGGTTGGCGTGGGACTACCTTAGTTTAGCAATCACTTGTTTGTATCGATAAAATTCTTGATTGAGTAAAACAATTTCCGAATTCAATTAAATTGAATATATTTGATTTGTGAGTAAAAAGATTGAACATGTAAGGTCAATTCATTGTGATAGATTATGTTCTTCGCTACAATAAATTAAATGACAGTCCTTTTACGGACAAAATATGTGAACAGAAGAATAATCAAACGATTATTTTATTTTACATTTCCCTCTGAAGTTTGCATCTCTCAAGTGTAGGCACCTCTCGAACCACGAATTTGATTAAAACCTGAAAGTTCATTCGCCTCTAGTGTCTGCACCATTTTTCCAGGTTTCGAAGTAAGTTTAGAAGACCGTGTTAGGGGAACACATAGACAAGCGAGTACAAAAGTACTCGCAGTTGGGATTTATTTGCAAAGCCGATTTCCCCAGAAACCTTGGATTTGAAGTCTGTGTTAGGCAAACACAATTCAGTCGAACCAAAATGCTCTCGACCTGCATGTATTTGCAATGCCGATTTCCCCAGACACATGGTTCTGAAATCTGTGTTAGGGAAACACATTTCAGTCGGAACAAAAATAGCCCCCCACCTGCATGAATTTGTAATGCCATTTTCCCCAGACACCTTGAATGTGTTGGGAAAACACATTTCAGTCGGAACAAAAATACCCCCGACTTGCATGAATTTGCAATGCCAATTTCCCGACACTCCATGAATTTGAAGTCTGTGTTAGGGAAACGCATTTCAGTCGGAATAAAAATGCCCCCAACTTGCATGAATTTGCAACGCGAATTTCCCGACGCTCCATGGATTTGAAGTCTGTGTTAGGGAAACACATTTCAGTCGGAAGAAAAATTCCCCCGACTTGCATGAATTTGCAATGTCGATTCCCTCCGGGCACCTTGGTTTTGAAATCTCTGAACATATTTTGGTGGGAACAAAAACTTCCCCTACTTTCATGTGTTTGCGATGCCGATTTCTCCAACGCTGCTTGTTTTCGAAGTCTGTGTTAGGGAACACATTTCGGTGAGAACGAAAACCCCCCTACTTTCATGTATTTGCAATGTCGATTTCCACAAGGCTGCTTAGTTTTGATGGCTGTGTTGGGGAAACCGTAAATCGGACCAATCAAATCGAGGCAGTTTGGGCGTTTAGATAATGCTTAACATTTTACAGTTATTATATTGTTTATCTTATAAAAATAACATTTTATTGATTGCAATAGACGCGTAGAAATATTCCCTATCAATTGATGCAAACATCTTTCTGATCCAGTAAGAAATGTTCGAGTTATTAGCATTCGGAATCTTTAATTTTTTCCTGCATGTTCTGCGTTTAGGTTTTCATTTTACCCCCCATATATTTCGGTTAGACGTAGTCCCACTTCAAAAATAATATGAAATCGTATTAATCGATTGTGGTTTCATTGGAGTAAGAATCAGAACATAGCATAACTGCATGCTCGAAGCAAACATATTTTTTTCATTTCATGCAGTTGTTGCGTGTTTTCGGGTCTTTTATCGAAGAATGTATACCGACCTTCTATATAATCACCAGATGATAAAGGTTCTGGAATATAAAGTTAGCATATTTCTAATATTCTTTGTCTCTGTATTCTTGGTAAACTAAGAATTAATGCCTTTTTATAGATAGGGCATAAAAAGATGATATAAAAGGATTTCTAGGAACTTCCTTTTCTTTCTCTTGTTTTTTTGTTGATATTTTTCACTATAAAAAAAAATCCCCGAAACTGTAACTGTTAAAAATTACCATAAACTACCGATCTGTTTATAGTTTACTGTTTACAATTCTTCCACAAGTGAAATTCTATCACAAGTGTGTATATGTATGACCATTATATTTAGCGAATAACTATACGAAAGTCAAACATATATTTTGCACTTGAACGTATGAATCTAACGACGAATATATCGACGAATAGTTAATATATGGACCCGTTCAATCCAGTTACAAAAGGGACTGAAATCAAATAAGAATAGTCCGGTAATGATTATATGCATTATATTCAATAAATATTCCACGCCATTAACATTAATTTATACATTTCATTCAACAATATTCTAGAATATGAAAAAAGGCACTTGTCCAGAAAAGTTACTCCTATACTCGCGTCGGTGTGTCAGACCGAAAGTGTTAAAAAAGTGGCACACGTCCCCTTTGTACCAACACATGCGATACGCTAAACGATGACGAACGACGGATAACGAAGCTAGAGAGAAACGCAAAGTCGTAGTGTTGATATCTTCTGAGATATTTTTAGAAGTCTTTGGTTAAGCAAAATATTGAAATAATATACCAAGTGCAGCAAAAAAAAAATTCTGTTTGTGGCAATCAAGTTGTTACGGCCTTATAACAGGTTAACCAACAGTAAAGTCTTTAAATTAGTAAGAATTTTGTGTGAATATGACAAAAACTAGTTTGAAACTTTGTTCGAAAAATTCAGCTCTAGGGGTCTGAGGTATCACTTAATTCTGGAAAAGGGGTCTATCGACCAAAATAGTTTGAGAACCCCTGCTCTATATGATACCACGCATAGCCACAGGCATCATGCAGGGACACTTGGTTCGCTTTCTGGGCCAGTGAAATCATTGGTCCGTTCTTTTTCAAGAGTATCCGGCCAGAAAGAAACAGTTAATTGCGACCGCTACAGACCCATGATCATCGAGTTTTTGTAGGACAATTAAGTGCCCTTCAAAGGCTTAAGCAAGATGAACGAATGATTTCACGTAATGACCTCCACGATTATGCGATTTAACTTTGGACTATTTTTATGGGGGCTAAAAAACTCGATTGCGTGATTATGGACGACAAAGCCTAGGTCGAGGGAGACTTTAAACAACTTTGTGGACAGGATGAAAATGTCGAGGTTCGCGAATAAATATCTGGTTTGGCAGGATGTTTGTACCTGTGGCTTCAAAAGCTCCATTCCCATTGCGATTGAGCCCGTCAACCGGAAAATTCACGTTAACACGTTCGTCGCCCCGTCACCCTAATATGGGTGATACTTTCCTCGTTCCAATTGAATAGGATTTTTAAATGGAATTTGAAAGAATACTATAGGATATGTGAAATAATAATAAAATCATAACCATATCATTATAATCTTTATACTATACTTTTTATTAATTTATAGTACGGATGGTTTGTACTGCAGTTTTTCGCAAAACCCATATAATATGATTTTGACATTTGTTATTGTTGTCAATTCGTCTTCAAATTAAAATTATGTTACTAGATCATGTAAAAGTTGTCTATAAACTAAGTTTGATCTTCATTTAATTATTTATCCGCGAATTGGGCCCAGCAAGAAACTTAAAAACGTCGCGTTGGGCAATGAACGTTTTAATAAGTGTCTGGAAAAAACATCTGCTGCCTATCCTGAACCAACACGATTGTTCTGTGCAGTTTTGTTCGGATTAGGTATCCTGCCATCGCGACGAAAAAGTCATGAATTGGTCGCTAACAACATATAGGTAGTGCCTATGGACAAGAACCCTCATAACAGGTCAGAGCTCGACCTAACAGAGAAATATTGGGTTATCGTCAAGGGGAACCTAATGAAGACCTAAACAGAACTGTTGGGAACGATAAACAGTTTAAGGGGGTATTCTAGTGTAGAGACACGAATTTCGGACGTTTTTTCGAACTCCGTAAAAATAAAACAAAGAATATTTTTACTATCCATTATATCATTATTCGTTTATCTATCTTTCAACAATAAAACAAAAATAGGACGGAAAAAAAATATTCATAATTAGAATAGTTACATGCTGGTGAAGTGAGGGTGTTCAAAAAAAAGTTGTGCCATGGCGTACACGATTCCAGTCCTTCTGGTTATCTGAAACAAAAAAATCGAACAGATTCTGAATCAGTAAAGATGTCGCTATGGCATGAACCTCGGACAAGTCAAAAACATGGGTTTTAACAAAATGGCGGTCGTTTGAAAACAAAAATGCTGTTTAAAACGTTTTTTTTGCGTTTACCGATTTTTTAAAAATCGCCTTTCGCCATTCCTTTAAATTCTACGTGAATCACCAATCTGACCAACTTCTTACGTTGCACATTTAATATTTGCCTTGTAAATAGAACACTCCGAAGTAATTTTTCAAAAAACACAGATAAAGGCTTGGTGATTATGCGAAAACCTGATTTTTATGCCCTGCGGCTAAACGAAAAAAAACGACGTTTGAATGTCTATATTCACCGATGCCGCCTTGTGTGTGGATTGTGGCGCGCGTCCTTTCAATAAAATTGACTTAAATATACTACCACTACAGAAGAACATTCCTAGTTATTTTGTAAGTGTTTCAAGTTTTTTTTTTCAAGTGCTGCTAAACGAATGTCTATCACTGTATTGAAGCCATATTGCGCCATAATATTGAACGTCTATGGGTCCATCATGACAACGCGAGGCCACACAACTCCGAGAGCTTGATTGGGATGTTTTAATGCATCCATCATATAGTCCGGACCTGGCACCAAGCGATTACCAACTTTTTCTCGCATTACAAAAATTCCAGAGTGATAAGAAATTAGGATCAAGAGAAGATTGTAAAAACCTATTGCTAGAGTTTTTCACCAATAAGGAACAAGACCTCTATGATAGAGACAATATGAAGCTACCTTTAGAATGACAACAAATTTTCCAATAAAAAGCTGCATTTTCGTCCAAAATCGGAAAAGCCGAAGCAAAAATAGTTTTAAATTTCACTCAAAAATAATGGATTACTTTTTCCCAAACCTAATGTTTGAAAAAAAAAATCGATATTACATTAATTTGCAAATTTACCAGATGAAGGTCCCTCGGAGATCTTTCAACGGTCTTCTACACAACTGCTTATAACTGTATTTAATCTCAGAACTCAGGAATTATTATTGTGTGATTGATTATTGTTTTGTGTAGTTATTAGATGAACTATGTTCGCTGCTATAACAATCACTACTGGAAATCGTAGGAGTTTAGGCTTCTCTCCGCAAACGTTCTGCTGAAAATGTGAGAAATTACCGAAGAAACGTGATGCTTTTTGCAATAGAAGAAGTAAATATACTACAAAAACATGCAGACAAATTTGTGCTGTAAGCGAACGCAGAACTAAAAGTCAACCACGTGACAGTTTGGAATCGTTTCAAACAGGGCGGCCACGCAAAGAAACTCGTTGTTTGGGTGCTACGTGAATTACGTCCGGAATTTTCTTCCATCATGATTTTGCAAGACCATACAGATCTATCATGACACGGATGGAGTTATGAGATTACCTGAAAAATGACGAAAGTTTATAGGTTATAAAAGCATATATGTACTTGATTAAAATTGGTTTTCAATAAGAGGAAAAATTCATTCATTTGAACAAAAGACTGTATACTTTCTAAATGACCCAATATTTTTGTTGGTGTTTAGCGAAATGGTAAAATGCAAATCCTTTGCCCTAATCTGATCACTCTACGCAGGTCATGTTTCTCTGAACTGTTTACAAACAAAGACCGCGTGCACTTGTTGATTCCACGTGCACACGGTGTCGCAAAATTCATATTCACGGAGGATGGGTATAACTTCACGACACATGCGCCGATTCGACATCGTCACCTCCTTTTCCTGTTTGCAGGATGCCATCAGTAGTTTGGCAGGATGTCAAAACGTATTCATTTTTAGATTGTCAATGTTTCTCGCCTGAATAACACGCCAAAAATAGTAAATGGGAGTTTTCAGTGCAACCATATGCTGGTAGGATAAAAGTTAAACGTAAGTAAATTGAGTGTGAAAATAATAGAGCGAAAAAGCCTGCATTCGTATTTGCCAAGTAATTCACAATTGTGCTGTGTTTTGTGATATGGAATAACAACAATGCTGTCAAATTAGTTAGTGTAATGATGAATCTTTGCACGCGAGCTGTCTGTTCGGGGGAGGATTGGGCACTTGCAGTAAAAAGGACAAATATAGTGTACATCATTTACTTCCTCCGTTTTACTTTAGGTCGTGGGCGCTTGGGAAGAGGTATTGATATGATAATCCGCATAGAATAATGAGTGCAAATTGAACGTATTGTCCTAGAGGCGAATGTACTGCAAAGTTTAAAGCCTCTTAAAAACAATGAACGGAACGGAACGTATTATCTAATATTCGATAAGACTTAAGTGTGGAGCTAAGCATTCCCCTTTATTCTATGCCGCGAGTGACATGAGATAACAATGTCTCATGCTTTGTTCAGCAACTTGAATCATTATTATTACCTTTTTTATTGTAGATTATAAATGATTGCATGTGGCAAAGACTGATTATTGGAAGCATATTAGAGGAACTGTCTGAATATAATTGTAGAGTAGGGAACAATACTGATTTTTTGAATATTATTTTCGAGCATCTGCTTGTTTGAAATTTTCTAAAGTGAAATTTGCATGTTCGACCCCAGGAATGCCGCTTGATACGAAACGACTTACCTTACCCCTTATCCTACAGAGAGATGATACTTTCTTCTCCAAATGCTCAATGTGATCAAACCAAGAAAGTGTTGATCCAAAATCAGCAAAATCGCCTCTATGCTTTATTCAGTAATAATACAAGTTTTTTATACAAGCACTGTACTACTTCTTTTTCCGAAAATCGTACTGCAAGTTATACAATATTTTATATTTGTCAAGGAAAGATGTGAATCTATTAATTAGTAATTTTACCAGTTCTTTATAAAAAAATTGACAAAGTTGAAATCGGTCGATTATTGTTAGGATCACACGCGTCTCCTGATTTGAAAATAGAACCAAGCCTGGCAGTTTCATGACAATTCGGGTAGTAACCTGTTTCTGAGATTTTTTTGAAGGCTCCCGACAGAATTCAAGAGAAAATAATAGAGTTACTTTTGACAGTGTCCGTTGAAACATTGTCTAAATCGCAAATACGAAAAAGGGCATTTCAGCATGAAAACTATGTCGACCCATCTGTAAGGTCCTGTACACCTGCGGTTAGATAATGTGAAAGCTATGACCTATAAAGCAAGAACAAGTGCTTACCAGTGGTTAGCGGTGTGCGCCAGTGTCCATCCTGGTCATTTTTCCACCGTAGGAGCATGTTCATCTGAGCTACCACAAACAAGCGATGTGCTCTGGTCGTTTTTTCTTCAAATGAAATAAACAAAAGTAAGAAATACCGCAAATACCGCAAATACCGCAAATACCAAGTTACTGCTAGTAATAAGTAAAACATCAACCCGACAATTTCAACTTGCATACCTGGTACATCTGATAAAAACATAGCTTCGTTAGCGAAGTGTTCCGGTCCATTATTGTGGTATTACCTTGATTGTGATATTACTTTTCTGTTTTTCGTCTTCACCAAACACTCTAGTTGGATTACTCCAAACGGATGTTTGTTTTACGAACAAGCCTTCACCGCTAGCAGCCAGCGGTTTGCACGGCGCGCAATCAAATTACGATTATAATTTACAGCCAAACACGCGATTAGTATTCAATGTGGCATTCCCATGTTGATGGTCCAATACTGAATTGTCTCGCAACGGCCACTAGACCTTCTATGGTGACACTTATACATACTGTGCGGCCGTACGACTCGGCGCTCGGCGTGAATTTATCGAATGTTGATTCATACATACCTACCAACTAAGCTAGAGAAAATTGTCTCCTTATAATTCTGTTCTCCATAGTTGTGTATTGAAATTCTGCTACAGCACATCGCGTGTCGTTGGCTCCCCGTCGGACTAGAGACGTACCACGATGTCCTCGACGAGGCTAACAAGCGCCTGGGAGGACAACAAATCCCGCTCGGAAACCGTCCTGTACCCGGAGAAGTATTCCACTTCCGCTAATGGGCGGTATCCGTTTTCGAACAGAATGTCCAGAAATGGTAGCAGGGATGACAATAAGTTGCACAAAAGTTTGGAGGAAATCTCCAAGGACATTAAAGAGTTGGAAAATTTCATCTCGGTAACGGAGGAAATGCTGAAACGTGAAAGAGAGTTCGATGAACAACTTTATCGGAGAGAGCGTCAGCGTAAGGTTTTGGAGAAAAAAATGCAACAAATAAAAAATAAGTGCAGTCCCACCAAAATTTGCTTCGGTCGGACAGACAGTTCCAAAATAAAATCTCCCACGTTTAGAGTGAACATAACGCAGAAAAGGCGCATCAAGACGCTCAGTCCCAAGAGCTACAAATCCAAACTGTACTTCCGTAACGGGAAAATTGGCTGCCTGGAAGCCGAGGGGGCAGTGTCCAATTTGAGAAGCACACATGAGTTGGTAAAAAGAATAATTAATGATGAGAATAACATGTTGGTTAAATTAGAACATCAGCACTATACAGTGGATCCTAAGCCGGAATCGCCAACCTCAGTTGGAACGCCACTCGAGACTTTAGAAATTTGCGTCACAGAATCGAGTCCTTCGTTGTGTGATGGGACATTCAAGGCGCCCACTGGCGAGCCTGACGGTAGCGTGTCTGAGCCCCAGAACGATAACAATGCCAGTAACGAGAGAATAATTGAGGATAGGGAAAATATGTGAGTTACGTTTTAGTGGTAAATAATGATTATACTCCAGAAACTTTTATTTCAGGAGTCCACCACCCAATGCGAATGATTTTGTAACAGGTAGACTGAGACATCTTGCAAATCGATTTTCTGAACGGACAAAACGAATGAGAAATAAATTGGAGATCCCTCCCACTCCTTCCAGTAGCGCTAGTGGGCCCTCGACTGCTCCCTCGACACAGAAGCACAACATTGAATGTAAGACACGAATAAATAAGTTTGGATCGTTATCTGCTATTGATAATTTTTGTGTATTTTCAGTGCGAGCAATTCAAAACTCTGCTCTCACGCTACAGTCAGCGACAGGAACAAATGCATGCACGCATCACTACTTTTGTCCAATATTCTGCAGTGGGGCGAAAACGAATACTGTTCTAGACCCTCAGGGGAAGTTCTATATCTCCTGGCTGTTCATCGTATCACTTTCCTACCTGTACAATGCTTGGGTCATCCCGCTGCGTTCGTCGTTCCCTTACCAAACTCCAGAAAATACAAAATATTGGATTGCTGTCGACATATGCGCGGATATTATCTATTTGATTGACATTCTATTCGTGAAGCACAGAATCATGTATCTGTTCGAGGGATTCTGGGTCAAGGACACAAATTTAACCCGAATCAACTATATGCGGAAGCTACAGTTTAAGGTACATTTACAAACTTACAAAAAATTAAGATGACAGGCAAAACTTTTTTTTTCCTGCAGATGGATCTGCTAGCTCTCATGCCACTGGATCTGTTGTACTTGAAATATGGCACCGAACATGTGGTGCTTCGGGCTCCACGATTGTTGAAAATTCAAAGCTTCTGGGAGTTCTTCAAACTGATCGATCGGGTCATCTCTTCGCCGCATATGGTAAGTGGGGGATTCATGAGCAAAAAAATAAATATATTTATATTTAGCGTGTAATTGCGAATAATGGTTTATTTTTATTTGCATGCTAGATACGCGTTGTTAAAACGCTCACTTATATGCTGTACATGATTCACCTGACGGCATGCTCGTACTACGCGTACAGCGCGTATCAAGGTGAGTGTGTTATTGTCCTTTGGTTGTGGAAAAAAATAACATCAATTGAATGCTTGATCGAGTTGCTATCTGCCTTGATTCAAGATTACTTTTTGTTAAACGTCGTTAGAGATTAAAGTTGGCAAGTTTTTGTTCATCCTCGAGGTACTGCTTATGAGGTTAGAGTAAAACGAACTGATCTTACTTTATATTAATATTTGCTTAATCTTGAAGATAAATTTTGGAAGCTTGCGCTGAGACCTTCAATTAATGATATTAATGAAAAATGTGAATTGTGATGAACGATTAGCCGAATGGTAGAAACCGCGTGTCTTCATATGAGTTCCGGCTATTGAAAAACGATACAAATCTTCTAAAATAAGTCATTACGATATTAAATATACATCCTTGCAAGGCGTTTATCCTAACCGTTAATTTTAGTCTATAGGGACTTAAATCATAGTTTTTTAAATCCGCCTCCTACAATTTTAATTTATTTTTTCGCAATTTAAATAACAGGGAGGGTATCTTCCTTTGCTTCGGTTACTTTTGACGTAGGATTACGTCTTTCGGGAACATATTGGGGTACAAATTGAAAATCTAAAATCGAGTACATCGTGAAAATTGTCCAATTTAAAACGCTTATTTCTCAGTCATTTCATGATGGATTGATGAAATTTTTGCGTCAACCGATTACGGCACTCCATAACAATATTTTACATTGAAGAAAATAATATATGTCATGAAATTAACTATCGAACAATTGAAAAATCTTAACCCCCATCCTAACGGAAATACCCATTTCTGATTGGTCGAAATTGACGACACATGCGGCGGGTCCCTAACAGAGACATCAAAACAAAGCTGCCTGGGAGAAATCGGCATTGCAAATATATGCAAGTCGGGGGCATTTTTGTATTGCAAGTTAGTTGAGTGATACGATTAATTCTAGCGAATGAAATTTAAATTTGGAACTTTAATGTTGGTTGCTTCATGAAATTTCATATCAATCGTGTATTGTGAAAAATTGGGCACAAGTGTAAGTGTAAAATTGTATTTGGTAGCAGTTGTGTTAAAATGACTCGATTTATTCCAATTTTCATAAATAAGAACCAAGGTATGTTCCTGCTCGAGAATGGGTCGTTTGGTTCAAGCTGTCTGTTTTGTTGTGGTCATTTTCAACCAAGGAAAGTTTATACGGCGAGAAAAATTGGAAAAGTGAAAAAATATTAGAAAAAGTGATTTCCCATATTATCTACATATTGTATTAGGTGCTGTTAGTCCAGTAAAAATTCGCATTGGGTTGAACAAACACTCAGAAAGTGAACATTTTAAAAGAAAACCTTTTCCATTTCAAATATGTTTTCTCTATATTAAAGTAACATGTAAACACTGATGAGAAAAATTGATAATTGTGTTCAGTATTGGTAGTTATCTTATATTATATTGGTGATTTTTTTTCCTTTATTTCATCCATACATAACACAGGAGGCATCTCGTCTAGGATCACAGAGGGTGATTTTAATCATATCTCGGTCCACTTCGGCATCTTTTATCTGATACGCACCATCCAACGACTGTTTACTATCCTTCTGTTAACATCGCTCGGTAAACACTGGTGGAATTAACAAACAATACCCAACAACCAAACAAAACGGCCCTTTTCAGGGCCACCAAATCATTATCAAAGAGTTTAACAATGTAATCTTTCAAACATATCCAAAATCAACAGAAAGCCTAACGGAATTCTACGTCAACTATGCGGTCGTGTCTCGGATAAAACCCTCCTGTGAGTTTTTTTTACATATATGCTATACCCAGTGTTGAAAATAAATCATCTTCGTTTAGCTCAAAAGCATATATTTTCGGGCTAGGTTGCATCGAAAACCTATATACTCCAAACTAAAATCAAAATGACAGATCCAAGCAACCAGTGAATATGAGCAAATGAACTTCTGTTGATCTATATGTTTTGATGTTTATTTTTCCACCCAATGTCATTTTCATCTTGATTATTCAGAAAGCCAGAACAGAATTTCATTTTAGCCAAATGAATATCAGCTGTTGTTTACTTTTAACCAGAGGTAGCTGTGTGCGGCTGGTTTTTATTGAGGTCGGATTGTACTGATGCTTAAGTCCTTCCAAATCAACGCAGGCAACAAGAAGATTATGATATGTTGTAATCCATTTGACCATCGAGTCTAGGAGCAATTGTTATTCAATTGCAATACGGTGTTTAGGGATCGTTCGCAATGCCGTTGTTACCGTCTCGTCAAACAAAATCCTGCGCTATCGTTTCATCGAGCTCTGGCGTTTTTGTTCTCTAAATGATCCAGCCTGACTAATTTTATTTTATTTTTGAATATTGGCTCAAAATCAATGCCAGAACGAATATCGTTTCGTATGTGAGAAATATCAATTTGTTGCTTTTGATATTCAAAGTATAAATAACAGCGAAGTTATGAACTCCTCTCAATGCCGCATTCATTCATTATAGCAAATTCGTTCATGCATCAGCGATATGAACCAAATGAACTCGTTTGTTATTGTCATCAATATAATGAGGGCAGTGTGTTTCGAGCTGAAATTAAATCATATTCGTTACTCGTGAATATTTGTTGATATTCTAAGGGTGCTCATACACTGTTTGACCGAAGCCAAATATTTTACTCTTTTTGACAGATAAAATTTGGTTAACGTGTACAGATCAAATATATTCTACACAAAACACGACAAGCAAATATTCAATTATTGGATGCCTAAAATATTTTTTCAGTCTGTTCTTCGAACCTGTCGGTACATGGTTAGGTTACCTTGAATATTTCAGTTGATTTTTTCCATGTTCGGTGTTTGATATTGTTTACTACTGTTGAAAATTGAAGAGTGGCAAACAAAATAGTGTTTGTACAAATATCAAATCAAACCTTATCTGTCAAAAAATAACAAATATTTGACCTCCGGGAAAACAGTGTACGGCCACCTTAAGACACTGGCTATACCACACGAAATAATCTGAGGGATTCAGATCTAATGAACTGTAGATTTGATTAGAAGATCGGTCAAAATTTATCTGCCACAGTTTTTAATGACATTCGTTTCATCTGCTTGAAATAACGTGTAAACTAAGTTTGACAACTATTAAACTGCCTAAACTTCCGCTTTATAATATACAGTATGTAAAACAAAGTTCATCCAGGTTTCCTTCAAATAATCCACCAAAAAACTAGAAGTGGGTTATATCTGTAATATAGCCGCAAGGTAGACGTAGGACTGCCGCTGGCTATGTAATCATTTGTTTGAAATTACATCTGAATCAATTCTCAATGAATGAATGAATGAATTTCTAAATATTGCTGAAAGTTTCCCTTATTAGTGTGTGAGTGGATGAGTATGAGTATGAAATTGTTATTAGCATGAAATTTAACTATTTATAATGACGAGTTTTGGTAGAAGTACTAGGAAACTTATAGTAAAAGGAAATTGTAAAGGGTCAATTAGAACGTTGAACGTTTGTTTATTAAGAAAACGTTAATGTTTGAAAGTATTCATAACAAAAAATCCATTCTGGGCAAGACGAAGTTTGTCGGGTCAGCTAGTTTCTAATTAAATGTTTCAATTAATATAAAGAGTGTTCCACGTCAAATTGCATCGCGGAAAAAACATTGTAGAAAACTAACCGGTTGGGTATTTTCTCTTGAAAATTTGGATAGAAGTAGTTTAGAATGTATTATTTACACTGTATTTTTATCGCTGCTAGTATTTCGAAAATTGTTATAAGTGGCGTCACCCGGAAAGCAACGTCGCGAATAGATTTTGCGCAAGCATCTGGAGAATCCTTAACTTTCTAATCGGAACATCGGAAAACAAAACAACTCGGAATCGTGCAGTCAACTGTGAATCGTGTGATTAGGGGCTGTCCACATACCACGTGGACAATTTTAGGGGGGGGGGGGTGTAGGTGGTACGAAAATATCCACGCTTGACCACGGTGAGGGAGGAGGGGGTCTAGATAATGTCCACGTGGACACATTAAATAAATATTTCTGAAAATACAATATAATCAAAAATGAATGAAATCTGCTCTGCATTTACATCGAATTTCAATCTTGCCGCTCCTTACGTGTGCTCCGTAAAATACCATATTTTTTTTCATATTATTGAACTGTGCGTATTCTGAGAGTAACGTACATGAACTGAGAGTGATGAAGTTATTTACATTCCGCCAGGACGAAGACTATTTTAGAATCTTGTAATTTGAAAAATGCACGACATAGTTTTCTTAGGTACGGGTTTGTTGTTGTATCTGTCTTTCGAGAACTCCAAAGGTGATGAACCAAAGAAAATGAACAACGAATTACCTGGTGAAGCTTTGTTACGTAGAACGCTACAATATTTCGATTTCATACTATTGCATCTTGTGTCTGGTAAGATTGAAAAGGAATTCTGCTTTATGTGCTTCTACAAAGCTTCGATAAATTCTAAAAAGTACTGCTTATAACTAAACGAAATTAAAGTCAGCGATCCAGAACAAACTAACAGAATTAGCCAAGATGATAGACGTCGTATTCCAAATTTCATTCTTTTTGAAAGCCCGACCGAAAATGTTATGTTTCCCTAAGATGTGCTATTTCACCCGTCGTCCTCACCAGATATTGCACCTTCCGGTTATCAATTGTTCGGGCCACTTTTCTTGAGTGCAATAATTTGACTCATAGAATAGCATAAAAATTAACCTTGCCCAGTTTTTTACGAGGAACCAAACATGTTTTGGGAGGTTGGGCTTAGATGTTGCGGAGAATCGATTCAGCAATACCACACACTGTGTAAACTAGGAATAAGAATTAGGCAATCAATAGTTTGAAAAAGAGGCCACGCAGAGAAAATCGAAGTTTGGAAACCGCATGAATTATTCTAAAGGAAGTTGATTGATTAATTTTCATCAGCAAAGCACAACTAAATCAACCCATTTCTGGAGCAAATAATCACAGGTGATAGAAGGGGGAAAAATACGATATCGTTCGCAAAAGATCATGGGATAAGCAAGGCAAACCACTACAAATAATTATCAAAGTCTTGACTCCAAAAAAGGGACGCAGTGTGTATGGTGGAACTGGAAGCGAATCTTCGATCATAAGGAGTTACATAGCCAAATAGTTAATTCAGTGTTGTGCGGTTCCCAACTAGATAGTTTTCACGAGATGATTATGGAAGAAACCAGATGATTATGGAAGTGTCACATAAATCTCTGATGACGCGCCAAAAAAAATAGGGCGATTAGTTGGGAAGCTTTGATGCATCCACGGTATAACCCAGACCCTGCAAACATCTTTGCGATCTATTAAGAAATGATCGAGTTATAAGCGCTCGAATTCTTTGATTTTTTCCTACTTGTTCAGTGCCTAGATTTTCATTTTACCCCCTCATTTTCCGGTTAGACGTAGTCTTACTTCAGAAAAATTATTCAGAAACTAAACAGAAAAACGCAGATACTTTTTAAATGAACCAATATATTCGAATAATTGTGTGTTTATAAGAGTGATGCTTTTGATTTTTTGATTTTGTTACGGGTAATGGTAACTATATTGCCACCAACGATTTTATTTTTTTCTCTTCTTTAACAATAAATTATAACTTCTTCTGATCATGAATTTTATTGATTGTATTTGTTGAAACTAACATCAAAAATTCAAACATAAGAAAAACATTTTTACCAACAACTGTTAACGCTAGACAGGCAGGTGGCAACCAATTTTTTCAATGTTTTTAATTGTTTTGTTTATAGAAAAAAATCTTTTGTGTATTTCAGCATGTAAACATGTCGCTGTATTGTAGTTTGCGTTGATTACATGCCTAGTTCTCACAGTCCGTTAGAGGGTTAAAGCCGGCACGAATTCGGGAACAACCTAAAATTTTCCAAGACATACGAAGTTGAAAGATCATTGGTACATGAAGCCAGCGATCAGGATGCAGGTTCATTGTTCATTTGAGCCAACAAACCAACACTATATAATTTAACACTACATTCTTATAACTTGAATAGCATGATCCATAAAACTATAAAATAGAAAATAGAAGCAATCCCAAAATGAAATTTAAGCCAAAATTTTATTTTGACCTTTTTAGAAATAATTGGTGTAAAGTCCACGTGGACAGCAGGGGGAGGGGTATAGGAAAAGTCCACGTTTGTCCACGGTGGTGTCCACATGATTTTTCTGTCTACGTGGTATGTGGACAGCCCCTTAAACGTTACTACGAAACTCTGAGCATCGAGCGGAAGGAGAAATGCGGTCAGAATGGATGTTCCATTAGTGATCAGGATCACTAGCGTGTCGTGAAAGCGTTTAAGCGGAATCCCAATGCTTCGGTCAGGGATGTGGCCAAAAAGTTGAATCTGTCCAAGTATTTCGTTCAGAGAGATAAGGACCGGGAGGGACTGCATACGTACAAAGTGCAGAAGGCTCCAAATCGTGACGAACGGCAAAATGCGGTGGGAGAGTCACGGGCCCGGAAACTGTACATCCAGATGCTGACATAGTCTCATTGTTTCATCATGAATAATGAGTTTCCGGGGCTACCGTTATTCACCGCCCAGCATAAGTTCGGTGTTCCGGAGGAAGTAAGGAAGCAGAAGTTTGCCAAGAAACACATGATTTGGCAAGCTCATGTAACAAACGGAGTGCGCCGTTCGTGACTACCGGGTCATAGGGGCGAATGAACTGCAAAGTTTAAAGCCTCTCAAAAACAAAGAATGGAAAGTGACTACCGGGACTATAAACGGGCAGATCTACCTGAAGGAGTGTCTACAGAAGCGTCTGCTTCCTCTGTAGAAGCAACACGAGGGCCCTACGATCTTCTAGCCAGATCTAGCTTCGTGCCACTATTCAATAGATGTCCCGCAATGGTACGAAGCCAACGGAATAATTTTGACGCTACAAGATGAATGTTATGGAAAATACAATTTTTCTGGGCTTTGATATTTGAATAGAAATATAAAATGTTTATTCCATGTTTAAAAAAAAGACGACACCTCTATAGAAAGAGTAAATAAATTGGGAAAAAGGCATTCGATTTTTCAATGATCTATCCAGCAAAAATCGATTTTCTAGTACCGATTTAATAAGATTTAATAAATCCACTGTTTTGAATGCTCTAATCACACCTCTGTCAAATCAGGTATTCGAATGTTCCAAAACATATAAATAAAATAGTCTTTTTCATGATTTAGAGTAGTTTTATAGTATATTTTTACGGATTCAAATGTCTTAAAGGATGATAAAATACACTTTCTATTGATGTCAATGCGCCCCTCCTTTGATCTAACTTTTAATCAATCACCAGATGATTATTTGGCACGTATTCCGACCTTTTCTGGATTATAACACTTATAAATACTGTAAACATCATGCTTGCACACCATTTGTATCAGATTTTTATAGCTAAACCATTAAATTAACGCATTTCGATGACCTCAATTCTGATCATGAGTTGTCCAATTAATTAATGTTATTTTGTCCACATGTTTTCTATGGTAACCGTTTGGCGCGCTGCAGTTTGTTTATTGTGTCCTTCGCACATATCAGAAATAAAGTTTCTCTATGTCGAATGTGTTGAGGTGAACACTTTTAAAATGCCCAATAAAAGGCAATATTCTGAAGAAAGACTAAATTATGAATGGATCAATATGATGACAGTAAACTAAAACAATGGTAAATACAACATCTACTTGAAAATTGATTCATTTTTTCATTCAAAAATGGTGATTTCTGAAACCGGACAAACCATGATCATTTTTTGGACAGTCCATGATAAGAGGTGGCCAAACCATGATCATAATTTCTCTTTAAGGAAAATCGATAAAAAATATAAAAATTTGAATAATTTCGACGCCTTATGTAGTAGCAACTAGAGACTTGGGGCTTTTCAACAAATCCAAACTCGTATCGATTATATGTGATTTTCATGAAGGAAAATCGATTTGTATTTACTAGCGTAAAACACCCTAAATCAGACAAACCAAATATAGATTCTTTCTTTCAATTTCGTTCCTATAAATGTTGTATGAAACACAAAATTATGTGCAATAATGAGGATAGTGTCACCCATACAGTGATCGTTCGTTAATTGGGCCGGAAAATCAATACAATTATCAAATTTTACTCGCTAACTGGACTGAAAACAGCAAAAGCAATACTTCAAATTGAAGATTATATCTATTATTGATACTTAACTGCTTTACAGCCCAGTCAACGTACGCCCTTTTATAGATAAGTCCAGTTGAAGACAGTCCAGTTAGCGAAAGACTTCTGTATATGACGGGGTGGCGAACAACTTAAGCGAGTGTCTTCCGGGCTGGGGCAACATGGGCAATTGTACAGTGAAAAATGATATAAATGCTAAGAGGATGGCAGCGATTATCATGCGAGGACATTACATCGACATTACATCGCATGACAAAAATGAAACGACTTGAAATATTAATAATCATCATGACTCATATTAATAATTGTTAATGACTTAATGCCTTCTATGATAGATTGAGCAGTAGAACCAATACAACTTGACTGTGATAGTCTGCAAACGAACATCATTTCACTGAAAAAGCTACTGCTTCCGATACTTTTTTTTTATCCCTTTTGTTTATTTTAGGCTCATTAGCATTTTAGCTGTAACAGAGCCGAATTTCAATCGTGTACATGTCACATGTTTATCATATCTATAATTAGCACATTACACAGTTGCCATGTTTTCGGCGTTAGAGTATCCCTTCTATACCATTGTATATGGTACACATTTACACAGTTGCCATATAGGCGTAAGAGTTTTCGTTCTGTTCTTCCATTATCCAGTTAGACCAGACAGCGGAGACAGTTGATTGATCATTGTTGAGTTATTTATAGAACAGCAGCCCGATGTGTCTTGCAGAGCAGAGCAGTTGTATGGATGAATCGATCTTATTTTGACCGTGGATCGATCTCCATCGCTGATGATTGTTGCGTGGACGTAGTTATTCTGTAACAACACAAAGATGGTCAATGAGGGCCCTGAGTTTTGAACTCACGATCGATCGCTTACTAAGCGAACGCGCAACCAATGTGGCTACGGAGACCCCCTTCCGATACCTTAGAATAAGACTAATAATAAGAATAAGACAATGGGAAGAAATAACAATACCACAGCTATTCATTCAAAATAAAGCAACTTCATGATTCCATGTGTATTTTACCTCAAAACACACGATATCGTAAGTATTTTCAACTTGTTTTTTTTGTTTCTTCTCCATAAACTTCACATTCAATGTAATCAATGGTGATATATTTTTAATCTTGCTTACCGATCCACATATACTCCATCTACCATTTCATCCTGCTATGTGTCACACTGATATACATTAATTATACTCAGTTAGACAGATTACAATTATTCTTGCTCTTTGAAAGGGTAAATATGTTTGAATCATATACATATGTTTCATATTCCTCATATATTTGCCGGTATTTGACAAATGAATAATTACATATTCCGCGTTTCGTATTCCGCATATAAAATTAGTGAAATTTGTTGTATTCCCTTCATTGTAAACCTTTCCCGAATACACTTATGCCAACGAGCCATTCAAACATAAAAAACAGGAAGTGGGTTATATCTATGGTATAACCGCAAGGGTGACATAGGACTATCGTTGATTTAGAGATCATTTGTATGAAGTTGAATCTGAAATATTCTGAATGAATGAATATTTGGAGAACTTCGAAAACGAGAGCGTTACGTTGGAGGCACAGGGTTTTATGCATCCAATATTGGATACGGAAATATCCTACTGATGGGGAAGAATAATCTTCAGAAGCTATCCTGTTAATTGCGATTGATTGAAAAATCACAAAACCAAATGTATTTGGTCACAGTGTTTCAGGGATAGAAAACATTAAAATAAACTCTTTCACATGAATGTAATTTTAAATTCCCAGAGGAACTGGCAGATTATTTTCAGTAACGATTAGATATTTCCACATTTTCCTCGATACTGGAAGCCCACCAGTGGTTAATGCTAACTCGATAACCATCTGTTAATAGCACTTGATTGAAACATATTTGGTCACAGTGTTACATGGATAGAAAACATTCAAATAAACTCTTTCACATGAATGTATTTCTAAATTCCTAGAGAAACTGGCAGATTATTTTCCGGATCTTTCTCGATCCAAACGGAAAGAATTTCGTGCGTGTATGTGTGTGTGTGTAGCGGCTGCTTCGAGATCTTCCCGGGGAACCGTTTGTAGCATCACTCTCCTCCTGATGGATTCCCTTCTGGCCTAAGGTGCACAAACAGGCTCTTGGTGACACCGTTCATCCGCGCTTTCATGATAAATGAAGAGCTTCACCACAACAGCGACAACATGCTCCAATCGCTGTTCAATTAGAACTGAGTGGATTTCCGATTGGTGATTTCAATAGCCTATTTTGAAAGCAAATTTAAGACTATTGAAACAAGTTTTTGGATCAGAAAGTAACAAGTATAGAACGCGTAGACATTTTATCTTTCGAATGAAGTGTTTATCATACCATTTCGTTCAGTTGTTTAGGAGCTATTAACACTCAAAATCTCGGTCTTCGGCGTAACGCTTTCGTTTTCGAAACTTTGATTTTACACCCCGGTATAGAAATGAAAGACGTAGTCCTACGTCAAAAAAATCGGACGGAACAGAAAAAAATTAGACTATATGTTATATGTATAGGAATATAGACTAGTAGCAGAAGCAGAAGCCTTCATTCGCATTAGGTTTCTTCTTTCTTCCGCCGGAAAAAATGATGAATAGAGCAACAGAGCCATTGCTGTTAAACTTCACATCAGAGTTCGAGAAAACACTGCTTAAGATATTTTCAGTCATCTTCAACATTCTCCTCTATGTCAGAAACTGATGACAATATCGAAACAATCGACCATTTTATTTTATCTGTTAACTTAGAATTCGTGTGTTGGATAGGGTTGTATAGTGTGTAAAATTCGTATAGAGTGGCAAATTTTATATAATGCTTCCAGTATTCAATAAGTATGATTCAAAATGATGCTTGAATTGCTCACTATTGAACATCAAGAAGTTTGCATTCGCTCATGGTAGATAGCCGCACGCGTCTTGAATAGTCTGAGCGAGGAGGACTTCCGACACTGATTCGAGCAATGCTTGATTCAAATAGAATGCTATATAAATGAAAGGGTTATGCATATAGGGCCTGATCACGAAAGACACTTCACAGTGAAAACGGAATGAAGTGCGTTTAAATTGTATACAATTCATTTCGTTTTCACCGTGAAGTGACGTTCGTGGTTAGGGCCATACACTTTGTCCATAAGACCATAGGACCAAAATGACCAATTTTCAGAGATATCTTATTGTTCGGTCAAATAATTTCAAAATTCGTTAGGGTATACTGTTTGTTGATTACGGCTTTAGCCGTACTGCCCGTTTGAGTTCACCTCGTTTTTAATCACTCTCAGGGTCGGCTTTGGCCCTCGGGAAGATTGTGTCGACCTGTTTTAAACACCGGTGAAATTAACAGCGGAAAGCGGAAACGAGAAATTGTCTAAGCAATAAAGGACTGGTTTTGAGGATAGAGCGAAAAGATAGGGAATTAGTTTTCTTTTTTTACATTTTCTATAATTTTGTTTGAGGTTAGTATTGGTACCGTGTCGTTGGGGCCCTTCGATGTCTTCGATACTCGATGTTGTCGCGCTGGAGATGTAGTCTCGGTCGGGAGAGTGACGTCCTCCTTCTTCGATGGGTGACGTGGCGTGATCCAACACCGGATCAAACGACGGCGTGTGTTTTCCAGGTAAAGCAGATTGAATTTTGGAAACTATATCCGGGTTCCGAAGGGCAATTTGTTCCACATTTTTTGCCCGAAGATTTTAGCTTTTGATTTTGGAGGATATGGACACTGTATTTAGTTTCCTAGATGCACAAATTCCTTCCTTAACCATGCATGATTCACCACCAATGGTTTGACTAGAAACATATGTTTCCTACTTCAAAGGACTATCAAAGTTCCACTTTTCTCGTCACTGATAATAACATTGAAAAATAACAAGCCCCAGAAATATTTCTTGACCTGCAGAAAATCAAAAACGATTATAATCATAATAAAAACTCAAGAAATGGGAATTTATGTAAATCGCTTGATATGCATCAATGATTTCAAGTTATCCTAAGCAGTTCGTGTTATTTCGATTGGAGAGTTTTGATTTATTTGGAGATCATTTAGATTCGTCGAGCAATCCAATTTCAGCTTTTTCGTTGTATTTTACCATGCTTTGATTGATCATTTTCTTTCTCCGTAGACACTTTTTCCCATTTCCTTCCGGAATTTTTCAAGCTTAATATCTAAAAAAATAATCGATAAAGCAGAAAATTGATCTTATACGAAAAGATAACATACATTACATTATTGTCACCAACAAAACATAATAATAACTATAAATAACTAATAACATAATAATAACTATAAATAACTATAAATTGAAATCATTTTTCTCTCACGTAATAGATCTGCATGCAAAACTCAATAGATCTTATAGAATTTGGACAGAATGTATAATGTTTAATAGTGTCAGTCTACTTATTTTATATCCACACATAATACGAAGCAAAAAATACGGCTGTCTCAATGATTGTCAATAGAATAAATTAGAAGAACGTTTGCCAAACCGTTTATTCAAAAAATACATATGATAGGAACGATAGATTCAGTTTTAAGAAGCATGCCCTTGAGCCAGCAGATTACAAATATTTTTTCAAATATCGGACCAAAAGCATTCTGGTGTACGTGTCCTTAGTGAATATCCTGGGTCGCAAAAATGTGCTTCTGAAAATTGATAAACTAACAGACTATCTAGAAACAGATCAGACCAACATGGATGACGAAACGTATAGTTAGATTTCTTTAATTTCATCAATGGTGATTATTTCAAACAGATAAATTTGTTCGTGCAGAATTAGAACAGACCGATATGTTTATTCCGACTACCAAGCGCTATGATCGATGTTATTTCAAGGAACGCAGAAATCGAGAAGTAAAATGAACATCATATGAAAGTTCGACGAAGCATTACTTAGGTGTTTTCAACATTATTGTCACCGAAAAAAACATAGTCTATTGGAAGTATTTGTTTTACCAAATCGATTCGCTTGGCAAATGTCACGAGACTCCAATAGACATACACCCTGAACAGACGATTTACGTTATAGCACACGGCTCTGAACAATTCACAATCAATGATAAATGCTGTTATTAGGCATTATTTGGTCTGATGCCCTTTAACTAATCAAATTCAGAGGAATTCCATTGCGCGTTCGTTAAAAATGGTTTAGATTAGGTCATAACCATCTGGCATTTCATCGCTGTATTCATTATCAACGTTGTTATCAGTGACACACCTTCTCCTCGACCGTTCATACTGCGAATCATAATAAATACTAATCATCAGGGTGCAGACATTTGATATTTCATCTTTTTAGAAAACATGATTGCACGGTGACCTTTTCATACATACTGGAAAGGCACATGAATTAAGCCTTGTCGTAAATGCTTCTCAGATGGCTCAAAAGTCTTTGAAAGATCAGGCCTCCCAAAAATAGTAGGAAATAGTATGAACTTTGAAATTGCATATCTCAATATTTGCGTGACCACCCACTCAGTGTTTTGTTTTCATAACACAAATGCTCGAGGGCTCGCAAATGCTCACATATTATCGGTTATCATTCCATAAACGATAAATCTTATGAATCTCATTTAAATCTGATTTTCTAACACGCTATCCATTCTATCCATCCACAGGTCTGGGCTCCAATCGGTGGGTATTCAATAATAAGGGCCATGCGTACGTTCGGTGTTTCGCTTTCGCTACGAAGACCGCAACTTCGATAGGGAAGAACCCCAAACCGGAAAAAGAGGGCGAACTGATGTTCATGACCGCCGCCTGGCTGATGGGCGTTTTCGTGTTTGCCCTGCTGATCGGTCAAATTAGGGACATTATAGCTACCGCTACCAGGTCGAAATCGGAGTACAAACAGCTGGTGGACGAAACACTGGAGTATATGAGACAGTTGAATCTACCAACGGATCTTCAGCGGCGCGTCAAAATGTGGTTCACGTTTACCTGGGAACAGCAAAGAAGTTTGGATGAGACGCACATAATGGATGCCTTGCCTGCCAATCTGAAAACCGACATCGCGATTTCGGTTCACATCCAGACTCTCTCCAAAGTGCAACTGTTTGCTGATTGTGAGGAAGCTTTACTTCGCGAGTTGGTATTGAAATTGCGATCAGTCACATTTCTGCCCGGTGATTACGTCTGTCGCAAGGGTGAGGTCGGAAAGGAGATGTACATCGTGAAAACAGGACAAGTGCAGGTAATGGGAGGTCCCAAAAATGATGTCGTGCTTGCTACTCTATATGAAGGTTCAGTGTTCGGGGAGATCAGCTTGTTGGCCATCAACGGAGCTGAAGGAAATCGACGAACTGCTGATGTGCGCTCCAAGGGATTTTCCAACTTATTCGTCCTTTCCAAATCCGATCTGAACGAAGCCATCGTTTATTATCCAAATGCGCAAGCCATTCTTAAAAAACGTGCCAAGAGCTTGATGCGTAAAAACGCTGCCCGCGAAAAAGCGGAATCCAAACAAAGTATCAACACAAACGATGCCGACACGGATGTGGTCATAAACAATCCCCATCGTAAGAATTCACCGAAGCTATTGAAAACTGTCATCCAAGCATTGCCAAAAGAATCTGCTGCTGTTCAACTTCTCACTCAAGGATTCAAGAGTGATCTCGTGAAGCAAGATAAAATCGATCAGCCGAGTATGTCGGAAGATGCTATCTCCACGCGCAGTTTGGAAGTTCACACCACTCAAGTTCAGATCGAAAACGAGAAGAATGTCGAGTTGCCTTGCGATCTTGTGTACAGCATTAGAAAGGAACTGATGGACAACAACAGCTACATCAATCTGACTGACACGGAAAAGTATAAGCTATTGAATGATTTGTCCAACGCTGAACGCGATCATCAAAAGTCCCCTGTTTGAGTAAATATTTGTGCACATTGGAATAAATAATGGGCTATAATTGTTTGCGAGAGGTAAATATCGCTACCCCCCGAAGTATCGCAAGTAGGGAAAAAATAGTAACCGCACACATAAAAATCTCGTGCTGACATAAATAAGAATTTCTCAACTTTGCACCTGCAAATGTCTGTCGACAGAAACTAATCAATGTCAATGCCAGTACGGCACCCACATTTATTATATCGTGACTGGAAATAAATCATTTTGAATGACGTGTAAATCACTCGGTTTGGTTTTGAGAATGACCGCATGAAGAATATTCCTGCAATGATTGGTTAGAAGAAGTTAGAAGTTCCGGTTATTCTAATATACTACTCAGAACATTGAGATGCTTGGGTATAAAAATTTGATTTTTGGTATCGAGAGAACCTCAATTCAGCAAAACACGTGTAGGGGGAAGTCGGAAAAGACGGACACCCCTGTATAGTTGATAAATTACATTTTTATTTCAAATTTTAATAAAGTACAAACTTGCAATACAGTGTATCAATACCTTTGACACTTACTGTATACACCTAGCTGGCTTTCTGTTAAAATTTTAAATAAAAACCAAAACGTAATCTACAAAGAGCAGCTCGATGTCAATTTTCGTCTGCAGAGAATAAGGTTCTCATTGTAATCGAGTAATTTTTTGGGGTATATTTCGTTACGTGAATGTTTTACCATCACTTCTCTTTCAGTTTATCGAATCAGCGGTGAAGTTCTCTCATTTTTACTCCAGAAATATTGACGAAAATAAAATACTTACCAAGTCGGGTAAGACGGACACGTCACCGACAAATCATTTTTGAGGCATATTTGAAGACTTCCAAAACTTATCGAGTACATAAACTCGAATTTTCAGTTAGTGTCGATATTTCCCACCCAGGTGTCCATCTTTCCCGACTCAACTTATTTTTTCAAATAAGTCGGGCACATTCATTTTTCAAAATTTCTGCCTCAAAGACCATATTTTTTTAATGAAAAGAGACTATCCTACCTAGACTATCAATTTGCGGTGAGATAGCTATATATTTTTTTGAAATTTACGAAAAAAACACATTTTACTTAGTGTGTCCGTCTTTACCACCCTTCCCCTACATCATTCTATGCGATGAGTCATTTCTGGTAATATCATGTCAAAATATACGACCTCATCCTTTGACTCGGAGTAGTCGGCTTGCGAAATACTTCACTTTACTTTTTTTTAAGAAGCTTTAAACCTTGCAGTTCATTCGCCTCTAATTTGCGAAATAACTTTTTGCAATTTTTTAATGTCCTAGAAAATAATATATTGATGGTTGTGATTGTATTCTCGTCCTCGTCTGTAGTGTTTACCCATGATCTTAACAATCCATTTCACTCAACTAGTAATTGTAAAAACCCGTAGAAATCTGTGCGAATAGAAAAATCATTAGAGGAAGCAGGGGAAAATTGCTGCGTTCACGTACCGCTATAATTTTGGTGTTGACATAGGACTATGTCTTTGATTTCTATATAGGGGGGTCACACTACGAAAAATGATTCATTAAGAGTTTTCAAACGCATATATTGCTCAAAATCGTTATTGCGACTTATGTTGTGTTATATACCATTAGACAGGAAATTTATCCAGCTATCCAGGGGTATGTCGTTTCGATTGCACTAACCACTCGCTTTCCTCCGTGACGCGACGAGCAGTTTTGTTGCTTACATACGGGCGAGTCGATACGTGTTATGAATTATTCTCCATTTGCCGATAATAGGCATTAATTAGTTGGCAGAATCAATGGAGAGATGATCTCGGAAAATGGTTTTACTCTATTACCCCAAAAATTTAATCAATTCGGGCTCAGTCGCGTCTTTATCGTGTCGGACTTGCTAATAACAATTTATGTAATTGTGGTCCAGGATGTCATAATGTCAAGCATGTCGTTTGGTTATGTAAAATGCAATTAATGGATTTAACTGACTGCTGATTCAGAAGTTCGCGTACCACTCACGCATATCAGATTATGATAGTTTGAGTAGCCGCGATCTGAATACAGGGCGGACTCGATTCTATACAGTTTTTGATTTCTTTTCACCGTGTATAATCGAAAACTGTGTACAATCGAGTCAAAAATAAATATTTTTTATTCGTTTTTATGCATGTATTTTTTTTATTATAAAAGAAGAATTTGATTTTTGATTCGTCCCCTTAAAGTCAGAAAACACCTTTCTCACATAAAAAAAATAAATTTATCCAGATTCTCTCGGGAGGTGATAGACGATCATATTTGACGAAAACTTTGTTTGGGACTTTGTTGCCTCAAATTGGCTCTACATTAAAAAGTACGCTACGAAAAACGATTTTGTTGCTTTCATTTAAAAGATAAGAATATTTAGTACAGGATATAGTAATAGAACATCTAAATTAGTGGATAACAATAACATTTTGGAGGTGTAAAACTTAAAATTAATAAATTTTAATGTGTTGTTATAATTTTAACCTAAAAATTTATATTAAGCTTCATTGTTTCCATGAATTTTATTTAAAGCCTTCTAAACGCACTACATTTTTTTCTCTGACACCCAATTTCTATACCTCTTAATTTGGCTGCAATATCAAAATAAACAATTCCTGGTGAAAATTCAAGCAAAAATCATGATTTTTACCCCACTGTACTGTAATAGCCACTTAAATTTCACCTTAACGTTGAAAGGTTACAATTTTCTTGAAATAAGTCATATTTGAAATATAAAAACAATTTTTTTTTCAAGCTGTATATAATCGAGTCCATAATTGTATACAATCGAGGTGTGTATATAATCAAGTCTACCTTAGAAGCCCGCTTAACTTCCTCGAATGCACTTGCCCATTCTCCTTCCCCTTTCCTATACATAAGCAAAACTTAGCCCCAATGAGATCAATTTACTACAGCAGCTATACGAAGTACCCGAGAGAGCACTCATGGCCATAGATTACTCAATATACATCACCTGGGTATAAAGTTATTACAAACAATTTTCAGGAAAACGTGGCAACGAAGGAAAAATGCTATTTTTATCTATAATATATTTCTGTAGTCATAGACTGTAGTCTAGTCTGCCATAGTCTGTAGTCATTTGACTTAGACTTGTATTCATGTAAAGGGTGTGTCACATCAAATTGCATCACGGAAAAAACGCTGTAGAAATTCGCCCAGTAGACCGATCCTTTTGAAAATTTTAGACAGTAAAATAAAAACTATTAAACAACTTTTGGCATTTTCTTTTTATTCATACTTCGAGCCCAAGCCCGTATGCTCGCACCTTCCTCTTTACCCCGTCCATAAGGTTCTGTACAACGTCAGGTTGTAGTTTTTTTTTAACAGAAATCCATTTTCTCCTGAAGTCCGCCTCCGGTTTGACAACTTTTGGGTTTTTCCGGAAGGCCTGCTTCATAATCGCCCAATATTTCTCTATTGGGCGAAGCTCCGGCGCGTTGGGCGAGTTCATTTCCTTTGGCACGAAGGTGACCCCGTTGGCTTCGTACCACTCCAACACGTCCCGTTGAATAGTGGCACGAAGCGAGATCCGGCCAGAAGATGGTCGGGCCCTCGTGCTGCTTCAATAGTGGTAGTAAGCGCTTCTGTAGGCACTCCTTAAGGTAAACCTGCCCGTTTACCGTGCCGGTCATCACGAAGGGGTCGCTCCGCTTTCCGCAAGAGCAGATCGCTTGCCACACCATGTACTTTTTGGCAAACTTGGATAGTTTCTGCTTGCGAATCTCCTCCGGAACGCTGAATTTGTCCTCTGCGGAGAAGAACAACAGGCCCGGCAGCTGACGAAAGTCCGCTTTGACGTAGGTTTCGTCGTCCATTTCCAGGCAATGCGGCTTCGTCAGCATTTCGGTGTACAGCTTCCGGGCTCGCGTCTTCCCCACCATGTTTTGCCTTTCGTCGCGGTTAGTAGCCTTCTGAACCTTGTATGTACGCAGGCCCTCCCGCTGCTTGGTCCGCTGGACGAATGAACTTGACAAATTCAGCTTATTGGCGACATCCCGGACCGAACTTCTCGGATCACTGCTTAACTACGCGCATGTGATCTTTTTCACTGACGGAGCATCCATTTTTGCCGTTCTTCACCTTCCGGTCGATGGTTAGGTTCTCGAAGTATCGTTTTAGTACTCTGCTGACCGTGGATTGGACGATTCCCAACATCTTACCGATGTCCCGATGTGACAACTCTGGATTCTCGAAATGAGTGCACAGGATTAATTCACGACGCTCTTTTTCGTTCGACGACATTTTTCCAAATTTACGAAAAATTGACAGTGAAGCATGGCCAACGTGATCTATACACTCTTATCTGATTATAAGCGAAAGCTGAAGATATAATTCCTAAAAATTAAATTTCTACAGCGTTTTTTCCGTGATGCAATTTGATGTGACACACCCTTTAGATCCTAATTATTTAGACTTGTGTTTAGAAATGATAAATGATGACTTCTTGTCTTCTTCTGCATAATTGAATAAACAGAAGAAAAAAGTAGCAATGGCATTAATGGTATTTTTATGTATATTTTTGAACAGAATGTGGGTATCTCATCTAACCCGTTCAAAGGATACAAGTTCATACAGGAAACGGTTTTTTCTGGGCTTCCATTTGATGCAGCAAAGGAGAAAATTGCCGATTTTGAACAATGATAAAACTCAATCCAAATGCAATTACTTCACACAATCACAGTCCTATGTCAAAATCTCGTCCGGCTCAGACCCATCAACGTTTTTTTTGAAGAATATTATATCTCAATTTATTGTTGTTTAGAATTGAAAACGGTTTTTTTATATGAAAATTGAACATAGTTTATTTTTTATCATTAGATATAAAAGTAGGAAAAGTAGGAAGTGGTCACTCGTACATACCATACTAAAATGGATAGATTTAAGCGCTGTTTCTTGTCCAAACTAGTTTAAAATATCATTGAAATAGAAGGTATAGGGCAACATCGATATAACGTACATTTCGCTTTCAAAATTGTACGTTATATCGAAGTATAATAAAGAACTCATATAGCTAATATTACTTTAATGTGATGCTGTTTGGGTAGAGCTAGTAAATAATGATGGCAAAATCCAACTAGAAGGTGAAGCCAACCTTTCTCATGATATTTCTCATCATACTGTTGACATTCGCCCTGTAACAGTGCCCTTTTTTTCCGATGTATGGGAATCTTGTTGGTAGTTGTATAGAATATTCATATTTTTGAGAAAAATAAATTTCAATTTTTACAATATTTTTTTCTGCGTAATTTTTATATATATTTGTTTAATTTAAATTAAATAGATTAAATTATTTTCTCTAATTCATTTTATGACCAAAATTTTGTAGGTCTTAAAGTTTTTGAGTTGATTTCTTTCGGTTTTTTTCGATTTTTTAGCAAATTGATTCTAAAAAAAAAAGAGAAATCATTAAACAAAATAATTTTGAAAATTAAAATTAGTTTTTCTCAAAAACATTAATATTTGAATATTCCATACAACTATCAACAAGTCTCCCATACATTGGATGAAGGGCACTTTTACTTTTTTGTAATTTTTATGAGAACTAAAAAGTATATTTTAGAGAAAAATTAAATTCAATCTTTAAAATATTTGATTTCAGCGAAATTTTAATTATGTATTTTTACATGAAAATCTAAACAAATTCCTGCATTTCAATCTTTGACCAAAATTTTGGGGGTATTGTAATTCTTTGTCGAGTGTATTTAATTTTCAATTGGTCAGTCTTAGGACAGAAAAACTTTGTATAGTTTTAAAGCTAAAATTTCACAAAGTACTGAAGTTTCATAAATTTTCAAGGATTCGTATCTCCATTTAGGAGAGTTTACCACGGTACCACTGTACATCAAACTTTGTTAAATTGGAAGGGTTTTCTAAAATATACAAAAAAAATATTGAAGGGGGGATGTTTTGAGATATAAAAGTTTTAAATATTAAATTCAATTTTTGAGTAAGATTTTTTAACAGTGCATTTGAAATGTTATTTTTCCTAAATAGTTAATTGATTTTCCAACAACTTTGTCGAACATCGTATTTGAATCAGACATCTGGATTTTAAATTACGATTTTTCGAAAGAAAGACCAATGATTTAGATTCCGCTTAAACACCCACAACGTTTCACTGCAATCTGAGATGGTCCAGATTCGTTCATTGAAAATGTGTACGTTATATCGAGGGTACGTTATATCGAAGTTTCCCTGTACATGTAAGTAATAAGCTTGGCCTATCCACCTAGAGTCGTAATCGGAATTTTATTCATACGTATAAAACGTAGAAGTAAATATATAATATAAAGTTTCGCATAATTAGAGTTGGTTTTGATTAGCGTGGCATATTTTTTCAGAGTTAAAGGCACAAAAAGAACCTTTTCAAGAGCAGAAGGGGATAAAGTACCGTCGATGGGGGTAAGAATGGGTCAAAAAACGGAGAAAGTTACTATTAGTAATATCTTAATATTTAAGTAATATATTGCGAATATTTTTGAAAGCTGTGAGCCGTTTAATAGGAGACAAATTTTCACAACTTCCAATGCATAATACTTAACTGTTGTATAAATTAGAGATGTGCCATCCGCTCATGAGCTGTTCATTCGAATCGATTCATCATAGTGAGCGGATTCGGATCGGCTCGCAATCAAAACAACTCAGCTCATCAGCTCATTACGGAGCTGGAGGCTGATGAGCTGTTGAGCTGTTGAGCTGATGAGCTGCTGAGCTGTTGAGCTGATGAGCTGCTGAGCCGCTGAGCTGTTGAGCTGATGAGCTGCTGAGCTGTTGAGCTGCTGAGCTGCTGAGCTGTTGAGCTGTTGAGCTGCTGAGCTGTTGAGCTGATGAGCTGCATAGCTGTGGAGCGCAAAAGCAGCAGAGAGTGTGAATTTTGAGACGCGGAAGAATTTTTCGTCTCCCGCGCTTTATGATATGACGTCAGTTTGTTTTCGTGTGTCCCTCTTCGTTCTTTAGCTTTAGCAGAGATGCCAGAGAGTAAAAAGGTTTTTGTTTTGAAGATATTCAATCGTTCCATTAAATTTTTCCTTCATCGCCAAACAAAATAATAAAAATTATGGAATTATGGAACTACTATATTATATTGTTATTTAAACATGACTGTTCAAACGCATAAATTTATTTCCGCGTGCTGAATCAAAACAATTCAGAAAACTACCCGCCATAAATGCTGATGATTGATAATGGTCCTTTTGTTACCTTTGTCATGGCGAAGAATTGCTTCTCGTTGCGCCTATTAATGAATTTATTTTTATATCCTTGGATGCAAAAAAAATATCTCGCTAGTTTTATCAAAAAACGTTGTCTCAGCCAATATTTCTGAAGGCATTTTATTTGGCTACTGCTGGTTCTTCTGTTGTTTAAGTTCAGCATATCCTAAGCATCTTCTATGTTGGATTTCAGCATTCAATATTTGTTGTATATTATATTATTAGAATCCATATGAAATTTAGTTTGTGTACAATTACAAATTAAATTCGTTTATTTTTTTGATTTCCGTCTATTAAGAAAATGAACACTATTAAATGTCCCATGGTAGTTATGCAATTGTGTGGACAGCCGCAAAATTCAATTGAGCTGAAGAGCTGTTCCGAATGAGCAGCTCACTTGTATGAGCTGGACGGCTCTGAGCCGCTCACCATGATGAGCTGATTTGCCCATCTCTAGTATAAATAGTTGTTATTTAATAATTCATCAAAATATGACGTGTAAATAGCCATCGAATAACACAAAGAAAAATCTCATGCCCAGCAGAGATTATGTTAAATATTGGATAGAATGATTCTTTTAACACATGCCAAATGAGTCATTGCTGATTTTGAATATCAAAAAAGTTTTCCCATTTGAATTTCAACATTTTGGAAATAATCTCTTATCTACGCTAAGTGGGGATAAGAATGGGTCAAGCATAAAATTGAACATATACAACTAAGTTGCAATGAACTTGCAAAAATACACCAATACACTCACATTAGTAGCAATTCTCCAAATTCACTCATTACACCGCCCCTAGACGTGGCGTTTTTCGGACCTATGAAGTGGTTTAGAGGCAAATTCTTCGCACGTATAAGCAGAAAAACGTTTCCTTAGCGATATCTTTGCAGAAGCCACATTTTCCGGTATTGCTGAAGCCGTGAATTGAAAGCCTTAAGGACAATCAAAAGAGCAACTTGGGGCATTTATCAGATTATTGTGAAGTCGCTACTAACGAGCATCTCACATGTTCCATGTTCACCGGAAAAAAAATGAGGACAGTTTTGTAAAATTGCTTAATTAGAAACGAGAGATAGTTAATGAGAGCGGCACACAGAAATGATTCAAGAAAAAATATTCATATATCAACATTTCCATCACACTTCTAGATGGATTGACACTATTTTCGTAACTCAAATAATCATTCAAGACACTTACATGTTGTTAGATTATCTTAAAATTATAAAGAAATTGATTTCTAAACATAATTCTTAATATAAAGTAATATTTACTACTTTGATCCATTGTCACCCCCTCCAAGGGGTGAGATTGGGTCAACTTTCATTAAATCGTAGTTCAGGGAAAAAAATAATATTATTCAACAATTCCCTAAAGAGAGAAATAAATCGATTTAAACTCATTCTTGTTCGACCAAATTTTGTTTGTAAGCAGGGTGTGGGAGAGATCATATGGGTCAGGAATAGCCGAACCTATAGACGCATCTTTCGTTCAACACGACAAGTTGAAGCACGTGTAGTGGGGTAGTGGAGGCAAAGAGGTCACCTGCTTGTTTGGTAGTATTGACACCATATTGATAGGTACCTTACGATTGAAGAATTTGATGAATTTTGAGTCAACCTGTACTTCAGTAGAGCTGTCGCATGTCGAAATATAAATAAAAACGGAAATTGCTCTCTCGATAGCCATTCGGCCGTAGTTCTGTGCGCATGGCATCTAAGGAATTTCTCGTGAAATTTTAGTTTATCCAATCTGATAAGTTGGACAAATCACCAGTTTGGACGACTGTTCACATATTCTAGGGGAGGTGAACAGATATTTTGTTGAATCTCAGCGATTAATTAGCATAGAAATTACTTTGATGTTTGGGGGCAAAGGGGTCATAGGTGCATAACAACTTACAATGTTCTGTTTACTAAAGCTAATAGAGTTTATCACATTCTTCTCTTGAAAAGGTTCCTTTTGTGGCTTTGACCCTGGGAAAATATGCCACTCCAATTAAACCACGCCTCATTATACGGAACGTTATGTGTTTCTTACAACGTTTTTGTATGTTTGAGAAAATTTGAATTGAGACTCTAGGTGAATAGACCATGCTTATTTCATACCATTACCTATATTGTATGTAGTTGGCATCCTTTCTCGCCAATGATTTGTACAATTCTTTCACATTCACATTTTTTTTGAAATGGGATATCTTCGGAGCTGTAGCCTGGAAAATGAAATGAAGATTCTGTGACTCAAAATTCGTATTATTTATTTTGTTGAAATTCAACAACTGAACTAGTATATGGAATCTAGAATTTCTAGAACCTGGTATCTGAAATTTATGAAACTGAATCTGGAATATGTAGTAAGTTTTATGTGATCTGAATCGTGGAAATATAATATCAAATCATAATCCTGCAGTGTATGGATTTCGATCAAAATCGAATGATACACAATGTGTCATGCAAGTAAACTCTCACGAACATATAACCAAATATGAGAGGATCATTCAGATACTTGTATGAATGTCAGTAATCACTTGTGTAATATTTAGTGATTAAACTGAGAGAGGAACAAAGACTGTTGATTGCATATCCGATCTGTATCAAACATCGCATACCATTTTCGAAGCCTGCATACAAGTTTGAACCGCATATATCGTCCCGCTCTACTATAGCGAAACCCACTGCACAGGCAAGTGCAAAGCAATAAATGATACAAGAAAAATTACGTCATCATTCGGTCACCATTTGCGGAGAGCAACAAATGGGGAAAGAGAGCGGTGTTGCTAGTAAAACTATGCGGTCTATATGAATATACACATTTCAAGGGATAGAGGCGTTAAAAATGGAAAATATAATCTGACTACCCTTCCCTTAGCCTCTATCGAGCTAAATAATCATATAGTTTGCACTCTCTGAGACTTAAAAATCAGGATCTGCTACATTAGCTGAATATGAATCTCTCGCTTTGCGTTGTCCGTACGATCCTGCTGTTTCATGATGCATGGAGAGGTCGATATGCATATGTTAGATGCAAAGAAGAAAATAAGCTTTCTGCACCGAAAGCGTATATGATAGCTTTGCTTGCATGCTGGTGTGCAATGAAGTGCGAGCCGATGCAGAGTTGTCTCGTTCTCTTTTGTGTCGTGATTTGCAGCACATAACAACAATAGAATACCGCTGGGGGAAATGTTTCCTGAAAGATCATATTTGAACGAACGAAAGCGATTTTTTCAATGAGTGGATCATTTGGCAAACACTGTAATCCTGTGTATAAAATCCGAAATTCGGGATACAAATGCAGAAATTGAAACATGGAATTTACAGTATGCACATGATCTTCAACCTGGCATCCGGAATGCGGATATCTGGAATTTGGTATAAAAATTTCCATAAACCTTTTGATTATTTATTTGCAACAGCTTTTAGAATCCAAATTAGGAATCTCTATCTACATCAATAATCTGAAGCTATAGAAATTAAGATCTGTTTATGAAATCTGTACTCTATAGTTTGTTATTTGAGGAGGAATTTTTATTACTAGTTAACGGTATCGACTATAATTGATACGTTTGTACAGAACTCCGAACACGACCAGAATGAGAGAACAGACGCGATAAGATAATTTTACAGCCTGACAACGTCAGACCACATATTCATGGATTTGTCAAGAATAATCTAGAATGTGTGAACTGGGAGGTTCTGCATTACCAGCCATATTCCGCCTCTTTTGAAAAACGGCTCCGAACCTTTGAAATATCATAGTTTGGCTTGACAACTGCATCACTTGAAAACAACCAGACTCTACCAACGTGGAATCCACAATTCCGAATAAAACATAGTTGTACGCAAAAAAGCTGTTCACGCTAAAGGCGTTGACACAAGCGAATTGCGATCTTTTATATGTTTTATATGTAGAATTGCGATCTTTATAATGTACGAATAATTGTTGCAAAAAACATCATTGTTGGGTCACAACAACAAAAACTTACCATATAACATTGAATATAAATTTGGTGGTGAACACTCATAGTGTGGATGCACTGATGTCAGTTTCTCACATTGAAGCATCCAAACATCAATTCCCCACTGTGTTTATTGCACTTAACAGCCTTCGATCGTACGCATCCCATTATCGCCTGACCCGGAGCGATATACATATGTATATTGTGCCTTGAGCGAGATTATCGCACTACCCCTGTTTCCTTCCAATCAACCGGACCGGCCCAAGAACCCCGGATTGAGTCACTCACCATTAACTAGTTTTTGTGTTTGCTATACAAAACAGGTTCGTCTATCTCTCCGTCGGCCGATGTTCTCATCATTCTCGGTTAGTCGGTCGAAGAAATCACAACGTTCAGCAGCTGAGCTAGGAATCTTGAGTGCAGAAAACCGAATTTAAGTTTATCAAAATGGGTACGATTAAAGGCCAACGGTTGAGATAAACTTGTTTTCATTTATTCACGTGTTTTTTGTTTTGTGTTTTTTTAAATGTTACAGCTAAACTACTGCTTGTGGGCCTTGTTGTTTTGCTGGTAATCGCTGCGATCGATGCTGCCTGTAAAAATAATTTATGAAAGTTGCATAGTGATTGTAAATAAAATTTGTGATCTTTCGCCAGCTTTCGGTCAGTGTCCCTTGGCGTCCAAGGTGCAAACGTGTACCCCCAAATGTCTGAGTGATCTGGAGTGCAGCACGAGCGGCGGAAAGTGTTGTCCAAATACGTGCAACTACAAATCTTGCGTCAGTCCCAACCAGCTTACCCAAAGCGGATCGAGCGGAAACAAATGTAAGTAACTGAGGAAACCAACGTGAGCATACATAACGCCGTATATTTTTTCTATTATTTCCAAATATGCAGATCAATCCGGAGGAGCAGGTTCTTATTGTGGAAACGTAAAGTGCAACTCGTATGAATCTTGTCAGCTGGATAAAACTACCAAACGCCAGAAGTGTGTACGATCTTAAACATTTATTTCGATCAAACTTATGACACAATTACAGAACCATCACTGTTAACATAAATTCTAAACTTTTTTCGCATTTTTCTTCGATGGCTTTGCAATATCATCGGCCGTGATGGAATACGATCCGTAGAGAGAAGATGACACATCCGCTTTACCGTTGGGATCCTCTTGAGGTCCGTCTCCGATGGGAATTGAAATCTCCTTCACCACGCGGTATCCTTTATCGTCCGCAACGTAGTGCACCTCTCGCTTGAAAAAGCCATCGCTGTATGCATACATTCCCTTCAGCGCTAATCCTTCACGCGTCTCCTGTCGAGTTATGGTTGAATCACTGATCGAATCGTTGATCGACGAATCATAAGAGTAATGGGCTGACTTTGCTTGGTACTCCTCCAAAGTCTCATCATCCTGTTTACCCAAACTCCGCTCGTTGTTTTTTCCACTATTCAGCACATCGTTTCGACCGTTATTGCTCTTCACCGGAAGTGATTGGCCCGTGGTCTGTGGTGCGGCATTGACTGCCACAGTCAAACCGATCACGAAGAATAGGGCAAATCTCAACGACATTGTGTTCTTGAGTACTTTAAAAACAAAACTAAATCGCTCCCTGGCCAAACTGATCTATATATTGAAATTCGTTCAAGGTGACTAGCCAGCCTTCACACCGCAACGGCATAAACGCAGCTAGGCTCTTCGGGTGTCGTCTCAATAGCTCATTGTGTCTTACTCACAGTGCTGGACGCCGATGGCACTTGCTTTTAATGGGGGAGAACAAGTTTCACTTTCCACCCTTATTGGCTTCTGTGGCGAAGATAGCCGAGTAGCAGAAAAAAAGTTCCGCAGAAAGTTCATCAAACCTGTGAAATGATGTACGTACCTACACAGATGCAGCTCAATGTCATACCTAACAGTTGTTAGCCGGCTCGTGAAAGATACATTTTTATCATCTTTTTCCTGCTTAACGATGCTTTGTCAACTACATTGAATGATGAGGAATTAAAAATAGCACCAGACACGAGCATATGCAAACTGGAAAAAATATTGATTTTATATCAATAAAACACCTTGACCGTCACATTGCAATTATTCAAACAGTGAAACCCTGGACGTGTCGCTTCAGGGTTCGGATGTCTTTTGGGAACAGTACATGACAGAGAATTGCACCAAAAAACATCTAACGGAAATTAGATTCGGGAAATAGGTTATAGGTTATATATAACAGGTTTTATTGTAAGCAGGAGTTAGATAAAAACGCAAATTTTTTTCAATGCTCAAATAACTCTTCAAAAAACATAATTTCAAAGTCAGACACAGAAAAACAAAACTAGATGAATCTTTCGGTCGAATAAAACCAGTTGCATTGGAATATGTAACTATATTTGCTGTAGAGTTGTATATTTCAAATATTGACACCCTCTTTTAGGCTTATGTTTTCTTTCTGTATTATGTATTAGGTGTACCGGTAAGTGTCTTCGGTTTTACAACAGTTGGCGTAACATGATTATTATTCCAGTGAATCAAATTTCCAGACATTCGTTGTAAAGCTACTGCCATTGCACGTCTTTTTCAGTATATGTCAAAAAGTTGAAGCATAAATAGCATAGTTTTTTGCCACTTGGAATATGTCGATTTTTGTACCAACGAGAGTGTTTTTGTGCACCCGTGGCCGAGTGGTGTCTCACATCATGCCGGGTGTTCTGGTTCGATTCATGTTCTGGCCGGGGAATTTTTCGTCAGAGAAATGTTCTTCGTCTTGCACTGTGGTCACGCGTATTCTACAGCTTGCCCCTCGGAATACATTCAAGGCGTATTACTTGGCTTAAGAAATCTCAACTAAGTATTAATAAATGACGCTAGTTAATGCGTATGTTGAGACGGCAAAAGTTCCACAAGGAACGTTAACGCCATTCGAGAAAAAGAGAGTGTTTTTGCGGGGAATGTTACTTCATTACTTCAATATGAAGAAAAAAGCTGCGGAAAGTCATCGCTTTTTGGTGGAAGTTTATGGTGACCATGCTCCAACTGAGCGAACATGCCAGACGTGGTTTGCACGGTTCAAAAGTGGAAATTTTGACTTGGAAGACTAAGAACGTTGGAGGTCCGGAACGTTTGAAGATGAAGAATTCGAGGCTTTACTCGATCAAGATTCGTCACAAACGGAACAAAAACTTGCAGATACACTTGGAGTATCTCAGCTAACCATATCCGATCGTTTAAAAGCAAGGGGAATGATCCGAAAGGTAGGACATTGGGTGCCGTTTGAATTGAAGCCACGATATGTCGAACGCCGTTTTTCACGTGCGCACAACTGCTCCAACGGCATAAAAGAAAGGGTTTTTTGCATCGAATCGTTACTGGCGATGAAAAGTGAGTCCATTACGACAATCCTAAACATCGGGCAACCCCGGATACCACGGCCACTCATCAACATCGACGGCCGCGCGGTATATTCACGGCCAGAAGATTATGCTGTCTATTTGGTGGGACCATCTGGGTGTGGTGTACTATGAGCTACTAAAACCGAATGTAACCATTACGGGGGACCTCTACCGACGACAATTGATGCGCTTGAGCCGTGCACTGAAGGAAAAACGGCTACAATACGAACAAATACACGATAAAGTTATTTTGCAGCACGACAATGCTCGGCCGTATGTCGCGAAACCAGTCAAAACATACTTGGAAAAGCTCCGTCCGATTACTGCTTTTTTCGATCGATGCAACATGGCCTGGTGACCAGCACTTCTTCAATTTTGATGAAGTCAAAAATTGAATCGATTTGTGGTTAGCCGACAAACCGGCCGATTATTTCAGCAAAAGGATCCGTGAATTGCCGGAAAGATGGGAAAAAGTTGTGACTAGCGATAGGCAATACTTTGAATATTAAATTTGTAACCATTTTTGCAGAATGAAGCATTAATTTTTGACAAAAAACAAAGAAACTTACCGGTATTATATTATGGTAAATTATAGTTGTTCTCCACGATGCTAGCTTTCAACAGTTTTATATTTTCCAATATTGGTACGCTTGACATGATCAATTTTTCTACAATTTGTATGTTCTTTGAATTATCCTCGTTACGGTACATTATATGGACATATTAACTATGTTTTTGAAACATCCTCTTCTAGGCTAAATGCTCACACCTTGGATTTAACGCTACCCGTCAAATCCTGCGCCATCTCTTTTACATACTAATATCCGCTCTTTCTTCAAATCCAGGAGACCTTCCCTGTTTTGCGGAGCCCGCTCTTCCTTCAGCATAAAAACAACATCGTTGGCTTCATATCATTCCAGCACCGGTTTCACGTAATGGCGCGATGCCAGATCTGGCCAAAACAGAGTCACCTTCGTGCAACTTCGTGCAAATTTGTCGATCTTCTACTTCCGGAACATCTCCGGAACATCCAGGCGGGACTTGCCTACTAAAAACTCCAGGCCGGAGATCTGGCGTTCTGGCGCAGGATTTGGCCACCGTATTCTGTTTATCGGTTCGGTTATGCGCCTTCTTTATCTTGCGGACATGAAGTCCGGCCCGCGTTATTGTATGCTGAACAATCCAGGTGGAAGAATTGACCTTCTTGGCCACGTCCCGAATCAAAAGGTTCGCATTGTGCTCGGAATAATCCTTCACCTTCCTTGCCTTCACGTCGGTCGGTCATCTTGACTTTTCTGCGCTTTTCATTTTCAAGCAATTCTTACTTGAAAGCCAAATCACCACTTGACAGTTTGTGATGACATTTTTCACATATAAACATTACACTCTAAATTTGTTGTACCCGACATTTCATCAATTTTTGCTCATGCAATAAAAAATTTCTACACACTTTTTTTTACGTTATGTAATTTGTGCACCACGACTAAGTAGGTGTCTCACATCAAATCGCATCACGGAAAAAACGCTGTTGAAAAAGATGAAATGGAGAGAAATCGATCATATCACTTACGCCCTTCCATCTGAGCCCCTCAAATATTAATTTTTTTTTAATTGTTCTGTATGTTCCAGTTGTTTTTACTCAATATGCGGTGTAAAACACTATGTGGCTACTGTAGTGGTTTGTTTTAATTAAATAATATTTACTGTTTCGTGACCAGGGCTCGACATAGTCGTCGTCAGCTGAGGATAGTCAGTGGACTATGAAGAAATTCACCTTCGTATTCAATTGGAAATGACTTTTGGCTTCTTCACGCAGTTTCTCCGTCAACATGACTCAATAGTCAGACGTTTAGTCGCTATCTACGACTCGACTATCTCATTTCATTTATCCCCGTCAAATGGACTTCATTGCATTTTGAAGTGCTCCCTTAAAATGAATTCGTTTCTCTCTTTTTCATGTATCACGTATGCATGTATCGATGTTTGAGTTCAACATGGTTTGACATATACTATAGGTGAGCTGGATTTTTTCCTATCGTACACGAAAATTACTCACACATGTAAAATAGCGTGCTGTGTTGTTTTCAGAATCACTGACAAATTTGTTAATATAAACCCGTTTTTTGTATGTTTTTTCCAAAAAATTGAACTCGGAATTAAAATTTTGTTTAGAATTTCTCCCAAACTACACGCTATTCACTAATACTAACGCGAGGACCTTTACAGCATACCTGATAACTGTCTAAGTTCGTTGGTTTGAGATCACGGTAGGTAGACAATAAATCGTCTATTAAGCGTGTAACTATTTTTTTTCATCAGGAATCAAGTTTTCGTTTCACTTTATATGGACGTTAAAATAAGATTGTGTACGCGGGTAAAGAGATTCATGCCAGGGGGAAGTAGAAGGGCGGATTGAAATCAGTTGAATGAAGAATATGTATTCATTAGTCACGTCCATTAGAATAAGTATTGACTAGAATAGTCCATCATTCATTCTCGCTCTCAACGATCGTCAATCCATTTTCTAGTCAATTAGTTTTCTGTTGATGGCGAAAGCCGAAGTAGTCCTAGTCGAAGCGAAGCTACTGAGAGGAGAGTTGATTTTCATTTTTCATCTTCGAAGATTTCGGGTCTTGATCTTGACTTTATAATTTATTAATTTTATTCTAATTGTCCACAATTTGCTTTGTTCGTCGTAAATTAACGATCGATAACACACGACGTCTCTCGAATTTCGAAGTCAAGTGGGTTAACTTCACTTCCCAAATGCACTTGGCATTTAGGTAAATATTTCTGACTTTTTCTACCACTTCAACTCTTATAACCCGTTTGAAGAATGCCAATTAATGTAACAAACGGCTTTTTCCGAACCACCATTTGAATTAGTTAAATGTTCGAACTAAATTCGAAAATATTTTTTTCGAAATCACAGTCCTACGTCAGAAACTCTAATCTAAAGACTCAGTGGAGCAACATACGTTTAAAGAAAGTTTGAAAACATACAAATTAAGTTTCATTCCATCAGGATGAAAAACCGCCGTCCAGCGAGTACTGTAATAAAACAAATCCAAGTCAAATTAACTGACCATTTCACACAATGTTCAAATCTTCCGTGTTAAAGCATGATCCGCTACTGCCAATGAAACTAGCTCGCTCATTTACAGTTACTTAAAATATACAGTACATTCGGTGAAAATAAAATCAACACAGCATTATTAATAAATACGAAATACTCATGGCGGGTGGAAAGTGTGAGAATCCCTGAAAACGCAGAAGATATTGAATTTATTTTTGAATATAGATATGAATGGATTATTTCTGAATATTCATTAAGTATGTCCACGTGGCCATTACTTATACCCCCAACCCCCTCCCCGTGGACAAGCGTGGACATTGTCGTAATTCTAAGTTATCCATGTTGTACGTGAACAGTCCCTAACTAAACATCACCTCGATACGCGACAGCAATGTCAGCTCTCTGACTTTGCACGGACATTTCTAACGACCTTCCTAATATTGCCCTCAAATTTTAAAGAATCCCGTTACTTTTTGATCAAACTTCGTGCTACATTAACGCAACCAAGAGTAATTCAAACCCAATTGCTATCAAATGCGAGGAGATTCTCTTAATTTTTCCTAGCCTCTGGCTAAACATGCTTTGGTGACGAAAAAACAATGCTATATACAGTGTTCTAATTTGTGACATCCCCAGACTATACATGTTTTATGGAGCACTTGCACTATATCGTTCTCTATTTTTCCACCGACATCGCGTCCTTGACACTTGGGTCGAGGCGGCTAAAACTTTAAACTTGAATTTTTCGACCTATGAAACGCGCGCAAAAATGAATTTGTGGTCCTGGCATTCCACTCCCCATGCACGAGAGCTGTCAGCCGTGTTTGGGGGCCATTCAAAACGGTGGTATATAATGTACATACCGAACGAGCAAGCACAATCATGATATGGAATTAATTCCAAAAGCATCCAGAACCTTGACGTTCGAATATTGGGAAATGCATTGCTTTCTCCGCTGTTATAAGACCGTTGCTTGAAAGCGAACGATGTTTTTCTTTTTCTTTGAAAGCGAACGATGAAGTCAATCAAAATGCAAACGCAAACTAATCGGAACTTATGTTTTTAGCGGAAACCATAATGGTAATAAAGTTACTCTCTGCAACGCATTCCAGGTCTGACGAGCGATTAGCCAAAACGTTTTGCACGTGTACATAGTTTCCCTGAAGATAAAATTCACTGCTTTATGGCTTTTCCGGCTCTCCGTTCAAATAATATTTGTCTAATCAATACAGTTTCGAAGTTGAATCTGGCGCGGAATGACTGGCAAGCAGGTGGTGCAGGTGTACATAATTTAAGTTTGTAGCAATTACGATTCGATGCCCGTGGGATGTTTATACAATACGTTTGTATACAAGAACGAAAAACATGGAAATTAACCTGACTGGTGAGCAACTGTTTGCCCCTCATGTACTGCTGTGGTCATGATTGTACTTTATATGAGATGAAAGGCTCTATCAATTTATCTCATTATTTTGATCATTTTCATGAACTTTTGTTTCAAATTTTTAGTAACAATACCTATTGGTTTCAGCCTACTGGTTTCCAGTCAACCGATAACATAAATAACATAATTTACTTGCTATTATGTTGTCAGGATTCAATTTTCCTATTAAACAGCCACCACCCATCCTGTTCGTGCTTTTTTTTATTTCTATCTAGCTCATTCCGAACTGCATTGACGAAAATTTCTTAGTCGCATCGTCGCTTGTTTGGTTCGTGCTGTCGGCGATTCATGACTAGAACTGCCATACATATCAATTCTGTATCGGTTGTTTACCTACGCCTGTGGCTTCACATTTGTATTTCCTATCGCGGAAGGGTACCCCGAGGAAAAGGACACCAAATGTACTACGAAGTTATTGTTTTGTCTTACGTTTCAATTTACAACTTCGGTTGGTGGTTTTCGCAAAGGGAACATTAAATTGCTTGAATTTCCAGTATTGCTGTGAGTGGCTTCGGTTTGTATAAATAACAAGCTGACCCGGCAAACTTCGTCCACCCAAAATTTATATGTATGGGAGCCACCCTTTAAAAAGGGGGAGGAGTGTCGAACTACCATAGACAGGTTTATCGATCCCTTAAACCTCTATATGTAACTTTGATTCCATTTGTTTGATTAGTTCTCGAGTTGTTTAGCACACCACCCCCTTTTTTGAGAGGGGAAAGGAGTGTCGAACCACCATAAAAACATTTATTGTTCCCTAAAACCTCCATATGCTACATTTGGTTCCATTTGCTTGATTAGTTCTCGAGTTATGCAGAAATTTGTGTTTCATTTCTATGGTTTTAGGGCGCAATAAATGTTTTCACGGTGGTTAGTCACTCCACCCCCCTCTCTAAGGGGGGGCTGCCATACAAATGAAACACAAATTTCTGCATTACTCGAGAATTAATCAAGCAAACGAAACCAAATTAGGTATATGGAGGTTTTATTCTTCTTCTGTAGGAGCATTGTACCACTGCGACCATAGGTTTGATCTATTGTAGTGCACTCCAGTTTGCTATGTATGCAGTGTCAGTTCGTTCCATCACTCAAGGAATAAGTGATAGTCGCACCAGGACTTTGCATATCCCTTCACAAAGGTATGACTTCCTTTATGAAGTTTCTTACCTGTTTTGGTTCAGCAGACCAAATCACGCTAGGCATAAGAATGCTTTTCCAAGAATTCGCAGTCTTCGCTGAATTAGTGTACTGCATTGACACAGTAAATGTTCCGAAGTCTCAGCTTCGAAATTGTAGAAACGACAGTTATCATCTGCCAGCTTTCCGATTTTTTTTAAGGTGATATCTGCTCGGACAGTGTGATGATGATGATGATAGCCCGCCTCATACCCCTACAAAGGTTTGAACAGGACGATTTATCTTATAGATAATATTTATTTTCAAACATATCAAGAAGCCAGTAGCAAGCAATCTGTTCACGTGGGCCCTCAAGCTGGGTATCGAATTCTCTACGGAGAAAACTGAAATGGTCGTTTTTTCTAGGAAGCACGAACCCGCCCAATTCCAGCTTTACCTATCCGGCAAAACGATCCAACACTCTATGTTTTTCAAATACCTGGGTGTATATTTTGATTCTAAATGTACCTGGGGGAGACACATTGCGTATTTGAAACAGAAATGCCAGCAAAGAATCAATTTTCTCCAAACAATAACCGGAACATGGTGGGGTGCCCATCCAGGAGACCTCATTCAGTTGTACAAAACAACGATATTGTCAGTGTTAGAATATGGCAGTTTTTGCTTCCGATCAGCTGCCAGGATTCATATTCTCAAGCTGGAGAGGATACAATATCGTTGCTTGCGTATAGCCATGGGGTGTTTGCATTCGACACATACGATGAGTCTCGAAGTTTTGGCAGGAGTACCCCCGCTTACTCTTCGGTTCACAGAATTATCCTACAGATTTCTCATCCGTTGCAAAATCATGAATCCATTGGTGATTGATAACTTCGAAAATCTACTCCAACTGACTCCTCAGTCAAGTTTTATGTCTTTATACCATGAGTACCTTACCCACGACGTGCACCCTTCACCATGCATCTCCAACCAAGTTTGCTTCCCATACTTTTGCAATTCCTCTGTCATTTTTGATCTGTCCATGCGACAAAAAATCCATGGAATACCAGATCACCTACGCTCCAATGTTATTCCGTCGATATTTTCGGAAAAATATGGGAAAGTTGGATCTGATAAAATGTTCTTTACTGACGGTTCATACATAAACGGGTCCACTGGCTTCGGCATCTTCAATGAAAAATCCAGTGCCTCTTTCAAACTCAAAGATCCTTGTTCCGTGTATGTCGCAGAAATGGGTGCGATATACTATGCTCTAGGGATCATTGAAACACTGCCCATCGACCATTATTTTATTTTTTCAGACAGTCTCAGCTCAATAGAGGCAATCCGCTCAATGAAAGTTGATAAACGCTCATCTTATTTCCTAACAAGAATAAGACATCTATTGAGTGTTTTGGTCGAAAAATTATTCAAGATTACCTTAGCATGGGTTCCCTCTAATTGCTCGATTCCGGGGAATGAGAAAGCGGACTCGCTAGCTAAGGTGGGCGCTTCAGAAGGCACACTTTTTGAAAGGCAAATTGCCTATAATGAATTTTTTCACATTCCTCGTCAGGACACACTCGTTAGTTGGCAGCGCATGTGGAGTGAAGATGAGTTCGGTCGTTGGTTACACATGATTATCCCTAAGGTCTCGACGAGTGCATGGTTTAAGGGATTGAATGTAGGTCGTGATTTCATTCGCGTGATATCTCGGCTTATGTCCAATCACTACAACCTAAACGCGCATCTCTATCGCATTGGGCTCGCAACAAACAATCTTTGTGATTGTGGCGATGGCTACCACGACATCGAGCATGTTGTCTGGTCGTGTATCCGGTTCCATGCTGCTCGCTCTCAGCTCTCTAGAGCACTGAGAGCAAAAGGCAGACAATCGGATATCCCCGTCCGGGATATCTTAGGTAGCCGGGATCCTGATCTTCTGCTTCATCTATACCTGTTCCTCAGAAACGCCGATGTCAACGTTTAATGATGTTTCCTTCGTTGTGTCCCCGTTTCATATCCCTCCTAGCGATCGATAAACTTTTACTTAGTCGCGGCAATACATACACACACTCTTTACAGATGCACGGGCCAAATGTTGTGCAGTCCACTGATCATTCAACAAGAGCCAAAGGTTGTACCGCTCATGACAACTCTACACGAACTGATGATTGCGCCGGCTAGTGACCATTCTATCCTGGATTCCTCGAGTCGAGAAAGACGCACCACGCTAGATATGGGGTACAGACTAGGGAGCGTTGCTGATTAATGGTCAGCTGCATCCCAATAGGAAGTAGCCCGTGTCGGGCACACGTATAGAGCATCGAAGACTGCAACATACCAATTATGAGAACACTTGTAATACTAACCTCGAGCCAACCGCGAGTAATCGGTTACATATTACTAACATAGTTGTAAGACAAAAATTGTCAAAATATTGGACTCCCGGCCCCGTCAGGCTAACGCCACATGTGCCTTAATAAAAAATATATTTTGGAAAAAAAAAGAAGCCAGTATTATAAAAACAAAAACAAAGCGAACTGGCTCTGTTGCAGGCATAAATATCTATCAATAGAACATAAAAAAAAGTCATAAACTGCGAAAAAACAAACAATGTTCTTATCCATATTGACATTGACATAGTCATAGTCTCAACTTCAGGCCCAAAGTTTTTTCCAAGGCATGTCAACAAAATTTCCAACCCGGGAAGATCCTTGACTGATTGGGAATTGAACCCAATATCCAAAAGTTTCAACTTAGAACATAAGAGAGATCTGCTACTATCAGAAAGAATCGATACAACCATCTGATGAAAGATGGTTTACGACAATTCTGAATGAGCTATCCCACTTCAGACCCTACATAAAATTTTATTGTGTGTCAGTTTTTCTTTTTTCAATAATCTACAATACAATACGCTCGTTTTTCTTTTTTTAATAAAAATTTTACAATACAATAGAAAAACATCATCATCATCAGTACGAACAATAGACCGGTTAATGTACTCAAATCTGCCCTATTCAAGCTGAGTAGGTTGCGTGTTATTCTGTTACAAGGGGTAAGGAATAATTTGGATTGTCTTGGTGTTGATAGAGCCCTCCAGTTGGCTCCAATCATTGATATTTCCCAGGTTTTCAGCTCTGATTTTATGCATTATGTAGATAATCCACAAAATGACTCAGACCCGACGGATTTAGTTGAAGATCCTAATCTTGCTAAGAGATCGGCTTTTTCATTACCTTCAGTGAGATCTCCTTCTAGAAAATGTTTATACGTTTCAGTCTAAGAGCACCTTTTTCCGCTTCAAGTTGCACATATTGGTGCAAGGGTAGAAGGTATAAAAGAGCATCTAGGGCTTTGGAAGGTGCGCTAGGCATTGCTCCAGTTATTGATAAGCATGCCAGACGTTCTAGTTTATCGAGCTTTTTCTGAGCTGATATTTGTGTAGTTTTAGGCCACCACACTAGCGAAGCATATGTTAGTCTGGGTCTCACAGTTGCCGAGTAAATCCAGTAAATCATTCTCGGTTTTAGTCCCCGCTTTTTCCCGAATATACTACTACAACTCCAGAGAGCAGTCTGGGCTTTAGATATTGCATACTCCAGTTGGTCGTTCCAATTTAGTTTTTGGTCAAGCATGACACCTAAATATTTGGTTCGTTTTGAAAGCTCCAATTGTACACCTCCCAATCTAAGAGGTGGAATCTTATACTTTCTTTTTCTGGTAAATGGAATTATGACTGTTTTTGGAGGATTAACACTAAGTCCTTCCAAGTTGCACCATTTGAGTGTGTAGTTAAGGGCTGTTTGCATTCTATTGGAAATAGTATACTCACATTTACCCCTCACTAAAATGATTATGTCATCAGCAAAACCAATGACTTCGTATCCTAAATTAGCTAGGTTATTAAGAAGATCGTCGACAACTAGGGACCACAACAGCGGAGACAGAACTCCTCCTTGAGGGCAACCTTGTGGTTTCGTTGTTAGAGTAGAACCTCCTAATTTAGCTGTTATTAGTCGGTTGGTTAGCATGGCATGTTGAAGTTGAAGATGCACATGTCAAAACTACATTTTTTCATAGCTTTATTTATAGAGTTGTAGGATGCATTGTCAAATGCTCCCTCAATATCAAGAAAAGCTGTAAGTGAGATTTCTTTAGCATCAAAAGACTTCTCTATTTTTGAAATTAACGTGTGAAGCGCTGTTTCAGTTGATTTATTTGCTTGGTAGGAAAATTGAAATTCGTTCAATGGTCCCCTTGATCAAATATGATGATTTGATATGGAGATCAATGACCTTTTCCATCATTTTTAAGATGACAGATGTTAGACTAAGGTGCTCCCTTGGCCGAGTGGTTAGCGTCATAACTAACATGCCGGGTGTTCGGGTTCGATTCCCGTTCTGGCCGGGGGAATTTTTCGTCAAAGAAATTTCCTCCGACTTGCACTTGATCACGCGTATTCTAGAGCTTGCCACTCAAAATGCATTCAAGGCGTGTTATTTGGCATAGAAATCTCAACTAAGTACTAATAAAAATGACGCAAGTAATACTACGTTGAGACGGCGAAGTTCCTCTAGGAACGTTAGTGCCATTGAAGAAGAAGAAGAAGATGTTAGACTAATTGGTTTACTATACGCTTTGGGAGTCGTCCTGTCACGTTTGCCAGCCTTGGGAATAAATATAACCCGGACTTCTCGCCATTTACTAGGAATGTAGCTTAGTACCATACTAGCTCCAAACATCTCCGTTAGAAGAGGGACAGTGCTATTCTTGCTTTTTTTGTAACAGCACCGGATAAATCCCGTCTGGTCCTGGAGATTTAAAGGGCTTCAAGGAATCCACTGCCCATTCAACCTTTGACTTCGTGAGGACCGCCCTAGCCAATTCATTAGCTCTATTATCGTCTCTGATTAGACAAGATTGAGCTGTGTTGAAGACCTGTGCGTGTCCGGAAATCAATTGGATTGAGCCTGGGAAGTGTGTTTCCATCATGATTCTAAGTGTTTCCTGGGAATCGGTTGTATATTGACCATTTCCTTTTTTCAGACTACCAAGTCCGTTGATATGATCCTTAGAAAGGGCTTTATGAAGTCTTGCTACAACAGGTAAACTTTCTACCTGTTAACAGGTGTGCTCCCAATCCCTTCTCTTAGATTTACTGATTTCTTTGTTATATTCTGTACAGTTTTTGTAACCTGTCCAATCAGAGGTAATTTTTGCTTTGTTGAAAAGTTTTCTAGACAATTTTCTAAGCCTTCCAAGTTTTTTGTTCCACCAAGATGCATCCTTACTTGAAGTTTTTTGCTTCAGTGGACAGTTTTCTTCGAAGGTGGATTTAATATTGGTTTCAAATTTTGACAAAACTATTTCAAGCTGTTCAGTGGAAAAACACTTTCCACTGATATCGAAATTTTCTCCTGAAGTTTGGAATGATAACTATCCCAATTCTTTTTTCTCGGATCTCTGAATTGTTCGATCAAAAGATCACCAGAATTATAATTAAACATTATATGTCTATGATCAAATAGATATTCTTCATTTGACACATGCCAATTTTTTATCTTATCTGATAGTTTAGAACTGCAGAGTGTTAGATCAAGAACTTCTTGTCTAATAGAGTTAACAAATGTTGGTCAACTATTTACATCAGTGACCCGCTTAATGCAGTAAGGGCGGAAAATACTGTGGAGGGCGACCCGGTGCTCCACAGGCTCCGTTACAGGCAAGGTATTTGACACCTTGACTTAGGGGTTTATCCATTACTTTCTTTCTATAATAACCACGGATAACAGCTATTACAACCATCCTCCTTTTTTGTGGCTTTGGACCCACTGCTCTGGTTCTCAATAGTTTCAGGTTCTTTTTCGGACATGCTACTATAGAGATCCGTCATTCGCAGGCGGAGGTTATTATATTATTATGGAGGTTTTAGGGCGCAATAAATGTTTTCACGATGGTGAGACACTCCTCCCCCTCTCTAAAGGGGTCTCCCATACAAATGGAACACAAATGCATAACTCGAGAACTAATTAAGTAAACGAAACCAAATTTGGAATGTGGAGGTTTTAGGATGCAATAAATGTTTCTATGATGGTTCGACACTCCTCCCCCCTATTTTAGGATTGGCTGTCATACAAATGAAAAACAAATTTCTGCATAACTCGAAAACTAATCAAGCAAATGGATTAGCCAAATTTGGCATGTGAAGATTTTAGGGGGCACGAAACGTTTCTATGGTGAAAAGACACTCCTCCCCCCTCTCTAAGGGGAGAACAGGGGAGGGTCTATCTTTATTCTATCATATTTTCTGTATCAAATATTTATTCCATGTAACGAAGAAACATGTTATTTACAAGTGGTTGAAAAAAAATTGTGTCTCAAAATAATCTGATATTATAATGATGAGTTTTGGTAGAAGTACTAATGGTTATTTTTTAGTAGAAGGTGAATTAAACGGGGTCGATTAGAAGATCAATCAATGAACAGTTCTGCGATTGGACTCATAAACTTGCGCTTAGTAAGAAAACGTAAATGTTTGAAGGTATTTATAACAAAAAAAAACAATTTTGGGCGGGAAGAAGTTTGCCGAGTCAGCTAGTATTCCTATAAATATGTTGTTTTTTTTTCAAAAATCGGCACGAACTTTCCGGACAACCAAATATGAGCCATCCTAATTCCTTCCTGATTTTTATCATTTATCATGATTTTATCATTAAATTTATTACAAATTTTTACAATTATCAACCAAAAACTTAGATTGTCCCACGCTAGTCTACAAGTGCAATAAATTACGCGTTCGAGAGCCATCACACATATAAAGTATAGGATTGCATCAAAGTGCCATATTCCCAGCAGAAGCTGAAAGATCAAGTAGAAACCTGAAATGAGTAAGAAACAATATATTGTGTACTGAAAAAAGACGGGTAGGTAATTTCGGAGGCATAAGCGGAGAGACGTAGAACTACATAGTTCGTGATGATGCTTCTTACTCATGTTTCAGTGCAGATGTAATGACACTGTGACACTGTGTTACGAATTACTTTCTGGTGAGAGCAGCCCCCGAGGATGTATTCTGCTGGTTCCGGAAGGGAACGCAGCCTAAACCCCTAGGCCTTAACAATGACCGTGCAGGGGTGGGCACGAAAGGCCTCTTTTGGGTCCTCGAGTCTCAGGATCGTAATGTGAGTTGTGTGGGAAGGCTTTCGGATCTGGATCACAGAGAGGAAGCGATATTCAGGTTAATGAACAACAGTTTATTGACTTACGGATCCTTCTAATGAGGTAACAGTAACTTCGGGCTGGCGGAGTGGTGGATGGCTGCGGCATGATGGGAATTGGCATCGGTGTGGATTTAAAGCGATCGGCAGCTTACGCGATGTGGAGTGCTCCGTCGATGATCTCTTCAGGGTGTTGGCTTCGGTGACAACCGGTGGCAACCGCCGTGTCGTCTTCGACGATTAACGAGTGGAGCGTGACTCGGAACTCGTGACAACTGACCTGCGTAGATCCTTGACGATGAGCCTACCAGCACTAGGCTGATCAGGGCGAGACAGGCCCACTCTTATGACTTGTCCTTTAACTATTAGTTAAGAGCAATGGGCTGTTTCTAGCCGGTTTCACCGCTAACTATAAATTACAATTTTTCTCACAACGTGGTATTATACAATGGATTTTTTATAAGAAAACTTCAATCTGCACGCTTCCGCGGTCAAAATCTAAAAGAGCTCAACTCCTATTCGATTTCCTTCTCGAACTTCCTTCTTTCCTTCTTCCCGAATTCTTCCGTTCCTACCATTGCACTTTCCTCCCATTCTAACCTGTCATCCAGTTCTATACATCGTGACCACCTAGTGGTTATTTCCACTCAACCACTCATCATGGCGAGGATTCAAAATCTAATATGGTTTTCCCGTTCGTTCGAGGATCCACACCTTTTGCTGTCGTCGATTATTGTTTGTCACCTTTATCCATCTCTCCCGTAAACCAAATTGTAAAAACCAAATTTTGGTTTTTTTAATTGAGATTGTGCATTGTAACTATCATGGTTACACACACACTGAACTCATTCAATATTCAAATATCCGGCGTGCAATGTGTTGTACTTCGACGCCACTTTTAACCCGGAAACAATGCATGAATTGCAAATGCAATGCAAAAATTGAATGATCGATCGGAAACTCACCAACCTATAAGCCCAAAAATTATTATGCCGGATATTACTTATAAAATCAAAATGCCGAATATTACAAAAAAACAGAAATCACCAAAAAAAACACATTGTACACAAAGTACATTGATTCAATTCATTAAAATGGTCGTCTGATTTATCTCGATGACAAACATGAAATAGAAACCGAACAGTTAAATTACTGTATTTTTTGTTTCTGCTGTATTTCATTGCTTAAAACCAAAAACACGGCTTAGTAGTATATAAAGGGTGTGTCACATCAAATTGCATCACGGAAAAAACGCTGTAGAAATTTAATTTTTAGGTATTATATCTTCAGCTTTCGCTTATAATCAGATAAGAGTGTATAGATCACGTTGGCCATGCTTCACTGTCAATTTTTCGTAAATTTGGAAAAATGTCGTCGAACGATAAAGAGCGTCGTGAATTAATCCTGTGCACTCATTTCGAGAATCCGGAGTTGTCACTTCGGAAAATCGGTAAGATGCTGGGAATCGTCCAATCCACGGTCAGCAGAGTACTAAAACGATACTTCGAGAACCTAACCATCGACCGGAAGGTGAAGAACGGCAAAAATGGATGCTCCGCCAGTGAATAGATCACAAGCGCGTAGTTAAGCAGTTTAGACGTGATCCGAGAAGTTCGGTCCGGGATGTCGCCAATAAGCTGAATTTGTCAAGTTCATTCGTCCAGCGGACCAAGCAGCGGGAGGGCCTGCGTACATACAAGGTTCAGAAGGCTCCTAACCGCGACGAAAGGCAAAACATGGTGGGGAAGACGCGAGCCCGGAAGCTGTACACCGAAATGCTGACGAAGCCGCATTGCCTGGTAATGGACGACGTAACCTACGTCAAAGCGGACTTTCGTCAGCTGTCGGGCCTGTTGTTCTGCTCAGAGGACAAATTCAGCGTGCCGGAGGAGATTCGGAAGCAGAAACTATCCAAGTTTGCCAAAAAGTACATGGTGTGGCAAGCGATCTGCTCTTGCGGAAAGCGGAGCGCCCCCTTCGTGATGACCGGCACGGTAAACGAGCAGGTTTACCTTAAGGAGTGCCTACAGAAGCGCTTACTACCAGTATTGAAGCAGCACGAGGGCCCGACCATCTTCTGGCCGGATCTCGCTACGTGCCACTATTCAAAGGACGTGTTGGAGTGGTACGAAGCCAACGGGGTCACCTTCGTGCCAAAGGAAATGAACCCGCCCAACGCGCCGGAGCTTCGCCCAATAGAGAAATATTGGGCGATTATGAAGCAGGCCCTCCGGAAGAACCCAAAAGTTGTCAAATCGGAGGCGGACTTCAAGAGAAAATGGATTTCTGTTAAAAAAAAACCTACAACCTGACGTTGTACAGAAACTTATGGACGGGGTAAAGAGGAAGGTGCGAGCATACGGGCTTGGGCTCGAAGTATGAATAAAAAGAAAATGCCAAAAGTTGTTTAATAGTTTTTATTTTACTGTCTAAAATTTTCAAAAGGATCGGTCTACTGGGCGAATTTCTACAGCGTTTTTTCCGTGATGCAATTTGATGTGACACACCCTTTATACAGTCAATTTATCTTAGACCCTAATAAGAAATTGTTTCTGATTGATTCAAACTCGGAAAAAACGGCACAACACGCCCTTTGGAGTAGCCATCAGTTTGTGGTTTCCCATGGATATGTCGATTCAGTTTTCCTGAAATAACCATTGAGCAGGCAAGGTAGTGGGTGGGATCCACGTTCGGTGCCATTCAGCGCGCGCTACTGTGGTAACTGAGGGAGCGGACGCGGGCAGATTCCTCCGCAAATTTACTTTCACTACCGTACCGTATACGTAAGGTATCACACTAAAGTTCTAGCGGGCAATCGTCGTTCGACTACCGAAGGGCTTGGATCAGCCTGGCATGACACGGTGGCGGTGTAGGTTTGCATTATAACTAAACTCGCAGCAAAAGTATGATCCGATTTTGGGTAAACGTCGAATAATTCATACAGTGTTACGCTAGTCATCATAGAGTAGGGAATTGTCTTTGTTTGGAACGTGGAAAGCAATCGTGTTCTCAGTAGATTCACGTGATTGACATGTTAGGATGTGCGTGCACGTGTTCAAGTTGATACGTTGGAGGAAATGTGAGAGGATATATGTTTGCTACAAGTAGCACCACCTTGGTGAAATGTGCTAAGCGCTCTGTTGATTATTTCACATTGTTATTGACGGCTGCATGTTGCGTGCGAACTACGGAAACGGATAACGATTGAACATTTATCTTCTGAAGCAGCCACCCGGATTAGTTTGCACATGGAAGCAAATTATAGTCAATCTATCTGTTAGAAGGTAATTAGGATATTTTATTATTTTATTCATTAGTATTGACGAATTTTCCTCCTATCGAAACATCAGTCGAATGTTTAGATTCCTTCTGTTTTATTACTTGGGTGGTCATTGAAAGAAAAGTTCTGGTTTTTAGATGATGTTTTTTTAAATATTTTCTAAATGATCAATAACAAAGTGACGAGTTAAGTTCGTCAAAGAATGTGTCAAGCTCTAAACCAAAATTCATTTTAGGAATGAATTGTGATGAGGCCTAATTTGGTTGGAATCCTTTATCGAGAAGCTGCTCAAATGAATGAGAAAGCAATGAGGTGTTCTTAAAAAACGATAAAAGACTAAAACAGCAATGCATAACTAACAATACAAACCTCCTGAACGATGAAAACAAGACATGGTTTGCAAGTTCAAATTGTCTTTGAAAAATAGACAACCAGCTTTCCAGCAACACCTCATGTACTGTGTTGTCAGAAAGATAGTTGCAAACAGTATCCTTTATTGGGGAATATTGAATATTGAGGAAATCTTATCGCCTTTCCATCATCATACATTGTCGAAAAACGCTTCAGTGAAATTACAAACTTTTTGGCCAAACAAAAAAACCTTTTGAAAATCAACGAACGCGGAGATATAAGGTTTCAACCCACCAATATTGAATGGGATTTTGATAGATTGGTAGAAAATCATCAAGTTCATCCATCACACTGAAATTCAGGTTTTATCTGTATTTTGCGATGTTAATGTTTTTTTTTCAAGAATTAATTACCTGCTTAAGTATTTGTAAATAATTTGTTTTAATAATTATTAATGACACTTGATATTTACTAAAATTTGTGTGTATTTCTTTCGTTGAATTTTGATTTGAAAATGATGTCTAGTTTTTTCACTTAACCAACCGCAAAATCCTCATATAGGTAAGCATTTTGTACGAGTAAGAAAAAAAACAGAGATAGCATGTGAAAAACACCACCTCCAAGCTTTTTGACCAGCTTCAAACGTTTTTCCCAAACCCGTTGCAGACGGCATGTACGACTTGCATCGGCATTTCGTCTCAAATTTAGAGGATCCACTTTCGACTTCGGAAACCAGATTTGAATCGATCTTTTCCTTCCGAGCCGTCTGATTCGCTATCAGTTTGATGTTTGATGGAAATTTGCTATAGTTTTTTTGTTGGACAAATCGTGAAGCAAATGTTGTTTTGACGCTTCAGAAATTTTCATACCAGTAAATTAGGATATTTTGAAAAAGCGTGATTTGTGTTCTCGTGTTGAATACAGGATATTGTTAGGGTTGTAAGTGTGACTTCTGAAAAAATAGACTATAAAAGATGGTTAGTTTAATTTATTTAAATTATGACTTATGCTATGTTCTGCTTACCGATCCATGTCATTGATAACAAACAATCAATTCAGCAGTGAGGTACAATTTTATGTACCACTATGAAGCAGTCTAGTGTAAGCCGCTCGCTCTATTAAGGAGCAAGGAAGCATTGCAATTCAAGCACCGCCCGTTTGCAACCTATAACAATGAGCGACAGAATGAAATATGTGCTTTGTAGCTGTGTGAATCGTTCCAACGCTCAGTGAAAGCGCTTAATGCAACTGCAATGGTCGGTTCCGCAACAAAGAGTGAGAGTATAAAATTTTTCATTTACGATTAATATTATTGATATCTTGAGGTTACATTGAGGTTACATGGTCAAATAGTTACGCGTTCGTTTACTGAGCGAGCGGTCATGCCAGTGAAAGACCGTTAACTTCTCACGCAATGCTGGTGTCATACATAGCGGATAATGCACCGCATCAAAAATAATGCCGTCTGGTGAATAGTGCTAGTGTATTTTTATATCACACGCACTTAGCAATGTCAATATTGCGTGCGCTTTTCGTTAATCGCGATACACATGCCTTCGGAACAGTGGATAGGGTTTTCTACGAAGGAACGTAGGAAGCAAAAGTCAACACAAAGGAAAGACCCAAAGAATCCATCCCGCGTTGCGTATAGAAAAAAATAGTTGCTGCTCTACGACCTTGGTATTGTAAGATGAAGTAGCAATAAATAAGATTCAGTTACTTCCATAGGAAAAATAATGTTTCCGATAGCCGATCAGCTTATGCAGTTCGATTTCCACAGTAGTGAAAGTGTAACTCGAACGAAATACAAATTCGGCGCCGGTATGTAGAATCGGAGTGTTTGGGTAGCCTTTAACCATTCGAAGTCGTATTAAATTTTGTTATGAGTGTCGCACTGGTGAGAATTATTTCCCTTTGAATGAATAGTGATCAGATTCTTCATTCCGTCGGATTTCCATATTTCATATTCCGAACGTTCTGCGCATTTAGGGCAAGTTGATACTTGATTGAATTAAGTATAAGATTAGTATGTTTCCTTGCTGTGATAGCCGAGAACAGACATACGACCGCAAAGAGTTAAATGAAAATTTTCCCCTTCGTCTTCGAAGATGAATTGTTCAATAAATAATAATCGCGTCGCAAATCGAAAGACAGTTTTGATCCATCTTTTGATATCGATGCTCGTGTTGAATACAGGATATTGTTAGGGTTAGGGCATCTTTTGATATCGATGCACAAAAAAATGGAATGCCGGTAATCGAAAAAAGTCAAGATGGTCCTAAACCGACCCTTTGTTTTTGCTCTGTGTGTGGACGTTTGTGTTTGACCGTTGATCGTTGAACATTGAACGTTGAGTGTTTCCGTTTGTGCTTTTACTACCGCCATTTCGCTCTGACTCTTTATTCGTCTCGCTGCAACACTTTCTTTGTCTAACTCAACTCCCCTAGTTTCATTTTCGGTCTATTTCCGAAATGGCATCAAAGTACGATATTCGACTTCCGCTGTAATAGCTGTTTCATCCAATACCCATATCGTAGGGAGTATTCTTCATTGCAAACCGGAAGTCAAAACAAGATTACATTTGTATTCCGCTCGTTAGTTATTTTCATCCATTATTTGTATGATTGGGGATGAATGTCATTTCCGGTCAGTTGGGAGTAGTTCATGAACCACAAATTCCAATATAAACTACAGTTTAAGAGTTATAGTATTCATTTCAATGTCGATGTCGTTCTTGCAGGGGTTTTCTTCTTTCCACTCTCCACCTCCGGTGTTAAAATATTTGGAATATTTGCAAATTAGCGAGTCATGTGCAAGAATTATATCGTCGGTAACTAAGTGGAGGCGATCTGGCGTAGTGGTAACATCCATGCCTCTCACGCTAAAGGTCACGAGTTCAATTCTCACTCCCGACATTCTTCCAAAAATGGAAGTAAAAAGTGACGAACCAGCCAAATGAGTTGAAAATCACTATAATACAGATAAAAAAAAAAAATATATCGTCGGTACATTTTATTGTAGCGGTATTCTTCTAGTTACCTTCTCAGGTGGCAAATGGCAAAGTCACAAAGTGTACCCTCGGTCGGTCCGTTTTATAGTAGAGGGGTTCTCCCAGTAACCTTCTAAGGTAGCCCATAGAGGATAGATACGTCGCTCATTAAGTTAAGCCATATATCGAATAATTGAGCGTCCATATTTACTTACAATCACATCCCTTACCGCAGTGAATCCTGATGATTAACCTTTCCCACTAACAACTATCCCTTCCTTGATAAACGCTAAGGAACCACGCTAGAGAGGCGACCCTTCTGGCCTTCGGGCGGCGAATATCATACTAACATTCCTTCCCTTCCCCTGGTGACTGTAAGGACGTGGCCGGCGTCGTTATTGACCATTTAACGTTTGAATCACCGAAAATGGCACAACGAGAATGATTTTCCAGTCCCAAGCGTCATTCTGTGTGTTGTTTGTGCAATTTGGTTGGTTCAGGGCAATCACAGAGAGCAACTACGAAGTGTACAGTCTACCCAAGCTCAAGCTCATTTCAATGTCGATGTCGCCAAAAAATGAGAATCTTATGTGATGTATGTCCGCTATAACTTAGGGGGTCAGATCACGACCACCTTTCCCTATATCTGTGTAATCCAGATCCAACGACTTATCACCATCCTACTGCCATCATTGCTCCATTTTACTACTGGTAGAGCGAACAAAGCATACCCAACAATAAAAACAAACGATTCTTTTCAGGGCCACCAAATTATTACCAAAGAGTTTGATAATGGAATTTTTCAGACATTATCAAAAACAATATGCAATAAATAGCCTAACGTAATCCTGCGTCACTATGCGGTCATATCTCGGCCGCAGCTCTCCTATAACTTTCCTTGTTATTGTTGCTCCAGTTTCGAACCGTAGTATTTTCAACGATTTCGATGATCTGACGTATGAAGAAGTCCAACTTAAACGATACGCAGGCAAAATTTGGAAGCGTTGCTCCCTTTACTTGGTCGTCATTTTGATAACTGAAACCAAAAATAAAAATCGAAATAGATGCATAATTTTGCCCAAACACACTTAACATATTGCGGGCCGTTCACGAATTTTCTCATGTTTCGCGTTCCGTGTATCCGGATGGATCACGAAAAAAACCCGTGTTTCTACAATTGATGGTTAAATTCTTGGTTTGCCAAAAAACTAACAAGGCTTACCGATGGCTCGCCTTCGTCTCATCCACACAGAAGGAAACGATCTCATTCGTGGAATCCGTACAAATGAAGCGTACAAGTTTGCCCCAAAACGTGCGGTCCTCAATGTGTCAAAATTGTGCAAATGCACGAATGAAAAAATGCGTCTGGTTTAAGTTGATCAAATTTCAATTTTGACACCCTTCCGTATATGATACCCATGACGAACACAATTTGAGTCTGAAATTGAATCAAAATGAAGGGTAATCAATGAAAATTCCGAATCTATTGACACTCATCGAAAGGAACTGCCTGCGTTTGCCATCAAACTTAGTAAATTCCAGACACCGTTGTATATAAAATCGAAAACCAGTAATCGGAAATCAACGTTTCGGCTTTCTTCACCCCTTGATAAAACTGTTGAATCGATGCTATTGAATTCGAAATAACAAATAGCGTACAGAAATGAACATTTCCTGGTACAAGAAGGATTGCAAGCGAAACCGAATGAAAACCAGGAATAAATAAACAGCAACAACACCCTCAGTCTAAACTTGAAATGGCGAGAAAGGATAATTATTCAAAAGCCAGAGCCAATAGCCATAGCTGCACACGTACCATTCAAGGACTGTGAATCAGGCGGGGGGCATTAGCCAACCGCCAGCGTTCTTACCATCCAAAACGGGGAGAATCGTGTCAAGTGCTGATTGGAGAACGATAAATTAGAACATTGATTTGGAGGGATAGCTTTAGCGAGTGTATTTCTCGAACGGATTAACGTTAGTCGTTGCTGAGCTTACGCGAGTGAAAGTCGTGCGAAAGTGGTGAAATCAAAGGAAACATCTTACCTTTTCGGGGATTTTGAAGTTGAGAAGTAGTGATTTGCTTGTTCACCTGGAAGGAGAGGAAGAAAGACAAATTTGCCTTCAACATGAGTCGACCGCCAACCTACAGGGTTCCCGTGGTAATTGTCGTTAATGGGGTTAGACATGGTATACCTTTCTGTCACAGTAAAATTGAGTTAATGGAACATCTACGTGGACTAGAATGAATTTTAATATGGATGAACACGCGATCCTTTGCGATTGCGGCTTTGTCATATAATCAGATAGCAATTTTATTGTATTAAAACTTTCACCATAAAAACATCATCAAAGCTCAAGTTGCGGTAGCACGCGAAAAACTTTGGAAAAGCGGATTAACTCTGTCTTTTTAATGCCATCTTGATGGCTCACATCAGCAGTGCAGTACGAAGTAGTGCAGTAAATTGTTTGTTATTCGAACTATTCAACATGCTATTCTAAAAACTTTCAAAATGAAACAAAACTATCTGAATGATTAGAGCCAGACAAACCGCACCACAGAAATATTTATCGAAATTGATTACTTCTGTCAGACTTTATTTCGATTATATACCTACCTAATCGAATGATATAAATCACTAGTTTCGTTCTATCACGAAAAGCATACCTTTAACATAGTAACACAAACCAAGTAAGCAAAAAAAAACGTAAACAAACCGCAAGTACGTGAATAAAATCGATTATTTTATTAGATTTATGTCGCATATTGATGTTATTTATACCGCGCGATTGTTTTCAATGATTATTCCCCAACGTATTTCCAATGCAGTTCCATTTCCGCCTGTGCTTTCGTGTTGACGTAACATGAACCTGAACGAAAACCGAACGTCATCCGTTGATTGTTTGAGCAATAAAAATAAATCCCGGTTTAGAAGCTCTCAGCAATTGACTCCGCAGTTAACCAAATGGGAAGTTAATGCGAGATTTATGTTGCTGTTCTACGGGGAATATGAAAGATAGCTAAATGCGGGATTCGTGTGTTTCCGTTTTTACTTTCATGTTGAATGATAGCGTGTGGCTCTTGTGGTTAATCTGTCAGCAACATCAGTGGCTTTGAGGGACTGAAGGCAACGTGAGAATTAATATCAGAATCTGAAACTCGTAATATAAAAAGGAATTTAAATCCGTAACGGCATGATAACAATATTATCTAAATTATGTTTTTTTTCCTCCATCGATATGTCCTTCTATAATTCAAATGCTACACCCAAAATTAGTTTTGGCATCCCGATTTATTATATTAAACTAGCTGATCCGGCAAACTTCGTCCCGCCTCAAATTTGTTTTTTTTTATCAATACCTTCCAACATTCACGTTTTCTTACTATGAGCAAGTTCACGTGTCCAATCGCAGAACTGTTCATTGATTGATCTTCTATTCGACCCCGTTGAATTTACCTTTCACTATAAAATTCCTAGTATTTCTATCAAAACTCATCATTATAATATCAGATTATTTTCAGACATAATTCTCGTTCAAGATTTTTCAACCACTTGTAAATAACATGTTTATCCGTTACATGGAATAAATGAATAAAGACAGCCCTAAATCGGACAATTCCTTCCTCGAGTTCTGCTCTTATCAACACACCCGGCGATCCTTTTTTTTGGTATAGATAGAAGAAGATGGATTGCGTTTCATCACATTAAATTCCCTTTTCAGTTTCGAACAAAGATCAATTTCGCTAGCGCAAACATCAAATGGACTAATGGACAAATTCAGCAGCCCCCCCCCCCCCCTTAGAGAAAAGGGAGGAGTAGCTTACCACCGTAAAAACATTTATTGCACCCCAAAACCTCTGCATGCCAAATTTGGTTTCATTTGCTTTATTAATTCTAGAGTAATGCAGAAATTTGTGTTTTGTATGGCAGCCCCCCCCCCCCCCCCCTTAGAGAGGGGGGGGGGTGGAGAGTCTAACTACTATAGAAACATTTATTGCACCCTAAAACCTTCATATGCCTAATTTGGTTTCATTTGTTTGGATAATTCTCGAGTAATGCAGAAATTTGTGTTTAATTTGTATGACAGCCCCCCCTTAGAGTATGACCATCCACCCCCCCCCCCCTTAGAGAGGGGGGAGAGGTCTCAAACTATCACGAAAACCTTCCCCGGCCCCAAAAACCCCTACATACCAATTTTCATGTAGATCGGTTCAGTAGTTTCCGAGTCCATAAGAATCAGACAGACAGACAGACAGACAGAAATCCGTTTTTATATATATATAAAGGGTGTGTCTCATCAAATTGCATCACGGAAAAAACGCTGTAGAAATTCGCCCAGTACACCGATCCTTTTGAAAATTTTAGACAGTAAAATAAAAACTAATCAACAACTTTTGGCATTTTCTTTTTAATACTTCGAGCCCAAGCCCATATGCTCGCACCTTCCTCTTTACCCCGTCCATAAGGTTCTGTACAACGTCAGGTTGTAGTTTTTTTTTGAACAGAAATCCATTTTCTCTTGAAGTCCGCCTCCGATTTGACAACTTTTGGGTTCTTCCGGAGGGCCTGCTTCATAATCGCCCAATATTTCTCTATTGGGCGAAGCTCCGGCGCGTTGGGCGGGTTCATTTCCTTTGGCACGAAGGTGACCCCGTTGGCTTCGTACCACTCCAACACGTCCTTTGAATAGTGGCACGAAGCGAGATCCGGCCAGAAGATGGTCGGGCCCTCGTGCTGCTTCAATAGTGGTAGTAAGCGCTTCTGTAGGCACTCCTTAAGGTAAACCTGCTCGTTTACCGTGCCGGTCATCACGAAGGGGGCGCTCCGCTTTCCGCAAGAGCAGATCGCTTGCCACACCATGTACTTTTTGGCAAACTTGCATAGTTTCTGCTTCCGAATCTCCTCCGGCACGCTGAATTTGTCCTCTGAGCAGAACAACAGGCCCGGCAGCTGACGAAAGTCCGCTTTGACGTAGGTTACGTCGTCCATTACCAGGCAATGCGGCTTCGTCAGCATTTCGGTGTACAGCTTCCGGGCTCGCGTCTTCCCCACCATGTTTTGCCTTTCGTCGCGGTTAGGAGCCTTCTGAACCTTGTATGTACGCAGGCTCTCCCGCTGCTTGGTCCGCTGGACGAATGAACTTGACAAATGCAGCTTATTGGCGACATCCCGGACCGAACTTCTCGGATCACGTCTAAACTGCTTAACTACGCGCTTGTGATCTTTTTCACTGACGGAGCATCCATTTTTGCCGTTCTTCACCTTCCGGTCGATGGTTAGGTTCTCGAAGTATCGTTTTAGTACTCTACTGACCGTGGATTGGACGATTCCCAGCATCTTACCGATGTCCCGATGTGACAACTCCGGATTCTCGAAATGAGTGCACTGGCTTAATTCACGACGCTCTTTTTCGTTCGACGACATTTTTCCAAATTTACGAAAAATTGACAGTGAAGCATGGCCAACGTGATCTATACACTCTTATCTGATTAAAAGCGAAAGCTGAAGATATAATTCTTAAAAATTAAATTTCTACAGCGTTTTTTCCGTGATGCAATGTGATGACCCTTTAGATGAGCCTCAAAATAACAGAAAATGTGCTACTCTCAAATACTGGTATAGCATTTGTATAATGTGTTTGCTATAGCGATATGAGAGCAATATAAGCGAGCGAAACAAGAGACAGCTATTCGCATATTTTGCCACGTACACGACCCAAACCGAAAAGGATATAGATTCACCTTTAGGCTCTCCTTTTTACTGTTAGAAAACACTTTCTTATTTCATTTTATAATGAGGTGTAATATAATCAGGCATTTATTCAACAATAACAGTGGCTATGTGGAAAGCGTGAAACAGCGTTGCACTCTAACCGGCCATGGTTCGAACCCCGTTGACATAGTTTGGACTTCTTGTTTTGAGTACAAACAAAAGCTGGTTTCAGTTTGAGAGAAAGAGATGTCTGCTCCCATACATACAAACATTTCAAAGCTTTTGAAGCAGATGCTTTTAGTTTTTTCGTGGCGTTACGATGGTACTCATTTTGAAAGTTATTTACAATATAAAATTGAATTGAATGCAATAATTTCGTAGTCCTACGCTAACAATACAGTCGTGTCTTGGACACTACTCTTCATTGTCATCTACGGTCCTGTAGTGGTTATTTGTCCATGGTAAGATCTTCGTTTTGTTCTTAATTAAAAATTCACTGCATTGTGCAACTATGCTTTATTATTGAACAAAATCCACGATTTTTACATTATCATTTAAACGTCTGATATGGTATGGAAGCTTAGAATTATGTGTGCTCAAGACGATATAACCTACGCGAACATTAATAAACTAGATATATGACGGTCATATATCTAGTTTATTAATGTTCGTGAAATATGATACACATCATTTCCAGTCAGAGTGAGAGAACAAAAACAGAGCTCGCAGTCGGTAGGATTCGAACCTACGCTCCCAGAGGGAATCTGATTTCTAGTCAGACGCCTTAACCGCTCGGCCACGACTGCTATTGCGTATTCGTTGCACGTTTCCAGGATCATGTATAAAATGTATTGGAATCTGATTTAAAAAAAAAAAAAGAAATGACATAGCATAGTTTCTTTTATAAATCTTTTTTATCTGTTCAAAATATAAAAGGGTAGTAACAGAACATAAAATAGTCGAAATATTATTACTTCCACAGCCAAGATTTATTTTTTCTTCAGCAATACTGTAAGCAGTCGTGGCCGAGCGGTTAAGGCGTCTGACTAGAAATCAGATTCCCTCTGGGAGCGTAGGTTCGAATCCTACCGACTGCGGAATCGTTCTTTTATTCAATGGCTCACGAGTTCAAATGTTTTAGTAATTTCAAATTTGAAAATAAAGAGCTTTAGCCTAGTGCGAGATCTGGAGACTACTGAGGGCAATGCACCAATCCATAGCCTAATGTATTAAAAGTAATGATCAATGGTAATAGCATTGCACGCTATATTCATTTATGTCTGAAAGTTTTGTATTTTTATAAACGATTAAAACCCTTGGTCTCCCTATTTTTGATAATATAAAAATGAGTGCTCTATCATATGAAACAACTTTGCCGAGGATAGTTCTTGTCTAAAGAATAACTATCAAGCTCTAGATGCAAATTTCCACTTAAGGCGGTATTCTAGTCTAGAGATTTGAAAAAAAAATGTTTTCTTCATATTAGGTGTACCGGTAAGTCGGTTTTACAACAGATGGCGTAACTTGATAATTATTCCAGTGAATCAAATTTCCAGACATTCGTTGGAAAGCTACTGTCATTGCGCGTCTTTTTCAGTATATGTAAAAAAGTTGAAGCGTAAACAACGTAGTTTTTTACCACTTCGAATATGTCGAATTTTATACCAACGAGAATGTTTTTGCGGGGAGTGTTACTTCATTACTTCAATATGAAGAAAAAACTGTGGAAAGTCATCGCATTTTGGTGGAAGTTTATGGTGACCATGCTCCAACTGAGCGACCGTGTCAGATGTGATTTGCACGGTTCAAAAGTGGTAATTTTGACTTGGAAGACGAAGAGCGTTCCGGGCCGCCAAAAAAGTTTGAAGAATTGAAGGCATTATTCGATCAAGATCCGTCACAAACGCAACAAGAACTTGCAGATACACTTGGAGTAGCTCAGCAAACCATATCCGATCGTTTAAAAGCAATGGGAATGATCCGAAAGATAGGACATTGGGTGCCGTATGAATTGAAGCCACGAGACGTCGAACGCCGTTTTTTCACGTGCGAACAACTGCTCCAACGGCATAAAAGAAAGGGGTTTTTTGCATCGAATCGTTACTGCCGATGAAAAGTGGGTCCATTACGACAATCCTAAACGCCGGGCAACGTATGAATACCCCGGCCATGCATCATCATCGACGGACGCGCGGAATATTCTAGGCCAGAAGGTTGCTGTCTATTTGGTGGGACCAGCTAGGTGTAGTGTACTATGTCGCGAAACCGGTCAAAAAACATTTGGAAACGCTGAAATGGGAGGTCTTATCCCACCCGCCGTATTCTCCAGATATTGCTCTGTCCGATTACTACCTTTTTCGATCGATGCAACATGGCCTGGTTGACCAGCACTTCTCCAATTTTGATAAAGTCAAAAATTGTATCGTTTCGTGGTTGGCCGACAAACCGGCCGATTATTTCCGCAAGGGATCCGTGAATTGCCAGAAAGATGGGAAAAAGTTGTGACTAGCGATGGGCAGTACTTTGAATATTAAATTTGTAACCATTTTTACAGAATAAAGCATTGATTTTTGAAAAAAAAGGAAGAAACTTACCGGTACTCCTGTTAGCTTTTTTCCAAACTGGCGTACGCGATATCTCAAGTTCAACTGAACCGACTTATGTCAAACTTATATGATTACAAAACTTCTCTCTATCTCTCTAAAAACATTTTTTTTAATTTCGCTATTTTTTTAAAATTAGAGAAACATAAGAAAAAACGTTTTTAACAGCATTTTTTTCTTCAAACGGCCGACATTTTGACAAAATACGTGTTTTTGACTTTTCCGAGGTTCATGCGATAGTGGCATCATTACCGTTTCAGAATCTGTTCGATTTTTTGGACAGGATTACCAGGAGGGCTGGAATCATGTACGCCATGACACAACTTTTGTTTGAACCCCCTCACTTCATCAGTTTGTAACTATTCTAATTATAAGTATTTTTTTCCGTTTAATTTTTAATGATGTTATAGATAGTACATTTATTGTTTCATTATTTCGGAGCTCAAATAACGTCCGAAATTCGTGCCTCTACACAAGGATACCCCATTAATTGCGCTACCTGGATCATTGTACATTGATGACAGCATACACTTGAATTGCGTGCTTTTCAAGTCAGGAGCAGTCGTGGCCGAGTGGTTAAGGCGTCTGACTCGAAATCAGATTCCCTCTGGGAGCGTAGGTTCGAATCCTACCGGCTGCGTGTATATTTTGGTTCTCTTGAATAGAGCCTCACGAACAAATAAACCTCGAGTTATGAATACAAAAAGTTATTAGCTGTGTAGTTCAGAAAGTATTCTGTCAGTATTCTGACAATTTCTTTTTCTTGTTGAGAAAAAAAACTCTGTCAGTATTCTGATAATTTCTTTTTCTTGTTAAGAAACAAGAAAAGTTGAATTAGTCATAAACATATGTTTTAACGCATTGAATGAATATACCAGCGTGAGTCACCGGTAGTATACGTGACCCGAAGATCGAATTTAACGTGTACCAATAGTGGTACACGTGTCACACCATGTAAACCACTCGGCTACAATTGTTTCAATGTTATTATTTTTCCAAAACCAATATTTTGAAGATAGCTTCACGTACGCTGTAAGCAGTCGTGGCCGAGCGGTTAAGGCGTCTGACTAGAAATCAGATTCCCTCTGGGAGCGTAGGTTCGAATCCTACCGACTGCGATTTTATATAAATCTTATATTTTGTGAAGTTGCTATTTATTTCAATTTACAGGAGATAGACCAACTTTTTGTCAATACTCAAATATATGCATAACCTTTCGAAAAATATACATATTAAGAGTGCCATTGATTAAATTTTGATGAGTTTATATAGTTTTATCATCTTGTTCTATATTTTGGGTTTACCACCTAGCAACGGAGATATTGCGGAGTTATTTTATAAGCTGCATTTTTGTTTTTATTCCAGTTAGACATTATATCGATTTCCTTAAATGATTACAGATTGACGTATTTTCAAATTCAACCGATTGATTTTATTTTTGAAAATTTGATTTCTATTTTAAAATTCAACAAACGGGTAAATGAAAATATCGAATATACCGTTTACCGACAATTCATAAAAATAAGTAAGGTTAATTGAATAACTCCATTGCAACATTAACGAGAACGGACAGAAGAGTGAAGCATCAATTTACACCCGTAATTTGCATTTGCAATATTTGTTGTCTTAAATTCCTTGACTTTCAGTGTTCATCGATAACGCAGTGCGTATATGCCAAATAAGAATTCAATGATATTATTAAATTGCAGTCGTGGCCGAGCGGTTAAGGCGTCTGACTAGAAATCAGATTCCCTCTGGGAGCGTAGGTTCGAATCCTACCGACTGCGGTTTTGTTTTGACGTAGAAATATGTCTTTCAGTAAGGATGCCGACAAAAAACAGATCACAGTTAATATCTATTTTCGCTGCGAACCCATTTTTATGATATGAATACCAGTTCGGAATTTCTCTAAATGGGTTCGAGATGTTATACATCACAATTCTCTAATCAATAAATGATCTAAAAAGGCGATTTTGACCGGTAATTGGACATTGACGATGAGAGTGGTACAGTGTCGACGTATAGTGGCGCCGTTCAATGTAGGGCCATAATTTGAACCCCGATTCGATGTTTACATAAAACGTCCATTTAAACGTGTCGCATTACAGGTCTGTCAAAAATGTCGCTGTCGCTTGACTGTTAATTACTGTATATTGAAATAAGCGGCAAACTTGGGAAAATATAAGAATTGAAATCGCAGTCGGTAGGATTCGAACCTACGCTCCCAGAGGGAATCTGATTTCTAGTCAGACGCCTTAACCGCTCGGCCACGACTGCCTCTAGTATATGTGAAGTTTGTTTAGGAAACTTGGTTTTAGAAATAGGAACTTCCAAATGATAACAATAAAGTAGTCATAACCGAGCGGATTGATGACACGTGTAACGTCGATGTTACATGTTATATTTGATCTTAAGTTTATGTGTACCACTGCCGATACACGCAGACATATTCATTCAATGCTTAGCGGATTATGTTCATGAAAAACTCCTGAAATGTAGGAGAATGCAATTTGAAGCTCCAAATTAAAGACAAAGACGTAACTCCCTTGACATCTGTCAGAATACAAAGCTTTGTATTCTCCAAACCACGAAATTAATACTAGGACTACCAACGGTTTTAAAATACCTATTTCAACCAAACCGATCATTTTGACCAGTGTGATGTTTAGTTGTCAAAATATAGAAATTTAAATATACTAATAAACCATATTTAGAAAAAGTCATAACATTATAATAAAATATTAAACAAAATATCAAGATGAATTCTTGTGAACAAATGATACATTTTTGTTAAATTGATTACTCTACCGAGGTATTTTTTCGTGAACGCCAATCAAACAGATTCAAATATACATGCGGCCAGTACATCCAGAATAAAAAATTAGATTTTTTTTTCATATTCTCATACATTACTTTCAATAAGCTTAAAAGTATCAGTAAAAGAGCTATCCATATATGCCCTACAAACTGGTACAACATTCACTCAAGCGAAAGGCGAAAAGGATTTTTGGATTTTTTTTTGCATAATTCCAAGGTTATGAACCTTACCATACCTTGCATACATCTTACACCCTTACTGAAATTGTGCTTTTATTTGTGCATTAGCCGCTTTAACACTATAAAAAGCATTTTTTCTGCCAACCCTAGTTTGAGTATAGGATTCGAATCAACGCTCCCAGAATTCTCTCTGATTTTTAGTCAGGCGCCTTAACCGCTCGATCACGACTGCTTACAGTGTTATTGAAATGAGCATAGAAAACTTTGGAAATAATAACATTTCAACTATTCTTTGTTCTGCTACTACCCTTCTATATTTTCGAATGATAACAAAAATTTATGAGGTAAATAAAACAGTATCTGATATAAACTTTTTTGTTCGAAAAACAGGAAGTGGGTTATATCTATGGTATAACCGCAAGGGTGACGTAGGACTATCGTTGATTTAGAGATCATTTGTATGAAGTTGAATCTGAATTCATTCTGAATGAATGAATATTTGGAGAACTTCGAAAACGAGAGCGTTACGTTGGAGGCACAAGGTTTTATGCATCCAATATTGGATACGGAAATATCCTACTGATGGGGAAGAATAATCTTCAGAAGCTATCCTGTTGATTGCGATTGATTGAAAAATCACAAAACCTAATGTATTTGGTCACAGTGTTACATGGATAGAAAACATTCAAATAAACTCTTTCACATGAATGTATTTCTAAATTCCTAGAGAAACTGGCAGATTATTTTCCGGATCTTTCTAGATCCAAACGGAAAGAATTCCGTGCGTGTATGTGTGTGTGTATAGCGGCTGCTTCGAGATCTTCCCGGGGAACCGTTTGTAGCATCACTCTCCTCCTGATGGATTCCCTTCTGGCCTAAGGTGCACAAACAGGCTCTTGGTGACACCGTTCATCCGCGCTTTCATGATAAATGAAGAGCTTCACCACAACAGCGACAACATGCTCCAATCGCTGTTCAATTAGAACTGAGTGGATTTCCGAGCGGCGCTCGCTTATATACCGATTGGTGATTTCAATAGCCTATTTTGAAAGCAAATTTAAGACTATTGAAACAAGTTTTTGGATCAGAAAGTAACAAGTATAGAACGCGTAGACATTTTATCTTTCGAATGAAGTGTTTATCATACCATTTCGTTCAGTTGTTTAGGAGCTATTAACACTCAAAATCTCGGTCTTCGGCGTAACGCTTTCGTTTTCGAAACTTTGATTTTACACCCCAGTATAGAAATGAAAGACGTAGTCCTACGTCAAAAATCATATCCAAATACATTTTATACATTATCCCGGGAACGTACAAGGAATACGCATCAGCAGTCGTGGCCGAGTGGTTAAGGCGTCTGACTCGAAATCAGATTCCCTCTGGGAGCGTAGGTTCGAATCCTACCGACTGCGCGTTTTTTAAAACGTTTCCCGAAGGGTGCTTTGGCACCCATTTTTCAGACCATCGGTTAATTTTGAAAAAATATAACATAAGAAATAAAAATAACGTCTCTCTAATTTTTGGACATGCTATGTAAAAAAGCTTTCAAAAAATATAGCGCCCTTGGCCCCGAGACCATGTAAACTATAAAAAACAAATATAGTTAACAATTACGAAATTGAAATCATTTTGAAAATGAAAATCATTTTTGAAAAAAAGGGGAAACAATATTTTTCGGGCCACCCTAAAATGGAAATGGGCTAATAAAAAAAAATATTGGCCCAATATTTTACGATAAGGAACAAAACTGACACATCTCACAAAAAATCTGAAAACCACTATATCGGTTTACCATGGAATGGTTGATATATTGTATAGCAATATAAGATCAATATGAGCGAGCGAAACAAGAGACACATTGCCAATAAGCTCGCATTAAAGCTTTTTGCATACATTGCCACATACACGGCCGAAACCGAGAAGGATATAGATTGACGTTTATGCTCTCCTTTTTACTCTTAGAAAACACTTTCCAATTTCATTTTATAATATTGTGTAATATTATCACGCATATATGCAACAGCGCCACCCAGCAAACATTAAATCGCATAACATATATATAACCTATATATAACATCATATGCCCTAAATTTTGGTTGGCATATAAGGCGCCTAACTGGCATATGCATAAGTGGCATAAGTGGAGGCCATATACATACATGGCAAATGCTTACCGAATTAGTTTGGATGAATATGCAACTTTGATCGGCTAGAATAGCGATTATATTGAAATTGAATTGCGATCTAATATGAATATATTCATGAATTGTCAACGCATCTAATACGGCTTTTGCCATAATCATATACGATTTATTACAGATATAAAAAAACAAATGGCGCAAAATATTTTCGTAAAATGTTTATTATAGCCTCACGAATCGCCATTTTTATATATGAGTATTGATATTTGTAGAAATACAAAATTATTTAATTTACTTGTGTTGGGAGTGGAATATAAATGTTTAAAATGGCACAGATTGATGTTTGGTGAAAACTGATCCGATGTGAGTTCGAACCTCAGTTGTCTGGATTATCATCCACCAGCTATCTCGCACGGCTATCTGAAATTTTATTCAACAGCGGTTAAAACTCATACATATGATTCGATATGATATAACCTAATGCATTCTATGCAGTAGGATCAGTCATTCCTGGTTGCCGATTTCATTATTTAACTATGTTTCAAAGAAAAGGATCTTTGATTTCCCTATCATAGAAACCAAACATAATATCATTGAACTCGAATAATAAAAAATAAATGAATATCAATGAAATGAGTTTCATTCTCAAATTTAAATTATTTTTATTACAATTTTCACTGTAAAATTTTGTTTTCACAATCATATCCAACTAAATTCTGATTACTATTACTATGATCACTATAATAAATATAATAAATCAATCTGGCAACCTTGCATAGCGATGCGATGCAATGTGCCAAATTCGATGTGATATATATGTCAGATTTGCGTTCTATGGCGTAGTTCATTTCGTTTTGCTGCATGTTTCATTAGAAGGGATGTTTGCCGTTGTTACTTCCATCGAACATCAGCAATTTCGAGTGCATCAGCATTTCATTGACATTTCAATATGATGTGATATGGTCTTTATTAGGATCTAATATGATTTACTGTTTCATGATTTTCTTCAGCATGCAACACGATTTACTACAGTACTGGTTCTATTTAAATTATACACTTATACGACACACAAACTGTAACAGCGTAATATACGCATATGAGCGGATTAAATATATTTTACGACAATGTACATCATAAAATTGATGTTTATTATACCGAATTGCGACTTAATTTGATAATGGTATATAAAATCGATTTTTTACATTTTATGCGATTTCAAATATACATAATACATACTTTGATTGATATTATATGCGATTATGATTTATTCTGATTTCTTGTAAGACTTAGCACGTGCAAAATTATACGATTTAATGTTTGCTGGGCAGTAACTATGTGGATAGCGTAGTCGTGTAAAGCAGCCTTGCATTCTACCCGGCCTTGGTTCGATCCCCGTTGACATTGACATTGACTTTTTTTTGGGGTCAATCCCAATCTGACGTTTAGTCTGAGAGAAAGAGATGTCTGCTCCCATACATACAAACATTTTAAAGTTTTTGAAAAAGGTGCTTTTATTTGTTCATTTCATCCTTCAGTACACGAAAAAGCATTTTTTCTGCCGAAGATGAAATGTTTTCTACCAACACTAGGCTGGGTATATGGACACTAGGGTGCCATTGAATGCATGGGAAACAATCGACCCTAAAATTTCAAAAAGTTACCTTATAAAAAATGTTCACCACCTCGAAAAAATACCTTATGCAGAGTAATAGCTCAATCGGACATAAGGGAGAGTGGCGCAAAGCAGCCAACATTTGAGTTTTTTGAAAATCGAAAAATCACCCGAGGGAAATCGGGCGTTTCGATTTTTTTATGCCAAATGTTTTAAAATTGCGTGAAACGTCGAGATCTACTGTCAGCTCTAATTTTTTTTTGCCAAAAATCAACACTCTGGGACTTTGTCGTTTTTTTTTTGGAATACGAGGTAAAATGTATGGCTTTGGGTACTAATAAAAATAGTTATCTCGATTTTTCATTCGGAAATTGCTGCGTAATGTTGATTTGCACGATAATATACCCAATGCAAAGTATTAGCTCAATCTCAATCAGACGTTAAAATTTAAGTTTTTTGAAAACAGAAAAATCACCGGAAATCGGGGTTTAAAAAAAAAGCCAAATGTCTTAAAATTGCATGACACGTCGAGATTTACTGTTATCTCAAAAAAATTGTTTCATGCAATTTAAAGACATTTGGCATATAAAAAATATCGAAAACCCAGATTTCCTTTACATACCCCCCCCCCTCCCCCCTTTGGGTGATTTTCGATTTTAAAAATACTCGAACTTTGACCGCTTTGCGCCACTCTCCCTTACATTCGATTGAGCTGATTCTGCATAGGGTGTTTTTTCGAAGTAGTGAACATTTTTTATGAGGTAACTTTTTGAAATTTGAGATAGCCATTTTCAATAGCACCCTAATGGACATATTGGACAATGGTCCAGGAGGTGCATTTAAGTGGAGATTAGCATTTAGAGCTCGTCAGTTATTCTCTAGACAAAAACTATCTTCGACAAATTTGTTGCACATGATAGAGCGCTTATTTTGATGTTGTCAAAAATAGGGTGACCAAAATTTTCGATGAAATAAAAAATCTAATATTCTCATCTTTATAGATTGAGGTAAATATAGTTTGACAATGTTGTAGCCTCAGTTATTTTAAGTAACTTTGTAGAACAAAGTTTTATTCTATCTCTTGAAATATCCGATATAGCGCTTTTCATTCTATGTTTCATTAGGGTGATCATGAAAGAACTTTTTTTTTAACTTTTATATTTCAAATCCTACATCAAAATTGTCTTCAAACGACGTTTAGAGCTTATCAAGGCAAATACTTTGCGATGCAGAACTTGTCAATATCTTAATCCTACTTAAAGTTATTGAAGCTTCTTCACCCAAAAACTCATGATTTCAATTTTAGTTTACTCAAATACAAAAAATAACATAGTTTTGGAGTGAAGTATTTTCTTTCAAATGCTGTCAATAACCATTTTTTATGTTTGCCCAAAGAATAATGGCAAGCGAATGAAGAGAGCGTATTTTTTTGAAAGAAATATCAATAACTTTGAGTAGAAATGACATATCTTAGTAAGCTCTAAAAGTGTTCTGAATATAATTTGCATTTGAAGTTTGAAGTATTCAAATTAGAGCAAAAAGACCGTTTTTTTCATGGTGAGCCTAACGCATCTTAGAAAAAATGCGCTATATCGGTTATTTCAAAAGATAGAACAAAAACTTTTCACAAATTTTCTTAGAATAACTAGGGCTAAACTAAACTAAAACTTGGTATAAAAGGAACGATTCGCGATTTCTAGTAAATAGTCTTCCCGTTAGTGCTTGAAACTTTCGTCACTAGCGTTTCGTCATACATTTCTTCCCCGTCAAATGGACTTCATTGCATTTTGAAGTAACTCACCTCAAAATGAATTCATTTCTCTCTCATGAATCCCGTATGCATGTACCGACGTTTGAATTTAACGTGGTTTGACATATACTACAGGTGAGCTAGATTTGTTTGTATCGTACACGAAAATTACTAAAACGTATAACACAGCGTGCAGTGTTGTGTTCAGAACCACTGACCAATTTTTGAATTTTGTTGATATAAACCCGTTGTTCTGTATGTTTCTTTCACAAAATTGAACTCGGAGACAAAAGTGAACTAAACTTTTGCTGAGAATTCCTCCCAAACTGCACGCTATTCACAAATACTAACGCGAGGACCGTTTAGCATACCTGATAACTGTCTAAGTTCGTTGGTTTGAGTTCACGGTGGGTAGACAATAAACCGTCCATTAATGGTGATACTACTTTTTTGTATAATAAATCATGTTTTCGTCCTACTTTGTATGGACGTAATACAATAAGTACACAATAAGATTGTGTACGCGGGGAAAGATGTTCATGTCACGGGGAAGTAGAAGTGTGGATTGAAGTCAGTTGAATGAAGAGGCAGATTTGTATTCATTAGTCACGTCTATTAGAATAATCATTGACTAGAATAGTTCATTAGTCATCCGCGCTCTCAACGCTCTCATTTTCTAGTCAATCCAAATTATGTTGACTGCGAATGCCGAAGTTGTGCTAGTCGAGGTGAAGCGACTGAGAGGAGAGTCGATATTCATTTTTCATCTTCAAAGATTTCGGGCCCTGGTGAAGAATAAAAAAGCAACGCAGTCGGTAGGATTCGAACCTACGCTCCCAGAGGGAATCTGATTTCTAGTCAGACGCCTTAACCGCTCGGCCACGACTGCTTACATTATTCAGTGTGTAGAGTGGAATTTTTGTATGAATCAAAATAGACAGTGTTTCCGTATGAATGTTATGAATTTTTAAAAAATGAATAAATCTGGTAGAAAACATGGAATCTTGTGGTTCTTTTTTCATGCATATACAATACCATTCAAAAAAAGTTCAAAACAATGGATGCATTGATTCACACCCAACAGGGGGTCGTTCTTTCGTTGCAGCGGATTCAAAAGAAAACCATGAATAAACCGGCCAAAAAGCGACCAAGAAGCTCGAAGCCCGTTGTCGATGAAATCGAGGTGGTAGGCAAAACCCTTCGCGATGAAGCTCTGAAATACATGAAGGTAGGATAATAAAGCTCAGTACATGAAAAAGCTTTCGTCAGAACCTAGAGCCCGCTTAGAACTGAACCGATTTGAACGAACAAATCCCTTTTCCTTCCATTTTCAGGTTCGAAACTTCACTAAAGCCCTCGGTCTGTACGACCAGGTAAGTGTAAAAGTTTGGGACGTTCTGCTTGCGCTAATATCTGCACCACCGCACCAGCACAATTTCGGTTTCACCAAAATAGATACCTACTAATAATAGCAAACACGTTGCCCACGATGAGAATAGATGAGGTAACGGCTTCGTGACAGAGAGGGGGAGCTCAGAGCAACCACCTGTTTGAGGATGACGATTCGTTCGCGCTTTGGGTGTTTGGGTGTGAAAATCTCCGCGTAGTCAATAACAATGCATAAATAGCGGGTATGAGGGGTAAGAATAAAATAAGAAGGAGCACATCGTTTGCTCTTTGTATGTTTGAAATATATCATTCATATTTCACCAAAAAGTAACACGCTGACACGCGACCACCATAAAACATTGTTTCGCACAATGCTGTTTGCGATTACTGGCCTTGCAAGAGGACTTACATTCGAATTCTCGATCCTTTGTGCATTTTCGAATTCCAGCATAAAGATTTCATGACAAATCGATTATCAAGTGTTTGTTTCCATGACTCTGTATCACCGAAGGTGTATCGTTCCAACAGCTTCGGTGTGGTGTTGAGATGGAAAGTCAATAAAGGAAAACTTAAACCAATTCTTTTTTTCTCGCTCGAACATTCCATTGCACTGTCCTCCAGTTGGAGATAGCTTTTTCGTGAGCGTTTTCGTAACACATTTCTCATTGAGCTCGGAATCTATTCCAAGCTGTAAAACTGTGTCAGCAGTTGAAAAGGGCATAATTGAAGTTCTGAACTGAAGTAATTATCAAGAAAGTGAACAAATATGAGCAAAACAGCGACGGGAATTCTCGGAGGTGACGATGAGTTGCTGCAAAGTTTTGTACGAGTGGGTCTTCACTCGGAAGGGGAAGATGGCCATCAACATCAGGCGTCCATCTCCGGAGGTGCTATCAGCAATGTCAGCAACCCTGGACCAACTACAATTTCTGTCCCGCATCAACTGACCCAACCAAAGAGCGAATTCCATTTAGTACGACAGTTTTCTGACCATTTTTCGGAAGTTAGTGATAACAAAAATGCCCCCCGAAAGTACAGGTGAGACAATGTTCTACAACAGTGAAATATCTTATGGTATGGTTCTCGAATAATTGTGAATAGTGTCGAATTATCCTCGTTTTGGAACTCAATTTCATGAATGGTAATTTTCAGGGATTTGTTCAATGAACCAATCGATATGAAAAAACGTCGATATATTGACGAAGTGTATACCGATAAAGACCGTGCAGCCGCCGTAAGCATTGGTAAATAGACTCTCACGTGATATCTTTTGGCCCACGAATTCTAACGTGTTGTATAATGGTCTCCACATAGGCAATTTCGATATCAAGCAAAATCTGCTCAACAAACGTCGACAGGAACGACACGAAGCGCTCCAAATACCCGAGGAAGCCGATCCTGGAGCAATTCTGGCGCTTGGAATGCGGGAAATCAAAAATCGAAATCTAGACAACGCCGTTCACTTCATATCAAAGGCACTATACAATGCACATTAGTTTTACCTAATTTATTGAGTTACTCAACTTTTACATTAAACTAATCTAATACGAAATCTCAATTCAATCCTCAGGCCCTGGATATGAACAGCAATGACCAGAGTGCGCTGGTTGCCCGAAGCAAATGCTTTCTCCAGCTTGGCGAGCCAGCTAAAGCATTACAGGTTAGCGGTCTGTGAGGTCGATCAACGAGAAAAATTTATTCCAATTTCCGTTTTAGGATGCTGAAAGCGCACTATTGCTCGATAAGAACAACATAAGGGCAATTTACCAGAAGGCCGAAGCTCTATACTACTTGGGACAGTTCGAACACAGCCTGATGTTTTTCCATCGTGGACTAAGACTGCGACCGGAATTGGCCAGCTTTCGACTGGGTATAGTATCTACAATTTTGGCCCATAGAACAACTGACCCAATCCGTTTTTCGCAGGAGTACAAAAAACCCAGGAGGCGATCGAGAACACTATCGGAAGTAACACCAAGAATCAGCCACAGAAAAAACCTCCAAAGGCAGACAAGCCCAAAACGGCTAAAAAGTCTCATCATCTTACGAAGGAGGAATTGGATAGACGAGCTGCCAGGCGCCTGCTGGGAGACCTCTACGTCGACAAGGAATACTTGGAGAACTTGCTCAAACATCCCGATCTCAGGAAGGCTGATACAAACACCGAAGGTGTTTCTGATCTGGCGAAAGATGCTATAAACTTTCTGAACAATAGACAGGAATTTTGGCGTCAACAGAAGCCCTGTACGAGCTTGAATTCCAACAAAATAGACGGAAACAATGGTGCACTACCGAAATGGTGAATATAATTAAACTTTCCAGAACGTGGTTAGCCGTATTTTCTACGAATTTAAGATTGGTGCCGAAATTAAACTGTTGGGTTTCTAGTTATGCATAGTTGTTCGTTAAAATGCGGTTGGATATCTTCTATAATAAAATACAACCATACTCAGTAGTTGTTGCGCTGAACGGAATTGAGTTTCTTTTTATGTACAATTCGAATGTATATGGACGAACAATAAATAAAATAATTAATTCATGTTTTAAACTGATTGATTTCTTTGTTCTGAATTAAATTCATCCCATGAGATAATGTCTATTTCTTTTTTCATCTTTTTATTTCTGTTAAGGGGGACTGTCTGGAAGGGTGGAAAATAATGGATTCACGTGATTTTTTTTGGAAGTTGGGAATGGAGTGAAGTGTTCGGGTATTTTGGTTATTGTTTAAGGTATATTGACGTGGGACTACGTCTAACCGGAATATATGGGGGGTAAAATAAAAACCTAAACACAGAACATGCAGGAAAAAATGAAAGATTCCGAATACTTATAACTCAAACATTTCTTACTGGATCGGAATGATGTTTGCATCAATTGATAAGGAATATTTCTACGCGTCTATTGAAATTAATAAAATGTTATTTTTCTTTAGATAAACAATATAATAACTGTAACATGTTAAGCGTTATCTAAACGTCCTAACTGCCTCGTTTCGATTGGTCCGATTTACGGTTTCCCCAACACAGCCATCAAAACTAAGCAACCTTGGGGAAATCGACATTGCAAATACATGAAAGTAGGGGGGTTTTCGTTCTTACCGAAATGTGTTCCCTAACACAGACTTCAAAACCAAGCAGCATTGGAGAAATCGGCATCGCAAACACATGAAAGCAGAGGGAGTTTTTGTTCCCACCGAAATATGTTCCCTAACAGAGATTTCAAAACTAAGGTGCCTGGAGGAAATCGGCATTGCAAGTTCATGCAAGTCGGGGGCATTTTTGTTCCGACTGAAATGCGTTTCCCTAACACAGCCTTCAAATCCATGGAGCGTGAGGAAAAAAAAAAAAGGACTGTCATTTAATTTACTTGTAACGAAGAACATAATCTATCACAATGCATGAATTGACCTTACATGTTCAATCTTTTTACTCACAAAGCAAATATATTGAATTCAATTGAATTCGGAAATTGTTTCATTCAATCAAGAATGTAATCAATACAAACAAGTGATTGCTAAGCTAAGGTTCTCCCACGTCAGCTTTGCGGTTATATCATAGATAAAACCCACCCATTTTTTTTTTGAAGATGTATTAACCATTTTTTGAGTTCACGAATGATGATTATTACGCTGTTGACAGCTGAATGCGTAGATGCTGTCTGAAAATCGATACCTTGCTGGTGGTATCGGTTATGAAGCAACTGGCTGCCACAGAACGAATTACAATGAATATTTTGAAACTTAAAGAAAATACCTAAAGTGTTACATAGGGGTTTTTGAAAATTCGAAAAATTGCCAAAATAGTGGCCATTTTTGTTAAAAATGAGTTATTTTTCATGAAAAATCGCTGTTTAGAAGCTCATAAAAAATCGAAGATATGAGATTTAAAGAACGGTTATGTAACGCTTTAAATAATCAATTTTTATATGCTGAATAAAAAATTTCAGCAAAATCTGCCGAGTAAATCCTGAGATATTGATATCACCAGTTGAAAAAACATGGTTTCGCATTCAGCTGTCAACAGCGTAATAATCATCATTCGTGAACTCAATCGCGGGACATTTTGTTGAAATGCGGGACGTCTGGTTAGTTTACTCTAGTGGGAATGTCCATTCAAAAGTTTTTATCAAAATCCAACGATTAAAAAATTGCTACTAAAATGAGAGTTCCTCATAAGATAAGCAAACCGAAACGACCTTCCGAACCCGGCCAACAATGGAGGAGGGAATGTTGGAGTGCATTGGTCGTTTTCATCGGGAATTACAAGATTGGCCGTTCGTCTAAAGAAGAAGCCGAAATAATTTAAGCTCGACACATGTTATGAGTATCTAACAGCAAACCAGAGATGAAATTATTTTTAAAATGGTGATCACCGATGGGGCACGCTTGCTTAACACGTTGAGCTCCGTACCTTTATGCGCATTTCATTGAGGCTACAACAAGAGAGCGAAAGTGCACTTAACGGGGAGCACTTTTAAAATATCAGAGTCCGCCTCAGCTCCCAAAAATTATCACAGTGGCGTCGAGTGAAGCTTTTGCACCCCGGGCGGAAGAGTTGATTTGCACCCCCTCCTTTCGCCAGAATAATAGAATCATTTGCACCCAGGGAAGATTCTGTGTCGCACCCGGGCCGGAAGAGTCGATTTGCACCCTCACCATCACGTCAGAAATCATATAATATATATCATATTTATTTCTTCATATAAATTCGGTTCATTCTGCACCCCTAAAATCGTGCACCCGGAGGCGATCCGCCCCTTCCGCACCCTCCAGTCGACGCCACTGAATATTTATTTAATAACTAAACGATAGTCCGAAATTCGACCAACAAGTTGACACATTTTAACATCTGAAAGTAAACCATATATTATTTATTTTCATACTTTGTAACTGTCAGTCCCAGTGACCAACGTGTGAAGATTTTGTGATATCTTGTACGCGCGATCTAAAGGGATCAGTATGTCATAGCACGCGATGAGCTCCAATTAATCGCTTCGCTTCGCATCGCAATATTCAATATTATATTTTGGTTTGTGGAATATAATTGATCGTCTAAGGGCAATGTTGAAGCCATAATATTGAACGTCTATGGGTCGCTTTACATGAGCGATCCAAGTTTACCAATCGCCACTGATGATCTCTCAAAGGTGTGAAAATTCGAGTAACTTGGTCACTGTTTAAAAATGTTGATCGGTCCCGACTACAATTAATACGTGAACGATTGGAATTGGAGAATAGACAGGACAAGATAATTTAACAGAATTACAACGCTAAACCACTCGCCTCATTTCCTGAGATTGCTGTTTGTTCCGGTCCATGGCGTTGTCTCTTTCCAAAGAGTGGTTCCGATCTAATAAAGGAAACAAAAGTTAATTCGATAATTGGATTCATAAAAACTGACTTCTACCAGCGTGGAATCTGTGTATTGCATGAAAAATGACTAGAAACAGGGCCCTGGCGTATTAGGTTTCAACCCATGTGGTTATCCGACACAAAAATTAAATGGATTTTTATTATGTAAAGATGCCGCTACGATATGAGTCACGAACAAGGCAACAATTTTTTCTTATACAAAATTGTGGTTTTGCAGCAAATTTTTATGACGATTTGAAATTTTGAAATGGTTACACTCCAAAAATTAGATCTTTTGTTGATCATGTGATAGATGGATGTATGAAAATGTTTTTAATATCACATTTGAAATAATTCGGTTCGGTAGAACTTGAAATGTTATGGACGCAGCATGTAAACAATAGTCTCGAGAAAAAAGCGTTTGAAGTTTCAAGTCAAGGTCGTGCCCGGTTAGACATAGCATCACAAGAATAGATATAACAATGTAAATAATGAGAGATTCGAAAAATCTTTCCAAGAACATATTCCTGAATGCCTAAATTTCAGAAAAATGAAGAATTAAATTTGATTTGTACACTAGAACAGGGGTTTTCAGATTTTTTTATGGCAGAGCACTTTTTGCAGCAAAATTATTTGACGGAGAACCTGCATTTTTTTTTATCAATAAAACAAATCCTATTTGCATTGACATTATCCAACTGGGCACAACTTTATCACGGTTACGTGTCGCAGTTACACGACATCTGGCCCGGAGGAAACAAGATAAATCATTAAATGCCTAGTAAAATGAAATAAAAGAATGGTTTTTCTCTATGTGGGTTTTCAAGCGGGAGCATTTTCCGTAACTTCGCGGAGCACCATTTGAAAACCCCTGCACTAGAACATCCCCTTAATTTGAGATAGACATTCGCTGCGTCACCCCTTGTTCTTTAACAGCGGAATAATGCCATAAAATGGATGCTATAAAAACGATCGAAATATCAGCAGAGATGCCAAATATGGTACAAGTAGTTTATTTTGTGGCAGTAAAAATGGTAAAAATAGTGAAAACGATTTATTTTGTGGAAAAAATTGGAAGTTTTTTCAAAGTATGTGGACATTTTCGCTTCTTTCCGAAATTATACATACATTATGGCTGGAGTTGTGATTGAAACTATTTGGCAAAGTTAGCTGGCAACTCTGTGACGACAGGCAGAAATGTCAAATTCAACAAGCGCATACACACTGCAAACAAGTCAACCGAGGAAGAAAAGTTTTCCAAGGGTTTGTTTTCAACATTCCTCCGCACAAGAAGTTCTAACATAAAATCGTGAAGTGTAATAGATTGGCCCGTCGCAATCCATTTCAAAATGAACCAAACTACATAGTGATCTTTCAGAATAGTGCTGAGCAAGGCTCACAGTTGCAGTCGGTCGAAAATTGCTAGTGGATCCGAGTGATTTCGGAATAAGATGTGAAAAACGCATTAAAAGGGGCAGAGCCTTTCGGATATACATATATATTTTTTCTTCATCGGCATTTCTCCCCCGTCTTGTATTAACTAGCAACATTTACGGCACTCTGGAACGTCGTCACCTCTCTTCTTGTTGCTATTTTTCCGCATTGGTGGTTTTCCACTTCGCGATACGTAATCCAGTGAACGGGAGAGCAAAGGATGAGGTCCTTCCTGTTTCAGGGAATAAAATCTATATTTCTGGATACTTGCTTACTAGTGATACAGTGAAAACCGGTGCGTACGAAGAACGACTTAGTCGGGAATGGTATAGGGGAGGAGACGTAGTTTCCTGGTGAAACGAGAACAAAAATTCTAAATACGAAAAAGTGATATCTGCGTGTAATTTAAGTGCTCCTGGAGGTAAAAAATATAAGGTTCAGTTTCAGATCTAGAAAGGAGTGTCTGCTTTTATTGTATTTTGATTGTAAGGTCATTCGTCCTTCGCTGTTGTCATTAGAACATGAGATGCTGACTGCCCGATACATATTTCGTGTTTTGTATATGTTTCAGAATATACTTTGCATAAATTATCTGCATATTCCTGTTAACTGGATTTGAAGTAAAAGTATGATCGGAACCGAAATAAAATATATATAAATTTATAGAAATATTGGTTTCGACACATAACAGATAAATACAAAATACATATTATTGATAAATTTAGAGTTTGTTCATCAAGTTTATCTATTTCATTTCCAAATTCTTCAAGCAGCTGTAAATGGAAGCACCATTGTTGCATGCTTCATGCGATAGCACGAATCATTGCAAATCGAGTTAAACTTATGTTGTAACGTTAGGCAATGATTTTATCATATGTACAGAAGTTAGTTACGTGTTGATCGCACGAAGTCTTCATTTTTCATGTATTGCTCCGGACAGCTACCTGTTCGTTGTCTCCATGAATCAAACATATTTTTTTTCTCAAATGTTTCATGGTTTTACAATGGACAAATAAAGAAAACAGGAATAGCGGTTCAGTTTTAATTTTCATCATCTCTGTCATGCATCACGAGGTTTCTTCACGCGGCACCGGATGCCAGGTTCCGGAATGACAGCGGGAAATTGAAGCACCGCTGCATCTCTGATGTTCTATTTACCAGCTATTAAAACAGGGTTTCATTATTACAGGTAGTGTATGTGTGCATGCAATGAAAGATTTGTGTTATAAAATAAGCATGAATGATGGAGAAACTGTGAAATAACTCAGTGCTTTCAATGAAGTGATTGATAAAAAAAATCAATTGTGTAGTATCAGCAACAAACAAATGCATGCAATTATAAGGTCGCGCGTCCAGAAAACCATTACATTGCGGGTTTTCGCATGCTAAGTAGGCAAACTGTGCAAGAACCGAAAAAAACGTGCAGTATTTCGGAAACACCACTCTCCCAAGCAAAACAATGCCACGAAACGGCGAAGCTTCCGGACTGGATAAGAGTTTCAGCGGGAAACCGACACCGGACTGGCTCCATCCGGACCATGTCATCATGAACGAAGGTGTCACGTTCGATGTGCGGGTAAGCAATTGTTTATGTTAAGCGGATTATTGCGCTCCCCGGTTGCACAAAGTGCTATTGTGTGAGGAACGGTTTGACCTATTAGCTAGCATTTCAGCGGGAACGCGTCTTGTTTCTTCTGAAGCTACCGCTTCATGATGCTTTCGATTATAACGAGTTGTCGAGCGGCGCACTCCTTGAGAGAGTGCGATTTAGCATCGCACATGTGGATATATATATGAGTCATTCTTCATTCCTCGTAAAGGTCAACCGACTGATTGACTGACTGTCTGACTTTATTTAGCTGTTGAAGAATGATAAACGCACTGAAAGCCGTTCTCTACGTCATTATGTAGTTTTCGCGATTCCGGTCCGTGTGTCTTGTCCGTGAATCATAATCCACCAGAACGTATGGCGTTTTATTATAATATAGGATGAGATGGTTGGGTGCTAAATATATTTATTGAGTTTGACTTTAGAATAAATTGTTCCAGTGTTTTAGTTTTTCATTCGCATTGATATTTCTTCTAAGTATAAATTCTGAATTTGTTTTCTAACGATTTTAAATGAGTTTTTAAAAGTATGTTAATCATATACCTTGGGTGAGAAATTATTTTTCTTTTAAGATAGTTTTTCATAGATTTCGCTATGGGCAAAATCTGTGACACACAGAGAATTGAAAATATTTTTCTTAATCCAAATAATTTAATTTGTCCGTAAATTATCCCGAACACGCATTGGAGATTATTAGGGCGCTCGCGCTGAATGATCAGATCAACAATGCCCACAACCCACAAAAAAACAACCGTTCTTTGAGGCACCCCTAAATCATGACCGATCGAGCTGAAGTCCGCCCTGTAATTGTCAAAGATCATTTCTAGGGTATACAGACAAGCCCTCTCACGCGCCTCTGTCGTTCAGGGAGACAGATTCAGAATCATTTTTAGGATTTTATTTTGCACTAGCTGACCGGGCGAATATTGTTCCGCCCAAAATTAATTTTTGATGTGCAGCCATTTCCATGCCAAACCGATACAGTGGTTCTTAGATTTCCATGCAAAGTGGATGTTGGGAATGGCTCGAAAAGTGGTTGGATTCACATTCAAAAACTTTACTAAAACACAATTGCGCGAACAATTCTCAATTCAATGTATTCTATAGGTCGGGATTCATCAACTACAAAAACTATTCTGCCCTATTTCTATTCCATTTCATTCTTCGTTTTTGAGAGGCTTTAAACTTGTAGTTCATTCGCCTCTAATACATTTCTATAAGCTTTAGTTCCTTTTATCAGCTTTTAATCCTATGTGTATTATAAAACTTAACTATGTGTGTGTGTGTATTGAATTTGCCTTTATGGCATCTGAGCAGAAAAAAGGGGAAACTGACAGCATCCTCTTTTCTGCCTCTCTCTAACAATGTTGTGACATCAAATTTCCTCGGCGTTCTCGGTGCCCTTGGTCCCGAAACCACGTAAGCTATGGAAGACATTTACAATCAGTAATTACGGAAACGAAATCCGACTTTTTTCCAAGTTTAATACTTTTTTAAACAAGACTAGCTCATTGGCATCAATTCGATATGTCGACCATCTGATCATCGTTGTCAAACATGATTTTACGGACCATTGGCTAATTTTGGAAAATTTTAACTCAAGAACAAAAAATAACGCCTCTCTGATTTTTTTATATGGTTTGTAAAAAATCCTCAGCTTTCAAGAAAAAATATAAAAAAAAATAAAACACATTTGGTCCCGAGAACATGTAAACTATAGAAAACAAATACAATCAATATATAAGTATAATATTTTCCAATAAAAAAACTTATTGTTTCTAATTGTCTTTAATTTGATATGTCGAACATCTGAATCGGTTCAGTAGTTCAAACGGTATGAATTTTTGAAAAAAAAATCATTTTTGGAAAAAATGGGGAAAAGTTGATTTATTGAACCACCCTAGAATGAAAATGTGCACCTTATATAAAAATACGGGTCTAATGTTTTGCGATAAAGTCACTTTTCACGAAAATCTGAGAAGCACTTTATCGGTTTGACATGGAATGGCTATATGTTCTAACATTCATGTTTTCTTAGTAAGCGAACATTCAAGGGGTGAATCGCAGAACTCTCCATTGATTGATTACCCTGTGACCCTTTACAATTTTCTTTTACTGTAAAATTCCTAGTACTTCAACCAAAACTTGTCATTATAATATAAAATTATTTTCAGACACAATCCTCGTTGAAGATTCTTCGATCGCTCGCGAAGAACATGTTTCTCCGTTACATGTAATACATGTTTGATACAGAAAATATCTATAAAATTAATACAGCTCGAATCGGACGATTCCTTCCTCGAGTTCTGCGCTTATCAACACATTCGACGATCCATTTAAATTTACATAGATAGATGATGTATGGGTGTGTTTTATCACCTGAAAACTCATTGCCACTTCCGAACAAAGATCAATTTTGTTAGCGTAAACATCAAATAGGCTAACAATGCTTATCGCGATGTAGTTGTAGAATATGTAGAAACATTTCTTGCTCCCTAGAACTTCCCCATGATAAATCAATTTGCTTGATTAGTTTTCGAGTCACGAAGAGATTTGTGTTTCATTTGTATGGCAGCACCAAACACCTTAAAAATTCTATTAAAACTTCGGACTTTCATATTCCTTATTCCTTTGACCAAGCCCATCAGTTTCTCCAGAGGCGTCTCGTCCGCCTGTTCAAACTGTTCATAGGATAGGTAGACAATCTTAGAATAAAATGTATATTATTTCACATTTGTGGATGGATGAGGAATTATTAAATGTAATTTTTTTTGTGATTTCCAAATTATCCCGAATATCCTTATTTTATTTTCTATTTTGGTGGAACTCAAACTAGGATTGGGCGATCTTGGATCGATTTTCAGAAGATCGATCTTTTCCATTTCGATTTCCGATTTTTTGGATCGATTCATTATACCCTAAAAAATCGTAAACATCGATCTTTTTCCTTCGATTTTTTCGATCTTAGAGTTTTTCTTCGTTCGATCCCTGCGCCGTTTAGAAAATCGATCCATCAAGATCGATCTTTTTCTAAAGATCGCCCAATCCTAACTCAAATTCACCGTGAAGAATACAATCTGATAGTTACATTTGACTTCATCCCAATCCGCGCGCAACACAGCCTTAACGCTACGAAATAAGCAATAATGACTACTGGGTTCAAACCATTCATCTGAACCCGCCGTCATCCAAACATAGGGCAAACACAGCCAACTACGTATGAAACGAGCACTACTACTAATGCGCCGCCTTTGACGTTTTCGTGACGTTTTCGGTATTTGAGAGAGGGCACGAGCCGCGAGAGTATACAGCACCAAACACCCCGAGCGGTACCCGGTACGTATAGTACACGTTTGTCTGCTTACGTTGCAAAACATACGCTGCATTGGTCGGTCTTGTGAATGAAATAGCTGCGTACTTTGGTCTTAATGCTGACAAAATTGTGGCCCAGGGCTATGATGGCGCTACTGGAATGTCCGGAGGTAAATTTGCTGTGCAAAAATCGGTGAAACAACGGTCATTCATTGGATATATTCACTGTCATACGGATGTTCTTTATCAAACTTAGTTAAAAAAGGAATTAGACGTAGTAGAATTTGTGCGTAACGTGCCTTGCTTCTATAGAGGAGCTCAAAGCAGATCGTCATTTCGATAGTATGCTCTAACATGCAATTGATGTATCTGGCGAAACTATGAATGACAGTAACGTCATCAATTGCCGACTTCCATGTCGCATGACCTACTGGGAATTTAGAAATGCTTTTTCATACCACTCGAAGTTCGATTAAGCGAAGCTTTGTAATAAGCTGACGGTTCTTTTTATTTTAATTATAGTCATTATTTCGATTATCGTTGGACAAAACCTGCATCAACCCTTCTCCGAAACGGCTGGCCAGAATAATACTGACATTGCCTAATACAACGGCATCCGTTGAAAGAACTCTTTTTGTTATCTGACGGATCAAGAATGATTTGCGGTCGAGATACCAGAAACGGTTATTCGGAATTATGATGATGACTGTGGAAAAATATTTCTTTATGAGATAATGCAGATGCCTTTGTTTTATGAGGAAATCATTGATAAGTTTGCGATCATAGTTGACCGTAGGATTCTTTTGGCAAACCTGTCTTTGTACGGGTGGAAGGGACCGCACAAAAAAATCGTGTTCGCTAAACAATTTGAAAAAAACTTTTTGTTATGTAGTGGATAGGGACCGCATAAAAAAGGTTCCTCAAGAAAATAACCCAAATCCTAATGATTCCATTCGTGATCAACATTCGATTTCCTTTTTTCACTTTCATAAGCGGCCTACTCACTTGCGCAGATCATAAAATCAACTCTTTGCTCCTGTCAATAAGCTCCTACTGACACCTTAAAACAAACAAAACAAAACACGAGAATGAAAATTAGCTGACACAGTCACTATGTAGCGCGATAAATTACATATCAAAGATAGAAAAAAATGACCGGTGATTTCATTTTTTTCAAATACCGCACAAAAAAAGTCGCACCACAAAAATCGCATAAAAACCGCACAAAAAAACTGGTTTTACTGTTTAGATAACTGTTGAGACATAAAAATGTTAAAATCTGTCATCACAATACTGTTGTTTTAATGTTGTAAATGAAATTGAACAGGTAGTTCACTTGGTCACGCATCGCCTCTGAATTTCTCCGTCGTGACTCTTGACTCCTCTAGAACTAAACTGCCTGAATGATCAATCCTGGCAATTCAATTCCTTCAGCAGCATATTGCTCATTTTGACTGAAAATATACTGATTTTGTGAAAACACAAGCGTATACCTTATCGAAGTGATAAAAAAAACACACTCGACAATTACATATTGCAAGATTCTAGTTGAGTTCTCCGAGTTTGGTGATTTTATACTTACCAATTGCTATTGGTTATTCATCGTTATTTTGCTTATCACCTCTATCTCTCTTAGTATCTAATCTAATAGAACTCGTTTGAAGCATAACATTCTAGCTCGTTTCGTTTTGAACGATATCTCGAGAATTTAAATTAGGATCAATCCACAATTTTAATGCCTAGTTTTAATACTGTATATTGAATTCATTTCATGCGCTTCGTTCATTTTACTCTTGAAAAAGTTCTGCGTTTATTACAACCATGTAAACGAAGCGACGCGTTATACGATAAAATTTTCGCTTTATTCACCAATCACCTTTGAATATCCGATGGGATCGACCGAAGTGGAAAGAGTTGCAGCCGTCAGAGTCACCTTATGTTTGAAGAATTCCTGAATTTCAGTGGAGTTTTCGCATGTCAAAATATAAATAAAAACGAAAATCGGTAGCCATTCGACCGTAGTTTTGGGCGCTTCGAATTTAATAAATTTCTAGTGAATTACTATTTCAATAATAATTCTAATAAGAAAACACGCATAAGTCTATCCCTTCTAGTATGATATGTGTGAGTTGTATGTGTCTCTCGTACGTAGTATATTGGAATACGATATTACCGTTTAGGCCCCATACCACGCTGTCCGAACCGCTCGTCTGGAACGTATGCAAAAAAGTTTCATCAGATATGCTTCACGTTTGATTCTCAGAGACTACTGATTTTCGACCATCTTAGTAACAATCTTTACATTTAAATAAAGACTTATTTTAGTTTTGAACCCATGAAAGCAAACCGCTGACGGATACGTTCCTTGATAGCTCAATAATTACGAGAACAAAATGAAACTTTTTGGTAAGTGTATTATTTTTTTTTTTTAAATACCAACTAACTATCTTTAATTTGATATGTTATCAAAAAGTCATTTTTTGGGAAAAAGTCGAAAAATTGATTTTTCGGACCACCTTAAAATGGAAATAGGCACCCGAATGAAAAAATAAAAAAAGGGTCTAATATTTTGCGAGAACGAACAAATCTACCACTTTTCACGAAACTCTGAGAACTACTGTATCGTTTTGACATGGAATGGCTGTATAATTAGATTATAATAGAGGGTTACAGGTGAAACCGGAAAAATAGCTCATTGGTGGAGTTTAAGCGAGGAACAGTACTGACTCCTCGTGCGCCATGCAGTGCATCCAATCGTCTTCGCTTAGTGGGAGGTGTTTTAGTATGAGTGGCAGTTTTTGAACAGTGGGAAGATAAATTAAATGTGCCACGAAATAGCGTAGTGGTCGTTCTTCTGTCCTTACACCAAGTGTAATCAGAACTCTGAAGCGATTGATAAAAATTGGATAAATTGGATAAAAAGTTTCCTTCGGTAGAAATCAAGGCTGACCTTGATTTCAGAATAACCTCTCGATGAATCCGACGGGTTTTTGGCGGCGGACCCCAATATTTTATACATAAAAAACACCCCCATATCAAAGTTTGGAATATCTCATAAGGAAGCCTGTGTAGCATTCGCCAAAAATTAGCAGTTTCGGGACGAACAGTGGGCCAATCGTTTTTCAGATACGAGAACAAGCTTAACCTGGATGGCCCAGACGGTTCCAGTATATCCTGGCACGATAAATTACGTGAGCAACCCATCAAAGAACATAGGAACTTCGGTGACGAAACGGTGATGATTTGGGATGCTTTCATTCATCAGCTATTATAAATATTATTACAATCCCACTAATTAAAAACAGTCAGGTTATGCAAAAAATAATGTCGAGACGAAAGCTAATGTTAGGAGAGCGTAAAGATCGTTTAGAAAATGTTACCTTGGATATAAAGTCGCCCAATACTGGAAATTCTGCTTGTGTACAGTCTCATCACTCATCAAAAACACGTATGGAGGAATAGTCTGAACAAAACTTCTTGTGCCTGAATTCATAGTCATGTCCATTCAACTCTTGGGTTAACATTTTTTTGAACGGATAGAACTCAAAACCAAAGTTAAGAATTCGACCTTGACGTTTCCTGAATTAACTGTGCTGTTTTTATTATGAGTACTAAGATGAGATTCCATACCGAACAACACACCTGGAATGTCTTGACGGACGTATGACATTCTCCATGATTTAACTGATCATCTTAAATCGCGCTCAAGCTCTTCTGATGTAGTAATTCAAAGCCAGAAATATTATCTAAAAGTTACGAACAGTTTGTTATAGTAGTAATGTTTCTTTGTTTCGAATAAAGAACAGTGAATATCATAACTGAAACAGTCTCAAAGTTAAGTTTTCTTTCTTCCTTATTATTCGTGTAATTTCAGTACATCGGCTGTCTGGAGATAAAGGCATCAATGAAAATGTTAGATTTCGCCACACGATCACAGGTAGCAAAGTAAGTGTGCTCTTCTGAACCATTCCTTCCCATGAACGATACAATGTTACATTCATTCACAGAGAGTGCATCAATCGGGTATGCGAGGCAGCCAGTCTCAAATCCTCCAACAAGCGGCGCGTGGATAAACGAGTATTGCAGTGTATATCGGATTCCCCAGATATGGAACATGCGGGAACCAACGTCATCCTGACCGTGTCCAGCAAGTACCTGTCGCTAGTGAGTGTAGAAACGGAGGATGTGATCGCCCAGCACGATATGCCTAAGATATCATTCGCTTCCGGGGGTGACACGGTATGGCGTTTCGTTTCCCCGTTCCCTTTCTCTAGATTTATGTTCTATTTTCTCTGAAATCCGCAGGACACGCTAGATTTTGTGGCATACGTTGCCAAAGATATGGAGGAATGGCGGGCGTGTTATGTGTTGGAATGTGGCGGCGGAGTTGCCCAAGATCTGATAGCAACAATCGGGCAGGCTTTCGAGTTGCGTTACAAAGAATTCTTCAACAAGCCGGAAACTCAAAACAAATTCCGTGAGTTTATCAAGACCGATAAGGAGTACTACAATGATCTGCCGGACAAAATGCCGCCCGATTTGCTCACGGAAAATGACCATTCCTCGCAGTCACACAGTTCCTCTAGTGTCAGGGTGAGCATTTCTGTGGTTTCCAGCTGTTTAGGCAATACTCAACGCGCATTTTTTTATTTAAGACAAGGGAAAGGATATCCAGCAATTTGATAGATCTGAACACACCACTTCCCAATCACGACTACGTAAACGATAAACATTCTAATACCAACTCGCACAGCAATAAGTCGATATCTTCCAGTTCCATTGTGAAGGATGTGTTTGATATGCGTAGGTTTTCATAAATTCATGCTCACAGTTTTGGTACCTAACTCTCTGCTCTCGTTGGAATACAGAACCATTTACAATCTCATCCGAAATCCAGAAATCTCAGCTGCTTACCGAATCATGGTATCACGGCAATATTAGCAGGGCGCAGAGCGAACACTTGCTGAAAAATGATGGCGACTTTCTGGTGCGGGAATCGGCAGGAACGCCCGGCCAGTACGTTTTGACAGGAATGCAAAACAATTCGCCCAAACATCTACTGCTCATCGATCCGGAAGGGATAGTAAGTTTGCTCTTTATGAATTTTATCCGTGACAATCAACAAAATACTACGACTTTTTTCTGTAAGGTGCGAACCAAAGATAGGATTTTTGAGAGTATCAGTCACTTGATCAATTACCACTGGACGAACGCGTTGCCGATAATCTCTGCCGAGAGTGCACTCCTTCTGCGGCATCCCATTCTTCGAACTACGGATCTCCTCTCGAAGGCAAAACAGCAACAGCAGCACTTGGGACTCAACTGAGGGTGCGAGTGCCAGTGCTGCTCACACGGTGGCCATTCTCCGGAACGAAACGTGCAAAGACAACAGCATGGCTGCGGTGCTAGCAGTAGTGGCGGTTTCAAACAAGGGAAAAAATAACTTGTATGTATTATGTAAAAAGTAAGCACAAACAAAGAACTGTAGAGAGAAACTTTATAAATTTATAATATACATAAACCTTTAGACACAAACTAAAACCGTGAGAAGGTATCAAGTGGCGTGTGAACGGGGCAGGAAACATCTAAATCATATATTCCACTCTAATCTGACGGATGCATGTTGTACATTGAACGAACGAATAACATTTCGAAAGGAATACCAAGAGATTAACAAGTTTATATAAGAATAACACATATTCTACCACAAGCAGGTGTATGAAATCAACAAATTGATGAAATTATTAGAAGTTAGTAGATTTCTTCTATGACGAACAAACATTTACCATTAACGGAGGCAAACCACAGAAAAGTAGAAGTTATATATTGTTATCAATTCAAATGCTGTTGGTTGTAAAGAAATATGAAAACAAAGAAGAAAAGATGTTTATTTTCTGATCGTCATTTTTTACTACTCTCCTTTACTTACAACAGTGACAAAACATAACATGCAACAAATTTTATGAATAAACTTTATCATTCAACTTAAAACAAAACAAACCGATATATGTAGATCCAAGCTAACAATAATCTCAATCACCACGAATTACAAGCTGGTATATATAAATTACGTCATTCCCACATAGTCCCCCTTGGAGCAAGCATCTGACTGAGTGATTCGATTGTTTACTAAAACTGTTACCAGTATGATGCATCTTATGTACTGTTAACTGATCACTGAATAATAATAATATACAGTTTTCACTCGAAATACAACCAGTGATAACGCTAGTAATTATTACCGTATTATTTGACAAGCAAAACATTACCACTAAAAAGTTGAAAACTACAAGAAATGCAACATTTATCAAGTTACTACATGAAAAAAGCAACAGGAGAACACAAATACTTGAATAAATAGGTAAAACTCATTGCTGGTTTTATGTTTACTTTGTACAACGTACCGAAATTCAGTGGATGTGTGTAGTAAATGGCTCATTACTACGCGAAACCTTGATCTATTGGCAGTTTGCTTTTAGTAGATTTGTTATGTAATCAGAGAGCCCTATTATAAAAATCGAATCGAGGATTCGATACAATCACTATCACTATCACACCGAGTAAAATCTGGAATTATAGAAATCGAGGAAAACAGCTCGATTCGTTACTCTGCTCGAATGTCTGTGGTCTTGTTGAAATATTTCGAAACGAGTTTGAAATGTTTCACAAAGCACTATAGAAAGGATGCCAAATCTTTTTTGAGACATCTGCTATGAAAATTATGGGCCCTATTATAGAAATCGAGGCGATAAGAATTTTGCTCCAGCGCATATTTCAGTGGCTGAAAATCAGTGGCGGAAGAAAAAAAACCAAATCACCACCAGTTTGAACGGCTCCTTGAAACAATGGAAGCGAATGTAGAAATTGCTCGAGGTTTTTGTGGAGGCAGTTCTTATATAATCCCGGTGTAGGAAAAGTTGGAGGAATTCAGAGAGGAGCTTAATGCACTGAGACCACCAATTCATCTAGGTTCAGAATGGCAGAAAGTAAGTATTTCTTTTACGATACACATAACTTTCATAAGTAAATTTTATCATACTCTTTGAATTTCTTTCAACCGAATTTCCTAACTAAAAATTGCTTACTTCTACTAGCATACATTAGTACGTTATTTTTGGCAGCAATTTTTTTTTTTTATTGCTATACTATGCCAAACTATACCATTTTCACTACAATAGATCAACCTAATGATCGGAGTGGTATAATGCTCTATACCATATGCTAAAGCTATCCTGCAAAACAATTATGATTTTATTTAACTGGATTGACATGAGGGGAAAGGTAAAGAAAACACTAGCACCCAACAAGCGAGAATTTAGAGCAACAGGTTGTGGCCCCAATAGAATAAAGCAATCGACGCCGCTATAACAAGAAATCGACGCTAAAAGAGAATTATATGTTCATTACATGAATAACAAAAATTGTTTTGCTAAAAAAAAAGTGAAATTCTCTTTACGGAGTTCCATAGATTTTCTAATAAATATATTTTTTTTGTACAGCAAATTGTTCCACGCTGTCGTTTTTATTACACATGCGTAATAAAATAGGCGTAAGGCACGCATTAGAATGCGTGCCTTACGCCTATTAAGCTTTATTCTTTGAGGGAATATCAATTTACTCCAAAACATAACCATATTAACACTTTTGGAAATACATTTTCATAGCAGATGCCTTAAAAAAAGATTTGGCATCCTTTTTATAGTGCTTCATGAAACATTTCAAACTTGTTTCAAAATATTTCATCACAACAGTTGACATTCGAGCTTGCTAACGAATCGAGCAGTTTTTCTCGATTTCTATAATTCCAGATTTTACTCGGTGTGATAGTGATAGTGATTGTATCGAATCCTCGATTCGATTTCTATAAAAGAGCCCATGGTTATGTTTTGGAGTAAATTGATATTCCCTCAAAGAATAAAGCTTAATAGGCGTAAGGCACGCATGCATGTTTAATAAAAACGAAAGCGTGCAACAATTTGCTGTACGAAAAATATAATTATTAGAAAATCTATGAAATTCACGAATTTCACTTTTTTTAGCAAAACAATTTTTGTTATTCATGTAATGCAACATGTAATTCTCTTTTAGTGTCGATTTCTTGTTGCAGCGGCGTCGATAGCTTTATTGTATCGGGACCACCCACTGTTGCTCTAAATTCTCGTTTGTTGTGTGCTAGTGTTTTCTTTACCTTTCCCCTCATGTCAATCCAAACCTGTAATTTAAATAAAATCATTATTGTTTTGCAGGATAGCTTTAGCATATGGTATAGAGCATTATACCACTCCGACCATAAGTTTGATCTATTGTAGTGAAAGTGGTATAGTTTGGCACAGTATAGCAATAAAAAAGAAAATTGCTGCCAAAAATAACGTACTAATGTATGCTAGTAGAAGTGAGCAATTTTTAGGTAGGAAATTCAGTTGAAAGAAATTCAAAGAGTATGATAAAATTTACTTATGGAAGTTGTGTGTATCGTAAAAGAAATACTTAGTTTCTGCCATTCTGAACCTAGATGAATTGGTGGTCTCAGTGCATTATGCTTCTCTCTGAATTCCTGCAACTTTTATATTAGAACTGCCTCCAGAAAAACTTCGAGCAATGTCTACATTCGCTTCCATTGTTTCAAGGAGCCGTTCAAACTGGTGGTGATTTGGTTTTTTTTCTTCCGCCACTCATTTTCAGCCACTGAAATATGCGCTGGAAGTAAATTCTGCATTGTAAGTTATAACATGATTAATATAAATAATGCTGGATTGAACACTTACTTTGTATAGACTATTCTGGCAGCACCGTAAAACAAATGCTGATCAAAACCTAAGATAAGATCAGACTATAGGGGGTCTTTTACGGACCAAATTTCTGTCAGATACGGACCAAATTTCTGTCAGTCGTTCTGATTTCTGATTGGTCGATTTCGATAAATTTTGTAAACAAAGTCGATTTTTCCAGTGTTGCCAATAAAAATAAATTACGTTGGGTTTGTATTGAATTTAGAAAAAAAATGAATTTAATTGATATTACGATACTTAGTTTAGAGGAAATGTGAAGGAATTGTATACACGTTTTACCTAATTATTTTGTTACTATATTTTGATTGAATTGAAAAATTTATATATATATATATATATATATATATATATATATATATATATATATATATATATATATATATATATATATATATATATATATATATATATACATCCATTTCATGTCAAACCGATATAGTGCTCCTCAGATTTCCATGAAAAGTGGTAGTTTCTTTCTTTATTGCAAAATATTAGACCCGTATTTTTTATTTTTTCGTTAGGGTGACCTTTTCTTATTTTAGGGTGGTCCGAAAAATCTTTTTTTTCAACTTTTTCCTAAAAGTGCCTTTTTTAAAAATTCATAACTTTTGAATCACTGAACCGATTTAGATGATCGATATATCAAATTGAAGCCAATTAATCTTTTTTGGAAAAATATTAGGCTTGCCAAGAAATCGAATTTTGTTTTCGTAACTATTGATTGTAGTTGTTTTTTGTTATTTTTATGTTTTTTGTTTTTATGTTTTTATATTTTATGTTTTTTCTTGAAAGCTGAGGATTTATTACATAACATATCTCGATATCAGATAGGCTTTTTTGTGTTTTTGAGTGACTTTTCAAAGTTAACCGGTCGTCCGTAAAATCATTTTTCCACTCTTATCCAAAAATAATTTTTTGCAAAAATTTATTACATTTGAACTACTGAACTGATTGAGATGATCGACATATTAAATTGAAGCCAATAAGCCAATCTTTTTTGAAAAAATATCACACTTACCGGAAAGATAGGATTCTAGTCGCATAGGTCTAGTCTTGTCACATAAGAATATTGTACGAAGACTTAAAACATGTTTAATTTACAAAATAATGACTCTAAAACGAAAAAAACACCTCTCTAGAACCCTCTTTCCAAGTTCAATACTTTTTTCAATATTTTTTCTATTAAAAATCTACCTCATTGGCTTCAATTAGATTTATTGATCATCTGAATCGGTTCAGAGGTTCAAAAGTTATGATTTTTTGAAAAAGTCATTTTTGGGAAAAAGTGGAAAAAATGAGTTTTCGGGCAACACTAAAATGGTAATGGACATAAGTTTAGTTTAATAATAATCTATTTGTTTCTGATACTAATATATTTTATTTCTACCATGCCATGCTCCTGCTATCAAATTTTCGTTTCCTTGTTTTTTTTGTTTTCTCCGCTTTTTAAACGAAAAGATATAATTTTTTTTATAATGTCATTCCTTGTTTTTTCACAATGGAATAAAGTGGATGGCAAAACATACATTTCTCCTGCCATTTTCTTCGGCAAATCAGCTTCGTTAGGTTCCAAATGCGATTTCATATTTCGGAATAGAATTTCCATTGCTAAGAAGAAATTAAAAGTCTCATCATTCACTATGCAGATGGGAGAGTTAGAAGCTGTAGCTCGCAAATATGAAAAAAGAGACGGTTGATACAATCTAGGTTGTGTTTTGCTGACTACCAATCTCTTGTTACACTGCTGACATGTTCTTTCCCGCTGAATAATTTTTTTGATGATGAAACCAGCTATATAGAACAACGAATTTTGTTCTGTTCTGTCGAGAAAAGTTTTCGCTTCATCGACGGTGTACTCATAGTCGAATTCAATATTCATATCATCCACATTATCACTAGAATTAGATGAAGCTGAAATTCGATATGATGTCGATGCTGCTTCATTGTCCATCAATTTCTGGGCTGAACATTCTTCACGCCGCTTTGATAGCAAATCTATCAATCCAATAAGATGTTGTTGTGTATCGGCTGTATACGAAGCATTCGGTACTACGGTCATGTATTGCGAAAGAGTCACAATTTTCAAGTTATTGCTGAATTGCAATGGAGTTGGGCGTCGTTGCTTTGCACGAATCAATGAGAAAAGACTCTCCAGACAATCTTGGACGAACCGCGATGTAAATATTTGTGGGTGTCCTTCATGCAAAAGCCGATCTGTCAACCTCACAACTGCATTCGTGCAAACGATTACACTTGTTTGCCATGGTTTCCAATGTCCGTGTCCTACTTGGAGATCATACATTAACCGCACCATGGTCTTCAGATGAGCGATATCCTCGTCATATTTCATAGGATCATTCAAACAAAATACTTTTTCTTCTGCCCTATTATTGATAAGCTCGAACCATCGAGCAAAGTCTTCTATGAAGCATGCGGTAGTAAGAAGCTCCGGTAATTCTCGTATTTCCGCATGAAACTTCAATGCTGCAGCCACCGTCCTGTTGCAATATTTTGTTGCGTTGCATACTTTCATTTTATCTATTGAAGATGTTCTGTTGTCAAAGCACACATCCGAGGCCGTTAGTCTGTGACAAAGCCGCAACGTGTTGTTTATTTCGGAGTTCACGATTGTGGTTAAATGGTCTCGATGAACAATATTGGATGTTAGCTTTTTTTCACGAACATACATATCCGGAACTTTCAGGTAGACATTGTTCAACCAGCCATGTACTGTATTTTTAAATACGTGTACGGGATCGGGTATGATCTCTAGCATTCTGTTCTCAGCGTTTGGATGAGGTATCGCAGCATTTAATGTCTCATTTTTGCGACGAATATAGATCCCCAAATCCTTCCACATGCGCTGGTTTTCGGACCCGGAATCTGTTGTTATAAAATGGACACGCAAACTGATTCCCTCTGCTCTTGAAACTGCAGACAATACAGCATTCTTCAAAAACTCTTTTTGTATAGAGTTGCCGGTGTACTCGAAAGCAACCACCTGTTTCCAGCGCGCTGCGATTCCAACTAGCATGAATACCAAAGCTTTACAGGCTAAAGTTTGGGACATAGGAAGCGTTGTTGTTCCAACAAACTGCTTCGTATTTTGGCAAAACTCATTTGCCTCGTCTATGCTCATTTCGTCTAGAACCAATCCGCAGTCCTTTTCTTCAACCGACATTGTGGAGAGTTTATGTTGTAGCATCTCGAATATATCTTCAAGAATACCTACAAAATATCATTTCATATATTAACATGCGATGAGACATATGATTATAATTACATACCAGGACTGAAACGAACTCCTTCAATTTGGCGTAGTAGAGTCCTCGTGGATGGGAACGGGAAGCCTTTTTGAATAAGCTTGTCGTATCCACCTTGACATGCAAACCGAATTTGTAAATTTTCCGTAATCGTTTCATTGGACCAACGTTTCACTTTTTTAACCTCTCCTGTTAATAGCTTAATTTGATCTTCTCTGAAAAGCTTCTTCAAGGGTTGTTTTCCACGAATTCTCGAGGTCAGATATCCGCTTTTTTTCTTCCATTGTTTTACAATTCTATTAACGGTTACATCAATATAAAATATTAGAAAATAACATATTTTTTGACACACTACCTTTTCAGCTTGGAAATTTGATGTTTCAAACGAAATATTTCTTCCTGTAGTTGTTTATCTCCTTCATATACGTCAACCAAATCATAATTGTTCTCAATACTTTGTATCTCTTCCCATTCCTCATTCGCGGATGCAGCTAAGGTCGGAATTTTCGTAACTCCATTTTCATTGTATTTCCCATCAACAAAATGAGCCTGTATATATACTAGTATTAGGATATGTTTTAGAATTAGTTTTTAATACTTACGCTACATATTCTTGTGCTTGATTTGATTTCAAAGAATGGAACTTCTAATTCACTGTTCACGCAAAATCGAATCCATTCTTTCCGAATATTTTTGTCTTGAGGGAACCGATAAAATTTATGCTCAGGATGAGTATCCGTCCTTCGCTCACAATTTAAAGCTTTACACTTCATTTTTATTTTTGAATTACGTTTTGTATGAATAAAATGGCTTCCTAACGTTGTTTTGGTTGTATTCCTGCTCATATAATAAGATAGAATGTTTTGGTTCAGACAATGAGAATCTGCATAACGCTGTAACGGTTGTCAGATTAGATTTATTTGCTAAAAAAAAATCCCAAATTTGTTTTGGAAACGATTATATTATAGATATGGGTATTTAAAAGACTTATTTTATCCTTTTAAAGCATATTTTTGAGATTGTCTATTTGAAAATATGCAATAATCATTGAATTCGCACCAACCAAATGTTACGATTCATTAAAATAGAAATTTGAAAAATCCGATATTTTATAATAATTGGCAGCTCTGGCATCTTCATGTCATGGCTTCGTTTTTGGACGACGAAGAAGAGTAAGAAGCCAGTTGTCTGGTCTTGTCTTAGATCAAAACAAACGAACATGTGTTGCAAATTGCATATGTTAAAGCGTTTCTGAAATGTTTCCCAAAGGGATGCAAGTCAAAACAAAATAATCCTCTGAAGATATGCAACAAGTGAACAAAACAACTCGAAAAGTTCTGACACTTGCATCGATAGTTATCACTCGCTCGGTGCTATCGAATTGCTCGATTTCTATAATAGTAAAATAGAGTTAACGAGCAAAATTCTTAACGCCTCGATTTCTATAATAGGGCCCATAATTTTCATAGCTGATGTCTCAAAAAAGATTTGGCATCCTTTCTATAGTGCTTTGTGAAACATTTCAAACTCGTTTCGAAATATTTCAACACGACCACAGACATTCGAGCAGAGTAACGAATCGAGCTGTTTTCCTCGATTTCTATAATTCCAGATTTTACTCGCTGTGTTAGTGATAGTGATTGTATCGAATCCTCGATTCGATTTCTATAATAGGGCCCATTATAGATACCGAGCAATTCGATAGCATCGAGCGAGTGATAGCTATCGGTGCAACTTTCAGATTTTTAAGAGTTGTTTCGTTTACTTGTCGCTTACCTCCAGAGAATTGTTTTGTTTTGGTTTGCGTCCCTGATCTTTTTTTTGAGAAACATTTCAGGAACGCCTAAATATATGCAATCGCAATACATGAAATTCTAGCTCGGTACGAGATTATCTCGATTTACAAAATACGAGATTTTACTCGGTGTGATAGTGATAGTTATTGTATCGAATCCTCGATTCGATTTATATAATAGGGCCCAAATTCTTCACTTGAACAACTTTGGCGACATTATTATCCTTAAAGTAAATCATTATCCTCAAATTATCCTCATTTTTATTCGTTCCAGTCTGCGACAGTTGACTTGAGAACGGATCAACGGACCAGAAAAATTTACTGGTTTTCTGCTGTTGTCAATCTACTGATTCAAATTGCATTATGTTTTGCAGTTTGATGCCCCTTTCAACTTTGGGGCAAATTTGCCGTTCATGATCTCTAACAATGCCGTCAGCTATGCTGAACTTCTAAGAATTCAATTTGATGAATTAAATCGAATGGGCGGGACAAAATTCCCATTACTAATATTTGTTTTTTTCTCATTCCGAAGCATTATTTACGTTGCTCCACGGCATCCCCCTTGATCACGGATCACCCTGTAGATGGGAAATTGTTTCTCCCTATTTCGGTTTCCGATTCATCGCGGTATTGATTCCATCGGAGATTCTGGGTCGATCAGGAATCAAAACCAATATTTGCAACATAGACCACAGATGTTTCATCTTACTAGAAAATGGTTATACCTCGTAGGGTAAGACGGGGTGAGTTGGACATACGGGGTGATTTGGACCACCCCATTATCTCAAAAAGTACGGCTCAACTTGGATTTTTTTATAATGTCATCATTTTCAAATTTTAATGTTCAAAAATCATCTCTTTTATTTTATGACTAGCTGACCGGGCAAACTTCGTCCCGCCTCCCTGTTTTTTGTTATCAATATCTTCAAACATTCACGTTTTCTTACCATGAGCAAGTTCATGGGTCCAATCGCAGAACTGTTCAGTGATTGATCTTCTATTGGACTCCGTTAAATTTACCTTTTACTATAAAATTCTTAGTATTTCTAACAAAACTCATCATTATAATATCAGATTATTTTCAGACACAATTCTCGTTCAAGATTTTTCAATCACTTGCAAATAACATGTTTCTCTGTTACATGGAATAAATGTTTTATACAGAAAATATGATAGAATAAAGACAGACCTAAATCGGACAATTCCTTCCTCGAATTCTGCTCTTATCAATACATCCGACGATTCTTTTTTTGGTATCGATAGAAGAAGATAAAGGAATGCGTTTCATCACATTAAAATCCATTTTCATTTCGAACAAAGATCAATTTCACTAAACATCAAATGGACTAACAACACTTGTCACTATGTAATTGTAGAACATATGGGAATTTATTTTTCCGAATTTTCCCTTTTTCCTTCAGAGTTTTCCGAAAATTTTCAATTGTCATGTTTGGTTTGAAAAGTTTTGGTTGAAATATGTGTAATATTTTTATGGGGCCCCCTGTCCATTCCAGAGGAGGGAGGGGTGTCATACCATTATAGAAACATTTCTCATACCCAAAATCCCTCACATTCCAAATTGTGCTTGATTAGTTCTCGAGTTATTCAGAAGTTTGTGTTTCTTTCGTATGGCAGCCCCCCATTGGAGAGGGGGGAGGAGTATATTCACCATAGAAACGTTTCGTGCCCCGTAAAACCTTCACATGCCAAATGTGGCTCTATTTACTTGATTAGTTTTCGAGTTATGCAGAAATTTGTGTTTCATTTGTATGACAGCCCACCCTTAGAGAGCGGGAGGAGTGTCTAACCACCATCGAAATATTTATTGCATCCTAAAACCTTCACAAGCCAAATTTGGTTTCGTTTGCTTGATTAATTCCCGAGTAATGTAAAAATTTCTGTTTAATTTGTCTCAAACTATCACGAAAACCTTCCCCTGCCCAAAAAACCCCTATATATACTAATTTTCATGTCGATAGGTTCAGTAGTTTCCGAGTCTATAAGAATCAGACAGACAGACAGACAGACAGAAATCCATTTATATATATATATATATATATATATATATATATAGATATATTTGGTAGTTTGAAGCTTGATATAATGATTAAACATTATTCTTTGAGAGTGTAGCTTATTGTGAATATCGTTATGATCGTATCTGGTGGTTATTTCGTATTTAACAAGGTTCACCATGCACAGGTAGACGATGGCTCGGTATGCCTTACCTCACTTGTTCTGGTGGCGAGACTAGGCCCCACCACAACGGATGTCAACAAACGTTGCTTCGAGCAGTGTTCCCGAATACATCGCCAAACAGCTAACAGAGGGGGAAGGATATCAATTATGTCAAGCCTCACACTTATTGGGCACCTTACACGATCAAACTGATTGACAATAAGTGTCTTCAATATCGTGACAGCTAGGCTTTCGACATCCGATCTAACCTCAATCAATATTTTACCACCTTACACGGTCAATATCGCCCTCAACCCGAGACAACGAAAGTATCCGCGATGGCTAGTGGTGACATTCGAGTTTGGGATCCAAACTATGCTCCATCAGATTAGAAGGCTAAAAGACAATTTTCAATTGGTAACATTTGAATGATAATATCTACTTGGTATTATTTAATTAGATGAAGCGCGTAGTCCTAACCCTAACCTAACCCATTTCCTCTGAATTTTCAGATATTCCTACTAAAATTTATTATTATAATATAATGTCAATTTCAGACACAATTTTTGCATAATATTTTCTCACCACTTGCAGAAAAAAGTGTTTTACATTCACATAGAATACTAATTTGATTCGGAAAAGTTAATTTTCATTCATAATTTACACTTTAAAACTCGTTTTTCCTTCTCAAAAACACATCATAATACTCACTTCACAAATACAATTTGGTTCCTTTCAGTTTCAGAGATGCCAGATTATTTTAGTTTGCTAAAATATATGCAAATTATATTATCTGCAAGCGAATGTTTTTATTCCATAAATAAGACTATGACACTTGTAGCGTCTTAAATGCAGTGGACTGTAAACTGCTGGCTTAAACCCGCTGCGCGATTCCAAAGCTGCCTCAACGCAGCTTGCCCAGTGAGAGAACCAAATTCACTTAAATTTGATTCGTCGGCGAGTTCATGAAGTTCTTCCTTAATAGCTTTACTCGACGCCAAGCGCCGGTTGATACGAAATTCGCTATAATTATTTTCGGGGATTGACTCTAAAAGTCCTTCTTCATATACTGCTCGTTCGAAGCTCGCTCGCGAAGCTGCTCGTGAAGGTATGTGTACACCTTCATTTTTCTGCAGATGTTTCGGAATTGGTTGATGTTTCTTAAGCTCTTTAACATGATGATGTCCGAATGATGTATGTTCGCATGTTGAATAAGGCTGAATAAGGACCAATGATCTTAATACTTCATGTTGCCTAATTGAATTCGTTAGTGGAAGCTGTACGAAGGATTTATCATTACTACGAACAGTAGACTTAAAAGGTTGATTCCACAGTTCGGTCTCCAATGCCGAACACGTTTCATTCGGTACATCATTGGTTTCCCGAAGATGGTGAATTGGTTCATTCGTGTCTTCACTCGACAATGTTGTTATGTGAGAGTACAAAGCAACTTCACTTAAAACATTAGCACATTTGCCTCCAACTAACCAACCAAACTGTGAATCTTGAAATGTAGGCAGATCTTCAGACAGTTTGTGTTGGCCAGACTTGATCACTTCGTTGTACCATTCCATACCAATAAGTAGGTCGACTTGTCCTGGACGAAAGAATGTTGGATCCCCTAATTGCATCCACGTCGGAATATTCCATGCAGTAACATCTACTTCATAAGTTGGCAAATCTCCAGTAAGTTTCGGTGAAACCAAGCAATCCAATGAAATCTTAAAGTCATTGTGTCTTGAGCGAACTTCAACTTTAGCCCTAGTTGATTGCGTTGCTAGCTGTTCTTCATTCATGGGATCACCGCATCTTGTATTTCGCATTGAGCTACCATCCGCATGGAGCAAAGTGTCATGCTTTCTTCTGCACTTTGTGCAAACCTTGCTTGACCTATATTCAGCACTACGGTGCCCACGTCGCAAACAGTTGAAGCACACTTGCTTCTCGCGTACTAACTTAAGTCTTTCCTTAATCGATAAGCCGATGAACAGAGAGCACTTGAACGCCAGATGATTGCCCGAACAAAACTCACAATTTTCAGGAGACGAAGATGCGACATTAACCTACACATTAAATTGCTTGCTAGAAACGTCCTTGATTGACGCTTGCTTGAATTGCTGGACCTTGTTATCATTCGTCGAATTTTCACATATTTCTAATATTGAATTGCGACTCTTCAAATACTTAACTGTGTCTGCATACTTGGGTAGCTCGCCATGAGTGACAGTAGCTTCCCATAACTTCTTAGTTGCGTCATCGATTGCATTTGCGAGTATGTATGTAACGATTGTCTCAGATACCCCAGTGAACTCTTGACCCAAATATCTTAAATTTTCGACATGACCAACGCATGATTCGACCAATACTCTTAAATCAGTGTGGCCTTCATGCTCCAGTTTCTCCATATTGAGTAACCCAGAAATATGATGATCAATCATTCGCCTCTTGTCCTCAAACCTTTCTGCCAAAATTTCCCAAGCACGGTCATAATTGCCATCTGAGATTGTTTCAGCGTCAATAATACCTGCTGCATCCCCAATTAGAGCTTTTTCCAAGTGGTAGAGCTTTATTCGTGGTGGATCACTTGAACTGTCCACCACATCTGAACATTACCTTAAATTTCTCTCACTGGTCGTATTTGCCGTCGAAATGCGGAATCGCACGGGGAAGAGACTGCTGAATAATTAACGGTTGCTGGTTTAAATTTTGGTTTAATATCCACAGGTGCTTGAGCCAATTTCTCGATCCAAGTTTCGAGAGTGAGGGAAATATTGTCATGAAGCGTCTCAAATTCGAGGTACTTACGATCCTGCTTTTTCCTTTTGCTTGGGGGAGCGGTTGCCATTATGCGCTCATGAAAATCGGAAAACTCTTTGTAGGCTGCTTCCAGCTTTCGCGCGTAAACCTTTATTAGCGGCTGCGTGATATCCTCCTCCACAGTTTGTTCCATCGCGTTCTTCATGCGGGTGATTTTTGCTGTTGCTTGTCCACGCAGATGGACTAGCGCATCCAAACCTTGCTCGTCGCCTTCACTGCGGCTGCAATTGTCACCACCATCGGCAGTAACGTCCTCTTGACCTTTCGCAGGCGTCCTCCTAGTCGGCATGATTGCTCACAAATAACTTTAAAATCACTTTTGTGTCCAAATTTCCTGCTTAAATTCACTTTAAACCACTTAGTGTCCAATATCACGTTTAAAAGCACTTTGTGTCCAATTGTTCAATATTTTGCATCACGTTTTAAAAATTATCTTTATCATTCACTTAATGTCTTTACTTTATCACTTAATGTTTTCTTGAATCGTGTGTGTTTTGTCTCCAAATCAGCGAATGCACTCAACCCAGCCAGAGTGCATTGTGTTCCAACGATGATAGCGATGAGCGATGACCATTCTCCATATCCTGCTCAATATCCGGCTCGAAGGACCAAAAAATGTAGCGTCTTAAATGCAGTGGACTGTAAACTGCTGGCTTAAACCCGCTGCGCGATTCCAAAGCTGCCTCAACGCAGCTTGCCCAGTGAGAGAACCCCACAATTCCGCGGATAATTGGGATTCTACTATAACTTGAATTAACATGATGGTTGATGGTTTTTCACCTGTGATTTCCCCAGATCTTCTCATTCTCCATGTTTTATAGCGGAGTGTGAAGAAACACACAACTTAGACTAAAGAGGGTGTCCCGCCCGCTAGCGCAAAGAATGACCGAGTTCAACGTTGAAAAATTCCTAAGACGTTGTTAATTTTCATTCACTCTCTCACCATCACATTGTCAGTTTACTTTGAGGTTTTGATTTGTATCGTGAAAAGTACCGTATTTTGCTATTTAAAGTACAGCAATTTAAATTTAATGCGATTTAATGCGACGTCGACACAGTACCACTCTCATCGTCAATATCCAATTACAGGACAAAATCGCCTCCAATGCGACACTGAGTGGTTCCTCGGCATGTCGCATCAAATGTTACCAAAAACCAAAAGCTTTCGTTTATGATACCTACAATTTCAGAAGTTTATAAATTTTAATTGCAATCGAAAAAAGACAAACATAAACTGGCAACTCAGTCTGGAAGTCCGTGAGGTAAAACGTCAACATCATGCATCCATATGAAATGTCACGATATTGATGCCCGAAAATCAGAAAATCCGGATTTCTGCGTTGTCGGCCATGTTCAGCCGTCATTATGCTCTCAAAGGTCATCATATTGTCAATAAAATTGACCGTGTAAGGTCCGCTTATTATACAATGTGACATTTTTTATTTAGACCGTATTAGTTTGGAAATATTAGGCGATTTGCTTAGGTGGTCCAAATTCCCCTCTTTTTCCCTAGTCGCTGATGAATTCATTTGTCAGGCATATATCATGTGGCTGGTGAATATTTGACCTGGATCTGATCTAAATAAAGCCTCGAAGTTTGTGTAAAATTATGGATTTTTCTTTCCCCAAACTCATATAGTGCAGTTTATGAAATCCAACATAGTATATTATGTATGTAATATTATATTGTATAAATAATCATCATTGCTGTTTGGTGACATAATGTGACATAATACAAGAATTCCTTAGACTCCCATAAAAATGATCCTTTTATTCAAGATAGGCATATATTTTATTTCCTTGGCCAATTTTTCTCAATACATAATTACAAACAAACGTGCTAAGTATGAATACAATATAACCGTTTGTTTCAATCATTCACAATATCCAGGCTTTCCCAAACCTTCTGGACATTTTATTCGAGTTCCAAAATAAAATTATATTCTCCAAAGTAGGTGTCTAATACTTTTCTAGTCGCAAACAGATCATCAAACTTAGATTTACCAACTACAGTAAAGCACCGATTACCTGCGAGAGGTTGATCCGCGGTGCGGATTGTCCTGACGGTTTCATTGCACATCGTGATTCTGTAGGCCTACCCGGAATTTGTCTATTGTGTACACGACTTAATTTGCATGCATAGTTTTCAAGCTGCAATATCTTTTTCGTATTTGCACCTCATGATGACTTTGCCACCATATTGCGGATAATCGGGACTCTACTGTATCGTTCGATTATATTTTCATATATTGTTTTTAAATATCACATGGTTGAGCACGTTACACCTTCGCACGCAACGTCTGTTTGATGCCGCCCAGATCAAGTTGTCGTAGGTGTGTAAACAAGAGATCTACATACTCATCCTTATGCTTCAGGTAATGGCCCACGTGAGGTGAATTATCCCAGCATTTGAAGGTGCACTGTGCGAATCGAATTAACCGTTATTAGTTCATGCGTTCACCCTACATACTATTGCAATTGTCACCTTTACTCCGTTGCTTTCCCAACTGTCTCGTACGCGACCATTCGCCACCTCCGTGCCGACGGGGTCAGTTTTAGACACCAGGAAAAGAGCTGCGCACCTCAGCAAATTAGTGTGGAACATCTGGCTTGACCGGATGTAATGGGACGTGGCAGATTCGTGGAAGGTTTTCATGTGATATCTGAAAGGGGGGAAATTGAGTTGATAGTATTGTCACCGATGCTTCTTTGCAGTTAGCAAACCATACATCATGTATTTTCGCAATGCATTCTGTAGTTTGGGATTTTTGGGAAACATGGCCCTGGGTACACCCACAGGCACTTCCGTGATGTCAGCAGCGCTGTCCCAAACTTGGCCTTTCACACGATCCAACACCGTCTGGTAATTCTGGAGATCTCGGGCAATGTGCACTAAACATTCGCCCCACAGATAAGCGCCAGCCGAGAATCCATGGATGATGAGTCCATTTTTAAAATCGTTATTCTTTATGAACTTCACGATGTTGGCGGCCACGAGCTGTTGGAACATCGAATCAGATTGAATTCCTTGCTAAGCATGGAGGAGCGATTGTAACATACCTGACTGCCCTTAACTGGCCACAGCAACTGCCAGGGAGTGAGATGAGCCACGACAACATCGAAGCCCTGATCAGTGTACAATTTGGCGTATTTCGACAGATGTTTTTGCTTTGCGTTGAGCCATGCGAACATCAACACCGTCGGCTTAGCGCAGCCGGCTTTCAGTCTAAAAGAGTGATTTCGAAACGGTTGACACATTGTTAACTATCGGTACACCAAAAATTACTGAAGCGTTTTCGGGTTCTTCTCAACGTTCCTCCGATCCTCGGAGTACATCTGAAGGCATCGAGAGATTTCCTGTATCGTGAGACTCCGACTGGGCACCGCCATGTTGACCTAGAAGATTAGAGATTCAGTTAAGAATTGACCTTGGAATGGTTCTTTTTCGTGCAATGTGGGATTTTAGCTTACCAGCGAATAAATTTAATGAATATATAATCTATTTTCAATGATAATATAATAGTTAAAAATGTAAAAAAATCAAGTGATTTATTCCGAAAAACTTAATAGTTATGTATCAAAGTTGAACCACCTTTGAGGCTATTTATCAGACATTATCGTCTATACCAGCTATACTCAAACTGTGGCCTCCGGGCCGCATGTGGCCGGATCTGGTGATACTTTATTTTAAACTATTTTGTATTCGTAACAATAATGAAAATCTAAGAAATCATTACATATTTTTTACCGCAGGACTACGTCTTTCAGTAATGATGCCACATCAGAAAACAGAGTACGTTTCCATGAAATAGAATTCGCAATTGCAGCATTCGTCCTACGGACAATGTGAATTCTTTAACCCTCTTGTACTCGCGTGTAAAATCATAACACGTATATTCGCGCACGGTGTCACAGACCGAAAATTGAACTTCTTTGCAATGTTGCCATTGTGTATTTTCAGGCTTTATTAGCATTTATTCGAAGAAGAGGGTATGATTGAATGAAAAAACTCGAAAAATGTGTTTTCTTCGTCTTTATTATGTTTTAATAGTCATCTAATTCAGCCTCCTCAAAACAGAGTAATTTTCGATACTCCAACACAAATAACGAAATTCAAAATTTTCACTGTAATTAATTAAAAGTAAGCAACTGAGTATAATTAATGGAAGTATAAAGAGTTATAAAATAACACAAAAACGTATTAATCGATTGTGGTTTCATTTGAGTAAGAATAAGAACATAGCATAACTGCATGCTCGAAACAAACATATTTTTTACATTTCATGCAGTTGTTGCGTATTTTCCGGGTCTTTTATCGAAGAGAAGAATGTATAACGATCTTTTAGATAATTATCAGATGATAAAGGTTCTGGAATGTGAAGTTTGCATATTCTTTGTCCATTTATTCTTGATAAACTAAGAATTAATGCCTTTTTATAGATGAGGCATAAAAAGATGATAGAAAATGATTTCTAGGAACTTCCTTTTCTTTTTCTTGTTTTCTTGTCGATATTGTCCATTATAAAAAAAATATCCCCGAAACTGTAATTGTTAAAAATTACCATAAGCCACCGTTTAGTTTATAGTTTATTTTTTACAATTCTTCCACAAATGGAATTCTTTCAGAAGTGTGTATATGTATGACCATTATATTTGGCGAAAAACTATGCGAAAGTCAAACATTTATATTTTGCTTTTGCACGTATGAATCTAACGACGAATAGTTAATATATGGATCCGTTCAATCCAGTTACAGAAGGGACTGAAATCAAATAAGAATAGTCCGGTAATGATCTTATGCATTATATTCAATAAATATTCCACGCCACTAACATTAATTTAAACATTTCATTCAACAATATTCTACAATATGACAAAAGGCACTTGTCCAAAAAAGTTACTCCTATACTCGCGTCGGTGTGTCAGACCGAAAGTGCGAAAAAAGAGGCACACGTCCCCTTTGTACCAACACATGCGATACGCTAAACGATGACGAACGACGAATAACGAAGCTAGAGAGAATCGCAAAGTCGTAGTGTTGATATTTTCTGAGAAATGAACGAATTATTGATTTCTCGGTCTGACAGACCAATGCGCGAGTATAGGAGTGTTAATAATGTGATTTAAGCTCCGCTCGTTTTGTATTTATTGAGTATAAACAAGCTTTTCGCAATTTCACAGCATTCGCAATTCATCAGCCATCCAGCTAGCGACAAGACGACAGCGAGATTTTCCAAATGGCTTTTCTCAAAGCTGAGAGTTGAGTTTAGCTTTCCAAATTGGCTCTTTTCAAAGCCAATTTCGAATGAATTAAGAAATTTTAAAGCCTTCATTATTCAACCCATGATGATCATCATTTTTTAAGACACAGTTTCACTCCACGTAGTAGACAGCAATCTTTCTCATTGCCGATGACAGATCCAGCTGTTTTGCAAGATGCAAACGAAGAACGGAAGATAGATATCGCAAACAGTGGTGCAATTTTGTTCGATGGAGGCACCGTGTCGATTTTCATTCCGTCTAGCGTAGAGTGCTCCTGTGTTCATGCACCACATTTTATTTCTGCATCTGTACTGGGGTGTAAGTTTCAAATTACCAAAACGAGAGCGTTAAGTTTGATGTGCAACGATTTGAGTGTTGATATCTCTTCGCCGGCTGTCAATCACTTTCGAAAAATAAAATGTGTATGAGTTTGTTACTTATTGACCCAAACACTATTTTCCATAGCCCAAAAAATTTTCAAGCCAGTTTTGAAAAGCTATTGCAATTACAAAAATCTATAAAAATTAGTGGTGGGCTGTATCTGTGATACAACTGCAAGGTTGACGTAGGACTACCGTTGGTTTAGTAATAATTCATTTGATGATTCACCTGAATCAATTCTCAATGAGTAAATATTCTACGATTTCTGAAAAGTCCAAGCAAGTACAAGCATAGAGCTTCGTTCGTGCATGCTCTGCGGATGCACTCTTAGGTGAAAAACGTTGCACGTTCGTTCCACACGGTAGCAAACTAAAAACGAGTTTGGCCAGAGCGGGCATAAATGACTCATCGAACAATTATGCTAGAAATAGATTTTTGGGATTTATTTCCAAAGCAATTTTTAGCTATTGGAACGCATACACCGCACTGTGTTTGTATAGAAATAGTATAGAAATGAAAGACGTTGTCCTACGTAGATCGAAGTCAAGTTTGGTAGCGGTTGGTGCATGTCGTCGGATGGCACGAGCCGCACTGTGTTTAGCACGAGGGTAATATTCGCGATACATACTGAGTGCGCGATGGCCGATGCATTCGAAAATAATATCCGGAGTAATCAAAGGCGAATTAATTTGTTTAATTTTTTGCTTAAAAAGAACTTCTGTTAATTTAGAAGCGTGTTCGGATATATTAGTGTAATGATGATAATGTTTTGAATTCTAGAGACTTTCTCAGACTCTCAAGCTTTCTCAGTTCATTCGGCTGTAGAGAAAAGATCAAATTACCACTGCCAACAGGTCGCTTGTAGGATGACTAATAAATCGTGAATGATTTATTGGCGACTCTTTCTGCTCGATCAATAAATTTTCGTTTAATCGTGCATTACTTCGGGGTTAAAAATAGCGTCAAAGTGCAATGCTTTTCAAGACGGTTGTGAAGAAGGTATTTTTCAGCGGTGGGAGCAGTGTTCTTCGGTGGAAAATTGTAGGTGAATTTTTTTTCCGCAAATTGGCCTTCGCAGAACGCTTGCTCACTCAGTGAGAGCCCTTGTCAATGTGCCAAAATACGCTAGCATTAAAGGTGATCCCGGTTTGGACGGTCGAACGAAACGAATTTTTTTTTTATTTTTGGTAAGCTTATGCCCCCAGAAATGTTGTAACCCCAATGTAAAACTTTATGTATTTCCTTGAAGTTTCTAAATATTCATTGGACTTCGTTCTGTGACATCCCCTTGCTTCAGAACCGATACCACCAGAAAGGTACCGATTTTCAGACAGCATCTACGCATACAAATGAAACACAAATTTTTAAATTTCTCGAGAATTAATCAAATTTGCCGTGTGGAGGGGTTAGGGTGCAATACATGATTCTATGGTGGTTAGATACCCCTCCCTCTCTCTTAGGGGGGAGGGGGGGGGGTTGCCATACAAATGAAACAGAATTTTTTGCATGACTCGAGAATTATTCAACCAAACTAAACCAAATTAGGCATATGGAAACCTTAGGGTGCAATAAATGTTTCTATGGTGGTTAGATACTCCTCTCCCCTCTCATTACTCGAGAATTAATCAAATAAATGGAACCAAATTAGACATATAGAGGTTTAAGGGTGAAATAAATAATTCTATGGTGGTTAGGCACTCCACGCCCCTCTGAAAGAGGGGGCTGCCATACAAATGAAAAACAAATTTCCGCATTACTCGAGAAATAATCAAGCCAAAAAAAACAAATTTGGCATGTGGAGGTTTTAGGGTGCAATAAATGTTTTTATGGCAGTGAGACACTCCACCCACTCTCTAAGAGGGGGCTGCCATACAAATGAAACACAAATTTCTGCATTTCTCGAGAATTAACCGAACAAATGAAATGAAATTTGGCATGTGGAGGTTTCAGGGTGCAATAAATGAATCTATGGTGGTTAGATACTCCTCCCCCTTTAAGGGGAAGGGGGGAGGGCTGGTTCTGCCATACAAATGGAACACAAATTTCTGCATTTCTCGATAATTAATCAAGCAAATAAAACCAAATTTGACATGTAACGTAACGGAGAAACATGTTATTTACAAGTGGTTGAAGAATCTTGAACGAGAATTGTGTCTGAAAATAATCTGATATTATAATGTCGAGTTTTGGTAGTAGTATTAGGAATTTTATAGTAAAAGGTAATTTTAAAGGGTAGATTAGAAGATCAATCAATGAATAATTCTGCGATTGGACCCATGAACAGTGCTTAGTAAGAAAACGTGGATGTGATAACGAAAAATAAATTTTGGGCGGGACGAATTTTGCCGGTTCAGCAATAACCGAAATAACCGAACCCTTCACTTTATTTCTAACATCCGAAAAAAATCACGAAAATTCATTATTTTTCGACCTTCGAACTCTTAATTTTTGGCTTGACTTGGACACCACCCTTATTTATTTTTTGCGGCCCGCTGGTCTCTATCATAAGAAACTACTCGATGAAGTATGAAGCATCTAGTTAATAGTTACTTTGAACAATCCTGTATAACGAGCTTCTAGATAATTACCGGATGATAAAGGTTCTGGAATATAAAATTTGCATATTTCCAATTTTCTTTGTCTCTGTGTTTTTGGTAAACTAAGAAAAAAGATTATATAAAAGGATTTCTAGGAACTTCCTTTTCTTTTTCTTGTTTTCTTGTCGATATTGTCCATTGTAAAAAAATATCCCCGAAACTGAAACTGTTAAAAATTACCATTAGGTACCGATTAGTTTATAGTTTACTGTTTACAATTCTTCCACAAGTGAAATTCTTTCGCAAGTATGTATATGTATGACCATTATATTTAGCGAATAACTATACAAAAGTCAAACATTTATATTTTGTACGTATGAATCTAATGACGAAAAAGTTAATATATGGATCCGTTCAATCCAGTTATTAAAGGGACTAAAATCAAATAAGAAAAGTCCGGTAATTATCTTATGCATTATAAATAATAAATATTCCACGCCACTAACATTAATTTATACATTTCATTCAACAATATTCTAGAATATGAAAAAAAGGCACTTGTCCAAAAAAGTTACCCCTATACTCGCGTCGGTGTGTCAGACCGAAAGTGGTAAAAAAGTGGCACACGTCCCCTTTGTACCAACACATGCGATACGCTAAACGATGACGAACGACGAATAACGGAGCTAGAGAGAATCACAAAGTCGTAGTGTTGATATTTTCTGAGAAATAAACGAATTATTGATTTGTCGGTCTGACAGACCAATGCGCGAGTATAGGAGTGTAAATCCATTTTGGACGGGACGAAGTTTGCCGGGCCAGTTATAAATCTGAGTATAAATCTGAGCATTGTCGACGAGTCGTCGAACGCGACTACGAAGAAGTAACATATGCATTTGAATTCCAGATTTTGGGATGAAGAAAAAAGGACTCTAAAAGCGGGGAATTATCTCTTTTGACCAATATTTTTTCATGTGTAAAGGGTATGTCACATCAAATTGCATCACGGAAAAAACGCTGTAGAAATTCGCCCAGTAGACCGATCCTTTTGAAAATTTTAGACAGTAAAATAAAAACTATTAAACAACTTTTGGCATTTTCTTTTTAATCATACTTCGAGCCCAAGCCCGTATGCTCGCACCTTCCTCTTTACCCCGTCCATAAGGGTCTGTACAACGTCAGGTTGTAGGTTTTTTTGAACAGAAATCCATTTTCTCTTGAAGTCCGTCTCCGATTTGACAACTTTTGGGTTCTTCCAGAGGGCCTGCTTCATAATCGCCCAATATTTCTCTATTGGGCGAAGCTCCGGCGCGTTGGGCGGGTTCATTTCCTTTGGCACGAAGGTGACCCCGTTGGCTTCGTACCACTCCAACACGTCCTTTGAATAGGCACTCCTTAAGGTAAACACTCCTGTAGGCACTCCTTAAGGTAAACCTGCCCGTTTACCGTGCCGGTCATCACGAAGGGGGCGCTCCGCTTTCCGCAAGAGCAGATCGCTTGCCACACCATGTACTTTTTGGCAAACTTGGATAGTTTCTGCTTGCAAATCTCCTCCGGAACGCTGAATTTGTCCTCTGCGGAGAAGAACAACAGGCCCGGCAGCTGAAGAAAGTCCACTTTGACGTAGGTTTCGTCGTCCATTACCAGTCAATGCGGCTTCGTCAGCATTTCGGTGTACAGCTTCCGGGCTCGCGTCTTCCCCACCATGTTTTGCCTTTCGTCGCGGTTAGGAGCTTTCTGAACCTTGTATGTACGCAGGCCCTTCCGCTGCTTGGTCCGCTGGACGAATGAACTTGACAAATTCAGCTTATTGGCGACATCCCGGACCGAACTTCTCGGATCACGTCTAAACTGCTTAACTACGCGCTTGTGATCTTTTTCACTGACGCAGCAGCCATTTTTGCCGTTCTTCACCTTCCGGTCGATGGTTAGGTTCTCGAAGTATCATTTTAGTACTCTGCTGACCGTGGATTGGACGATTCCCAGCATCATACCGATGTCCCGATGTGACAACTCCGGATTCTCGAAATGAGTGTACAAGATTAATTCACGACGCTCTTTTTCGTTCGACGACATTTTTCCAAATTTAAGAAAAATTGACAGTGAAGCATGGCCAACGTGATCTATACACTCTTATCCGATTATAAAACCAAAGCTGAAGATATAATTCCTAAAAATTAAATTTCTACAGCGTTTTTTCCGTGATGCAATTTGATGTGACACACCCTTTATATGGCCGTCCCATCGTTATTTGGTTATTTTTCGTGAGCTGAAACTGGGAAATAAAAGCTCTTGGATTTAGGTAGCTGCGGATTTTATATTTTTCACGTTGCATTCGCGAATAGTTAGGATGTTAGGAAGTATCTGCCAAAAAGAGTCAAATATTTGGCTTCGGCCAAACAGTGTATGAGCACCCTAAGAAAGAACTAAAGAAACATGTCCACAAGTATGTTTCCGACAGCAATGGCAAAAGTTCCTCTTATTTCCCTGAAGCCCGCCCGACAGGGCGTTCAAATATTTTAGAAACATGGTCAAAAAAATTATGTTTTATGAGACATTTGTCCTATTTAATTATCTTGTTGTAGTTTTTTTATGGCCATTCGAAAATTGTTCATTTTTTAATGCAAACATTATCACCTATACCAGGGGTTCTCAAACTATTTTGTGCAAGAGACCCTTTTTTCCTGAATGGAGTCGTACCTCAGACTCCCATAACCAAAATTCTTCGAAAACACTATCTTTAGTTTTTTTTCTTACTGAATAATTACCAATTTAGAAACATTGCAGTTAGTTAAACGAGTAAACATGACATTATTTTTCATGGGGGCGATCTGGCGTAGTGGTAACATCCGTACCTCTCACGCAAAAGGTCACGAGTTCAATTCACACTCCCGACATTATTCAAAAAAATTGGAAGTAATGTGACAAACCAGCCAAAAGTATTGAAAGTCACTATAATACAGAAAAAACATATTTTCTCATCATATTCAACCAAATAAATAGACATAAAATTTTGTAAATATCAAGCGTAATTAATAATTATTAATACAAATTACCGGAACTTATGACAACCTTGGGTGAGCTCCTGCTTGAGCTCCTCATCTGTGCTGATCATAATCAACTTTTCTTGCATTATCACTATGGCTCATTCCATGGCATTTAAATTTGAAAATTTTGAAAATCCTCAAACATCTTAGTAAAATCTTTGTGTAATGCGTCCAAGTGAGTGACATATGGTAATACAGCATGGTCTTGAAGTTTTTGTGATAATTTTGTCAAATGCGGAAACTGTGGATATTCTTTTCTGCTTAAATTTTGATTTTAAAGTTTCGTCAGAAAGGCCGATATTATCGATATTGTTTCAACCGAGTTGAAATCGTCACCTTGCAACTGAAACACAAGTTAAAAAAATTAATCTGAAAATCTTGCTAAGAGCCACAGGATAGTCAGCGTGTAGAAGTAACCGAGTAAAGATTCCGTCGTTTTTCTCATATAGCAGAGCAAATAATCGAGTGTTCAAAGAATTGCTTCGAAGCTTTTTGATAGCACTTATAACATGTAGTGAAGACTGATGCAATCTAGGGTTCAGATTTTTTGCTACTAAATGCTGTCTGTGAATCGCGCAGTGAATGACCAGTACCTCACGCAGTCGTGAGCTGTAAAACCACTGTGACGACCAACCAAATCTAAATCAACCAAACCAAATCAGTCTTCCATGGAAGATATTTCCATCAATCAACTAAACCAAATCAGTCTTCCATGGAATAGCTTTCTCGGTTTAAAAAAATGTTCCGCGGCCTGAATAATCGATTCTCCTCTGGTATCAGTCTTCATTTATGTGGCAAAAATCATTTATTGGCACATATTTTCATCTTTAATATCTCGAACATACCCTAATAACATATACATTACTAAGTTTTTTTTTCATTGCTGGGTAATGTAGACTCGTCCAGCTGGAGAGAAAATCTGTTGGTCTATAATAAATTTAATAACATTTTTCCCTCTTCGCGACTAGGATTTGGCGATATCTTTAGAAAAAGATCAATCTTGACGGATCGATTTTCTAAACGGCGTAAGGATCGATTCACTGATTAAATTGGTACCAAAAAATCGATCTTTGAAAAATCGAATGCCTTTGTCCAATTTATCTACTTGTTCAATATAACTGTTGTTTTTTCTTCAAAAATGGTATAAACATTTCACATTTCTATTGAAACTGCAAAGAAATTCAAATTTCTCAGAATGAAGGTCACAAAAAAACTTGAAAACCCAGAAAAACAGTACTTCCTAGGGCATTTATCTTGAATTGTCATGGAATTATTCAATTCAATAAATTAATTGAAAATTATTATCAGAAATTCAACAGCTAATATTCATCCAGAACTCCACTAACAGTAATCTCATAAAATCCAACCGTGCCATATGTCCGGCATTTAGTCGAAATCTTGGTGGTAGTTCCAGTTTCAGAAAAGAACGCTTCGGCCCCGGCCCCTTGTCACCATCCAATTTCGTCACAATTTTCACTGTCAGAATGTGAATGTGTCTAGTGATAGTGCAAATATAACTTATGACCACTTATTTTGTAATCACCAAATCTACCAATCCGCTTCTGCTAAATTTACGACCACTAGTTTGACAACCTTGAACGGGATCCAATGTTTATGAAAAAGATAGGAAAGATAGAAAGATCGAAAAGAAAAGATCGATTTTCGTGATTTTTCTAAGAACAAAGAATCGATCCGAAAAATCGGAAAGGAAAATATTGATCTTCTGGATATCGATCCAAGATCGCCCAATCCTATTCGCGACCCATCTCAAGTTTCCCAAAATATTTTTTTTTGTTACGCCATGCACACAAGTAACCAATCATTTTGTAAATTCTTTTTCAATCACATTATTCTAGTTCACTTTATATAGCTATGTAAATACGTTGTTATCTCTTGAATGAAATTAGAAGATGAGTATATTGGGCCTGATCACGAACATCACTGCCGTGTACGCTGGCACGTCACGTACACTTCACTTAATCTTTTCATCATTGTCACGGACAGTTGCGTGTAAAAATGAACTCCGTGAAGTGAAAGTGTTCATCCCCGTTTATAAGGGACATGTTGGTTGAATAATGTCGGGTGTTTGAACGTTGTGTCGGTTGCATAATTTCGGACGTTTCAACGATAATATTCCATTTAATTAATCGTAAGTTTTAGAATGACAAGTTTGCGATTATACCTCAATGATTAGTTTGCTGAATCAAATGCTGGCTCAAAGATAAGGAGGAATACTTGGTTGCTCGGGAATAATGTAGTTGTTGATCATATAGAAATGTAATTTTACGCTAGAGATAAAACATGACTATTATGTTTAATAATCGAAATCTCGCATACTCTTGTACTTAGCTCTGTCTTACTCGTTTGAATAGTGAGAAATATTTAGAATCACTTTTATGAACCGTTTCTACAATTTTGATGCATAATAATATCTTCCATATCTCAGAACAAACCAAAATTTATCCGCCTCACGATTAGTATAATTCCACATGGGTTTCTGAAGTTTAATCCTCTTATCCTTCCCATTCTCATCTAATGTGATAAACGGGACATGAGGTTTGATTTAATGATTTAAACAGAAACTGGTCAGCATTTTTTCAATATTCTTTCATTCAAAGTATGTCTTCAAAACAATACCGTTGAAAATATCTAACGTGAAAAATTATAACTATCGCCCTGATTCTGGTCGGGTCCGCCAATTGTGAATGTTTGAATTACAAAAACTAGCTCTGCAGTGTTGGAAAAACTTTACAGTTATTATTTTATATCAACAAATCAATATTATACACAATAAATCATAATCTCCATTGCCGTTTTATGTTATTGCAACTCTCTCTTAGTCTCATCCTAAAAATAGAAACAAAAAATTTCTGTTCATTCTAGACAATCGGAAGTAGACCTTCGCCATGTTTCAATCGGTCTACGGGAGCTACATTTTTAGTCCTCAATTACATCCCATAGCGCATTTATCGAATCCTAATAAACAAATTTACATCCTCTGGATACGTCAGAATTTCGTTCTAAAAAGGCCACCAGGCGGGTAAATTGCTGTTTGTATATCTTTTGTTTCTTGAACAAGACAAGACAATATTCAAAATGATAACAAAAAAGCTAAATAAATACGAAATTAAACTTACTCCATTCCGCGTGACTAGCTTTCATCATCTAAAACACAAGTGACAAATATACCTGTTTTTCTCTGTGACATGATAGTATCGTGGTATTCATAGTAACACCGAATTCATCAAAGTTGTCACGACGGATGAACTCTTCTGGATTCTACACACGGTGACAACCGTAATAAGGTTGTATACAATTCACTTCGTTTTCACCGTGAAGTGACGTTCGTGATCAGGCCCATTATCATTCCAGCTCCTACGTATTTCAGAACGCAAATGAACTTGCAACCTAAGCACAAGCTTGTTTTACACGTAAATATCAGGGGCATGTTTGGACATGAGTTTGATGATGACTTCCTTCGTGCTCAAACGCGTATATGTTTAAAATACAGAGAAGAATACAAAAACTTGAACTGATTTTTTTTTACTTGCCGAATATTTCCTTTTGTACTTTTTGCACTTTTTTCTTTCCATCTTGCGCACGCTCATCGCCTCGTTGAGTTTTTAAAATGTACAGCAATAATACTTTCTACTAAAATATTAGTCAGTCTAATAACAGAGTGGTTCACGTAACACAGCTCATGCAGCATCTTGAATATTTCAAATAAGAACTTGTGTTATTTTATAGGGGTCGATTTTCAGACCTCGTCAACCCCTAAAATCAATTTTCGTTTTTGTCGACCCCTGGGAAACCGGAGTCGACGCCAAGGGGTCGATATCGACCACTTTGAGAAACCCTGATCTATACCGTCTCAAAGGATTCGATGAATTATGAAGCATCCGTTCAATGGTTACTTTCTTACTTTGAAGTTTTAAAATTCTCAGAAAGACGAAAGACTCGGAAGGTGCTTCGAACGATCATTATTTGAATTTGCATTAGACATTTTTATAAAAAAAATTATTCGATAAAAATTCTATTTTACAATTAACGTTTATTTTCTAAGCAACGGTTGACCCAAGCTGTGCTTGCAAGTGCATATCGGAGCACAGAATACACCAGGAAAAGATTGCTGTTACGTTATAGTAGTTGGCGGCAGATACTATCCACTATAACTGCATACAATTGGTTCAAACACTCATCAGATTCGTGTTGTAATAAAATTCGTGATATGTACCGGGAATAAGGCTTGCAATTGTCGACAATGATCAATGATGATGATGATGATGTTGAATTAAAGAGGCTTTAAACTTTTCAGTTCATTCGCCTCTATTCAAAAATGATCAATATAAAATCGTGATAATAAAACGACAGGAAGTTCTCCCATAAACACCATACTACCAGAGCTTTCATCTGCGTCATATCGTAGATGAAAGTATCCAAATATTCTCGAAATGGAAAGCAGTAAGTTATAGAAACTGGAATGAATTTAAGAGTAGGAATGAATCATCTAGAACAGTCGTAAATTTATCTTCCCAACAAATATTTCCAATGAGATGTTTTGGTGTTGTGCCAAATTCTCGTGAGGAATCTCTGTCTTAGGCGGTACATTTTCCGTGAAAAACAGTACATTGCACACAAAGGAAGGGACAATCATTTGAATGAAATTCTAAAAACTTTACTCACATATTCGATTCTATTTTTCTACACCCCAATTTTGAACATTGAATGAGCAAGCTGAAAACGTAGATTTTGAATTCTCACAAAAAAGTTCATTTTAACTTATCCAATCTTCTTGGCTACTATGAATTTATAATTAGATAGTCGGGTATATAACGTAATAAGAACTAATTGCCCATATAAACTATTGAAAGCAGATGCAGAAGTTCAAATACCACAAGGATAGGTATTAGTATTTTCCTGGCATTTCTGCAAATACAGTACACACTGTCACCACTAGTTGTCACGTAGCGAATCCATACAAAATACGAACAGTTTCCCCTCTGCCACAATTATTCGACTCCATAATCCGATACTTGGTAACGAGATGCATTCAATGGGCTGCATTGGATAATGCATTCATAAACATGGGAAAGTTACCGCTAAAAAACCAAACACCTTATCTTTGTGTTTCGTATGTTATTACATTAGAAACATATGAGACAGAGTGCGAGAACCTTTTTGTTGCGCTTACGTGTTGATGAGAAACTGCGGTAGCACTCAGCAGCAATCTGCTCGGATGTGTGTTGTGCCTATGTTTGTTGGCCACGCTACTAAACCGTGCGAGAGAGCCAATTTGCCGGTCCAACAGGTCCGAACTGATCTTTTGGACATTGTAGCCAATGTTTTGGTTAGCGTTCCTCACTGTCGCTATGGCCGCTAATCGCACCGATAGGAACGCCATTGTATTTTTAGGATTTACACACTGGGTTTGCCTTCCTTCAATACAATCGGCTTCTAAGGTCCAAAGTACACGGACTGTGATGTTCAATTGTTCTTAATAATTCTCAATTGTATGATGATTAATTGGAATCGATGAAAGCGAAGTTGCTATCGTTCTGGAGCCAGTTTCTGCATACACTGTTGCAATAAATCTTCTACCGACTGTTACGAAAATAGGGAAACGACTGATATTTTAATGAAAGAGAACTGAATGAAAACCGCAGGGTGCAAAGGTACGAGCCGAACTAATACTACATCGTCGTTTTAAGCATCCGCACCAGCCATTGATGAAGTTACTTACACCAGTATAAGTTCGCGTGTACCGATTCGGTGTTTGGCTTGCAAACTGCATGGAGTTGCTGCCGTTCGACCGTTTCCTACGCCTCAAGCATTGATCATGAAACTAGTTTCAAAGTGATGCGGGGGATTGAAATTGGAAGATTGCTTGGAAAATGTTCACTTTGGATGTTTCTTGCTGAAGATCCCACATGCATATTTTAATATGCATTTTCAAATTCCGCGGGGAATTCATTCCAAAAGAAAGAATGACAAATGCCAGCTATATTTTCTTGAAATTGCTCTGCTGATAACTGGAAAGGGCACGAGCCATCCTGGCCATGCATCGAATCATGTCTTTAAACCCTTGCGTGGAACGAATTGCTAGGGGAAACTGAGAAACAGTCAAGTTTGTGTTCGTTTTACACTTTTTTTGAGTAATAGAAAACAATGATGAACGTTCGCTTATGATACAATAACATCCTCTGTGTTTCTATTGAAGTGTATTTTAAATAATTTATACACCATACGATTCGGTTCCACACTTTTGCACGTAGATTTATACAACGGGTTGAGCATGATGGCTGAGCTATTCCGTTTCGGCAAATGCACAATACATATTTCTAAAGAACCGGTGGTAATCATAAAATTGGATGATAGTATAAACCTAAGACTTATAAACCGGCTCAATATTTTATGCGTGCTATTAATAGCTCATTGATAGTAAACAGAGGAACAAAGATATGAAAAAACAGAAGGAAATCAGTTTTGCTCTCACAATAATACGCGTATCAAGTTTACTTAACGGCATTGGGCAAATTGAGGTTGGGTGAGTTCTTTGTTGGCTACATTGGGTTTTTTTTACTATTATAGATACCGAGCAATTCGATTGCATCGACCGAGTGAAAGCTATCGATGCAACTGTCCGAAATTTTCGAGTTGTTTGGTTTGCGTGTTGCATGGTTTCAGAGAATTATTTTGTTTTGGTTTGCGTCCCTGATATTTGACAAATTCTTCATCGCAAAATGTTTGCCTTAGTAAGCTCAAAAAGTCTTTTGAAGAATGTTTGCATGTAAAATTTAAAACATTTATTTAACACGCTATATCGGTTATTTCAAGAGATAGAAAAAAACTATACTAAAACTATAAAGTATTAAATAACTGGAACTACAACATTGTCAAACATAGTTTACCTCTATTAATAAAGATAAGAAAGTTATTTTTTTTTTTATTTCATCGAACATTTTGGTCTTTGACAACATGAAAATGAGCGCTCCATCATATGTAACAACTTTGTCGGAGAAGATTTTTGCCTAGAGAATATCTGTCAAGCTCTAGATGAAAATTTCCATTTAAATGCACTTCCTGGACCATTGTGCAATGGAACAGTGGTCTACAGTTTTGACGTACGACTACATTTTTCATTTGATTGTGTCACATTTACCCGAAAGGCAGTTACCCGAACGACAGCTACCCGAAACACATTCACCCGAATACACTTTTTGCAGCTATATTTAATTAGAAGTTATTTTTATATTTAACTCTGATAAGCTTTATTAAAATGATCACATTCATGCATTAACCATACACGTAGAAGAAAGCTGACAATTTCAAGCAGTCGCCATAAGATTCATAGAATGAGATGTTGAAATATAAACAAATAAAAACAAAAAAAGACAGATAATCTGTTGGAAGGAGATAAACGTATCATAACACAGCGAGATTCTAGAGCATTTACGAGAAGCAAGGTCACTCGAATACCTTTTTTTAATGGTAAATATTTTTTTTATGGGGCAGCCATGCGAATGAAACACAAATTTGTGCATAATTAGGGAACTAATCAAGCAAATGGAACCAAATTTAGCATGTGGAGGTTTTAGGGTGAACGAAACATTTCTATAGTAGTTCGATACTACTCCCCCCTCACTAATTGGGGGGCTGCCATACAAATTAAACACGAATATCTGCATAACTTGAGAGCTATTCAATCAAATGGAGCCAAATGGGGCATGTAGAGGTTTTAGGGGAAACGAAACGTTTCTATGGTAGCTCGATATCATCGGATTTGCATAACTTGAGAACTAATAAGGCAAATGAGCAATTCCAAATGAAATCGACAAATGAAAAAACATGAGTATTTTTGAATCGAATGAAAGCTTGTATTCTGTTTGGGTTAGGTGAAACATGAGTTTTCAACAGCATTTGGGAATTTTCTGACTCAAGTGTAACTTTTGAATAGGGCTTATCGATTTTAGTAAGAGAAATCTTTGATAATTTATATCTCAAAACCTATGCGTCGTACCGAAATAGTGTCTTAGATAGAATTATAGAGTATTGATGTACTTTTTTATTTACAAAAAAACTTTAATTTGCAATATCTAAAATACATATTTTTTAATTCTTTCATATAAAATAGAAGTCATGTAGAACATTTAAAAAATGAGTCCAACATGGTAGAACTATTTTTAAAGAACTTTGTGGAACTCCGAATTTTTATTAATTTTCGAAACTCCTAAATATTTAGTTTTACCATAATGATGTATTTGGAAGAGTTGTTGAAAATTATGGGCAAATTCATGAAATTTAATGAACATGCCGGTATAACACGACAAACATATTAAAAGAGTCTATTGACTATGAAAAAGACAATGAATTAGAAATATTTTTCAAAATATCTCGAGAATGACTGCATTTAGAAGGAGATTAATGAAGAGCTTTTTTTTATTTCAAATCACATCAGAATTAATAATTTGTGGCTAAAAATGATTGTTAACATACACAAATTCGAAGTTTCGAAAATTCATAAGAATTCGATGTTCCACAAATTTCGTCAAAAATAGTTTTACCATCTTAGACTCACTTTTTAAATTTTCCACATGACTTCTATTTTATATGAAAAATTGAAAAAAAAGATAAATTAAAAAAATATAATAAATTAGAAATGTTTTTTTAAATATCTCGAGAATCGCTGCATTTAGGAGATTGATAATTAAATTCTTTGTTTTAAAAACATCAGGATTTATAATTTGTAAGTAATATTTATTGTTAACATACAAAAATTCAAAGTTTCGAAAATTCATAAAAAATCGATGTCCCATAAAGTTTGTCAAAAATAGTTTTACCATCTTAGACTTATTTAAAAAAATTTAAAAAAAAATAAAAATACATATTTCATTATTTTCAAATTAATTTTTTTTCGTATATAAACAAGTTTACTATTTTTTTCGCTGAATATTTTTTGCACTTATAAACATCAACACTGTAAAAAAATACTCTAACCTATTGAAAAATTACACATGAGTCAAAATATTCCCAATTGCTGTGGAAAACTCATACTTCCTCCAACCCAAACGGAATACAAATTTTCATTCGAAACAAAAATACTCATATTTGTCATTTGTGAATTGCATGTGGTTGCAGAGGTGTTCAGGCTCAAAACCTTATGGCTCCAACGTAATGATCTCGTTTTCGAACTACCCCATATATTCATTCACCCATTCAATGCGAATTGATTCAAATGCAACTTCAAACAAATGATCAGTAAACCAACGATAGTCCTACGTCAACCTCGCGGTTATACCACAGATATAACCCACTTTTTGTTTTTTTTTATTTTATTTTCTCTGACCTTCCAATTTCTTTTCATAAAAACCAGTTCAAAGCGAACAGAGCCCATAGAAATTATTTATGAGTTCAGGGCTCAAAGTGGAGGTTCGATTATATGCTTAGAAATTTTTTCATGAAATATGTTCGCCTCCTGAAAGATTCTTAGTTAGAAATCAGGTACTTTGTACTTTGATTCATAAACCCAAGCTGTTCCAGCTTTGCAGTTGCTTTTCCTCATTCATACATCAAGTAGCAATTCACACAAGTTGCAACATTGTATCGATGAAAATTTGCATTACGTGTGATATATACGCAAAACATCCAATACAGCACACACACACCGAAGCTACCGGATTTGAAGTAGCGGATCAGCTGAATGCATAACGATGAAGCGATCGAGAAAAACTCCAAACTTCACACAACGGTTTTAAATTATTCTACAACGTTGCACTGTATATGGTCGTGACCATAGGAGGAGCGTTTCTCCCTGCTTTCTCTAAGAAAAAAGAACATTCAGCTGAGTTTCTCCATCCACTGCAATATCAATTTATTCGAATTCATATTCGGACGAAACCATTATTTCTCCCGTTCGTTGTTGCTGACCGCTCGTACCAATCAACATATGGAATTAATTCCTCGCCACTCGCCATAACGAGTGCACAAATTCATCTACAATCACTAGCATGTGTGATAAACTGATAGCTCTCTTAAAGTAGGATATCGGGATTTTGTTGGTTTCTAACCGGTGCTTATCGCACTAATCGCAAGCACCTGTTGCGATAGAGATACAGCAAACATACAATGTATTATTTTAAAACCGATTAACATTGATTCAAATCACAGACAGCGGAATGATCATTTTTTTGGTTACAGCTTTGCTTTGGGAATATAATCGGCGATGTTAAGTGAGCTGAGATGCGCCAGAAGCAGATCAACATACTCGTCATGGTGTTTGTAGAAATGACCGACGTGGGGTGAACGGTCCCAGCACTTAATGCTTGCCTGTAGGAGAAAAAAATGGAATGAAATTTCTTGCTAGTGAACAGTTGAAACTAAACCTACCTTCACACCCACCGATTCCCACGAGGCCATGACTTTACGATTAGCTTCCTCCGTTCCGACTGGATCGGATTTCGAGACAAACATAAGCGAAGGGCACCTAACAGGTTCACTGTGGTAAATGTTGGTGCTCTTCTCGTAATGCTGAGTAGCCTCCTCTTGGAACAGCTTCAAATGGTAACTACAAATAGGGAACAGTTAGTCTGTACTCATCGGAGCAGTCACTTCGTTATTCCATTACGTAATGTATCCTCGCAAAGCACGCTGTAGCATGGGGTTCTTGGGTAGCACCGCGTACGGCACTCCCACCGGGATCTCAGTGATATCTGCTGCACTGTCCCAGACCTGCCCCTTGATCTTATCCAGTACCAGCTTGTTGGACTCATCTTCGTGTATTTTGACTAGACATTCTCCCCACATGTAACCACCGACGGAGAAACCGTGCAAAACCACGCCACGTTCGAGATCATTATTTCTGAGAAATTTCACCACGTCACCGGCAACCACTTGCGATCCCTGCACTGGCCACATAAGCTGCCAAGGACTCAGATGAACTACCAGCACGTGGAAGCCCTGCTCGATATAGAACTCGGCAAACTTTTTAATGTGCTTCTCAGTGGCCTGGAGCCAAGCGAACATAAGCACCAGAGGTTTATCAAGCTGTTCATCCAGCCTGTAAAATACGAACATTTAATCATTGAACGCGGCTTGAAGCCATTGAACGCACTAACCGCAAAGTTTGCGAATCTTTGCTCCAGTTTGTCCTTGACGAACTATAGAAATGCAAATTTTTCGTCACGCTATAGGTCTTAATTTTAGCGGGTGCTACCTTTGAACTGCTGCTTCTTGTGGTCATCGTTATTGGCTGAAAGTGTTTCACAGTCACACATATCAATTCGTATTGTTTGATATCCGGAAATTTTGTCTTTTATTACCCCATGACGTTGATGATGGTCCATAGATATAATTGAACCAGCAGCGGCGCTGTCGCTTATATCTCTCAATCGGCCTTGACCGCCCAGATGAGCGATTCCACTAAATTGTCGAGCTAAATTGAGCTGCAGCTTAAAACACTGATTCCTCACCGTGAAATTATTGGGCTTTGTCAAACCTTGCGTGACCAGCCGGCAGGACAGATGCAGCATTTCGTTGTTCAGACGTTTTCCGGTTTAGGCTGTGGGACAGTAATCAAATTCTTTTTTTAGAATGAGGGAAAAATAACAGGTAGAACGAAAGAGACCACGCACTGTTCCCCCAATAGATGACGATGCACGCGAAACAGTGTATTGTGCACTTTATAGCTCACACTGCCGGTAGCGGTACTGAATTATGTTGGCCAGTGTTGGTAGTGGTGGGTGGCGTCTTATGTGATCGAATTGAACAGCTGGACACAGACGCATTAGTAGTGAGTGGATTATCGATTCAAAAGCGTAAGCTAATTGTTTCAAATGAGACCATTATCTATACGCTTCTATTCATGTAATGTCAACTTCAATCAATAGCTAATCGTCACACCTGTTTGATAGGAAATTATAATATGGAAAATTCAATGAATGCATATTACCTGAAAAATCCACAGCCATTCGTTTGCACTTTACCGCTCCACAATCGACACACAAACTGAAGGATCTGTTTTGTGTACGTATGTTATGCGATGAATGAACGCAAAAGTTCATCGGCGCAGGGGATGCTGGGGTTTGTCGGAGTTAGAACAATATCAGTTTTATTTCAAATAAATAAGGGGCCGTCCACATACCACGTGGACCACTTCAAAGGGAGTAGGGGGTATAAAAAAGTCCACGCCTGTCTACGGAGAGGGTTTTTAGTAAAACATTCACGTTTATAATCAAAAAGTAATGTGTTCTTCTCTTTTTTTACAAGAATTTTTAAACTTTTCGCCCAGCCAGAGTACTCTCTATTCATCATTGAGAAGCTCGTTCGAACAGCTATATTTTGACGGAGGACTAAGTCTTTTATGCTGTACTGAGGTGCAGGTTCAAAGTTTCGAGAACTAGAGTGTGACGCTTGGAGTGCAAGCCCACTCTACACTGTTGTGTCAAATCGGTCCCAAAAAATTGTGTCGACGACGGTGCCGACATCGTGCCATTTTGCAATGATTCTGTCGACCTAACCATCGTGTTTGACAGGCAAACTTCGAGTCAACACTGTGCCAATCTGGCACCGCATCGATCGATTGCGGCACTGCTCGACCATTCTTATGGCTCGGTTTATTTTCAAGAATGTTTCAAGTTTTCAAGAAACAACAATATCTTTGCTGCTGGCGTATCCTATAATGTTCACAGTATCAGATTGTATCATCATCAGTGAAATTCCGGCGGAAGCAGATTTCTTTATTGGAATTGTTTACATCGATAGCAGCAACACCTAGCTCTGATGGTATCGACCGTTAACATCGATGAGTTTGCTTCCGAAATAAATTTAAGATAAACAAGTCTATCATACAAATCTAAATTGAAACTATTCCTACTTACGGATATTCACTTTGGATACATTTGTGATGTTCTATGCTGGCGATTCCAGTGAAATGTGCTCGTTGGTCTGATTTAATCGGCAAAACATTCACCTACTCCATTCTGACGGTTAGCACCTAGGTAATGCGGACTGAATCAAAACGGCTGTCAAAAAAGATCCAATCGAAATGTCAAAAAAGATCCAATGATCAGGAGTGTTATTGTTCTTATGATAATCAACACTATGAAAAAGGTATTGTTATCAGAGGCAAAAATAATTAAACTTATAAAATGAACAAACTACATTTTTCCATCAATTTTTAATTGACCATTGCATCTCTGTAAGAGCATCTTATATTGCAAGGTATCAGATCCTGAGAGAATATAAACAACCTACGAATAACGCTTAGTTCACTCCAAGATTTTAATATGGGAGCAAAATTCGACATTGGCGAATTTCGATACGTACATACGTAGAAAAGTGAAATGTTTTGGAGACGTTTTTTTCTAACGTCGGTGAAAACAGCTTTGTTAGTGAATCTGGCCGAATGAAATCTGCTTAATTATGATCCACTATTTCTGGTGATGAATATAACGATAAAGCAATTTGCGCTTCATGTTGATGGACGTAATCGATTTCTATAATAAGGTCCGTGAAATCGTCGACCATTTTGATCACTACAGATTAACACCCCTATTCTGTATTTCGATCGATTCGAAATATTTCGAACGACTTGATAAAATTCCATTCTGTATTCCGTTCGAGTTGTTTTTGCATTCCGTTCGATCTGTTTCTCTTCGAACATTGAATGGGCAAAACGTTCGAAATGAGGAATGCGAAATTATAACTCGAACGAAATAACGGTTTCGAACGAAATGGAAATCCGTCGGAATACAGAATAGGGCTGTAAGTCTCAATTCGGTGTAACAAGCATCGGATGTTCATACCTCGAAATCGAAGCCGTTTGCCATTTCCGGATATTCTCCTTGGTCGGAATGTAATCGAATATATTGACCACTGTATCAATATTGGTTTTATTATTACATCTGACCTTGATCCTGATAGACATGTATACTTTATGTGTTCAAAAATATACGACGTACTTCGACATCTTTGGCTAACATCTAACATGATGAGAACTGAAGTTAAAATAAGTCTTTTCAAATCGCTAGTATTACCTCATTTCTTATATGGCGTAGAGTTTATACTGAATGCTTCAATCAGAGCTTTAGATAGAGTGCGAATTGCTTTGAACTGTTGTGTCAGGTACGTTTGCAACCTTAATATATATTCCAGAGTCAGCCACCTTCAAAAGCAATTACTGGGATGTCCATTCAATGAATTTGGCTATCTAAAACAAAATATCTAAAATATATCGATATCTAAAACAAAAATTGCAAAGTTTCCGAAGCTCTAGAATGAGAAATTTTATAATCCCTCAGTTCAACACGTCGCATTATGGCAACACTCTTTTTGTCAGGGGCATAACTTATTGGAATTTCCTTCCTAATTTCGTAAAAAACAATTATTCAATCTGAAGATTTCGGCGAGATAGCATGGCTTAATGGGGAAAATCAGCAAACTATAAAAAAATCAAATTAGTAAATACATAAATTAGAAAAATAGATAATTGATGTGATTAAGGTTATGTACTATTGAATTCGAATTAATAACTGGTTGCAGTAAATTAAAAGGTTCCACCTTACACTGTAATGATTAATAAAAAAATTATAGGAGGTTGTGTTCAAGACACGACCGCATTGTTGACGTAGAACTACGCCGTGGTTTAATTCAAGTCGCTTGTTTATAACTGCAGTTATTATTTTATTATGCTACGAAAATTTTGAAATAACCATTCTACCAGTTTGGTCACCCTGAAATATTTTTTTTATTGTAGAATCATTTGACGATAATTGTTTGAACTGTTTGAATAATTTCTTGTGCTCGCAAAACAATACATGCTCGAGATAAGCGCAGCTATCACCCTTAGTGGAGAAAGTTTTGCTACTGGCAAGCGAAACCAAATCACATACAAAATTTCAGAACGACATTTACTTTCTTGGTGACTAAATAAACGAAATAAACTCTATCTGTTAATCTCCATAACCTCGAAAAGAGTAGCACTGCTTCATTATGATCAAGATTAGCGCAAATACAATCCCAGTTGGAGGCAGTTTTGCGACTGGCACGCGAGCCCAAATAAATTAATAACTTAATATAACTTATTGAATAACATGGTATTCCCCAAAAAAATTTTTGGTGCACAACCTTAACACCATAGCGTCAGATCAATACATTGATGACAGAAAACAAACAATGTAAACTGTTTGGAAAAAGACTGAATATTTGCCTCAGCAGAGATACATTACCAATACCCTAGCGTAAATACTTCCCTCCCGCTATCTCCCCCGCTTCCTGAATTTTAGTTTTTTGTATGTTTCGCGCCTGGACGCAACAATAAAGTTCAAGTAGCCAGTCTTATAAATGACGATAGTTATTATATCCTACACTATATACTTCAGTTCAACCGACTTTTTACATATCACTGGAAACTCAAAAAAAAATAGTTGTTCTATAGTAGTGAAACGTAGTGTATTGTCAGTCTAGATTAGCTTAGCTATCATCCTTTGTGGAGAGAGTTTCCCTATTGTCATGCGAAACCAAACCACTGACAAAATTCTAGAACATTGATTTTCTTGGTGAGCTGACGATAGCCTAGCTTGATGATTAATCCAAATGCATCCAAAGCTTAATACGTTGAGCTGGTTTCATCGCACCGACAATGTGGTTTTTTTGTTTAGAGAGCTTTGGTGGTCGTCTGTCTCTCTATTTTGGCCATTCGCCCAAAAGTTTTCTATCGGGCGCGGCCGGGGAATGTTGGGAAGGTTGGTGTTCTTCGCGACATAGTTTATCCCCAACCGATTCATCCTCCAGTGATCTTTTGGCATAATGGACTGATCCCAGCTTCGGCATAAAGATCACATCACCTTCCCAACTCCGGCAAGCACTTCGTATTATATATCTCCCCGTCCACCATATGACTCGAAAGAAGAGCGGCTTGGACATTCCCTTCACGTCTGTCAGAGAAGGACCTTATTCGAGAACATGATGTGAATTATATATTCGACGTCATCGCTGGGGAACGTAAAGTACCCGGTCCCCTGCCATTCGTTGAATTCTAGCATCAAGTACGTCTCGTCTTTCATTATGAGTACGAAAAGAAGTTTTTCACTTCTTTCGCCGGAATCATTTTTATTGTAGACTTAATAAACGTAAGATTTGAAGAAAATCTGTTCCTATAAATTATCTTTCATCGTTATCCGAAATTAGTCCATTTTTTTGATTGCATACGTTAAAACTAAAATCGATGAAAAATGAATTGGAGTTTTCGAGCATTCCATTCGGTAATTTGAAGAAAATTGTAGAATTTTAATCGTGCTTGCCAGGCGTAAATGCTCTAATTGAGCGAGTGATTTTCGGGCGTAAACAAAATATAAACCACCGAAAAATCACAACTGAGTGCCGATACTCAGAAATAAATAATACTGATCAGTTTAGACACGCTAAACTATGGTTTATGTTCACATAACGTATATACATAATGTTTTGTTTTTTGTGTCCCGCGTTAGACCTCTGACCATCTGGTCACTTTATCTATAAGGAATCATATCATGAACATGAACATAAAATTGAATCAATGTAACAGTGTGAAATGTTGTGTTACATGCTGTGGAAAATCATTCAACAGTAAATCATATTAGATTGTAATTGAGGCCATATTACATCATATAAAGAATTTGGCATATCAAAATCCGCGATGTCGCATGAACAGTGTCGACGTGTGGTGATGATATAGTGATTTAGGGAGGCAAATTAAACTCTACAGGATTAGCAAGTCCAAAGCAGCTTTAAATTGGTAAAATTTTAATGAAAATTTTTACTCCATGTTATTTGATTACTCAAAACACCTAGCACCTGAACTTTACATGATCATTTCTATATAAATGTCAAGACATTTCCACTAAAATACAATAGATGACCAGGAATGACGTATCCTAATGCATCTTTTTCGTATTATATGAACGAGTCTTAACTACTCTAGAATTAAACTTCAGATATCCGTGCAAGATAGATGTTGCTTATCATTGAAACAACCGGAGTTCCCATCGGAACGAATTTTCTCAACCTTCACCACCAATCATTTCAAATATTTATACCACCTCCCACTAAAAGTCAATTAAATGATTCCTATTTTTAGAAACAAAAATGTTGTCAAATGGAGGTTGGTGGGGTTTACAAGAAAAACCTCACGAACATTTTCCGCGGTTCGTTTTTTTTGTTTGTTTGTCGTGAATCGTATATACGTATGGCAAAAGTTGTTCTAGATGTGTAATTGTAAGTGTAAGTCATCCAAATTAAATCGCAAACAATTGTCATGTATGTATATCACCTTCACTTTTGCATGTATATGCCAGTTAGGTGCATCATATACCACCCAAAATATGGGATATATGATGCTGTAAATACACTACCCAGCAAACATTAAATCGTATAATTTTGCACGTGCCAAGTCTTACAAGAAATCCGAATAAATCATAATCGCATATAATATCAATCAAAGTATGTATCGTGTATATTTGAAATCGCATAAAATGTAAAAACTCGATATCATATATCATTATCAAATTAAGTCGCAATTCGGTATAATAAACATCAATTTTATGATGTACATTGTCGTAAAATATATTTATTCCGCATCATATGCGTATATTACGCTGATGCAGTTTGTGTGTCGTATAAGCGTATAATTTAAATCGATTCAGTACTGTAGTAAATCGTGTTGCATGCTGAAGAAAATCATGAAACAGTAAATCATATTAGATCCTAATAAAGAACATATCACATCATATTGAAATGTCAGTGAAATTCTCATGCACTCGAAAGTTTTAACCGCTGTTGAATTAAATTTCAGATAGCCGCGCGAGATAGCTGGTGGATGATAATCCAAACGACCGGAGTTCGAACTCACATCGGAGCAGTTTTCACCAAACATCAATCTGTGCCATTTTAAACATTCATATTCCACTCCCAACACAAGTCAATCAAACAATTATTATTTCTACAAACATAAATACTCATATATAAAAATGGCGATTCGTGAGGCTATAATAAACATTTCAAGAAAATATTTTGCGCCATTTGTTTTTTTTATATGTCTGTAATAAATAGTATATGAATATGGCAAAAGTCGTATTTGGTGCTTTGACAATTCTCGCGTAACTTTTGAAAAGGTCCTATGTAACATTCACATCAACTCGAGAAAAACGGAGTTGAAGATCGGAATATTGTTCCGCGAATTGTTTTAAAAGGAATCGATCTTTATCACTACTTTTACCACTAGCAGTCAATAATAACTCTGAAAAACCAATCGTAACTGTTGTCATGTGATTTTAGTTAGAAATTCAAGCCTTCGAGCGAAAAATGTTACATTGGACGTTTTGACTGCCCTCTTTGTACATTTGACAAATAACGTTGCACGGTGAGAATCTGAAAATAACTACTAAACAACGATCCAAATACTTGCACTTCGTGCTAAAAGCAGATCATTATTGTTATAACTCGTTGAATTGAACTAAAAACGATATCAACACCCGAAAATAAAAAAAACTCAAAATGACCGAAGTGCGATTTCGTGTTGTATTGGTTGCTTTGTTACTTCGGGTGTATCGAGCGTCAGAGGAAAGTGGTGTCCGAAGTAACAGTCGAGTGCTTAAAATTCGAATCTGTTCATTGGTCATTTTTTGTATCGGCGATAAAAAGGTGAAAAGGATAGATACTTGAACGATTGTTTTCTCAATGCATTAAATGATTGATAACTAATAGTGTGCATCCATTAACTCGATTCGTTTACATTTGTTACTTAGGACGTTTTCAAAAGTTACGCGAGAATTCATGAATATATTCATATTAGATCGCAATTCAATTCAACATATCGCTATTATAGCCGGTCAAAGTTGCATATTCATCCAAACAAATTCGGTAAGCATTTGCCATGTATGTATATGGCCTCCACTTTTGCATGCATATGCCAGTTAGGCGCATTATATGCCAACCAAATTTTAGGGCATATGATGTTATATATACGCTTGTTATGCGATTTAATGTTTGCTGGGCTGAACCATGGCCGATGAAAAGATGTATATCAGCGTGTTATTTTACCTTTTCGTGGCTTTGGTGGTCGTCTGTCTCTCTATTTTGGCCATTCGCCCAAAAGTTTTCTATCGGGCGCGGCCGGGGAATGTTGGGAAGGTTGGTGTTTTTCGCGACATAGTTTATCTTCAACCGATTCATCCTCCAGTGATCTTTTGGCATAATGGACTGATCCCAGCTTCGGCATAAAGACCACATCACCTTCCCAACTCCGGCAAGCACTTCGTATTATATATCTCCCCGTTCACCATATGACTCGAAAGAAGAGCGGCTTGGACATTCCCTTCACGTCTGTCAGAGAAGGACCTTCTTCATCATATAAAGAATTTGGCATATCAAAATCCGCGATGTCGCATGAACAGTGTCGACGTGTGGTGATGATATAGTGATTTAGGGAGGCAAATTAAACTCTACAGGATTAGCAAGTCCAAAGCAGCTTTAAATTGGTAAAATTTTAAAGAAAATTTTTACTCCATGTTATTTGATTACTCAAAACACCTAGCACCTGAACTTTACATGATCATTTCTGTATAAATGTCAAGACATTTCCACTAAAATACAATAGATGACCAGGAATGACGTATCCTAATGCATCTTTTTCGTATTATATGAACGAGTCTTAACTACTCTAGAATTAAACTTCAGATATCCGTGCGAGATAGATGTTGCTTATCATTGAAACAACCGGAGTTCCCATCGGAACGAATTTTCTCAACCTTCATCACCAATCATTTCAAATATTTATACCACCTCCCACTAAAAGTCAATCAATGATTCCTATTTTTAGAAATAAAAATGTTGTCAAATGGAGGTTGGTGGGGTTTACAAGAAAAGCCTCACGAACATTTTCCGCGGTTCGTTTTTTTTTGTTTGTTTGTCGTAAATCGTATATACGTATGGCAAAAGTCGTTCTAGGTGTGTAAGTGTAAGTGTAAGTCATCCAAATTAAATCGCAAACAATTGTCATGTATGTATATCACCTTCACTTTTGCATGTATATGCCAGTTAGGTGCATCATATACCACCCAAAATATGGGATATATGATGCTGTAAATACACTGGTTATACGATTTGATGTTTGCTGGGGATACCTAGCAAACGAGGGGGCGAGGGGGGCGTTCCGACCACGCTCAAGTGACGGAAACAACTCCGAGATTTGCGACAGATCGACTTGCCGGATTCATGCCCGGTTGCTCGATGATGCACCAGATTTTTTCACTGCGACAGATTCTCCAAATGGGCCGCGATTATCATGTCCCTACGCACCACATCTTCGTCGATTACAAGGCCACATATGATACAATCGACCGACGACAGCTGTAGAGAATCATGGACGAACACGGTTTTCCCCGAAAGATGATAAGACTGATTCTGACAACGATGAACGGAGTGTGGTGCAGTGTTTGGATCTCAAGGGATCTGTCGGAATCGTTTGAGACTCTCAGGGGACTTCGACAAGGCGATTGACTCTCCTGTCTGCTCTTCAACGTGGCGCCGGAAGGTGTTATGCGGATAGCGGGCTTCAACATGCGGGCCACGATTTTCAACAAGTCTAGTCAGCTTACCTGACTGACACGAAGCAAGGCTGATTGGGCTTGGGATCAATACGTCTAAGGTCGAGGACATAGTAAATGCGATGCGGTGCGATGCGTTGCGATGTGGAGCGATTAATTGGAGCTCATCGCGTGCTATGACATACTGATCGCTTTAGTCGCGCGTTTTTTGATGTTTTATTCCATTCCTTTCTACATGTAAACAACCCAGCAAAAGGATGCCAGATATGATAACATGTCTTCATTTTCTAAACAGTTGAATTGTGAGATCGTTTTTATCTGTGAACATTGTAATTCGAAAGCCCTTAACGTAACGTTTTCATTATATGCATTATGTAAATTAGAATAAAGTTATATCATTTATCAAACAAAACGAGAATAATAAGTTAACAACTTAATTTTTATTTTCTTTCGATTATGAAGATATTCATGAAAATCGTCTGGCAACCATCACTTGCGTTCACTCGCGGCAAAACACTCTCCACACACAGTTTCACCGCATTGAAATCGCGTTCACTATGTCTGGTCAGGGCGGTTTGCATTTGATTTCCACATTCGTGAACAAAAGAGGTTTCCCGTAAACGAGCCCACGCCCGTGTTGTGATCGATGGCGACGAGCTCGAGGTGGTAGAGGAATTTGTCTATCTTGGCACGTTGATAACAACTGACAACAACAACAGCCGTGAAATTCGAAGACGCATAGTCAATGGAAGTCGTGCCTACTATGGGCTCTGCAAATCCTTGAGGTCCAACAAACTCCGACTCCGTACGAAGTGTGCCATGTATGAATCCCTAATTCGACCGGTTGTTCTCTATGGGCATGAAGCATGGACGATGCTTGAAGAGGACTCAAAAGCGCTTGGTGTATTCGAACACCGAGTGCTCAGAATAATATACAGTGGTGTACAGGGAAATGGAGCATGGCGAAGGAGAATGAGCCACGAGCTGGCGCAACTCTACGGCGAACCAAGCATCTAGAAAGTCGTCAAGGCTGAACTAGTACGATGGGCAGGACATGGTGCAAGATTGCCGGACAGCAGCCCTGCAAAGATGGTGTACGCATCGATTCCACTAGGAACAACAAGGAGAGGAGCCCAGCGAGCGGGGTGATTGGATCAGGTGGAGCAAGACTTGGCAAGAATCGGTGCGGCCGGGAGCTGGAGAACTGCAGGCATGAACCGAGTACATTGGCGGAACAATGTTGTGAATCAAATCCAATCTCATCTAGGAATGTAGCATCGTTGTAAATAAAAAAAAATAAACATCAGAATCAAATGTAGGAGTTCAAATCTTGTTGAGAAAGCAAGACAGAACAATTTGAACCTAAGTGGAGAACATTATTTTGGTGAGAACCCAGTGAGAAATTTTTTGTAACGTTAGCTCTACTGTTCACTCGTTTTTCGTAGTTTCAACTCATCGTTGGAAGAGAAAAAAGAGAGAGAGAAATATAAAGAGAGCGAAGGGGAAGGAGAGAAGGAAAGAGAGAGAAAGAGAGAAAGAAAATAGAGAGATATACGGAAAACCAAAAAATACAAAGTTTCTAGTGGTTATATTGTATTTTTTACGGTTGATTAACTTACATGCGACAAGCCACGCGAATCATCGTTTTTTTTCGACGCCCCAGAAATAGCTACTAAAAACAATAATCTTCAAATTTAGTTATACTATAAAATAATATCTGAAGTAATGAACAAGTGAGTTGTAATTATGTCGTGTTCCTTTAAAACCAATGCAGCCGTGTCTTTTTGTGGGATTACACATACGGATAGATGAAGTTAGACTGTTCATCTGGAGAGGGAAAATTCAGTTTTAATTAAATCAGTCTTTTGATTGAAAATCGTGATGTGAAAATATTTCGTTTCAAACAGGTGATGTTGATGCAAATATGAATCATTTTTGTTTATTATAATACAACTTGCGTTAACTTGCACATAAACGAACGATCGATCGACCTATCCCGTGGTAGTCTCTACTGATATCGATGTTTCGTTACTCGACCCTTCCGGCACGCTACTTTGCTCCTCCCGCTCTCGAACACCCGTACCCACATTTGCCCTAATGACGGTTTCTATTCTATCGGGCAGCAGACGTTCGATTGGTTCCAGTATTTTCTTCTGCCGGAAATAGGTGAGACCGTGTTTTTGCAGCGCCAAAACGTTGATGCCTAGATAGCTCGCAATCGTGGTGGGAGGAAAAATAAAGTGAATGCACCGCTGAAGGTATGGAACCAGGTCATACGCAAAGCACGAACAGAACCGGATGAAGTATTCGCGTTCTGAGGGCGTGAATGCTTGCTGTTCCTGGCGGTAGAAGGACAGGACGTTTTTGCATACGTTTTCGAGAGAACCTTCGAGGACCTGGGTAACCGTAGGGGCTAGTGCGATCGGAGCACAGAGGCGAAGTTCGTTGAATACGGTCAGAACTCCGTTGCAATATATTGCGAGAGGCGTAAAGTCTAGTAAACTTTCCGGGGGATGATTGCCGTTGTCGGACTTGTCGCTTGATTTTGTCCTGTTTATGCCTATGGGAACCTTATTTATTAGGGTGTATTGTTCAATGTCCTGCTCAAATTGTTGGGTGATTTTCACGATTGCATTTTGAAAGTTGAGCGAAATGACCCTGATAAAAACGGGTGCGATCAACGAGCGGAAATCTACACCAACTCGACTGAAGGACAACCCAAAATACATACACTGGCCAAGAATCGTGTCAAATGAATTTATCTCGTTCGAGGCGAGATCTTTCTCTAAAGTGTTGATAAAATCAACAATTCTATCATGAAGCCAACTTTGAAATATTTTGTTTCCATCGGGAGCATTCAGATTGGACGTAATTGTTGTCATCCCAGACGAAGTGTCCTCATCCTCCGGAAAGATCGCCCGATACTGGGTGATGATGTTGAACAAATGTACACGTGTAGCATCGATTGTTTTCGTCAGGTGAACATGAGCTGTGAACGTGAAGAAATGTGAAAGTCCTCAATTTGTTCAGCATACAATTACTCACCATCGTCCTGAGGAATTTTTGCAAGCAATTCTTTAAACCAATTTGTTCTGATTTGAAGAAATTTCAATTTCAATTCAGCAGTTGTAAACGCTTGCATTCTTCTCAAATAGCCAACAACTTGTAAACATTTGGGAAGCTGTAGATCCGTTCGCAACTGTGATAACAGTTGTACCAGCATCGTGTGCCACGCAGCTTCCACAGCTGTTTGAATGCTCTATGGAAGAAATTCATTCGTCATTTAGAAAGCTCGGAAAGTTCGTGTTTTCGAGAAAAACTTACAGCGATTACTGGAATGCCTCCGTGTTTATTGCCAATGCGCTGCACGTAGGCAGCCAATTCCAACGTTTCCTCATACCTTCCCTCGCGGATGCAGCTTTCCATCAGCTGAGGAATTTCCAAAATCTCCAATAGCTCAGCATTTCTAGTGAGCGTCAGTGAATTCAGCCTCCGAGCGCTGTTGATATTACTGGACGAGGCTAGGAACTTGTTGCATGTTGCGGTGAACTCCGGTAACCTAGTGCTTAAACTTTCCACCCTTTGCTCAGTCTCCACAAATTTTTGATATATCTCCCGAGAACATTCCGCCGTCTGGATGAATGTTTTATAGTTATTTACGGCGAGCTCTTGTGTTTGTTCGACGTTTTGCTTGCATTCTTCCTGCAGGCGGTTAGTCTCTTTCTTCAACTGGTCCACTTTGTAGGAGCCCAGCTTGAACATGTAATCGATCACTTCGGGAGCATTGTCACCGTTGAGGATTTCTGAAAGTTACCGTGAGAATGAAAATGTCTGATTTTATTGGATCCATGGAATCACCTTCACACTCGTCTGGAAACACTAATTTTAATACTTTTTCATGTTCGTAATCCATATTTTCTCTTGCATCAGCGAAATAATTTCGTATATTTATGTTATGCCACTGTTGTGATCTGTAATAGAAACGTCAAGGATACTGTGTTGTGATTCACTCACTTGCTGCGTTCATCCAGGGGTATGACTAAAACGTCAATTCCCTCATATTGCCCAAGATGGGTCTATGGTACTAGGTGAGGCCGTTTCGTCACTAAGTTGGTTAGAGGAGCGGTATATGAAAACAGTACGGAAGAAAGTAGAAGGGGAATTATTGGCTTGTGGCGTGAAAGAGACAGACTGATCACGAGCGAGCTTCGGCACTAGCGTATTGTGTTTTGTCTACAAACAAAACACAGTAGACTTCCAAGATGGCTGAAAAGTGGTTTTAGCAAGTTGGCCCACCTTAGGATATACTTCTAGGCGCCTTGATATTGCCAGTGTACCAGGGGATAGTAAAGGCTGATTTAGACGATGCCAGTCAGCGCTCTAGTTGAAGTATCCAGTGAACAGAGAACAGACACTCTGTTCAAGTTAGAGGCCAATTACTTGTTCGATACTGGTACAAGTAACTTGGACAGAGTGTCTGTTCTCTGTTCACTGGATACCTCAACTAGAGCGCTGACTGGCATCGTCTAAATCAGCCTTAACTTCAAGCAAAAAAGTGGGACCGATTCGAGATTGCTTTTATGTAAACAGTGAACTTTTTTTACACTCTAAAAATTGCTCCGACTTGCACTGACAACTGAATGATATTGTCAATTTGTGCGAGGTGCCTCAAAACAGCTGGGAATAAATATTGTTTATATACAGTAAGTTACATTTAATGCGACGTTTATATTATTGGACAGACCTGTAATGTGACACGTTTAATTGAACATTTTTGTAAACATCGAGTTCAGGGCCCAAATTATGGCGCCACATTAAAGTTGCCACCAGACGTTGACACTGTACCACTCACATCGCCAATGTTCAATTACAGACCAAAATCGCCTCCAAAGCGACACTGATTGGTGCCTCGGCATGTCGTATTAAATTTAAATTACTGTATTATATTGTTATTTATGTTCGCATCATAGGCAACGCACACATTTATTTTCCACTTGCAACAGTTCTCACGATGATTGGATGGATGAATATACGACTTATACATGCATCTAGTACGACTATTGTCATGCGTATATACAATTTACTACAGACAATCAAAAAACGAATGGCGGAAAACGTTCTTGATAATTATAATAATTGTTATAGATTTTTGTAAATACATGTATGTTTGGAATATTACTTTAAAAATTATTTTTAAGTCCGAATATTTCCGGTTTCAAGAAAAGTGAAAGTTAAAGTTGCTTTTTTTATTTTTAACTTTTAAGAACGAAAGATTATCTGTTTGCCGGTCTTTTGCGTTCTGATAAACATAGTGACAAAAATAAATTAGTTCCACTTCGTCATTCAATTGCACTTAACTCAAAACTGTAAACATGAGATTATGAACTTGACAAACCAAGTTGCCAAGTATGCCAACCCAGCAAACATTAAATCGTATATAGAGCATCGAATATCTGATATTTTGGGTGGTATATGATGCGCCCAAATAGCATGTACAGTAAGTTACATCTAATCCTCGACATACCGAGGCACTACTCAGTGTCGCATTAGAGGTGATTGGCCTGTAATCGGACATTCACGATGATAGTGGTACAATGTCGACATCTGGTGGCAACTTTCAATCTGGGGCCATACTTTGGGTACCAAACTCGATGTTTACAAAATATCCAATTAGAGATGAAAATGTCCAATTATTTGTGTCCCACTACTGTACATGCAAGGTTATTAGGCAATACCTAATAACATAATAAGTCTGTTGTCATACGAATATACGATTCATCACTGCCATAAAAAAAATGGCGGAAAATATTAAAGTAAAATGTTCGGCCTGGGGAATCACCATTTTTGTATGTATATAGAACCTTTATAAACATTTATGTTTGTACAAAAAGGAATTAATCAATTGACTTTTAGGGATATAAATGTTTGATATGAGTGGTGTCGACGGTTGTAAAAATGCTCCGATGGGATTTGAACTCCGGTTGTTTGGATTATCAAGCCGCAGCTATCTCGTATGGCTATCTGAAATATGATTTTAGGGCAATTAAAGATCTTACATATGATACGAAAGAGTTGCAATCGGATACGTCATTACTGTTTGTTTATTGTGCTTTATTGGAAATATCGCAAAATTTATATAGAAATGGTTAAATAAAGTTCAGTACTACATGTTTTGAGTAATCAAATAACATGAAGTAAAAAATTTCATTCATATTTTAACAATTTAAAATTGCCTTCGGGCCTGCCCAGCAAACATTAAATCGTAAAAGATTCGAGGGGTTGTATCCGAGATACGACCGCTTAGAACATAGGACTACGCAATCTTTTTTCATTTGAAATTTGATGGTTTATCATTTCGAATATTATTTGCGAATACGTCGAAATTTAATAAATAACTCTTTAGTAAAAAGTTCCGGGGACTTTGAAAAGGTTTAATGGCTTGCGTAGTTTTGTAGAATCATTTCGAGAAGCAACGATCATTTTTTGCCTTTGCGAGAACAATACACTAATTGGTCACATGTCGCAATTTGTTTCTTTATATCAATGCACGCATTGCACTGAATATTAACGAGAGGCATCTTCCGTGCATCGCCATCAAAGACGAATGAACTGTCTGAGTTTCCAGTGTCTATAATTCAAAAGAAAAAGAAAAAGTGCATCGTCATTCAAAAAGCATCAAACACGCGTCTAACATATGCACACAGTTGCAGTGCTAAAAATGAAACATCGCGAGAATGACCGTTTATGAAAAATCGTTTCTCGACTCTCGGTCAAAACCGTCAACAAAGTTTCTCTAAGTTTCAATGTTTCGCGCAACGAAAACGAGCAACACACAAAAAACCATACATCGATGTTTAGAAGCGACCTATAATCATTTGCACTCTTCTCTTCTTTCGCCTTCTTTGCCATGACTTGGATGGTTGTGTTAATTGCAATGCCAGATGCACTTCAGTAAAATATTCGCTAGCGTTCACAGCTTGAGGGGAAACATTAAACACAAAACGAGCAGAATAAGCGACCTTTGTTGTTTCGGGCACAGAAAGATTCTGAGAGTTTTCGTCAGAGGAGATGCAATACTTATACGCTAGCGACAGCTCACTTATTATGCAATGGTGGAGTTTACTTCGCAAATTTTCTCTTTCCGCTATCCCCCTTCGTTGTTTCTGTTCTAGCGGCTGCATAAGATACCCGTTATTGACAGCTCTGTTCGGGAAAGCACACAAACGGACAGAACAAATGTATGGGAAAATGGGAATGCTTCCAATTTTCATCAATTTAAACCATATACAGACTATGGGATTGTGATGTATAGCATATCAAACAAAAAAACTAAGAAAATTTCCAATTTGATTGGTATGTAAATCGTTTAAATCCGTTCGTAGAAAAAAAATAGTTATTAACGTTAACTTTATTTCATAAAAACGTGACCTGTTTTCTGATTTGGCACCCTTAATGTAAGACGTAGTCCTATGTCAAAAATCTAAAATTGGAGGCGATATACATACATCCAAGACACATTACGCAATAAACATCAATAATTGCTTCAACGATTTCAATCCTCGCAAATGATATGTTGGTAAATAAATGACGCCATATTGAATTTGATTTTGGGTAGCCTATATTCAATTGATGTCTAACCCCTGCGTTCATCGAAACAGAATTAATTTTATTCCGAAGCATTCAAGCAAATGAACAACAAGGGAGTTAATGTTCATTCAGGCACAATCGTGTCCAGTGACACTTTTCGGTCTCTTTTTCCTCAGTTATACTTTTAATTTTTGACGTAGGACTACGTCTAACCTTTCAATACAGGGGCCCATTTCAATATTTCGGTGTGAAAAAGTGTTCAGTTTTTGAACGCTAATACCTCCTCAATTATTGAATGGATTTTGGTTCCAAATACACACATTGATAGGAAATATCCCGAGCAATTGTTACTATGCTATACATTACGGGTTTTCAGCTCATATAAAGTTCAAATTGACGAAAAATTGGAAGAAAAAAATCCCTACTTATTTCATTACAAGCAACCACAGCGAACCGTATGGACAAGGCGAAGGAGGGAGACAAAAAAGAGATTATAAATAAATATAGGCGGTCGCTACAACGTTAACTATATGGCTATATAAAGTGAGCGATGGTGGTGCTTGGCCACATTCTATCATCGGATGCCAAGCAGGAAAGGCGCTATCTTGAAATTGATTTTCAGAATAAGAGATTGCTGCATTTGCCGGGGATGTATGCGGTGCGATACCACAAGAGTGAGAGACAGGAGTTCCAATGGGATGTGGAGTAGGAGAGCCTATCGAAGTGTGTTAAAAACGGTGGAAGCGTCGCGCCACCGTGTTTGTAACATGTTTGTCTATGGCGCTGTACCACATTAATTGAAATTTGACCCCTTTCGGTCAACAGATTGATCTGAAATTTGGAACACACCTTTATCTCTGCAGTCATCATAAAACTGCATATTTCATGATCTTGAAAATCCAAGATGGCGACCGCTACAAAATGGCGGATTACATATTTTCTCAAAGCCCCATCAATATGGGTATCAAATGAAAGCGATTGACTAGTAGAATACAGTTATTTATGAAAAATGCAAATCCAAAATGGCCGCCACCACAAAATGGCGGATTATATATTTTTTCTAAGCCCCATCAAATGAAGGACTTGAATAGTAGAACACAGTCATTCATGAGGAGTGCAAAGCCCAATTATATCACGATACCAGACGGTAAATTCCTATTACGATATGCTTGCCATCAAGTATGTGTTCGTTTCCGGATGAACAATAACCCCTGCAACATTTGCACCGCACGACATTTGCACGACAAATTTTGATTTTTTTTTGTATTTGAATCTAAACGTTTGAGTGTTTGCTGAGTGCTGAGGTTTTATTTTATCCTTTGATTTTTTTCTGTATTTTTGTACATGAAAAGTTGATCATTCTGGGATCTGTGCTCCATGATATTCGAATAATGGACACCCCTTGGTGTAGTCCTACGTCTCTCCGGTTATGTCCCCGACATTACCCACCCGTCTTTTTTCATTCATTTATTTTCGCTATCATGGTTATTATGATCATGGTTTGTCCGGTTTTAGAAATCTCCATTTTTGAATGAAAACATTCGAATTCACAATTAGATCTTGCATTTATCATTGCTTGAGTTTACTGTCATCATATTGATTCATTCATAATTTAGGCTTTCTTCAGAATATTGCCTTTTCTTGGGCATTTTAGAAGTGTTCACCTCAACACAATCAACACAGAAAAACCATACTTCTGCTATGCGCGAAGCACACCATAAACAAACATAAACAAACTGCAGCGCGCCAAGCGGTTGCCATGGAAATCATGTGGACAAAACAACATTATTGAATTGGACAACTCATGATCAGAATTGAGTTCATCAAAATGCGTTAATTTAATGGTTTAGCTATGTAAATCCGATACAAATGGTGAGCAAGCATGATGTTTACAATATTTATAAGTGTTGTAATTCAGAAAAGGTCTGAATACGTGCCAAATAATCATCTGGTGATCGATTAAAAGTTATCTCGAATGAGGGGCGCATTGACACAAATAGAAGGTGTATTTTATAATCCTTTAAAACATGTGATTTCGTAAAAATATACTATCAAACTACTATAAATCATGTAAAAGGCAATTTCATTTATATGTTTCGAAACATTCGAAGGCCTTATTTGACACAGGAGCGCTGAATTAGAGCATTCAAAAAAGTGGGCAAACCATGATCATATTTTCGACTGGACAAACCAAGATCATTTACCCTAGATGAAAATTCAATTAATGTTTATGTTTTTGTGGCGTATTGAGACGAAGTGGTATGTGAAACCACAGTTGCAAAATCTCACACTCACTTTACTGACAGCGCAAGATATTGAGACAACATCAAAATCAACCACCAATTCCCCTGCAGTTCATGACAAATGAACCAAACTTAATTCCATGCAACCGACACTCCGTCACGTGGAACATTTGGTTTTTGCATTATTCCCCACACTCATTCGTTCCACTGTCTCACTGAGAATTTACACCCGAAATTTTCATACGCATCTTCGATCAGCTGACAGTGGAAGGGAACAAAATTCCATACAAGGAAATATCATCTCACTGACACCGCGTCAGACGTTTAAATGCGTGTTCGTGTGTGTTTTCCTAGTATGAAAAAACATAATGGCCCCATTCTTTATAACTATCGTCCGTTATAACTATCGTGCGAATGTTTGAATTACAAAACTGCTCTATAATGCTGGAAAAACTTCACGGTTATTATTCAATACTCAAAATATCAACTAATCAATATTATACATGATCAACTATAATCATCGTTCTTTCTTGTGAGAGATGACGAATTGTTGTTTCTCTCACACTGTTACAACATGTTTGGGCCAATGGCCTCAATTTACATTTTATGGTGTTGCAACTTTCTGTTAGTCCATTCCTTAGAATGGAAATAAAAATTACTATTCATTTAAGACAATCCGAAGTAGAGTTACTTACCTTATGCCATGTTTCAATGAGCCTGTGGGAGCTACACTTTTAGTTCTTAATTACTCCTCATATCGCAGTAATCGAGTCCAAATAAACAAATTTACGTCCTCTGGATACGTCAGGATTTCGTCTAAGAATGCGACCAAGCGGGTAAATTGCTGTTTGTTTATCTGGATGGAATCAGTTGCGTAAAAAGTATTCAGCGTAATTCGTTTTTATATCCACAGTTCTGTTTTACAATCTTTCGCCATCTTTCATGCACCCTAATTTTCTTTCCGCCTAGAAGAATTTTGCTTCCTCGTCGAAAACTGTAGTCATACTTGTGGAAAAAAATTCAGACGAACTCTAACCGTGATGGCGAAAACAGTGAAGCTACTACGTTCAGAAGTGTGCGCGTTCAAAGAACGTACATCGTGCGGCACTTTGTGGCCGTCGCATACGTCCGTTCCGGCAACTACAACATCTTGGCAGCGACAAGAAGCTCCAAAGGATGTTGTAGAGGAAGATCAAGGCTGGGAGGTTGGTGCAACCGGCCAAACAATGAATAAGTACCTGGCGAACATGGACATACATGTCAGGAAGCGGAAGTCCCGTCCACTGATCTCGGAGCTGAAGGCAATGACGCAGCGGCAGCGACTGAATAAGATGGTCGAGTCGATTTTCCCGGCGAATCGCGACGTGGCGGTGGTGATGGGCGACTAGACCTATCTCACCCTGGATGGCAGGACACTTCGTATTTTACTTCCCCCACGAAGGAAGTGAGCTCCGAAGTGAAGTTTATTTCAAACATCAAGTTCTCCAAGAAGGTGCAGTTGTGGCTGACAATCAGCGAGAAGGGGTGAACGGGGAAAATTATAGTACGACGTGCCTGCCGGAAGGTGCGTCGTTCATCAAGAAATACCATAAGGACGAAAACGCGGTGTTCTGGCGTCGGCCCACTACTCCAAGCGATCGTTAGAGGAGATGGAGCGGCTAAATATCGAACCCAACCAATATCCCTCAGCTGCGTCCGATCGAGAATTTCTGGGCAAATCTGAAGCGTAAGAATTACTCCAACAATTTTGTCGCGAAAACTGAGAAGGAATCAATCAATAAAAAGAAGAAAGAACTCAAAAACATGCCTACACGCATGTCGTTGTCCGCCATGGCGAATGTCCCGGTTAACTGCCGGAAGGCCGCTCGCAAGGGCGTAGCATTTTTTTTGCAAGCGAGCTAATATAATAACCTTCCATGGGAAATTTGTTAAACTCAATTATCTGTCTTAGTTTTTTTTATCACCATCCGAAAAAAAGTCCATTTTTTATGCAAACGTTAGTTGCGTGAAAACACCTAAAATCGGACAAACCATCATCTTTTACCATCTTTTTGGACGGACCCGATGGCGTTTCCTCCATATGAAAGCCGATGCAAGATACTGAACATGGACACACTGGCAAAAAGAAGAGACGATATGTGTGCAATCATCGTTGGAAAATTATTTCTCGGGTTAATCGATGCTCCTTATATTCTAGATAAACTCAATGCGACTTCGAGATTTATCCTTACTACGACTTTTCTTTCGTCAACCGGATATTTTATGGTCAAAACGAACCTATCAAACAGTGTCGTCAGTTGATTTTGCTAGTAAATGAATAAACAAATATTCCTTTTCCCATACATCACAACCGAAGCATTTCGAAAAGTTGGGAGACCCGTAGCCCAATGGACTGTACGCTCAAAAAGCGAATCAACATGGGCTCAACTCTAAGACCATTGATTAATATTCTAATAGTTATTTTTCAAAGCCAGAGGTATAGAAATAAAAATAGAAAAAAAAACAAAAACTTCAGAAACTGTTAGAGCCTTTGTGATCTATAGCAGAGCACACTTGAGCTGCCCTGAATGATGATAGAGATGGGATCTGTTCGAATCATATGGTGTAAACATTTGAAAGATGCAGAAAGTATCTATGTGATGTGATATTCGTCTACAGAAAAAAAAATCAATACCCGTCACAACTCATTAGTAATTTATTCTTTAAAGTATGAGTATACCTGTTTTCTTTATTATTCGTTCAATTGTCGCTTCACTTCGTTTCCGTGATGCTCATTTCTCAGTACTTTGCCGTTCGCTCTGTTCGTACTCGTTTACGAAATGGGTTTACAAAACTCACAAATTACACAATCACATCGTTATCTATTTCCCTGGACTTAACAACTCTTGGACTAACGTCAACGTCAACGTCGAAATACCATACGAAATAAGACAATGCAATTCTACCAATCAGACTATCCCAATTCAAATCCCACTCCTGAAGGCATTTGTTTTCGTATTGTTCCGCTTTCGAGAACATGAAATTAACTACGATTGGAAAAAAAACTGTACCAATTTCGTTCACCCTGTTCGAAAATGTTTTTGTGCTCGTCTTCAATCGTTGCGTTTTACCTGTTAGATGTGAATTTAGTTTTAATGAGTTTGTTTTCTCGTTTGCCACGCTCTAGCCGTTTCACATTATTTTGTCTGAACATTTTTCATAGTTAAAAAAATCCATTATCAAACCCTTTGTTATTTGCACGCTCTCGCTCGTAGGCGAACTGAATTTTGTATCTCGCAGATTTTGCACGTTAAACGTTGTGTATTTTCTTCATCAGAAATTAAAACATAAACATTTTTCTTAATACCATTTCGTTAGACAATGTGTATATAATATATATATTATGTAATATGAAATAGTATCGCTATCCTTAGTTTAGTGTACATGAAACACGTTACTTTTTTGTTGATTACAGATTTGCTAACGAATAAAAGAATTATTTTGCACTATTGTATTAGAATCAAACACAACGTAAATGTTTGGGCTAGTATTTTGAGTAAATTTGTACAATGTTATCAGATTTAGAGAGTTCGTTACCGTGAAAACAATTCACGTGGAATGGCTCAAAGACTGAAGATGACTGACTGTTCATGAACTGCTCAATTTATTCGAAACAACGTTTGAAAATTTTTCATGAATTAGTTTCAATTTTGTGTGGTCTTTTGAAAAAAGTTGACTGTTTTTTTCTTGTCACGCTCGCTTTCAGTATTAAATTTTGCTACATTACTTTCAACAGGCAATTTTAAATTTTATCAGGGTACTTTTTAACGTTTCTCAAACTTGTTCTAATACTATTATCAGACTTCAAAATATTCAATAGACAAAAATTAGGTACAAATTGCATTGTTATTGGCCTAATTCAAGAGTGATCGTAAATGCTAAATATCTATAATTTTGTCTAATCCCGGTGATACGAAACACTCACGCAGATGCAATCCCACGCATGCGTACAAACCATGTTTGATCCTAGAATAAAATCGCTCGCAGTTATTTCAAACAGAAAATCATTCTTCCCAGCACCTAGTTCCGATATCATATATCTGGCTCGACAAACGACGCTGGGAATAGACCAGTTTTGCCGGAGCGTTGATGGGTGCCCTTGTACCAGCCGTTATCACGTTTTTTATGCACCAGCACAATGTCGCCGACGCGAAGCTCAAGCTCGTATTCGCTGTTTGGGGGGTACGGCACGATGCATTTGAATCTGGATGGAGAACACAAATAAAACGAAGGTGGAAACATTTGGTTAATTCCAGTTTCTTCGAGAGATTCTTCGAGAAAAAAAAACCCAAAAGGGCGGTCCTCTGGGTTGTTCATTCACAATGTTGAAATTTTGTATAGCCCTTCTTTCATCGAAAAACTCTTCTCTCGGAAGAGATCTGATTAAATTCACTGGAATTTGTTGGAAAATCTTTATATCGCACAGATGCCTCATTCCATTTGGTTCTTCTGAATCTCGATCAATAGGTCGAATCAAATAATCTGTTATCTAAAGTGACCAGATGGTCAAAGGTCTAACGCGGGACACAAAAAACAAAACGTTATGTGAAAATAAACCATAGTTTAGCGAGTCTCATTTATTCGTGAAACACTGAACATGTGTCCTTGCAATTAAACCTGATCTGTATTATTTCTTTCTAAGTATCGTCATCCAGTTGTGATTATTCGGTGGTTTGGATTTTATTTACGCCTGAAAATCACTGGCTCAGTTAGAGTATTAAAGCCTGGCAAGCACGATTCAAATTCAAATTCAACAATTTGCTTCAAATTACCATTCCATTCAGTAAAAAAAATTTCAATCCATTTTTCATCCAATTTAGTGTTAACGCATGCATTAAAAAATGGACTATTTTCGGATGGCGATAAAAAATAAACTACAAAAAATGATTTTATAGAACAAATTTTCCTTAAATATTACGTTTATTAAGCCTACGACAAAAATTATTCAAGGCTGTTGATAAGCAGCAGCAGCACTGTCAAGTAACTTCATGATTTTTTCATACTATCAGCTTCACCCCACATCAAAGGAGTTGGACATCCTGAGACACTTTGTGTCCGCCAGACATAGCCGATCTGGTATTTACAACATCCTCTCCCTGTCGCTCCTTAAGCCGGGAGATCGAAACAATCGGCCAAACGGTGGAGTCAGACGCGTCAGACGAGACCGGCAGTATCTGAGCAGCAGGCAACCACCCAGAAGGAATAGCTTAAGGTGCTGGTAAAAAACTTCTTTCCTGCGAAAGAGCTTGAGCTTGAGCTTGGGCTTGGGTAGACTGTACAATTCGTAATTGCTCTCCGTGATTGACCTGAACCAACCAAATTGCACAAAGAACACACAGAATGACGCTTGGGACTAGCAAATCATTGTGCAATTTTCGGTGATTCGAGCTTTAAATTGTCAATAACGACGCCGGCCACGTCCTTACAGTCACCAGGGGAAGGGAAGGAATGTTAGTATGATATTCGCCGCCCGAAGGCCAGAAGGGTCGCCTCTATAGCGTGGTTCCCTAGCGTTTATCATGGAAGGGATAGTTGTTAGTTGGAATGGTTGAGAAAAATCAGGATTCACTGCGGTAAGTGATGTGATTTTAAAAACGCGAACTCACAACTATTCGGCAAAATGAAATTTGAAAACAATATACATTCTTATCTGGCCGGTCATGCATTTCGTTATTCATCGTGCGTAGTACATAGATATTTTTCCTGACCTGAGAAGGTCATAAAAAACTCCTTCAAAAACTCTCGATCTATATATGTTTATTCAATCGCGGAGACCAAGGTTATTTTTGACAACCTGAGAAGGTCGCCAAGAAACCCTTTCAATATTTCTCTAATTGACGATATATACTTAACCTGAAAAGGTCACCAAGGAAATTCTTTTGAACTCGCTAAAACTGACTATATGTTTCGATATTCATCACTTGTATTATCTTCTGCTTATGTATCCAGAGAAGGAAAACTTGTGAAATCAATTGGAGCTTTTTTAGTGGTTACCTAAAAAGGTAACCGAGAGATAAATTTTCATTCAATATCTCTATTTAAAAGGTTATGTAAAGAAATTTATAAGAATATATGCTGAAAAAAAAACATAGCTAATCATGCATGTATGCTCCCATTGTGGTACTATCACTGCGATACGCTCGAATACACATAAATATAGCGAACTAGTTACGAGAAGAAAAAATACACACCACATTCACGAAGAAGTCAGAATCGGTTTAACGAAATCATATTTGCATCATCAAAAAAAAATGCGAATTGACTGCAGTTAAAACTTATTAAACACTACTGCACATCATAAAATACACTTCAACACCATAATATTGGAATTCGTTCCGAAACGGGTTTTATTGGTTTGCACACACACGCCATTACGAAACATGTCATCACACAATACAACGACACACTGGAACAAAATTTGCACTGCCCTGTCCACGTTTTTCAATTGATTTAAAAACTCATAACAGAAACCACTTTCACTACAGTTGCCTTTCTAAAATGGAAGAATTTGAACGAATTCTTGCTGTACTTAGCAAGAAACTCCAAACTAAAATCCTGCTAACCCAATTTTCATAAAACGCTGCCATGTACACTCGAAATCATAAACATTTTTCCTATTGAACGCAAATCCAATTTCGAGTATAAAAAGAATCTGATTGGATTTAAAATATCATACTTCGAGTGTAAAAGTGAGCGAAACTTATCTTTGGATCGTCGTTCTGCTCGCGCAACGAGCGCTCCTCTCCGGCATTTGTTCAGCGAACTGCACTGTAACACATACACACATATATGCGCTTCCCGGAACACGAAATAACATAAAATGGACACTTTCAATTCGCTCATTAACTTTGCCTTAACCGATATTCATTCGATTCTTATAAACATTCTAGTTAGGAGAACACATTTCAATATCGATTTCAGATCTAAAACACTTTGGGATTTGTCAAGAAACTGCATTCTTCCTACAAGCTACAAGCACTACAAATAAGAAAAAAAACACTCAAACTGAATCAGAGAAGGAGAGCACTGACTGCACAGTTAAATTAATTTTCAATTTCACGAAATATCTTAATAACATTACCGCATTATAAGTGACGTTTTTCCACTTAAAAAGCATCTTAAAAAGGGTTCGAGTGTGGGGCACTGAGGTTTATTCTGCATTGTACACATGCTACGAGAGCAAAAAAACGAGACACGAATATAAACAGATAGGAAACGCGACAATGCACAAGAAAAGACGGGTGGGTAATGTCGGGGACATAACCGGAGTGACGTAGGACTATACAAAGGGGACAGCTTTTGTTAAATATATATTTTAAATATATTGCTTTATTTTCTTCTCCTACGTGAATACCTACCTATCTACCTGAAAAATTGATTAGTTTACTGTTTACTCTTTATGAATATGTTGATGGTTCTGAAAAGAACCTTTGGTGTTGTGTTTTTGTTATCACTCGATATTCCCATCTTGTTCGGTTAAACCTTCCTGTTTAGCTATTGCGTTTGCCACTCGCCACAGCTTTCACAGTTGGAAAATTTCTTCCCATCCAGCTTGTGACATGTTGTTCAGTAAATTACATTTAATGCGACGTGCCGGAGAAACACTTTGCCACTCACTGAAACTAATTGTTGCCTTGATGAGCGCCGAACCGAAGCTGCTCTGTTCTTGATGCGGGTTTTCTGATTGTCGTGAGCAGCTTTGCAAGCCAACTCGAGCACTCCGACGGCCGAAACTCTATAATCGCTGTTAGGTATACTGGTGCTCCGGCACCAATCCGTTCGGCCTAGTTACCCTTGCGGAGCAATCAGTGAATGCGGCCAACAGGGAACTGGAGACCGGCACGGTTCGAGTGAGACTTTGCCTTTCCCTTAACTTGTCCTCCTTTGTTACGTCCACGATGCCGATGCCGTACAACCACACGGGTTTACGGTTTGAAAGAAAATAAGATATTTTTTTGGGGTCCGCGTGTTTTATACTCTAGCGGTACACACTCACAGGATAAAGACAAATCGGCAGACTCAGCCAGAGGGGCGAGTCCAACGAGATGAACGAATGAGCGTTAAAAGGGAGTGATGGCAAAAAAATACATTCATTACGATTTGTTCGTTCGTTGGATTCACATGCAGGCTAAAAAGGGTCCTTTTCAGGATCACAAAATTATCTTCAATCTAAAGAGTTTATTGTTTTGTTGTCACTCGATATCCCCATCTTGTTCGGCTAAACCTTTCTGTTTAGCGATTGCATTTGCCAGTCGCCACAGCTTTCACAGTTGGAAAATTTCTTCCCATCCAGCTTTTGACATATTTTACAGTAAATTACATTCAATGCAACGTACCGAAGCGCCACTCAGTGTTGCATTGGAGGCGATTTGAACCTGCAATTGAACATTTGCGATGACAGTGGTACAGTGTCGACTTTCAATGTGCGGTCATAATTTGGATCTCTATGTTTACAAAAATGTCCAACTAAATAAGTCGCATTACATGTCCGTCCAATTAGCTAAATGTCGAACTAATTGTAAATTACTGTACTTTCAATTTGGAAACAATTTAAGAGTTGGTGAAAATTGAATAATCTTGAAAGTCCCCAACTATCAATAAGCTCAGAACTACTGCCAAATTCACATACTCATCAGATCCTGGCAAACAAATTATGAAAACATCAATTTGTGTTTTATTATTATTTTGGATAATGTTTGAGAACGCATTGAACTTTATTTCCTAAACTCTTTTTTGGAAGGTTTAATGGCCCTGAAAAGCGCCTTGTTTTATGGAATGGTTCCAATTTAGAAAACTTAGTACTCGTGGTTTTGAAAAAAAACCATTTCGAACGCCCTCGATGCCGCCTTGTTCTGGATTTGCCACCAAAGCAGATTGTAAAAAGAACAAACTTTTTTCTTCTGCTACCTGCTGCCGTTTTGCGATTGCGTTTGCCACTCGCCACTCGCTGCAACTGCCTGTTGTTGTCTTGATGTGTTCTGTTCTGAATGCGGTTTTTCTTATCGTCGCGAGCAGCTTTACCAGCCAACTCGATCACTTCGGCGGCCGAAACTATATAACGGCGGCTAGGTGGACTGGTACTAACGCGATCGGCCTAGCTACCCTTGCGGGGAACTCCATATCAACACGGTTCGAGCGGGATTTTGCCTTTCCCTTCACTTTTCCTCCTTTACCATGTCCAGACATGGTTGCTTGGGTTGGTTTGTTGATGTGTTGAGATGCGAACCGATGTGGTGTACGGTTTGAATGAGAATGACCGTTACGGCAGCGGAGCGGGGATTTTTAAGCTGACTGGCTGGCTCGAGAATTACGCATGTGTGAGACTGCGACCAATGTTTCGTTCATTTTTTTCTTTTTCCTTTCCAATCGTGCTTCATTCTATTTCACTGCTGCTCTGGTTGCCCGTTTTGGTCGGTACGATTTGAGGAGCACAAAATGGACCAATCAAAAATGGGCACATAGTGCATTTTGACAATGCTTGATATTTTACAATTATTTAATTATTTATCTCAAGAAAAATTAAATGTTATTCGTTATGATAGATGCGTAGATATATTTCCTATCAATTGATGCAAAAACCTTTGCGATCTATTGAGAAATGCTCGAGTTATAAGCGTTCCAAATCTTGCATTTTTTTCTACTTGTTCAGTGCCTAGATTTCCATTTCACCCCCTATATCTTCCGGTTAGACGTAGTCCTACGTCAAAAAAAACTTCACCGAACATTCAATTTTTCATTATGATTTATCATTATCATTATGATTATGGTTCAAACATTTAAACAAATTTCCCGGGATTGAAATGCGTAGAGAAAGAAAATGTATGTTTCGCAATATAGACACTTCTTCTGCCATAAAAAGCTAACACCGACACTCGCGGAGACAGAGCGCCAGCAAACACGTCTAGGTCGCTTCTAGTGATCCCCGATAATCGTTCGATTAATCGATTAATCGAATACTTCCTACAGAAATCGATTATTAATCGAACGAATACTGCACAACCAATAATCGAAGCGAACGAATAATTTACGTCGATTAATCGATCCAAACGCTGAGAGAAAAAAACGTACGGCCGTTGCAGTTTTAAGTGCGATTCACATACAACATACACGTCACGTTCACGTCCCGTCACGTCACGATACGTCAATGATTCTACCATGCAATTCTCATGAAAACATTCACATCTACCAGCAACGTAACGACCCGTCAGCATACGTTCAACGAAAACGACCGGCAGGGTTTATAGAAAAGAATAATTGACGGAGACGGACGGCTCGTTTGGTTTTTGTCTGGGCTTTGTGTCTCGGCTTTTGTTTTGATTTGATTGTAAAGTAATTTACATCTACATCGACATTAAGCTAATTGAACAGATCTGTGATGCAACACGTTTAATTAGACATTTTACCTCTAATTGGACATTTTTGTAAACATTGAGTTCGGGGCCCAAATTATGGCCCCACATTGAAAGTCGCCACCAGTCGCAAAGGTCCAATTACTGGTCAAAACCGACTCCAATGCGACACTGAGTGGTGCCTCAGCATATCGCATTACAAGTAACTTACTGTACTTTTTATGCCAACATATCTCTTAAGGCCCATTTATACGTTGCTAGTAGCTGACTTGACAATGAGCAGCTACTGACCCGGTGGACTCGCTTGACAATTGGTTGACTCGCCTTGTCCGTTCACACAGTGTGAGCTGCTGGCGAGAAACTAGATACTACGGCACGGGTTTACCAGGGATGCCAGGCGACTTTTCAAATGTCCATCAAATAGTCAGAAACAGCAATCAGGTCCGAATTTGTCAAATGATTGGTCCAAAATCGACTTCTTTATTGGCAGTTTTCATCTTAGGTTTTCAGTTGAATGTATCATCACACAATTTTATAGCAAAACAAACGCTGATCGTGTTTAAAAATACATACTTTGTGCTGAATTTCTTTGAACTGAAGGTACTATCCGAAAAAGCAGAAAGAGAAAAGGATTCGGGCCAGGAATTAGATGCAAAGAAAAGGAGCAACAAATACAATATTGAAGGAACTCTACGATGAGGATCCTCGAGATTACAGAGCAGTGTTGATAATAACACCTGAACAAGTGAAAAAACTGTTGGATTTAATTGCTCCACGAATACAACGCCAAGATACAGTCATGAGGGATGCTGTACCTGCAAGAGTTAAATTAGAAATGACATTGATGTGCCTTTGTTTTGGAATATCGTTGGGATTGTTGTCGATATTTTTTAGAATCTCGAAAACATCCATAGCTCAGATAATTCCGAAAGGATGTGATGTTATAAATGGTAGTCTAAAAGATTTTTTTTTAATTTTATTTATTTTGTGAAATGAAAATGATAGTCGATTTGCAGGTGCAATAAATACGCTTCAAAAATTTTAATAATGAATGAAAATGTACTTTTTTAAATCGAATATGTATTCTGTTTCTTAGAACAATACTTTTTTTTGTAAGTTGTGATCTGATAATGATTCTATATTAGAGATTCTCAAGAAAACTATCTCAAAAAGAAAGCGTGCCCCGCCAGCGTGCAAAACGAAATAACAATTATTTCGTTTAGAAACTATGAGGGTTTTATTTGTTTTTCCAATAATTTTGAAGTCTATAAATATCTTCACATATTTTCAAATATCTTAAAAATAGAGACATTTCATTACATTTGGCATCACTGATTCGAACGCTAAATTCTGTTTTTGACGTTGTGAAGCATGCAAGTGCGAGTAAATTCAAAAAACTTTGAAGTAGCTCGCACGCCGGATCACACATGACAATAACTGGCATGATGTGTTCACACGGTGTGAGTAGCTGCACTGCAGTAACTGACTAGACCGACTCGTATGCTTACTCGCACCGTCTGAACCCGGCTTTAGTTCCAAATTTCGGAGTGAAAATCATTCGCGACTAGTTGAAAGAATTATTCTATTTATTATTATTATTGCATAAGGGTCGGCATTTAAATAATTGAATTGAATAATTGAATTTTGAAAAATTCAATGAGAATCATTCATTGAATTTTTCAAAATTTAGAACTGATTCTAGGCATGCTAATTTGAGACACCATGAATAAAATTAAATAAATCATTCGTTTAGCATTTGACGTGACGGTGCTGGTGGAAGCATTGACTGCATGTGTGAATTGGTGGAGACGTTGACGGAACGTAGACGTTCTTCTCCGTAACGTGCTATGTGAATCGCACATTATCCTGAAAATCAATCATTATCTTTGACGCTCCCTTAAGTTCATAAACGAAGCTCAATGCCGTCAACGCGAATTGAGCATTCTTTACGACTTTAGGGGAGCGTAAAGGATAATAATTGATTTTCAGGTGGAATTAACATATTTTTGATTCCATATGGCTTTCTAGCAAATGAGAAATATTAGTCTGACGGATTATTTCTCTCAGTATTGCGATTAATCGATTAATCGATTATTTGGGTCGATTAATCGTATCGAATAACGAACTGCTGAAAACTATTCGATTAGCTGATGAACGATTAATTTCAAAAATCGGGGATCACTAGTCGCTTCGTTGCTCAACCCGAACTCCTCAAAAACTTCTTTCCTGCGAAAGAAGTGAAAAACTTCTTTTCGTGCTCATAATGGAAGACGAGACGTGCTTGATGCTAGAATTCAACGAATGGCCGGGGATCGGGTACATTACGTTCCCCAAGTAAGCGATGACGTCGAATATATCATCCACATCAAGTTCTCGAAGAAGGTCCTTCTCCGACAGACGAGAAGGGAATGTCCAAGCCGCTCTTCTTTCGAGTCATATGCTGAACGGGGAACGAGTACGAAGTGCTTGCCGAAACTCGCGAAGGTGATGTGGTCTTTATGCCGAAACGGGGATGAGCCTATTATGCCAAAAGATCACTGGAGAATCGGATGGAGATAAACATTGTCGCGTAGACCGCCAACCTTCCCAACATACCCCAGCTGCGGCCTATAGAAAACTTTTAAGCGAATGGCCAAAATGGAGAGATAGCTGACTACCAAAGCCACGGAAAGGTAAAAGAGCATGTCGACATACATCTTTCCTTCAGCCATGATTCAGGTTCCGGCCAACATTTGCTTCATTTGAGATGCTTCATCAAACAACCCTGCCTCTTCCTGTCCAGCATACACTAGTTCTTCCGGCTTATTTAACACATTAAGCCCTGACTGAGCTATAGGACCAAAGATGAACTTTTCGTTTGACGCACGTTGGTCCCTGCGGATCAATGAGGGACTTTTATAAAAATCATTATAAAAATATTAAAAATAAATCTTTATAAAAATCAATTTTTCGATTTTGTTGCTGTCATTTGCTTGTACTCTCTAAACAAAAAGTCCACTGTCGGTGCGATGAAACCAGCTCAACGTATTAATCGTTGAATGCATGGAAGCGCTCTTGAACAGTCTGACAAATAAAAGTTTTATTTTGAGGTTCATCCATTTAAGAAAATCAATTTTCGTTCCTTTTGCCAAATGCGGGACGTTTCGCGGGACGTAATCCTACGCGGGACATTTTGTTGGAACGTTTACTGTTATCAGATGTACAGCTAAGTTTCGCAAGCGCTAAGGAACAACTGATTGTGTGGCGCTGTCTTTCGCAGATAATTAGGCGACCACATGGCTTGCCTTCCAATGAAATTCTTCTAGATATCCTGCAAAGATGTGTACTGATCATTTAAAATTTGTTATCAGAAAATAAAACGAACTTCACCCTAAGACAACTTTCAGAAATAGTTGAAAGGAACTGCCCCAAGATTCATGTCTCAATCTTTTTTATAACTTTTATATGGATGTGGTTATCGTTAGAAGTATATAAGCTGTGAAACCGTTGCAAAATTTCAAGAATAACTTGTCTTCTCAGTCAATGAATCTGGAGCTTGTATCTAGCCATAGTAAACTGAACCGCTAGTCTTCACTCACAAGCGATTCCCAGCCCAATTGCGATTTCCTCTTTTGGGCAGAATCATGACCCAATGATGGACTTCCAGGTATCTTGGGAAACTTGGGCATTTTGAATCATATATTAATTCGTTCATTTTTACTGTTACTCAGTTACATAAGTTTAAAAGAGCCGAATTCTTAAATATATTTTTAAAACTATTTTTAAATCTTTAAAAATTGTTGAAAATTAAAGACAAATACTTGAAAAGGGTTGGAAGCCGTCCAAATGATACGTACTTACAAGAAATGCTCAACCATATTTCAAAATTTCAAAAAAAATTTCAAGTAGAGAAAAGGCACAGTAAAAGAGTATATTTCCAACAATTATTGAACAATACGAATCATTCAAGAATGTGGGATACAATTAATTCCTCGACGCTCCAAGGAAAGAACACAAATTAATCTTATTAATGATGGTATTGAGTATACAAAGGACGAGGAAGTGTGTGAAGTTTTCAACGAATATTTTTCAAGTATCGCAACTCAATTATCTCGTGAAATTACTAAGCGTAATAATGGTAATCCATCGATGTACACCCGTTATATTCCAAACTCAATTCTTTCTAGATCCGTCAAATCAAGCGGAGGTGCTTACGATCATACAAGATCTGAACAGCAAAAAAGGTTGCGGATCCGATAATATTCTAGTGAATGATTTCAACCCTATCAGTGTTTAATATAATATTTGAAAAGCTCATTATTGTAAGATTTCTTGATTTTTTGAATAAAAACAACGTATTCTACAAGCTCCAGTATGGATTTCGGCGTGGTAGCAGCATTGTAACTGCCATCACTGAGCTTGTGGAAGAGCTGATAGATGGAATCGATCACAAAAAAATAGTTGGAGCACTATTTCTTGACCTAAAAAAGACGTTCGATACAATCGACCATGATATATTACTAAAATAATTGAATATCTATCGTATTCAAGGAATAGCCAACGACCTCGTGCAAAGTTATCTCACTAATAGACACCAATATGTTGCATTGAATAATGCCAGAAGTATCCTGCGTCCAGTAAATATTGGAGTAGCCCAGGGTGGATCTCTGTTGTTTTTTTATGTACGTCAATGATATAGGTAACCTACCGTTGATAGGAACTGCTAGACTATTTGCTGACGACACTGCGTTATTTTATCACTGTTCTGAATCAAAAACCGTCGTCTCAAATATTGCAAATGATTCAAATGTTCTTCGTACTTATTTTCAAGACAATATTTTTTCACTTAATCTGTCAAAAACGAAATATATGTTCTTCCACTCACCTAGGAAAAAAATCATCGTTTGTCCTGACCCAAATGTCGGGGATGTTTCAATTGACAAGGTTAACCACTTTAAATATCTTGGAATTCAGCTAGACACGACATTATCATGGACACAACAAGTAAATTCTTTGAAGAGAAAAATTTCCTCACTCTGTGGCTTATTAAAGAGAGTATCCCACATCGTAACTAAGAGAGCGTTAATGAATTCCTACTTTGCATGTATACACTCCCTATTGCAATATGGAATAATAGTATGGGGGCATGCATGCAAAACAAAACTAAAAAAATTACAAGTGTTGCAGAATATATGTTTGAAAATCATATACAGACTACCAATCCTTCATCCTACTTCAGACTTGTACTCTGACGATTCTCAAAGTATACTGCCTCTTATTGGACTGCGCGAATTCCAGACTATTAAATTTGTCCACAGCGTTATAAACCTGACAATACCTACAGCAAATCACCAACACTGCACACGACCAGAGCTGCGATTTGTCGTGAGAATCAATTGATGGTACTCACACAAAAATAATCAACAACGTAGTATTACACGTGTTATTTGTATTAGTACTTAGTTTGTGGAATGACACGCCTTGACTATCCCCTCTATTGCGGATCCCGATCAGGTTTGAAATTAGCAAAATAATGCATTTTGAAACCCGTTCGACTTCGATTTTTTTTACCAAATTTGTTTCTCATCATTGCAACGGTGCTAAATTTGTAGACATGCTCGCAATTTTACTGATGTTTGATGTTCTGTCTATCCTGTTGCAGACTTATATTTTCAGTTACTGGCTGCAGGGATATGGTATTTCTACTCTTTATGACTTGATTCCCTGCGCTAACAACACCTTTTTTCATACATTACTTTGCTATTCTCGCGGTTACAAAAATATCTGCCATTTATACACATCAACATTTCAATTTTTTGTCGAAGACTTTCAAAAAAAAACATCTGGCATCTCTGGAGGTGATGACATTTAGAGCCCCCGCACACTACAGACTTTTTTTTTCAGCCGACAGTTTGGTCGGATCGGCGTACTGGTGCAAAAACCGACCCAATTGAATCGGTGTAATGTGCGCACATACAAGTTACGCATCTGATTAAGCTTTGCTCCCAGAGAGACTTCCCGCATGTTCCACGGTCCTTCCAGGCCAGTAAGAAAACTCGCATCATGTGTCTGCTGCGGAAACTTTACCAACCGGGCGCGGAACGGCTACGCAATGAGAAAATCAATTTCACAACGCCCTAGAACCGGAAGGTGGAAATCAGGACCATCAGCAGTAATTACCACATCGAGTTGAATTCATCGGTTGCCGTGATATATAACAGGGTGGTCGTGTCGAATTTGATCAAGCAAACTGATCCCAGTGGGTAGAGGGAATATGAGACTCGTCTTGTACGAAGTGGATTAGCTGACCAAAGATACCCAGGATGCGCTGAGAAGAACCATTGAAAAGTATTTGTCTACGTGCAGATTGATTTTGTGCGCCAATTCTACTTCGCGGGTTATTCCCGCGGTTAGGAGTCGTTGCTTGGGAATAAGAGTGCCGGCTCTAGGATATTCTTAAAATTTTGAATGTAAGATTGCTGGAAGTGGTGAGGAAACAGCTATACGAACTGCTATCCCAAGGCGTTCTATCGAATGTTATAATCTGTGGATTGATACCGAATCTGGTTAAAAATTGCGATATGAGTCTGAAGACACAAACGTTGAATTTTGCCGGGTACTATGAACACCGGATGCAACAAGGAAGCAAACATATATTCCATCTGGAATTGTTCGTGGCGCAGTTAATGACACGTTATAAGAAGTTTCTCAATAAAGCCTCAATGCAAGTGGATGATTTTTGAGCGATTTTTTGAGATCGCAATTTTCTTTCGTTTTGTGAAAAAATAAAATTTTTGTGTTCATCTCACGTTTATTAACTAAACTTCAATAGTTCTGGTAATGATTAACTCAAAATAAAAAAAAAACACGCCTTGTCGGTTTTCAATCGGATCGTTTTCATGATCCGCAAATAATTATGAAATGGTAAATTTATCAATATAATTAAATACCATTTCATTCAAAAACCATTATGCTGCACCATGTTCATTTGAAAATTATATTTAATGTAACTTTTAAAATCATGACACCATAATATTTTTTATTATATATGTCTGTTCATACTACAAGAAATAAATATTCGCTCGATTAATCGAATACTGAAGGACAATTGTTCGAATGAATCGAATATTAGCCCACGACTAATCGATAATCGAATAAACGAAAAATTTAGACATCTCTAACAACAACAACAACAATTTCTACTTAAACAAACGAATCTAAACAACCGTCGCGATTGTCAAAAATGATTGGAACTGACTGATCACTCACATTTCTACTACCATCATACGCCACAACCACCGCTCTCGTAACGTAAAGTTGTAAAAAGAGCGATCGGCAGTGAGAGGCATTGGAACCAACCGTCATTTGGTTAGGTGTCAGAAACAAAAGAGTGAGTATCACTACTGAATATTTGGATCTCACGTGCCGTGAGAGGAATTGAGTGACTATGGTCAGCTTTTTTGTGACATTGACGGTGATGGATTGCAGCTCTGCACACGACAAGCACAGAATTTAATGCCAAGTCGGGCAACAACCAATGTTGGTCAACAGCGCATTCTGTTTTATGGACTGTCCCGTTTCAATGCTTTGCCACCGGAAATCGGAGTAGTAACACGTTCAGATCTTTTTTAAAAAAAATTGAAGCTTTACCTAAAATCGATCATAAGAGTTCTCCTAGTATAGTGTTCGATCAACCAAAATAATCCACCTTAGTGTTTAGTTTTCTTCTTTTTGTACATTTGCCAGTTTTCTCATAATTTTGTACCCTCAATGTTTGATATTCAAATTTTTGCTGTTTCTATTTATCTTTTTTACTATCTTATATTCTTATATTATATTGGATCCCTTAAAAGAAACACTATTTTTCACTGGGATCCATACATCTTTTCTCTGCATGTTATTGTCCGCTCACCTCGTACCTATCTTGTGTTGTCCTGTGGAATTGTAAATTGTTTTAATTTTTTCATTCCAGCAAAAAATAATTGGTGCCCAACTCTAGGATTCTCGAATAAGAGTTTCTTCGAGATGGGGGTGAGTGGAGAGCATATAAAAAAAACTATATAGATATATAAACAATTTTCTTAAATCTATGGTTAGTTATGTGCGAAACCGATTACTGCCTGTGAACTCGAGTTTAGAAGGGTGACATATTTTTTCAGGGAAAGGATGCGATTGAGGAAATTACAATATTGATAATCACACAAACAATTCTTAAATCTATTCGTATTTCAACTTATTCTACTGTTTATAGCAAGGGAACAAATTACTCGCAAAAGAAGAAAAGGAGGGTATAAGGATATAGGGACAATCACACACGAAGATCGATAGCTTTAAGGAAAACATATATTTGGGACATGTAATCACGGTCTAACCAAGCCAATACATCACGTTGGGCACATTGGGCTGTCTTCCTCTAGCCCGAAGGGAGTTTTCTAAATTCGATCTGACGACAAAATACACCTCAACCGACCAAAAACGCGTTCGATGTCGTGGTAACCTTGGCCACAAACGCAGATATTGCTGCCGGTTGAATAAAACGAAAGCGTAGCGCGTTTAACGAACAGTGATTGGGCATTAGTCGGGAGAAGGTACGAATAAAGTCTCGACTCAAGTCCATACTTTTGAACCATGGTTTGTGGCTAACCTTAGGGATAATCGAGTGAAGCCACCGGCACAATTCATCTTCGTTCCATTTGCGGTGCCAGTTAACGATGGTATTTTTACGGACTAAATTGATTTTCCTTGGAATATCAGTATTTGAAACAATAATACTCAACTTTCTTCGTTCAATTCGCGGTATATGGTGGAGAGCTCATCCGGGAGATCTTATAAAGGAAGCATTGTTTATTTCAGATAACAACATTTCGGTTGTTGAGACAGTCAGGTGCATCTCCTCAAATCCGTTGATTTTAGCGAAGAAGCTCGCAGCTCTGGAGACTGTCGCCGAGTCCTCGAGGATGTCAAACGGAACGGAACGAAACGCGGCTGCTGGTGTTGACAGTAGCAGACCAGAGATAATCCACAGTGTATTGTTGTAAATCGGTAATAGAGTTTTTGAGAGTTTATCTTTGGCCATGCACGTCCAATCGAGACCGTAGGTAAGACGGCTTTGGACACCCGTAAACAGATCGTTCATTTAACACTCCTGTGAGGTTTGGAGATGGTTTGTAAAAGATTTAAACGGGTGGTACAGCTCTTCTTCCTCTCGCCGGAATAGTGCTGGAAGTTCATATAGCAGTTGACCACCACTCCCAGGATACTCAACGTTCTACAGCGGGGAATTCCATCGTTGCGCAGAAAGTCGAAAACATCGTTCGACAGCCCATTTACCTATAGCATTGATAGCTGTTGGATTTTGATGGGTAGCGTTCTGTTTGTGTACCCCACCACTCCCAATGCTATCCCATAACGCTACTCAGCTGTACTTTCAAAGAACACTGAACTTACTTTGAATTTTCAAAGTAACTGTTGACGATTGCCTCTGTAGCGAGAAAATAGCTGAAAACGGAGTTCCCTAAGATGTAAAATGTCCCCTATCGGCCACTCATTTCCTGGTAGCGATGAATTCGATTTTCGATTTCATCCCTGAATGAGTGAGTGAAGTGAGAGGACACTTCTAATATTCTCAGTCCTTGGGCAGAAATCTAGGAAACGCTTCATGAATGGCAAGGCCATCCTAAAGAGAATAGCACTGAACTCCTCGGAGTTTCGACCAATAAAAGTCTAAACTTCAAGCTCAATGCAAAAATGACCAAGATAAAGATTACGGAAGACCTGAAAGTTTTAAAAGCAATCAAAGAAAGGCTGAAAGGTAGCCCACGGAATACTCTCTTGAACATCTTCAAAAGATGAATAAATCGACTATTGTATGGTATCGTCTCCACAACTAAAGCGGAGCAGTATATCACGACGCTGGAATCCGCTCATAGCAACGGGATACGCATAATCGCGGGTTCGTTTTATAGTAGTCCAATTAAGAGCCTACTAGCCGATCCGTCACTGACGACTAACTAGCATTAGAGTTCCCAATGAGTTTTGCATTTTCTCGTGTGAAGCTCTCGCCATTGAATAGTACGGATTCGACAAGCGTCCTTAAAGCTGTAGAGAGTGTAAAAATTAAACACCCTATCATTCAAGAAATTGAAAAGTAGCTGAGAGACAATAATACGTACGAGGAAGTCGATCGGTTTACTTATGAATGGCTGAGAGGCTCCATTACCAGCGTGGATATATCTGGTAAAGACCTCATTAGAAGAGCGAACAATTCCATTCTCCTCACCTGGTAGGTTGTATGGATTCGAGAGAGGAACTTACAGTTTCATGAAATTAAAGCATCAACTAACAAATGGAAGGCCTGCCAACATGTATGAACAACGAATTCTTTCATATCTTCATATCGGGCATACGTTGCTGACTCATAATTTGCTAGTAAGAAAAGAAGAGCCCCCCACAGGGAAAGAAAGAGACGCTCTGGATTTCCCGAAAGAGACTAATCTGATTAAGTACATTTGATACTTGGTACACCTGAAATAATTACCTACAAGTATTGCGCAACACATAGTGGTTTTCAGATTAATAGAGTGCAGAGAGACGAATCACTCTTATATACAGCTAATAATCCCTATAATTCAAAACAACAACAGTTACTTCCAAAAGGATGATGTCCGCATAGCTGAATAGTCTGTGCAGCAGCAGGCAAAAAAATTCGGTGGTGGAATTTGAGTGCTTAGTCGGAAAATTTTGGAAAAATCGATACTTTTGTGAGCCTAATCCATCTTAGATCATCGTTCTGTGTATTTGTGAGACGGCAGGTGATTTTGTTGCCTATAGATGCTCGAAGTTTTCGTTTTGAAATTTCGAGTCCATTCGGGGCAACACCGATACCTTAAGTCAGGATAAAACCGACATCTGGCTTGTGTTTCACTGACAGGAAGAATGCGTTTTGTAGATGCCTTGTGTTCATATTTCGATTACAAAACGGTTGAGCTGGACTGATAAAACAACCAAAAGCAACGTTGAACAAGTCATGTCAACAACAAAGAAATACCAGGCAGAGCTCATGGTATCCCTTCGTTCAACGCTCATTGGCACAACTCCCGTGGATACTCACCCAAGCTGGGATCAAAACTGAAGTATCCACATAGTATATAGATAACCCCATAACACTTTGAAATGATTTTTTTCATACTACATACTATACAAGTTTTCATTCGTTTCTCTATTTCTCTAAAGGTGTCGTTTTTACCCCAACAGAGTGTCGATCTGTCCCGCACCCCGATTTACTTCACCAAAAAAAAAACATCAATTTTTGTATATTATCAAAATTCGAGTTCTGCTAAAAAACTGCTAAATGATCAACAGATACTGTAGAATTGTTCATGAACAGTTGAAGAGAGATTCTGTAATGATTTGTAGTCGAAGAGACATGGGAGGTCTTTGAATAATGTGGAAATCTTTAGAGTGTCGGTTTTACCCTGATTTCCCCTATTTAGTGATAATTATAAATGTAAGTAAAATTATTATCTCTTACATTATCAGTCTTTTCTTCCGTTTCCAGATTTTCTCCGTCACCGTTTAATCAGAAAGGTCTATTCCTGTACAACTACTGGGGGATGTTTTGGGGATGGTGTATACAGCCACCTCAGTGATGATTCCGTTAAACTTCTGAATAATGGTCGGGTTATTTCTGGAGATAAGGAGGTTGGAAACCCTATAGAAATCCCAGTAAACTTCGTCGCAAACTCACTTTGGTCTTTGGGTGTATTGAGGCCGCGGTGCGTTGAGGGTTATCACACTCGGATATTGGTCACTTACATGTAGGTTGCCTGCCTTGCTTCACCTCAGTTTACCTATCAAGTCAACCAAAATCGTTATTCGGAACCGAAAGCGCCAAAGATTTGAAAAAAAAACAAATAGCGATGATGTTCCCCCTAATGTCCGTTGCTTGCATCCCCAGAACGGTTTAAGGATCATCCAAGCTCTCAAACACATCTAGCAGCTTACATCTTTAATTCAGGGCCCTGCCTCTTAGCAGGTAAACGAAAACGATGGTCATTGAAATTGGGGCTTCTATTCTGACCGCAATTGTCAGTAGGTCGATGATGATATGCATGCACTTATGGAGGATGACCCTCTTGACACACAAAGCCACTTAATGTTGTAGTACGGAGCCCAGCTTTATGTACCAGTGGTGTTTACCTCCTTGGATTTTCTGGACGCTCGTTAGAGACACTTGGTTTATTTCTTGAAGAGCGATGACTAAAAGACATAGTTTCCGGTCTAGGACCTCCAGTTCATCTTCTTATACAGTCCATAATTATTCCACTCCAGGGTCAGATTTATTGATCTGTTGGATTTGGTGTCTGTTGAGCTTCGCTGGTGGTTTAAGACGTGGTGGTTGGTCGGTGGAATCAGTGGACTGGGAAATCCTGCATTTTATTTATCATCAATACATATTCTAAGTCTTCCATTATAAGGGCGCAGTGTTTGCCAAATGATCCATTCACTGAAAAAATCGCTTTCGTTCGTTCGAATATGATCATACACAAATCATTTCCCCCAGCGGCATTCTTTTGTTGTTATGTGCCGCAAATCACGACACAAAATAGAACGAGACAACTGTGCATCGGTTCGCCCTTCATGATACACCGACACGTAAGCAAAACTATCATATACGCTTTCGGTGCAGAAAGTTTATTTTCTTCTTTGCCTCTAGCATATGCATATCGACTTCTCCATGCACCATGAAACAGCAGGATCGTACGGACTACGCAAAGCGAATGATTCATATTCGGCTAATATAGCAGATCCTGATTTTTAAGTCTCAGAGAGTGCAAACTATATGATTATTTAGCTCGATAGAAGCTAAGGGAAGGGTAGACAGATCATATTTTCCATTTTTAACGCCGCTATCCCTTGAAATATGTATATTCATAAAGACCGCATAGTTACACTAGCAAAACTCTCTCGTTTTATCTCTTTTCCCATTCGTTGCTCTCCGTAAATAGTGACCGAATGATAACGTAATTTTTCTTGTATCATTTATTGCTTTACACTTGTCTGTGCAGTGGGTTTCGCAGCCGGGTGCTATGATTGATGCTAGGATCGTTAGCAAAATCTCAAGCAGAACTGTCAGTGGGATACCCAATTCATATGAAAACAAAGGGAAAATGTCAGTGGGACACCCAATATGTTGGCTCCTGTCAGTTCAATGGGGGTTCTCTAAAGACGTCACCCGGCTGGGGTTTCGCTATAGTAGAGCGGGACGATATATGCGGTTCAAACTTGTATGCAGGCTTCGAAAATGGTTTGCGATGTTTGATACAGCTCGAATATGCAAACAACAGTTTTCGTTCCTCTCTTGGTTTATTCAAGTAATGTTACACAAGTGATTACTGTCATTCATACAAGTATCTGAATGATCCTCTCATATTTGGTTATATGTTCGTGAGAGGTTACTTGCATGATACATTGTGTATCATTCGATTTTGATCGAAATCCAAACACTGTAAGTGCGCTACACATACAGCGTCACCGTCACCGTCCCGTCAACTATTCTCTTGGACTTATTTTGCCGACGTCAAAGTTGCCGGTGATTGTGTATGTGAATGCTATCATACGATTTCCATGGGAGAATATCTGACATTTCATTCCTTTACGTTGACTTCACGGTGACGGGACGTTGTATGTGTAGCGCACTATATACTCCAGATCTGCTTGACTATCATCTGACAATGGGAAGTCCACTGCAAAAGTCGGTACCCAGGAAAGGGAAATTTGTCGACAGAAAAATTTCATGCGGTGAATTCCCTCTGAATATTTCTGTGGCTACGTCCAATTATTGCAAATCAAGAGATGTTGGACGTAGGAAGTAAATGGACCTGATGGATGCAATACCTATCGGTTAAAACGATATCCATCACACATTTTGACATTTTCCATTGTTTCTTTCATAGTATTGGGAACTCACGATATCTTCTATATGCAGATGGTCTATGTGTTTTTAAGATATCCATTATGAGAATATAATTCTTCCGTGATTCAATTTTTGTTTACAAGTTTGTTTGTCATGTCCCCTCGTCTAATCGTCGTCATCCTTCGACAGCCAGTCGAACATCAGACTCTAACGTACATTGCTACAGTGCTGATAACACCTTTAAGAGATATTATAGTCCATCCCCAAAAATGTTACCCATTCAATTCTGATTGAACAGCGAGTAATCGTACTAAACGTAGAGCTAAAAGTGTAAATAAATGAACTTACCTTTCTCGCACCGTCTGCGAGTGTGACTTTGACTTAGATGGCGTCCCATTCATGTGGGATATAATGGCTGAAGCGTCCAGACTTTGAGACTTCCGATGATATGCTTGGGATTGCTTCGGCCCGTGCGACGAGGACGAGGTGGAAACTGGTGCTTCGTGCGATTGCTGCTGCTGCTGGTTACCAGCGGAATGTTTGGATGAACTTTTGCCGGAAGCCTCATGTTTCAGTCTACAAAGAAAAAAATTATAGGGTAAATCTTGGTTTGTCCGATTTGGGGTGTTTTTACGCAACTAGTAAATGCAAATCGATTTTTCTCCATGAAAATAACATATAATCGATACTAGTTTGGGTTTGTTGAAAAGGTCCAAAGCTCTAGTTGCTGATACTACCATAAGGCGTTGAAATTATTCAAATTTTTATGTTTTTTTAACGATTTTTCTCAAAGAGGAATTATGATCATGGTTTGACCACCTCTGATCATGGTTTGTCCAAAAAATGATCATGGTTTGTCCGGCTTTAGAAATTACCATTTTTGAATGAAAACATTCGAATTCTCAAGTAGATGTTGCATTTATTATTGCTTGAGTTTACTGTCATCATATTGATCCATTCATAATTTAGACTTTCTTCACAATATTGCATTTTCTTGGGTATTTTTGAAGTGTTCACCTCAAGACACTCAACATAGAGAAACTTTATTTCTGCTATGCGCGAAGGACACAATAAACAAACTGCAGCGCGTCAAAGCGGTTGCCATAGAAATCATGTGGACAAAACATTATTGAATTGGACAACTCATGATCAGAATTGAGTTCATCAAAATGCGTTAATTTAATGGTTTAGCTATATAAATCTGATACAAATGATGTGCAAGAATGATGTTTACAATATTTGTAAGTGTTATAATTCAGAAAAGGTCTGAATACGTCATCTGGTGATCGATTAAAAGCTAGCTCGAATGAGGGGCACATTGACACCAATAGATGTTGTATTTTATAATCCTATAAAACATATGATTCCATAGAAAAATACTTTAAAACTACTGTAAATCACGAAAAAGACTATTTAATTTATATGTTTTGAAACATTCGAATACCTGATTTGACAAAGGTGTGCTGAATTAGAGCATTCAAAAAAGTGGACAAACCATGATCATATTTTCGACTGGACAAACCAAAATCATTTACCTTATGTAATTTACAATTTTGAATAAAAAAAACTTACCCTTGCATTGAAGGTCGTTCTTTGTGTGGCTTCACTCGCTGCGATCCGTACATGTAGGGAACACTATCACGCCCTTGGCTGAGCAATAGATCCGCTGGGAGATTCTGTAGCAGCTGACTGGGACATGATCCAGATCTGAAAACAGGCACAGTTTGAATTTGTTCTCCACAACACTGTTTGTTCCAATTCTACCTAACATGCACTGGGTTTATCATCTGCTGAAGATTTTGTTTCACAACGGGCGTAGCTGTCGCCGCGCTATCTTCAAACACTGGGTTGTCCATGGAATAAGCTGGATTGGTCGTTCCTCCGTTATTCGTACCTGTTGTAGGCGATTTTGATCTTTTAATGTTGGTGAGACGTTTCATCAAGCTAACGGCCGATGAATCCTTCTTCTCCTTCACAGGTTGGGCTACGGGTTGGGATGAATCCGCAGCGGCCGATGCTGCTGCAGCAGCAGCACCAGCGTTTGCGGATACATTCTTATCGACAGCAGATGCTCCTCCTGATTTTCTTCCAAACAGCGAGTCAATGTAATTCCCTGATTGGCTCTGTTGCTTAGTCCACAAGGGACCTGCAGCACTGGGAGCGGGGGCGGTCGTAGTGTCTCGGGGTGGTAAGGCAGGTAGTGTGATTTGGGCTATGCTATTGGACGGACTCTGGACAGTACCGGTGGTGGTGGTTGGTCCCTGGGGATTCGGATTACGGCTAGAGTGACCACCGTCGCGACCTTTGTACACGGTCACATAGTTCCCGGGGAAAACGCCTGACTTCTGCTGGCGATTCGCTCCCTTGAACCAGCCATCCTGACAACGTTCGGTGACGTAATAAATTGCTGGAAGATGCATATTTCGTTAGTATTTTGTTAGCTCATATCAGAGAAAATACCCACATCCTTTCTTTAGTTCCAATTCGTCGTGTTTCTGAGGTTTGTATGGGTAGAGAGCGATATAAGTAGCTGGCAGTTGAGGATGCGGATGATATAACTGATTAGCCTTAGCTATATTAGATTTTTGATAGTTCAGCACATCGGGCCTATTTGTTGGCGGATGGTCGGTCGAAGCAGTGGCATTAGCTGAATTCACTACTGCTTGTGATAGGGGCTGTTGCCTGTCCGATTCCGGAATGTTGAGTATTTCAGCGGAATGACTGAAATAGATGAGAGATGTGTGATATCGGGTGTTACATGAAACAATATGTTACTGTCACATACCGATTGGGTTGGTGCAACGAACCACCAACTGAGCCAACTCCGTTCCCGCTTGAACTAGCGATGAAATTTGTCAGTGAATGTCGCTTTTCTTTGTGGTCCTTGTTTGAGTGGGCGCTAGTCGCTGCCGCAGGAGTTGTCAGAAAGTGAGAAGTTGGACTGCTGGGCGCAGTACTTGAGTTAGAACTCGTTGTACTGGCGGAAGAATTCGGACTTGTTGTTGCGCTCGAACTAGTGGTATCACTGGCATTCAGATCGAAAGGCGTCGGAGGAACAGACCGATTGTTAGGGGCGTTCGCTAGGAGACTGCAAAAAATAATTGTTAATTTTCAAATAATATGCTTCAGCTATTCAATCATACTGTTTCAACGCGGAATCCATCAGTTGTTTTCCGAGAGAATTCATTTCTACAAACGAGATGGGAAAAATGCCGATCTTGTCCCCTATTCGTCCCTCGGCCCAGTTTTGATCCACCCGTCTCAGCACATGAATCAAGGAGCCTTTTTTAAACGTTAGACAGCCTTCTTCTTCGTTTGGACCCATGCTGAAGTCGTACAGAGCTTTGCATTGAGGGTAAGGTAGCGGGACTATCACCTGCAAATGGTTCAACGGTACGGCACCTTCCTTCCCGTTGACTTCGCCAACGCACCAGTTGTGATCGATCTTCTTCCTGAGAATGATGATGTCACCCTTCTTGAAGCTGATGTCACTGAAAAGATTATTGAGAAAAGTTAGCGATTAGTCGTTGTGGCAACACTCAATTTTAATTGTACCTGGTCTCGCCGGAGGAGAAGTCGTAAAATGCTTTCGCGTGTGGAACTTTCGATAGATCCAGTGCGTTATTGCCGGACAGTGGCGCGATGATTCGGCCCAATCCATGCTGCTGACCTTGTTGCTGATTGTTCTGATGGTGATTATGAGAATGATGGTGGTGATGGTGCGGCTGCTGTTGGTCAGTTTTGTTGTTTTTCGCATGATTCTGCTGATGCGACGAGCCTTGATGCTGATAAGCTATGCTTGGGTGATTATGTTGTTGTTGTTGCTGCTGCTGATGATGATGCTGTTGTTGTAGACTAAATATGTTGCTGCTCCCACCTCCGAGGCCAGTGCGGATTGCTTTGTTTATGTTCGTATTTTGATTGTTCAGCTCAGCTGTTTTCATGCCTTGAATCGAGAGCGGAAGTGATTTTGATACAAATATATAAGGAGAACAACTGCTTTTCATCATCTTACCTTCCAGTATACGCATCAGCAACACGTTCGGCGGGAGCTCGTCGATTTTTACGTCCACCAAGACTCGACACTCCGGACATCGTAACTCCTGATGGCTGGCCACAATTTCCTGAAAGCATACACAAGAAGTAATCGGTTAGTGCATTCTGTAGCACTGTGTTTGCACAAGTGACGCATCATCTATCATTAAGTGGGCGCTTCGGTATACGACGTCGCAAGGCCGCGTATATTATGGAGATAACGGTGAAATTTATTATATGATGGCATAATTGCATGATGCATTGCTATAATTTAATAGGGGTATCTCGCGTGACCACTTATTTCAACAAGAAATGTGTGATACTTGCGTGATATCCTATACTTGGTATAGAACGACTCAATTCTAGGAACATTCTGATTAACTAGAATCGAACACAGTTGTTTGAGGGAACCCCCGTTTCAAAAAGTGATCGTTTTAAATAGAAACAGAACATGATCGCTAGAAATTTTACAAATGAATTGGGGAAAACATTGAGTAATGTATAAGAATTGAAATAATGAAATACACATAATAATCTCTAAAACACGAAAAAGATGAATTGAACAAACAAATCTACAGTGGTGATCTTATATGGTCAATAACAAAGTCTCTTATCTTTCCAGGCTAACAATATTTAAGTAATACCGAGCACAGTACTTATTATTCATAGAAACCCCGTATACATTCGTGAACAAGTTCACAAGACATTAAAATGCGTTTAGATTAGTGATAATACCGGATATCCGAAGGCCGGATATTCGACTTTTTATTAGCAAATACAAAATTGAGAGAAACGGCATGTCAATTGGTGCTAATAAAGTGTTAAATGTAAGAATGAAATAAACACATTTTAAAATAAAAATTTTAAACGAATATTAAATTTTTCGTTTAGAATAAGTATTCAATTTAGCTTTGTGGAGTAGCCTCGCACCTCGGTATAACCAATGAGGTTATACCGAGGTGCGATTATTGCTAATCGAAAAAAAATCATATTTAATAGTGTATCATGTTTTTTACAAGGAATTTAGAACAGTTTTATTCTGATAATGGTTTTATATTATTATAAATTGATTTTTGTGAGTTTATTGAGATAATTCGAATACTGGCCGAGTAAGAGTAAGAGTTACATGCAATCACCAATCAATTATTCTCATTGAGATTGAGAACAAACATAGAACTGTCTTCAGGGATGGTAGTTTGAGAGGTGGTACACTTACTTCACTACAAATCGAAATTATTATGATCGGTGACAAATTCCCTAATTTGAATACTCAACAACTGTTAGGCTTGGTGGAGAAGTGCGTTGGGCTTTTGTATATTCGAGGTATAATTCCACATGTTCCTGTATCAAAAACATATTTGGATAAGGACGAGACTGCACAAAGAACACCGAATATCCTCTCACCGAACTCTCCAGCGTTTAAATATCTTCTCAAACTTCGTATGAGAAGATATTTAAACGCTGGAGAGGTCGTTTCAACTACTTAGAAGAAGATCTGAATTATCTGGTTGTAAATAGGTTGGTTAGACCCGAGGTTCAGGTCAGACCATTTAGGTGTTATCGAAACGTAAACGGACAGACAAAAAATTATTAAAATCAAAAATATCTTAAGATGAATCTTCAACGAAGTGCTAAGTGCAACGAAAGCGACGAAGCTATATAAAACGTCGATGATATGAATTGATAATAATTCAATTTTAATAACAATTTCGACATATCAGTAATCACACCTTATTTTTAAACACGTGTGAATGATGTTGACATTAGACAATGACATTAGATAAATTATAACCTAATAGCATAGGTTATAATTTATCTAATGTTAATAACTTTTTTTTTTAAATATCCGGTATCCGACCGGTTAGTGAGCCACTATCCGGTATCCAGCCGGATAGCAAATATTGTCCGGAAAGGCTGGATACCGGATATCCGTTTCATTTCTAGTTTAGATTACACCTATTACATCTTCGAATAAAGTACTTGAGTATGATTTTTTGCTGTGGTGGCTGAGAGCAGACAAACGACCGCAAAGGGTTAATTTAATTGATAGAAACAATCAAGTTTTATATGAATTTTTAGCATAAAACTAATAATAACACATTAAACGTTACTAACTTTTAAGTTTTCACTTCTAAAAGATTATTTAAATCCTCTAATTTAGATGTTGCACTACAGAATTCTGCACTAAATTTTCTCATCTTTCAAGTGGAAGCATCAGAATCGTCTTACGTAGCGCACTTTTCAATGTAGAGCCAGTTTGAGGCAATAGAGTCCGAAACAAAAAAAAGTTCTATAACTCTGTCATTGTTGAAATTGTATGATCGTCCATCACCTCATGAGAGATTCTGGATATTTTTTTTTCATGTGAGGAAGGTGCTTTCTGACTTTAAGGGATGAATCGAAAATTAAATTCTTTTTTTATATTCATAAAACGAAAAATATATTCATAACAAACGAATAAAAACATTTTGTTTGACTCTATTAACGGGTGTTCAATAAAAAATAGGGATTTCTTCAGTAATATGGTAAAAAAAATATTTAAAGCATTTCAATATTTTTATTAAAAACATAACGGATGTTCTTCAGAAAAAAACAGTGAATGTTGGCAAAAGGGCCATGCTCAGCCGTACGGCGCAACTTGGTGGAGATGTTCTTACAAAAGCGCTTGACGGCCCTGACATCCATCCCCCGGATGCAATTTCGGATCCTCGTGGTCGGCTGCTTGGTGTCCGTGGCCCTCCAATTATTTTGGTACATATATTCAGCACGACCGACGTCCTGAACGATTTCATGGTCGGTATCTGCTTGTCCGTGTACTCTGTGGACCTAACGATGCTCTCCTGCTTGAGGGTTCTGTGGATGTAGGAATGGGTGCAGCGAAATTTTCTGTTGGCGTCACACAAACTCGTACCGTCCTTGTTGTCAAACAGCTTTTTCAGAGATTCCTTTTTCTTTCTCGTCTTGATCTTCGGCGCACGGCCACTACCGGTTTTCCGCTCGACGTTCCGGGATACCTGGATCCGGTAAACAGTGCTCACCGGCACATTTTCGTCTCGGAAGTGGTCTACCGTAAACTTTTTTCCTTAACTTCCACGCGTTTCGAAGAACCGTACAATGCACTCGCTGAGTGCTTGTTGTTTGAACGCCATCTTTGATCGAACTAACAGCACCCGAGCGAAAAGAAACTAGCAACCCGTTTCTAGGGAGCCCAGAGAGCAATCCTCTCGGTGAGAAAAAAATTTGCGCTCTTTACTTTTTTTACAGAAAGGTATTGAAATCATTCTCATTTTTTATTGAATACCCGTTATATACAGTGAAATCCGCGACTGTATATAATCGAGTATGTATTAGGGACAGAAAGGAATTCATGTTTTTCAGTTTTGATGAAAATATATATGCGAAAATTTATTCTGTTAATTGAAAACAAAACATCTTTGCTCGATATATTCTCGCAAGTTTATCCGTTTTCAATTGTTCAATCCATGTCACTTCGTACACTTTTTTATCGAAGCAGATCAATCGTAAAATATTCGTCGCTTTTACCCATAGTTTAAAAACCACTGGTCCCCATACCATAAAACGCTAATCTCAAATTCTATAAGCACCCTTCATTATGCTCCGATTAGATATTTCCATCAGCACCAATCTCAGTATGTTTGATTATCTTTTCCGAATATGTCGACAATATAGGGGAAATCAGTGTAAAACCGACACCCTAAAGATTTCCACATATTTCCAAGACATTCCAAGACATGTTTCTTCGACTTCATATAGTCACAAAACCTCTATTCAACTATTCATGAACCATTCTACAGTATCTGTCGATAATTTTTTGCGATTTTGATAGAATACAAAAATAGATGTTTTTAGGTGAAATAAATGTTAGTGCGGTAGATCGACACCTTCAGAGAAACAAATGAAAACTTCTTATAATAATTTCAAAGTATGAGGAGGCTATTGTATGTAATTGGAATGCTCAGATTTTGAATGATAAAAAAGCAAACAAATACGTGTATTTAAACTGCAATAAAATCTGTTTACTGATGGCTTAGGCCGCGGTGACACTGCTTGCAGCTTCTTACGGAAATGTGGCTGCACGAAACGCATGCAATCGTGAGAAGTAAACAACTACATAGAATTGTATTGGTGTGGTTACATTGCTTCATTCTCGCTTCGTTCGAATTCGTCTGCTTCAAGCGAACAAAATAGTTTATTTCTTTTTGTCAGTTATCGTACCATCAAATTTTCGTGCGTACTCCGATACAATGTTACCTCGGCCTTATAAAAGCCCACATCTCTCGCTGCTGATGCAGTCTTAGGTTTGGGAAGAATGGTTCGGATTACGGTCTAGAAATCTTGACCAGCATCTATGGATGTTTCACGTTGTTAATTTTCTGGCCAATTAAAAAAAAATTATAGGAGGTTGTGTCCAAGATACGACCGCATTGTTGACGTAGATCTACGCTGTTATTTTATATAAGTCGCTTGTTAATAACTTCGGTTATTATTTTATAATGCCGTGAAATATTAGAAATAACTATTTAGTAGAATGGTTTGATCGCGCTGAAATGTTTTTTTTTATTGTAGAATCAGTTGACGATAATTGATTGATGATTCATTATTGCCATCGCAGAACAATAGAACAATACACTAGCTGATCGTATGTCGCAATTTGTTTCATGTCATGGCATGGAAAATTTACCTCGAACGCTATTCCGGTGGCCTTTTTCACAATCGACATAGACTTGGCTACATTCGATTATATACTTGTTGTACCAGCACCCTTATTCCGCATCTCATAACTACATTAATATAACTTTGGCACCGCATGGAAACAACATTAATGATAATACTTGCAAGTACCAAATATCATGCTACATGTTATTTAGTATTGCCTCAGTGGAATCGCACCTCTAGACATCATTCGTACAACGTAAACCAAGCGCCAAACAAGCGTTCATCATAGCATGTATACATCGGTGGATTGATGCTACTAGGAATATAAACACTTTTCATCATTTTGCGCTATTCTCAAAAGAAACGATTCTGTTAATATTACTGGCCTCGAAAAAGTTGCATTACTTTCTCATGCTCGAGAGAAGCGCAGCTGGCATCCTTAGTGGAGGAAGTTTTGCTGGCAAGCGAAACCTAATCACATACAAAATTCAATAACGACATTTACTTTCTTGGTGACTAAACAAGCGAAATAAACGGTATCACGCTCGCGAAGGCTCGTTTCAATGCGAGCGCTTTTCACTGCACCAACATCGCGTGCATCATTAGATGACGCTTGCCTCGAAATTTTATTGCCCCTGGCAATGCGTTCGTTTTTTGCAGGGTTCGAGCCTGCCTTCCTCTTCTTCTTGCACACTACGCGAAGCGACCAATTTATGGCGCGAAAAGAAAAACACACGATACGAATAACGCGAAAAAGAAATAGAAAAACCAAACAACGATATCCAAATTGGATTACCACTGGTGGGGTCCAATCTTAGATCGAAGCGCAGCGAAAGCAAAGAGAACTGGATTGCTCAACAGTCCAATGCCGAATGAAAGTTTGCCTCAGTGAGATCCACTGTTTATACTCTAGGCAAGTATTCCCCTTCATTCTTCTACTTTTCCTTCGTTCACTTTTAATCCTACGATTTACCCTCCGTTGGTCGTCGATAAGTTGCTCGTTATTGACAGCTCTGTTCGGGAAAGCACACAAATGGGCAGAACAATTGTATGGGAAAATGGAAACGCTTAACGTTTTCATGAATTTTAACCATTTACAAACCAGGGGATTCTAATGTATAACATATTAAACAAATCTTACGGGATTTCCGATTCGTTTAGTATGTAAATCGTCAAAATCCGTTCGCGGTAGAGATGGGCAAACCGTTCACGAACGGTACGAAAGAACTAGTTCGCCGAAAAGAGTGAAAGAGCGGTCGTTCGTTTTCAAAGAACTGTTTGGGAACGAACTGTTTGAGAACGAAGTGTTTACGGGCGAACTGTTTGCGAACGAACTAGTGCAGCTGAACTGATTTGCGCTGGACGGAATGGATGAACATAACGAGAACACTTGTAAGGAAAATAAAACGATTTGTCATTTATGAGCAAACTGCATGTATCGCAGAGTTTATTTTGTCAATGTATACTCATTTTTGGGTTAAAAATTAAATTAGATTTTCGTTGTTTCAAAAGCAAAACTATATATTTTCAATTTAATGTATTCTTTCAATTCCGCGTAATAATCATACACTTTCTGAAAAAAATCTGGGGAAGCTGGGGCGATGGATTAGGTAAACATAAAATTTTATAGTGAGGGCATGTTGAGAAAAAAGCTTTTCGTTGCTTCAATTCATTGTTTGGCCTATTGCGTGTACGCGTTATCGTGATTGTTTGTATGATTGATTGTTAGTGAAAATCGCTGCTGATTTTTTTCCCTGAATGAACATTATGAAATATGATCTTTCATGGAACCTGTGTGTTGTCCAAAAAGAGAATATGAAAAATTGCACATATTTTGTGCGCATCAAATTATTACATAAACTTTTGGCGACTTTTAAAGAAGCAGCATATCTTTCCCCACTAAATTTCAAAAATATAAATCCCATTCGTACACCATGCAATCCAACGATATCAATGATTAGCTGTCTAATGATGTTGGGTTCCAGCTAACATTCTATGTTGTTCTTAATACCGCTGAGCGAAAGAGCGAAAGAACGGTTCAAAAGAACTGATTCACTTAGATGAACGGTTAGTGAGTGAACCGTTCATCAAAGTGAACTGTTCATCCTTAATGAAAGACGTAGTTCTACGTGAAAAAAAATCATGTTCTCAAAATGGGCAAATTCGAGCTCCTTGTCTAGCGCAAACTAATTGCATTGCATTTTTCCTGTCAGCGAAACACAAACCAGGTGTCGGTTTTACCCTGAAAGAAGGTGGCGGTGTTACCTCGAATGGACTCGAAATTTCAAAACAAAGTTTTCGAGCATAAGCAAAAAATCACCTCTATCGTCTCACAATATACACTTCCAAAAAAAATTTCCCAAATTTTTTGACTGAAATACCTAAATTCCACTAGCCAAATTTTACACGAACTAACTCTTGTTTGCTGACTTGTTCTGTTTTGTTGATTGTTTTGACAGCAAAGTGACATAGTGTAGGGCGACTCAAGTCGGGGTTTCGGGTGCGACCTCCGCTCT